>NC_139406.1:52336416-53743916 GCF_905368555.1 Meleagris gallopavo | reverse complement strand
TTTAATAAAAAGGAAAAATAAAGCTCTGAGGCATTCTAAGAAAAGAAATGCAGGACTAAAAATCCCTTTGTAATGTAAGGGAAACATCTTACTCAAGAATATGTTAATAAATGGATTTAATTTATTAATGGAAGTTAATGAACATTTAAAAACATTGTGCCTTTGGCTATCCCACAGAAACATTCTGGTCAATGAATGCAATCAAATTATTTTAGGATCTGCAAAGAATTTCTTTTAAAGGAAGAATGAAAGGTTATTTGTCAAAAAAAAATCCTCAAATATGAATAAGTACCTTCTGTGTACTGTTTGTGTCTGAAGTCACTCTCATTTAGAAGCACACTAGCCAATTGCAATTGCAAATGAACAGCTTTTCATTAACACTCACATTTGTGGATATAAATAATTGCAGTGTAATGCCAGAGAAAGCGCTGGCTCCAAATCAAACCAGAGTACAGAGAAGAGGTCCCTGGGATCACAGCAACTAAGCGTGGTACTACACATTCTAGACATAACATTTCACAGAAAGTCACATCTGCCTACATTTGCTAGCAAGAAGTTTCCCCACAATTCTGGAATAGGAATTTATAGACATTTTTCCAAATCTTATTTTTGACTAAAATTATAGCGAAACAAGATGAAAAAGGTACAACATCTGAGGGAAGATACTGTCCATGGCTCTCATAGGAAGTCTACCAACAGCAGCAGTTGCTCTGGTAGAAATTTCAGGTAGGACAAACCTCCTAGCCTTTTGCTTGCAGCAAAGAGTCATCTCAGCCAAAGTCATAAAGCTTTCTGGAATGCCAAGTTAAGTGAAATGAGATATGAATCATTTATTCATTATTTAACTTTTATTTAAAGATAGCAGTAACTCCCTTGCACTCTTTGGGAGCCTACGGCTGCTTACAGGTTACACCTGTAACTTCCATTAGGGTAATAAGGTTATACCTACTCATTACCCCTCAGCATGTTAATGGCTAATTATGTGTCTTATTATTGTAAAAGTGGGTGCCCCCATGCAGATTGTGGGGGGTAAGGGAGGAGAGGAGATGACCCAATTAAAGAGAAAAGTTTTAAGTGTGTGAAATGAAAAGGTAATGCTGTATTTGCAAAGTGTTCTTAGAGGTGAAATATTTCAGGTCAGAAGGATATTCATTATAGTATATTTAGATTAAATGAATGTGCAGGTGGAATAAAGACAAAGCGCTGGTATTGTAACTTGGAACATTCATTCACTTCAAAGATGCTCCTGATATCACATTGAATTTTTTCAGTGCCAGTTTAATCTTCTCTCCAGAGTGCTCATATGCGCCCTATGGCATGTAAAAGCACAAAACATACAAGAAATCTATTCCCAACTTGCCCTCCTAGACAGCATTAAATTCAGGTCATTCTAAATGGACTTAGAAAAAATTTGCAGCTATTGTCCTTTCTCAGAATAGGGTTGCAGAAACACAAGTTGAAATGTGCAGCCATTTTACTCAATTATTTTGTGCACAGAAAAAAAAAAAAAAAAAGATATCTTAAAGCATTTTTAAATATGAATACATTTTAACCATTTAAGTGTCTCAACGGTGTTTCACAGAAAAGCATTTTGATTCCTGGATTAAAGGAAAGCTCTTTGAAATCCACTTCATTTCTTAAATAGGAAAAAAAATCTTTTCTTTTTTTTTTTTTTTTTTTTTTTTTCCCTCTGAATCTGCTAGCAGGCCAATAATCTGTTATCCACTAAGTCCCTTCTCTTAAACACACAACTTCTCAGACAAGGCTTAGCCTGCCGAGCCCCAGTTAATCACTGCCACCGAAGCTGCTATGGTTCAAGCAAAAGCTAATGTCACCGAATCTCTTGGTATGAGAAAGATTATTTGTTTGAGTTGATTTTTTTCCTCGTAGCACTGAGAAATCCCTTTAGGCGAGAACTTTTTTTTTTTTTTTTTTTTTTGCCTTTGTTTTAATTTTTCCTTAAGCAAAAAGGAGTGGGACTCGTTTGTAAGGTGTGTGAGACTTTGCAGGTCTGGTTTTACAATACGCCATTTAGGCTTTGGTGAGGCTTGTTAAACGCTGAAAGGAAAGCCATGCATTGACTGAGTGACGCCACCCTGAGGTTGATTCCCAAGGGAAAATAAAGGTTCGGTCCTGCCTCAATCCTTCAGGTGACCGAGAACACCTTCTAGCAAGTGATAGCATACAGAACCTTGGCAAGCTGCATAATAACATTAAACCCAGTGATCTAATTATTCACCTCTAATATAAAGGGCAGGGTTCCATGGGAAATCAGAAGCAGGGCTGAGAAATACACCCAGCAAATACATTTCACAACACAAATGGAGGCAGTGTGTCAGGATTCTAACCTGGGAAAACTGACTTGTGAGGCTGTCCTGTTCATCTGCCATGCCCAGTGCAGTGTACTTTCACACAGGTTATACAGGAGGGAGCTTTAAAGCACCAAATTATCAGCCTTGAATCCCTTGTTTAAAGCATGAATTAAAACATTCACCGTTGTTTGTATTTTTTTTAGTTTTAAGCATGCAGATATATAATATAAAAATATAGAACAGGTGTTTAAAGTGATGCCTTGGGAACACAAAAGAAAACCACAAGTAGACAAGTAATATCTTTCACATACACTAATGAGAAAGTCATCAGCACTCAGGACAGCATAATATCCTTCTCCAGTGTCATAGTTTTTTCATGATCACTTCTTCACATTCTGTATGATGTAGTGTGTTTCCATGTGGCAAACTTTTGCTTTGTAAAGGTGTGATTTTCCAAATGCATCCCTCAATACACATGGAAAATATTTGTGTGTTCACTTATTTGTACACCTAAAACCATGGATTTGTTTGCAAAGGAACAACTACACATGCCCCAAAAAAGTGACTGTTTTATATCCCCTGTACACAGGAAAATATCCTTTTCTGCAAGTATATTTCAAACTGTGGAATATTTGAATTGCAGCCCAAGTAATTACCTGAGCAGTCTACTGGGAATGTACATATTAGAACAAGTTGTAAAATAATCTCTTCCAAATAGCTATTAAAAACAAAATTACAGATCCTGGGCCAGATCCTCAGCTGTTACAAATTGGTGGCTGTTACAAGCCTCTTTGACTTCATGAGTGCAAAGTCTGAGATCCAAGAAAAATTTTACAGTAAAACTACGAATTACTGAAAAATAAGGTTCAAAGTGGAAAGACAGGTATATTTTCACACTGTAGCATTCAAGCTCCTTTAAGCATTTAGCTTGGCTTCTCTGAATCGCATGTGCTTCCCCTGTACTGGCAGTGTGAGGGATCTGGGTCCCTCCAAATTGCACCTTTAGCAAATGACTAAAAAATCCTCACAAAGATGCCCTAAATGCCTTGGACACTACTAAATAAAAAAAGGTCATGTCACATCTTCATGTCTTCTATCAGTATAACTGAAGTACTGGAGAGAACTTGCTTTCAAGCCAATATATATATCTATATATACAGATATATATATATATATATCAAGCAAATTCATTATGGAGTTTGTGGTTGTTTGCAAAAGCATATCAGTTATTGCACCAATTTCAGCATGACTTTCTAATTCCTCTGAGACTCTCTTAATTACAAGTTGCTCTGAATGATGCCTTGCTCTGTATAATAGCAAAGACTTTTATTTTCTTCTAATGATGGTCTAAATCTCATGTAGTAACCAACTGACTAACACAGGGAAATCCCAATCTTTCAGCTCCATTGTATAATTTATACAATATGTTCAACACTTTCCCACATAATAAACGTGGGAATCCCATACAACCAGTCCAAGGTCTGAGGTTTTTTGTATGAATCATGTTTGCTGCATCCTGGCTTTACCACACCCCCAGCTACTTCTGCTGGGAGCCAAAGAGTTACTGCAATCACCACTGCTGGAGATACCATGTGCAAAGGTACCATTTACAGCAGGATGCAATGAAGATGAGAGCCAGAGACTGATAAGTTTATCTCAGAGGTTACCTGGGAAAGACTTCTCTAGCTCTATTTAAAAGAGCAACTTTAAATAACGAATAAATTTAGAGATATTATCATTCAAATATTACTTCGTGCTATGACAAATCTTTCATGTAACCCTCAGCCAGGTTCTGTTTATTTAAGGTGATGCTCATTTGAATAGTTTGGGAAAGTAGTGCTTTCACTGCACCTGCTATTCATTTTGACAGTTCTTTGCAACACAAGAAAGTCATGTTTGAACTTGCACAGAGAAATGTCACTGTCTTGTATGTAGAAAAGATATTGAAGATACCTCAGATAATGTTCACATGCATTTAGTCTCCCTGACTGGCAAATTTACTGTCAGATTTACTGTCTGACAGCAGGTTTCTTATGGTTGGTGGGGGGATAGGAGGGGGGAGAAAACCAGTTGCTCTGTTATTAATGCAAAAGTGATTATTTTAATCAGTCCTCAAAAACAAACATATATTACTGGAATCCTACTGCTTAAAGCCCCTATAGACATATAAGCTTATCACAGGCATCATCCCCTCTCTGTCTTTTCTGTGTCATACTTTTTGTGCTTCTTTTACGTGGTACTGACAGATGAACCCCAGCTCCACCTGCTGCAATCAGGGAGCAAGAGTTTGTCAGGGCTTCAGGAAGACAGCTCAGATCTGAGCACCTGATTTCGACTTCAGCTCTGAATCAGTCTCTGGAAGCGCCCAGGCACACACCTGTCTGCTGACAACAGAGGGAAGCAAATCCAAAGAGAGTCAGGTAGCTCAGCCACCTTAGTCAGAATATACATTCTGGAATGACAAATGCAGCCACCTACTGCTGGAAAACAAAAAATAGAATCATAAAAATAGCTGGGTTACATTTACAAAAGTGGTTTTTTGAGCATTTCCCTCTCCTCAAAGCTGTTTTTAAAGGGGTGGGAGAAATTCAAAGGAATTGATTGTGTACTATTACGCAGCAGCCACAAAATAGCAACTTATTCTATTAAGCACTGGGACTTTGCTTTGTCTGCTTTTGTCATACAGAGCAAAGGGGTCAGAAAAAGGGATCCTGAGTTTGGTTCTTATCTCCGTCACTGATTCAGTTTGTAACATTAAGCAAGTCAAGTGAGTGGTATCAGCTCAGCATCACAGATTTTCCCACATCACAGAAACACTGTTTGGCTGAATTAATTTATGCTCATGAAGCACTTAAGCCTTTTTTTGAGAAGTCAGCATAGCAGTATGAAGAGGAGTTTCTCATGGGTTCCCAGCGAGCTGGGATCCATAATACTGTGGCAATCAATCAGCATTACTACAGAGTGAGAGCACTGTGCCTCCCTGAGAGACAAGCATACACAAAAGTTAAGAAATTGTTTATTCCAGCCGTAATAGGAAACTTTTGTATATAATTTCCCTGCTTACTCAGAGGCACTGTAACATCTGTCAGGCCAGGACTAGCACTTAGCCACAGATCAGAGGAGAGGAACACATGTCCCATTTCCTGATAGCAGCTCACCCGCCGCCACTGCCAAACTCAGTGACCATTCATGAGAAACCAAGCTCAGTTCCACTAGAGTATGGTCTGACTTACAGGACCAAATTCAAAATTGCACAGGTGTGAACGAGAGCCATCCAGTCTGTGCAATCCCTTTAACAATATGTCAGCACTCACTGCATAGCACACTGTTTCTTTTAGCAGTTCAAGAGGTGATAAGGATTGAAGCCAAAAGCTGGCCCTTGTTTCTTTGAGCCACGCAGTATTTTGATCATCCTTCCCCAATGAACATCGTTACCACCACCACCACCTACCCATTCCAATACCACCAGTCAGGTCACAGTGTAGTCACTGCAACATCAGAACTCTTCTGGAAAAAAAGATTAAGAGCAGCAATGCTTTTATTTTAGATTCCTGATTTCAGTCAAAATTTATTCAAGCTACATAAAAGAAAAACTGCAGCATTAACCACAACGCCACCAAGACACTCTCTTGTATTTATCTTGTATATATCCTCTTATTTGAGTAGTCCTCTCCTCCCAGGCTTATACACAGTGCACCTCTCCACTTTCACCCATAGACTTGCAGTCTTCAGACATCTGGTAATATCCATTGCTGCCAAGTTTTCCTATGACACCAAGCCAGCTCAGAGAGCAGCAGTGATAGCAGTCACTGTAAGACATAGCTTCAAATCTATTATAGCTCCCTTTTAAGTAACGGGTAATGGAGAAGCCCAGGCTTAGGTAATGGGGAAGCCCAAGCAGGGAAGCTACTCAGGGCTTTTACTTTATACTTTACAGCAACACACACCTACTTGTGTTCACATATCTATACTTCAGACTATTTTATCACCTCTCTCGTGCTGTTTCAGAAGAAGATAGTCATAATTTACGATTTTTAAAAGGCATCCCATGCAAGATATTGCAACTGATTGCAATCTATTCGTATCACCCAAAGACTTTGAAAGCACAATTGATGTTGCATTCCTTATCTGCTGTATTTCCTCCTCTTTCTGTATTACAATACATTTTGCACCCCGACAGAGGATTAATCACCTGATGGGAATACCACAGACTTCAGAGATCTGCTGGGAAATATATTTCTGAATGACTTCACACCAGTCAGAAGTTCATGATGTCTATGATTTATTGTCTCTGGTGACTTTCTCATTGCTGTTGAGAATTTAAACTAGTTCAGCTGCTCCTAGTGATGAGGCACAGAAGGCAAATACAAGGCCACAGTAATGTCTGTGAAGCTCCAATTTGGAAAGCAGCTTTTCCAAAGTACACTAAGAAATGATGAATTTAGTCCTTAGGAGGAGAAGAGCAGCTTACTTTTCAGCTGTTTCCACATTCCTTCCTGACTGTGCCATAAAGCCTTATATGTAGCAAAAAGATAGACGAACTGTGGCCAAAACCTGAAGTCCTCCTTCAGTTTTCATCACATTTTTACACAGTAAACTACCTTTCAGTATTCTTCCATGTAAGAAGATACACACACTGAAGAACAGGGGAAAAAAAAAAAAAAGAAGAAAGAAAACAGGTCTAAGATGTCAGAACCTCTTTTTGGCACACTTATGAGGAACTAAGTGGAAGAAAAAGAGAGAGGCTCAGGTAACAGACTCTATTAGACAGATGGGGTTTGTATGCCCAGGAGGGTAGAAATGCTCAGGTGGGGCAGTCAGAAGCAAAGGCAGATGGCCACATGATTCAGGTTCTCACTTGAAGAGGGATTTCAGGTGAAGAGCCATGATCATAAAGAGTGAAAATTGCTTGGCCAATGTCACTCAATATTTCAACTCATTTTTAAGGCAATTTCTATTTCTTCATATCTTTCTCATTGTTCAATTTTGGTATTTAGCGCTACAGCATCTTTCCAGCCTTATGCAAGGTTAGTAATTTCTTTGTGATTATGGATCATTAAAAGCAGTGCTTACTCATAAAAAATAAGCACTTAACATCTTGCAATCTCTAAATATACTTCAGTGAAATATACAACAACTTTTTTGGCCCCCAAAGACTATAAAAACGTCTTCACTCACAGATACTTAAAAGAAGGACTAAAAATATTCAAGAAAATTACAGTGCTTTAAGTGTTAAAAAGTAAAACACATTTCAGCATGCAAATGAACAAGAGTTTCACTCCCAGATGCTTTGCTCCTGTGTCAAGGGGCATAAACAGATGGTGTGAACAAGTGGCAATGTTTAGGGAAATACTGCAAAACTCAATCTTTTCCATGTATGCCAAAATGACTTATCAGCCAAGCTAGTGGGTCAGGCAACTATTTTTCTATATCAGATTTTTAGGAATGTGAGGAACTTATAAATTATAAAGGGCAGAACAAAAGCAGACACTAGCATGTAACTAGGCAAACAGAAACACGGAAGGGAAGCATCATGGGAGGTGAATAGGTTAGGCTTTCTTTCTTCTGTCATCCCCTTACCATTTGGATGTTCCCATCCTCCATTTTGAGAAATTATGTGTTCCCTTGCAATGAAGAGAGGTTTCGTCTCCTTTCAGCTATCACATTCACCTCTTTCAGAAGGTTTCCTTTGCCCAGATCCTTTGACAGGGAGTGAGTGAAATCTCAGCCCCATTAAAGTCAGTGGGAAATTTGCCATTCACTATAAGGGAGCCAGGATTTTGCACAACGTTTATATCAGTAGAAGACCAAACTGAATCTAGTCCGGTGTTTGTGAAGTGCTTTGAAGTAGAGAGTGTTACAGCACTGAAATTATTGCTATTATTATTATTGCTTCTTAGTGCACGACAGAGAAGAAAGGAAGAAAACCTCTGAATGAACTGGAAGGAAATACTGATTCTGCAGATCGTAGAGGTCAGTACATGACATTTTTCTAAACAGTTTCCTTTAAACGTGTCTAGTAAAATTCTCTTTCAACCTAAGTACTTTCTTGGCATGTTAATCAGAAGCAGATCTTCCTACCAAGTGCAGCTATCCTGACTGAAAAACTCCTATCTTTTCCTTGAGTTTTTTTTATTGCTCTCTAGGGAGTTACTGAAATACTCTACAGAGAGCTTAAAATGTTTTAAGAAGCACTGCAAAGCTCAAGTGGGAAGAGAGAAACAATGGTTTCCTTTCAGCTTGCCTATTATTCCGCTGAACTGCAGTACGGCCTTTGCACTTCGTTGGCCCATGGAAGAGCCTGGGATTCAGTGAATGCTGGTGATGATAAGCTGTTTCACTACTTGTGGCTGTCGTGTATATATTACCACCAGACAAGACAACAGTTGATCATCAAGGAAAAAAATCCTCTCCCATGATCTCACTAACTAGCTTATTCCGCCACAGGCTCATTCAAAATTCTTTTCAAGTTACATCCACAGTGCTGCAATCAGGAAATGTGCTTGCTGCTACCAAAGGAACCAGTGTTTGGGCCTTGGCTCTCCCCGCCCGCCAGGCTGCAGCAAGGTCTCAGCCCGGTATCCTCAGATCACAGCCCTCACCGCTCCCCCAAATGGCTTGCTCATTAGAAAGGAACACGAACTGTAGGACTCGGGCACCCAGGGACAGCTCATCAACTGGTGCAAACTGTCAGTGCTCCGCTAACCTCAGGCAACCCAAGGTTTCAGGCTGCAGAGGATTTATCTACAACTCAGCAGCTGTGAGAAGAGAGCAGCATTAGGTCACGGAGGGAATGGGCCAGCAACCATGATTCAGCCATTGGCACACTCAGCTCAGCTGAGAATTCCCAACCACAATCTACAAAAGGGACTTGTTACATCTTGATTAATTTCAAATTATTCTGTCTTCTTTCAGTCTCTACCTTTTTTGGTTATCTCAGTGCACAGCAGTGGTCCCAGTGGTTGAGATCTGTACAGCCGAGTTCTTGACTCTGATCTTAATCATGTGGCCAGCGATGGAAACAGTGACAAATTACTGCCATCAGTCAACTACAAAGACAGGATAAACTTGTGTAGTCTCTTGAATTTACTCCATGGCACTACAGTCCAAATAAAGGCAGTGACATAAAATATGCTGTTAAATACTTTGCTACTTAGTAGGTATAAATGCAGCTAGAAAAAAATATAAAATGTCATAAGGTAAGAATTTCCAGAAAACAGTTTATATGTCTTCTGTTTTGATCCAAATGTCAATCTAATAAGCTATTGCTGCTGAGCAACAGCAATTAGGTTTTAGTGATGCTTGGAAGACTTGCATGCATTTTACTTCTCAGTACACCACAGTTAATTCAGGACTGAGATTTATGTTTTTAAATGTGTGACACAAAGCCAGATTCTCCAGTGCAGATGCCTCAGTGTAGACAGGTCTCAGAGTCACGTTAGGACTCCTCTCTAAAGACATGTAGGCAAAAAATCTTCATTACTTCAGCTCAGCACTGCTTCAGTGCACCTACGCAGTTTCTGGAATAGAGTCTGGAACAAACTGGCCTCTCTATGGACAACTCCTTTTGCAGCAGAGGAGATCACATCTATTGGCATGCAATCATGTCAACATAACAACCACTTGATCCTCGAACAGCTGTTTGTCAGCAGGTCTCTCAGTGCTTCAGAAAATGAGATCTTTTCTTTGTAAACTGAATATGAATTGAAATGCCCGGCGTGAAAAGACTCAAAAACACTGGCATCAGTGACTAAGAACTCAAATGAGAGCAAAAACAAAGCTTATATTATATGCCATAAAGCATACATATTCCATACTTAAGCTTACCAGTATAAAATGCCAGGTTTAAATACAGTGCTAATAAATGCATTCTTAAGATAAGATAAGATATAACATTATTTTCTACCACTCGTCACACTCAAATACAATGGCTTCATATGTTTGGGGCAGTCAGTTATCACACTTTGCTCTTAGCACTACTTCTTATGGCCTGGAACATAACAAAAGAAGGTACTGGGACATCTGAAAGAGACAACACTGTACAAATCAGCACTTGTTCACACAGCATAGCTCTGAAGAATTTGTGTGGCTCCAAGAACAAAAACAGTGTTTTGACTCCAACAGATCAGGCAAGGGGAAAATCTGGAAGAGGAGAGTGAGAGGTGTCCCCAAACGCCACACAAACAGCGCTGCCTAGAAAGGCCTAGTCAAAAGTACAGACTGTTCACAGTCAATAATCTAATATTTTAGCTTTCATTAAATCATCCGCAACACTCTTTTAGTAGGCTCAGAATTCTATTTGCTCTCTTTTTTGCCTAACAGACAAAGCCTAATCTTTTGCTAAATTAGCTTCTTAATGGAGCTGCTTCCCACTTTTCTGGCATTTGGGACAGTGAAGGCCCTGGCGCCGCTAACAGCCCTTTGATTTGCCAACCCTCACAGCTCTCGGGCCTTTGGGGTCACACTTGCTCACAGCCCTGTGACAGAACATCACCCCTCAAGGTGTGCCCCATCCTCCCTACTGCTGGGAACACACGGGCATCCCCTAGAAATGCATCTCTCTCAGCAGCTCTGCAGGCCTGTGGTGGGTCGGCTCCACTGATCAGCTGGAGATTTTGTTTAGAAGGCTTCTTTACGCTGTTTATGTTGCTGTCAAGTTTAGCTCGCCACAGACCTAACACTGCCACCTCTTTGTTTACATACCTCCACTTCAGGACATTATAACCCTCCTCTACCAGCACTGCCCAGTGTGTGAGGGAGCAACTTTTTTATTTTTATAAGCCTTTTTAACTACATAGCTATAAGATATTCCTTTAGATTCCACCCAAAGACACCTCTTGCTGTCAGCATTTAATTATGCTTGCATTCCTATGTAAATAGAATGTTAGCCAAAATAGAGCCAATTACAGAAGATAAGGTCAGGCACATCTTCCTTTAAGAAAAGGAAGCTTTGGAAGCTTTTGTGCTTTTGATGAAAATAACTTTCTGGAAGCAAAAGAATAATGTAAAGTGCTGAGCATGTTCTGCTGGTGATAAATCATACTACTGAAATTTGTACTCAATCTGTCATCATGCATCTTTCTTAGGAGGGTTAAGAGGACATATTTAATATGTATATATAATGCATGTCCTCATAGGTCTATAGGGTCTTTTCAGACTTTTCTTGAAAAATAATGGCTTTAGATCACTTGTCTTAAAGGATTCACAGCTCACAAAATATTTCAACCAAGGTTTTCTCCCACGCTGGGTATCAAGTTATTTGACAGCCTTCTCTGTTTGGGTCATGTATGAGAAACATCTGGAGAAACATTATGTCCTAAGTTTACATCACGAGATAAGCATACATTTTAAGTTCTCATTTAAATTTTAAAATACTGAAATCTCATAAATTCGAATGGGTCCTTGCTCTTCAAAGTTTAAATGCCCATTTCCCTTTCTAGTAGATTAAGAAAAATAACATAATCCTTCAATCTAGACTATCTGACCTCACTGTGTTTAGATTGATAGGAGCTGTGGCAAGCCTCATACAATTTCTCTTCATCAGCGTAAGTCTCAACTCAATTTATTAGTTTATCTGTTACCTTCAATCTAGATTACAGTGAAAGCTGGTACAAATCTAATACAGTGACTAAATTTGTAGTGTACTGGAACATTGTAGTTAACATCAGATTCCCAGGTAGCATTCTCAATAACCACACTGAAAGGTAGAACTGAAATAATACTGAACAGTTCCAGAGCTCTTTCGGCGCTAGCAGCTTTGAAAGTTAAACTTGCGGAAGTTTCTGGATGATGAGAAAGTGTATCAGGTATTTCAGCACCTGGTTTGCTCAATTTCCATCTAGCTGAACAGGAATTAAATATCAGTGAACCTGCTGCTGCTTCAGAAATCTATATTAAACACAATGCAGTGAACTCAAAATGAGACTTGACCCTAAGGCTCAGCTTACATGTTATTTTCTTGTGGCACATTTGCCTTTGACAATCCAATCTCAATTTATCCACAGATTCTTATGTTTCTAGTTTTGTCAGAGGTGAGTATCAGAATAAATTTTGTTATAATAGTTTGTATGGATCACCCAAGTTCATCTTTCTGAGACATCAGCAGCAAGTCAAAGCAGAATTTGCACCACTGTATTTTTAATTGTAGACTTTTGAATACTCTAAAAATGCTTCCTGATGAATGCAGTAATTAAAGATTTGCAATTAACGTATTCTTTTGCTGAGTTCCGTCCCAGTACTGTGATGTAATTCATTTGCGCTTTTTGACCTTAAGGAAACTTTGGCAGATGAAGCCATGAGATGTATTCTCACAGATCTGCCCTGTTACCTAATGTTGCCTAATGCTGTGTTAGAGAGGTGTGAAAATGATTTAGATATAAATATAAAATCAATTTTATACAAAGCACTCTGAACAAATGTGTTCTACTTTATGCTCTAAAAAAAACCCAACTAAGCAAAATTTTGTTTGGCTGGAAATGCTTTGATAAACAGCAGGTCTCATTGAGTCCAACACTGAAATGCTCTAATGAATTTTTAATGCCTTAAGTTGTCTAACTGGATCTTATTACAAAGAAGCTGAAGACACAGAAGCATGATGTTTCTCCACTGGCACATTTAAGAAATCAGCCGAGACATGCCAAAAAAATGTTCTGCTTTCAAAACAAGGCTCCAAGACTAAACTTCAGGGGAAAAAAAAAAAAAAGTGGTTTGTCGGGGTTTCTAGAATTAAACTACTGCTGTTGATATGAAATCCATATTACCATTTCCTCAAGCTGACTTCACTTTGTTCTGCATTCTACCTCCCTGTTGGTATGATATTGCATCTCTGCAGATGGCAGAAACTGATCACTTTTGACAACAAGCTAAAGGTCAGAGATCTGTAATTGCACAAACAGTAGAAGAAAAATTCTCCTATTAAATTAAAGGTGCAATTTCCCTATGAAGTTACAACACAATTTTCAATACAAGGGTCTGCTTCATTGATATCTGTTGTTGCACAGGTCTATAGAGTGCACAAGTTTTTTTAGTCCATCCAATAACACGTACTGATTAATGAGATTGAAGAGGAAGTTCACCTTAATTTTTTTTTTTCTCCAATACAATACAATTGCATTATCAATGCAATCTGTTTGTCACAGGTTATAAACAATGCATGAAGTTCTTTGCAACATGAGCACAGGAATAAATGCTAAGCACGCCTCAAGCTTTCTGCTGTTTGCCTGGCAACCCATCCATTGGGCTTACAGAAGCCTCTCAACTTGCCTGGAGGCTTCTATTGCTGGAACAACCTATGTGTTATCATCACCACCAAAACAATGGGGTTGGCTGCAGGCAGAGTGGTAGCACAGTGCCCAAGCAGAGAAAAGAGCCCCATAAAAAGCATGCAGAGAAGTGATTGAGAATAGTGTAACTCACAGAGCCCCATAGAGCATTAATGCACACTGAGGTTGCTGTGCCAGGGCTCCACTCAGTGAGCTGCATCTTCTGGCAAAGTGACAGGGAAGCGTCAGGGCTGGTCAGAAAGCCAAGCTGCTCACTCATTTTCCTCATGTGAAGGAGAGGAGGAGCTTCACGCACACACTGACATAAGAACTGCTTCCACAAAAGAAGAAGAAAGAAAGAAAGAAAGAAAAGAAAGAAAGAAAGAAAGAAAGAAAGAAAGAAAGGGAAAGGAAAGGGAAAGGAAAGGGAAAGGGAAAGGGAAAGGGAAAGGGAAAGGGAAAGGGAAAGGGAAAGGGAAAGGGAAAGGGAAAGGGAAAGGGAAAGGGAAAGGGAAAGGGAAAGGGAAAGGGAAAGGGAAAGGGAAAGGGAAAGGGAAAGGGAAAGGGAAAGGGAAAGGGAAAGGGAAAGGGAAAGGGAAAGGGAAAGGGAAAGGGAAAGGGAAAGGGAAAGGGAAAAGAAAGGGAAAGGGAAAGGGAAAGGGAAAGGGAAAAGGAAAGGGAAAGGGAAAGGGAAGGGAAAGGGAAGGAAGGGAAGGGAAGGGAAGGGAAGGGAAGGGAAGGAAGGAAGGAAAGGAAGGAAGGAAGGAAAGGAAAGGAAGGAAGGAAAGGAAAGGAAAGGAAAGGAAAGGAAAGGAAAGGAAAGGAAAGGAAAGGAAAGGAAAGGAAAGGAAAGGAAAGGAAAGGAAAGGAAAGGAAAGAAAGAAAGAAAGAAAGAAAGAAAAGAAAAGAAAAGAAAAGAAAAGAAAAGAAAAGAAAAGAAAAGAAAAGAAAGAAAAGAAGAAAAGAAAAGAAAAGAAAGAAAAAAGAAAAGAAAAGAAAAGAAAAGAAAAGAGGTGCTTCTTCACGTAATGCTTTTTCTCTGAGCATAGTGAAGAAGGTCCCAAAGTTCATCTGCCCATAGATTTCCTTGAATGGGAAGCAACACGTGGAAAGTGGATGCCTTCTTCCCAGAATACACTCTGGAGTGTTTGAGTATGTACCTCATCCTCCTCCACATTTGTTTGTTTTATCCATCTGCTATTGCCCCATATTTAATTATGAATTGAAAGCATTCTCCTGGAGCTGCACTCTGAGCTTTTTAAACTGAAGTGTTTGAATAAGGCCTGTCACTACAGGAAGGATGTAGAGGGCATCACATTCCCCAGCTGCCTCACATCACCCTTTCCCCCTCCCTGCACCTCAGACCCTGATGCGAACTGGGAGAGCTCTCAGCAGCTGCTGCCTCTTCCCTCTTCCCTGACAAGCAGCTTCCAGGTGGGAGATGAAGCAAGGAGTGACTTTAGTGTATGCTTTCCAGTGCTTTCCAATGACACAGTACTAGAGGATGGATTCCTCCATCCTAGACAGCCAGGAAAGAGAGACAAAAATTTGGAAAAGGTTCATGTTTTTTCCTGATTCTCCCTGCCCCAATCACAACGCCTGGTTAAAGAAATGACTTTAATTTTTAACAGACAAGTAACCCAAGTAACCATGCACAGTCCCACAATATATTTCTTCTGGCAGGACATGCAGAAGTTGGATGTCTTGGCAGTACTCTGAAGTTGGGAAGTCCCTCATTTTGGAGAACTTTCCAGGAAGGGGTGTTTGGGGGTGATTTCCACTCCCTTTGCACTGGTTGAACTGCCATATGAAATAACCTGTTAGAGTCTTGGGCTCAGAAGGAGCTTCTCCACTGAAGTGCCTGCAAGAGCAAGCTGAAGCCCTTCTGCTCAGCCTAGAGTGTGTCCCTGCCACTGCCAGGGTGATAAAAGATTCATGGCTGCATGACAACCCACAGAGCAGGGGATGTCTGTATTTTTACTGCACTGTTCTTCAGGGAGCAAAATATAAATCTTTTAAATGTGTAACCTGCTTCTGAAGCATTTATTTTTCTCAGAATAACTCCAACAAGCCATTTGCATTTTTGATAATAGGAGGCAGTTTCAGGTAGTAAATTTGCTGCTTTGTTCTTCACAAAATGAGGAAATTTCACTTTAAAAACAGGTTTTCAACTTCAAAGCTTTATAATCTGACACTTGAAACACAGCACTCACAAACCACCCATGCTCCTCCACATTTTGGCCATTTGTGGAGCCCAAAAGTGGTGTGGAGCCGACTGGCAGCAAGAGGGACTGAAAAAGCTTCTGTGTGGGCTTCTAGTGCAGCCAGATGAGATGAGGGAATTAGAGCCAGGGTGTGGTTCCTACCTAGAATGCCTCTCTTGCAGTTCACAGACCTTCACACTGTCTCATCAACACACACTTCCCTCTCTCCTTCCAAATATGCAAACTGCACCCTCTCCCAGGGCCCTCCTTAGCTTAAGGGTGCTGGCATGCTCTCTGCTGACTTTCTGGAACCCAGAGATTTCCAATTATTTCCACATCCTCCTCCCGTTTCTCTTCTGGCTGCGGTGCCTCTGGGCTGCCTGCTGTACTTCCCACTCGGCAGGTCTGCAAGGCAAAGGCAGTAAGGCTAATAATTAGTAGAGCAGTGAAATACAGGCAGGGCAGAAGGGAACAAATAGAAATTGCCTGAGGTCAGTGCACTCTCTCTTTTGCCCTTCTCCCTGAGAAGGCCTTCATGTTTCTTCAGTTCTTGCTATAAGCTTCCCAGCTGCTTTTAATTCAGCACCAAGCTCTGTCTCTGTCAGGTTTTAGGAAGAGAGAAGTGCCTTCTTTGTCTCCAGGTACGTAAGGCTGCATCGAGGTGAGGTATGGACAGCCTGTGACAATAACATACTGCAGCACGACTGAGAAGTCTTGAACATACTGTTCCCATGTGTGAACTTACTGCTTTAGGTGACACCTTCCAGATCAAAAGTTGATTCCCATTTATTCAGGACCTCACACTTCATGCTGACCCTCTTATCTAGGGCAATTACTGTACATTCTCCACAGCGAGTCTGCAGCTCACACCTATCCATCACTCATCCCAGCGATTCCCTCAGTTCCCAGTTATCAGCATGACCCAGCTGTACAGCCATAGGTCCATCCCTTAGCTCTCCAAAGCTTGTATTACCACCTCCATCTTGCAGTCTGACTCCACACCTGCCGTGCTGGATATGTGGTGGCTTTCAGTGGTCTCCTCCAAGACCTGCCCTGGCCCAGGCCACAAAGGGTTCCTTCTACCCACATGCCTGCGGTGGGTACTGCTGCAAACAGCTCCTTCACCCTGTTCCCAGGCCAAGTATGGCAGGGAAGGAAAGGGAAGGAAGGAACAGAAGATAGCAAATGGACCTTTAGTTCACAAGAAGGGTGGGGGAATCGTAGAAAAAGCTGACCTGAGCTTCAATGATCTCTTGGTTTCTCCTTTCTCCTGTAAGGATGATTTCTGCTGTTCTCACCCTACTCTAATCCAACTCTTTCCCCTGCAGGAAGAGGAAGAACTGTGCCAACCTTTTGCAGAAGTCCTGGTTTGATGCTTCACTCACTGAGAACAGCACTTTCCACTGGCAAAGCTGTGAACGTTCTGAAGGTCTCTGGTCAACATATTGACAACATTGTGACTCTTACATGACTATCTATTATATTGCCAGCATAAAATAAAAGCCAAGCATTTATCTAGTTAATTACTCCTTTCATTTTATACATTATTCCCATTTCAAAATCTGTGTATACATTTGCAGGTCCTAACAATAGCGTGTTTGTGTGAGTCCAGCTGACCAAACAACAGAGTTATTTATAACTACAGATGACCAGACTTTGCTATATTTTCATTTATGTAATTTTCCTTAGATCATTCATTGGAAAGTGGTCATACTTTCATGTTTCTCACACGCAGAGGCCCTGTAGGTTAGCACACAGGAGATTAACCTTGGCAAGCTGCACCACTGGTCTGACTGAGGAGGAATTCTCACTGCAGCTGTCTGAACCATCAACGCATAAGGTCTGGGGCTGAGGAAGTTCTCATCAGGCAGCAGGTAACAGCAACTCTAGTGTAAATAACTTCCAAATACAAACCTTTGTAAAACTAGAAGTATTTTTCTTTCTTTTTTTTTCTTTTGCCAAGGCTCACTAGCATTGCAGTGAAATGGTAGATGTCTGAGAAATTCCAAAATAAGTGACTAGGATATTGAGAATTGACATTAATTAGACAGGACAAATTCCCATCATGTGAAGCATCTTCTTAGACAGTAAACAGCACTAGAGCATGCCCATCCATGCTAAAGGAGCACCACTTTCCATCCATACATACCTGCAATAAATTAAAAAATATTTTGAACGTTTTCAGATTCTTCTCTCTGTAGCTGCTTAAGTGGGGACAGGCAATGACAGATGGAACATCAAATGCTGCATCTTTGAAGTTATTTTATCTACAATCTTTTCCCAGTACCTAGAAGACTTGGAGTAAGGTACACTGCTGTCACCAACTGATAGTACTAATCAAGGTGAATTCATTCAAACAGGCATACTATTGCCAAAGAAAGACAATTTGCAAGAACCCTTATTTCTGCCTAGTAGGGCAGTTCTTTGCTAGCATTCTACAAGAGGTCTGAATTTCAGAAGAGACAAGAAACACAAGGGGAGTTGCAATATCCAAGGTCTTCATAGAACTGTATTTCAAAATACGGAACAGCCAGACAGAGAAAGTAGAATATTTTATAGTATACACTGTACAAAATATGCCTCACAACTAATCCAACTAGACACATAGCCTGACAGGGCAGATCTACTAAATAAAACCATGAGATCTTTTCCCTAAAATAGAGCATATTAAGGAATTTGGTAGTTCATAATACACAATAAAACTCATAGCAGGCAGTAAACAGGATAGAAACAAAGCCATAGAGGTTGCATTCCTTTATTTGATATCAGCATAGTCCCTCTTATCTGGTCCCGCCAAATAACTGAGAAAACTTTACTCAAACACACAAAGAAAAAGCAGGGATTTGTTTTGTGACTTACAATATTAAACTCCGCTCACTGGGCTGTGTCCATGCAACTAAATGATGGTGATGCTCACTAGTACAAAATTTCTTCCTAGTTCTCACACCCTTATCATTTCCTACTGATTTTCTTTCTTTTTAATTATAGGGAATTAGACTTTCTGATGAGTTCAGAAAAGAAAAGTTTTCTGGTGTTGTGAATTCTGATATCACAGCAGAGGAATGCCACACACTTATTAGCCAAGTGTTTCCATCCCTCTGTATACGTGACTCTTTCCTCAAGCTAATCATTTTCATAACCTTTTGCCCTTTCCGTGGCACCATAGATATTTAGCAATATTTTTTTCCCATCTTGTAAAATGTGTGACCCCATTACCTTCCTAGTTCATAGCTGATTTACACAAAGATCAACTTAAATGCAAAGAGTAGTTCACAGAGTCTCTGTTCCATACTTTTTGTCTGAATATGTTAGTCAGTACCCACTAATGCTCCCTGAGGAAAAAGACATCCAGATTATTAGGAAGGAAGAGGAGGTACCGCAGCTTTTTAAAGTTGTTTCTGGTGCCTTTCGTCTCAGTCACCAGCCTCACAACTGAATTTTCTGGAAGAGCTTTTTTCCTTTGAAAACTGCCTTCTGGGCTAACACTTAGAATATGTACTTGGAACCATATCCAACATAGGGTTGCAATTAGCAGCCAGTATAGCACTTTTGTTGACCAAATAACCAGCTGAGTTTATTGCTGAGGACTTATTCACAATATCACCATCTGCTGAAACTAGAAGTTACTGTAACTGGTATGATAAGCCAGATAAAATTCTATTCTCTTTCTCATGTCCACTCACAATAGCTGTGAACACTAGCAAAGAAGCCAGTATTTGAAAAGGTGAAAACTTTAAGAGAGAAGAGCAGAAAAGATTCAACTAGAATATTTTACTTTATGAGCAAGAAGACTCAAAATAAAATAATAAATAAATAAATAAACCAATACTGAAAGTACTTTTATCCTAATCTCGAGTGTTGAACAGCATTAGAATAATTTCTTTCAACATATGTATTAAAATGGATGAGTGTTCAGAAGAGTTGAATCAGTTCACCAGATGACATGGCTACACTTCTAATATGAGAAATCTGTGTTGCCTACTGACTGTTGAGAACTCACCACTTGGAGAGGAATGATGGTTTAAGAATATAGTTTTATTTCTTCACTTCTTGGAAAGTCCATAATGAGACCTGGAATACAGAAGCACAGCAAATATCAATAAAGTGAATCAGACAGGAAAACTCCCACTTACCTCTCTTGTACAATGGATCGTCAACAGAGTGTGAAAACTTTCTTAGAAAACTTAGGGATTAAAATAATTTATAGATTGGAGTGCAATACTGAACCATAGTCCTGCTTTTAACCTTGAACAGAAAGTAAAGAAACAGTCAGCTTGGGAAGGCTTACAGAAAGAAATGTTTCTTCTAAAATATTTCTAAACAGTCTGGACTTAGTAACCTAGTCTTGATGATGAGAGTCTATTCTTCCTCTAACAGAGATCAGTTCTATTGAGGCAAAGTAGTTCCTGGGTACTCGCTGATCATTAGCAGTAGTAAAATCAATGCAAATGGATACTTTTCAGGTGAATGAAAGAATTAGAAAATAATAAATTTTTAATGCTATGTCTGAAGGTAATGAGTACATGAAGAAATAGTATCAACAGGAGAATGTCAACAGGGGACACATGCCAGGAAGAGCATAGACTGATTATAAAAAATTCAACACACATGCCTACCAGTCTGTATGGGTTCTCAGATGTTAAAAACTTAATTTTCATTCTAAGTGGTTGTGCTGCTGTTGGGATTTGAGTTTAGTGATTCAGCTTTTTAAAGCACAGCCCATCTTTCACAAATTTCTTTCCTAGGAAGCTGCAAAAGGGAAACAGAGAAGTGGGGAGGAAGCTGTAAGAAACAGGACCTGTGTTCTTCACACTATGTGATGCATTGCCCTCAACACTGTTGCTAAAAAGTTCCTGAGAAGCTTGAAGGAATGCAGCAAATGTCTGGCAAAATATGCAGAGATATCTGCAAGATTCAGGCCAAGCACTGAATCTTTCCTTCTTGCAGCACTGCTGCTCTTTCTGTTAGTTTACTTGATATAGCCATTATTCTCTGGAGAGTTAAAGCAATGTAAAGACCATTTAGTCTGCCTATAATGTATGGGAAGCCTTGGGTAGGAAATCTGCCACACAGGTTTGTGTAGCACCTCTCCCTCAGCTCCAGAAACTGGAGGGGAAACTTACAGCACAGCGTTACAGACCTGTGAAGTATGCTTGATCCTGTCTATCCCTCATCCGCCACCAATACAAGCGCTGCAGACCCATCCAATTTGGAAACATGAGTTCAAAAGCCTTTCCATTCTTTGTATGCTGACTTCTATGCAGCTGCTAAGCTTGTGCTTGATATGTTTATGTTAAGGGTTTGGTGCAAGCAGGGCTTATTTTGTATAGCTGTCTGAAAATGTCCCCCCCACCCTTTTTAAAAATGGGCAAAAGACCAAATATTTCTGTAAAGCTTTCAAAATCCTATAGTCTACAGAAGACGTTTAGTGTTCTAAACTAAAAATGAACATTTTTAGGGAAAGCAGACATTTTCCTGGCAGAAAAAAAAATGTTATATTGTTAAAAAATGATGAGTTTAAAAGCATTCAGATGATCCTTATCACTAAAATATACTGAAAACTAAAGATGGCAGTTCTGTGTGAATTTTGCAGCTTCCAAACAAGTATAGGTTCCTTTAAAGACCTGCCTAACACAGGCAGCATAGTGCCTTGATGGAAAGATATTTCACATGTCGATAATTTTGTAATGTTCTACATATTTATTTTGGTCTCAAACCCACCATGAGAAAAGAAAGCTTGCAATTCTTTGATGAAGTGATTTAATGAATGAGAGCAAAGAAAGTAATTTAATGAATGGCTTAAAGAATGTATGTGTTTGCCATGCAGTTCTTTTATCCATTGTTATATGATGTGTTCCTTTTTTGTATCTAATCATACAATCATAGAGTGGTTTAGGTTGGAAGGACCTTTAAGATCATCTAGTTCCAACCCCCTGCTATAGGCAGGGACATCTCCCTCTAGACTAGGTTGTTCAAAGCTCCATCCAGACTGGCCTTTAATGCTTCCATGGAGGCAGCATCCACAGCCTCTCTGGGCAACCTGTTACAGTGTCTCACCAACCTTACAGTAAAGACTTTCTTCTTCATATCTAGTCTAAATTTACCCTCCTCTAGTCCAAATCTACCCTAATGGTTTAACAAGATGTGTCACATTGCTAAACCCAAGATGTACTGAGGACCCTGGATCTCTCTGACAGAGAATCAGGCTCCAAATGAGTTCCTCCTTTCCTGCTGGGTACTGGGACTGGTAGCCTCATTTTTTTCCAAGTTTTTCTTCATACCAAACTGTATGATTGTCTGTGGGCATTCTGTGTTGGACAGTACAGTGTGGCAGCAGCACTTTCCCTGGAGAGTGCTGAAGGACCTCAGAGACAAGTGAGAAAGGGTTTTAGCTGGGCTCAACAGAACACCTTTTCTAGGCAGTCCAACAGCCTGGTGTATAAGGACTACATGCAGAGTGCCTAAAGTAATGATAGATCACCTCAAGAAAATGGCCCAGGACAATCTAAGGCCACAAACAGCCAGAATTTTAGTGTGAATCTCTCCACTGACATCACTGGGAAGATTCATCTGCAGCATCAGTGAGTCTGGCTTTCTTTAGCTCCAGGACCTGCAGAACCCTCTGCAGAAAAGTTAGGTAGCATTTCTGACATTTCTGGCTCATAGTTACAGCATTTGCTCTGAAAGAAAGCTGACTTTTTCTCCAGAAAGATTGCATTCAGAGGCTCTTGTATTTCAGGTGTTGAAAATTGCAGTCTGCAAGGACAAGAAGTAATCCAGTGCTATTATCTCTCCTCAAACACTGTATTTATCTTTTAAGCAGAAAAAAATGAAGCATGAGACATCAGTGAACCAAGCCCCTGTACCTCTCAGAGAAGATTACAGGGGAATTCAGATGTCCTAGAATAATTCACAGATTCCTGAGTTCACATGAGCAGCAGCAAAAGAGGAAAATTGCTCCATATCCTGTAGAGAGGAAATGAAAGGTATCAGAAAGAGAAGAATGTGCTGTGTGGTGCGAAAATTCTGTTTTGATTCCTGATGCTAAACATCTGCCTTTTGTGTGTGTGTGTGTGTGTGTGTGTATGCATGTGTGGAGTCACTTGACTTAGTGAGAGAAAAGCATCTTCAAAATTGTGCAAAGCCTATTACAGACCCAAGCTGTCTGAATTGGCAGCTGTGGGAACACCCACAGGAAGCATGGGACCCTGGAAGAAAAAGTGTAGGAGTACATCCTGTGGGGATAGATAAAAGTCAGAGCTGGGCTATGGGAACCTCTTCAGAACAAACATGCAAATACAGTTTCGCAAGTCAAAGTCTCGACTGTTTGTTTAGGGACTTTTTTGTTATTTGTTGCTTTTATTTGGCTTTCACAGAACAGAAAAAGGATCTCAGAAAAAAAAATATATGAATGAAATCTAAACCTTAGATGTTTTCTTTATTGCTTGGTGTGAACTCATATGCTTCGTCTGCAGCACCACAGCTTGTTTTTCCACCTTGCAGTGGAGGAATGTCATAGCTAACCTACTTCTTCCACTGAGTTTGCTACTCACTCCACACGAAACTAATACGAGCAGTGCTAGTGCAAAGCTGCCCATAATTTCTGCAATGTCACTGTCACTGCTGAGAAATGTCTCCTCTCATCTGTATGAAAAGCTACAATTCCCAACTTGAAATTGTTAGTGCAGAAGAGTAACAATGGAAATGAACTTCACCCATGTATTTATTAATGGATGCTCCCAACAGCTGAACTCAAGCAGAAATCGGTGTCCTACTAATAGCTTCCCATGAACATCAACAGGTGACTGAGACTGTCTGCCACAGGAACACATGGGCCTTGTATTCCCACCATCTCTGTAATATACTCATCTTTCTATCTTTCTTCTTACCTTTATGTGCCCTTCTGAATAAAGCTAGATGGATTTATTTTTATCTTACCTAGATGACATTTTCATTTAATATTGGTGTCTGGCAATCTTCTCAGTCTTTCATCCAACTGTCTGCTATTCGTACTTGTAATATCCTGCAACACTGGTGCCCAGAGATCAATTGCACATTGTGTCAATTATTCTTTTTTTCTTTTTGTGTTTGAGCATTCCCGATTCTTAGATCACTACGAAGGTTGAGAAGAAGATTTTAGTTGGCTTTCTGCCCACTATTATTTTTCCTGACTCTTACGCTGTATGTTCTCTTGCTTTTTTTTTTACTATCCAGACTAAATAATCTTTTCAATCTCTTCTTACAGGGAATATGTTCTCTGTTGTTTTCTAATATTTCTGTCAGCCACCTAGAATTTGTTTCTAATTCTGTGTCTGCCTTTTTTAGATGAGGATATTAAAGTACTTAAACAAAAACTTAAACAATCAAATTAGGATATGGCACCATAAATGCAGTATATAACACTCTCCAAGAGACTGTCAACCCACTTCTAATGTCAGTTTTGTAAGTCATTTTTGCTGTCACACAGCCAGAACATACATTCACTGTGCTGTCCGTAATATCTCATAGTTCTTGTTTCCCACCAAGAGGTGACTACTAAATTCAGAACTTATCCATATGGAAGAGTAACTTAAAGTGTATTTCCATGTCCTTTTGCTGTTAGTTTCTAAATGATAGATGGATGGATGGATTGATGGATGGATGGATGGATGGATGATTGGATGGATGGATGGAAAGGAGGGAGGGAGGGAGGGAGGGAGGCAGGAAGGGAGGAAGGAAGGAAGGAAGGAAGGAAGGAAGGAAGGAAGGAAGGGAGGGAGGGAGGGAGGAAGGGAGGAAGGGAGGCAGGAAGGAAGGAAGGAAGGGAGGAAGGGAGGGAGGGAGGGAGGGAGGAAGGAAGGAAGGAAGGAAGGAAGGAAGGAAGGAAGGAAGGAAGGAAGGAAGGAAGGAAGGAAGGAAGGAAGGAAGGAAGGAAGGAAGGAAGGAAGGAAGGAAGGAAGGAAGGAAGGAAGGGAGGGAGGGAGGGAGGAAGGGAGGAAGGGAGGAAGGGAGGAAGGGAGGAAGGAAGGAAGGAAGGAAGAAAAAGGAAGGAAGGAAGGAAGGAAGGAAGGAAGGAAGGAAGGAAGGAAGGAAGGAAGGAAGGAAGGAAAAAGAAAAAAGAAAGGAAAAGGAAAAGGAAAAGGAAAAGGAAAAGGAAAAGGAAAAGGAAAAAGAAAAAGAAAAAGAAAAAGAAAAAGAAAAAGAAAAAGAAAAAGAAAAAGAAAAAGAAAAAGAAAAAGAAAAAGAAAAAGAAAAAGAAAAAGAAGAAAAAGGAAGAAACAAACCACTAGCTCAGTAGAAATGTAAAGAAATAAACATTTTACAAGTTATCATGCAGTGTGGAGAATTGGTGACCATCTCTCAAAGCGCCTTTTGATTCCCCAAATGCTGATGGGAAATATTCTGGAGGCACAAATAGACTGCAGATGTTGGAGAATACATCTTAGAATTCTGCTGAACATATTGCCCTACTGGGAGGCTACACTGAGTCTCCAGGGACATTCCTTTGAGAGCCCAGCTGATTGTCTCATATTGAAACAACATGTCCAAGATACATTCCAAGTAAAAGAAAATAGAACAGGGGTACTCTGACCAAATATAAATCATGAGGCTAAAGGGCAGTTTATCTTCCCTCTTTCTACCATTCCTTTTCTCCCCCAGTGAATACTCCCCCAGGGGAAACAGACCACTGGGTAAATGACTGCCAAACATGATGACTCAGACATTAGGCACTGTCCCCAAGTGCTTCACAGATGGTGTCTGGATGGGAAACCCAGAGCTTTCGGCACCATAAAACTTGCTACTTTTTTGTTGTTTTTTTTTTTTTTAATATATATAATTTTTTTTTAATTCACTGCAGCACTATTTCTGATCTCATGTCAAGTCCTTACAGCACTGTTGCACCCCATAATGAATTCTGATCCTGACCTTATAACAGCCGATGTTATGGGTGCATAAAGAAGATAGGAGAGAAATCCTATCAGACCTAGGGAAGTGGGGGAAAAAAAAAAAAGATAAATAATAAATATATTGTCTAGAAAATTATCAAGCATCTCAATGGAAAAAATATGCTAGCATATATTTAAAAGGGAAAGAATATATTCTACAAGGCAACCATGCTACTGTGGAGTAGAGTACAGTAAATGAACACAATTGCATAATACTAGGTACTATGAAAGAAAATGTTCTCTGCTCAGTTTTCATTGGTCTGCTCTTTTTTGTCAAATCCTGTTTCTTTCAGTAAAATCCAGTTTCCTTCAGTAAAATCCTGCTTCTTTAAGCCTGCTCTATGTTCCTCAGTGCTAGCAAATTTTGGGATACACATCTGGACATGGGCAAGTCTGAAAGCAATGGCATATTTCTGTACTCCTCCAGTACTGTATGTTCACACTAGACACTGGAAAAGTCCTCTGTGAAAAAAAACAGCTATTTTTCCTTCCGTGAAGGGAAGCTCAAAAAAAGCTTTGTAAAGGCCTGGAGATTATGCACAATCAATTAAACTATCACAACTGTAAACAAAACATATCATGGGAAACGTGAAATACCCCTTCCTCATTCTCCTTCCCCTTCACACATACACTCACACACATACAAACCCAGCTGCAAGGAATAAAAAAGGAGGAACTGCATATTGAGAAGAACCAGGTCCAGTCTGTAATTTTTCCTCCTCTTCTTACCTTCTTTTTTTTTTTTTTTTTTTCCCCTACAGTTTACCACCATTATCATCCATTAGAAAAAGAAAGAAAAATTGTTTACTCTAGCTACCAAGGTGAAATATCTAGGTATTTGTGTGGGATACACTATGTTTCAAAGGTTATCAGGCAATTAATTGAAAACTCTGATTTACACAAACTCAGCAGATTAGCAATTCCGTTGAAATCAATTGAATTATTTGGGCATAAAAAGGAGAAAATTCAGACATTTTGCTTCCAATCTCAAAGTGAAAGGGCCCAGAATTAAAAGCAGCAGCACACAGGCCAGCCAACTTCTATTTAACAAGAAGGCTCTGAGAAAATGTGGTAGCACTGTGCAGAGCTGCCCTCCCTGAGCCCTGGGTTTTATGAGCTGCCGGGCCCTTTGCAGCACCCTGCCTGTTGGGCCCAGCTGAGCCCCTCACCCGGGGACCTGCACAGGAGGGGATGCTTCAGAGTCATCACACCTGGAAATCCACACTCCATGGCCATTTGGTGAACTACTGAGAAACCAAGGGTGTAAATCAGCAGAAAACTAGCCAGGTTTCTGAAATGTGCCTGGCAGGCAGTTTTCAAGCCCTGCCTGGTTTTGGAAAGAACTTTGTCAAAATTGGACCCTCTCCACAAAGTGCTTTGATGTTGATGAATCGGTAAATTCCAACAAAAACTTGTTTAGTCAGAATTTTTTTGACCAGTGCTACTTCCTCCCTTTGCCAAGCATATTTATGGATTCTCAGGTTTTCTATGTGGTTCCAGGCAAAGGTCTTCTGCCAGCATCATCCCGGTTGCTGACCCACAGAATCACAGAATCACAGAATGGCCAGGGTTGGAAGAGACCGCAAGAATCACGAATCTCCAACACTCCTGCCACATGCAGGGCAACCAACTCCCCATTTAATACTACACCAGGCTGCTCAGGGCCCCATCCAATCTGACCTTGAACACCTCCAGAGATGGGGCATCCACAACCTCTCTTGGCAGCCTGTTCCAGCACCTCACCACTCTCATAGTAAAGAACTTAAGACTCCTGTGTCTTCACTTCAGATAGAGCTGAACACAGGCACTCACCTCCCAGTCGTGTTTCCATGGGATAGCAGCACGGTGCTCAACACCCTCTGCTCCATCCACAGCACAGCTCCCTGCAGACCCAGTAGCTCCGGGGGCTTTACCCCTGGTGACTTTTACTGAGTTCTTACATGTTCTGATAGTGACAGGACAAGGGGGAATGGAATTTAACTAAAAGAGGGGAGATTTAGGTGAGATGTAAGGGGGAAGTTTTTCTCTGAGATTGCAGTGAGGTGCTGGCACAGCTGCTCAGAGAAGCTGTGGGTGCCCCATCCCTGAAGGAGCTCAAGGCCAGGGTGGATGGGTCCCTGGGCAGCCTGATATGGTGGAGGGCAGCCCTGTCCAGAGCAAGGGATTGGAGCTATATGATCCTTAAGTCCCTTCTGACTCAGGCCAATCATCTGTTATTACGATTCCGTGACTAAAGTACCACTACCCCATATCACAGACAGGGAAGCTGAAGCACAGAAATAACCAGGTACGGAGTGTAACAGCAGCACTAAAAAGAAACTGCCAATCCCTGTGATGCTTAGCTCCATACTCTGTCAGGCATCTATTTCCACATCTAGACCTGCAGCTACTGCTGTGCAACTAAGTCCAGAATGGGCATGGGAGAGACTACATGTGGAACAGGGAGGAAGACTGAGAGAGGTTCGGCCAAGATTAAATTAATCAGTTTCCATCCCCGACTGGCAAAAACAAGGCATTGCACCAAGACAAGGTGTTATTGTCTGCTTTCAAGCGTACCCTCCCTTTCAAGTTTTTCTTTCTTAATAAAGTATCTGAGGTCATGCTATTGTCATCAGAGCTTGGCGAGGGCTCAGCAGCTGTCACCGTGGCAGCAGGAGTGTGCCTGGTGCCAGTCGCCTTTGTCACGGCAACTGCAGCAGTGTAAGGAGAAGGGCCTTGCAGGATGCAGGACAATACTGGGAAGGAAAAGGAGGGAATCCTCGACCTTGGGCCAGGGACTGGTGGCAGACTATTGAACCCAGTTCGTCTCGGCAAACCACAAGGAGTAAAAATTCTTGGAAGCTGCAAAGGTTGCAAGTGAAAACAAAAGATTCTGGCGTGTAGGAAATAGAACAAAACACAGAGAAATTTGTTTTGTTTTCAGAGATAAAATAAGCAAACAACACTGGGATCAGGAGTGCTGTGCCCTGCATTCAGGGCTGACAGCAGAGCAGAGGGCAGAGAGGCTGCAGTGAGGCTGCAGGCAGGCAGGAAAATGCTCAGAGATTGTTCAAACCTCATGCTTCAGGTGAGGGACTCCCACACCAAAAGAAGAAAAAGGAAAAAAAAAGGGGACAATGATGACGTCCCCTACTAGAGTCTAAAACATAAAATCATCTATCCAATCACAACCCTGGTGATGCAATGCAATAAAATAATTTTCACATAGTTGAGGCAACAGATAGAAGCAAGTTAATTGCCACTACGGAGCTGCGCCAGCTGGGAGTTCAGAGGAGAAGTATGCAGGAGCCTTCTTCTTCAGCTAAAGCCTGCACACATAAATGGCAGAAGAAACCGGTGCAGAGGATGCTTTTATGAGTCCATGTAGACTTGTTAACTTAATAAATGTTTCATAGCTGACATGTGGGGTGTTTTGTCCTCTTTTTTATTTGTGTTTGTATCAGCTACATCCAGAAAAGCAGCACTGACAAAAAGATGCTTATTTCTAAAGGTCCGGTCCAGAAACACTTGTAGATGCAAGTTCACACCTAGTAATGAGCACCATCTCCTATGCACCAGAAGCTCCAGTTTGCTCCCTGTGCCTGGCTTTCACAACTCCGTGGGTGTTCCATTAGGACAGGAAGAGAAGAAATAAATCACAGCTAAGCACAGTCACCGGTGGAGCCACAGGCTGGTGGGATGCTGCCCAGGCTGCAATTTGGCGGGGATACCTAGGCCAGAACCCCTACATTTCGAAAAACACCGTGGCCTTTTAAATGACCACAAGTGGCCAGAACCTCAGCTTTATTCCTTAGCCAAAAGAAAAACCTCCAGGAGAAGGGCAGTAGGAGCAGTGGGCAGGATGCAGAGGGAAGAGTGCCATCTGCTGAAGCAGTGGGCTACTTGGGACTGCCTTGCTCTCAGAGCCCTCCACCAGTTCAGTGGGAGAAAGCACTTCACTGTCCATGTCCCATGTCAAAAGTCTCCCCATGGATAAAATAAAATAAAATACGAAATGCCCCTTTACAGCCTGGAGGCTCTGCGGTGCTGTGGGAAGTCAGCAGGGGGTAGAGTTTAGTGACATGGGAAGGATGCTCGCCTGTCAGCACAGCACTGGGTCTCAGCAGTCCCAGTGCCAGCAGCCCGGCTGACTGCTCCCTTAGGAGGCAATACAACTTGTTCTCTTTCTTTCTCAGCAATTTCACAGCTTCCAGGCCCTGCTGGAGTTCGCTCTTACTCCCCTCATTCCCACTCTTGGACTGCAGAGCTATTCAGAAGGGATGCTGCTAAAACTCCCGCAGCCTTCAAAGGGGACAGTTAATTGCAACAGGTTAAGGATCCAGGGTTTTTAGCAGCTCCTTTTGCCTTTTTTTTTCTCTCCTCTTTCTTGTCTGTAAGGGAATGTAATTAACTAAGACCTGTGAAAATAACACCATCTGATGCAGAGCTCCCCCTCATACAGCGCTGTGTCACCAGCTCCAAGGAGTGCAGATCCAGCAGGACCAACACAACAGGTGTGTTATTCTGCCAAGCTATTTCCACCATAGCAGTCCCCATGCAGGCTGTCCCTCTCTAGTGTGATACTACTATCTAAAATGATAGAAAGCATCTGAAGGAGACGAGGGTGTCCCTGCTGTGTCCAATAACAGGAAGAAACAATGCCAGGAGATGGGCAAACAAAGCTGGTTTTGTCTGTGTTCAGGTATTGTATGCCACTGAAGGAAGAATGATAAAACCTCAAAAGTGATGAAGGAGAGTAAGTGTACTGTATCTTCCCTGGGAAGGTCAGTATTCAATTGTATTCAGGATCTAGAGAATAACTTAGTTCAGAGAAAGGGGAAAGAATCTTCTCCAATTGGTGGGCAACAGTGACAGTGCGCAGCCTGAAACTACTTAGGGAAAACATGTTCTGGGGCACGAGTCTTTCTAGGCATGCTTATGGCAAATAGATCGACGTGGTAATCAGAAATCAGCCTTCCTTCCCCTTGCACTCTCCTTAACCTTATTTATGCTTGCCATCTTTTCCACTTTTTCATGTTACTATTTTAAAAAATAATAATAATGAGAGGGAGAAAGAAACAATTTCAGTTTCTCAGCTGCTCATAAACACTTCTACAACCTTTCTGCAGAGAAGAAACAGAAGGGGGAAGGGACAAGCAAATGTGGCATTAGCTTTGTGACTGTGGTTTTTGTTTCCATAAACCTTAGAGCACAAGAATGCATGAGATATTTACACAAATCTTTCCACAATTCCTGTGGCCTTTGGGAGCATTGCATTTGCATGACTTCACCACTGCGGCTGGTTTGTGCTTTCTCAGCAGCATTGCCTGCACCAGGGAGCAATCCTGGCCTTTCCCAGTAGTTCTCCCTCTCCCACTCTCAGATCTCATCACACCAGTGTGTGTTTAATACAAGCTGTGTTAACGCAGGAGTTCCTGTCCTGCTTGTTGTCCAGTTTCCCAGGGATGGTACAGGAAGTTTCCCAACTCATCTTATAAATAAAACAGAGAAAAATGTTATAGTTAGTGAAAGTGGTGATCATTTATATCCTCAAGGAAATCTCGAAGGATAAGAGAGGGAGGAGGGTGCTTCTGAAAGGCTACTGAAGTGAGGTAGAAGTAAGCTGGTCAAATATATAATGAAAAATGCAAAGTGCAGCCCAGTCTTTGTACTGATGACTCACAACTATTCACCCTGCATCACTGGGTTGTGGGAAGCTGAATCCCATGGAGACATTTCCAAGTGAATAGACTACTGAACAACAACTTGGCTATCGGGCCCTGCCCTCTGCTGCCCTGATCAGTGACTTCCAGCAATCACTCTGCTCTGTCTATACCCCATTTTCTCAATCTAATAAAGGGATGTTGCTCAATCTTTGTAAGATACTTCGACTCAATGTCTGAAAGTGCTGTGTTAGGGCCAAGGCATTATTCTCCCCAAGCAGGAATATCAAGACACCCAGCTCACAAACTGCTGTTGGGGAAACAAAGCCATGATATCTACAAGGGAAAAAACGATGTCTGCAAGGGAGCACGGTCTTGCCCTTCCTCACTATGGCACTATGACCATTTGGCTGTGACAGCTTCTTCCACACTAGTAGATATCATTAAAAGATGGATTGTCTTTGTTCTGGAGGACCTGAGGGGAAGGTGAGGGAAGGACCACACATCACCATAGCTGTACACTTGACAGGGCCATCTTGTCTCCTGAGGCTGTGTTCAAAGCAGTGCTGTACGTCTCCTCCCTGCTCCGGCTGAACCCACGTGAGACCGAGCCCAGGGGCAGAAGTAAAAGCAGATTCATTTGCAGGGCTTTAACACTTGATATCAGAACCAGTGTGCAATGACATAAGGCAGAAGCATGACCACAGACGGCTTGTAAAAATTCAGCTTTGTCCCTCACAAGTGAATCCATAATTAAAACTGCAAGTATGGTCCATTGTACTTATCCAGCAGGAGGATTCATTCCTGCTACCACTTGAGTCAGCAAGTTTCTCTATTTACAGTAATCCCTTACTTTGTCTTTCTTTCATTATTATTAAAACAATTTAAAAGCCTTTAATGTCAGCCAAGTGGTGTTTTAAATTATATTTTCCAGGGAGAAAAAAAAAAAAAGTTGAGTGTTCAGAGGGGAACACTTAGTTATGTTATAGTTCAGCCAGAGACACTCCAGTGACTCTTAGAAAGTGTTGAAATTACAGGTTCGTGACGTATACAGTGTTGAAACAGCAAGTTACTGCAACACTTGGTCCAACACGAACATGCAATTTCAACACTTCCTAGGTCTTTTGTAAACCCCTATAACTGACCAGAACAAATGTAAATTCCGAAAAGGTCTAAAGCAATGTGCTATATAACAAGACAGAAGGGAAAACCCATTTAATTTCCAGCATTGCTACTCTTACACAGGATAATCATTCTCAAAGTATGTTTGATTTGTAAAAAAAACCTGTTATCCAGAAGGAAGCTGGTTTCAAGGCATGGATGGTCTGATCCGTATGATAACATCCAACCTCAACTTATGAATTAGCATTTCCTTTGGTGTCACAAGAAATTCAGCAGGAAAGTACCTGCCCTGGCCTAAGCAAAAGATATTTACAACTAACCTCCAAAATGTGCTGTCCTAGAGCTTCACAGAGACCACAATAACACAATGTTAAACACAGGGATAAAGCATTTTTGACCAAAGAGAAGCTGCAATTTAAAAACACAGCAAAATTTGATATTTAAAAATACACCATGGCACTATTTCAAAATACCATTTGTTATATAACCAGGAAGCAGCAGGGCAGGCAGGATCAAGGTTCTCACAGCATTTGTTTTTAAGACAAGGAGAGTACAGGATTTGCGCTCGACCTCCTCACACTGAGCTTCTTTGGTCTCACTTACAAAAGAAATGCTTTTTCCTTCCAAAGAGGCTGCAAAACAGCAGCTTTATGTTCCAGCTCTGGTAAGAGGCTCAGGTGAGGAGACTTCACCTGTGCAGCACTCCATGGAAGCCGAGATGCAAACTCCAGGAGCACCTTGTATAGCAGTGGCACAGAGGACTTCAACCACCCTGACATCTGCAGGAAAAGTAGCACAGCAAGCTGTAGGCAATCCAGGAGACTCCTGGAATATACTGAGGATCACTTCCTAAGCCAGGTATTAGATGGGGGGGCATCCTGGCTCAGGGGGGAGATGCAATGCTGGCTCATTAATATGAGATTGGTGACAACAGGATTGGAGGTTGCCTGGGCTGTAGTGATGAAGTTCACACTCTTGAGGTATATGGTACAGGCAAAGAGGAAGCTTAATTTTAGGAGAGCTAAATTCCAGCTCTTCACAGAGTTAGTCAACAAAATCCCCTGGAAATCTGTCCTCAACAACAAGGGAGTGGAGCAGAGATGGCAGATCTTTAAGGAAGCTGTCCTTAGGACACAAGAGATCTCCATCCTCAGATGTAGGAAAGCAGGAAAGGAAGGCAAGAGACGGCAGGGCTGAACCAGTGTATCTGCTGGTCAAACTGGAGTGCAAGAAAATGCACAGGCAGTGGAAGCAGGGATGGGCAACCTGGGAGTAGTCTAAGGATGCTGCTGGGCTGTGTAGTGATGGTGTCAAGAATGCAAGGCCCAACTGGAACTGGTTTTGGCAAGGGGTGCAAGGAAAGATATGAAAGGCTTCTATAGGTACATCAACTGGAAAAGGAAGGTCCAGGAGGATGTATCTCCTCTATTGAGCAATACAGGCTAGTAACAGCAAAAAAGGAGAAGCCTGAGATGATACTCAACAACTTTGTGCCCCAGTCTTTGCTAGCAACTGCTCTACACACAGTCATCAAGTGGATGGTTCAGAAGGTGGGAACTGGGGGCGCGCTGCCCCTCCAGCTGTAAGGAAACTGTTCAATGGATGAAGAACTCATTTGCAAGATCGTACCCAGAGAGTGGTGGTCAATGGCTCAATGTCCAGATGGAGATCGGTGATGAGTGGTCCCTCAGGGGTGTGTATAGTGTCCCCAGTGCTGAGACTGGTGCTATATGACATCTTCATCAATGACATCAACCATGGATCAGGTGCATCCTCAGCAAGTTTGTGGATGACACCAAGCTATAGGGTGCAGTCAACATGCCTGAGGGACAGGATGCTATCCAGAGAGACAGACAGGCTTGAGCAGTGGGCCCATGTGAACTTCATGAATTTCAATAAATCCAATTGTGAGATCTTGCACCTGGGTCCTAGCAACCCCCACTATCGGTACAAGCTGGAGGATGTAAGGATGGAGCACAGCCCAGATGAAAATGACTTGGGGGTCCTGGTGGATGGTAAGCTGGACATGAGCCAGCAGTGTGCCCTCACAGCCCAGAAAGCCAACCGTATTGTGGACTGCATCTAAAGAAGTGTGGTTAACAGGGCAAGAGAGGAGATTGTCTCTCTCTACTCTGATCTGGTGGGACTCACCAGGAGTACTATGTCCAGGTGTGGAGTACTCCATACAGGAGAGACATGGACCTGTTGGAGCATGTCCAGAGGAGCCACACAAATGATGCTGGGGCCATTCAGCCTGGAGAAGAGAAAGCTCCAGGGAGACAAGATAGCAGCCTTCCAGATTCTATAGGGGGGCTATCAGAAGGAAGGGGACGGACTCTTTAGCAGAGTCTGTGGTGACAGGATAAAAGGAAATGGTTTCAAACAAAAAGAGGGGAGATTTAGACTGAATATAAGGAAGAAGTCTTTTACAGTGAAGGTGGTGAGGCACTGGCACAGGTTGCCCAGAAGGGAGTCATTCAAAGTCAGGCTGGATGAGACACTGAGCAACCCGATGTAGCTGTAGGTGTCTCTGTTCATTGCAGGGGAGTTGGACTAGATGATCTTTAAAGGCCCCTTCCAATTCAAACAATTTCATGATTCCTTCTACATTTGTATCCCTGCCTCTGAGAGTAGATGAAGGACTGCGCACACATTTCACCGCTCAGGTACAGGGAAGAGGTAAAACAAATCCTCAGTCAGACTCGGATGCCCCCTTGGCACCGAGATGAAGTAGGGCTCCAGTGGCCACAGGCCACCCCATGTTCCCTCAGGCCCACACTGCACAATGAAGCAATGCAGAAGACTGGGACTTGTAACAACACATTTCCTTGTGTCAATCTGACATTCTTCTGAATACTTCATGCTAATTTTAGCACTTTGGCAGCTGAGGAGGGGTAAAACGGAATAAACATATTGTGTCTATGGGGCTGTAAATATATGGCCCCTGACATACCAGCTTCAGTTTCTCTGCATCGATCAAAGCTGGAATAACAGCAGAAACAGCAGTTTCATTGTTATGTGCAGCTACAGTTCTAATTTATTTTTGGAGAACATAATTTCCTAAGATAGCAGAGAGATTACTAGGAAAATCATGATAAATTATAATAGCCTCTCTTCTTTACAAGTTCTTACAGAAGCTGCTTTTTTTTTTTTTTTTTTTTTTGGACCACTACAGTGTGCTGCATACTAGGAAGAAGGTACTTAGGATAGGATTTATTTGTAGCTGTAAGCCAAAATACATACTGCCTTAGATGAGAGTCAGTACTATCACAAAGAACTGTGCTGACTGGGGTTTAATGAAATTGGACCTGGGTGTCAGATTTTAGCTTGGTAGAGTTAACAGCTGGGAAGAATTGGACCAGAAATATGCTGTGTAACAGCATTTCAGTGGAATCCTCATGCAAAAGAAAAAAGAAAAAGGAAAAAAAAGAAAAAAATAAGTATGTGGAATATGTCACGCTAACAGTTGACAGTGTAGCTGCAACACCAAACATTAAATAAATAAATTCCATACGTAACACAGGCACAGAAAAATTTTCAGGAAAGCGCCTCAGAGCTGCATATCCTTGCATCTATAAATCTCCATTAAATCAGTTTGAGTGGGGTGAGTGTTAGAGACAGAGCTGCCAGAAATAGCTCTTTTCCTGCAAGATGTAGAAAAGATTACAGCTGAGATTGAGACAGCAGGGTGGGGAGAGAGAGAAGGGGAGGGCTGGGGGGAAGCGAGGCAAAGGAGCTGAGCTGGAGGAGGCGGGGGAGCCGTGAAAGGCATCTCATAAAAGTCCCATTTGTTGGAAGGCTGCAGGAAGTGGAGGCAGCTTTGGCACACGTGTCCATGGTGCTAAATTAACTGTTAACACAAATAATCAAAGTGCAAGGCCCATCAAGCCGCTGGCGCCAGCAAAATGAGGGAGCGGCCAGGTCAGCTCTGCCTCTGGAGCTCGCCAGCTAGCAGGTGGAGACCAACCAGGGACTTGACAGGATGGAAGTGCTTACAGAACACACTGACCCACTGACAGAGGAAAACACCACTGCACTGCTGCTTTCCAGCTATTGTGTGCAGAGCGCATTTTGGTGCGTATTTTTATTTTGAATTTATTTATTATGCCCTATGTGTTTTTTTATGTTTTGGTGGGATTTTTTTCAACCTTTTTTTTTTCAGCAAATTGCTGCAGTTGAGCACTCTGGCACCCTGTAAGTTGTAACACAGTTCAGCCCTTGTCTGGCAGCAGTGATGAAGGAAGAGCTGAGCTGGACAAAGGAGGAGCAGCAGCATCCATGGTGGCACTCACTATTGCTGAGTAGAATTAGTCTTGCAAGCAAGTAGAACTGCACCTCACATCAAATTTGGAAGTGCTGAGGTTCATTGAAAGTCTCAAATGATCTCACTGTATCGTACTGTGGAAAAAGAAACCGCTCCAGCTATCACCCTGCTCTGCTCTCAGTGAGATAGCTCCATGAAAAGGCAGCCTAGTGAGCAGCTCCCACCTCACTGAAATGCTGAGACTTGTGCTAGCTTCACTGGCTGCTTTGCTGAGCTGAGTGACACAAGGCAGCTGTAAACCCTGTTTAACTGCCCAGTAAAGCCAGGTTTACAATTTCTTTGCGTGACCAAAGATCTGGAAAGCAATCACAGTGCAGTGGGGAATAAGGCCCTGGAATTGCAGACATCTTTTCCTCTCTTTGCCCAGGTACAATGCATATAGCTAGATGCTATTGTAAGTTACATACATAGTATGTACATGTGTTGTCTACGTAGATATTTACATCACACACTTAGGTTTGTTTTGGCTTTTGTTAAATGTGAAAGTATTCTCTATAGATTCAGCTGCAGTTGCATATATTCAGCAGAAAAAAGTGCTTGCAATTGCAAGGCACTACAATCAAGAGTATGTATCACTACTTAGCATAAAATATGCTACAGAAAACAAAACCCAGAAATGAATCAAATTACTTAAGGATTAATATCACACAAAACCAGAAAATTTCAGTAAGGGTACACGTATTTAGGGAATCTACACAGCTTTAATTATGCTTCTGATTCATACTTGAAAGTATAAAAATCAAATGTATTTTTTAACAGTTCTCATTAAATTTATCTCAGTCAATAGGTGGCAAAATGGCCAACAAGAATATACAGGGAGAATATAATCTTATCATAGGGCCAAATCATTCCTTTTGGTGAAGCTATTAGTAACTAAAATGATAAAGTCAGCATTAAGTGCAATGGTGAAATTCTCACGTATCTCACGAACAACATTTTAGGTTTAAATTTATATGAAGTACGAAATTTATATGAAGCATTGAAACATGAAGTAACTGAGTAACAGAAGAATTAAGATAATTTGAGCTGCTATACCAGTACATTCACATATAAAACCAGGGAAGATTACCATAGGGCTTAGTATGACAACAGCAACAATTCCCCTTGGATGGAGTCTTCTCTATATTCCATAGGTCACTTTAACCCTTATTGGAAACAAAGTCTGTGGTAGATCCAAAGATGTTAACAGTATTTTAGACTACTGCCTTTAATAGCAGAGATCATCCTTTAGCTAACTGTAAATTTTAACTGAACCATAGCCAGCTGTATGATCTGTACAAAGAGCATCCAGGAACTACAGCAGCAGACATCTGGTCCAAGGAGCAGGTAAGACAGTTTACTCATAATTCAGATAGACTGGTGAAAACTTTTACAACACAGGAAAATGTAGGAAATCTTAGGGGAAGAAAAAAAAAAACAAAAACAGATAAATTAAAAACAGAGGCACACAAACACACAGAAAAAGAAAAAGAAACGAAGATAGAAAAATAATATAGTCATAGCCCTAAATTACTAATTGTTACACTTTGCCCCCCTTCTGATAAGGGTTAAACCAACTTCACTGAAACCTTCCATGTGTTAAAGTGGCATGAAACAGACAGAGGTTTTCTGCAAAAAGAGTGGGTAGACACTTAAAACTGTGACTTAGACGTGAAGTTAGGTGGCCTGTATTACACATGCTGCTATATGTGCCCCTGTGAACATACTACAGCCCGCTCTGAAGATACCATTTTATGTGAGCAGTGGATCCTTGCACATATGTGTCAGAGACTGCAAGTACTATCACAGCTAACAAATTAATGGCAATGTTGTAATTGCTCTGAAAAAAAATGAAAGCCAAGCATTTCCTGATTAGGTAGGAAAAGAATAATGATAAATTTTAAGAACTAGAGAATCTGGTTAATTGAATAAGAAAATTAAAATACAAGTCCATTAAACAAAATGCATATGATAAAGAATCCCTTTTCTGACACTGAGCCAAGCTAGAAGAAGAATGTCACTGTTACAGTTTGATAAAAATTACTGAAGACACAAAGAAACCAAGTCAGAAAAACAAAGTTCCAGACATCTAAAGATGAGATCGTTGCAAACACATCAAGACTGATAAGAGCTAATTTGGCTTCTGTCCTACAACTCATAAATCCAGCTAAAATTGTTATTAGAGTTTTCAGAGTATACAATAGTTAGCACTGTCTTACGTTTAGCATAGCCAGTTAAATATCTGTCTGTTTTCCAGTACGCCTGTTCATAAAGGAATCACAGCCTGTGGTACCTTACATTCCCCCTGTCCAAACATTGGCATAGGGCTCTGCATAACACTGGTCTCCATCCTGCTCCTCCTGGTGTGGATGGGACCTGCTGACGCATGCCACTGCTACATTTTGATCTGAGTTTCCTTCTGAAAGATGCTCTGGAATGAGAACAGCCTAACAAGAGCTCGGGACACAACTGAGCTGAACTCTTGTGAGAAAACATGGGCATGAGGGCAAGTAGGTTTTCAACTAAGTAATGCAACATATACTACTCTGCTAACTGAGGAACCTACCACTCCATTTACATATTTACATTTCTGAATTGATGGTTCATTCAATTGCCAGGAAGAAATTTTCTTTCCCTACTGCTCAAAGCAAGTACAAAACCCTCACTTCTGCTAAAAAAGGAGGAACAAAGATTTCTGCTTCTCCTTACAAGAACTTTGGACAAAATAATTCCAGAGACTGCTGTAGGTCCAGAACAGGAAGGAAACCAGTCACTCCTTAACACAAAGGATAGAATGTCTTCTAGCCTTAAAGAATAAAGGTTAGATAAAAGGGGAAAGTTAGCCTGATCCCATTTGAAAGGCCTCAGCCTGGGGTTCAGAGACTGTTTTTTATTAACTAACATCTAAGCACCAGGAACACTCCACCAACATTTGTATATGAAAATCAGAGACACTCTCATTCCATCCAATTTTTCTGGTCTTACTAAGACTCAAAATGTCCAGAATAGGAAATATTAATGCAGTGAGACATCCAAAAATTTGACAAACAATGAAGAGAGAAGTCATAAGGATTTACCAGAGACAAAGAAGAGGGGGGAAGACATAGACAAAATATTCTCTGCAGACGTATGTTCTTCCCACTCTCCTTTGTTTAAATAAATTCTGCGCACCTTTTGCAAGCTAAATTCTAAACTCTTAAGGACACGGAGATGTATCTAGAGAACATGCATTTTAATGTGCCCCAAATGGTTGGGAATGATCTGTGATTTGGCTCTTATTTTCTACACAAGTGAAGAATATCTACTCTGCGCAAGAGAGTACTAAGCTCCATATCACACTGCATGAAGTCCATCCCTGAAGAAAGCTCTTACATATTATCTCTGGCTACTGGATTTCTGAAGCACCGGGGTGCATAGAATGCACAATTAAGAAACACAATTTAGGATGGAGACCATCAAGCAACACAGTTTCTCAATTACAAACAAAATGTTGTGGTTTTCTGCTGTTTATCTCAGTGCTTAATCTCCCTCAGTCAGTTCCCAGAGAATATCAGTGAAGTGTCTTCCTCTATAGGGTATTACTATGCGCCTGGAAAGACCAGCAGCTTCCCAAATACCATGCATGTTAAAACTGAAAGTTCTCAGATTTAAATCTTCTCACTCAACTCATCCAAACAAATGTCAGTTCATACAACAGGCTGTATAATGATAGAGATTTCTGGATCTAGATCCAAGAACATTTTTGCCAATTTCATTCTGATACAGCCTCAAGCAGCTCCACTACCTTTGACTTTACAAACAGCAGTCATGTTAGCACTGCAGAACACCAAAGCAAACTAGCCCTGCTTCTCTTCCTCTGTCCCTAGTGGAACTAATTAGCTCAGCTGCAGAACTGTACTGAAGCCTTCAAATCCTGAGATAGCTCATCTAGTGGTTGTTTAGGGATGTCTACATTGCATTAAATATATAATGTATAAATTATATAAACTATAAATATATAACTTTCATACACCTTCCCTTCCTTACAGCCATGACTGTCCATAGGTGCAAAGCTCCTTGGGCACAATGAAAATGCCAGATAATAAGTCTAAGAATACTGAAAGATCTGACAGCCCCATATATGCAACTCATATCCATGTAGTTAATCCTGTATCACTACTAAAAAAGGGAGTTTCTGCCCCATCACAAATCCCAGGTTAAGTTCTTATTTCACCCAGGTTGAGCCAAGCTATTAAATGTGTCTCCCACCAGTCTTCCAAAGGCTTAAATACAACAGTATTTGACCCACAGCCTTTAATGAACATGTATGAATACACACTAGAATGAATTTGGTGAAGCAAACTTTCCCATTGTTTTGAAATAAGCTAATAAACACTTAACTGCAAAGGCTACAACTTTCAAAGACTATTCCCAACTCACCCCCATATTGGTTTCTACGAGGAAAAATGAGTTTCACTGAGCTTGAAGTAATAAGTGGTCGCTTGCAGTGGTCACTAAGATGCTGTTTTCCAGAGGATCGAACAGCCTGGCTATTCCTATGGGATAGCAGAATGGCTGACTGCATACCACCATTTATTTAACTCCCATCTTCACAACAGGCAATTCCCAAACCGCTAAGAAGTAAACTCTAGAACTCTCTGCTTCATAACCCAGGTGTCTACCTACACTAACCCAACAGTGTTTGCTGCTTTTGGTTTCCAAACTGCATGTGATCCTAGAGTCACACAATGCGCAGGAGTAGTTAATATTGCCCATGTGGCCTTAAATAATCCCTTCATTTTCAGTTGCCATTAATCCATGAAAGGAAAGCACAGGCAGCCTGAACTAGCACTTTCTCAGTTTGTTCTATCATGAACTGCTTTTTCTCAGCGGAATTGCACACAAGCAGTAGAGATAGCTATGCCAGGAGAGGGGGCAGGGGGGAAGGAAAGGCTTTTTCCTCCTGAGGGCTTTTCCTCTTTCCTCATAGCTTTCTGCATGATATAGCTCCTCTTTTCATTGCCCAGCAGGGGATCCCAGAGGCCAGAGGCAACTTTTCCCTTTGGTCTTGGAGCAAGTATGATGGATTCTTGTTTTAAGAACAGTTTATTAGTTGTTTACTCTTGAGTATTATATCATCACCGTTACAGCAAAGTTGCTCTTATTCTAAATTTCGTTTATTCTTTGGCAGACAGGAGATGTCTTGGGTTACACAGCTAACATCTCTTTATGCACCAAAGTCAGTGAAAACCTTTCCATTGGCTCTGGTGGTGCCAGACGAAAAGTTGCAAAGGTGTTGAAAAAATGATCCCTTTTGGGCTTAATTCTGTTTCCACTGGTAAAATTCCCTCTGACATTGACAGAAGTTGCTTTCAGACCATTTACTTAAGCAGCTTTTTATAGAATCCATGAAGGTATTCAGTTATCATATAAGCTTCTGCTTGATAAGGAATGCTCACAGGCCTTGAAAACTGTTTATGCTGCATCTTGTTAAAAAAAAAGTTATCACTAAAAAATGTCTTACAGCTCAAGTAAGTTGCTGCAGAAATAGACAAGGATGAAATATTTTGAAGAGGTACCCAGTTAGGGACAGTATCTAGTTATTTTGTTAAAACATAGTATTTCCAAGTTCTTAATAAACAGGAACATTTCTGATCAGGGCATGTACCCATGTTGTATTATATAGCTTTGTACCTGTACTACATACAGCCATTTTCAGCCTCATTTTTATCCAAGCTTACAGTGCTTAAATTCCCAAGCCACAAACAGCAAGCAAAACATTCCTTTTCCACTTTTGTAATAAAACTGAAGTGCAGAAAAAGATCCATTATTCAAAATGACTCTGTAGAAGCCAAAAGCATTGACTAAAAGGCACTACATTCTTGCTTTTTCACTATATCTTTGCTTCATGTACACAGAAAATCGGTTTTCCATATACTTAGGATCTGGGTAGGAGGTGCTTTCTCTTTATTTTGTTTTCTGTTGTTATGCCTGAAGGATTATTTTTCCCATCCCAAAATAGGCTGTGTTATCATTCTCTTCAACAAGTTCAAGAAACTACAATCAGAAAACTCTCAATGTTCAAAGAAGAAAAAAGGCACCTTTTATCTTGTCTGCTCTACACATACTTTATATTCTGCCTGACATCACTGCTGGCAAAACTTTCTTCATTAGCAGAGAACTAACAAGTTTACAACACTAATGAGTTGCAAAAAGTAACTTTACAGAATATGTTTACAGACATCATGAAAGAGGTTGAAAATCAAGAGTGTAACCTGATATTTTTCAGAATGTGGACTTTAACATTTCTACTCCTCATTGCTTGTCATTCCCATCACCTTTGGAGACAGCAAAGGTGCAAAAATTTCAATACTGTCAACCAGGCTTGCTGCACAAAGAGTTTCAAACACAAATGTAATTAAAACCAAAGGAATTGATTTCAAATTATTTCAAGCTTGCTCTGCATAATTGATAAAATTAACGGAACCTCTCTTCAGGTCTGCCTCCGCCACCAACCCTGTGGATCAGAGATTCCCATATTCCAATACTTCAATTCACAGTGCATAACAGAAGAGAGATGAAATTCAGCTTCTTGAAAAAACATAATTTTACACAAATATCTAAACAGCTATTTTAAGATGTTGTACTATCTTTAGGTTTACTGCATGCATCAGAACAGGACCTAGCTATGTCAGTTAATTAATTTAATTGACTATTAAACTTCTAATTTGCACCGAATATCAAGTATTAAAGTCTGAGATTTGGGAACCATTGTTTCCACAGAAAAAAGGTTTGCAATACCTTTGGATTTCCTTTTCATGGTTAGCAGGATGAGGTCATTAAGGGAAGCCTGTGTCTTGTTATGCATAACAGAACACTCCCATCCGCCTTCTTGTTCCTACACAGGTAACGCAGCCAGCAGCCAAATACTCTTTCTGTGTTTACATCCCGACAGATGTTTGGCCAAAATTTTCATACATGAGCACCTGCCATTAGACAAAACAAACAAACAAAAAAAAATCAATTAAAATCCTACTTAAATGCTATGATCATCAGAGGGTCCAGAAATCAGAGGTTACCCTTATACCCTTTCCTTGGCCTGCCAGACAACCCTAAGCCTTTTTCCCCCAGACAAGCCAAGGAACAAATGTCCATGCAAAGGCCCAAAAAGATAGGATTAGCAGAAGCCCTCAGAGCAAGCTGGGTGGCACTGCAAGAGAGCAGCAAGTGTTGGGCCTGTCTTCTCCTGCACCACTGCAAAAATCAAGTTTCTGGCTTTGTTAATTTTTTTCCAAGTTAGTCCTGCTTCATCTTGATTTCTTGTTTGTTTTGAGGAAGAACAAGGCAAGAGACCTCCTGATGGCTTCAGATCCCACCATCACATACCACAAGTGGGCAGGAGCTGCAAACAAGAGGGAGCAGGGCTGCAGATCTGGGAGAGCAGCACTGCAGGATGCCTGCCACTGGGCCTCTCGAGGCTATTACACAAGCTCCTCCACTCTCTCTAAGTACCATGATCTTCTCTGGGTACGAAGTGGGATTGTTTTGTTTTCTTCGAGCTGGGATGATTCTTGCCACGTATTTGATATTAGAATCTCTCTATAGTGGTTTGCAAATATTCAGTCCCCTGGGGCTTGTGATGCTGGATCCACTAATGATTCACACAATGGCATTAATGTCATTCATGGATGAAACCACATTTCCTTACCCTACAGGGTGAGAGCAAAATGGGAAGACTGTGGCTAACATTAGGACGGGACTGGGTGGGAAATAAAAATTGAAGTATTCAGGTCAAAAAACAGTGGGTGGCTAAATAAAAATCCGTGATTTCAGATCGTTTTGGAGGTGGGGTGAACAATAGAGATTTCACCCTCGACTGCCTGAGGACCCAACACTAAAAAAATAGACAATAAATGACCCCCCAAGTGAGCAATTTAAAACCATTCTCTTTGAAAACGAGTTCTTGAAAACGAGTTGGCAGAACAGCTAGATCTTCCCACAGCAATGCATCATGAGATCACGTACAAGGAAACGGCAGAAGCATCAAAGCATGCTTTACTAGAGCATGCCCTCAGTTGCTCTGATTTCCCAACCAAGCAGCCCAGGCCTAATGGATGGGCTGTACAGGGAGGTGAACCCTGCCAGCCACATGCTCCTTCTAACCCTCCTGGCCTTCAAATGGGAAACAGGCCTCTTTATTTTAATTATTTAAGATAATCACAGCAGACTGAAAGAGAGAACCTACATTTAATTGTGAACATGCAAGCGTACATTGAAGGAACGTACGTTGAGTTCACATACTCGCTTCCAAGAGAGTTTGCACTGATATCATTGAATCATAGAATTATCAAGGATGGAAAAGACCACTAAGATCCCCTAGTCCAACCGACAGCCCTCCACCACCATGCCCACAGACCATGTCCCTTAGTGCCACATCCACACGGTTCGCAAACACCTCCACCTCCCCTGGGCAGGCTGTGCCAATGCCTCACCATTTTTTCCAAGAAGAAATTTTTACTAATATCCAACCTGAACCTCTGCTGGTGCAACTTGAGGCCTTCACCTCTTGCCCTATTGCTAGTTACCTGGGAAAAGAGGCTGACCCCTGTGTAGAGCACCTTCCTCCATGACATAAAAAGGAGGTTGAAAAAAAATCAAAGGCAAGCAAGATCCCTTAAGAAACGCATGAGACGTAGCTACCTCAGAGAGATGCTCAGAGCAGTAGAGCAATCAGCTCTGAAAAACACAGCAGAGAAATTTCCAGCAGAAAGGTCTGTCCAAGGCTGGGACAGGCCTAGGTGACTCAGAGGGCCTTTCCAGCTCCAGGATGGAAGAAAGAGGAGAGCATTCCAGCTCCTCGCAAGGAAAGAAACAACACATGGATCAGATACCAGCCTAATAACCAAGGTGCACTTTCCATACTCTCAAAACGTCCCGACTGAGAAAATACACATTGTTCACCGGTTAACAAAACACAATAACTGTCAAAAGCAGGACTCGTGCCTTGATTTGTGGCTGTAATTTATGACGCGAGAGAGCCTCGGCTCCAACTCCAGCCCTGTGGGTGCCAATCCCACCATGTCAGGAGCTGGCCTCAGAGGCAGTACCTCTGAGCCGCGCCGCTGCGTAATTTCCCGGTGAAGTCCCCTTACGCCTACAAATCAGGTGCTGAAATCCCTCTGTGGGACAGTAAAAATGCTGGCACAGCTGACTGCCAGCGTAAAATTGTTCCTAAAAATGAGCAGGACAGGTCAAAGCCGCTTAAAAACCCACCCAGCCGTGGTGGCTGCACAGCAGATTATATTATGCTTAGCTGGTGCGTGGGTGCAGAGAACATGGGACAGAGACTGTCTCCCTCACTGTGCACTCCCCACAGCCCAGACTTCAGCGGAAGATATAGGGAACGTTTCAACCTCAAAGCCACAAACAGATCAGGATACACTGGAGGAGGGAGAGACAGATTGCCCTTTTTTTTAATAAAAGGTAGGATTAGGGAAAGCTGGAGGTAGGGAAGGTGTAAAAAAAGCAGGCAGGCAGGCCTTACTCAGCTTCTCTCTTCTATTCATTGCTCTGAGAAGTGGACAAGCCTTAGGAAGAAATAAGACACATGGCTGTGGGTAAAGGGGGGGAGGAATTAGAAACTGTAATTCAATCTAATATTTGAGGCTTGGCAAATGCACCTATGGGATTTCATGAAAACCCCCGAATCTTTTTCATTTCGGAGCAATTAACCAGATCCCAGCATCGCTGGCTCCAGTGAGCCGCTTAGCTCTCTGTTTTATTACCCATTTCCTTTCCCCCTCGCCAGCACTAGCTCCCATCCTCACACTTGGGAAAAAAAAAGGGGAGGGGGGAAAGCCCCACGCTGTTACAATGCCACAAAGGGGCCACGACAAACAAGTGCCAGCCAGTGCACTTCAGAGCAAACACAGAACACACATAAATGAGGCTCACATTCGGATTAAAACACTGTTGTGTTCAGGCATTTATGTGTGGCATAATTAAAAACATCCAGCCGTAATTTAATAGTTCCCACCAAGCACAGACATAAAGTCTAGCAATTTTGTCCCTCTGCATACTTAACCCTTCGAGACAGAAGGAAGAGGAGGCGGGGGCAGGGAGAGGGGAGAGGAAGCTGCAGCTCAGAGACAGGGATCTTCAGAGCGCATTTTTTCCCCTTCCTTCACGTTACTCCATTTTGCTTTTGACTTCCTCTGATCTTTTGCTTCTGCAAGGAGAAAGCAAGTATCCATTTTTCTGTATGCTGCAGAAATAGGATTCACATTCAGATGGCATTTCTTCAGTTCAACAGCAGGACAGCCGAGCATGGGATTCTGTTTGCAGAGGATAACATCTGTAGCTGGATGCTCTGATTCACAAGTTGTGAGGACGCCAGATTTTTCAGGCTCAAAAATCCGCTACTAAAAAGACAGACTAATTTTACCACCATTACTCACTCAGAGCTCAGGCTCTCTATTCAGAGTGGTTCCTCTAAACCAAAGTCAGCAGCGAGAGGTCTGCATGCAGCACAAAGGTAGGAAGGACAAGCCAGCATCTGCAGTGCTGCTGAGCTTAAGGGACACACACCAGCCTGGGTCCCATCACTCAGGATCAGATTTTTAGTGAGCCATCTCTAGGGCACTTTCAAACATGCTTGGCTACCAAATACAAGAGTATGGCATCTGAGAAAGACCCCATCTGCACCTCTGGAAATCTGAATGTATTAGCATTTTCCATGCCAATTCCCATTAGGCAGATTTGGGATGGTATTTTCCTCCACCCAGGGTATGTTATAAAGAGAAAGGTATTAGGATGCGCTCAAATGCCCACAGCAAGGATAAAAAAGTTTAAAAAGAGGAGAAAATCTGCTTGGCCTTTTATTTCCAAGTGCTGCAGTCTTCATTTGGGCAACAGTCCATTACCTTGACTCTGCTGCACAGCACAGCAGGACTTTGCTTGAACAAGGAATGCAGAATTCCACCCTTATTCTGGAAGAGCAAAGACAGAAGGAAACACTGTGCATAAGTTTATAATCATGGTCAACTGTGTCCCAGCTTTCCATCAGCTGTGTACATAACAATTAGTCTAGGATGTTAAATCTATTGGTCTCCTGAGGTACAACGGTACCTATACATATAAAAAACATACTATATTTCTATCACCAGCTGTTCAGCTCCACCCTTTAATCATGTTCTTGCCCAACAGAAGGTATGTGAAAAAAATACAGAGGGGGAAAGGAAAAGGACTTCCAACGGAACAATGTAGAACAGAGGAAACTGAGAAACAAACCTAATCTGCACCTATGATTCTGAATTTTAAGATACTTGAGTCTTCTCTTCAGTACTTAATCATATCCAAGACAGTATTTGCTGACATGAAAATCTGCAGAAAGTGCACTTCAATCATGTCATCCTGAAGAACAAGAAAAAGCACCTAACCTTCCATTCAGGATTGTGGAAGCCAGCAGTGCTGTGAACTTGTCCCAGCTTGGTCAGAAACAAGACCTTGAAAGTCCTGTTGCCTAATGGCAAAGAAGCAACCAGGGAACATGGTGATGCTCACAAAATGGCTCATAACCAATATCCAGAGAAAGGAACTGTGAAAGACAGTTTTCCAAAGTATGTAAAACAACAAACAAGAGAAAATTATGAGCATCTTATGTTTATCTTGCTCTTACTATATGTCTATCAGTAAAAGATTATGTGCTGATTTCTTAGAACAATTTGCTCAGCTGTCTTACCATGTGAGAAGCATCACTGTTCTACTGTCAGCACAGCCAGCTAACCACAGCTGTCAGGTAAAGGAAGGAACTGCCTTCCATACAGCTGGGCTTGTGAAAGGTGGAATCACAGGATCATGCAGTAATTCAGATTGGAAGGGCTCAGCATAAGCATATCAATATTGGTACTTCAGAGCACTTAAGCTCTGAGCTGCCAGGCACTGCTTGGCTGCAGTGCTGCATGCGGTGGAGCCACACACTCACACACCTGGAGGCATTGTGTCCCTCTGAAATTAGGTTCTCTTCCCAGGGTCAGCCTGGTACAGCATGGCACTGATACAACCATACCGGTCCTGGCTCCAGAGTCACTAATGTTGTCTCTGTGCTCCACATTAATCATACGGGTACTCCCCTCACCTCTCTGCTTTTCCCCTTCCCAACAACAAAGCCTTTTTTGGCTGCTGTAGGAAACAACAAAATTTAAGGTTCGGATGGCCTCAGGTGCTCTGAAGTGGAGAATCACATAAGTAGCAAGGACAGAAAGCTGTAAGGTAGGGGGTCAGGTAAATAAGTTCCAAATGAAATCCCACAAACTGCAGCTCAGGACTACTGAAGTGTTGGTTTTGATTGCCACTTTATTACTGCCTTTATGGCGTCTCAAATGGATTGCAGAGTGCATGGCATGCCAAAAGGGAAGAATGAGCCCCCCTATCCTAGTAAAATCATGGGTCTCTTCCAACTAGAAATCCTAACCCTGATCTCTTTTTATATAAATAAAAGTCAGAGCAGGTCTTGCACTGTAGCAATTCCTTACAATGTCATTTTAAAAGTGCTCTGCTGCAAACCTCTCTGCAAATGAAAACAATCCGTCTTCCCAAGGAATCCTGCAGAGTGTGTAACTTTTCAGACAAGGCAGGAGTGGGCGATGCTGAAATGAAGATGGAACAGGGTGACACAGGACACCGGCACTTTAGGAGATCTGTTTTCTGCATACTGACTCTTACTAATGAGAAAAAAGCTCCACTGTGCCTTGAGCATCATGAAATTGCAGACAAGAACAGCTAGCTGACGGCGACTGCCAGCAGCATCTCTTTTCTCTCTCCTTAGCTCCATGGGCTCTCACAGCACATGTAACAAGGACTGCTGACATGGAGGCACCCAACCAACTCACTAGCAAACCTGCCAGCCCGCTGCAATCATAGAATCATAGAGTGGCTGAGGTTGGGGGAGACCTTAAAGATCATCTAGTTCCAATCCCCTGCCATGAACAGGGTTACCAACCACTAGATACAGTCCTGAGAGCACAGCCCAGGACAATAATGTTTTACATTGCACATTATTACTGCCATGAAATTTCCCAGGTAAAAATAGTCAGAAGGCACTAAAAGAGTGGAAAGTCACACAATGAGCAGTCTTTATGTTTTTTTGAGCCAGAGCTGGCATTCTGAGGCTCCAGCCAGGCTTAGCAAAAGAAAAAAAAAAAGTTCTGTCTTAGTTTTAATAATACAGGCAAACTGGAAAGCTGCCATCTTCTCCCTATAGCTATTCTTCTTAACCTTCCATCCACCTTCACCATCACCATCCACCCTCATTGGATGATGCAATAGATTGAACCTCCATAAAAGATAGAGGTCCCAACATTACAAAAAAAAAAAAAGAAAAGCAATCCTATCTGTCCTACACATCTTCTGTAACCACAGCACCCCAACATCACTGTAATGAGAAACACCTCCACACCCAGGCCGAGCCAGTGAGGTCAGCCAGCCCTCCAGTGGCACTAACAGTACAGAACACACTTGCTGCTTCAGAAAGCTGTATCACACCACAATGCAACCACTGCCAGGCTGCAAGAAGGCAAATGACTCATGCCTTGCTGCACAATAGCTACTGGGGGACATAATTATAGCCAAGGGCTCTGCAACAAACCGCTACTCGTAGGAAAAATCATAGAGGCTTCTTTAATGTCCATGCAAAGCAAACGGGGACTTGGAGTCCAGCCCTGCAAGCTTGACTAAGCACTTTAGGAAGTATGCAAGCCATGCCATGAGGCTTCCTGGCACTGCCATGTCAGAGAGCGTGACACAAGCTGCAAGGGGCTGAATTCACTCTCAGTGTGGCCCCCAGAACTGGGAAGCAGGTGATGCAACTGCAGCTCGTTTGGAAGGCCCTTCCCCTTCACCAAACTGGTAAAAGTAAAAATAGGAATCAGAATACAAAGTCTAAAAGAATGAACCATTGTTTTTCCTAAAGCCACGTTAAAAAAAAAAAATAATCCCCCTATGTTTTTCTCCTGCGCTTTGCATGCTAGTCAGAATGCACTTTCCTGGGAAATACATTATAATAATGGGCAATGTTCAGCATCACATTTGAAGTGAGCACATCCCAGTGATTAAAATCCAGGCAACAGAAATAAACACATCAGCAGGACATGCAGCGCAGTACTGAATTGGGACTTCTTTGTTTTATGGCTTTCTTGAATGTTAAATACTGTGTGAGAAAAACATTGTTCAAACTTAACCAGCTGTATTTGGTTTCTTTTGAGTGCATTACAATCTTCAGTAATCATTTTAAGCCTAAAATCAGAAAACCTGGTTGTACTGGTAGGAGACTAATTGCAGCAGTAAAAGGTGGCTTATGTAGCAATAGAATCTCTTCATTTATTTTTTTAAAGTGAATTTATTAGAAATTTGTTTTTAAATGGGGCTACTCCATGTTAAAGCAGCACCATCTATTATGTTAAGCTGGAAGAGAAATGGTTTCCCTGTAAACAGCTTTTGAGTTATCAGTGGTTTTTTTCCACATTGAAAAGTGGGAGGAAAGGTTTAAATTATCAAAATTCTCAAAACTAAAGACCTAGAGCAAAGGGAAAAAAAAAAACAAAACCAACACAAAACTGGTGTTCAGGGCCAACGCTTTGCTTTGACAATTTCAAAACACATTTTTTCAATGTGATTTCTTAAATATGCTATTAAGCCTGATTTTCTAAACAAAATTAATTTTGAATGGGAAAGCCATTCAGTGAGAAACTACCAAAACATTTGGACAGTTCCAAAACTTTATTTCCACAGTACTTTTCAAAGTCAAGCTATTTGTGAAAGCCAACCCCTTCCCAAAAACAGACTCAATTTCCATGAATCAGCATGTTCACTGTTCGAAAACTTTATGACAAGAAAGGCACCAAGGCTCCAGCCTCCACAGACCACTTTTCCAGGAGCCTGTTGGCCTCACACCCTCCAGGAAGCTTCCACTGCAGCAAGCAGCTGCATTTAGGTCCTGCCTACGACTGACAGGCCATAGCCCCCTACCAACTGTGGTTCTGAATTCCACAAGCACAGTATAGAGGTATCTGTGAGGCTTTGCTTTGTGGCACTCCATGAGACTGCTCTAGGTGCTTGCATCTTTTTTGGTTATTGGGACAAGGAAAGGGGAAGTATGGGAGCAGCAGGAGGAGGAGGAGGAGGCAGGGAAAAGAGAGCAGTGTTGCATGCACAATCTCTTCAGAAGGCAGAATTTATATATATATATATATATATATATATATATACACACATATTTAAAAGGAAGAGCTCAGAAAGAGAATATATTCTACCTCCTATCCTGATACCCAGCAGAATTCTTCTGTCTCAGCAGCCTTGTACCTCTCCAGCCAAATGCCAGAATATAAGAGGAAGAATACGGGGTATGAGAAACGCTGCACCTGCAAGCATCGCCTCACACCTACCTCTGGGATAATGCTTCAGATCCTTCAGAGGTCACTTGGAGAAGATCAGCAGGAAGAGGAAGCAGCTGGCCATCCCACCCACAGCTCCTGGAAATCTCACGGCCCCCTGTACAAAGTACATACTGTGATATCACATTTTTATTTTAATCACCCACACTGAAAAGCATTCAGATGGTCTGACCTATCAGATGATTCTGCCTCACTGGACAAAGTCACTCGGGCTTCCAGCTTATCCTCATGCCAAGTCCCAAGATTGACTGTCTGGGACTGAGCTGACAGAAATGTCACTTCAGGGCTCCCCGGTCCTAGCACCTAGAGGTTCTTCTCATCTGATCGGTTTCTTGCTCTTTGTACCAGAGTTGACAGTTGCTCTCATTACTTTCCTCACTCAGGCACAGAGGCTGGAAAAAACTGCTTGAATCTGGGTAAAACTTTCTGTCCCACACTCAGACCTGCTCAGGTGCTTGCATGTGCCAGCCTCACTCATAACAGCTGAGCTATGAGACATTCTGTGAGAGCTACAGATAGGTCTGTACCCAAACAGGATAACATCAAGACTTGGTTTCTAAGCTGACAGCAGAAATCTGACCAGACCATCCCACTCCTTTCTCCAGCATTGTCGGCATTTTGTGTATCTTGGGTGATTAAAGCCATCCAATCTTTGGCCTCGTGCCTTATAACTCCACCCAAGGCATGTTGTAATTCCCTAGAAATGCACAGTTTGTCATGTTTTATTGTTTAATTATTCTCTGGCTTTATTTCATTGATACATGGCTGTTTCGTGACTAGCTACGTGAGGGTTTTCGAAGCCCCTAAAGGAAAGCACTGCAACCACTGCTGCTACCATATCCACACTGCTCACAATCTGCTGCTGCCATTTGCCTATCCTGTTCATGCTCCCACAAAGAGAAGCATGGCCTACCACTTAGCACAGTGCCAGAAGAAACATTTTTCATACCTCAGAGGGAAAAGAGTATGTCCCTAGACTCCCAGTTACGAGTTATCCTTTACAACATTTTGGTAATTCCTTAAGTAAACAGAAGCAAACAAAGGAAGCAAGGGAGCATTTGTTGGAAATACTGGTTTTATCATTTTTGACAGAAGGAGGGAAGCACTTCTCTTGGTAGGTTTTTATTCCAAGTGACATCAGCAGAGACTAAAATAATGAGTGAACAACAGTGAAGAACCTGGCCAGTCATATTCAGACCTAAGAATGAAGTTTACGATTTCTAGAAGTATGCGGTTCTTAGTACACTGGATAAGCAAGGCAGCCTGATGGAAATTCTTTTCTCAAGGCTTGGCCTAGCTTAGCACAGAAATCTGTGGCAGCACCAGACAGGCTGACAAAGTAGCATATGGCAGGAGGACAATTATTTCCACATTAAGAAGCCCAAGGCCATAACTCATACAAACTTCCATGAAAGTTAGTTGAGCAGAAGTTCAAAGAATTCCCCCAGAGCATGAAAGTATCATATGGGTATTTACAGTAAACTGCAAACTATAATCAAAGTTGGATGGTGAGCTCTAGAATCACTCTCATTCTTATCAGCCTTTCTGATCCTTTTCCTCTAGTCATTCAGTATTTCCCAAAGTGTCGCACGTATGGCATCTAGAGTTCAACAGTAACAGAATTTTCCAGTCTTGGCAGGGCTTGCCTTAGTTTGGATGCTTTCAGCTGCATTTGATGTCACTTACAGCAGCTGCTATGCCCATCCAAAGAAATAATGCTCATAGTTCTGCTAACACAACAGACACCCAGAAGTGTTTCCAAAACAGGGAGTAACAAAAATATATACATACTATATATATATGTGTGTGTGTGATATATACACATATCTATGATATATACATATATATATGATATATATATACACTATATATATTGATATATACTACTATAATATATATACTATATATACATGCATATGTGGATATATTATATATATTCTTTAACTGATGGATACGTTCAAATTTGTGCAACAGTCAAATCTCAAACACAGGGAAAGCCAATTGTATCTTTTCTCATCAATTCTTCCATAGCCTATAGGAACTATGCTGACATTAAAGAAATAATAATGATAATAACCTCATTCTCCTAGCCAACAGAAGTCCTTCAGAATGTGAAATTGCTAAACATGAATCAGAACGTTTTTGTGAGCCTGCAGAATGAGAGCCTGAAACAATAACTGAGAGGGTGTCTCTCCTATGTTAATTGTTAATGCAAAGGACTGCCACAGGACACTGAAAATGCCCATGCTGTTAACTATTTATTGCACACGAAGGAGGGAGAGAGATGAGACCACCTCTTCAAAGCCCAGAAAGCATGGACATGAAAAAGAAAGCTAAGGTCATTGTTAATAAAATGCTGGCTAATATTTATGACATTTGCACAACAATATACCTTTGTTCCCCTCTCAATAGAACCCTGTGTCTACTCCTCACTCTACATCCTACCTCTTTGATCCTTAATAAAAATTAACATTGAAATCATGGATTCATATTGTCTTTAATTATTCGTACATGAAGTGTCAGCAGCAAACTAATTTTGAGAGTTCACTTGTAACATCAAAAATAAAACATTATTAGGCATCACCCCATACCACTGCATGTCAAAAAAAAAAAAAAAAAAGCCTAAGGATTTTTGCCCACTCAACAAACTAGGACAATTTTACACGCTGAGAGACAGAGAAGTAGCTCTGCATGTTTTGCAGGCTGCCCACTAGCCAACTTTCCCACAGGCCTGATGTTTCTTGGTAGTTATGGAATGACACATCCACCATGAAATTTTTTCGTATAGACAAGAGTCTGTGAATCCTACAGCTGTAGGGGACTGGAGAAACCATCTACAAAGTGACTTCTAACTACGAAATTGATTTTTGAGGGGTGAAGTTTCACTTAAACATTTTGATGCTTTTATCATCCTTTGAATCCGCTTTTTTAAATGGATTGGCTTCCTATGAAACCAGTCCGCATTTAAGTAAATGAATAATTATTTACTTGGCCTGTGACGAATAAGAAATCAATCCTATATTTAAGCAAATCACTGATGGTTTCTGTTTAGTTCTCCATCCTCTTCCTATTCATTCCTAAAATCTGTTGTTTTGACTAGCTGTGAGCTATTTATGTAGACCTGCCTGCAACTATTTCAAGATTTCTTCCCCAAACAATAAACAGCTAGAGACTAGCACTGAATAACATATAGTTGTAGCTGATTTTCCTCCCTAGATAAATTACTTTGCATTTATTAACATAGAATTTCATCTGCCATTTTGCCTTTCAGTCATTCAGTCATTAGACCTTTTTCTGTTGCTCTACAAAAATACACTGAAGTACCCTGTCTAACCTAATAAGACTCTAGTGGAAAACTCCCTTTATTCTGCAAACTTCTATTTTCACTTCTCACGTCCTTCTCAGAAGGGAACTTTCCCACTTACTTAACTGCACCATCACTTTATAAGAGGAGTGGTGATGACTGTGACTCATAGTTGTTGGAGAGGCAGTACACCGTATCTCACTGCCCTCCACTGACTCCTTCAGAAAAACTGGTACAATTGTGAAGCAAGGCTACAAAACCATTCTGGCAATCTTTCATCATACATATCCCCGTGCCAATTCACCTAACCTGCATTACAAAACTTCTTTCAGTTTGCCTGCCACAAAGTCAGACACTCTCAGCAATACAAGCAGCCACCTTCCATCGCTCTCACTGTTAGGACTCACACAGAGTAAACAATTTGGCAATTTTGTGTTTGTATCACTTAGATCCCTGGGTAAGCAGCACCTGTCCACAGAATTTGGAAAAATGGTGTTATACTCAGCCTAATACTATACTGCCTCAATTTGAGAACGTTTACTGATCTCCTGGAAAAAAAAAAAGGAAAAAAAAAAAAAAAAGTTGTAACAGCTATAAGCTTCTCCATACCAAATATCATTATAATTTTTTCTGTATTTTTATCTTATTTTGAGTGCTGCCATGATATTTCTTTCTTCTACTGAATCTACCAAAACTCCAGGAGAGTTTCAACTTCTATCTTATTTGAAATAAAATAATTATCTTATTCAATGTTTTTGACGAATTTTCTTCAAAATCTTTTTGGCACACTTTATTATAGTTTGATATGCAGCTTGTTAAAGTTTATTCCCTTTTGTACATTCCTTATTTGGAATGACTTCCACTTGTAGAATTATGTCATTTTATTACTTTCACAGAATCACAGAATGGCCCAGGTTGGAAGGGACCTCAAGGATCATGGAGCTCCAACCCCCTTGCCACAGCCAGGGCCACCAACCTCCACATTTAATACTAGACCAGGCTGCCCAGGGCCCCATCCAACCTGGCCTTGAACACCTCCAGGGATGGGGCATCCCTGACATCCAACCTAAATCTTCCCTCACTCAACTCAAAACCATTTCCCCTTGTCCTGCTGTTATCTACCCTTTCAAAGAGTTAACAATTCTTTTTTTTGTCTGTTTGGAAACTAATTTACACACAGTGAATGCACACATCTCAGCAAACAGACCCTAAAACAACCTTTCATACTTATGATCCATGCCATTTTAAGTAATTTACTGTTTTGGCTGTTTCAATTTTGTTTCAGTGAGTTTTATCTAACATCTCTGTGGCTTTCTTACTCCCACAACAACAGTGAGCGTCAGTACATGGTGATCACCATTGTGTTGACTCTTCGGTGGTTACCTTCAGGGCCATGTCCTGCACAGTAACTCAGGACCAAGCCAAAAGCTGTTTCTTTTTGTGTTCTTCAGCCGTTTACTCCAAAACCAATTACTCCTGGTTTCAAAAAAAAAAAAAAGAAAAAAAGTGACTGTCTCATATCCCAGTACAACATTTAACTATCTATGTAGGAACAACTGAAATTTGTCATTATCATTGTGGTATTTCACTCCCTCTTTACATAAATTTCATTGTTATATGCTCAACCAGTATTGCAACCACAACATTTAAATATGCATCCTAACTGGAATTCATCAGGATAACGTGGCATGGTCAATTTATTTAGCTTGATTGACCCTGATTTGTAATGTATCAGGCTGCTTCCCCACCACCAAAGCTATTCTGCTATTCCTGTATGTTTTCTATTCTAATATTACAGTGGCTTCCTTCATTCTACCTACTGGCATACTTATGTCATTTCTGAGCTTCTAAGTACGTCCAACACAAACAGGATGCTTCCAGAAGGCTGAATAAATTTTGGGCACTTCTTTGTGGCTGATGTGCCAGTTCTGCCCAGATTCCAACGAAGTAGGAGAACCCAGGTCTAGTCCAGCAACTGTCATAGTGGCACCAGCAAGGCTGATGCTAGGTCCTCCCCATCTGGAAGGGAAGACTGAATTTCACAAGTAAAATTCCGCATAAACATTACCACAGTGATTCAGAAGATCAATTTTTTCCTCCTTCCCGAGCTGACAGTGCAGGAGGAGAAAGGATGAAGTTTCTGGTTTCTTCACAGCAGGGCATTCCCCTCATTCTGAGGTCAACATAAAGGAAAGCGAGGGAAACAATTTTCCCTGTCTGTCCTACAATTTATGACAAGTCTTTCAACACTGCAAATCAGCACATTTTAACAGTTTTTAACAATAAAACGTTATTGACATAGCTGTTTGGTTGCTTTTTGTTTTTTGTTTTCCTGAAGAGAGCCTACCTTTTCATTTAGAAATGACATACTGGAAAAACCTACAGATTTTAAACATTTATCATTTCTGTCAAGATACAACCCATTTTTAATAAAGCCTACCTGAAGAAAAGTGAAGAGGTATTGGTAACTTAAAAAGGAGATAACAAGTCCCTTCTTACATACTGCTTATCTGTGGTACAACCTAGAAATTCAAAAGAAACCACTATCTCCACTTGGACTGGCCTCCTAATTACACAGACTATAACTTCTGGCTGATTTATAGAATATATCTTTTAGAAAGATATGAAATCTTGCTTTACAAACTTCCTGTATAGACTGTCCACTGTATAACTTAGCAATTTGCTAATAGTTACTTTGCCTTGCTTAACTTATGTCTCAATATACACTCTGGTTAAATCTGATTACATTTAAAGGCCAGTCTTCAGACTTTGTAAACCTTCTCTCCAAATTAAAGAACTCTAAAGTATCACCTACTTTTGCTCAGAAGCACATTTAAAAAATGGAGATCAAGCCCTCTTTAGCCCCTTTTTTTTTTTTTTCTTGTGCACAGGCCAAGTTACAATGCCCTCCTGCTTCTGCACTGAAGAAGCGAGGAGCTGAAAGGAACCACAGCAGAATCAGTGGGAGTGAACATGAACAGCGATGATGCCAGTGCTGATTTTCTCCTGCTTCCCTGAGGCAACTGCTGTCCTAGTGTCCCGTGATGCAGTAAAATGTGCATCACACTCAAATCCTCCAGCAGCTTCAAAAAGTCCTCCAGGTAGCAAAGCCAAAGCCAAAATCAGGTGTGTCAACTTCATTAATGACGATTCAAATGATCACGCAAAATAAGCTTTTTGCCCAGCTCAGCAAAAGATTATTCAAAGACATAAATCTAAATCAAAGGCATGGGCATCTTTGTTTTATTGCTAACTGTTGGCTATTGACAATTGCTTTATGATCCCAAAAATGAACATCTCATTTTAGAGAAAAAAAAAACAAAACCAGTATAGGATCCGTTCTTTACAATGAAGCAATTTTAGCAAAACACCTGCAAAACAGACATGCTTCTGCATTCAAGGAAACTAGCAAGGAAACTGGCAACTTAACAGAGCAGATTCTGGATATGAAAACAAACACAGGATCTCATTTCTCTCCAGTATTATAGCACATACATTACACAGACGTGAAAATGGCATCTCCACTCCACGGTCAACCATTTAAATAAAATATACACCTTTCAGCTTAGCCTGTATGTCAAGAGACTCTCAACTACGCTCCTATGCCTCCTTCTTTGAGCTCAGAAAGGAGGGTAATGACTTTGAAATCTCCCCTTACTACTTCTGACCACTGTGCAAATTAGCTGGATGAGAAAGCAGAGACTTCAGGAATAAAGCAAATTGAAGGAGCAGTTCTGGAGGGCCTGACAGGCAATAAAGATTTGGGTTACAACTTCAGATTGCAACTGGACAAACAAGCATGATGTTTTTAGCTGCATTTCTCTAGCAGACATCATAACTTGGTGTGCCATAAACTTGAGAAGTGGTTCTATGCCAACCTCATGAAGTTCAACAAGGCCAAGTGCAAAGTCCTGCATCTGGGTCAGGGCAGTCCCAAGCACAGATACAAGTTGGATGGAGAATGGCTTGAGAGCAGCCCTGAGGAGAAGGATTTGGGAGTGTCAGCTGATGAAATATTCATGAGCTTGCAATGTGCGCTTACAGCCCAGAAGGTCAACTGTATCTTGGGTTGCATCAAGAGAAGCTTGATGAGCATGTCAAGGGAGATGATCCTGCCCACTCTGCTCTCGTGAGACCCCACCTGGAGTACTGTATTCAGTTCTGGAGTCCCGAACATAAGAAGGACATGGAGATGTTGGAGCGGGTCCAGAGGAGGGCCACAAAAATGATCAGAGGGCTGGAACACCTCCCCTAAGAGGACAGGCTGAGAGAGCTGGGGCTCTTCATCCTGGAGAAGAGAATGCTTCGAAGAGACCTTATAGCAGCCATCCAGTACCTGAAGGGTTCCCACAGGAAAGCTGGGGAGGGACTTTTTATAAGAGCAGATAGCGACAGGACAAGAGGAAATGGTTTTAAACTGGAGGATTAGTTTTAGAGTAGATATTAGGAAAAAATTCTTTACTGTGAGGGACGCTGGAACAGATTGCCCAGAGAGCTGTGGATGACCCCTCCCTGGAAGCTTTCAAGGCCAGGCTGGATGAGGCTTTGAGCAACCTGGTCTAGAGGGAGGTGTCCCTGCCTATAGTAGGGGGTTGGAACTAGATGATCTTAAAGGTCCCTTCCAGCCCAATCCATTTTATGATTGTATGATTAAATAGGAACTGCATGATGAATAAAAAGTGCAAAAAAGGAGGAAGAGGGAACTGGTGACTACAAAATCTGTGAATTTTGAAGGTAAAAAAATTGGTATAATGTGTTTGGAATTACAACCAAAAGGCAAAGAAATTACAGAAATGTACCACAACCAAAGAAATGAGCTTGAGTAAAACTGGATTTCTCAGTGGGAAATTATGAAGTTCATTTCCTTTTTCTTCATTCACTACAGCAATCAAAAAAAATCAAAGCAGGTAAAATGTTGATTTAAATCTGTGTTGATTTATTTTTCTTATTCATTATTTTTTAAAGAATAGCCATCCACAAATAAATCCAAATTAAGTCAGCTATTGCTCTTCCTCAGCAGCAGAGCAGGCTGTAAGGCTGGGAGTTTATCAGATGTTATTTCCCTGCAGTGCAGGTGGTCTTAGTTCCTGGCCGTTTGCATGAGCCAGGCCTGCGTATCTGAGACTGGGAAGTATTAACACCACTGCAACAGTCCAGACTACTATTAGCTACACCTAAAGAAACGGATTGTATTTCCAAGTTACACTGAAATAAAAGAATATTTCATGGCAGCGTAGAGTCAGTTTAAACAAAAATCATCAGACACCAGAAAGCATACTGTTGCTCTCAAAAACTATAAACTGGGTGGAAAATACAAGGTAAGAATATAAAATTTAGCTAGGCAAGAGATCATATTTGAGGCTTCAGAAAACTCTTTAAGGCAAACGGAGATACCACATTCTTCTGTTAATTATCTGCTTACAAGAGCCCAAATCTACTTCATATATATTAATAACAGTGGAGAGTGGTAAGCATATGTTGAAGGAAATCAGTATTGTAAATAAATTGTTGTTAAGAAATTATCTGCTTTCTAATATTTTTCCCCTTCAAAACAAAAGTTTTATGAAAATGTTCAATTGACTGGATGTATCTTTGAATCTATGGCAGGTTTAAAGGACTATAAAAATACAGAACTATGGGAATTATATTACTGAGTATAAACAATGTGTGCCAAGATTGCAAGAATGATATAAAAGATAGCCACTATATGCCAATACTTTATAGTGTCACCATAAGTTTGGAGATGTCAATGTCTGCTTCCTTCTGACAGGGCCTCCAAGTTCTGCTGAAGCAGCACTGCTTATCTGGTTATGAGCACCGTGTGACTCTAAAACTGTCATTTTATTCTGATTAAAATGCAACACGAGAAAACTTTATTTTTACATTCTGCACTCCTAGACCTTCAGCGCACAAAGATGATGTGCACTGAAATACAGATGTGCCTTATTGCTTCTAATGCATGCACTGATGTTTTAGAATGAAGATGAAAGTACATTACAGTTATATATCAAACTCCTCCTATCCTTCTAAACTGTAACTTCTTCCTCTGCATTGTACAGCCTTATGTTTTAGGCAGCTTCAATTCTGGGTTTCCTATTTCAATTCATTCAAACTATAGTTTTTCACAAGGTTTATCTTATAGTCTTTTGTTTGTTTGTTTGTTTGTTTGTCCTTTAAAACAAAGGAGAGAGATAAAAGATTTCATAAAATGACAGTGATTTGATTTCAATTATTCTGTCTTCCAAGTATTTTAATGAGATTTCATCTAGATGATTATGGACTGAAACTAATAATCTGTCATTTCTCTCACTCAAGCAGTAGTTCAACATCAAATAGCAGCTCCTAATAACCAAAATGTACCTCATCCTCATGTTTTAAGAGCCTACTTAGAGGACAATTCACATGGCTCAAACTGATATGTTTGTTTTTATCACCTTGTTCAGACGGCATTAGTATTTAGTCCAGATGCACATGGAGTGAGACATGGGGTGAGACCACTCAGAAATGTACCAGCAAATCTTAGGATTTTTATGCTATCCTTCTCCATATAAACTTTCTAATCATGATATATTGTAACTAAAAGATAGACAATACTGAATTATTTCTGCCCAACATGCAGGAGTAAATGACAGACTGATAGTTAAGGCTCTTGTAAGTCCTCTCTAAACCTATGCCTATTTTAAACACAGATTTCCATAGTCAAACTGCTAATCATTTTTTATATGGATGTGTGGATGCTACTGGTCCAAATAAGATTGTTTCTTCAAAAGAGAGGTTCAGCAGCAAATGCAGAATGCAGGTTGATACAGGAACCCTCTGCTCTTACTCTGCACCATCAGTGGTACAGAAATGGCCTCAAAACCACCACGTCAGGTATACGAATGAACGATCTCAGTGCAGCTGCTCAAAGCGAGACTAGAGAAGTGCCAGCATAGGACAAATCATGTGAAAAGCTTTATTTTCATCATTTTCCTCAAAAGATTTGGTTTATTTGACAGTTTCTGTTTATTTTCTATATTTTGAATACAAAGAAAAGTGTGCATTTCTTAAAAGTGTCTCCTTTGACAATGAGAAACCACTGAATTTGGGCTACTGCATAAGTGCTATTCTCAAATCTTTGCCTCACAAAAATAAGAGCAAACTGAAAAGGATGCAGTCACCTGCATCTAAACAGTTCTACTAACTGAGACAAATACACATGATGTTACTTACCATCTCCTAAAACCTTAATTTCTCAACTGACTACTGTTAAGCACTTCTTCCTCAGATGGCCAGGACCAGACTCCATAGTTCCATAGGGAAGGGATTGTCTTTGAACTTTTCATTCAGTCAGCACATATGGCACAGAAAATGCACACAAAATAACAATTTTAAAAAATCATTAAAATCACCTTCTATCCTCCTAAACTATCTCAAGGGAAAGTTATTACAAATACTGAAACTCAGCACCAAATGGCATGCTTTCCTGCTCACATGCAAAGGTTCCCTAGCTTTCCAAAGAAAAAACACCTGAAAGAGGTCCCAAGCACCAGCAGAACCCTGCCTACATCTTTGCAGAAGAGAGAAGCTCCCATTTCTATAGCCTAGCTTTCTCTTCCCCTTGATACTTGGAGCTGGCTTTTATCTGGACTGAATGAAGTGATGCAGGCCTGCTCACTGAACTGAAAAGCAGCCTCAGGACTCCTTGCAGGTCCATGGAGAGCTCACCTGGGATTTGAGGTCTCCTGGGCTCACTTCTGCCACTACTGCAGACGGGTTGTTGGGGCCAGGAGGGCAGACCACACAGCTTGCTGCTGCAAGCACTCCCGCAGCAGCACAGCCACTCTTGCAACACGCCAGATCCTATGCCTGGGGAGCTGTTGGTGTAAACAGTCACTGCATCCTGAGATCCTACCTCAGGGAAATATTTACTCATGAAGTGTGTGCTTACACACATTGCTATGCTGCAAAGCAACACGATAAAAATTTGTTCAACCGGAGAGTCACTTAAAAGAAAAGTAAGGGGAAGTTTCAGGCATTTTAATATTTTCTGGAACGATTAAAAAGAGAAAACAGAAAACACCACAGGGATTCATAAAAATAGACAAAAAGATGTGATTAGTGCAGAATCATGCACAAACATTTCAATACTGATCTGCAACCTGCCTTTGGTGAACATCAGGAACTGGAAACTTGTCTACCTAAACAAGGTAAGGTGTGAAAAAAACTGGTCTTTATGCTAAATACCCTAAAGAAGCTGTTATTTTGCAACTTCAAGAAAATTAGCCTTTCATCAGTCCTAAATGCTACTTGTACACCATGGGTGTGCTGAACGCTGGCCTTATGTTTGTTTTTACTCCTAGCATTTATAAGAAGAAACAAAAACCAAAATACCTATGTTACGTAGCAGTTTATGGTTTTACTTATCAAAGACTTGAAAGTTTCTGATATTTAATACATGAGTGTTTTCATTCATATATGTTTGTCTTATCATACACCCACATCATTTCATGGCTACAACACATGGAATCCACAAAAACTATAAGCCATTACTCTTTGTCTGCGAACTGATGTGTGCCAACTACAGTGTACAAGATAATGAAACACTTCACATATTATTGGCAAGGTATATGAGCTGTTAAATATGGGACCTCACATTCTTACAGCCAAACACCTGGCAAAGTTCAAATGAATTCCACAGGTTTGGTAAAAGCTCATTTTTTGTCACTTATTCCATGCCTACCCAAAGCCATTTCGGTTGTGTAAAAGTCAAATATTTGTATTTCAGTGTCTGAGGTGGAGCATCTTTCCTATCACCCTCTCCAAACGAAAAGCAACCCAAAAAGCTTAACGCTGCCAAAATAAACCTTACTTGGAGGCTGAAAAGGTTTGGAAAGACCACCATACCACAACCAGTGCTTTCTCTGCTGTTTCAGCCCAGTCACTGAACTCAGCTAGGATCAGCAGAACATCATAAAAAAGCACCTTCTGTTCAAGGCAAAACAGGAAGCTTTGTCATAAGTGAACCTGCTCATTGCTTCCTCTCCACAGCCTAAGAAGGTCAGACAGACTGCATGAGTCACAGAAAACTTAAAGATGACTGCTGAGGTATTCAGCCAAATAAATCCCAAATTTCAAATGTCTTGAAACCTAGCCATCTTAATGAGCCTCAATTCAGTGAGGCTGTTTCCTTAACCTCAGAATGGACATTACAGGGATCCTCCACATGTATGCCACAGTCTGCTTTTGCAGGATTTAAACTTTCAAGTGGCTTGAAATTCCCATTTGACTTCAATAAGTCTGGTGAGTGCTCAACACAGTTTTTGCTTGCTAAATGCAGATTAATATATATGAAGAGCATTCCTTTTCAAACCAAGCATGTTCACTGTAACATTTTGTTACTCACGTATGCTCACTCTTAGTCTACTGCACACCCATGCTGACAGAAAACTCTTCTCAGAGATCTGGCTCAGCTGACATCACGCTTGATTGAAATGCTGTTATGGAAATCTTCTTTTTATAGCTGTATGATTTCAAGACACAGCCTTGTACAACATAACTCATCCTGTCAAAACTAATATAAGAAAGTTTCTTAGAGAACATACACTAATGGATAGGTGATGCACAGAAGAAAGGAACAGATCCATAGTGATCCAATGAATTCAACACTTCCATCTAACCTATGTGAGCTCTGAAGGGGAATAACATCCAGCATCCTCTCGGGGGTTATTTAAAAGCCTATTAAAGACTGGAAATGTACAGCAGAGAAGGATCAAGACCAAAAGCAGGAAAGTCAATCAAGGATAAAGGCATTCAGAATCTCTTGCATCTAGGACATTGGCTAAGACCTGTGATAAACCAAAGTTATTCCCATCTGACAGATGTTCAGTAGCCTACACAAAATGAAACAGTGCTTCCAGTGCAGTTAGTCAGTAGACAGATGTTTACATTACAGATGGAACTACATGGCAGTGAAGTTAAGCAGTTTTGCTGGGTTAATATACCAGTGATAACAGGAGAGAGCTTCCAATTTCGAAACTGCTCACCCCACTCACCATTCATGGGGTCAATCCAGGTTGCAGCTACAGTGACATGCAGGAATTGCTTACACTTCTGCTATCTGCTCTGTTTGCAAATACAGGGGTCCAGACAACACAGCTTTCCACACAGACACTAAATCAGCAATTGTAGGCATCTTTTATGTAACAAAAACGTCTCTTAAATAATAATAATTAAAAAAAAAATACATGTGACATTTGCTTATATCACAGAATCACAGAATCACAAAATCACGGGGTTGGAAGGGACCTCAAGGATCATGAATCTCCAAACCCTCTGCCACATGCAGGGCCACCAACCTCCACACGTAATACTAGACCAGGCTGCCCAGGGCCCCATCCAACCTGGCCTTGAACACTTCCAGGGACGGGGCATCCACAACCTCTCTGGGCAGCCTGTTCCAGCACCTCACCACTCTCTCTGTAAAGAATTTCCCCCTGACATCCAACCTAAATCTCCCCTCCCTCAACTTAAAACCATTTCCCCTTGTCCTGCAGTTATCAACCCTTTCAAAGAGTTGATTCTCCTCCTCTTTGTAGGCTCCCTTTAGGTATTGCAATGCTGCAATGAGGTCACCCTTCAGCCTTCTTTTCTCCAGGCTGAACAAGCCCAGCTCCTTCAGCCTGTCCTCACAGGGGAGGTGCTCCAGTCCCCTGATAATCTTTGTGGCCCTCCTCTGGACCCTCTCCAACAGCTCCCTGTCTTTTTTGTACTGAGGGTTCCACACTTGGACACAGTATTCCAGATGGGGCTTCACAAGAGCAGAGTAGAGGGGGACAATCAATTATATTCCATTATCCACTGAACTGTACCTTGAGAAGTAGCTTTCAAATGCAAAAAATCCCTAATCTCAGTGATCCTGAGCTCCTTGAGAGCCAGTGTGGAAGCGTGGGCTGACTGCTCTTGATTTCTTCTCCAATGAGTATATGCAGCCGAACAGCTACAGCATGGAGCTGTGTTCTTCAGATGAATTTGCTCTCAAAAACCATGTGTCTGTTCTGGTAAGGATAAACGTACAAAGGAAAAAGGAAACATGCAGGGTTCAAAAGGGCAACAAATCAATTGCTACTGAAATGCAACATCCAAACTATTTGCTCTAATCCATTTGAGGGTTGTTGCTGTTTCCCTAGAAGACTGCTCATTCAAGAAGCACCCTCTGAGGAAAGATTTTACTAACCTAAATTTCCTCTCTTAAGTTTTAGCTTCTAATTTCTGCCAATGTCAGAACCTCAAGTGCTTAAACACACCTCACTGGCCTTGCCCAGCCTCACCTGGGGCCACCTCACAGCCCTACCTATGACCCTCTTTCAGCTCAGCTTCGGGCCATCCACCCCTGTCCTGCAGTGCTGCACAAGAGCCAGCCTTCAGCTCCACCACAGCCAGTCCGCTGCCCAGACCAGATCCTCACCTCTAAAGGCAGTCTAGTCCTCTGCAATGAACAGGAACACCTACAGCTACATCAGGGACGGGCCATCCACCACCTCTCTGGGCAAGCTGTGCCATTGCCTCACCGCTCCGACTATGAAAACTTCTTCCTTATATCCCACCCAAATCTCCCCTCTTTTAGTTTGAAACCATTTCCCCTTGTCCTGACACCCTGCTAAAGAGTCTGTTCCCTTTCTTATAGCACCCCTTTAGATACTGAATAAACTTTATTCCAAAAAACACCGCGAGATACGACTTCAGCAGCCACTCGCGACGCCGGGTCTCGCAGACGCCACCGGCGCTCCGGCGGCCGAGGGGGGTCCGTCACGCGCCCGCCGAGACGCCGCCACTCGCCGCCCGGCTGCCGCCAGACAGCCAAGGCGTTGGGCAGGGCGGCATCTAGCGGCCGCTGCCTGCACCGCCGCTCGCGGGCGGGGACCGCCTGGCGCCGCGGCGGGGGACGGGGCAGAGGCGCCGGGAGGCGGCCGGCGCTGCCGGGAGAGGCCGGAAGGCTGGGGCGGCTCCGCGGGAGGCAGCCGGGCAGGCAGCGAGCCCGAGGGAGCGCGCCCGGCCCGCACCCTTCGCCCGGCCGGGGAGAGGGTGGGCTGGCACCGCCACCGCTGCCGCCTTTTTGGCCGGTGTAAATCGGTGGTCCCTGTCGCGGCCGGCTCTGCCCCAGCTCCTGCCTGTCTCCCTCAAGATCGTAATTCACCGGAAGTACCCTTTTAATTAAAAGTGACACAGATGAGAATGCGGTGTTCCTTAAGGTGCCGTTGCTAGCTGCTGGGTGAAGGGCAGTCTAAACACGGGCTTGATCCCTCGCTCCGCGCACAGCCTGGGTGATCACACAGCCATAGAATCATTAAGATTGGAAAAGACCACTGAGATCATTTAATCCAACCCATCAGTGCCATGCCCACTAATCGTGTCCCTTGGTGCCACACAAGTGTCCCTACCAGCAGCAAATAAGGCTATCCAGCCAACACAGATTTCTCTTATTTTCTCTGCTAAACTGATCAGTGTTACAGAGAACAGTGGGAGTAAGGCAGTACTTCTAACAGGAAATTACAGTTATTTAGCAGCCGTGGAAAAACTGTCAGGACTGACTGCCGTGCAGTGGCTCCCACATGGAAGCAGGGTGGACGTGTGTCATGGCCTGCAACACGGGGATGGAGTGCAGGATCAGGAGGAGTGTTGCCACTCAGAGCTGCAGAAAGGTGTGATTGCAAAATACAGGCTCCCAAACTGGAAACCAGACCATATGCAGCTTTTAAATCCGTGTTCTCAAGAAGAAATGGCACGTAACTCTTAATGACATCAAGTGGTCACGACCCAAGTTTGAAATCTCATCTGAAGGAAGAGCATCTCTCCTAATCCAATTCCCACTATGAGCACATCAGGGCAGTGGCTCAAGGATGACTCGGAGTGAAGGCTGCCATGTCCTGACTCACCAGCACCACTTCCGCAGCCTGGCCTTTCAAGTCTTCATCCAGTTACCAGCTCCCAAAATGAATCCTCTTATCGGGTGAAGTGTGATGAAGTCACAGCCCCCCCAGACTCTGTCTATAGATATTCTTCCTCCTCCCTGCTTTTGTCTGGAAATGTCTTGCTCATAGTGTTCATATGAATATTTTTCTCACTAAGGTCCCAAGTTAAATTATTCATAAAATGAATCAGATTTGCCAGGAATTACATGTATTGTGAGAGTTGATTAAGTTATTTTGCACTTATAGATGCTGTGATTCCATGAAAAGGCTTCCTATTAGATTTTATTCTTCAAAAGTTAAAAACTTACCTGACAGCGCTGTTCCTATAAAAAATGCAAGTAGAACATATGCAGAAATATTAAATAAAACACCTCCCATTAACAACAGTGGATTTGAGATATGGAAGTCACTCCCAAGTGATTTTAAAAAAAAATGATTCCTCACTAGGTTAGTGATACTATGCATGCTTTATCTGTCTCCTCCAAAAAAAATAAAACCACACCAAAACCAGAAGAGCAGACCTAAACAAGACATTTCACAGTGAGAGGTCAAATCTTTTAGCTGCAATCTTCAGCAATTAGCTCTGTCTGTTTTAGTTTGCTGAGGCAAAGCTAATTAACAACTTCAAACACCATTTCTCAAAATGCTGGATCTAATCTTAAAATATATAAATCACGAGGGAAAGCTGCACATAGCCCCTGATCTGCTATGTTTACTTCTGCAGAGACCTTTCACACAGCTCTATTGAAGATCACTGAAGTGTACAAAACTAATGAAATTGTTCAAGTTCACTTAGGTAAAATTTTACCAAATTGCCTTGGGTAGCCTTAAGGAGGTGTATTCTGAGCCTGCGTGGCCCGGGCCTGTGCACATTTGCATTGAAACAGCAATTTGCCAGCAAATGGGCACAAGAGGCAGTGTTCTGAACACATCTGCAATACAAGGCAGTAGGAATTGAGCCCCCTGTCTTCAAAATAAAAACAGGAGCGCTTAAAGCATGGCACAAGTCTGGAAAGCAGCTTTGTGACATTTGTCACAAAGTGAGGCAAGAACAAGATATATAATATATAATCAATAGGAAATCAGTAGATATTGTAAGAGAGATAAATAGCAAATGCTGATGCTGTCAAAGAGAAAGCAGCCACAAATGATCTACGGACTGGTAGACACCTGGCTGCAGTGTCCAGGAGTGGTTTTAGCTCCCTGGTTCATGCACGTGTTAATATTATCCCAACTCCATGCAGTGGGAGAATTTAGTGAATACCAACTCAACACCGTAATTTGGTTTCATAAGAAGGAAACTCAGGTGCAGAAGCTGAAATGATCCTATAGAGCCTTTTGACCAAGCCGTGGTGTGGATACCTGAGGACCCAGGAACACAGAGCTCACCATGAGAGCGCTCCAAGGCAGGCACACAGCAGACTTAACACAGCTCAAGTCAGTCAAAGTAGTCAGCAGTGCTTTAGGACAGTGCTGCAACATGAAAGACAGCACAAGTGACTCTGTCTTCATCTTCAAGGCCACAAATACAAGTCTATCGCTGAGACATTTTGAACCATTTCTACCGGTGATTTGTTTCTCAGGGAAACTGCCTTACCAGATGTAGATGCAGCTACAAGTCTGCTTCCTCTGGAGATGCTCCCTAAGCTCTTCTTCCAGCTCTCATTGCTCAGGCCTCCCCTGGAGATCTCCCTAGAGGTGCTTGCAGCTTTATTTTCCATTTCAGTTGCTGCACAAACTCAATTTTCATCTTTTACTGTGAATCTTTATTTTCTTTGGTCTTCCATCTCCATTGCCACCAACATGCAAACAATTTCCCTTCTGGCCGAGGGAAACAACAGGGAGTAATAGAATCAAAATGAGCATCTGTGGCTGAGAGGAGCTCCATGTTGGGCAGGCATTATAAAGAACAGCAAACAAATAGAAAATCAATTAATCCATACCAGAGAAATTACCAAGGACTACATGAGACAAAGGATGCAGAGGTTAAAAAAAAAGAACAAAACCTTACTCTGTCCTCCTGAGAAGGCCAGAGAGGCTGTTGACAACTGAGTTTATCATTCTGTGTCCTGCCAGCCTCTTGTTACAGAATCCAGCTACCATGAGCCCAACCAAGTCCAACTGTCAAAAGAACTGAATGCTCTCACTGATAAATGTAAAGAGCTGTGGCAAAATATGTCCAAACCCCAGAGTCCCACACACAGCACCTTACATCTTTTGACTGTTATAAAACCACCCTGAGCAGTTTCCAAAATCATGGCCAGGCCCTAATGAATAACTCTTGAAAACAATATCGTGGATGTGTCCGTTAGCATGTTGAGTGTACAATTTCAATTTCTTCATTTGTAGTTACTCTGTGCTAATAAGCATTATGTTCCTTTCAAGAGACAGCAGAGAACAATGCTGCTGCACTCAATCAGGGACATCTTCTGGAAAGAGGAGGAAATTGTGCTTTTCCAAGAGCAATTGAGCAACTTTTCGGGGAAAAGGCTTCTGGAGTGCAGTCAGACAGAGAGTGGAGAAAGGCACAAGGGTCCTGTGGCACAAGCAGAGAGAGGAGAGCTCTGGGAGGCAGGGAGCACATTCAGAACCAAATGCCCATGGCAGTATAAGCATTTCTCCCAGGATGCTAGAAGGGTATTGAGGGTACACAGTGCAGGAGGCTACTGAAATTTGTGGGCTGAAGGACCAGAACATAAGGAAACCGTGTGTAACAGAGAATAAGGCAGAAGAGCGTTTAAATACCTTATTTTCTATTGTCTCAGTGTTTCAAGGGGAAATGGTTATAAACTGGAAAAGGGTAGGTTTAGACTAGATATTAGGAAGAAATTTTTTACTGTGAGGATGCTGAGATGCTGGAACAGGTTGCCCAGAGATGTTGTGAATTCCCCCTCCCTGGAAGCATTCAAGGCCAGACTGGATGGGACTTTGGGCAACCTGATGTAGCAGGAGGTGACCCTGCCTCTAGCAGGGGGTTAGAATTAGATGATCTTAGCGGTCCTTCCAATACAAATCATTCTATGATACTATGATTCTATGATTCTTCTCTTTAAAAAAAATCATTGTTCTACTTTATGTCATAAAGAAGTTCATGCACTCTTTGACAGCATATACACTAAAATTGAAATGAGACAGAGAAAATTAGTATGACACCTGCATAAATCGATTTGGGGGTGATAGGAAGATACTACAGTACAGAAAAAATAGACATGCAGAGCAAGTCCAGCAGCAGGCTGCAAACTGACTGAGGGCTAAAAGCACAGTTGTGAGGTTAAGCTGAGAGAGCTGAGTCTGCTCAGTTTGAAGAATAGAAGGCTCAGAGGACACCTGTCTACAGCAGCTACCTGACCTCGGGGTACAAAGATGGAGGCAGAATGTTCTTGTAGATGCACAGTGACAGTCAACAGACATGAGCAGGAACATGGAAATTCAAATTACATAACAAGAAAAAAAATTAATATGGAAGTGGTCAAATACTGAAGTATAAGGTGTGAGATCTCTGTCTTAGGAAATGTCTAGAGCTTGAGAGAGTATGACCCTGAGCAACCTGATTCAATCAACCTCTTTTGAGTGTCGAGTTGGACAAGACAACCTCCTGAGATCTGATGTCTTCCAACATGAATTATTCTTTGATTCTATGAAAAACAGCTTTCTTGATTCAAAAATCTACTGATTTTAGATATTCTTCACTTTAAAGACAAGAAGCAAGAAAGATCTTTGACAGAGATCCAATCAGTCCTGTTGGCTTAAAGAAATGTCATCATATTTTTGTTTATGGTTTATAGTGTTGTTGGCTTTTTAGACAAAACATTACTGCTTCATATTTGTATGTCCTCTGAGATACAGCTCACTTAGGTGCTTGATTCAGCAAGCTACTTGTATTTTACATCTTTTCTGTTTGTTTTATCTCTGTTCCCTGTTCTCAATTGGTAGCTTTTATCAAAACCAGTTCCATCCCCACGAGGGATTGCTTATTCCCTCAAGGATTGAAAAAGTGTCTTCAGATGGCAGGCATGTGGTTGTAAGGTAATAAAGCTCCGGATACAAATAGTTTGCTTCCCTTTCTATTTTACTAAATGGAAATATATTCTCATCCAGTGCTCATGCTATCTTCTTACCTTCTAAATTACAAATGTTAGTCAAAGAATGATTAGGTTCCTTAACTGCATACAAGAATACATCATGTATATACCAGACATCTTGAGTCTTGTGCATTTATTGCTTTCCATCTCATGCTTTCACAGAAAAGCCATAGCTCATGCACTTGCAGTGCAGACTCAGCAGTTGTCCCTGTGCTGACCTGCTATAGCTCAAGGTAGCTTCCTGGATGCTCTCTGAGAGTGCTTACAACTCTATACAGTGCCTCCCAAATAGGTGCCCTATTGCCGTCCCTACGTAATGTGTTCTATAAACCAAAGACAGCCATCACACAAGCAGACACACTTCTCTCTTGCGTGTCAAGGCAGGCAAAATGGGAAAAGTGTAGCCTCACAGCACACAACTTGGGTGGAGCTGTCACGCCTTCCCTTGATCTACTTCACAAGTAAGAGATTTGTACTAGGATGAAAAGACATCAGGAGTTCAAAGTTCACCTTTCAGATTTGCTACAGATTAACTTTACTGTCCTCAGTAGTCTACTTCATATCCACATCTCATCTCCACCATACCCAAGAGGGGTGGCTATAACATGATCACAGCAGAAACTGTGGGACTTGTTATCTACAGAGCTCTTTGCAAATATAAGCTGCACAAAAAAAATATGAACTCTTGTGTATCTCCTTCAAAATAAAATAGCAGAACCTGGTAATTTCCCACGGTTTCTCAGGAGTAAGGAATGTCCTGAGTGACTGAATGTGGAGGCTTTGCACAAAATCTGTGATCTCAGATAAGCAAGATTAGCCAGATTCATGAGTTACTGCAAGTCACTCAACCATTCCAGTGCTTTGGCCCCTCACAAGGATACTAGCTATCTGTTAACAATCACAAATATTCTGGTTCTTTCAGAACCTCAAGTAAGCAGCACTAACTCCTCCAAGTGTTTGAACCTTGATGCCAGCATTCCCATGCCACACTGTGTTAGACATCTAGATAACTGTGCTGATCATGTATTTCCTCTTGCCTAGGCCTTTCAGGAATGAACAAGCATTCCCTTGTATACTGCTATGATTCCCATGACTTGATGGTCACACTTAATTAACCACTAGACTGTTTGAGGGCTGGTTACATTTCATTTCATTAAGTGATTTCATGATCACCAGAGGTACACTGACAGCCCTGTTAACTGAAGCTATGTGAAAAGAGCCAGCGGAGACAACAGTAACATTCTGCAGCATTTCCTCATCTGTGATTTTCCAGGCACTGCTCAGAGTACAGTTGGTTACATTTCCATTCCTGTTTAGTTTTTTGGCACAAGGCTATCTCAGCCTTGAGGTAAGAGACCATATCCTATTACAGGTACCTTTAGCAATGTTGGTTTCTGAGTCCTTAAAGTCGTCGTTTCTATATAAAGTACGTACTAAGAATTTCTTCATCTGTTTTCCCTCCTTTAGACTCCTTCATCCATGGTCGGCAAATAAATACAATTAAGGAAGGACAAAAATCAAATTTAAAAATGTAAGCAAGAATAAGAGGGAAATCAAGAAACATTAGAGGGTTCTACAGCATGATAAACTGTGCAATTTAAAAATGCACAGCAGTTAATTCCAATCTATGAAATTATCACACAACTGAAAAAAAAATACCAGGAATGGTATACACATTAGATAAAAATATGCACTTTACAGGATATCTAAAAAACAATATGTTAAGTTTGCATGCCACACAAAACCCTCAGGATAGTTTATGCTCATTCACAGCAATGTTTTGATTGAATAGTGGGAAATTTGCATCACTGTAATTCAAACCCAAATCTAAATTTCGGTCTGCCTGTTTTTTAACCTAAATTTAAGCTTAAGAGAGTAAGAAATATTCGGAAAAAACAGCATCACAGAGAGTGAGATGAAAGAGGTATAGATGCATAGCACAAACCGAAAATATGTAATCCTTGTGACTTGGATTTTGTATAAAACTCTATCACAGAGATTTGTGCTCAGAAATTGTGAGAAATGATAAACAACTTGTATTTTTCATAAAACTAGTATTTTTGTTTTAAATATCCAGTTCCTTATTTCAGGTTAACTGATGGAATAGCAGAAAATTTACCACTCACGATTAGCAGACAAGAAAAGCAGAAGTATCTTGTGCCAAGGAGTCAGATGATGTGTCTACTTGTTGCTGCCATTCCTTGGAGACTTGTTTTATATGTGCATCATGGGAAACATATATTGATGAAAAGTTTCCTACAGATTTCATCTATTTTCATGTTTCTATATGTATTACACTATTATGGTCTATGATGAGATGGATTTGTCACTGTAGTCAAGAATATTGAGGGAGCCACTTGTTTCAGGAAGTCCTGGGGGAGGAATTCTGTTTCACCTGTCTTCATGAACACACATATATTAAATAAAAGAAAGATAAAATAAAAAAATCATCTAGCTGTATAACTAGATAATGGCAGAATGTAATGTGTCTTCTTCCACCTAGTTCACAGTATAGTTATAAGATGTTCCATGTAAGTTGTGTGGACTTTTCATTAGAAATCATACTTGTTGATACAGGATAGAGGGATTCTCACAATATCTTTTATGATTGGCTTGCACAAAGTATTATTATAAATAATTTATATTCTTATAATATTTTTCACACACACTTTTCACAGGAGCTGTGGTGGGTCCATACTATCGTTCCAATTCTAAAGGCAGAGAAAATGATATGCCAAGCGTTTAAGTGACCTGTTCAAAGTCAGGTAATGAGTTACTGATATCCCAGCTGTCTCCAGCACAGTACATTCTGACTACAGATTGCACTGAGACATTTAGCCACAGATACTGTCAGCAAAAAGCAATTACATTACCCAGGCCTCTGTGTGCTTTGTATACGCAGCAGATAATGGAAAGGAAATCAACAGTTTTTAAACAAAACCACAAATTCACAACGAGGTTATTCAGATTTGATTATCACAAGAAACGTTGATTCTTGCTGTGTTCAAGGGAAATCCCTAAATCTCTTTAGATTAGATCTTCTATTCTGCTAGCACCATCAGCCAGTAAAACTCTGGACTCATCAGGCCTAATTCCTTCAAGAATTTTTTTGCATTCTTTGGGTAGGTGAGGCATAGGCTGACAGTGACAGCAACCTTACTAACATGCTAATGAACAAAGTATTACTAACTGTAACATGATCTGAATACACATCCAGCCCTGTGCCTCTTGGGTGGATGACTGAGAAGGCATTTCTCGTCTTCTACATGACCATATTTTAACTGACCATTTAAAGAGCTTCTCTCATGTACCTACATACATTTCTGGTCTGCCAGCTGTTTGCATTGACTTGGACACTTCAGTTTTAAAGAGCTGCGCATTCTCTGCGGTGCTACAAAAGCAACATTATTGTTAATTAAGACAAGATCCAGCAGGGAAAATAGGAGAAAATCCAACAAATCTTTGATTCATAAGAGACTCAAAGTTGCGTGATTCAAATACCAGAAATTCATTTTCAGGAATTTGGCAACTTTTTAGAAACAGTAAATTATTACTGTTTTTTCTTGATATTCATTGTAACAGCATTAATAGTGGTGAATTCCTTTGTGCATACTAGGTTTTGATATTCAAAGCTGTGTGAATCCCTCTGGTATTTAACAGAATAAAATTAAACATCAATTATGAAGTCATAGAAGGAGATCTAACAGTGTCTTCGTCCAAAAAATTGTTCACATTAATTTATTAACAGCTAACCCTTTCCAAACTTTCAAACATTGCATAGCTACAAAATCATGACAAATTATTTACTTTTTTTTTTCTAGTTTCTAAATATGCCGCTATCAAAAACTGCTCGACAATTTATCATGCTATGTCCCCATTATGAGAATTTGTTACATACCTCCCTATACATGACCTAACTAAAAATGTTCTCTTATCAGGTTAAAAGAGAGAAAGAGAGCTTATTCTAGCAGTAAAGAAATTAAAGAACTGTAAGCAATAGAAAGGCATGTCAGGTTTCTCATTCACTTTCAATTCTCCCTTTGGATTGCAGTAACACATAGGCCAATATGAAGGCCCAATGTCAGTGGGCCGTTTTTCTCAAGACAGTATTTCCTTTCAATTAAACTTACATGGTTCAATATAAAAATGCTGGTTTGGAAGCAGACGTTCAGTGGTTGGAAATTTAGTCCTAGCTCAAAGCTTAACTTTGCTGCTAGGGGTCATGACATTTTTTCATTGAGAGGCACAGACACAGTGTGACAAAAGACTCCTTAGCATCCATTCTACAGATCTGATTTTATATGCATCTTTCATAAATACATGAATTCCTATTCTGCCTCACAAGCATTTAAGTCAATGAATTTTGCAATCGCCAAACAGCTGTAGAGCCGTAGCTCTAGGCTACAACCCCACACGTCTAGTTACAACAGCTTTTAAGCATCTCTTCTCCAGAAGGGATCAAGTGGAAAAGCTCTGATTATTTTTTCCTGAAGAAGCATGAACTCAGAAAGAAGCGACAAATCCCAAGAATGCATCCATAACATTAAATCCACTATCCACTGCCTTAAATCCAGAGGCTACTCCCCCCCATCAGGGCTGTGTGCAGACAGCTGGAGCCTGAGCCTCTCTTCCAAGGGAAGAGGCATCAGGTCCCTCCTGGTGATCACACCAACCACTCGGTTCTGCAAATCGACCACAGTGAGATGGCGCAGCCCCATGGTGCGAAAGATGATATACGTGCGTTGCAGTGAGAAATGGGCTTGGACTGACATGGCCGATTTGTTTATGTATGGCTCCTGTAAGACAAAGAGGGGAGACACGGGGAGAATACAAAAATGTGAGTGCATCCCTGCTATGGGGGAGACAGCAAGCAGAGGCCAGGGGTGGGAGAGATCCTAAACCTGAGGGATGTTTGTTTTTCTCTCATGTTTCCGTCCCCAATTATACTCAGAATGTCAGGAGATACCACAGTAAAAAACTCTTTTTTTGCTAAACCATCAGCTGCACATACTGTACATGAGCTTTTATGACTAGAACTTTCCAAGCTGACGTGGTCTGAGTTTTTACTTGGAAATAGCCAATGACCCCAATATTTCTTAAGTCTTAGATATTTTATAGTTGCTATTTCATTACACAACCATTTCTTATATCCTGTAATATTTTTCAGTAAATGCTTATAAAAGTCAATTCACGTAGAAACACAGACTGTGAAGAAGAGGACAAAGAAAACAATCACACGGCTCTGGGAAGAAGCTTATGTAGATGTTATAAATGTTCACTAAGCTTTTACTTTTCATGTAATTACACAGCATCGTACTTGTGACTTGGACACTTTCTATCAGGGAAGGTATATTATGCCTCCCAGTGTATTCTTTCCCAGTGGAAAAATGAAACAAAAAGATGATAAAATAATACAAGTAAGTGCATAGTATAGGGTGACGTGTCCATTCTTACCCTTTCATTTATTCAGAAAATATTCAAAGGCATAAGGAGAAAAAAAAAATAATTAAAGTAGAAATGTTTCATTTCTTCTATGCCGCATTCATTTTTGCTGTGGAATTCAGTGTGACAGGAAGTCATTAAGCCCAAAAATTTCAGAATGAATATTTCTGTGGATGCCATAAAAAGACCTTTCATGAGAAATAACAAGTTTTTGGAAGAGATGCTAAGCTTTCTGCTTCAAGGATCACATAAGGTACAAAAAGTTAGGTAGCAATGAGCAATTTGATTGAAGTGAATGGGTTACCCATGGCAAAAAATGTTGTCTGGCCCAATAACTAGAGCACTGGATTCAGTTCCAACAGAGCTAGCTTCTACTCTTGTGTATGACATGCTTTGGAACTTTGGAAAGCCATGTGTTGTCTCTCTACCTCAGTTTCCCCATCTATTAAAAAAAAGCTATTGAACAAATCTAGATAATGTGCTTTAGAAGCATTGTGGTTCTTGTAACCTTTCTTGCCTGATAGCTATCTCAGACTGAGGAATTGAGACTAGATGGATCTTAATCTTCATTGAACTTGAGCTGATATTATCTTTTTAAATAAAACCCATCTGATTTAGGCTCTCTCTCATCGAGATTTCTCGCTGTGCCCACTACTTCACTTTCAGTGCTGAAATTCTCAGAGGCAGAAACTACATTTATTTTGTTTATAACATATTTATTTTAGGGCTTGCTCAGTACACCAAACACATTATTGCTTTTGGACCCCAGTATTTTAGTACAGTATTTAGGAAACAAATGTGGCAATGTCATAGCAGGGATTAAAAAAAAAAAAGGAAAGGGGGAAGAAATACAGCTTTATTTATAAGTTGATGTATAGGCACTGCAGTGTAATGGAGACTAAAAACTCAAAAGCATTGCTTTATATTTGCTTTATAGGCCTATAAGAGCCAAACAGTGACATTTAAATGATCTATTCCATTAACATTGTATCATTTTTGTCAATCTGGAATGTATTTTAATCAAAAGCCCCCTTGAAATGGTCTCCTTTGTTGTATTTTCTTTTTGGCTCATTTTATCAACATCTGTTATGTTTATACAATATGAATTAAAACTTCGGAATGCTGTTTGTACTCAGCTACTTTTGTTGAGAGTGTAACGTCCCAGGATTGGCAGTGTTTATGTAAATCAGTGCGGCTGACACAGCCATCATAAACAAATGAGAAAATATAACAAACACATTGTTCATGGAGGAAATGTTTGTTTTTAGAGTTGGCTTCAGCCTTACCAGATTGATGAAGAGTTGCTGATACCGGGGATCTGTAGTGTAGCGATTCAGCAGCATGACCAGGCGCGACGGCTTGGGCAGCTTCTCCACTGTTATCTGGAACAAGCAAGAATCCATTTCTCTTTCTTTCTGCACTGCACATTAGAACCCACAGTTCAAAAGCCTTCCAGTTTGTCTCTAAGAAAAAGTTTTCTAGCACAGCTACTCTGGCAGAGCTTTCCTTTTTAAATTCTTCTGCCAATCAAGCTTAAACTAGCACTCAAAACACCCTGTACTTTAGAAAAAGGATTTTTTTTCTTAGTGTAACTAACCTTTTCTCTATTAAGACAATGTCAGTTACACCAGCCTAGGGGTAAGATTTTCCACACTGTTACTAAGTGGTAATTGCATTATGAAATAGTGCAGAAAAATGCAATAAAACTAGCATCAGCCATCAACTGAGCTTCCATCCTTTTCCATAGGAATTCCTATTTGTTCTTTGACACTTCATCCCATGCATAATTGTCCTGTACACTCTCAATGTTGTTTTGCCAGCAAAATTTCCACGTGCAGACCAATCCTCAGTGACATATGATGACTTCCCTGTTGTGCCTGTATAAACTGCTTGAAATCCATTACCAGTCTTGTTTTGGTAACACATGATTTTCTTTTACCACACTTAATGTTTACTATTCCTAAAAATCCTTTAGTCACCTATCATAGCAAAAATGCTATATGCTTTTCAAGTTTGAAAACTTTTACAAATAGTTATCACTCACAGAGGTGCTATCCCATATAGAATTAAATATTATAATCTGCTATTTGTAGAGAAGTTGGGAAAGAAAGGACTGGAACAGCCTATTTGAGGAAGAACGTCCTTTGCCAGCACTCTTGTGCGACTCTCAGCCTCTGAGTGGCATTATGGTTTATGACAGCTGTCCCTGGAAGTTCTCTAGTCATCTTTTAATTTAAATTGTACCGGACCACTTCTTTCTTTCTTCTCAGCCACATTAAATGAATGAATGTTCATTCATGTTGAGCTTATTCTAAGTCACCCAATATATTCACTGATTAAACAAGGATAGAACTGACAGAAAAGATGTTACCTTCTCATAGGGTAGAGGATGTGAGAAGGAGAAAGATTCGTTGTTTGTCTCTGGTTCAAAGATGTGCTCGTTCTCAAGCAACATACACAGCTCTAACCTAAAGATTTTTTTTAAGAAAAAAAGCATGAAAGAAATAAGGGGACTGCATTCGTTATAAGGGACAAATTTTATAAAGCAAGCACACAACGCTTTACTATCCATCAGATATATGATGGATAGAGTATTGGTGGGCTGATCACTTATTTCACCTTCCTAAACTTCCATCATCAATTACAGCATCACACAGGTGTTTTCTGGTTTAGGTTTGGCTAATTGAATTATAAGACATCACCTACCTACACATGACCTGGATCAACCTGCTTGGCAGGAGGAGCTTATGCAGTCAGTAGTTTGCACCCAACAAAGCAATATAAATAGTATGTAAATATAGCTATTTGCATTTAAGGAGATAGGCTGTTGTGCTTTCCCACATCCTTCTTATGTAATATCCACATTAAAATGAGATCTGCAAGAAATTCACGACCCATTTTAAATCACCAGTGAAACCTTTTCTTACAGTACTGCTCTCTAGAATTCATTAAGGCATTTAATATTCTTGCTGACTTAGTCCCTTAGTTTAGGATATCTTTATCAATCATTACATCATTTCAAAACTTTTTTTTTTAGAATTCTCTCATTCCATACTACATGTAAGAAGATTTGACATGCAGTATGTTTAAAATGTCATTTATATCTAGTGCTTTCTTGCTTCACCACTGCGTGTACACACGTGCTCCATCTGCACTTCCCACTTCCAGCTTTTTGAATATATTTAGATAACAAACATCTTGGGGGCCACCACAAAGCTTTTTAGTTTGCAACATGCTTAACATCACGTTAGCCCTCCTCCATAGTTACAGCTAGCAGCTACTACAGAAATGCAGACATGCAACACGCTACTAAATGATGTGCTTGAGGGACCCAGAGGAGACCAAGCACACAACCTTCAATGGGGCATTGCAAGGGAGGTACAAAGTGGCTTCTGTGACTGAAACTCCAAAAATAAACTGGGAATTTTTCAAATAAAAATTTCTGTATTACAAAATACTGATTTTCTGAAACCCCAACTTATTATAGGAATTTACTGCTTTTAATATAATGTCTCCTGGGAAAGATTAAGTCTGCTTCAAGGTGGGATTAGCACTCAACAGCAGAGGACTTACACCAAGTAGACCTGCCTTCCAGCTCCAAAAGCTGGTAGTTAGTGCCCTCCCTAGGGACAGGATATGTAAGAACTAGGTTCAAGCCCCTTCTCCACACTCTCCTTCATAACAAGCACATCTGTGGTTATGTCTGGCATGTCTTCATGTTTCCAGCTGGAGAGGTTCCACACTGAGTAAACAGGAATCTGTAGAAGCAGGTCCCCCACAATCCCTGACCAGCAGACTCTTTACCATTTCATTATTTTCTTTCCAAACAGTCTCCCCTATGCTATTCTGTACTTCTTTGTCCTGCATCTGGTGAAGCTGGCTCAAAGCTCTAGAGTTCAAAAACTTACCATGAGCACTCACACATGAAGATGTAAGATTAAACTGATTTCCAGCATATTACAGCATATTAAATGTGTTTCTGGTCTTCAATATAGCCCATCTTTTCTCCAAATTAAACCCAAGATACTTTTGGTATGTCTATCTCTGCATTTGTATTCATATTCGGAAGACACTTTTGAAGCAAACCACCCCATTGCCTCTACCTGTCATGTTTTGGTTAGCATTACAGAGTAGTCTCCTTCCTCTTGAAACCGTTGGCTGTTCCACCCTGAAGATCCACTCTTGCAATCTGTATTTTCTTAATGTAGACATGGCCTTGGTATCTCATCCAAGGATCTCAATGGGATTTATGAATAAGTATAACTGTGTCTGGGATATAGATATCCTCTTGCTGTAGATGTCCCTGTTCACTGCAGGGGAGTTGGACTAGATGACCTTTAAAGGTACCTTCCAATTCAAACAGTGCTGTAGTTCTATGATCCTTTTACAGTGGAAGACCTGAGTGTACAAAGAACTTGTGGAAGAAAATCAGTTTGTGAAGAAAATCAGTGGCATAGCTAGGAATACTTGGAGTCTCAGTTACCTGCTCTCACCTTTAATGCACAACCCATTTGCGAGACAATAACAAGAAATCCAGTATCCTTCATTACTTCATCATGAATCTCCATTTGATATTTGAGTGGTTTTAGTTTTCATAATGTCTCTTTCTCACTGCTAAGGAGAGCATAACTCTGCAGCAAGCTTCTGAGCTAGCCACTAATAAAACTGTGCTGAGGAAATCCTGTGTCCTGGGCTCGCATCTCCCCTTTTGGAAAAGGTGCTGACCTGCCTTACGTTTCTTGTAATGTGCATGGATGTGTCACGTAGACAATTAATGGACTGGGGTTTGAGGACAATGATGAGAACACCTTACAAAGAACAGTGCAGACATGCTGCAACAGATAAGATCCATTCCTTTTAGACTACATTTGGAGGAGGAAAGGGAGGAAAATACAACAGAGAAGAAATTATTCCAGTCATGCCCTATGAAATTTGGTGCTTCACTCATTTTTTTCTGCAGGGCTCTCTACAGCTTCACATTTTATAGTCTTTCACAAGTATGCCTCTAATCAATTCCAGTAAGAAATAAACACACAGATCATAGAATCGTGAAATCATGAAGTTTGGAAAAGACCTTTAATATCACCTAGTCCAACCATCAACCCACCACCACCAAGCCACCCACTAACCATGTCCTGCAATGCCACATCCACAAGGTTTTTGAACAGTTCCAGGGACAGTGACTCAATCACCAGCCTGAGCAGCCTGTTCCAATGCCTCACCATTTTTTCTGAGAAGAAATCTTTTCTAATATCCAACCTGAGATCTACAGTCCTAGATCATCCTGTACAGCTCCACAAAGTCAATTTCCAGAATGATCACTGGGCCAGGAACACTTACATCCTAACATATATATATATAGACTTCAAATGCAAAAGCTATGACCCACACCGATCCTTTGCCAGGACTCTGTATACTCAGGTCCAAAACACTGCTCAGGCTGCCCACAGCCCAGACTTCACCATTTTCCACTTGAACATCATGGGCTGGAATTAAAAAAATAGCAACGTTCAGCACAGGCTTAAAGAGCAGAAATGTTCGCTCATCACCAGTGGTTTGTTGGCTGGTTTTGGCAGCTCACAATTTGCTCAGCAGTGCTCTTAACTAAACCCAGAAGGGAGTCACTTAACAGGGCTTTGGGAAGTGTGAGAGAAATTTAGCTAGTCAAAAAGAAAGTACATGCAAACACAATGAAGGAAATTGTTGGAACATTTCTGATAAGAATCCAAGCCTATTAAAAACTGCCATGTCCAAGAGAAGGAAAAAAAAAAAAAAACCGAACATACATTATTTCACTTGGACTTCCAGAAGTCATGCTTCAGAGGTATAACAACACCATTCTTTGATGTTACATACAACATCCTTCCTATCACATCATCAAGCCTTGGAAAGCAGACCAAACATGTTTCTTGCACTATTTTGTGAGGTTTAACAGGAAGTGCTAGGATTCAGATTTGGAGTCTGCAATTGTTCGTTTACTCTTTATTTATTTAAGAAGGAAGAAAACCCTTAAGTAGGAATCTCATTTCAAAGATACCCTGGCAAGGCACTGCAGTAGTTTCATTTGCTCTGTCTGTTATAAACCACACGTTATGGAATACACCTAATTAAGATAACACATTATTATCCCAATATGCACATGTCAGATTTGGCATGGAAATCAGGAATGAAAAGTATCTGACAGCTGATTGTGTCACTCTTTTCTTGTCAAGATGGCCAGTTATCTGAGGAAACTACAAATTCTAAATATTGGAGGAGTGACATAAAAAGGAACTGCGGCTCCAAAGTAGCTGCAAATGAACAGAAGAAAGATTAAATGGTGATGTCACTGCCAAAAGCATCCAAGGCAGGACTCTCCCATACTGAATGGATAAAACAGCTACACAGTTGGGACCGAGGGAGGAAGGGGTATTAAAGAATCTGAAATATCTTATTTCTCCTACATTAATCCGCTAAAGGTAACTGCTTTGCTTTTATTCCTGAGCTTTTATTCTTTGGTGAATATCCAGCTTAGTGCTTAGTGGGGACCAACAATTAATGTGTTCTGACCAGAATGGAACAAATTTCTCTTCTACATATAAAAAATGCACCTCTCTCTCAGAGCTTCTACCAGACATATTTAAAAGCCCAATTACATTATTGTGAAGTTTGATTGATTAGAATTAAATGATGACAATAGAACAGTAATAAATAGCAATAAATTGCATATGGATGTGGCAGAGTATGACACCCTAAAACCTTTCATACTTTTTCCTCATCCTCATACCTGACTGAAGTTAGATTTAGCATCTTGCACCTCCAACTTTCATAGCAGTGAGTGCTCAGAAGGTCTTGCAGGGCTTGATCGCTGTTCTGCTCCCAGAGAAGTTCTCACATAAATGGGCAACACTTGCAACAGCACACATGAGAAAACTCTCATGTGAACTGTAAAATATACGTTGTACTTAAGAATAATTGTTATTTTTATGTTTTCGGCAATACAGATGCTAGTATGCTAAATACATTTTTCCTAATGTCAACTATCACTCTATCTTTACTAAAGAGTTTTTAAAAGTACCTTGCATGTGACAAGAAAGACAGTAGGTAAGAACTAGATCATCTATATAGGAAACTGATTTAAAATCCACGACTTCGTTTTTCACATGCAAAAAACATCTCAGGGTTGTTTCAGGCTATGGAGCCTAAAACATTACTGTTTATTCATGTATTTGGTTCTTCAAAACAAGAAAGAGCTTTGCATGAGTTCTTGGCATTTAATCTATGAGCTGATAAAAAGGTCATTATCAAGCACTAGACTGAGGTTGTCCGGAGCTAAGATCAAATCCTGTCTATGCCCCACTGCCTTTTAAATGATGCTGAATAAATATTTAATCTTTGTGCCTCGGTCTTCAGATCTACATAAGAGGCATTTCTTCTACCTCAGAGCTGTGCTTTGTGGTTAATGCTCATTACTTGGGTTGCCTCTGTCTGGTTTTATGGACACTATCATCATGGTGAGTTGAGCAGACAGTAACTCCCAGGCCTCTATATGAAAATGCAAAGGATGCTGTAAATAAACTGCAAATATAAACTTATTTTCAAACCTTCAGAAAGAGTAGATTCTAAAAAGTTATGAAAACAGGCTCAGAGTTGTATTTCCGTACAAGTTGGCTTGTTACCAGGCAGTTTTTCAGTTCCAGAGGAACCCACCACACATTTAAATGACAGGACAAGTATGTGATCAGACTTTCCATTCACACAACAGTTTTCCCCATGCCTGTATTTGATTTTGACATTCAACAACGCTCTGCACTTGCCTAAAAGCCACCCACATGCTGCAGCGAGGCTGCATACGTTTTTAATTTGGCTCTCTGAGTGAGCACACAGCCTCTGCAGCACTCCAGCTTTCTCTCCAAGAGGCTCCGTCACAAAGTCCTACAGCACCTGCACAATTACTGGCAGGGCAAAACAGGCCTACTAATTTTAAAAGTATCGTATAATGCCACTCTTTGGAAGAAGGGTTTCACACTTGAGATACAAAACAAAACCACTGCCACAGACTCTATAAACCTTCCTCCATCTGTGCTACTAGCGTCCAGGAACCCTGACAATACATGGGAGGATCATAACGTCAAAGGCCTTTGTTGGAAGTGCTGGATTCTATTTATTTTAATAGACAAGATCACTGTACATTACTTCATTGAAATGAATTGGATCAGCTTTTCAAAAGCAGTAAAAACAAACATGCTGACAGACCCTATCCTCTCCTATGAAAACCATTGCACCAGCACTTTGATACTGCAGTCAGCTCCCTAGCCTGCACACCTAAAAAGAGTGTTCAGGTTGCTAATGCCCTTTTTTATGTCTTTGCTGTGTTCGAACCACTCATGGTAGTGTTTGTAGCTTTTATCAGAGTAGAACCACCATTCTGCAGTATTTAGAGCAAGAGCACAGGGAGGAGGCAGGGGGACAGCTGTCCATGATCTCCCAGTATGAAACAAAACTTCATTTTTATCTTCCTATATTGCACGAACTTTGCAGACTTCTGTGTTTTATTGAGTAACTTAGCATTCCTGAGATCTAAACTTAGCAACCTCTCCATAACAGAGCCAGAAGGAAAAGGCTCTCCAAGATGCTTTCAGTTGTATAGCAGTTATTTCACAAGTTCCAGCAACAATGCTGTCATCATACTAAACCAGATACCGCTAACCTCAGTAACAAATTTTTGCACTGAATGTTTCAGGTCTCTAATTTGTCTTTAATGTTCCATTTATCCCTAAGCTGCTGCACTGCACTGCTTACTGGAAGCAAGTACTTCAGGTTGGATATTAGGAAAAATTTCTTCCCAGAAAGAGTGGTGAGGCAGTGGCACAGGCTTTCTATGGAGGTATTGGAGTCATTGTCCTGGAGGTGTTCAAGAAACATACAGATGTGGCACTGAAGGATGCTGTTAGTGTGTGTGCTGGGGATGGGTTTATAGTTGGACTAAGTGATCTTAATGGTCTTTTCCAACCCTAATGATTCTATGATTCTATACTTACCTGCCTGCTAAGAGTAATAAATGTATTGCTTTATTAAACAAGTGTGCATGGACTCTGCACACATGTGCATGCACACACCTTGAGAATAGTGTTTCATTAGTCCCAACTGAGAGTGCAGACTAAAGAAAACTTCCAGCACCAGTACCTATAGCCTGATATATCTATAATAGTTTGCAATGCTGTATCTCCTTTCCCACAACCCATATCAATATGCTGTACTTGGTTTTACTGCAATTCTTGGCAGCACGCATTCCTGACTCACAAGGGTTTCTGTTCTGCGCTGACCAGAGGCATGGCATACCTAATAAGCTGCCATAAGATACGCATACACACACTACTTTGGATCAATGATTTCTCTGTTCAAGGATGTTACAGTATAATACAGCTTTAAGTTTTCAACTTTGTCATATTTTCTAAACTCTGATCTCTTCAATTTACTTTCAGTTATGTGACATTCCCCTTTAGTGGAGTGAAAGCATGCATTAGCTAAACAATGTGGTTTGGATTTAGTGTTCCCATGCATCATCATGAAAATGTTTGTCTCAGCAATAGTGTCATTATTGTTACTGGGAACAGCTGCTCCACCATGTCTTTCGATCATGGAAAGCAAAGCGTCTCCCTTCTCAGACCAGTTTACAAGCTGGGAAACTAAAGTGAGACCATCAGGCAGGAGGTTTATGAGGATGATGTGTTCTGTACCTGGCTTCCTCCTGCCACAAAGGAAGCAGAAAGTGCAAGAACAGCAGCAAATCTACGTTGCACAGAGCAATGTAGTTTGGCTCCCTCCACTGGTAGCTCCTCTGCCTCTGGTCCAGGGACTAACCGGAGCCAGAAACCCTCCTCTCATGTGCAGCTCGGCTCTTGCAAAGGGGATATGCTTTCAGCCAGAAGGAACAAGAGCAGGGAGCGTGCTGTTGATCAGAAGATTTAACAACTCCCCCAAGTTTCTGAAGAGAGAAGACATAATTCTACACGGTCCTGCTAGTACTCTTAGGTTTGCTAGAATGAGTTTTGATACTCAACTCTCTGGGAGCAACACTGTTCCACTGGGCCCACTGTCCCTATGCCCACCATCACAGCAATGCTCCTGAGTTCCACAACCACATTTCCTGTGACTAGACACGTGGAGACTGGCCTCCAGCTCACCACTCATAGCAAGACCTCCAGAGGCCATCGGGCCTTAGCTGAAAATGGTAGGGTGCGGAAGTAGATGATCCTTAACGTCCCTTCCACCCCAAATCATTCTAGGATATTATGATAAGATGGATTTTCAAATAAAATGTGTTTTACAGCATATTAGGCCTTTTTAAAACGTCCTCAAATGGGAAACCATGCTTTCAGGCACTGAAAGGTAATAACAGTGCAATTCTGAAAATCCACATTTTTTTAGCTTTTCAACTATAAGAAGTCCACAGCTTTTGAGTACATTTCTTCTCTGATTTACAGCACTACATTCTACTTCTTTAGATATCCAACTTTCCTCTGAAAGCAGGAATTGGGCACTTTGCACACTTCACTTTAACAGACAAACTTAATTTGGGGAAAGCAGTTACACAGTAAATACATTCCCAGCATATAAAAATTTGTAATATAACAAGTAAAATGAGCATGGTAAACTGCAAGGATTTCGGACATCTTTACTGAAAATATTTCTGTTGAAATTTATTTTTGGCCTAGAAATGAAAATGTTCATCAGCCACAAATGCTGAAGTTTCAGTAAACTTGATGGGTGGGAAGAAATAGGGTTTCCTAGGTGAAAAAATACACACAGAAATGTAGGCCTAATGCCAGAAATGTCACATCTGCTACAGAAGTAGCAGAAAACCAAGTTTTACCCGCTTAGATGTATTTATTCTGTACAGTCTGCTTATGGTCAGAGATATTGTGGTTTCTGCATAATTACTTTCTCCCAATCAAATTAAATCAAGCAAAAAAATATTCCTTCATCCAAGAGACAAACAAAATGCAGAGTAATGGCTAACAGCTGTGTAGGTAAGAGTGCAAAGGCAAAAACAGGGAACCTAGGCTTGAACATTACAATAGGGGAGCTGTGAGTGGAGATCTGAGAGGTTCAAGCATGAACAAAATGGCTTATTTGCTATGGTAACATTCCCTGATGGGCTACTTGGTTGTGTTCGTCAACCCAACAGTCTTTCCAGGCAAACTGTATCAGAGCAGTGTTCTAGGCAGAAATTAAGATAGCCAAGCAGCACTCAGATACTGCCTCTCTGCACTGCTTTTCCTTAAAAGAAAAAGAAGGGACTGACACTGGCCTAACAAGCCACCAACATCCACTTGTTTTTCTTCAGTGAATGCTGGGAGGATTAAACTGCAGCACAGAAAATCTCAATTCTTCCTTTTCCTTGGAAAAAAGTGAATTAAAGCCAATTAAACCACTTGATACTGAAACGGTCTCTGAGAACAACGGGGCATTTATCATTTTCTGGGGGAAACTAAATATATTAAGAGAAGGGTTCCTTAGAAACAAACATCTAGGCAGCAAATTATCATCCATTTTGATGTAAGAAGTCGTAAAGGACAGGAGTGACTCAAGAGCATGTGAGAGAGGCAATCATACATGGAGGTTGTGTAGCATGGTGGCAAAAATGTCACCAATGACTACAAGGTACCATCAACCCCCATGTTATTTCCCAGTCATGTCCACAGCCTGAGAAAATCAGTGAATTACCTATAGCTTTCCTCCACAAATCCTCCATGTCTTCAGTTTTTATGGTAGTTTACATTATAAAGTAACCTCTGGCAAAGGAAAATGGAGCAACAAAAAACAAGTGATGATGTGTCTAATCTGTTCACCACATAACAGAATCATTTCATTGCCCCACAATGGCTCTACGTCACTACGTTGTAACATATGTATGTATGGGGCTGCTGAATCACAGCCTGAACCTCTGATTGATCACCTGAGGCGAGCAATGAGTCAGCCATGGGAGCACAGGTGAAGGCAAATCACCTGTGCTGCTGGAAGGGGTGGAGCCTGGCTCCACCTCTCCTAGACCCATTTAAGAGCTGACTGCCAATGGGGAAGGATCTTTCTGGAGATCTGCTCCATCGGAGTTCACCTTGTGAGCCCAGGACAGGGTGAGTGACTTTCTCTCATTACTCCAATGTAAATTATATTAGCCAAGCTCCTGGATATATATGTATATACACACACCATCTGTATATCCATTGATTATACATGTAGAAGTTCTTTTTTTCCCCTATAAAACTAAGTTCTCCCAGAAGTTAGGCAGAAATATTGTGCTGCAGGAGGATGTGCAGCCAAGACAAACAAGACAGGGGACCTCCTAGGTAATTCCTCAGTATGTATTGACAGCCTCGCACAGTGTCCCAGGCAGAAATGTTCAGGGCAGTCAGGCAGTGCTCCTATCCTCAGGTCTCTCCAAAGAATGAATTCCACTGAGAGTGCAATTGCCACCATAGCCAGGAGAACATGCAACATAAGCCATGATACGGTGCTCAATAGACTCCAGGCTAGCACTTTCTTAGCAGCCCAGCTCCCTTTCTGCAATTGCTGGGAGTAGACTGGGGATGCATTTCAGCAGCAGAGAGAAGGAATTGCCCGTTTCATTTTGAAGAACCATCATTGCTGTGGGAGAAGTGAAGGTGGGGGGGCATTTCCCCACATTGCACACAGTAGGCTGCGTTACACAGAGTAGGCCAAGCATCTAGCTCACCAGCCACGTGTTCCTCAAACCAAATTCTGGGAGGGTTTCCCAGGCATGCACAGAGCACTGAGTATGGCATAGTGTCAAAAGAGTTACTCTGAGGAGATCATTGTTTTGGAAACTTGCTTCTCAGATACAGTTTGCTTCCTCTTTAACAATTTTAAAGCCAAGGAGTTTTTGTTAGTAGTTGTTTTGATTTTTCTACTGCTTACTCGGTTGAGGAATATAACAGCTTCAGATTTAGGTTATCCATGTAAAATGTGTTTGGTGATCTCATCTTAATCCCCAGTGGATAACCATCCAGATCACAAAGTCTAGGAGAAAAGTCTGGCCCCGTTATGTGGGGCTTGAAGATTTGTTTGTTTATTTTTTCAAATAAAATTAGAATATCTGGGTGTTTGCTCAATCCAGCACTGAGGTGCAGTTGTAGGCTCACGCAAGTCCCAGCCAACAGACCTTGGCCTCAGTCCTTGCTGTTGTAAGAACTGACACTGAGCCTTTGAAAAAAGAGTCAAAATCATTCATATGCATTACAATAACATAACAACACTCTGTCCCTGTACAATAAATCGCATCAGTGCAGTTTCAAGGTGTAGGCACCTAAATGAACTTTGCATTCAGTAAAATTTTCAGTGTTTAATCCATGTGTATTTTATGACAAGAAATGGTACAGAAATACACAGAAGTGTGAAACAATATGAAAAAAATATAAGCTGTTGTTGCCTTCCTGCAGCCTTAGTAGGTAGGTCACTTCTTTTCCTTCTTTAGCTCTTGCCCCTACTTTTTTTAAAAGTAATACCAATGTTTTTGTGCCAGAAGAAGAAAAAAAAAAAAAAAAAAAAAAAACATTTAAGAATCAATAATAATGTCCATGGAAACTCCCAAGAAAAACATAATGGCAAATACCATTGGATCTTCCCCCATCTGCAATTTTTAAAACATGCCAAGCAAACTACATTTTCTCCACTTGAACATTGTTGATGTAGAAGATGGAAAAACAAATTATACTTTTTCTGTCTGTGGCTTTGTCACCTCCATATAGGATTGCAGTGGATCCCATGCAGTAAGAGAATGAATACCATTCTCCTTTAAGGAGTTCACAGCATTTCTCATGTTGATCTTAGCAGTTACGTGCCACAAGAGCTGTAATTTTATGAGTAAGATGGAAAACCAAATCCTAGCTACTTATGGTTATGAATACAGTAATTCCATGACAAATCACATTTTTGGAGGCTTGTTTCAGAGGCTGGCTGCAGAGCATTCCTTTCCTGGAGTTGGTGAGGAACCGTGGCAGAACAGCAAAGCTACCCATGTTCCCTGCTGGGAACAGGGCACCCAGACCTCATCACAGCAGTTCTCAGGCAGCTGGACACATGGTGGGTGAGAAGGGTGCTGACAGAGCGTGCCAGATTGCAGTACTTGCTCTCAGACAGCCATTCACCATGGGTTTCACTGGTGTGGGTAATAAACATTGGACTGGACAAAAAAAAAACCTCACATTTGCTGCTACTTTATCAACTATTTAAAATACTATCTTGATTCTACTCAAAACAGTCTAACAACAGCTCATTCATGCTGAGAGTGCCAGGGGAAAAACTATTTTGATCACCCCCTCTCTCTGAATACATTCTGTTAGAATGTAGTTCTGGGGATGAAGCAAACCACAAGCTTACCAGACTTGTCAGGTAGCATCAGATTGCCTCTAAAAGTGCCTCCTTTTGGCATGTGCTCATGATCATCCTTCTGACCCTTCTTTTTCGTTTGCTTACAACAACTTTGCTCTGCATTACAAAGCACAACAGCATTTGTGTAAACTCAGCGTACCCCCCAGTTGCCTGAGACTCTCACTACCAGGTAATTTGCTGAATTAATGAGGAAATTATTATAAGATTATCAGTCCAATTTAAAAGAGACTTTGGCTTGGTCTGTTATTAGTGTATTTTATTGTTGAGTCCAGCTGAGAACTAAACAAGTGTGCTAATAGATGGCATACAATATTTTCAGATTGCTGCACACTGCAGACTATCACTCCAAAATTTAAGTTTTAGCACCTTAGCACATTTCTTGTTAGCATTTATGACAGCATCACCATGAAGGAACAAGAGTATATACCACATACAAGTATACAATACTGCAATTATTGATGTTACTTCTTCAGGCCACTACAACCCAAGCAATGTGCACTGTACAACTTTCTCTTTACAAGCCAATATTTCTCTGAGAGATTCATGCAAAGTTCCCTGGCTTTGTTAAACATTCACCCACTTTCTATCCTTGTGCTCCAAAATTTCTGCTGACCATGGAGTAACGTATGAGCCATGTGGTCCAGTTGTGAATAGTTCATTCTTGAAAAGTTTCTATAAAACAGGCAAGGAGGCAAGTCCTAATCAAATTTCCACTCATGATACGTGGATAACATTTTTCCCCATCCAGATCAATGGAAGAAAATACATTTATCTAGGTAGTTACCAACTTCTGCTCAATTAAGTGTGGAAAAAAATTCTCTACAAGGGAACATGTTAGAATACAATGAATATTTAGCACAGAAGACACCACATGTTCATATTAAGGTTGTTGGAAGTATCATTCATAGGGCTTTGTTATGTGAACTCCTATGTGGAAGCAGTTGTACATGCATCCTCTCCTTTCCTCTAGGATACTCAAGGTGGGAATTAAGTCACTGCCTCTCCCACTCCTGACCCACCGCTCAAAGAACAGTCTTAAGATTCCTTTGTGAAAGAATAGAATCATTCTTGCATATAATGTACAGTATCAGCAATACTTCATTTATCAAGATATTTTATATGCCTTTTGAGAGTCCCCAGTGTGAGAAGAATTCCTTTAGTCTCATTCTTGTTTACGCAGCATGAAATTTTTAGTGACTTTGTTGCTTATCTTGTCTGTGATATGATTTACGTTAATCTATTTCCTTTAAAAGCATACAATAAAAAAAAATGGAAAAAAAAAAAGTCAACAGAAGAACAGGCAACTTTGAATTGACATAGGACACTTCATGAGTCACCAGATTCAAATCCCTTAGAATTACTGTTTCTTTGAAACTTTAATGTTCTGAAGTACAATTTTCCCTTTTTCTACAATTCGTATAAGATCATTTTATTGATACTTTTCAATAAATCCTTCATGAAATAGATAGCCGTGCATCTCAAGCTTTCCAAAATCCTTTCTTAAAAAAGACACCTGCTGTTCATGTTAAAGAAAGTAGGAACAAGTTTCATATTCATCCCATATGGTCTTCACAAGCAGATGTTTAAGGAAAAAGAAATGAAAAATAGCCATAAACATCACATAACATCAATTTGATAGCATTCTTACCTCTTAATGGTTCCTTGAAACACCTGTGTGTGATCTGACTTGGGCCTGCCAACTACAGGGAATCCACCATGGCTTGTGCTTGCAAGAAGCCAAGCCAAGGAGGCAATGTTTTCCTTCAGGTGAAGGACTCTCACGTGAGGCTCCATGACATCCCTGGCAGAGAACAATTCTAGGTTCAGCCTGAAAGGCACAAAGCAGACAGACAAGGGATCATTTAGTAAGTAAACAGGAAATGAAACATGCTGTACCATGTTAGCATTTGATGAGTTTATAAACTGTTAGTAAATTACTTCAAGATGGAAGTGAATTTGCTTTATTTGCAAGTTAAAAAATATAATTCCTCAATAAAATCCCTTATCAAGCATTGCCTTTCTTTGTGTGAGAGATATGATAAATTCAACCATATGCACAACATGGTCATCTTAGAATTGTAAGAGTTACTTATGGATTTGCATGGCTTCTCTCATTAAATATGTATATATATATATTTAATCTGAACTGAAATCCTCTGGAATTCTGATTGATTTCAAATAGTTTAATATTCAGCATTTTGGAGAAATTCAGCCTTTCATACATTATTGTAATATTTGTTGTTGCATCAGTAGCATTTAGGAAAACAACCCCTTCAAAATTTTCTTACATGTTGTATTCATTTTTTCCCAATATTTTGTAACATTTTTCAGGTTCTAGGCAAAGTTTCAGGAAATGTGCACATACATTAATTGAAAAACTTGTATACCCCTGCTTCTGATACTAGGATTAGATGAAAAACTAACACACTTTCTGCAAAATTCAGCCATAATTTCTGCAGAATTACAGTAAGCCAGATTCTGACAACTGAAGTCAGTGAACTTCTCTAGTTTTAAACTTGTTTCATACTTTCTGTATTTCAAAAATACATTAATTATTCTGATTATCTTGACACATCATAAGCCAGAATCTCCTGTTCAGACACAGGCTGCCAGACAGAGACAACTGGAGCATAAATTTGCCCACATCCTGTTTTACCAATGTACCTTTCATCCCTGTGGTAAGAGCAACTATTTCCATATGTTGTTAATTATTGTCCTTCCCCCTGAGAGACACAGGGTGATTTTTTTTCAAGGCAGTTACTCTGATGTGACCACCTGCCTAAGAGCAACTGACCTGAGAAGACAGTACAATTCATACATGGCATCAACACACACAGCTGTTAAATAAGTTTCTTCTTCTAAACTGAGATGGATTTAAGTGAATCTGAAAAAGAACAGTCTTGTGTGGATTGAATCATGTCAAACCTGTGCTTTTACATGAAACAGACTACAGGCAGTGAAGGTTTGGAACGCCATTTTATTACAGTCAAAGATCCAGAATACCATCTCATGGAAAAATGATCTCTTTGAACAACATTTTCTTTCTGAGATAAAATGAGTAGTGTTTTATCAGTATTTAGTACGAGTCAGTCAAAACAACACTGAAAAATCCAAATGATTTTTGTTTTTAATTCTTGATTTCAGAGTACTACCAGTTGATGCGGTACAAGTAATGGAACTAAGTGGGAACCAAAGATGCTGCTCAAGATGAGCTATTGTCAGAAGTTTGCAGTTGTGGCTGTTTGTTGGAAAATTATGTTTTCATAAATGAGTAACTACTGTTTGTCCTCTTCCTCTTTTCCATCTCTAGAGGCCAAATACAAATCTGTATTTGCTTGTCGTAAGCTCTGTCTATAAATGACATACACTGTATTGCTATTAAAAATACTGTACCTAGCACAGTGGATACAGTGTAAAAAAATGATTAATTATAACTGTTTACTGAATTATGTGATGTGCAAATCCTGAATGATTTCTAAATAAGAACAATGTGAATACTGCTACATTACAACACTTTCTAGAATGTAAGAAAATTTTCCAATTTCACAACTTTACATTTTTGCTCTATTGCATGGAAAGCAAATGTTCCAAATTACTGCAGAAGCCTATGAAACATCCATAGGTTTTCTCAAATCAGCCACTGGTACAAAAGTAAGGCATAACTTTTTACACATTTTTGTCATGTGGCTTGTTCTGGTATTATGAAGTGTCTGTATTATCTACACCATTATCATAGGGCAGGTTTTTCAGAGTACCACTAAGGATTGGTACTGATTTAGTGCTCATTGGCAGTGATATTTCTTTCAATTACTCTTCCATTTATTACTGTAAAGAATAATCTTGCTCTGAGAGGAAAGCAAGCAAAATAGTTATCTTATGGAAGATGGCTAAAGCATCTTTGAAGAAAAGGTTCTGGGTGTCTTACTACTGGCTGCTGTCACTAATCAGAAGTCCCTGTTCATCTACTTCAGAAAACTGAACCTGTTCTTCATTGGCAGATCTGAACGTGGCTAAGTAGTCATTCTTCTCATGCCAGGAGTCACAGATCTCCAGCCTTCCCCACCATGGGAGTCTCCATTCACCATTCAACCTACTATAGACTCTGAGGTTCCTCCTTCTGTGCAGCTAGGGTTCAAACTGATGTTAAATGAGTAGTCAACACACTTCTGCCAGGAACAGCCTTTACAACAACAGCTGGGATCCAAAGCCAGTACAGTAAGCTGGCAGAAGAGCCAGAAGGAGAACACTAACAGTGAGGAGAAGGCTGAAAACTATTTCAGGCACCTACAGGCGCATAGCCCCACCAACAGCCATGCTAACTGCTCAGACCATGCTCACAGCCCTTTGGGCAGTAGTGCTCCCCGTAGATAGGTCATATTGCAAAACCTATAAGTATGCCCAAATGCTTCCCAAGGACACTTTGCTTAGCTGGTGAATGCCACCACTGTTGCATACCTCTGTATATGTAACAAAGACCTTGGTTTCAGAATGTAATTTCAAGCAGGGAGATTTCATTTATCACTTTGAAAATTCCTTTATATGTGGAGTAGCAAGAGGTACTTACATTTGGATTTTATCATGTAGATCTTTCTCACATGTTTAGACTTACCTCAAGGAGAGACACAATGCTACAGTCACTCTACTAAAATAGATCTAGTGTAAATTTTCCTTTTATAGGACACGTGAGAACTTTTTCTCCCAAAATGTAATTCATTACAATAGTGTAATATGTTATAGTATTAAGGCTATTTCACTGAGGCTATGATATCCGAGTTTCAGGTTCCTTTTAAGAGCACATCCATGACTGGGGATATAACATGAAACAAAGAAAATCTGCTTTACGACATAAATAGGATGGTCATTTGGTAAGAAGCCAATATCCCTGAGTGGTAAACTGTCCTAAAGTGATTCATGGAAATGTAGTTTAGGCCCTGTTGCTATTAAATCCAGTGGAAGTTTTCCCACTGAAATAAATTGTTAAGGGTCTAACCATAACAGATCTAATCATAACATGGAGGTTTCCTTAGACAACACGCAATACAAGGGAACCTTTCCTCATAAAGAGTTTACTCTGTATTTTATGCAAGTTTCAAGTGATTAAAAGGACTTAAAAGGTGGTGGGAGGGAAAGAAGCATAATCCTAACTCAAAAATACTTTAGGGACCAAGGTGCATGAGAACACAGGCAGTGTTGCTCGCTTGGATTTATTTGTGTACTTGCTCTCATCTTTTTTAACCGTCTCTCATTTCTGCACTGAGAGTGTTTACCCACTGACTTGCCACAGGCCATCGTGCTCAGAGCAGCCCAAGATTTTATTTGGGCTTCTAGTAAACCATTGTTTTATTGCCCTGATTAGCCACAGTAATTTGTATAAATAGTTCTCAGGATCTTGTTTTGGGGTTTGCTTAATGTTTGCGGTGCTTTCTGAGATCAGTTAGGCAGAGTGAGAATCCTGAACAATTGAGTAAACAAGCTGGTTAGCTAAAAGGAACATTATCAGACTGGAGATCATTACAGTGACATACCTTTGTTATAAATGCATTACCAAGTATTAGAATGATTTAGTTCCAGTTTCTGCTATCATGCATTTTCTGTGACTATGGCTTTCTTTTTTTAAAATGCACTTCACTCAGCAAAAAAATAAGCAGATTTTTTTCATGATTTTCATTTTAGTACAAAACACATCCCATGGTTATGAAGACCTGCTGCTAAATTGTGAATAGAGATTATTAGTGTTAGCTTTCTTTTTCTCTAACATCTTAAAAAAAACCCTATTATAAGTAAACTCAAAATATAGCAGAAAGTTGCTTACATTTAATTTATTTTATTTTGGGGGGTTTTATTTTGTTTTAAGTAATAAAAAGACATACGAGTAACAGACCCACCAATGTTCTTTTCAATAAGCCATTTGGTTTAAAAAAAACAAAATAAAACACAATCTTACCTTAAATTTGTATGTCAGCATTAATCTAGCTATACAGTAGAATTGTATATATACACACACAATGCTTATCATATGCAGATGACTGAATTGATCAGATATGCAAGTGAATTAGTGAATTTTATGAAAAAATTATTCTCTCAGTATGCTCCAGAATAGTCACTGAGATCAGTAGATGGAAACAAAAAAGCTCTATAAAACCTAATTACACTGGAAAAGAATATCAGAATTTTTTAATTGATTTGCTCCATTCAGTGCTAATCCCCAAGATAGATATATTTAAACTGCTGTAGAATGAAATTAAATGAATTAAAGTATAGTGTAAAATGATGCAAGTGCATTCATGCTAATTTTCATTTAATTAGATCTATTTAAAATCAGTTTTCAGTGGAACTTTGCACAGCAGGCAAGGCCTACAACTCCTAGCTGTCTTATTTTAGTTGAACACTAAACGGAAGGAGGAATTCTTCTGTTAAACCAGGAGCCAGAAGTTTGGCAGAGTTCAGTCTCTGTTCAGTGTATCTACAAATATTTATACTGACTGTAAGATGACAAGCTTCCCAGCATCTCCTGGGTCCTGGCTCCCTCCATATCCTTAAATGAGGGGACATTCAGCTATTCAGTCCAATGGCCTTTTGATAGCATAGCACTTACTGTGAAATGTGTTGTTTGGGTTAACTGAACGTCTCTGTCACTTATTTCCCAGAGAGGATTTGAAAGTTATATATGTTTAGCAACTACCGTATGCTAAAGACAAATGGATTTCTCATAATCTGCTGGGAAAATGTCTCTACTACTTGAAAAATTGCAGGACAAAAAAGAAAGAAAGAAAGAAAGAAAAGAAACAGATAAAGATTTTGTGTTTTGTAAAAGAAAGGGAGGAGGTATCATGGGATGTTTGTAGGTTTTTGGCTAAGACCTTGTTTCTGTGTTTTTCCCTTATGAAGTTTTTCCCACCAGCACTGTCAGTATAAAATGCCACCATGTTAGAAAAATAGCAGCTCCTACTCATAGATAGAGTTGTTTATAGAAGAGCACTTCGTTTTAAAAAAATGCATTCTGTTGTGTATCAGACCTTGGGATAAGCAGATAAATCTGTGTGTAAGTGCGGTCACTTGCTGGAGCTACTCAAAGAGCAACTTAAAAATGAATGCCCCAAGCACACCATGTTCTGAGTTGTAGCTAAAAACACAAAAGACATAGCTCTTGGCTCAGCTTTCACAGTGCAGGTCCAAAAACAAATTGAGATTGTAACTAGCTGCCTAATTTAGTAAAGAGCCATGTCTGACATGGGGCACTGCACCACGGCTGAAGGGCAATATCCAATGGGCATGACCTGTTATCTTTCTTCCTATAGAAGACTACCTTTGCCAGAAACGTGGGAGATCCAAAATCACCTCATCCATGGGGGATCTGAACCTTCACCTCAAGATATCAAAGATGGGTGCATGCTACAGTAACCAGGCTCTGAGGGAACCAAGGACATTTGGCAGTGGTATCAGTAAAGCAGGCCTCATACAGGAAATGTGTAGATGGCTCGAAAGAGACTATATATCTGTGAATGGTTGCATTGTGAACTACAGGTCACCACTGGTCATCATATATAAGTGTTTCTCAAAAATACTGTTATCACAGCCCCCCCTCCTTCTCTTGTGTGTAGCCATCCTGATCGCTGCAGCAGGTTCTTCACCAAGTGGGAGAAGCAAACAACCTACACTTGTTTACAAGTGTACATTTTTTCCAGAATTCATATTCCCTGTATCCTTGGAATTCTCTCCTCAGTCCTCCTCAGGATCATGGCACTGCATTCCAAGCATCTATGCTGTACAGCAAAGAGCAACTCTGGGATACTGCATAAACTTCATCAGCAGAAAACATCAGGCACAGCAACACACCTAAGAGCCTTCCCCTCTTCAAAGTGACCTATAAGATGCCTCTACATCTAGCTATGCAGTATTTTCTCTTCTAGTAGGTAAACACCTACTAGAGAAAAAAGCCAAACTTTTCCTAATAACTGAATGATTAATAAATTCAATACCTGTATACAAAGTACATGACCCACGAGCATCCACATTTACACATTATCCCTTGTATCCATAGTCCTTGTGCACATACAGACGTGTATAGATGAACACAGAGAGAAAAACCTAAACAGGGATCAGCTGTCTTGATGTCTTACATGTTAATGCTGGTGGACATACTACTTATTACTAGCGTGTTCAGAATGGGAATGACTCAGTTATCTTTGCATTTTCCAAGTTATTATCTTAGCCTGTAAGAATCTTTTTTTGTAAGAAGGAAATCTTAAGATTGTGTGGACTCTATCTGCCCTGGCATTATATCCAATCAGAGGCAAAGAAAGTTATTTCTCAAAATGACACAAATATAAGCAATTTAAATTCAAGTTAATGTTTTGAACAAACTTCCATAGGAATAAAGTGAGAAAAACAATTAAACTGTATGCTAAAATAAATGTCTCATGATCTTGCCTATAACTGAAAAAACACGAAAATTGATGATCTCTGGATAGATCACTACAAAGCAACATCCAAGGGAAAATCGCAAAATACAAAGTTGGCTCTTGCACTTCAAATGCAATGACATGATGAGTTTCTTGCAGACGTATGCCAAAAAAACTAATAAAACTGGAAAGAAGAGAGGAAAGCTCCTGTGAGACCATTTACACAAAAGCTTCATTCAGGGCCTCCACCCTCATGTACTGTACCAGCCACCTTAGCCTTTCCACTCTGCCTGTTCCAAGAAAACTGACTAGTATGTTAGAAATGTTGGCTTAAAAATGTTTGGGAATGGACAGTGACAGCAGTGCATGTTTTAATAGCCAGATAGATTATCAGATGATCTTTTGTCAAAATTATGTACAGAGATTTAGGTCTAACAGACTACAGAATGAGTAAACTAAAGCAATACAGATGGAAAAATATATGAAAAAATAGATTTCTGATTGCTCAGTACCTCTGAGAATCAGTCACTTTCTAATGGATAAAAGAAGTTATTAAAAAATAACATTGGTATCTGGAGATACAGATTATAACGTATTCTAAGTCCAGTTAATATAAGCTTGTGATGCTTATAACCAGGATTCTGAGCAAAGGCACTCCTCCTTCCATTTGTACTTGCATTGGGAAATGCATTCAAACCCTCAAACTGCAGCATTCCCATTTTTAAAATACTAGCCCATTTCTTATACCATAAGCATATCAGGAACCAAAATAAAACACTGCTAGTCATTAGCGGCTTTCTCCAGAATTCAGTCCTTGAGTCAGTTCATGTTTAACATTTTATCAATGATCTGAATGCAGGAGTCAAATGCATCCTTAGCAAGTCTGTTGACAATACTAAACTGGGAGGTGCTATTGGAAAGATGAGAGGCCTTGCAGAGGATCTAGGTACACTAGATGTGTATGACACCCTTTGTGTCAACCCTAGAACAGCCAGGAAGGTGGTGAGCATCACAGTCAGCTTTCTTCCAGGATTAACTAAAGAAGCAGAGAAGCTCAGTGATCAGAGACACTTTTCAAGACACAAACTAGTGTCTGTTTCGTGATATAGCTAATGGGAGAAGCACTCCATAGGATCTCTGATAAAAGAAGCAGTCAGAGCAGGGCATATGGAAGGAAATGGCCTCAAGTTGCAGCAGGGAATGTTCAGGTTGCATGTTAGGAAAACCTGCTCCAAAAGAGCGGTTGGACACTGGAACAAGCTGCCCGGGGAGGTGGTAGAGTCACCATCTCTGGAGGCTTCCAGAAATGTGGGGATGTGATAATTAATGACATGGTTTAGTGGGAAATTCTGGCGGTACATGGGCAGTTGGACTAGATGATCTTAGAGGTCTTTTCCAACCTTAAAGCTTCCATGATTCTATTTTGTGCTTTTTCCTTGTTGTAAATACATAGGTCTTTCTGTCATGACAACCACTATGAGAAGTTCCTAACACGTTTTTATGAGGATATAGCAACACTCACAAGAACAGAAAAGGTGGCATAGACATGAACAGCGAAGAGAATTCATTTCAGCTTAAAGTGAACTCAGAAGCAGTCTCCAGCACTATAATAAAGGTAATGTGTTTATATGTAACTCAAGAACACCAAAATATAACTCCTGTATAGATGAACATCTATATTCCAATAACCAGCAAGGATTCCCCAGAGTCTTCTGTGAGCTTTGAGTCAGAACCATCACTTCTTGAATGAATTCAAATGTTCAGTGACATCTTCATGAGATTGGCTGCTCTGCCAGCACAGCTGGATTTTCAGTAAGGTTGGCTGACTTTAAGTGGAAACTGTCAGCATCTGCCAACAGTGGCCAGACACCAGCACAGACTCAAGCAATTAGTGGAATGCCCATCCAGTGGCTGGGGATGATGTGTGTACGTGTGCATTCTCCACCTGTGTGTAACCACATCTGAAAGCTGTGGTGGTATCTATACAGTCAGCAGCAGCTTGTCCTCCCAGGTGAGTCACTGGGGAGCCTCCTTCTAGCCATGTCAGCAGAAGCCATGTTGTTTCCCACAGCTGAAAGTCGCTACATGAATTTTTTGCATACAAACCTATAGGAGCAGGAGTGGCTCACTCACTGCCAGACAGCTAGCTCTGAAACACAGGTTATTAGTTCCAGATGCCGCTTCAGTGCACTTCCTCCAGTGGAAAGTGTGCAGTAGTAACTTCTTTTGGTTTCACAGGACTCCCCAGAAATGGAAAACACATCAAAAGTCCATGTGGATTTGTCATCCCTCCCTCAACATCAAGCAGTCTGCAGTGCCAACTGAGACATCTGTGGAAAGACTTCTTCACAATCCAAAGGGACCTGTGTCACATTTGCTAATTGTGCTTTGACATATGAGGCCTGCCTCCCAGTGGGCCTTACAGCAAGAACCATAACCTCCTTATTAAGCTCCTGCCCATTGAGACAGCACACCCAATGCTTGCAGCAGGCTTGCCAACCCCATGGTGGTCTCACTCACTTTTGACCCTGCTCTTGATAGGTGAAAGAAGTACCTTGAATCAGAAACCAGAGGACAATAACAATTGCTTAAAGATTCACCACTTGTGATCTGTCTCTTTGTGCTTCTTTATCTTCTCCCAGCACTTTGCCCGACTGCACCAATATCAGTCTTTCAAACAACTTATAAGTTTGTTTCCCTTAAAAATCTCACAACAGAGTACAATATTCACTTGCAAATTCAAAACATTTTCTTCCTAGCACACAGTGATTGTGATCAGTATGCAATCTGAATAGAACATACCATTTACATACTGAATACTGCAGGAAAGGTCGAAATCCAGCATAAATTGTTCATTAAAAAAAAAGGCAGGAGAAGCTGAGCCTGCACATTTTAGACATATCAAAAAATATAGTTTCTCAGAGCCTGAAAACATCCCAGTGTAAAACGTTTTGGGCTTGTGAAAAGATAATCATGCAAATACACAGACCCTGTGTAAACACTAAATTATTTACAAGTTCCTCCAAGGATTTCAGTCAGACAATTTGTTGGCTCATCTTTACCATCCTTGTCATTATTTTCCTGTATTCATGCTTGTATTGTGTATACTGGGTTCTGAGGACTGCAGTGACTACCAACACACTTCAAAGTACAGGAGGTCAGCAGGGAGCTATTAGCCAGCCCACAGCCCTTTGTGTCAAAGGAGGGTGCTGCTGGCCAGGCCATGACAAGCCTTGCTCTCAGCCAGCTCCATGCTTATTCCTCATCTGCTCCATGTGCCATTGATGGCACAGCATTAGCTACAGCTCTCATCTGGACATTTTGGGAAAGGGAATGGCTAAGGGTCGGAAAGGTTTATTTTAGTTTGGAAGAAGAGTTGTATCTGCTGGTATTTATTGTAATATGGGAAGAGTGATTTGTTTTGTTTGTTCAGATTCCACTCTAAAAATAAACAGTAAGGCAATCAAAATCTTGGGCATCTTTGTATAGTTTTACCAGTGTAAATAAAGTCACTTTGATTCATATGGTACCTTTAGATAGCAGATTAATTAAACAGTCAAAATTAGAGGAGGTTGAAAATCATCTTCTAGAGTTCACAAGGCTTTTCATTTAAGAACTGACAATACTTTACTAACACAACAGATTCTGAAAGCCACATGAGGTATGTAAGCATTCTCTCTAACTTAGAAAATTGGGGAAAAAAAATTGTTTTGACTAAAGCAATACAATGAAAGGGTCAGATCTGACAACAGAACTGCAAGTTCCACTTGGTCTCCTGCTTCTGACCATACAGCCTTCCTTTCTGCCTCATCTGAATATTTATATTGATACGATTATCCTGTTTGCATGTGACGTTTTCCTAAGAGACATTATGCAGATCTGGACACTGAGATCACTTCATGTTAGATTTTAAATTTGGGATGAAATTTAATATTAAAAAAATCTGAGAAAATAGTGTCTCTTGTCTTTGTAGCTTGAAACTGAAGAGGCTCTTTACATCATTTTTGTAGATCATTCACTGTCATTAAGTGCTTTTCCCCAAAATCCTGTAAAGGATAATCAGATCTCCTGAAAACTACAAGCTAAAGAACATCATTCATCACCACCTGTCAGAGAGCAAGAAGTACATCAGTAATGTAAGTATCTGTAATGTAAGTTAATGTAATGTAAGTTAACCTGCAACTCTGCCCAGCTGATAGTTCACCTCTCATTCACATTAAGACAACCTTGTTCATATAGGTTCATGCACACCAAATCCATGTGCACCTTTTTTTAGGAACAGTTCTGGCTAATTTGGAGCCAAACACAGTCTGAAGACCAGTGCACAAGGAAGCAAGGAAATACCAGCTTCTTTCCAGAATACCAAGACTGCGAAGGTAGAAAGGCTGGATATTCCCACAGAAATCTGGTGCAGGGCAGGAGGGCACTGTAAGTCCTTTCAGCCATCTCACATGAGCACCACCAAGCCCATGCTAAAAACAAGGCAAGGTAGTGCAGCTACTCTTTATAAAGCACACCAAGTTACATCTTGCCAAGGCTGTGGCCCTGCCACAGGATTTCATGGTTTTGTACAGCTGCTTTCCAGATAATGGAATCATGCTAAACTCAAAGTTCATAAGAAAAGAATAGGCAAAAAAAAAAAAAAAAAAAAAAGGATGAAAAATGGTCCTTTGCCATGTTTGCTTATGCCTGACAGAGAAGCAACTTAAAGTCCACATATAATTTTAATAAATTTCATCCACATCTCAACATCTTCCCTCTATCCTCTATCGTTTCTCCAGCAGCCAGACTTCTCCACAGACAAAGCATGGCCTTATTACAACAGCTCCCTTTTTCCTTTGTGCAGCCAGAACAAGATCCAGCTCCTACCACAAACACTCTACAAAAGGGAGACTGGATGCCTTCTGATGAGAAAACTTTGCCAAGTCCACCTTTAATGATCCCTTTCAGGATGAAAGCGCCAAGTGGCTGTGGGACACGCTGGCTTTTCAAGGAGGTGAGGTGGGGTGCACCACATGCAACCTAGTGAAAAGTCTCTGAATGAACACTTGTGTCAGCAAGATGAGTGAGGAAATTTTAGTATACCAGTTACTAGTCTAGGCTCAAACCAAAAGCACACCCCCAAGGTCTGGTGATTTTCAAAATCCAAAGCCTCATCTAAAAAATTTGCTAATTATACTGATTTCTGTAACAGGCCAAACCAGGACATTGGATTCCAAAAAACCCTCCAACTTGGGTTGTCTCAGACTCTGGATCCAATGTCTGCGGTGTGGGAGAAGAGAAAACCAGAAGGGATAAAGGAAAAAAATCACCCTTGCTCCGTGGATCTCTAATACAGGGCCACCTCTGATACACTTTAAAAAAATATATAATGAGACCACTATAATATATATTCCAGCCAAAATTCTTGGCACCCAAAATCAGCTTTATATGGTATGCAATATAGAAACACCCAGGAGACGCTATAAGAACTTTGACAAGGCTAATATTAAGCTAGAACAAAACAGAACTACTGGCACCAGCTCCACTCAGCTCTTAAGTAAACTTGTCCCATTAAAAAGTAGCCTCTAAGATATTTTCTCTCTGAAGTGTATAGTAGCTTATAAAAAGCAAGAAGAGTTGCCAAGATGTAGATGTGTTCAAGTACTCCTTACCCTCATTAAAGAACATTCCCTGGCAGCCAGCAGCTCGGAGCATTCCAGTGAACCAGATTTTATAAGAGGGGTGTTTACGGTGGTGTAAGACGTAAGCTGGAAATCATGGTGCACCGTAGCAGCCGTGTACTAAATACAGCTGTCTTTGGGGCTTTATCAGTCAGGGCACAGGATACGACTTGCAGGATGGTCAATGAAATCCAGATATAAATGAGCATTAAGAAAACAAATGTCAAGGCTTTCTGCTCTGCAGGAAGAAAGATATCGAGAGATTCCAGTGCCTGTAGAGGAGTTAGGTAGTGGAAAACCACGGAGGACTTGGGTCTCAATTCCACTGGCTTCATATGCAACACGGAGATGTCTTCAAAGCAAGCAATTATGTAATTTAGCTTCTTAACGTTCCCACTTATTTCCACAGGAGTTAGGAGTTAAATTATTTTGTGGGTCTGGCTTTTACTTGCCTCGATCATTTAAAGGCTACTTTCCCTTTTCATTTCAGTGTCCAACAAATCTTCTGCCTGGGGGTGTTGTCCACTGGAAGAGGAATCAACTAATTATCTAAAACAGAAAGTCTTTTCATCCGTAACACCTCTGAAGAAGTAGGAATGAGAAGATCTGCATTTCTCTCTTACAGTATGAGTGCTAAGTACATATAAATATGTCTTGTTCTCTAGAGTTTCTCATTTTTCCTCCCTGCTTCCACTTAGTCACTGTTTTTCCAAAGGCTTTTCAGTTTCACTTGAAGAAGGATCCCCATTTCTGTGGCTCTAAAGCAAGCTGATAGTTATCCAAACCATTCACGCTTCATACAGAAATACAATTTATCACCTGTTGATAAATATATGCTGCCAGTAGCTACACAGCTGACCTTTCTCCTTGTTACGTTTGGGGAAATCCAGAAGTGCACGATTTATATATTTTGTGATCTCAGACAATAATTAGTATCATTGAAGAAAGAAGATGCTGAACCCGCCCCATATGCACCTGTGCCACAGCAGGGATAAGTTTGTTGCAAATGCTCAGCTAAGCTGCCCCATCAAGAATAAGGAAACAGCTCGTGCAAAATAACAGCTGGGTACAGACCCGTGAAGAGTCCCAGAGTGGAATACTCCCACACAGACAGCTGAACACCCCCAGAGTGGAACTTAAAAACAGCAAAGAATCAGATAGTTGGAACAGCCCCTCTTTGATAAAAGACTAGAGAAGCAGATAGGCAGGCTCCCACAGCATCTTGTTAGCTGCAGGACCAGTAAGATAGAAAGCAAATGACATAACTTAGTCTGCATGGAAAATGCTTGAAAAGGAAAGTCCCAGCCTGGCACTTTCTGTAGAATTTTGACTCAAGTTTCAGAGATGCTCATAACTGAACAAGAAGCAGAGATGTGGGAACGTGAACGCAGAGGTTTTTTTGTGTTTTGATGTTGTTGTTGTTTCTGTCTCATGTGAATGTTTTTGGTTTTTGTGGCTAGGTAAAGTAACAGGAGTTTCCTTTTAGAATGCTTACAAAGACTACATGTGAGGCATTAAATGTTTAAATTATCACATAACTTTAAGAGGTGGATCATCAATCCAGAGTTGCCTCAAGTCAATGTTGAGGATTTTGAGATGCCAAACTATAAAAAAGATCAAAGAATTAAACCACATCTTGGAGGTCTAAGGTGACTGAATGGTGAAGCTTCACCTCCTTGAGGAAATAATAAGGTGACAAAGCATTCAAGAAATGCAGTGGAGACAGCAAGCAATGGGCCAGTGCCATAGCTTATTCAAACTGAGAAGATTTAGAGCAAAACTTGGCAGTCTATAAGGTTCTATAAAATTTTACCAAGCTGTAATACTATGTATTTTGCTTCAGAGTATTAGTGTATTCTGTGACCAGAAATTTTCTTTAATGTTCCTCAGGAAGAAGGGAAAGGAGTGGAAAGGATATTTGATTGTTTTTATATGGATGAATATGTAGATAGCTAGATAGATTTGTCCTTCAAGTGAATAGGACCTTATTCTGAACCAGGAAAATAGCTACAATTCTTTCCGTGGACCTGTCATCCAACCGAAGCACCACAAGAAACTTTATGACTTCTTCCCCTCTGTTTTATCTGCCATGTTACATATAGAAGTCATCTATTATATCACAAATTGTTTTTATTTCCTCCTATCACATTGCTGGCTTTCTTCACCTCCTGTCAAATACAGTTGGATTGTTCCCAGCATTCAACGTGCCTGCTAAAAACATTCAGATTTGGCTACATTTAGAAAAAAGTTATAAAGTGTGGATAGAACAAATCACTAATATTTTTGTTCTTCTAAAGAGTCATTTGAATACATGAGATTTTCCAGTAGAGTTTAATACTGAGAAAAATGACAGCTGAAGTGCCCTACAAGTAGGTTTGGTCATGGATGTATACTACCAAAATATTCCTTAAGTAAAACAAAAATTCTTTATGTGATAAATAAATAAAATCATTTTTCCTTCTATTTTCCACCACGATACTTATTTCATTCATAGAGGATATCTTAAAGAATTGTCTTTTCTTCATTCTTTTATAGATTATAATAGTATAGTTCTCATTACCTACAGACAAATGTAGACCCAGCATTTACCTTTAGGAGAGAAAATGATTCCTATTACTGATTATAAATGGTTCAATTACTGGCTGTAAATGCTCACTAATAGACTGAAGTTTCAGATACTGGCTCACACACTGGAAAACACACAGGAATGTTTGGGTTTCTCCAGGCTATTCCTTCAGTCCTCAGTCAGTGGAGGTGCTTCCAGAAGACAGTTCCTCTGACCTGTCTTAAATTGCTCTCCTCAGATGGCAGAATTCTCTGCCTGAAAATGTGCCAAATACACAGGAAGCCTTGTCCAGTCAGTCATCCAGATGTTAGATAAGGCAAAATTTACCATAAAGGACTCCACAAACTGTGGTAGTTCCTCCACCCTGCGGCTTCTGCTCAGAAGAAACAGTCACAGCTGTCTGTGTACACCTCAACTAAATTCCCCACTGGACCAATCACACTAATAAATAGCATCTAACTAGACAGTTCATGCATTATAGGGCATTTAGTGCCCTAAGGACTCTAGTGAAAGTGGTAATTTAGATCCTATCGAAAACTCTAGGAGAAAAGGACTCTCTACTGTTCTATTCACACAGCACAGCACTCCATGGGGTCCCTTTTCAGGACCAGAACCTCCTTTTGATGCTTTGTCCCTCCAAGCTCCACCACTTGTAGGACCCATGCAGTTTCAGTGCAGAACACAACAGAAAAAACTCAGCAACAAAAGAGACCTCACCGTTCTTTCCTGTGGTGAACAAAAGGTTCCACATCCAAGTAAGGAATGCATTTCAGCCTCAGGAGGGAGCTGTACAGGGATACGTTAAAAATGTCACCAACCATCTTGGCCATCATGACAGCCAGCATTATCAGCAGCAAGGACTGGACATCGTTTGTGATCTCTACCTAAGGAGAAAAAAAAACATTTTTTTTCATACAACTGGCGACACTGCAGAGGACTACCTACTTTTTTCACAGGGGAGCAGGAAGCAATTCAGATACCCTGCAGCAGATAGAAGTGGAAGGGCACTTTCCCTCCTTTCCAGGGATGGGAAATCTATCAGCACTTCCACCAAAAGGCCTTGGCTGATACAGTGACAGCTCCCCCTCCCATTCCCATCATCTTGAAGCACTGTTCTGACATTAAAATTCATATCTGAGTCCCATATTTCAGGTGGCTTGTGACAATTCTGCAGTTACCAGAGAAGGGTAAGTAGAGATGGAGTAGTTAGATCATTTTAAATAGTTTGGCAGTGTGACTAATATTAAAAAATGCAAATAAATCCAAGTATTTTCCTTTCTTGCTGAGCTCAGGAGATATAAAATCATTTTCCCATACTGCTGCTTCCTGACAGAACAAGCTCTTTGTACTAACAACATCTTGAAGAATGCCAGAAAAGAGAACAAGGAGCTCTCAGCAGAAGTCCAGCTCAGGAGATCAAGAAGCAGGAACACTGCACAGTTACCACGTTCAGCAACATCTGGCAGTACAAGGCTGGTGCAGACATTCTTTTCCCTGTGATCGTGAGTCTATCAATATGGCACTGCAACACCCATTTTAGGGAAACAGAGTGCATGCGCAGATTATGGGATAAAGTATCTAAGATACCTATATGTCTTACGTAAGAATATTTGCACTTTCTCCCTGCATAGTTAGGGTACGGTCAGATGGGTGGCAACATGTTTAACATGTTTTAATACCTTATCCCCCGTTCAGCCATTTGGTTTTACTTCCACTGTTGGACACAACACCATATTGTTAACTCACTGCAGTGCAAAGGTTGACTAGGTTTCCTAGTCCTGCAGAACAGCTGTGGTGGCAGTGACTTCATGAAGCACACCAATACAACTGCCTTTGAACAAAGGATTCAGAATGAATCATTGCATACAAAGTACAGAGTAACATGAATGGACTTCAGTCTGTTTATAGCTTGTTTAGCTTGGAGAAGAGAAGGCTCCAGGAAGACTTCATTGTTGCCTTCCAGTACCTGAAGGGAGCTTATAAACAGGAGGAGGAATGGCTGTTTACATGGGTGGATGGTGATAGGACAAGAGGGAATGGTTTTAAACTGAGACAGGGGAGGTTTAGGTTAGATATTATGAGAAAGTTTTTCACTCAGAAGGTGGTGACACACTGAAAGGAGTTGCCCAAGGAGGTGTGGATGCCCCATCCTTGGAGGCATTCAAGGCCAGGCTGGATGTGGCTCGGCTCTGGGCAGCCTGATCTGGTGGCTGGTGACCCTGCACATAGCAGGGGGTTTGAAACTAGGTGATCATTGCAGTCCTTTTCAACCCAGGCCATTCCATGATTCTGTGAATTCATAACCAAGTCAAACATTTTTCTTGGTCAAAATTACTGCACAGAAATATTCTCTTTATGCTACTTTATTAAAGGTTTTAGTATTATTATTAAAAATTTCTATCTCCTTCCCATTATTTCCCCTATTCTATTTTAAAATTAGAAGATTATTCATTGGCAGTTATCCCAGAATTAAATATGCAAACTTTCCTCCTAATATTAAACTTTTCTCCAAGTCAGACAAAGTGAATTGCAGTACGTTGTCATTTAATAGTCCTCACTAGGTAAAAATTGTTAAGTACTCCAAGCATCCACATTCAAAGAATGCCAGTAAACATATTTCTGCCTGATAAGCTGTAGCACATTTATCCAGGCTTTATATTTTCACCCTTGTGTCTTCATTCTGGGTTCAGAATGATAACATCAGGGATGATTTAGAGTATATGCCAATGAAGGGCTCATATGGCACGTTCAGTCATGCACGACAGGGTCATGTAACTGTCCTTTCTGCTTGGACATAGCTAAGGATTTTTAATAACACCACAGCATTCTTTGAATGTCTCTTTAAACCTAGCATTTGGCTGTTTTATTTTAAAACACCAGGAACATGTCAGTTGAAAGGAAAACAGCAACTGTAGGATTTTAAGAATTGCTTCATCGTATCTGCCACAATTCATTCACACAGATGGAGACTCTTTTATTGTGGATTCCTTTTTAGGTTATTTTTAAAGAATCTTGCTATGGGGAACTCTTCTAGAATAAAGCAAGCATTAAAAATTAATATTAAAAACACTCCAAAAAGCTATAAAAGAACTCTAAAACTCTAACTTCAAAAACTCTCAAAACTTATACTCTGAAAACTCTCTCAAGTGATTATTTTAACCTATACAGAAAAAAAATTCCTCAGAATATGGTGAGATAATGTTCATTAAGTTGTGTGGACGTATTACTACCATTCCAAAAATCAGTAGAAACCCTCTGGGTATGAACAAGAATTCAATGCAGACTAGAGAACTGAAGCCATGTGTTCCTCCGTTCTTTCAGCCACAGGAAGCTAGGCATCCAGCAACTGAGACATCTGCCAGAAAGGACAAAAGAAGAAGCTGCCATGAAGTTCAGCCCAAGAAAAGACCCAAGAAGGCTGATTATAGGATATAGCAAGCAGACATTATTGCTTGCTTTGTCCAGAGCACCAGAGCATGTCTGATGCCACGAGAGCCTTGGGGAGGTGAGATGGGGAGGAGCAGTTTGCTCATCCCAGAAGCTGCAATTGTGACCATCTCCAGAACAGTAAGAACCATAAAGCCGGCTTTCCAAGCTCCCATCCTTGCTCTTTATCCCATTTTATCCCTTCTTCCTACCCTCCCATCCTCTAGAGGGAACAGCCAAGCTGGCCTGGCCTGCGCTCTCTTCTTTTATTCTCTCAAATATTCAGAGGAATTTTACATCTGCTATTGAGAAACTCTGCGGCTGGTGCTGATTTTCTCCAGCACTGCAGCCCTCCTGCATGGTGATGGCTCTTCTCTACAGCACTGAGCATTTGCAATGCAAACACTCAGAGCAAGTGCCTCTAGGTTCAGCATCAGGCTTTGCTTCCTCCAAGAGTTAATGCTTGCCAAGCAAAAATGCTGTTTATCTTTGGCAGCCCAGCGTGGCTGAGGTCATTAAAGAAAGACATGTTAAAAGCATTTTGAGCAATATCTTCTATATGTAAGTAAATTGAAACTTTGGCCAAAACAGAACTACTACAGTTGTCCTGAACTTTCACTCTGGGTTGAAAATGGAGAGACAATTTTTGTGGTATTAAATTTTCTTGGGAATAGATAATGGCAGAGCAAAATCTTAAAGCAGATGACTTAGAAATTATATAAATTATATATATTTGGAGCACAGCATGAAGAATAGATAAAATTATTTTAGAAATGTCAAGAAAATTTTGCATGAAAATGCAATCCAAAGTGAAACTTAAGATAAGATGAAGCTGTGTACACTAATTATAGATCAAGTTATCTGTGACACTAGCCTAGAGCAAAAGCTTTATTAAAGATCAACCTGATTCCACATCAAGAGAGCTAGAGAAAATCTTATGTCCTACCTTTTGGAGGTTTCAAGCTATAGAATAATGTTTATTAACTATAGAAACATATCAAATATGAAAATAGATGCCAGAGATCAAATCAGAAATGCTGGGGAAGGGAATTGCAACAAAGAAAGATTCACTTCCAAAAGTGCAGTCACTCACAATGAGAAATTATGCATCTCAGCGGTGAAGGAGAAGGAGGAATCCAACAATACTTGTCAAAAGTAGCTAAAAGCTAAACCCACTAATGACAAGGATGATGGCAATGAAGCAGTAAAGTTCTCCTTAGAATATCTTGACGAAAATCTAGGAAGTACAGATTAATCCAACAACTGTGATAGATTCAAGTCATCTTATACAAACACACGGACACCCACAAACCTACATGCACACACGCATGCACATATGTGCACTCTGTAACACTGTGTGAGCAGTCCCTGTGCAGAGAAGGGCCATCTGTTCCCTGCCATGAGAGACAAAGTGCAGAGCTTTGGGGCTCCTCTGCATGGGGAAGTCAGCACATGGTGAGCCGGGAGTGAATTTACGGCACATTAACTACCCTGCACTAACTGCTCATTTGGGTACTCTTGGCACACGTGAAGAGAAAAACATCCTTCGCCATCAAAAGGGAGCAAGCCTAGCTCACACAAAAGCACTCTCAGTAGGTTCTAGAAGCATCCACTTAGTGAATTGGTGCCAAGTAGCCAGCAGGCTGTAAATTCACACTGGTGCTCCCCATAAGCCCATTCTGCCTGCAGACAGGTCCTGGTGAGCTCCCGCCAAGCAAGCCCAGCCACAGCGCAGCACTGCTAGGAGCTCATCTGGTCCAGGGCTGGAAGACAGTACTGCCACTCCTTTAACATACCTGGCTGCTGACACAGCTTCCTAAAGAACCTAAGGAAGGAACAACTTGCACAAAGAGCTAGAGGGAGAGAAAAAATAAAGGTGACAAAAGCAGAGGGAGGGGGAAAATTGGGGCAGCCACTAAATGCCTTCAACTCTTCAGCAATGAAACGTGCTGTTTCATTTACTGATACTCGTTCCAAACCTGCGTTTTAGGGGCTGGTCTTTAGGATGCAATTTACTCTCAGTGCATATTGCCAGATTATTTTTTTTTCCTTTTGATCTTACGGGTGCAGCAGGCTGTGCCAAAAATTTCTTAGCCTAGGGCACCCATCTCTGCAGAGCCAGCAGCATTAATAGATGCTGGAAACAGTCAGCACTGACACTTCATACATCAGCAGCCCAGTAAATTGCACCTATTTTTTTCAATATTCTCTCTATATACAAAATATTGAAATATGTCATTTGCACACACATCCATGCAGACTACAATTAATTTATTAGCACAGTTATTCAAAGCTCTTTAAATGTCCTCTTTGTCTTTGGAGGCACTTTTCAACAATCCCCACAATCCCCAGTTTCTCAAGCCTCCACATCATTATAATCTGTTAGCCACCTTCATGTTAGCTCAGTTTTATTATATAACACATAATTATGCATTTCATTAACAGCATCACCAGGCACAGGACATCAAAGAGAGAACGGCAGCTGCCCAGGAAATTCAAAAAGATGCAGTTTACTTAAAGCGTACTGTTAAAAAATGCTGCTCCCCACTTTTCAATCAAATGATGGTTAACATGCTTCAAATGTTTTACCTCAGCTCAGAAAACAGGGCCCAAACAACCTCATTAGAGGCACGGCTGCTGATAAAGTGAATATTCCACGAACCATTGGTATTTCCAATAATGTAGAAGAAAAGATTGCTAGCCAGCAACATGGTGCAACCCAATTTTCTTTATCAGAAAATCACTTAGCAAAAGAGCTCTCTCACTATTTGCAGCTTGCAGTGACAAATGCAGAAGAGAGGACATATCAAATTTTTAAAAAAGAAAAAGAACACATCTTCAAAATAATTTAAAATATGTTAAAATGGAAGAGTTGCCTGGCGAACTGAACAAATGAAAGACAAAACCTCCTTCTAATGATCATCAGCTAGGGAAGAGACTAACTCCAGAAGAAATATTTTGTCATTTTTCACAAGCTTACACACACATAGCTGAAAGGCTTGGAATTTGGAAAATATTTGGGAAAGAAAAGGTATAAGGCAATGTGTCTAAGAGTGATTTAAAAAAAAAAAAAAAAAAAAAAAGAGAGGTGGGAGAATGGAAAGAGACACAAATTCTCAATGCTGCCAACCAAACCCAGTAGTTCTGGAGTTAAAGTTGTAGCTGGCACAAAACAACAGCTCCAGGCACAGTTCCCAGGGCTACACATGATCAGATTTTGTGGAAGATTAGACACTTCCCTAGGAAGACACTTTTCATTTCCCTCAGATGCAGCCCGAACTTCTCCCATTGATTCAACACACCAAGAAAAAAATCATCCATGGTCAACAGAACATTCCCAAAGGGTAGAGAGTTTGTAGTGCAATCATTTGTTTCTTCCTCAGGAGCAAGTGCCAACAAGGTTGTAAACATGGACTGACATGAAGAAGGGGAGCAGAACAATTCCCTGTTCACTGCAGCAGAAGAGATGTTCAAGTAGCTTTCTTCAGAATAGAGATTTGTGGAAATAGCATCTCCTTGGAATCCAGTTATTTGTACTCTCCAAGCCATTTCATAAACAATGCAGTGTGGCATTTCAGTTTCTTCAAGGTCTGGATAATAATCTGCTCACCCTTAGTAACCTGTGTGTCAGGTTACTTCCCACTTAATAACATTCCTAACAACACAAATAACTGCAATGCCATTATTGTTCACTATTTTCACCTGGGATTATGCCAAAAGAGGCACCTTTCCTCGATATTGATCCAGCTGAATACTCCCTCCATTAATCTCTCCTTTTAAAAGTGAAGAATCTTCCTTTCCTGTGCACTTCATCTTTAAAGAAATTCTTTATATTCCTAGGACTACATCCATTAACTCAGTTCACTTTAATGCATCACCTTATCACTCACCACCATCACTGCTGGAAATTTTTGGAGAAGTGGGATACTGCAATACAGTAAGCACAAATCTCTTTAAAAGTCCTGCTAACCCCAAGAAGTTATGTATTCAAGTTCCTCACACTGCTGAAAATGATTATTTCTTGCAGCCTCAGGCAAACAAAGCTGTGCATCATGCTCTACAAAGGGTGACACACCCAGGGTAGGTTCACTGGAAGGATTTCCTGCCAAATCCCCAGTGCCAGGAGGATTGCACAATTAGCGGGATTCTTCCTCGCATTCGTAACTCTATTAACTACTCCAGACCATTAAAATGAGAAGGCAGCCTCTAACACCCCAGAGCTTAATTACTGCCAAGGCAGAGCACAAAAAAAATATCTTAGCACAGAGCGCGTACTTTTAAGCAAAATAGTTCTCATTAATCACATTTGTGCGTGGTCTCTTAATCCACCTTAATTCCTACTGTTCAGTGAGATCAAGTCTCATCTTCCTCTGATGTGGATTTAAATAGCTGCATGAGTTCTTCTGAAGTCAACCAGCATTTTGTTGATGACTTCCTTGTTTATGGAGAGAACAACTTTCCCTAATTCCAAGACCACGCGTAACAGTGGGAGACTGCTAGAGAGAACTTAGAAATACCCAGAACAGCTAAGTAGTCCCTGGAAACGTATCAAAGTCCTCTGAGTCTCAGTCCTTGGGAACTAGGACAGAAGATGCTATGCAAAGCAGAAATGTTTGATTTCTTGTTTCAGTCCCTCAAGGCCTATAAATACACCTGTTTTGACAGGTTGTGGCAACGGATGCACTCATATAGGAAATATATGGGTGATTACAGACACTTTTGCCAAGATCCCCTAGCAAGATATCTACTTGTGATTTCTTTGTAATCTGTCTCATTATTCTGGGTGCATAGTAGACACAAATCCTGAAAGGAACTTTCAGGTCTCTAAATCTGTGTCCCCTGTGTCGCTTGTGTCAAACGAACTCCTTATTAATAAATACAACAATATTTTGTATGTTTCTTGTTGAACATGCCTAAACATTCAGCAAGCTCACATATAAAATCTATTCAAAAAAAGCACTGTGCTCTATAATAATCCAGTTAAGAAACTGTGTAATGTTTTAATTCATAACATAGCAGAATTCTTTATTACTCATGAGCATTTTTGTAAAATAACAGAGCTGTAATGAATCTCTGACGTATTTAAGTGATGCTAAAATCAACAACCACTGCCATGGCCCTGGCTCCCAAGGTCCAGGAGAGGCAGGAGAAGGAGTTCCAGGCAGCTGCAAACCTGATGGCGGATTTATCGTGGCTTTGCGCATCTTCCTCACCATTTGACAAACATTGTATGCCACAGGCTGTGAACTTCATTTCAGCTTTCACTGCACTAGGAGATTAGACTTTAAATATCAAAGCAGAACACTTAAAAAAGCCTATTGTTGTCAAAGTCAGCATAGGAGGTCATTCACTGAGCCTCTAGTTTCTTAGAGAAGTGCATTACAAAACCTTACGGCCTGAAACTATTCCCCATCCCTTCCTCTGTGAGAGTAGTTTCACTAATTTCGCTTTCTAGACAGACATCTGCCAAAAAATACACAGTGCTCTTCCTCTAGTTGGAGCAAACTCAACAGAAAGTAATAGGACTTAATGTATGCAACACTTTGTTGTATATTAGAGTAACTACATAATCAAACAGTTGTGATTTTATTTTCATGTCAATTTGAATAAAACCAGGACCGGTACAAAATATTTACATTTTACAGTACTGTACCTTTCCCCTTCTTTGTAAAAAGGTGACATCACTTATAATCACATTAGGAAATATCTTTAAACACACCATTCAGACACGCTGGGCTCCTGACAGATAGCTTAATTGGAGCCAACACTTACCCTACTACGAATAACCACAGACTTGGAGATTCTGACTACAGTTTTAACTCTTCATTAAAAATAAAAAATAAAAAATCAGACAGCTTAGTAACAGAAAATTAAATCTTGTCAAAACAGCTTCTGTGAACCATCTCAGGTGTAATAAAAAATGTTAAGTGAGCTCTAAAGTATTTAAGTGAGACAGGGTGATGCACTGAATATTTTAGCACTGGGAAGAACCTGCCAAATGAATTTCCAGACAATTAGGCATTTCCTCTGCCTGCTTTGAAGGAAAAACGATTTAAAAAATCTTGAATATTACATTTGTCCCCACTTTTCCAAAAGACTTTACTTACTAAATTTGGTAGTAAGTAAGTCTGCTGGAATGACTGTACTGATCTATTTTAAAGCATTTAGAGGAGAGGAAAATTTGAATCTCACTGTAGAATGAGCACATATACCTTCTTGCCTTTTTGGGCACATTAATCAGCAGGGCAAAAAGAAAATGCTTCCTTGTTCAGAGCACAAGTATGTACTCTTTCTAAAGCTAGGGTCACAATCTTGTTTCATCTAACCAACGTCAGCCAACAGAGGCTGACATGAGCTGCTTCCCAGAGCCTCCGTTAATCTTACATGGCTGTCCTCTCCACAGGCAGCCATGTGCTCCATTTTCCTTCCAGAGCACCAGACTCTAATTGCCTCAGGAGCCCAATGTCCCTTTCATGCCCTTGTGTCTTGAGCAAGTCAGACGGAGGCATAACCAGAGGTTTCCCAAGGTCTGTGCTGCCAAAGGATGTATTAATTTTTTACAGTCCATTCTTTCCCTTCTCTTTGTCTGTTCTCTCTTAAGTATTGCATTCACCCTGCTAAACAAGGAGAAGAAAGGGAAAAATACGACTCAAGCCTTCCAAATAAATTCTCTTTTCTTTGAACAAGGATCAAGCTAAGGAAGAGCATGAGGTGGGAGTGGTACAGCAGGAATAGTCTAAGGTCAGCCTTCATGATAGAACCTGAAGAACCAGGCAGCTAACACCCTGCACCCTTTCTGAAGTGGGGCTTCGCTGTTTTACAAGTTGCACAAGTGACTGCTGAAGTGACCACTGTAAGTTTGGGTAGATTTTGTTTTGTTTTGTTTTTTCCTTTTAGAGATATCAGAAAGCAGTTCAGGTCTGGCTCAATAAGCTGGCCTGAGACACATCCACGTGTACTCAAGAGTTCTTTCACCATCACTCCTTCGTATTTCAAAGCGAGAGAAGAGCCATCTCTAGGACAGGTCCCTTTGGCTACCATTTGTGATCCTGTTTTCTGCAACATTTCTCCTTTTCCATGCACTTTCACATCTTCCTCTCAGGGCCTGCCTCTTTGCTTACAGCAGCTGCACACCTTCACCAGGGCTCACTGCCATGACCATATGTGTCCCTGACCCAGATGAGGAGAGGAGAGCAAAATTTTTAAACTGCACAACAGAACATGTCCTTCCCATCTGGGCAGAGGGGAAGCCATAGTCCTCCTTGGGGATCTGCCTCTCTCAGGACACACAGGAGGAGCCTCCTTCCCACCAACAGACCTTGCTTGACAGAGCAGCAGCTGGGCTGTGTGATCGCTCACTCTCGTTTCAACTGGGTCCAAGAATCAAAACAAGGATTTCTGGCCCCAAGCCCCCATTCATTAGAGCAGCTGGTTACATGGAGCTTTTAATTTAATGATAATAATAATAATAAATGATAATAAACCCCTCTGGCTGGAAAAAAAATGAGGTAGGCTTATTGTAGTAGCTTTTGTCCCATAGATAAATCATTTTCACAAAGTTTGGAAAAAATACTACTGGCAGCATTCTGAAGGTTTTTAAGTTAAAAATATAACAGAACTTAATGGTTTCAGATGCTTTTTGTGACAACATAACTGAAAAATGCCTTTAATTTGGAAACAAATTAAATTTGGCAAAGAATTACTACATAAAGCAGCCCGATTGCATTCTGTAATTTGAAAAAAAATTAAAAACAGATAAGATACTGTGAAGTAAAAATAACTTCTGCACATTAAATTCTCATGAACTTTCATTAAGATTTGTATTACTTGTCCCAAATGTACAATTCAGTGTTGTAATACACTAGATCGCTTTATTTATAAAATACCTTTAAAGCTACTGTAAGTTAGAGCCAGAAAAATGACAATATAAAAATATTATCTTCTCACATTACAACCTCATTTCCAATGTATTTAAAGAAGAAACGCAGTCTCCATTTCAATGTTTCAGATGCAGAACTGAACTTTCTGAAAGTTCAATGCCATTTGAATCCATGTATAATTCAGGCATATCTGTTTATTTTACTGATAAAACCTGGTGCCAAAGCTGAAACAGCACTTTAAGAGATATAGCTAGATCCTCTTCTAATTCGTGAATTAGAACAAGGCTAAATACAGACTAACCACTGTCCTATGGTTGCAGTTCTTCTTTATGGATGATGAATGAATGAATCAGAAGGGACTTGTTCTGATGTTCTTGGGCTGAGTTCACAAAGCCACTATCCAGTAAAAAAGAAGAGGGTTACTTTGTTTTTCCCTACAAGCATGCACTTTTTATGGGATGTTTCAATGACTTGACAAATTGTTTATCATCCCTGTAGGGCAGTATTTCTTAGGTTAAAACCCAGAAAGCTTTGATTTGGAATGCTATTGTGGTGTCTCATGAGAATTTTAAAATTGGACATAAGTAGGCATCTCAGATTAAACGATGTCTCCTATGATGCACCGTGGATTGCCCCCTCCTTCCTGGAACAGGCCAAGAAAGTATCCTTAGTGTTTCATGGGAAATATTTCGTCTCTCATAGAAAAATGATAACATGAAACAACAAAGATCATGGCAAGATATTTAAAATAGTTTTTGCTTTATTTTCATTCCTCAGTTGTTTAACTTTTTCATGAAAAAGCCAAGGTATTCATGAAAACAATTCTGAAACCCTAATTTTCATTCAAAAATAGAGTGGATTCATTTTAAGTGATTCTAGACAGGGTGATGCTGGAAAAGCAGCGTATTGAAGACTTAAATCTTCATAGCTACTCCCACCACAAAATTAGGCAAAAAAAAAAAAAAAAACTTAAGAAACTTTTGCTGTATTTGGCCATAAGATATCACACATGAACAATAAACTGAATGAGCAGAAGGGAAGAAGGGAATAAAGGAGTTCCAGGTGACAGGAGTGGCCCCCCTCTGAATGGAGGAAGCTGCAGAACACAGATGAGTGCTGCTGTTTGGCACAAGGAGGAGCATGGAGCATGCCTGCGGAGCAGTCAGAGCTATCAAATCATGGAATGGTTTGGATTGAAAGAGACTTAAACATCATCTAGTCCTAACCCCTCCGCTATGGCTACTTTCCACTAGATCAGATTAACCATCTTGAACATTTCCAGGGATGGAGCATCCACAGCTTCTCTGGGCATCCTCCCTCCCAGGGAGCCTTTGCTCTGCTAGCAGGATCAAAATAGCAGCACATAAAGAAGACAGTAGGCAAGTTGCCACTGAAAATTGGAAAAGTCACTCATGTTCTGACAGAACAAAAACATCACAAAATATACCAGTCAAGACGAAATTTCTATTAAAATACTCCCTCTTATAGAATAGAATCATTTTAGTTGGAAGGCTCTAACTTCCCTGAAATGAACAGGGACACCTACAGCTCAGAACCTTGTCCAGTCTGAGCTTGAACACCTCCAGAGGTGGGTTATTACACCACCTCTCTAAGCAACCTGCTCCAGTGCCTCACTGCATTCATCATTAAAAAGACACCTTTTTCTTACATCCAATCTAAATCTCTCCCTCCTTTAGTTTGAAACCGTTTCCCCTTGACCTATCACAACAGACTCTGCAAAAGAACCTCCCCTTCTTTCTTATAGTTCCCCTTACAATGAAAGGCTCCTGTCTGAGCTCCTTGGAGCATTCTCCTCAAAAGAAGTTGCTAGAAAGAAGTGGTGTGTTAATGGGTGTAAGCTGATTATGTGGCCACAAAAGATCACTCCAAAGAGCATAGTATTAATGACTTGTGGAAGTGAGCAGGGGGAGCTCACCAACATGCTGCAAGGTATAACCAGGTACCAACCCAGACTCAAATATAGCAGCTCACAATCCAAGCCATGATTCTTCAGCACCACAGAGGTGGAAAATACTACAATAAAACTGTTCACAGCATATTAAATTGATTACTTTCTCATATAAGCATTTATGTCTAATCCACATGTGGTACATATCACGACTTTTTTGCCTACCTAAGGTAGAAGTTATTCATCTCACCTGTTAGCCCAGGTCTCACTTAAGAGAAAATTTATTTAAATTGATGACAATTCCTGGCCCCCAATGGTCTTCTTAGCAACAGTACAAACAAGCAATGCCATGAGCAGTCAGGATTGTTTTCATTGGCACTACCTGTTAGGCACCAGCTATGAGATATAGCCTGACAACCTCACTCAGCAAGAAAAGATCCATAATTTATACTCATTTTAGTGTTTTCAAAGCCATCCTTGCATCATTCTTACTGCAAACGGTTCAAAATGCAGCATCTTGTAACCACTGGGCAACATGGGATACCAGGCAGATTTTCCATGTGTTTTAAGTCTTGTGCTTTCTTTTCTAGCATCTTGTTCATCCTATAACTTCACCCTAATTAGTTAGATCACATGATTGCCTGTGCTATATGCTCGCATCTTGTATGTAAAATAAGACATGCCTTTAATATCCACTATCATAATGCCTACAGCTGATGCTTTGCTTCAGTTCCTTGTGAAAGGATTTAAGCTTTAAGGAGTAGCTCAGAGGAAGTGAGAAGGGTAGCCACAGAATTTGCAGTAATACATCCTGTCTGTAATTTGAGGTAAGCACATTCTGTCTGATTTTGAAGTACTGATGAAATGCAGAGAAAAGGATGAGGTTAGAATTTAATCACTACTGCCCTGCTAACACAGTTATTTTATTGTGTTTATCCAAGAAGATCTGTAACAATGCTGTGAAGCATATAAGAATATAATAAAATAAACATTTGTTTTAATTTCTTAAAAGCATATAAAAAGTATGAAATTTCCTTACTACCCAGGTTGGATATTAAGAAAAATTTCTTCTCCAAAAGAGCGTTGAGACAGTGGCACAGGCTGCCCAGGGAGGTGGTGCAGTCACCATCCCTGGAGGTGTTCACAAACTGTGTGGATGTGGCACTGAGGGATGTGGTTAGTGGGCATGGTAAGGATGGCTGATGGTTGGACTGGGGGATCTTAGAGGTCTTTTCCAACCTTAATGTTTCTGTAGAACATCAGTCACTCACAATAATATAGTTAACTATATAACATGCTCTGCCAGAATACCTGTCCTGATACAAATACCAGAGAGCAGAAAGCACAAACTCTCATCTCTGAGCCTTCAATACTATCTTTTATGAACCAGCTGACTTTAAAACCAGCTTGTTCTTTCTGCCATACTAAAAAAAAAAAAAAAAAAAAGACAGGCAGACATCGTTAAATAACTTTTCATAATGCTCCAACCAACCACCAGATGGTCATTTTATTTCAGAAGACCACTGTTCATTAGCACAAGCCACTCACTCACAGCAGCCACACCCACCATTAGCTAGAGAATGAAAGACCCAAGGCAATTTAATCCCCCCATGGAGAATTTCTTCTGGTTTCTACAATGACATTGCATTTCCCCATCCATAACTTAAGGAACATTCTATTTTCTCCTCTATTCTACATCTGTCAAAAGCTTGATATTTCAGTGTTTCACACTCAGAGGAGGCTTTTGAGTCTTAACCTTTTCACAATTAATCACATTCCCCATATCCACCAGTAAAGATCTCTTTGAGAAATAAATTAGGCCAATAAAATGATATATTGCTTTAATTGTGAACAGAACAGACAGGAAAGTGGAGAGAGTTAGGGGTATTTTGCATTATGTGTGAACAGAAAGGAAGACAATTCAGAGAATGAAGGATCCAAATCAGTGTAAAATAAGGCTTTCTCTGCAGCTGGCTTCTGAACAGCTTAGCTTGCCCACGGAAGCATCACTAGTATTGGACAAGAACACTAATCCTACGCTAGCCTAGTACCATCCTATTTCTTCAACCTTTGCAAGGCAGTGTAATTGAGAGGTAAAAATACAAAAGGAATGATAAAAATACAGAATGTCCTGGGGACAAACCACACTGTGTAGGAAGATGCTATTCCTCTTCCTACACCTAAAGCCCACTGGGGCCAGCAAGCTCAGGACACTCAGCACAAAGACGTAAGAGACAGAAGGCTGTGGGAAGACACAACACAAGGCTGGTCCCTGTGCCTGCCAAGGAAAACGTCACCACGTCTACCATTTGCCACAAATAGCTGAGCAGGATGAGGGTAAAGTGTCAGCATGGGGGGTAGAAGGAAGCAGCCGAAAAAGAAGAGGTGGGCAGAAGCCTGTGGGGTCTGCCGTGAGAAAAAAAGGAAAGCATTTTACAAACCTGTTCACTGCAAGTCCCACATTCATAACTGTTTCCAAATGGGAGGCTATGTGAAAAGCCAAAGCAAACACACTCAATTCTTTTTGAACCCATCAGACAATATAGGAAAAATATGTGCATTTTATGGTTTGAGGGCACAACCTTTTAATTATGTTTTTGCATTGTCATGTCCAAGACCTTTTTTCTCCTCAAAAATTAATATTTCCTCAAGCAGTGCAGCTATTTATCTTGGATGAACATGAATTGAAACACAATCTCCCTGTGCAGAAAGAGGCGCAGAAGAGTTATAACATGACACCTAGGGGAATTCAGAATACATTGCAATGCGATCCTAATCATTCTTCTAGTGCCTTTTCAAATGATTTTTGTATAGCTCTCTAAACAGTTCCCAGCTATTCTTCTGCACGTGCTATACATACATGCTCTGAAAGGCTCTTGGACAAAAAACAAGTGCAGGTAATTGGGAAGGCAGGGAGAAATTGCAGCAAATAAAATATAGTTGTTGTTTTTTTTCTGTTATTGCTGAATGAAATGCAGTTCTGTCATCCAAGACTAGCAAGTGTTCTGGCACACCTTCACTTCTCATTTCCCTACAGTGAAGCCCAGCCTCACGGGCACTAAGCTAAGGAAGATGTCAATCAACTGCTTTTGCCCCTCAGGACTTGTATCTCCAGCAAGACCTTAAAGTGATGTTTTACAAAATACTTCAATTAAAAGTTATTGAGCCACTGCAAGAAAATTCAGGCTAAAAATTCTCTGCTTTGGAAGAGCTGTTACAGGCAGTAGCAATAGGACCTCTCAGAAAACTTATTGTTCAGACACCAGTTTTCCTTGCTTCAACACCATAGCTGGCCAACAAAACATACAGATCTTCCAGCAGATGTCCAGTTGCAATGATATAAGTAAAAATAACAGAATGCATTTGTGCTTAATGGGTAAAGGAGTGCTAAAACATCACAAGGACACTGAAGTAGGAGTGTTTTCATAATCAAATTATTCCTTCATAAAATAATAGATAAGTTGTTATACACATATACCACCTTTCAAACTAAAACATCAAAAAATGTTTCTTACACAATTTCCACAGCTTATCACTGAAAAGAACCTAGTTTTGCAATAAACAGACCCTTTATCAAATGCTGCACAGCAGTGTACTAGGAGAGAAAAATCCCCGCTTGGTCACTTCAGGTGAATTCTGACATCTTCAAAGATTTTAATGAGATCTGTTTGGGCAATGGCATCCAAGACTTGGTTAAGTCATAGGTCTAATTTCCACACTGTGAAGACTTCCCCCTTGTGACCTCAAAATCATTTCTGTGTTGACTGAGCTGAATTTTGTCTGCACCTTACTATACACTGTCCCCAGGTGTTGCAACAGGGGAGAGCTACCATTTTTTGTAATCCAGAAGAAACAGAGATAGCATATTCTCCTTCCTTGTTTGTAAACCACTGAAGCCAATATCATTTCTGTGACCAAGAAGTGTTTTAAAACTAGGATCAGATATTGAGACTTCTCTAAGTGTTAATTCCAAACTTATGCTTTCACAAATACAATGTCCCAAGAAAATAAAAGAAAAAGAAAAAAGGAAAAATAAAAAAAGAAATAGGAAAAAAGCTCTTCAGACAAACTATAAGTAGGCCAAGAATCTATATTTTGCTGTGGTCCAATGTGTGTGGGACACCATCTGTGGTTCATTTAGCTGTAGCAGCAAGAGCTCAACTCAACCATAGCCACACAAATACCTGAAAATTTAACATACTCACCATGATAACAGTGAGGGAAATGGTTAGTCTTGACACACCACTGAAAAAGGAGGCAGCTCCAATGGCAGCAAATAGACCTGGATCAATCCATGCTCCATATTCATTATTTTGAACACCAAAAATGGAAACAAGGATCAAACCAATTATCCTGCCATACAAAGCTCCTGTGTACCTGCATGCAAGAAGAAAAAAAAAACAAAGCACACCTTTTGCCAGTGATCCTGACTCCCAGAAGGGCTTCTAGTGATCTGTTTGTCCCAGATTTAATTGATGAGTTCTTTAATAACTCCTCTCCCCAAAATAGCTCTATCATCCTTAGTTGTTATGAATGATTACTTAGTCCTAATCACTAGCAAAAAATTGCTAAATTTACTGTATTTTGTAGATAAAGAACTATCAGCATGCCTTGCTTAATACTGCTCAAAGACAAACGAGAATGGACTTTACAGGAATACAGTCAAAAGTACAGGTTACAGATGTACACACTCAGCTATTTCTGTCAAAGACCACACTTGTAGAGGTCCAGCCTTATACAATTTCTCACAACTAAATCTACCTTTGCCCCATAAACCTGGCAAGTGAAATACTACAGCCAAATGAGCAAAATGAAGTAATAGGTATTAATGACCTGTGTGAAGCTAACCAGGAATGAAGCTGTGAAGAGAATGCAGGAGTCCTCAAACTAACCATATGCTACGCTAAAGAACAAAAACAAAACTTAGCACAGCTGAACATGTAATTGCTGGGGTGAGACACAGCATTTTATTCCATATGTAATTTAATATACACATCCTAGTTTTAGCCTGTGAACTGGATTTGTACAGACATTCACCTTCCAGAAGTTAACTACTATATATATATCATATCACATATATGTTATATATTATGTGACTTGAAGAACATCATCTTACGCCATTACTAATTTTTTCCCATTTATTCATACAATTGCTTGATTTTATTGATGAATGCAGTTCCAGTAAATGAAAAGTGAGTAAAAAATTAGGTTGCTGGATGAAAGACTTGACTGTCAGTATCTATCAAACAAACTATGCCATGTCAGTTATTATTATGTAATAAAAATAATTAGACAACAGTCTGTGAAGGAGAAAAAGAGAAGGATATGGAAAAGGCAGGCAGTTGCACACACATTTCATTTTAGAATTTTTTCAGTATTAGAATTGCATTATGCCTGATATCCACCCTCCATCCATGGCTGCTTACTCTCTGAACACTTCAGTATGTACATCAAACCTCTCAGCATTACTGTGAGAACTCTGCTCTAGTCTACCATAACTTTCTAAAAACAACAACAAAAGGCCTATATGCAGTTTTCTCCAAAGTCTAGGGTGTTGATGTCCAAGATTAAGATTCATGCTATTATGTGCATAGGAAACAGATGAAAAGTCTGGATCTGAACCCATATTTCTACAGTTACAGAGTTGAAGCCAGCAGCCTAGACTCTCCCTGGGTCCCTAAAGGATTCAAGTGATCTGTACTTGGAAAGCATACAGTTTTGGCTATCATCCTTCTACAGCTATTCTCGGATGACTTTTTTTCATTCTTTTCCACAATTTTAGTCTCTCTTTCCAAGGAAACCATCCTGTTTCACCTATCCAACCTCCTCCAAGCAATTATAGCTTTCCCACTGCCAAGATTTCAGCTTACAATTCAGGTTATTGCTACTCAACGCAGGCCTTCTGCATAGACAGCGCAAACCAAGATGAATGAAGCTTACAGCATTGGGATAACCACGCCACTGGCAACAGCAGAACCTGCAGTCCAGCAGCTGAGGATGAAATAAAATGCCAAAGCAGTGCAGAGAGATGTGTATCCAAATTCCTCATGAGTCCCACGTTTAAAAAGATATGCGATCCCTCTCTTACCATTCTCAACCAGAAGAGCAGCAGCTGCAACACAGAGGAAGAGATGTCGAGAGATACAATACAATAAAAGGATTCTTTACAAAACTACATGTTGTATCAGTTCTCTTTTGCCTAAAGCTGATAACAACTCACAAAATACATAGGATCAACTAATTTGTGATCAAATGAGAAGTTCAGCATATAAAGCACTTTCAGGAAAACAAGAAACATTATTTGTTCTTTCCAGTCTGCTCCATGTGATGTTAATCTTGATTTAAATGAGGAGAAACAGCAGCCAGTGAAGTCAAAGAAAGGGAGATATACTACTTCAGTAGCACTCTTTCCTCATCCCTTTCAGAGGTAATAATTCAGAAACTTACCAGGATATTTAGCTCAAGTATGGATTTAAGTTCCAATACATTAAATGGGAGCACTACATTTTGAAAAACAAAAACAAAAAATAAATAAAAAGTACCCTATATTATGAGTAAATATATTTGGATGTTACTTCCGGTTACATAATTTTTTTTTTCATTCACTTGTCTCCCTACCTTGATTGAAGGTTTGTTTAGAATATCTGACTCCATCTGGACCAATCCATGATATGTTCGGTGAACATCCGTATTCTGAAATCTCCCTCTTGAATTGGTATATGCTTAAATGTAAAAAAAAAAAAAAAAAAAAAAAACTATAAAATGAGTAAATATAAATTACCTCAGTACCTGCATAGAATGCATCTATTAGGTATAAATTCTACACAGAAAGTCTACTTTACCCTATATCATAGAATCATAGCATAGAATCATAGAATAGCCTGGGTTGAAAAGGACCACAATGATCATCGAGTTTCACCCCCCCTGCTATGTGCAGGGTCACCAACCACCAGACCAGGCTACCCAGAGCCAAATCCAGCCTGGCCTTGAATGCCTCCAGGGATGGGGCATCCACAGCCTCCTTGGGCAACCTGTTCTAGCGTTTCACCAGCTTCTGTGTGAAAAATTTTCTCCTAATATATAACCTAAACCTGTCTCAGTTTAAACTGTTTCAGTTTAAAACCATTCCCCCTTGTCCTATCACTATCCACCCTTGTAAACAGCCATTCCCCTTCCTGTTTATATACCCCATTCAAATATTAGAATCTCAATATCCCCAATTAAGTTTATTAAATAATAAATCTTATTTATTGGATCTGTTTATGATTAATTGCATTGAACTAATTAACTTGATTGATTTTTGATCATATTCCTCTGCACAAACCTTCTGTTGTAAAAAATAAAATAAAATAACAAAACCAGGAATCACATAGCACTGACTAAAATTAGGGGAAAAAAAAAAAAAAAGACTGATTAAAATGCCCACCCTGGCCTTAATCTCCTTATGCCATTGCAACTCTGCCAAACTGGATCAGCAGATCAGAAATCTGGCACTCCTGATGAACATTTATTTCCATGGGCAAGCACAGCACCCCAAGCTCACAGTCGCATCTACAGTTGGACCATTTTGCACGACAGAGCCAGAGAGATCAGAAGGAATACAAGGTTCCCAAAACTTAAAAGATGTTTGCCGAGCACATTCTCAACACTTTTCTTTCCAAGTCCTGGCACTACTTATTTCAACATTGGAAAACTTGCAGCTCGGACCGCTGGTTATCACATGCCCATGACCAGCCCTTCATACAGCCCTGCTATTCCTCGACACTTTCTCAATCCCATCTTGAGCAATTGTCCCCTCCCAAACAGATATAGACTTCCTTCTCCTAGTCTGGGAAGTATCCAGCATGTTTTAGACATCACCGCAACCCAAACAGTAACAACACGAACTCTGTTCCTGGAACAAAGAGCCGGAGATTCCTGGTATTTAACCCACCTGATCCCTGCTCAGAACTACAAGGCAAACTTAAAATGTAGCAAATCTAAATCTACCAAAAGGAAATTTTTTCCAGACCCTGGATTGGCAACCAAAGCAACACAAGATACTTCTCCAGTCCTGCATTTGCTTTTTAAATTATTCCAACCTTCAAAGAATACATTCCAAATTTGTGGTCAATTAAAAAAAAAAAAAAAAAACACCTTATTTACTCCATCCTGCTTGAGAAATCAGATGATTGTGTAACCCACTTATAGCAAAACCTCAAGTTCTATGCAAATTATGCCTTTTCTACCAGTAAAAGAGTGCAAATGAAAACAAGCACATCTCAGAGCTAATTTGATACTTGAGCAGTGCCAAAATAGAGAGAAAGAAACGACAGAAGGCTTTTTACAATTAAAGCACATGGCTGAGCAGGAAGAATAAAACACAGAGAACAGAGATGCAGAACTTTTTTACGCACAGGCTTCTGTCCCACTGACTCTGTTTGAAATCAGTATATTTAGCAGAGACATGTTTATGTCTGGTGCAGATGGGAAGACAGCATTGGCATGCTGTGTGGGCTCTGCCAAGACCTGCTACTGGAAGAAGCCCATTGCTCCTTTACCTCCTCCTGCCTCCTCACGACCTCCTGTTCCACCTGTTTTCACCTAGCAATATCAAGGGCTGCAGGAAGTACAATGAAACTCTTTTGAAAGCACAGTTCCAACACAAATTCATGAGGGTAAGCTATGATAGAAGGAAATACGGTGAATACTGGCACAGACACTACAGTCCCATCTGAACCTGCAGCTGTTGCACTGTTATGGTTTAAAACCAACAAGCAATCAAAAAAACCAAACCACCATATACTTCACTTGAAGAGATGGATTGGTACAAAAGACGAAAACAAGCCTCTTACTTTTTTTTTTAATTATTGTATATGGTTCTTATTGGATCTTTTAAGATGGCCAGGGTGTCCTATTACTTACCTGCTGAATATTCAAAGGTAAATGATTAAATATCCCATTTTAATTTAAGACAAATCTAATTGATCCTGACTAAAATCTCAGGATTGCAATGATAATTCTAATTTTAAATTTCTAAGACTTGGAGAAAACAAACGAGATCCTTTTCCATGTTCTGTCTTGTACATTATTACAGACTCACTGCAAGTGTTACCACTACCTTCAGCAGATGCATGACTTTGCAAAGTCCATTACAATTTGGTGCTTTGTACCCTTCAGATCTATCCATTTTCAACTCTTTAAAACTCACAGCCACACCAAATGAAAAACTGACACCGAGAGAGTTTAGCCCCATTTTGGATTAGTCTGACTATTTTTGATTCAGAGGCAGACACAAAAAAAAAAAAAAAAAAAAAAAGAAATGTTTGTGGTTTCAGAAGCTTTTCCTTTAGAGCAAAAATAGTTTTGTTTTTAAAAATAACATTTTGGAAGTATTTAGTTCTTAAAATAAAAAAGGATGTCAGAGTGAGGAAAAATCTTTTCCTGCAGCGATCCAAAAAAACCATAGTCACTAAGGTACTAAGTGGGTGACAAAGATTTCTTTATAAATAACTCGTAAATATATACAACAGCTGACAACGATAAACAAGGTATTGCAAGTGAAGAGATAATTGGTAGCAGAGATGGAGAGGTAAGGCTGCTTTCTGTGTACTTAAATAAGCTGTTCAGGGATCAGTCACCAGTGGTGAGTTATTTAACACTGGCGATTCATACTATGCAATACGTAGCATACTGCCTGCTTGGAAGGAGGACGTGTAAAGCTCCATGCTGTCAGTGACCATTTGCAATGACTGTGAAATCAAACTATCATTTGATATGTATTTCTTAAGAAAGATACCTGCACTGCAAATCCTTTATCAAGCTTAAGGAACTCTTCAACTGTATCACCACTAAAATCGCTAACTATTCAATCACATATTCTCTGTTTATTAAAATAGAATCTGTAATTTTAAATACCCTTCTTACAGTTTGTGCTGTACTGGCATGTATCTCTGATGCATTTGTCACCTTCCATGCTCTTATACAGATGACATGTCCCACAGGAAACAGCAGGTGGCTGAAGATGAGAATAATCACTGTTTTTCTCAGTTCCAGCTTTCCAGTCAAAGCATTCTATAGGCGTATGTACTTTGAGATAAGGCTCATACACCTTTTAAAGCAAAAGTAGTGTTCTAATTTGGAAATTTGCTTGGGTGACGCATATAGTCACATTTCAGGCCTTTTCCATGTTTTATCTTTTTATTGTTTTTAAATTTCTCTTATTTCTTTGAGATGCCAGAAAATGTTTCTTGCTGGAAAAGTCTGTGTGATTAAATTTCAGTGATCAATAGATTAAGTATGATTCTTATCTCTGGATGAATTCCTTATAAACAATCAGTTTTGTTGCACCTCTGAATTTCTCCATCCCAAATCTTTGTAAATACTGAGAAAAATTGTAACTGTATTTACACATTAATTGAAAATTCAATTACATATTCATTTGTATATTAATTGCAATTAGTTGTAAGAGTTCCTGGTGACTCTCCCCACTTACATTTCTGAGCTGTTTCTCAGCTGGTAGTTTGTGGCATTCATGACAGGCGTGCAGGGAAAGAAATACGGCAAATATACTGTTACAGTCGTAGTACATACCTGCAGGCATTATAAAAAGTAAACAAATTATCATGAGATGTAGAAACAGAGAAAAAAAGAAAGAAAATTGTCTAAAAATCACTAGTGCCCACAGTTACCAAAGTTGTCCTTTAGATCTTACCCACATAACCCAGAATATCAGCATTTACCCATAAACAACTAGCAAGACCCAGGTTCACCCATCTAGCTTCAGACACAAACTCCATTAAATCATAGAATCATTAAAACTTGAAAAGACCTATGAGATCACCTAGTCCAACCATCAGCCCATCCCCACTGTGCCCACTAACCACATCTCTCAGTGCTACATCTGCATGGTTTGTGAATACCTGCGGGGACGGTGACTGCACCACCTCCCTGGGCAGCCTGTTCCATTTGCAAATTGTGAATTAGTTTCCACTTCTGTAACCATCCAAAAGCCACAGCCACCTGTAGAGCTGAATGTTCGCCCTGTGCCCAGCCTCCCTGCCACACACCACAACTGTTGATGGAGATGCGTCCATGCAAGGTGTGGGATCTAAGTTCCTCTCATTAAGGACCTCATATTTTGATTGGTACTTAAAATTCTGCTGTGTGTTGAAAACCATCCATTGCTTCCATTTAAATTACTTCCTGATTTTTGCAAAATTATAGTCCACGGTAAGTATGAATAAAGAATGTACATGACAGGACTCTATTTTGGTTGTATCTATTTTTAATTTCCAATTCAAAAATAATGTTAAGTTCTTAGTTTAGATTAATTTACCTTTCGAAGCAGATGAAGATACACTCCCCACCAAGACTGAGAAAAAATTAAGTAGGCGTGTAGAGAGAAATTGCTGGAATGCATGGTAATACGAACAACTTTTCCAAGCACAACGTTTCACACACTCTGTGGACTGCTATAAAACAGCTCATGTAGCATGTTTAGAGAAGGAACTGAGGTTCAACCACATGCAATTGTGACCATTTGTCAGATAACTGTATCTCCAAGATTATCAACTTTTGGGCAGAGTGTTGGTGGGCAGATAAGTGAAACTGGAAGCAATTCAGTCTTCATGAAGCTTAGGCCAGGCTTTATATCTGAGAATGTAACACTGGGACAGTTCAAACCCAGCTCAAATTTTTGCCCAAGCCCCAAACTCAAATGGCAGGTAGGACAGCTAGAGCAAAGCCAGAGGCTGGAGATTTAAAGCAGTAGCCTATCTTCACAGCTAAACAGAAAAAAAAGTAACCTCACAAATAATATTTAAAAGTTTTGACAGCTTAATACATATGTATATATCCTGAAATTGTTCACCCTGCCCATGGAAGCACTAAGCTTTTTGGAACAGAAGCATTAGTCAATGAGATATTTAAAAAAAAAAAAAAAAAAAAAAAGGAAAAAGAAAGATAACTCTGCCAGATTCTTGGCAAAGCTTTATCTACACTGCAATTTCCTCACAGAGAGTAAGGTGATGAATTGAAGAGAAGAAAACGCAGGCCAAGGCGCAGAAGGGCACTTAGGAAGACAGCTCTGCCTAATCTATGGGCTGAAGATTAGATATTCAATTCCAGTCAAAGGAATGGTACTCCAGGTTATGTTGTGGGCGTGGAAGATACCACGGTGGGTCCTCGCCAAGTTTAAATGCAGACTGGTTTATACAAGATTATTTTTGGTTAAAGTCACTGTGACACAGTTTCTTTAAGTTGCCCAGTTATGTGAGTTTATGAAAAGAAAAATTAAAAAAAAATTTAAAAAAATTAAAAAAATTAAAAAAGGAACTGTACTGCTCTTTCTCAGATCAAACAGTTTCTTTCTTGCTGATTTTTTGCCAGGTTATAACAAAATAAGGACTGTGACCTGAGCAGGATCTCCTACAGCCAATAAGAAGGAAAACAGTCTGAATAAGAGTTCATGTCATAAAATCAGAGTAAGAAAAGCAGCATGTTTGTGGTTTTTTTTTTGTTTGTTAATGAAAAAAATGAAGACAAAATATATAAATGGCAAAGCTTTTGTAAGCACTATCGCCCACAAAACATATACTGTTCTTGCAGTTTCAGCTGTGATCTGGCAAGGTGCTCACTCACTACTCCATCAGCTTCTGTAGTCAGTAAGGAGCCACTCCTAAGCAGCGTGAAATAGGCATTTTCTTTCTGTCTGGCACTAAATCTTTGCTAACTGATCTTAAGTTTAATCCTATAGTATCTTCTAACTGAATCTTGCTGGCTTCCATGTGGCGAGTTTCTTGGGGTTTTTTGTTTGGTTGGTTGGTTTGGTTTTTGTTTTTTGTCTTGTTTTTCATCGTTGTTCCAACAACTATTAAGGAACTGTATGATTTTTTGTGTGTAAGTAGCTTATGCAAGGCTTTTGCAATGTATTATGAGAAAGCCAAACCTTTCCCAATAGTAGGGGAAGTGGCTGTCAAACAGAGTTCTATCTCCAAATTGTTAAAATATTAATTACTGTAAATCTGACCTTTCACAGCTTCATTAACACAGGAATAACAGGATTCTCACAAGGGACTCTATTCCTCATTCTGCTGTCTGAAATCTCACTGCTCAGGGATTTTTATCAGTGTTTATCACTGCAGTGCTCAACAGCAGAAAGTCCTGACTCCACCGTAAGACATGGAACCAAATTAGTGGCAGAACAGATGGAGGCTGGGCAGAGGAAGGGTGCTCACTGAAGCAATAAAAGTCATTTTCCCTACCCACTTTATCCATTCCTTCAAACATGGTAGCAAAAAGCTTCACCCAATCTTCTTCACCTCGGCAACATACTGTACAAACACAGCTCCAAGCTGAAAAGCTGCATCCTGCCACTAAGAGGAGCTAAAATCCAGTTATCATCAATGATACGGCCATGCTCCAGTGCTGGAAACTCACAGCAGATCCCTCCTCCTCTTCTCTTCCTCCTAAAGGAGTCCAGGTTTCCTCTCTCTTGTGCTAACAGTGCCAAAGAAGAAGCAGAGCTTGGCAGAAAAGAAGGAACCAAACTGCCACAGCACACAAAATTTTCAAGGACTAAATGAAATGCACACTTTTTGACCTGAGAGGAAAAAGTAGTGCAACCTGTGGAAATTTACACAATCTGTGGAGAAAATGAATTGCTGTAACTTGGAGAGAGAGAACTTGACCATATGCCTCAACCTTTGGTTATTCTCACTTTAAGCTCTAAAATATTCCCTTCTAGTATTTAAAATACTGTTTTCTACCAGTGTCATTCAGGTGGCTAATGCAAGCTGATTGCATTGCCTGAAGCTTATGTCTTACCACGGTCTCAGAGTAGAGGCTGCTTAAGTCATGTCTGGGCTGATGGGAGAGAGCATCAATATGGCCACTCCCACTGATCTACAACTGAATACCCATCTCTCCAGGAGAGAGGGAAATACAAGTCTGTTTATAAAAAAAAAAAAAAGTGCACATAAAACTTATTGGTACGTTTCCTAAGAGAGGGCAGAAGAAAGCATATTTAGTGTGCACCAATATTCCCAAAGAAAGGTCATCTCAACACTTTAAAAAGGTTGGAAACTCTTCAAAAAACTTACTTAAAAATGAAGAAGGGAAAATTATGACCAACAGTATTCACTAGAGAAACTTACAGAGTAACCCAACTGAGTAATTTACTGCTTGTGTAGTAGAAAAGCTCTGAAGGATTCCCCCCTTAATGTTTAATAATATACTTACGTTATAATCAAACCATAAAGTTGAAAATAATGAAAATATCCAAAACATGGAAACCTTTTATCTATATGCTTTTTGTTCTAATGACACTCCACAGGATAAAGTCAAACAAAGTCTAGAGGTAAAATGACACCATCATGGCTTATCGCAGTATCTGAGACTCCAAGCCAACCTCCATCAGTAACATCTAGGGATAACTGACCCCAGATACACAGCTAGGTCCAGAAAGCTGTCTCTATCTATCCACAACTTTTAAACCCAGCAGGAGAGCATGAGGGCAACATACTTCAAGTATTAAGGGGGGAAAAAAATGTTTCTTCTTTCTTCACTACCTATACATCCTCTGAAAACTCATCTGTTTCCTCTACACCATGGTACATTAGGTCAAGCACCAGCAGGTCAGATTCTCTTTTCCATTCAGTCAACTTATGACCTGCCCTAATTAGTCACTGTAAACATTATATGATCAAGAGAAACATATTATTTACTTACCAGAATAAGCAGAGTTTCCAGCAGCTTGCTTGTTTTGCTAAGGGATGATTTTGGAATTGAATTAAAGAACTGCATACGTAACTTATTAATTTTTATATTAAGGGAAACAAAGAGAGCTCCCAGAAGACCTCCAAGCATTCCAAGTAGGATGGCTGGAATGAAGGCCAAGACATGCACGTCCAGCAAATTCTTAACCTGAGTTGAAGGAAGGAGAAAACGTGTTCTGAGCATCCTGCCAGTGACATGAAATATTGCATCCTTTCCCACAAAACTTGACACGACAAAATAATTTCTACACAAAAAAATAAATCTTTCCATCTTTCCTTATGTTTTAGGGATGCAGCTAGTTAATTTAAGGCCAGTCTCACTTGAGGCAGTGTACTGCTCTTACACACCTCACAGCAGTGGAGGCAGCAAGTAGACACTATCATTGTCACAGATAGATCCATTAGCCAGTTATTTTCATTCCTCAATGACTGTTAAGGAGTTGAGCACATAAAGCAGTAAGTTAAGGAAAGAAGTATTCTCTTGGGCCCATCTTTCCCTGGGGAATAGTAATGAATCTAGCAGAAAATTCTATGATGTGCTGCAGTTACCACAAACACTCAGCACCTCAGGTTACCCCCAAATAATGACACACTGGTCTGAGTGGTGCAGTTTGAAAGATTTTGCTGGACCAGAGCCTTGTTCACGGTATCTATATCTACCTCATAATTTTGGAAAGTTAACTTGGGTCAGGACAATCCTAAGCACAGATACAGGTTGGGCTAGAGCAGCCCCGAAGAGAAGCATTTCAGAGTGTCAGTTGATGAAAGATTCAACATGAGCTGGCAATGTGCATTTACAGCCCAGAAAGCCAACTGCATTCTGAGTTGGATCAAGAGAAGCGTGACCAGCATATGTAGGGAGGTGATTTTGCCCCTCTACTCTGTTCTTGTGAGACCACACTTGGAATACTGCATCCAGTTCTGAAGCGCCCCAAACCAGAAGGACATGGAGCTGTTGGTGCAGGTCCAGAGGAGGGCCACAAAGATGATAAGAGGGCTGGAGCACCTCCCCTATGAGGACAGGTTGTGAGAGGCTCTTCATCCTGGAGAAGAGAAGGCTCCGAGGAGACCTTATAGCAGCCTTCCAGTACCTGGAAGGGGCCTACAGGAAAGCCGTGGTGGCACTTTTTATAAGGGTACGTAGCAACAGGATAAGGGGAAATTGTTTTAAACTGGAAGACGGTAGATTTAGACTAGACAAGGAAGAAGTTATTTACTGTCAGGCTGGATGGACTGGAGGGAGGTGTCCCTGCCTATAGCAGGGGTTGGAACTCGATGATCTTAAAGGTCCCTTCCAACCAAAAACATTCTATGATTCATTGTCAGCCTCAATTCAACCATGTGAATTGAGTGCATTTTTAAACGCTAAGTACAGCTGAAAATTGATGCTGATCTGGAACAACTCACAGAAAAACAGATCACAAATGTAGGATATAATCTGGCAGCTGGAATAGGAATTAAATTTTCTGCTCAATTCCACAACAGGCAACAAGGATTAGAGCAGTATCATGCCTTAATATTATCTTCCAGTCAACAAAAAGAGGTCAATAGATTGGTGGATATCTATTAAAAGCTGTGAGGATATTATTTCTTTAGCCCAGGCTTAGAGATACATGGTGATTTTTTTTTCAAGATTAGGATCTGGACAAAGTAAGAGATGATGAAACATTCAAAAAGCTAACTGGAAGAGAGAAATAGGGGCACACATGAAGGAATGGCTTCAAAACTGCACTAGGATAATACTTGGGGTAGTTATAAGAGAAATTGGCATCCTTCCTTGAATTGCTTGAAGAAGCCCATAGGACCTCCTACTCAAATTATTTTTTCTTCCTCTTTTTATTCTTTTTCCTTAATCTTATTCTCATACATCTTCCAGCAAATAGTGAAAATTTTAACAAGTCTACCAGAAGGCTGAGCTAAGCGCTGATGGTATGATCTAGAAGAATAGCGCCAGAGCTGAAATCCAGTCAGGCCTGAAGAGCTGATCCATGGGTGCTGCAGACTGAGAGACCTGGTCTGGTCTAAGCAAGGCAGAATCCCAGCTTTCACTCCCAGACAACTAGGAGCTCAACACTTGGAGATGCACTCAGAGGAAGTCAAGAGTGGCTGTAGGTTTATCTTGCCTTTTCACTGGACTACAACAATTGTATATGAACATATTGTACATGCAAACCAAACCTTCAGTGATATTATTTTTTACCATCAGCTGCATCAAAATCCATCCTTTTCCAAGGGATTTAAAGAGATCTAATGTTTAAGATATTAAAATTCAGAAAGGAATAGCTCAACTGGAAGTAGTGGCAGGGTATAATGTTCTTGTCAGTGTCAGCCACAGGCTTTGACCAGTCATCAGGAAAAAATCTGTTTGCTATAGAACAGTCTTCACCTTTACAAAACATCCAATGGCCTACATAAAATTAAAGTGAAGCTTCCTGAAAATCTCAAGCTCTGGAGTACAATAAATTCTTGTAACCTTATCTTAAATTGAAGGTACTAAAGAAAACAGTTTTCTGAGAAACAAAACCCACAGGCTTTCAATTTAGAGTTTATCCACTGTAAACTGTGTTGGTTAACGCCACAAAACATAAAAGAAGCAAAATTTCCCCTGAGCCTAGGGTTCAGTGAAATGAAAATATTTCTAGTTATCTCACCAACTTGAGAGCCAAAAACTATTCAACCCTGACAGAAGCCACACTGATAGTAAGTTAGCTTTTCCTGCTAATGACACTAAGAGAAGATTGGAGAGAGAATCCAGCACACTTTTTTGAAAATATCTTGAAAGGAGTGTTGAAAGAGCCATGTTTATTGTAAAATAGCCACCAAAGTAAATTTACTCTCCTCTGTATGTGCAGCTGTCCATTACACAATCCTTTGGCTTCAGAAATAAAGCTGTCTTCAGCAGGCCTGAACTCTTCCCTATTCACTTAGTCTCACCTTTCTGCCACAAATTTATGTCATCTTGGTTGTGTCACTGCAGGTGTTCATCAGACTGCATGGTGAGTTGGTCCACAAAAAGGATTTGAGTTGAAAACCACTATCTTCTCCCATTACCCCAGCTAAAGTTGTGGTAAAGCAAATAGACCTCAAATACTTTTGCATAGCATGCGCATATTAAAAAAGTTGCCTGTTTTCCAAATCATAATATGCCTACATATGGAAAATCTTTTTTTTTTTTTTTTGCGCATTGATAGAGAAATACAAATCAGAAGAAATACAGAGACCAATTAAAATGATCAGGGAATTACCTTAGGAGAAAAGTTACTTAATACCAGAAAGTGGACTGGGGTTCGTGAGACCAGGATTTTATTTTTATCCCTCTAAATGACTTTCAAGTGACATCATAATACAAAGAGTATTCAGACAAGGAGTGAAGATCTTGATTCTCACACACCACCATTGAATCATCTCGCAATGAAGGTGAGTGAAAGACATAATAAAAGCAACTATTTTTAGGTAGACACAAGGTAAAATTGAAAGCATAAGGTTGTGTCATGCTGGAAGAAATAAAGGCTGAAGGTCACCTCTGTTGTGAAACCAGGAACAAACAGAGATTATGTTTTTAAATGTTTAATCTGTAAGCACAAAAGAACAGGGCCACAGTACGGCAATGTCTGCAGCAACAAAGGAGAGCTTAAGCCAGCCTCAGAAGAAGTCATTGAACATCTTGTACTACAATGTAAAATGAGCTTTTCTATTTAAGTAGGGACTGCAAAACAGCTGTCTTTTATCCAAGTGATTGCCAGACATAAGGCACGAAGGCTCCTGCGTCCACTGATCTGATAATCACACATACACTATTCTTCTTCCTTTTCGGTCCCAATTTCCTGCTATTCCCCCAAGAATAATGTTGAGAGAAACAAACCTAAAACCCAGCATCTCATTCCTTCCACATCCACACAGTACATACCCAAAACAGAATTCTTTTTTCTGCTTCAAAAAATCCGAAGTGACCTCTGTAAACAAACCCATAGAGCGAAGAGGACAGCAAATCTGTGGTGAAGGTAGCTGTCAAGCAGCAAAAGAAGGTTTGCCAGGCCAGCCTGATGTCCCAGAAGGAAGACACCTCCTCCAGCGTGAACAAGAGCCCGCCAATAGGGGCACGAAATACTGAAGCTATTCCTGCTCCCGCACCAGCTGTAATGAAGCTGCGCCTGCAACAAGTAGTAGAGGCAACACCTGGCTAACTGAAAAAAAACAACCAAAACAAATAAGAAAAAAAAAAACCCTCCAGAATCACAGTTTCAATTCAAATATGAGTTTTATAGAACTGAATTTAAAGACCTGACGGTTAATTGTGGGGTTATTATGACACCTTTCATCACTAGGTTCTGAATTCAGATCTAGTCTCAGATTTGATTCTCATGAGTCAAGTTCCTGGGACTACTTGGCAGATTAGCAATACAGTGATTTCAATACTGGGGCTTGTGGAGAACACATGAGAATCCAGTAGCAACAGTGACCAAAGCACCCCATACTGTAGTAAAGTATTACATAATCATACTCTGAACTCTTAGGGCTTTCAGTCAGCAGGAAAGGGGAAATGACAATTCATTCACAGATTTCCTTCATACCATAGCAATTTTTCTCTTTCCTGATCTTCAGCCTTGAAAAAATCCTCAATCCTAGAATATCACATGAGAAATGCAATGCCATGACAGCAAGATGCTGAAGTGTTGCTGAACAGTGTAATAAATGCAAGGCAGACATAACATTTCACATAGTGCAGCCAGCAGGAGCAGGGAGGTGATCGTCCCTCTGTACTCAGCTCTGGTGAGGCTGTACTCCGAGCACTGCGTTCAGTTTTGGGCCCCTCACTACAAGAAAGACATTGAGACCCTGGCATGTGTCCAGAGAAGGGCTATGAAGCTCTGAGGGGTCTGGAGCACAAGTACTATGGGGAGGGGCTGAGGGAGCTGGGATTGTGCAGTCTGAGAAGAGAAGGCTCAGGGGAGGCCTTATTGCTCATTTACAACTCCCTGAAAGGAGGTTGTAGTGAGGCTTGTAGTGAGGTGGGGGTCAGCTGTAGCATGCAGAACAATGGGAAGGATACAGAAAGAGGAAATAAGAGTGTGAAAGAGTTTTACCTTGGAAAAATGTATTTAAGTGCAGCCTTTGCAAAGGATACTGTGCTGATGCTGACACACATAACAGTGCTTACCAGCTTATAAAACTTGCATCTTCTGAATGTGCTCCCTGAGACTCTAAGGGATGATTTGCAGAAACGTGTACTCAGTACTAGCTAGGATTAACATTACACAAAAGTACTTCAGTATTTTGAGTATTAAAAATCATAATTTCTCAGAAATAAATGTATGTTATGTATATATCTGACTGGTCTTCTGAAAATACGAACCCTACATTAGGTGGTCCTTTTGACTTTTCCAGGGTATCCACAAATTTTGTAAGCACCAAGATGGGAGGCAGTAAGGGTAATGGACAGAAAAGAAAAGGAAAAAAAAAAAAAAAAAAGGAAAAAAACTATAAAAGGAAAAGATTAGAAAGTTCACGTGTTGAAGTCCTTACAAGGACCCTCTCCTCGAAGGACTGAGGAGGAGTCCATCAGCAAAGTCACATAGGCAACTTCACATCTGGTAATTTACAACTAACGGGGTTGTACACCATTGGTACACAGATTTTTTACTGCATGTTTTATCTGCACAGGAACATTATTTTCAGCAGTGAAGAACTCAAAAGGTACTGCAGCTAGAGGAAATTTGCTTGGACATCTCTCACTTTCTGTTCCAGTTATTTGCGCATGCTGTGCATCACACCAGCAGTGACAATTAATAATGAAATGAGACCCCTTGTACAGATCTCTTACAGCTGCCTGCTGGATGGAAGCCGTAGGATCCTTCCACAACTCCTGCTGGTTGAATTACTGCTTTGCCTGTGGCAGCACTGGGAGAGGCACCAAGCCTATGTAATAACTCCAAAAGACAACAGGGAGCTGAACTTTTTCATCCTGATCTTTGTAAAGGGAGCGAGGTTTTGCTCAGACTGAAATCTCTTTCTGTTTTTAAGAAGTAATTATTTTGTAAAGAAGACTTCAACACACCATGTCTTTCCAAGGATAGTTCCTGTCTGCAAGCAGGAACTAAAACTTAAAATCATAGAATCATATAAACTGAGTTGGAAGGGACCTTTAAAGGCCATCTAGCCCAGCTCCCCTGCAATGAATGAGAATACCTACAACTACATCAGGCTCTTCTGATTTATTTAAATGATTGACCTTGAATCACAGAATGGCCAGGGTTGGAAGGGACCTCAAGGATCATGAATCTCCAACCCCAGTGCCACAAGCAGGACCACCAATCTCCCCATTTAATACTAGACCAGGCTGCCCAGAGCCCCATCCAATGAAATGATCAAAGAGTGGTTTGGGTCGAAAAGGACCACAATGATCACCTAGTTTCAATCCCCCTGCTATGTGCAGGGTCACCAACCACCAGACCATGGTGCCCAGAGCCACATCCAGCCTGGCCTTGAATGCCTCCAGGAATGGGGCATCCACAACCTGTTCAGTGCATTACCATCCTTTGAGTGAAAAACTTCCTCCTAGACAATAAAGGCAAAGGGAATCCCATTCTCCCCTCCTATGTTTTTTTACTTATTTGCAAGCAGCATATAGTTCACAGTTGCCATTCATTTGATTTTTTCCTATCGTTACTTTATTTTTCTCAGGAAATTAAGATGTGAGTCCTTCTTTTTTTCTTGCTCTAGAAAAGTCAGCATCACTTGAGCTTTTGTACTTGTGTATTTTATATAAATACACAATAAATACCAGCTGTAAGACATAAGCAGGTTTGTAATTTCTTTTTCTGGGAATTAATCTCATTAATTTCAGTAGAACTGTTCACAAGAGAGAGTTTACCAGAGTTACCTTGCAGATACATACGGCAGAGAAGAGGCAGATAAAAAAAAAAGCAAGTGACACAACCATTTACTTTTTTTAAACGAAGAAAGGAAGCTAAGGGCCCTTTGTGCACATTGTGGAATCCCCATCATTTCCTCTTCCTTGAGCTGAGACTCTTAATATGGTGATCAAGCTCATAGCTGAAACTCTCACATTTCTTAAACTCTTCCTTTTACAGCCAAGAGGGCAATGGAAAAAGATCTTTAGTATTAATGCATTCTTTTCCACAAGCCTACAATAGAACCATTTGTGAAGGATTAAATTTATTAAGTATGGTGAGTTTTCTTCCACTACAAAGTGACAAACAGCAGGAAGACCAAAAGACCAGTGGAGCAGCATCTCCATTCCTGCATGAGATGAAAGGTACCCTTGAAGCACGTAGGGTTTGGGGGAGTCACCAGTCTATGCCCTGCCCATCACTTACTTATCAGCTGAATTCCGGAACCTGGTGAAGAAGGGAAGGTGGATGCCAAGTGTGTCCGACTGCAGCTGGCTCAGGCCACAACCCAGGATAGCCCTAAAAGCGGTGATGTATAATTGAGAGCACTCTTCAGTAAACTGTTCATAAATCAGCCCCAGCTCAAAGCAGGGGAGGACAGAGCCTCAGTCAGTGAACAGCAGCAAAGCTAAATTGGCTTCAACAGATTTAAACAAGAAAAAACTTGAACACATCTTTTAAATATGCAAAATCCTGTTGACAAAAAGCAGGAGACTCTTAAAGATTTTCAGATTCTTAACTGAGAGACTTAAATGGCTTTTTTTGCAAGGAGTACTGTGATGATTGATCGTAAAATGCCTTTTGAAGAACCACATGTTAGTGTCTGCCCAAGTGTGGTGACCCATCAGACTACAGCCCGTAGTTTCAAACATCTGCCCCCAGGTTAATGACCACAGCAGGCAGAACAGCTCTGCTTCTGACAGAAGATGCGTAATGATTTAAATTATTACAATATGTTCCCAGGCAGCATGTCAAACTACATTTAAATGGGGGGGGGAAAAAAAAAAAAAAAAAAAAAAAAAATCCCTTAGTGAAATGAAAAATCCATTCACTGTATAATCTTGGAAGACTTCTCTACAAGACTTAAACTAGTGGTCATAAGGAGTCTCTCAGAGGCTTTTAGCAACTTGTGTGTTTATGTTTAATAAAAATGGTAGAGGGTTCCAATTAAATTAAGTTAAATTAGCTTTTAGTTCCTGTGTTTTGAAAAGGCATCACATTAATACCACACTGAATTTCTTCATGGAAATATGATTCCATTCTTTGGCTCAGGCATCACTGTTACCAACCTAGCACAGAAGAAAAACATCACAGCTGCAGTCTCTGAACTCCTAGAGACAGAGGTCTGAAGGCAAAGAAAACAAAAGAAATCTGACGGTAATCACTGTCCGAAAAGTTTGCGGCTCCTCTGACCAAGTATGCTCTCCTATTTTTGAAAATCTGAGTCATCCCCAAGGGTGCTACACCTCCATTCAGATAAATAATAAATAAATAAAAGCTGACAGAGTAGCAGGTCAGGTCAGCAAAGAGAACAAACCTCAAGAATGAATGCTTTCCAAAGCCAAAAAGGATCAGAAGTAAAACAGTGAACTAGCCAACAAGTGATCTACAACATGTTAGCAGAGACCAATTTCACCAACTCTTCTCAAGATATGGCTTAATAATAGTAATGAAGTGTAGCAGAAGTCATTTCCAAATAGATGGCCTTGCAGAATCTCAGCACCTGTGCAAGTGGGTGCAAAAACATTGCCCATTTTGTGTGCAGCCACCTGAACCTGCCTTTATTTTTGCACTGACTTTGCACAGCTAAAAGCAATTACAGTAGATGCAAAGCAGCCAACATTGCTCCAGGCCAACAGCAGTTTTGCCAATTCAGTCTCCCCTGCTTTCTCAGCACATTGTAAGCTACCTCATCAGTTGTCCAGATAGTTACTTACTGAACCCCGCTCAGAGTCATACAGAGAAATTCAGCCAATGTTTAAAACACACTGCATGGCTTGAACAGGTGTGCTAGTGAAAAGGAGGGGACAGCACACCACCACTGGTACTAATGCAACAAGGGAGTTTTGAAGACAATGTTGCCACCAAGCAAGACACTGCAAAGCCATCTCACAGTCTGATAGCTTTAACTTCGGCATTTCTTACCCTAAATGGACCATGGGACCTTCCAGCCCACAGAAGAGTCCAGAGGCTACAGCCAGCACGCATGAGACAAAGGTCCCTAGGAAGGTTTTGATGTTAAATAGATGTTGAATAGAAGTGCCATTCAAATATCCAATGATTTCAGGCAAGCCAGATGGTGAACCAGCTGGACAAAAGAACTGCAAAAGGAAAAAATAATTAGCAGAGTTTGTGCTCGTATCCTTCCAGACACATCTATGGATGCAGTCTGTAAGTCCAGATCTCATCTTGCTCATGAACAAAATTTGCCAGAGCTAACAGTGCATGCACAAATATAATTTCTGGCAACACAGAGATGTGTGTTCTCAGCAGTTGCCATGCATGGGGAAGGGAGAGAAGATGACTGCAGAGGGCACACCTCTGCCCTGAGCCCTACAGTCAAGTCCCTGTATCCTGCACACAGGTTCATAGAATGGGCTGGGTTGAAATAGTCCACAATGATCACCTAGTTTCAACCCCCCTACTATGTGCAGGGTTGCCAACCACTAGACCAGGCTGCCCAGAGCCACATCCAGCCTGGCCTTGAATGTCCCCAGGGATGGGGCATCTGCAGCCTGCTTGGGCATACCAGAGGGAAACACTCCTTGGGTTACCACAGGGGCAGGTGGTTGTGAGCCTGCAATGTTCACTCAGTCAGCACGGCTGTACTTAACTAAATTGGTCAGTTACCACCTGTGCCATAGCAAAATCCCCTTTCCTCATGCAGCCAGACTTCTGGGAAGTTCAGTAAAACGTTCAATTTTTCTGTCACCTGTGCTGTTAATAGCTTTTCTGTAACTAAACTGAGCGCAGCAGAGCAGTAAATGGCAGCAAGACTCTATGCTCTCGCCTTACAGTCTTGTAAAAGCACTGATCTAGGCTGCAAGTGATACCCACACAGCACAGCTAAAAGATCAGTCTAAAACCAACAGTAGTTTTCATACGGCCCGATGGCCTTTGGCTCAGGCCCCTTCCAAACACCAAATTCTCACGTATTCCAACAGTTGCCACTCATATTTATTTTACAGACACCACACACCAAGTGCAAATTGCATGGCTGCCACCACGGATCTCACCCCAGACAGTTCTACACAACTTACGGGCAGCAGAATTTAGCCTTAAGCTGAAGGCCAAAAACAGCCTTCCCAGTTGGGTTGTAAGAGATTTTACATAAATATATACAAAATACTTAATTAAACAATATTTGGAAGAACATGAGATTTGGGTTACTGCAGCACTGTGGGCTCTTTGCACAAAAGTCAGCACTCACCAGCACCAAACTTGAGGACACGAGGACCATGGCCAGTCCGGGACCCAGCACACACACCCACACCAGGTGGAAGTTGCCATCCTGCCCAGTTTACAAAGAAATCGTTACTTCAGCACCTGTGTACTGGCTATATGCCCTGCTTTGTAATCATCTGCAGGTAGAATGTGCAGGGAAAAAAACCAACAAAATAAAAGTAGTGCAGTTTCTTTAAAAGGACTGACACAACAGTAAGCTAAAGGCCAGCATGCCAAGTCGTGATTTTTTTCTGGGCCATTTTGCCCATCTCTGCAAACGCTGTAAGGGATGCATTGTTACTCATCAAGGCCCTTTTGGGAACAAGAGGAAAGGGACTTTAAGAATACGCACAAGAAATCACTAAATGGAGCCCTCAGGAGATGTGCTCTTGAACTGAGGCTTCAAGGTCATTCCTTCATGAATTTGCAGCTCTTATGAATAAACAGAGTACTTCTAAGGAAGCTCTTCTTGTTCCATTTTAACAAAAGGAACATCACTTAAACCATGCCTTCTCACATTTAAAATTGCCTTTCAGTCTCCCTGGTTTTGGGTTTGTTTGTGCTTGGGCTGACTGCAGCCATACTGTTTCCATTGCTCCGCAGCTCCCACATGCTTTGTCTCTTTCCACAGCGCTGGGTTGAGATTCACTGTGTGTGCAGGTGAAACACAACCTTGCATTTCAGAGGTCGTGGTATTACAGCAGGTCACCGCAGCCTTTCCGTCAACATCTCATACCAAGACTTTTGATAACATATAATGCAGCACAGCCAAACAGGAAAGCACAATGATGAGCCTTGCTCATCTGCAGCTGAAGGAGGTGGGTGGGAAGGTTAAACATTTGTACTTCTTTCAGAGCCTGGGAGAGCTTACCTGCTGTCCTCTATGTTAGTTTAATACAATACGACAAATGTTATAATACAACAGGTCAGCAATGTGTGTTGTGGTTGTGCCCTGGAGTCAAACTGTGGTTTCTTTCTATGAATTTAGTTGTACCTCAGTGCATATATACACACACACAACTATGTATATAAGTACACATACTCATATGCATGTATATATGTGTATTCATCCATTGTTTAATATATTTTATAAACATATAATTAGTTTGTATGTGAAATATACAGGGAAGTAGGATTTCAAGAGCATTACATATGCTTTCCTCATGGAAAACTTAAACCTGCCTATTTATTGGATATTCCCTTAGATATCTTCAGCTTCCATCTCATCCACAGAAAACGTTTTCACTTGCATTTCTGACAAGAAATTGAGACCTCCTTCAGCAATTGGCAGCATTATCTTGATTGTCCATTATCCTGATTTCACAGAATAAGTTAGAAGGCACATCTGGAGATCACTTAGTCCAGACAGAGACTCAAAGTAGGTTCAGCTAAATCAGGTTAGTCAGGGCTATGTGCAGTCAGATTTTGAGTCTCCAAGGGTGGAGAATCCACAGTTTCTCTCAGCAACCTTTTCCCAGGGCTTGATCACAAAATAATGAAAAAAGCTTTTGCTTATGTTCAAATTCCTTATATTTCATTTTCCTCCTTACTTGCTGGTAATATTCTTAGTGCACCTGACTGAGGAAGCTGATAGCTGAATGGCATACTTATTAAGTGTCTTAAGGGAAACCTAATCCTTTGTCTTTGGCATCGACAATACATGACATAGCACATGCTCCTTTCATTTTGTCACAAGGAAGACCACAAGACTATAAAAGACTACTTTCATCAGTCTTCTAAGAAAGCCACTAGATATTAAACTGCAATTGAAGGTAAGTTGGAGAAAAGGAACATGTCCACACAAAGAACCACAGGATATCTGACATCTATACCCATCTAGACAGGCAGAACCTCTAGTGAGTTAAATCTTCATGTGGGTTTTCCAACAAATGAGTACAGAGGAGGTCAATCTAACTTTCTTTTGCTTACCTTCAGGTAACTTTCCACCAGGTCCCATTTCAATTTGAAGAGAGAATCAACTATCTGATGAGTCAAAAACCCCAGCATCCCAACTGCTGTTCCAATTAACCCCATCAGCAACCATCGATCCCACTCTTTTCTAGAAGCAGGAGAACACAGTTATTTCTCAGCCTTCCGCAAAGAACCATTTGCTGCACTTCTCTATATACACAAGTTCCACTTTCAGGATCTTCTAATTATTAATCATGAGTGCATGAGCAAGAGGCTGTTTCTCTCACTGTGTCTCACAAAAGCCCATGCTCACAGTACACTAACTTCAGGTGAAAGACATTTGGGTAACAAGCATCACTGATTTTTGTTTGTTTGCTATTGTGTATAAGCTGCAATGTAATCTGCCTTCCAGATGGTGATTGTCTGATGCCATCTCAAAACTCATTTATGAGTATCAATAATTAAGCATTCAGCAGCGCAGTCAGAATTTGCTTAAAATAAATTACTGTTGTCTTCTTCTGCAACTAATGCAGTGACACAGCTTCTATTATGCAAATATACACAAATTTTTATTTCTAGTTCGCATCTTTTGTATCATATATCTCTAATAATAATTATGTACTGACAATAACTTTTGTTAGTTTAGTCATTTAGAACTAAAGCCACCCAACTTAGATTCAAATGCCACGTTTCTTACATATTACACTAAGAGACAGTGAATTTCAAGAAAAGTCTCAGTAAGAGAACATTCCACAAACCTCTGCAAAGTCTCTTAAAATTGAATACAGTGAGTTATAACTTCTTTTCCTTATATTCAATAATTTGTCAAGAGAAAAGGGATACGCACTCAAAAAACAATTTTAAACAAAGGTTGCTTGCCACTTGCCCCCCTCCTTTCTATAAAAATATTTTCCTATGTACAGGAACAGCACATAATGTTTTCCTTCTGCTAGGAGGCACCTCCCTGGATTGCCAAATTTCCTAAAGCTTAGAGGCTATAACGATATATAAAATAAATTTACCCATATGTTTTCTCTTGTAGCCACTTCTTATAAACTCCACTGTGTGAAGGCAAATAATCCAAACTTTCATGGGGCACTGGCTGTTCTCTCTCTTCACAGTCATAATAGGCTAAATTACTTCTGTTGATGCCACATTGCCTCCTAAAATCCTGAGGATGAATCAGATCAGGGCCATGATCTTCTGCCATCAACATTCCCTCTTCGCCATCATCCATATGTCTTGTATAGGAAAAAAGTGATGACATGATGTGTCTTCCAAAACCTTTGAGATGTCAAGAAGAACGATATGAGCCAACAATCAGTCACCTTGAGACTGAAAGAAAAACCCCATGAGGATGGGGGTGGCTGTGACACAGAGATGGACTTGTTTGTGTCTGGGGTTGGTTTGCTGTGGCTATGCACACCTCCAGCACCTTCAACGCAACGAGAACTTGTCTGAGCTGGAGCTCACTGGTGAAGGAGTCACTCACACCAGAGAGATCTTAAAGCAGTCCACAGTAACAAGACTATTGCACCTGTTCCTCATGGAATGTTCACATGACAGTGATAGGGGCTTTGATTGTTTTAAAGATATGATCACATGCTGTGCTTCGAGCTGTCTGAAGATCTTGACCCAATACTATAATCACACAATAAAAAATGTTTATCATTCACACTAAAAAATAGGATGAAAACAAATTTTAAAATTGCCTACCTGGCTTGCTACAGTTTGGGTCTTGTACATCAGGAAGTTTGCAGGTTGGCAGTTGAAAGCAGAAGACTTGTTGCAGGTCACATATTTACTGTAAATAGAAACCTGTTACATGCTGCAATGTTTGCCACCTCCAGGGTGTGTTTTTGGTTACAGGGAAAGGAGAGCAAAAGGCTGCTGCTGCTCCCCAGTTGCTGGCACATGGGTCAGTTTGGAAAGGTCTCATCTGAAGCAGTGATGAAACATTAATAGTTCCTGGTTGTCAGTTAGTGACTAGGAAGTGGTGAGAGCTCTTAATCAAGCCATTTACTTCTGACATACAGGCACTTATATGATGTCACTTTCTAGTTGTGTTAGATCAAGCTGGTATATGTGTATTATACAAATCAAATGATGATCAATCCTGATCTCTGCAGCAGCTTCTCAGTTGTACTGACAGATTTCACAGGCATCCTCTCGTGCATTCAAATTTTAAAAAACAAAACAGACTTAAGAATGGGTTTTCAAATATCAGCCCCGAGTTTTTTCCCCTGCTCTCTAGTTCATTTAAATCCACCAGTACACTTGCTTCTTCAAAATACATTTCATGAACTCCAGAACAGTGCACAAATGGCCAGCCGGAGAGCACAGATGTGAGCCTGCAGGAAAGCAAAGCATGCCTGTGTCCCAGTGACACCTCCACAGAAGACAGCCATGGCCTTGCAAAATGCACACACACATTCATGGGACATTCATTTATTGTTTCCACAAAGAAACTTGAAGACATATTCCTCCTGGATACAGAAAAATAGTTATTTTCAGAACACTTAGAGAAAGGCAGCAACTATAGATTATCAGTGGGGCTGTAAAAGCATTCCGTACCAGAAATTCCTGTGGTAGAAATACATAAAGCTTAAAGACCCCATCAGAATTGGACCCCAAACCTATGTGTTTCAGCTGTCATTGTGTGCACAGGGGAGCATATTTAACACATCAATGCTGAACGTGAGCCTTCATCTTTCCTCTGCAAAGTACATTGGAGGGCTTATTAATCAGCCCTGTCAAGTGTACATAAAGATTGCACTGCTTTCTACCACCAGCGTTCATCTCCAAACATCACCCAAGGATATCCCTGCTTGACCAAGAGCTTCAATGGCTCAGATTTTAGCCTGCCTGCAGGCAGCGATGAAGTACATTTCCCAGTGCTGGAAGACAAAATTCCAAAACACGAGAGCAGAAAACCCAGGCTGTGCCCAGTGCTCAGGTTTTCCACTCATTGCCACTGCTCTCCAAACAGCATTAGCAATACAGCATGAATTTAATACCCCCCAGAACTCTACTACTTGTCTTTAAATAGCGCAGACATCAAACAAATCCCAACAATTACACGCAAATGCAGCTACACTACAACTCACAGCAAAAAACCGCGCTAAAACACTCTGGCTTAGGAAGAAGCAACCCCTTATCTGTATATCTAGGTAACTACACAATGTAATTTCCACTGAGAAGAAGCAAGAGTATGAAAACTGAGCAAACATTTCATCAGCCCTCAGTTTTCTACAGACAGAGAATCAAGCATTTCTGAATGGCATATTTCAATTACAAGAATTCCTTCACTCGCCTGTTTCTTTGTCTTCAGCTACAGGCTTATTAGAACAGGGGATGCGATTTGTGCATCTGTCAAGCAAAGGGGTGCATGTGTTTGTTGGCATCTGATTTAATACTGATTATTACACAAATATTACAGAATCATCAAATCATAAATACAGTAAAACATTAGAGATTAATAATTAACATTGTTATGCTGAATAGCACAAAAATTCCTAACAGATGTGTTTTTGAAATGCCAGGAAGAAATAGTTGTTACTTCAAGGAACACAAGCAGTTTAGATTTTATTATTATTATTATTTTAGCAATTGAAAAGAGAAATGAGGAGTTTCCAAAGCAGTGCTCTGTTCCAAGCATCCCGCTCTAAAAATCATAACCATCACACTGCTAACCAAGGTGACAAAGGCTTTAAACACTCAATGTTTAATTTGGATGACAACTCAAGGAAGCAAATACTTGTCATAGTCATTGAATGGCAATATTAAAACCATCGCTAACCAGAAACATGACTATATATTTTCAATTCACATTATTTCAGTACTTCAAGTTACAGCACTGAAGGAGCAAAAACATCAAACTCATTTAGCAGAACTTTGCTCTAAATGCAAAGACTCGTACACTTGATGCTGATTGTAAGGACACAGCTGTTTGAAATACTGTCAGATAATAGTGTAACAAATCCATCGTTACAGGTTAATTCTGCCAGAAGAGATCATAAATTTTATCTGTGAATCTTCATACAGAAAAAAAATTACACGAGACAGAAATCTGAGAAGACACAAAATAAGATGACTGTGATCAGCTCCATGAATCCTGAAATGGTAGTGCTGCAGCAAGGCGTTACTTTCAAGATTTATCAGCAGTGGAAGGTCCGATGGCTCCAAGCACCCCACAGCACCCAGACGATCTGGAATCACGCACTTTCTTGGGGCTTCCATCCAGCAAACAACAAACATGAAGAAACAGTAGGCCAGAATAGGTGGGGATCAGGGTTACCAGCAATTCGTCCAATATTTTGGCAAATGCAACAAGGATTTAACTCAGACTTTCCTCTTTAATAGTACTGACTGAATTAATCACATCTACATTTCACCTTAGGACCACTGATCACGAATCACTCTGATTAACCTAGAATCTCAGTATCACAACTTCCATGCTCTTGGTTTGCAGTTCTCTACTGTGGCAAGTTTTGCATACCAAAACCTAAAAGGAACAGAGCCATCTGGTTAATTGTGCATTATCTCAACATCACCCATGACGTTACCCATTCATGTCATTTGGCACTAGTATAAATAATAGAAGGCTTTTAATATTTATCACTATTTCAAAATGGTAAACATAGGAAAACAACAAGCTACTTGAATGTGGGAATGCTACTTGAGTGCTGGTATACAACATACATGGAATGCAAATTTATTGTACATCCTTACAACTGTTCATCAATTGAGCAGAAGGTATGGATCAATTTAGTGAAAAAACAACAGCAACAAAGCATTGCAGACAGCATTAACACCCAGCTAACGTAGAAAACTGCTGTTTTAAACACTGAATGGAGCGCTCAATCCTATGAAAGCTGATGTCAGATAGTGAAATCTGTTCTTCTGTACTTTTGAAGTTATTTTTAAGGCCACTGAAAGAGCACAATTCACTGTTTCAGGGAATAATTCCAGTGCCAAAGCAGGTCTTCTGAAGAAAAAAAAATGTTACAGCAAAACATACAGAATTAGCTCAACACCTCCTTTCCCAGCAGCTAAGAACAGCCACTCCAGGGGCACAACGGCTGCATTTCCAGAAAGCAGAGGCCAGAATAAATCAAGCAGTAGTCAGACACTCTGCCTGTGCCACAGGACCATTACCAGGCAAACTGCTCCACCATCCCCCTGCATCAAAACATGGGGGAGGAGTATTGTAATAGGTGTTAAGCCCTGAATTATGGCCCCAAAAGCTACTACGTAGGAAACACATTCCCACAAACTCACCATATATTTAAAAGTAACCACGTAAAACAAACAATTGCCTAAATGTTTATTATTACGGTTGATCAAATCAGAAGACATGCTGACATTTTCCTTTTGGTAGCCACTGTACAGTAACATTTTGCAGGAGCGTGAATGACGCATTTATTCCACAGTAGCTCTGCCTTGCCAGCTATCAAGTATTCTCAAGATGCTTTTGGGAAGATCCGTGCCATCAAGGAGCACACCTTCATGTACTTCACTACGGATGGGTAAGGCACGTTATTACTAATGTGGATGTTTCCATAGGATTGCTCGTTATATCTTAAGGTTTAAAAGCACGAAACCACCTTTTGGTTTACTCCTCTATTTCACAACGGACTCTTCCCTCCCTTGAAAAAGCGGCACACAGGAACTTCAGCAGTTTCAGAGCACAATGTTTTAAACGCCAGTTCAGGACCACTAGCAAATTAAGAATTTTCACATGCACTTTGAAGAACAATTGCTATATTTAGATTCTGAGCTCCGTTCCTCACGCAACTGGCTGAAAATGGTGCTCTACTTCGCAAGACATGCAAATGCAGTTCTGAGGGGAAAAAAAAAGTCAGACATTTGCTAACAACAGCACGTACAGATCCTGCCCAACGAACATCACACAAATTAAGGAGAGGAAATTTCAAATGCTGGCACGGAAATTAAGTTACCAAAAAGAAACACAACACGATAAAACAAATTGCAGGGCAAATGCTGATCAGACACAGATATTTGCGAAACAATGCAACCCTTCCAGAGGAGAGTAAGCAGCTGTGCACTAAAGTCTTCCACACGTAATAGAACAGCTTAAGGAAGGCTTTCAACTTGTTGCAGTAGCCAAAAACACTGTAACATTCCATAAGGAGTTGCATACAGTCTTGTACCACTGTGAGCAGAAGGGAAATCCAAGACACATAAGACCACTGCAGGAGTATGTTTCAGTCATCTCACACTCTGGTGTCAGAGTTCAGGTCAGCTCTCTCCACCATTGTTTTTTCCTACGCAAAGTGTGTCTGCTTAAAGTTGGATATGCAGATTAGTACAGATACAAACAGATCAACAGACAAGGGTGAAGACTTGATGATGCAGGATGATCTTGTATCAGATATGACCAAGTGATCAACCAGACCTTTTTCATGCTGTCAATAAGATAGTCTCTTAAGCCACGTAAATAGTCTGAGCGTTTCTCATTCTCTCGAGTTTATGGTGCAACTTTCCCAAAAATTCACGTCTCAGAACTGCATGAATCCATTATTGTAACTGATTATAGATACCAATGTCAATGTAAGAAAAGAGGATTTAACGGCATCAAAATCATTCAAATGAAAATTAAGTAGGAAAACATTGCAGTGCACTTCAACCAAACCACCAAACTGTCACAAATGACACATCATATAAATACAGACAAGAGGTAGCTGGCAGCTATAGTTCCACTAGTTCTAGAAGTGCCACATTTGTAAAAAATAAAAAGTATTAAAAAAATTAAATTTCTCCACTGAAAGCAAAGAACATCTAGTTTATTGCTTTTGGAGGTTCTTTACATGAGAGATTGGCAAAGGCATATCAAACAAAGTTACCTGGCTGTTGATGGCTTTTGATTAAATTCACTTTTTTGAAAGAATAAAACCTTGAATGCAAACAGTCAACTTCCCACTGTTAGATGTTCTCACCAAAATAAACAAACACATTTTTCAAGAGGGGTCTCGTTTCCAATAGGACACTGCTAGCTTACTTTCTTATGAGAAATCAGTAACAGAACCCAAACCAACGATCTCACCAGAAAAAAAAATATTGAAAACGCAGACCAACATTTTTAAGAGGCAACAGGCATTCTAAGTAGAAGGACAGTGAGGAAAACAACACATGAAACGCAGATGAAGATATGATGATCTGTGGTACATGTGTGGGTTTTTCATTAAAGCTTCCAGAAGATTCTTTTTGTGTGTGTGTGTGTTTGAGAAGTGGCAAAGGTGGCACAAGAAAAAAGGAAAGAAGCATAAAAGAAAGAAAGATGCAAGAATGCATGAATTGAGGTAACAACTGCATGATAGAGACCTGAGAGACTTCAGAAATGTGGTCTGAAAACTGCTCAGAGATCAAGTCAGTCACTTGAAAGTTGTGCTCATTTCTCAAAAGATTCTGGAGGAGAGACATAAGGGAATCTGATAGATGAGATATTTGCTTTTGGTTTGAGGAGGGGAGGCTGTTTGGCTTTTTTGTTTTTCTTTACATGCACAGTGCAAGTTTGTATAAAGAAGTGGTAGCAGAGATGACAGACTCTGCAGCAAAAGAAATACCTTGACCTCTAAGTAAACTAAGCATACAAAACGTAAGAATAGAAGGTGCATGTAAAACCAGCAGCAATATTATGTTTGGCTTTCCATTACTTCTGCAAGTTACTGTACATATAATACATCACTGTTATAGAAATGGCACAGCCTCAGACACTTTCCACATTTTATTTACATTTTAAGACTAACTTTAATCTCAATCACATATCCATACATTTCCTTTGTTTCACTAAAACTTAAATGCATGGTTTATTAGAACAAAGACTGTAAACAAATATTTGCCATGTCCGATACATGTAACACACAGGAGCTGCTTAACAGAAATTAATCCCCCCATTTTATAAATACAGGTATCAAAACAATCCTGAACATACTTTGTGACACTACTAGTAGTCGGTACCCACACCCTTGCAAAATTAAACAAGATGAGCAATGGTATTCACTGTACCTGCTACTTTAAAACAAATTTTAACTGCAGCTCTTTTACTAAGCAAGATGGATAAAGCATGCCATTTATATTTTGCCTTCTCAAGAGATTATTTTCAGAAACATATATTATTCCACAGCAATCTGACACTTCCTGTCATGCTTTCATCTTGTAAAACCTGAATTCCAATTTTAGGCTATTCCAGGCTTATGCTTAAATGACAGTGCCTTGGTAAGAGAAAAAATAATTGTGCTGCCTTTTTCTCCCATAGTGCCTGAAAACATATTGGGCATACATATATTATATATATTCTTACAAATGTCCAGGTCATGTATACCAGCTGAAATTCTTTTAATGTGTGGGTGTTTGCATTGTGAGATTTAATCAAGACATTAACATGAGTAGAAGGTTGTTGTTTTAAGACAGAAGTTTGAGAATCAGCTAAAATTAATTGTTGTAAGTTTGTCCTTCTGGAGGTTGTGGAAGCTTCATATTTTCTTTGGACATCATTAGACGTCTTAGCTCTTGAAGTACAACTTTAATGCTATAAGAATTTTGCCATTTTGCTAACACTGGTATGCTCCGTGCATCCACCTGGAAAGAGAAGAGAGAGTTGTAAGTTATAATGAAATAATAATAAAAAAATCTATGTATGAATTACTGCTATTGACCTAAGGGTTCTAAGAAAGAGTCAAAACATTCTCTGACAATTTCTCTGTGGCATAAAGTCCCCATGTTCATAACACAGTTTTTAGGAAAATAAACATACACTTGCACACAGATACAGATTCTGCAATAAAACCCATGCAGGTGGATCCCTCATCTGTGCTGATATTAACATCAGTGAGAACAAAAAGGATGGGGTGAGTGGAGAGGAAGTCAGCAAATAGTTCACTGCTAAACTGGAGTCATACCTTACAAAATTCAATTCTACCGATTTGTTTCAAATGACTCAAAAAAAAATCACCTTCATTAAGCCAATGTATATACTTGGGTTTTTAACGAGCTGATGAAAACACTGACATACAAGTGTTTGCAAATACATCTCTTAAGGAATACTTCCCTTGCTTCAAGTATCAGTTTGTGATTTTTCCGTACCGATATTATGTAGTGCTTCTGATATACCAAGTATCAGTACATATGGTAAGAATTGGCCTGAAATACTTGATTCATGATGTTGAGCCATTTATTAGTTCTTCGCATTGTTCTTGCAGTAAATCATTTAATGGAGCTGTGAAGATTACTTGCATGTGGACTTTCCCTATTCCTTTATTAAACCTGTGAGATAACTTACACAGTCACAACACAACAGAAAGGTTTCAATAGGCAAGCACAAGTCAACAAATGAAAGTCAGCCTGTAAACTGTTTTGGCAGCAAGTACGTCCTGGCCACTCAGGCCTGCACAGAGCATCCTAAGATCTTAGGGAGCCCACATCTGTGGACGGCAAAGGAACCCCAAGGGCAAGAATAGGGCAACTGCACAATACTGAGTTCCACTGCCACAGTAATGCAGGCAGGCCATGAGGCTATAAAAGTGCTGAAAAATCACTGATTTATAACTTACGCTGTATAAAGCATCATGAAGCTTCTTTTCTCCTCATTAGAACAAAAAGCAAAAACAAAAAAAAACTTCACTGTCCTTAGAAAGAATTCTAGCAGAAACATTTTCTTTCTAGATTGTTCAAGTTGAGGCTATTTTCAGAACACCAGAAGATAAGACTAACGTTTTTGTAAGAGGAAACTGATGCCAAAGCTTAAGAGCATGCTGGCGTAGGTAGCAATAAGAACTCAAGAAAATTCTCCCTCTCACTAGGCACTTTTTCCCTGTAGCAGTGCTACTGTGTATCAGCATTTCAGATGAGCCATGAAATGTTTGTAGGCCTTCTTTGTGATGTGAAGTGATAGAGGGCAGGATCCTTGATCCCATTCACAGCTCAGCACTTCTCTTTGCACAAAGAACGTTCTGCCTAGAGTCAGAACTCCTTACATAGCCAACACAGCTGCAAAAGACCTCACATCATCAAACCACAGTATAAAAGGCAGTAAGACTAATACATAATTTATAAATGTTTGTAATAATTAAGAAAGGAGATCAAAAGGAAAGTTATCTTATGCATCAAGGTCATGATAGTTTGAAGTAACCAATGAGTGTATGAGTTTACACAGAAAGGTTTTCAAAGTACCACCAGTCGTAGAATCCTAGAAAGGCTTGGGTCGGAAGGGACCTTAGAGATCAAGTTTTAACCCATGTTAGGGTTAAAACTAAGTGATTTTTAACCCTAACCCCTGACATGGGCAGGGCTGCTACCCACTAGATCACCAGTCAGACCATCGTGGTAATTCCTGGACTACTTCCTCTTCTTCTGACAGAAGTATCTGGTTTAGTGTGGTCGATAAAAGAAGCAATACCTCAGTAACAGATGAAATGAGTGCCAGATCATATGTTCACTTTGCATTTTGTTGCAGATGATTAAGAAGTTATTTTTCCCTATATATGTACACACACACTTATTACTACTTGCTAATACTTCTCTGCAGCTTACCTACTATCCTCTTCTATTCAGCAAAATAGAACAAAATATGAGTACTCTGTGCCCTTTGACAGACCTGTAATTTAAACAACTTCCATGTTGAACTGAAATACAACACCCTCAGTAGCTGAGGAGAAATCACACATCACTGATCGCCTTGAGAATCAGTCATCTCCCCAAGAAAAACTAAGGAAAAGAAGTAAAGGTAAATGAGTCCAAGGACCAGACAACAGCTGCAACAGAAGCTTTCCAGCCAGGAGAAATGCGCACTTTGGAGACTCATGTGGTAATCCTGTGGTAATCAACAACTGGTGGCTTTAGAAGACCACCAGTAAGCCAATATGAGTAAGAATAAAAAAGTAGGGTTAGCTTTCAGTAGGTTTGAAAGAGAAAACTTAGTATCTGTTTAGATAAGGACCAAGTTAGAAAAAGTAGATGTAAAGGCAGTTGTTCTGGGATTCCTCCAGTGAACATCTGCCTTCAGCCTTGCAGTTCTGCTCCCAAACTATCTTCCTTTTCCTTGATTCTCCACAACTTTACCTTTTTAGTCTACCTCAAGTTTGGACTCAGCCTCATTTGCAGCACTTAGTGATCAGTTATCACTGATGTTTAAGCAACGCAGTTCCACATACACTAGCTGTGTTGGAATATGAGAAGGGATCACTCCGAAGTAAGCTTCTTCAGCTTTTCTTTTTGGCTGGGAATTTGTAATAGTAAGCTCACAGACTGTAAACTCTGTCCTAAAGTTATGAATGCTTTCTGAGTAAAGACTGCTGCAACATAACGTTTTGTTGCTGTTTATCTCAAGTCTCTTTTTGCAAGTCACCGACTTTTTTGATGACATCTTACAGCAGTGAAAGATTTTGGCTCAGGAATTGCAGTGCAGAATGTATTTCCCATTTAGACAGTGTGCAGTAAATTCACTTTATGAAGAACAACGCTAAGATATTTGGAAGGCTGACGCAAACTTTATAACATTCTAATCACACAAGAGCATCTACGTAATAGTGAAGGATGCATCTGTTATGTATAAGAGGAAGAAATTTCTAGATGTCATAAAAGCTAATAGAGTTGAAAACTGCAATCTGAGGACTATTTTATTTTGGGGTACACAACTGTAAATCTGACTTAAAAAAAAAGGAGAAATTATGTACATTATTTCACTAAATTACTGGGATCAAACCAAATAATTTTCCAAAATGCTGTGAAGTATTGGGTATTTATAATTTTCTCAGTAACTTTAGGAAAACTTAAAGCAGAAGCAAACTGCTTAGTTTACAATAAGCACACTCAAAGCAATAACTGGACAGCATTTGATGGAATTATAGTTGACAGAGGCCCAGCTGAATTTATGAGTAACAAGGATTTCCAGCTGTAAGTTTTTATGATGCAAATCCTGCAAGACAGACCGTTAAAAAACACTCTCAGAGACTCAAAAATCAGACATCTCCAAAATACCATGGGAAAATAAATAGCATGCCAGAATGCAACCTGCATTTCATCAATACAGGATACAGAATTTAAAAAAAAAAAAAAAAAAAAGCCACACCACAGCATTAAGAATGATAATTTAAATACAGTTTTACAACAACGACACCATTAGCACAGAAAAGCATTTTGTCCAGCCATACGTAAGTACTTGGACTAGCTTTTCTAAACTTCGTACCCCAGTCCTGTATGCAAACTCAGTAGCTCCACAAGCAAAGTGAAAAGCAGAAAACCACATGCTATAGCTTCCAAATAAGAAATGCAATTTCAAAGGGTGATTCAATGAACCTAAGTTAGGCCTTCTTATACAAAATACTCTTAAAGCAGCCCTCTCCTTTTCTACAATGTCCCTGAAGTTATGCTGCTGATGGAAAATTCACTTACAAGCAAACGTTCCTTCCCAAAACAAACAGGAAGTCAAAATATTCCAACAGTCAGTAAGAATAAACTCTACTCACATACCTGCACTTTAATGCAAAACATAGAAGCAGTTTAAGACTAGCTTTCTTACAACAACATTAACTCCAATAGACATCCATCACTCCCCTCCACCTTCCACACTTAACTCAAAAGAAATTATTACCCTTGAAGCTCATGCTGGGGATTCTACCTCGAGCAATATCTATCATAATTATTTTGTATACTTTAACGCTGCCAAAAATGTATTGAATATTACTATAATATCGTCATGGCAACGCTTCTGCTGCTGTTTATCTTGGGTTTCTATTCTACAAGTCATCAATATTTTTCATGACATCTACAAGCAATGTGATCAAAAGATGGCCATGAGTGAACAAAGAGGCTGCAGAAATATAGATAGCAGAGCTTCTTTGAAGACAAAACACTATCATTTTCAATCATTCAAAGTATGCAGCAAATCACTTGTGATCTATTATATGAAAGAACAGTGAGAGAGCAGCTTCAGAGAGACAAGGAAATAAAATAGGAAGCAGAAACATGAACTGTTCCAAAGAAGCTGGAGGATGTTTTAGAAGAAAAAGAATCTGAGCTTGTGGGTCAGACAACAAATTAATATTTTCATCCATTAAACATAACATACATTTATTCTGCTTTCCAGTATTTTGCAGCAAGCTGGAACATACATGCACAGAACTACTGCAAAGAGACCTCCATTTTGATCAGAATTTCTAAATAACATCTGGTTCTGAAATAAAACTTTCACTAATGTTTAAAAAGAAGCTTTAATGAAAAGCTAAGCAGCTTTTAGAGTATGTATATACTGTCATCCATACTCACACTATAAACAAAAGCTTTTACTTAAACCCCTATTTTTGAAACACGTGCTTAGAAGACTGAAAACGAAAACCAAGATTTGTCTAGTTTTTTTTAATTTGGAACAAAGAAAATATAAAATTATCCTACTCTTAGGAAGAGACCTTTGGGTCCACCTGGCTCAACCCCCACCCAGAGCAAAGTGCCCAGGTGGCATATGAAGATCTCCAAGGAGAGGACCGCAAAGCCTGTGGGCAGTCTGTGCCAGTGCTGTCACTCACACAGTGAAACACTCCCTGATGTTGAGATAGAATCGCTTCTTATTCCTACCCTTTCCATTAGAAAAGAATCTGTTCAGCACAAGTCAACTGCCTCTATATCTTGTACATTCTTTGTGTATGACTTCTCTAGAAATGTGACATTTCCATCCACACACAAAACACTACAGATAAGTGGCTTAACCAAAAATGAAAAAGTAGGTTGGAGCAAAGCCAAACAAACAGCTCTCCATCAGAATTCCAGCTCTGTGCTCTCAACTGTAAAACGTGCCCCCACTTTATCTGATATATCTGGCACAATTTTAGTGAGAACAATGGCAAAGCAAGTTAAAACACAAGAAATCAAGACAAAGGGTACATCAAAAAAATCACATAAATTCAGTTTTAAATTCATTAGTGCTGCGAACTGTTTACATTAAAAAGTGCAACCTACTCCTACTGAAATCCACGAAACACGTACAGTTAAGCATCTGCACAGCAAATCCTTCATAAAGTATACTATCTGCTAGAACCATTGGGGTAAGAACGAACTTTTGTTGCAAGCTTATAAATGAATTAGAATCAAATTTTCTTGTAGCAACGACTGAATTTTATCAGTGCTTTTAAAACCACCCGTCAAACTTCCAGTCCCAATATTCAGTCCATTTCTCATCAGGCTGAGGGAGTTCAGGCTTCTCCAAACACAAGCTCCAAGCAGATGGGCTCAGTAAACACAAGCTTTCAGGCTCTGCAGGCCTGAAATTTTGCTTCTGGAAACCAGCAGCTATATTCTCAGGCATGCACAGATGAATTAATGACAACATACTTCTTTAATGATTCAGAATAATACATGTTACAAGGGGGAAGTATGAAAATAATATTATAAACATACCAAAAGCTCTACTGCATTCCAGATTGGCAGCTTTGGCTGGTCACAACCTCTTAATAAATACAGATACTGAGATTATAAGCTACAGCTGGAATAAAGAGCAACAGCTGGTTTGTAGACAGTAATTTTAATAAGATCTTCAGATAGAGTTGGGTTGTTGACTAGCAGGAAGAAATTTCAAATCTCCTTTAAACTGCTGCTGAGGTGTTAGTCCACAACAGCTCAAACACCCTGCTAAGAACATAATTTATTGCAAATGGATCTTTAATATGAAAGAGGTTACCATCTATATTAAAAGACTTTAAGACTGAAGCTTAAAAATAATCTCAGATCTGAATAAATCCACTATAAAGAAAATAGGCATTTAAACACATCAGTTAATTACAAGGGAGTTACATCCACAATACGATTCAGGCAGAAACATTTCCATTTGTAATTAATGGAAATATCAGGTAAAGTTTGGATACTAAAACAAACTTTACTAACTGAACAAAAAATGGTCTTTAGTACAGCATTCCTCTTAGGATAGAATCTAATGTTCATTTTTATAAGAGCAATCCATAGAAAATATATGGCTTAAACATTTTTTTTCTGTGCAAAATTAAAATCTTCCATTTTATTTCAGAGAAACAAGAGTTTCAGTATTATAAATAATGCCTGTCTCACTGGTAAGCCACTGAGAGCCACTAAAATACTGTAAATACCTAAAGATTTAAACGTATGCAATAGGTAACCAAAATTTCATTTAAACCAAGTACTTCATACTGTACAATTTAAAAAGGAAAGCTCCTTTCAACATGCATAATCCTCATCTGGAATGTAAATAGTTTATAGTACAGATTAACAATATTGTTGGTCTTACCATTTCAACTTACCATTCCATTGGAATTATTTATTCCATTCATATTAATTTTAGTTACAAATCTAACTGTAGGAGGTGCTTCTGGATATTTAGGTCCACACTCTACTTTCAGACTGTATATTCTGTTTTCATAGTTTGTCTAGAAAGCAAAAAGACAGACTAATGCACCTTACTGAAAGCTGAATATTCAGAAAATAACAAAAAGCAAAGGCAAGAGGAATAAAGACAAAGAAATACGAAATAATTAAATTTATTATTATTACGTACTCGTTGATAGTATTGGATTACTAACTGATATCCCACTGTTTTGGTTACACTGATTAGCTGATGAATTTCTATAAATTATACTACTTATTGACAGTACCATACAAAAGCTTTTAACAGAATAATTTTTTTTTAATTCACATTTCCTCCATTTGCATTGCCAAAGCACTTTTGGTACAGCAGGGAGCTGAGGGAAGAAAATAATCTTTAGAGGAAACAAAAAGGGAACAGGGAAAGATAAAGGTGAAAATAACCACACAAAAAGGGAACAGGGAAAGATAACTGTGAGAATAACCAAACAAAAAAGAAGATGCAAATAGTATGCAAAAAAAAAAAAACATTCTAGAAGTAAGTAGCACTCCAGAAAATATCCAAAACTCCCATTGCTGAAAATTTTTAAGCAAGTAAATACTTCAGAGAGGAATAAAATCAAGAAATGGCCATTTAAAGCTTGGTTTACCAAAGCATTTATTAATTTCAGGCAGTGCAATTAAGTGACAGCACCTTTGCAGAAAACACCTCTCCAAAATGACTGTGGAAGAGTTCATTAACAGTTCATTCATACCTGTTTCTAAGTATATCTTGAGAAAATCCAATCAGAAATAAATACAATTCTAACTTTTTTTTTTCTTGTCAAGTAGGACATGCATGATAAAAAGCATCAGCATCTCTACTGGTCACTGATGCACATGGTCTGCACTCCAAAAGGAATATAAACACAGCTCCTACACAACGCCTACTGCTAATGTGAACCTGCAGCAAAAAGATGCTTCCAAACTTTCAAAAAGTACCATTTGCAAGCTGTTCTGCATCAGCCAGCTGTCACTCACTCCAAGTAGGAGAATCAACTTCAATGTTAAAATTTCAGAAGTTCACTCTGTGTCCAAGTAAATGGCAGCACGAAAGCATGCCACTGAAGGATCCTAACTGTATCCTGTAATTTCAAGAAGCTACAGATAGACCAACAACGGGTCAGAAAGAAACAAAAGGAAGCAGGACACCTTTCTATAAAAAAAAGATTTTCTATTTTATTACCCACTACAAGCAGGAGGCCCAAAAACACTTATCTTGTCCTGCTACAGGTAATATATGTGCTACCACATTTCAGAGAAGAATGCTGTCAGCTATAGTGGAAATAGGCCAAAATGTACATCCATTGCTCACAACTCTGAAAATTCCTGAGAATGGCACTCATTCACATTCCCTTATTCCAATCCAGGCAGCTTCTCAATTTTGCTGTGTTTTTCCAATTGACACTTAACTGTAAGTTAAAAGTCCATTACCAGCTCTCCAAAAGTCTCAAAAGCATTTTTCCATGGTCAGAAAAATGTTTCCTTTTATTCAGAAACAAATTTCTCCTCCTCCTTCCTTGTTAGTTCACTTTGCAAATCAAGTAAGAAAGCATTGATAAGCAACTCCTTGCACAGCTCCAGAGATTGGTATATGAAGAACTTCGTGCTGTGGGAAATATTAGCAACTTTCCCTGTGCTTAGCCAAGCTGCACACTGTCTACCTAACTCAACCAATTCCAAAAACACCCATCTTCTACAAACCCCAAAACTGGATGTGCAGTTCTTTTCATTGAGGTACCATCCTGGTTTGAGAGCTGGTGGCTTTTACCATTCACGGTCTCCACATATTGAAATTCTTTCTACTCTAAGCAAGATTGCAAGACTCTATTTTACTTACTCTGTATTACTTGCTTGCACTCTTTTACATAGGAAGTCAGAAAGAAAAAAAAATAAACAATATAATTTGACTAGAATTTAAACTGCATCCCAGTGGTTGTTCTGTTTTTGGTAAAAGCCTTTAGCCTTACATAATAATCACTTCCTTCAAAGATGTGTTAAGAATCTGCTTTAGGTGAAACCAGAAACTAGCCGGACAGTTCTAGAAACTATTACAAATTTTCTTCTGAACAGATTTGAATACTGTGACTCCACAGAACCTAGTATCCAGGCATACCCATGTTATGTTTGTATTTTAAATTGGTCCTGTCTCAAAGTCTCAGGAGCTCGATACAATTATGCAGATATTCTAAACAGACTGCTGCATGTTACAGCTAATTGATTTCCAAAAGGAAGCTCGAATTACACTGAATGTAACTCTGGAACTCATTGTATTCACTGAGGTCAAATTCTGATCTCAGTTCTTGTCTTGTATAAGTCAATAAGCCCTCCAGCACCAAAGGAGGCAAAAGACAGTACACTCATGTTAGCAGTGAAAGATGTGCTAAATTAGAGCTACTGGAAGTAAACTCGTTTAAAGTCCTAAACAGCGATCGTTTGTTAACATATTAACTCATTAGCAAGTTTGCACAAAAGTTACATGTTATGTGAAGATTTGTCCATTCATTCTAGGTAAGGCTGATACTCAGACATCAAGGATGATTACATCTCCTGCAGGCTTTCAGCACAGATGATATTTCATAGAACTTAAAAGCTCAGAAGGATTTGATTTTTTTTCCTACTTTTATTTATAAACTTTATCCTATTAGCAGTAACTAACAACTGTTTGCTCTTTAAGACCGATTCAAGAAGACTGCATAAATCGCAGTACTAAAAGACTACCTGATAAATCTTTGCTACAGAACTGAAACTACTGGGCACATACGTTAAACCTTGGAAAGAAATTTACCCTGTTTACTGCACTGTCACTGTACATTTATGTAGAAATATACAGACTAAGTATATTTCTAACTCAGCAGAAAGTGTAAAAACACAACTGGCTTAAACAGTTGCAGAAATACGTACTAGACTGGAGGCTGGACTGAAAACACTAACATGCCAGAAAGTGATGACTTTTAACGTGAACATACAGTATTTCAGAACTACAAGTACAACCTTCACTGAATTTTACACCGTCTTTTAACTAATTCCCTTACAATGTAGGGAGTAACCTTTTTCAGTTGGCATTTTGTAGTGCTTGCAACATTTATTGTCACGCTTACCCTCGGTGGCCCAATAATCATTCCTGTCCACCTGGTGAGTGTCATATCTTCATCATCTTCAAGGCCCCAGCTTACTGTACCATCACCTACTCCCTTCTGCCCTTCTTCAAGTTCTTCCAACAAGCGAAAATTACGAGGTACTTTAACTACAGAAAAAATGGAAGAATGTAATTAATACTAGTCACATCAACAAAAAGATAAATGACTTCACTGCTTATATATGGCATGCACTGGCAATCATTGAATGTATTTTCAAAGCATAAAGAACATTTCCTATCTGAATTTATTTAGCACTCAAGTTATTCTGAAGCAAGTAACCACTTCTCCAGAAGCCAGTAACTCTTAAATGTTAGCAAGACAAACTATATAAGAGAAAATAAGAGATTTCTGCTCAGTTTGCCTTGGCTGAATTCAGATTCTCCTATTTCTCTAGCACAGTACTGTTTAGAGCCAAAGCATTTCAAAATCAATTAATTGTCGGTCAGGTTCTACTCAAGTACAATTCAAATTAAATCAATATTGCAAAAATAATTAAAGAATGCAACACTTAATACAAATGACATTAAAATATGTAAACTGTAAATGAAAGACTGAAACAGGGTGCAAATAGAACAGCCAATTTTTACCTTTTAATAGGGTTCCCCCCAAAAGGACATTGTTTTTGAAATAATTTTCAAATTATTTGATTTGATTAAAAAAATAATAATCAATGAAACAGATACTGTAACAGATACTGAAAAACTAGAAATCAAGTCCCATTTAACCCAGTGATTATTATTTCCAACTAACAGAGGAAAAAGAATAAGAAGCACAAAAACACTGATTAAGTTGCTGAAGAGAGTTAATGATGTATTCACAACAGAAAATAAAATGTACTGTCTCTACAGAAAGCCAAGTAATATTCACTTAGCTGAACTATAATTACTGGATTTTCATGATGATGTGTGGGGACAGATAGATATTGATAGATATTAAACAAGTGGAATTGCTTTACATCTCAAAGTAAAATTATATTTCAGTACGATAGTAGGGAACAAGGAATGTTAACGTTTGCACATGCCCTCACAGTATACTTTTATTTTCAAATGCACAGTGATGAGATTGCAATTATTACAACTTCAGTTTTCTTTCAATAAATACTAATAACTATATTTTTACTTATAGCTTATAGATTTTCTAATAGCTACTTTAGCTATAGTGTTTCCAATGTTTTTTGTTCTTTTTTTTCCCCACTAGAGCACCTGTTTTGTACATGTTTTTCACTACAGAACCTGTTCTGCCATCCAGAGGGACCTCAACAAACTCGAAAGGTGGGCCCATGTGAATCTGCTGAGGTTCAACACAGCGAAGTGCAAGGTTTTGCACTTGGGTTGGAGGAATCCCAGGCATACATACAGATTGGAAGGAGTGGTTCTTGATAGTAGCCCTGCAGAGAAGGATCTGCGGGTCCTGATGGATGAAAAATTGAACATGAGCCAGCAGTGTGCTCTTGCGGCTCAGAAGGCCAATGGCGTCCTGGGCTCCATCAGAATAGGGGCTGCCAGCAGGGACAGGGAGGTGATTGTCCCTCCCTACTCTGCCCTCACAAGGCACCATCTGGAGTACTGGGTCCAGGTCCGAGGCCCCCAATACAGGAAATATGTGGAGCTGTTGAAGAGGGTCCAGAGGAGGGCCACAAAGATGATCAGAGGGCTGGAGCACCTCCCCTATGAAGACAGGCTGAGGGAGCTGGGCTTGTTCAGCCTGGAGAAGAGGCCATGAGGTAACTTCATTGCAGCCTTCCAGTATTTAAAACGGGATTACAAACAGGAGGGGAATCAACTTTTTACAAGGGTTGACAGTCACAGGACAAGGGGAAAATGGTTTTATGTTGAAGGAGGGAAGGTTTTGATTGCATGTCAGAGGGAAGTTCTTTACAGAGAGAGTGGTGAGGTGCTGCAACAGCCTGCCCAGAGAGGTTCTGGATGCTCCATCCCTGGAGGTATTCAAGGCCAGGTTGGATGGGGCCCAGAGCAGCCTGGTCTAGTACCACACCTGGAGGCTGATGGCCCTGCCTGTGACAGGGGGTTGGAACTTGGAAGGGATCCCGAGGATCATCAACTCAAGACATTCTATGATTCCACTGGAAAAAATAAGGTCCACTATAGAACTAACATAAAAACTGAGTACACAAAGTTCTTAACAAGAAGTATATACTACATAGCTTGAAAAAGGTGAAGGTGAAAGAAAACTGTTTTTCATATGTTATAGTCACTGAGATTTCAGGTTTGACACTACCCTACTCTGCATCACCAATGGTCTGTCCAAAGAATTAAGACCAAAACTGTTTAATTAATACCTACATGGAACAGCAGAGATAAACACACCCTTCAGCAACTATTTAAGTAGCTTCCGTTGCATAACTACGGTTTCTTTTAAATTATGTTTAGAAAATATTCTAAACATTTTTCATCAAAACAGGCTAGCAAGCAAGCATCTCCTAAAAGTTACATAAATACCCAATTTCTCCAAATTCCCAGAAAAAGGCATAAGGTATAGTAGAAGGACAGAGTAAGGAAATTAAGTCGCTCATGTATGGCCTCACCTTCCTTCTGTCTTTGATATTACTGCTACATCTGCTACATAATTAGCTATTTTAGGTTGTTAACTGAGCATAAAATTATACATTTTGGTTAGTTTCCTGAAAGCTTGACAAAATGACCCAGCTCACAAGGACCTCAGTTAAGCAGCAGCAAACATTCAGATGTAGAACTACACTTTAATGGAGCTCAGCTACTCTAGAAAGTTATTTTCCCAGGTAAGACTGCACATACAATTACCTGAAAGTACTAGCACCATAGGAATCAAGGAGCAGATAATTTATCTGTTCTTCAGTAGAGATCCTTTTAAAAAGCTTCTCTGAAATTCATATCTTCATTCCTCTGGTCCCATCTTGACCTGACAAACTTACAGCAGATCAATGTTTTGCAGCATGTGACTTCCAAGGCCAGGCTGGAACAGTCTCTGAGCAATCTGATCTATCTGCAGGTGTTCCTGTTCATTTGCAGGGGAGTTGGACCAGATGACCTTTAAAGGTTCCTTCCAACTCTTAAGAATTCTATGACTCTACGAATGAAGAGTTTTTGATGGGCACATAGAGCCTCACAAAGCAAAGCCTAGTGCCTTACACCTTCTTTTCCCAAATAAAATTCTGTACTTGATTACACTTCTCTAATCTTTATCATAGAATCATAGAACAGCCTGGGTTGAAAAGAACCACAATGATCACCTAGTTTCAACCTCCCTGCTATGTGCAGGGTCAACAACCACCAGACCAGGCTGCCCAGAGCCACATCCAGCCTGGCCTTGAATGCCTCCAGGGATGGGGCATCCACAACCTCTTCGGGCAAGCTGTACCAGTGTGTCACCACCTTCTGTGTGAAAAACTTCCTCCTAATATCTAACTTAAATCTCCCCGTCTCATTTTATGACCATTCCCCCTTGTCCTATCACTATCCATCCTCATAAACAGCCGTTCCCCTTTATCATTATCCTTCTTACAATCATTATCATATGCTTTTCCAGTGCCTTAAATCCATTTCTCAGAAGCCCCGCCCTGATCACAAAACTCCTGAGTTGCAGATTCTCTCTGGAAGAAGAGCATATAATCAACCAAATGGGCCTTAATATTTTTTCTGCTCACCTGCTGTTGCCTTCCCTTGCAGCTGAGCTCAGCTGCTCACTGCCAGCAGAGGTCCCCCCTCCCACTCTTGCACTGATTGGACTTCTCAATTAGCTGCACTGGCACACTCATTTAGCAAAAAGCTATTCTTCCTGTAATAAAACCAAATCCACCCAGTTAATCAACTGAATTGACTCAGGAAGGAAAATAACAGGTGCCTTCCTTCGCAAAGCCATGGGTGCAGGGATGAACAGACTGGCAAATCAAGCTTCACATACAAGACCACAGGAAATGACAGGTTTCTAGAAAGTAACCCCTCGGGACTGTCGTGTTTATTTCATCTTTCTTCACTCAGCTGTCTGTGCTCACTGGTTCTCTCCACTACCCACAGCAAGCGACAGGCTCCCCGCACCAACCTCCCGTCAGTGCTACAAGCAGGCAGCAAACACTGCAGTTAAATAAGCGTCAAAATGTCTACTGGGAAAATGTACAAAAAACCATTACCACCTACTGAGATTCCAACTCATTTAAAAACCTCCTAGAAAAAAATGTTACAAGTTAATTGAAACTACAGCAAAGATTTGCTTCCTTTCAGAATGTTATTCAGTTCTACAACATTTGGGTTGGAGATATAAGAAATGATTTTTTACATGAAATATGGGGTTTGTTTTAGTAAGAACACTTCTATATTTAAGGTACCTGGTTCACACCCGCAGACAAATTTTATTCCTATATTTCATTTTATTCATAGGAAGTGCAGAAAATCATTTTCTTATGCAATCCTGTATTTAAGAATCAGAAAACAACCCCTTGCCCATACTTGCAAAGAAATGCTCTGATACCAGAGTGGCAGAGCTGGGCAACAACCCAATCATGAATGTTTAATGGCTAGGGGCAGCGCAGCTATTTGGATGTGAAAATACAGCTGGATTCATCACGATTACAAATGAAACAAAAGCAACCTCCCCCGCCTGCTTTCCAGTTCATCTTCAAAGCTTAACTCGCTGCAGATTTTACTGACAAGTACATCCTGACCCTCCAACACTGTACACATGAACTGTCAAGCTGCATTTACCAAATTTCATAGAGCTGAAGGAAACACTTAAAAACAAACAAACAAAACACGCAAATGCACAATAATACTCATGGTCATACATACCAATAATTTAATCGTGAAACTAGACTACAGTAGCTGTGCCTATTGGAAATGTGTGGAACTAACATTAAGTTAAATACCTTTGAACAATGAAAAAAGAACAAGTAGCAGAACTAGTAAAGACAAAGACTGCCACAAAAGTAATGCCTCCTATTTTATGATGTTGGCAGTACAAAAGTAGAGGTTGAACCTTCCTGCCAATATCCCATTACATTTTGTTGCTGTGTGACAGATGGCAGCAGAGGAGTAGTCTGACAGTGGAGTCTGACAGAAATGTGTACAGAGCAGAAGTATGGAACTGAATTCCTCCATGAGGAAAAAATGGCACCCACTGACACTCATCAACACTTGCTGAATGTTTATGGAGACCAAACAGTGGATGTTGGCACAGTGATGTGGTGGGTGGTGCATTTCAGCAGTGGTGACAATGATGTGAAAGACAAGCCATGTTCCAGACAGTCATGAAGATTTTTATGAGCATGGCACTGTTTATCAACAGTGAAAGTGCACAGCTAATGCTGGTGACCATGCTGAAAAATAGTGTTTTGAAGCTGAGAATTTGCTCTGTCAAACAGTGTTATTGTGCACTTTGCATTTGTTGTAGTTTCCATGGAAATAAACAGAAGATATTACTTTTGGAGTGACCTGCATAAATATTAAGGAAAGTCTGCTTCCATACATGAGTTACTTTTATAACTGATGGAAAAAAGAAACACAAGACAAATTTATAAAAAAAAAAAAAAAAAGCCAACCTTGCATTTATGCTCTAACTAAAAGCTACACAATCTGGAAAAAAGAAGTCAGAAAAAGAAAAGGATTCCTCTGCACCCTTTAGCAGGACCAGCAACTTTTACTGCTGCAATAAAAGAGGAAAGGCTGGAAAAACATGTTGCTGCTACTGTGTCAAGACACAGTTTCACAGCTGCTAATGCCAGATCACCTACTGATATAGATTAATAAGCATTAAAAAAGACACGAAACTGCACTTCGGTCAAGTTTGACAGCACAGACTGGTTACATTAAATCACATTTTTTAATAACTCATGCTGACAGACTCCTTTTGTGGTCATATAAATCAGTTTAAACGTAAGTGGGCTGTGTTGATATAACCGTGTCCATAGAAACTTATTTTTAATTGCTTTAAAAATGCATTTAAACTGCTTTAATTGAACATTTTGTTTTAAAACCGTGAAATATGAAATCCTTCAGCGCTTCCTGTGAAATTTCAATTATATTGCTTAATTTCTTGGATATACTTACAAGAATAAGTATGTTCTGGATGTCACTGAGCAACTGTCTGCTATTTGCCTCTATCTGCAGCTGAAGGTAAATTATGCATCTCTACAGTTTCACACCAAAGAGAAGTGATCTTAAAAACTGAAGACAACACACTCTAGATTAAGGAACTAACTTAACAAAACAGAATGCATGAAACTGAAAAATAAAACCCAGAATATGCAATTGCACCTGGGAGCCCAAACTCCCTGCACATCTCTTCTGACCAGCCATGCAACCGACAGGAGGGTGATGATGTGCACTCCCCTCTTCTCCTTGGCCCCTACAGAGTGGAACTATGAGCTTAATTTTTCATAGACTGACACAGAGCCTTATGTGTGAGATTGTCTATTGTACTGAAAATCAGTAATTATACATTAGCCAGGACACTGTTTGGGATGTTATTCTTTTCGACAGATGCAGCCACATCAGGAAAACTGCAGCAAAAACAATTTTGAATGTATGGGTTATCTTCAGCCCACTGACTTCCAGCTAACAAAAACTACAGAACGTGTAGAACTCAGTAATAAAAAAATAAAAAAAACACTCAAATTCCATTTAACAGCTTCGGGCCAGCAAAAAAATAGCTATTTGGCATCCCAGGAGAGGGGATAGATGTCAGCTTTGCAAGTCTTAACCTGTATTATAATTTCTCCTGAGGCACAGAGAAAAAATAAATAACTACGAAGAGAAACACAGAGAAAACAACAGGTACCTTTCATTACCTTTCAACCTGAGTGATTCATAAGAAGTCTTACTCAGAAGAGAACACACATGAAAGCTGAAATTGTCATACTGACAAAAAAATTAAGTTAAAAAGAATTGCAACAACCAAATGCTTAGGTAGGCCCTGAAATGGGCGATGTACGAATAAGAAAAGAGGGAAAAGAAGCCTGTGTGTATGTGAAGTGCTAACCTTCTACTCTGGCTGGAAAACACAGCCTTGTGCAAATAAATTTTGTAGGACATACTCTTCTCTGGAAAAAAAAAAACAACGCATTAAAAAAACCCAATATGATCTATATTTTTGTTTGCCTGTTATCACATCACACTTTTGTGCTAAGATAAATATTCAGTGAATACACAGGAAAAAAATGGCTGACTTGCTACTAGGAATCTAATATTAAGAAGTATTTCCAAGCGTAAGTTAATCACATTGTAATTATCATCAGAAGTCAATCACAGTAATCTGGCTCCAAAACCCAAAAGTATAAGATGCATATTAATTAAGGTAGGCATTGCTACCACTCTCAGTGGAACACAGCAACTCCATAGTGAAATTTTAGGGTTTTTTTTTTTCAATTAGGAATATAACTACACACATAACAGAAGCTCTGATTCCAACAGCCAGGTAACAAACATGATTATTACACAAAGCAAACATCCAACCTTGATGAAAGGCTGTGTTTTGCTTTCCAGTAGCTATGAAAACCTCCAGTTGCTGCTCTGGAACTCTGTCTGGGAACCAACACAACCAACTCAAAATCCCATATATCAACATAAAGAGGCATTTACCATATGCTATTTTTCTCTATTTTCCTTTAACTCGTATGTCTCCAACAAAATTAATGCAACAGAACATTCTGCATTAACAGTTCTGAGTTTAAATGGTGAAATGAAAGCATTCAGCAACAGCATGGACGATACAGACTGATCAGGATGGTGAATAAGCTACTAAATCATTCTAGCACGTATGGATGAAACATGCATACAATGCAAGTATATTTTCCACAATGAGGATCCAGCCATCACTGATTTTATCATATAAAAGCAAACAGCTGCCTTCCTCTCAATAACAATGACATGACAAAAGGAATTATTGAAGTCACACAGTATAAACAACAGCAACAACAAAAATCAACAGAAAACAGAGAGCTATTAAGCACTCCGTGCTTCCAAAATGAGTCACGGGCAACCCCTCAAAACAGCAGCAATCCTGAGTGCTTCTTCTCCACCTTGCTGAAGTCTCAAGGATGCACTGTAACAGACCAATTTATCAGCATCTCATCACCACTGTCTGCAAGGGGTTAAGCTATAAATGACAGGCACTCAGATCTGCCAACTCATCAAGATTAACACAGCTAAGGTTACCTGTGGAAAGCATTTAGAAACACGCAGACTTAAAGAAACAAACAAGAAAGATTGACTTTAGAAATTAATATGAAGAGAAATGCAGCAGGTAAATCTGTACTGCTCAAGTACTACTCTCTACAAAGATGTATACTGACATGCACAGAGCAAATGGCCATCTCTTTGATGTAGTGAATGCTTTTCCCAAGTTAGAGCCAGTCATGTTACAATGTTAAACAATAGAAAAGGGCCATCTTACAAGCATCGGCTACAGAAATTGTCCGTACCCAGCACAACCGACGCACGAACAATTCATTTTCTTTACAGGACGAATTAAAGATATACAAAAATACAATGATGCATTTCACTCCATAGGAACTCTGTAGCTGGTTAACTTCTTTTGCCTTTTATAATAATTAAAATCTGTAAAAACTTGAAAACATTTAGGCTAGGAAATTTCAAGGAGGAGGTACAAAAGGAACTACACTGAAATTGCTCAGTTTTTGAAAAGTAAGCTCCAGTACGCATTTCATCAATTGTTTTGCTTTGTTTTTCCTTCTATGAAAACACTTCACTTAGCAAACAACACTTCCCAGAAGGAGCCCATAAACAAAGCAGAGTGAAAGCCATAAACCTTCATCTCAAAACCTATGCTTTGGATAAAGATATCTAAAGCAATATTTACCTTCAGAATTACATTGGTAGTGTTTTTTATTTATTTAGTTCAATGGAGAAGAGAAGGCTCTGAGGTGACCTGAGAGCAGCCTTTCAGTACCTAAAGAGGCACTACAGGAAAGAAGGGGACAAACTCTTTAAGCAGGATCTGTGGTGGCAGAACATGGGGAAATGGTTTCAAAGCTTAAAGAGGGAAGATTTGGTTTAGATACAAGGAAAAGCCTTTTACAGCGAGGGTGGTGAGGCACCAGCACAGGTTGCCCACAGTTGTGGTGGATGCCACAGGGATGCCACCCTGGAGGCTTTCAAAGCAAGGCTGAATCAGGCCCTGGGCAACCTGAGGTAGCTGCGGATATCTCTCTTCACTGCAGGGGAGTTGGACTAGATGGCCTTCAAAGGTCCCTTCCAACTCTAAGAATCCTATGATTCTATTCTATGAAATTTTACATTCTTGGTGTCTTAATAGACACAGAACTAAAGTCGCACTGGAATTTCTTCTACATTTTAACCTAGCTATAGTCATTCTCTGGGAAGTTAACAGTAAGAAGGCAAGTAATGAGAAATCATGTTCATACAACAGAAGCCTCAGCCATTTATTGCAACAAAGCACTCATATCTGGGCCGCAGGCAAAAGGGTCTAAAAGGGCACAGGGGTATTAATATCTTTCATGTGATGCACAGACCCACCAGGTGTTTAGAAATAAAGAGTCATTTCACTGATGATAGATGTATAAAAGCAGATTTTTCCCCCTTCGGTTTCATAACATTAAGATCATTAGTTATCTGCTAACAGTAATGATAAAAAAAATGATAAATTCTAAACAGAACCAAGTAGGTATGTTCACCTACTTGTGGTTTTTTTTTGTTTTGGTAGTGATTCTAGTTGGACTGTGTTAAAATTGGCATTGAACACCATTGAACTCCAACTCATGCTTTGGAGTCAGTTGCAACATGCAGCAAAACAGGTCTTCAAAGTAAAACAGAACTTGGTTAAACTGCTTGTTATGGGGCAGGCAGACTACTGAGAGAGAGAAGGCTGCAAACAGAAGTACAGTCAGAAGTACAGCCATTCGCTCCCACTTCCAAGGCTGAGCCCACCTCACATCTGTCAGAATCCAACCTCTTATTTACCTTTTACATGCATTTTCCCAGTTGCACTTGAAAAATCCAAAATATAGTATACACCAAGAATAGTGATGGACAGCCTCACAAGAAAAGAGAGGTGGTAACATCAGTTCACTTTACCAGGATCCAGTTTACATTCCATTAAAAAAGCAGCAGGAAGTAAATTTAGATATCAGAAAAATCGTAACAAAGCTTTCAATATATGAACAATAATGAAATTTATTTAACATGGGAGTTGGGAGGGAAGGAAATAAGTTTTACCTTAGTATTTGGGATTTCATAAACATATCTGATTAACCTCAGAACTACAGAAACAGCATCCATTTATTCAGTATGTTTCAGTTGCTACAGGTTTCACAGCAAGAATGATGAGGCCTTGGACCTGACTCCTCTGGTATAGTGAGCATTACAAATGTGTAAATATATAACAAAATGTCCGTACAACTTTCGGTTTTATTGAATTATGGTTTGAAGTGTGAGAAGTCACTAGCAGAACACACATCTCCATTGCCAAAGCATCTTCACCTCAGGTGCCCTCTCCTTCTCTCTTAGCTTGCCTCTTAGGTAACCAGAAGTAAGTGAGCTACCTACTCCTGATAATTTCGAGTTCTACCAATTTTGTTCAATAATTCACCTGATAACTTACTCAAAGCAGTTCAAGGTGAGGACTCTTACTGTGATAGTCAGCATCCACCAGGAAAATATTACCTGTTTAGTTTTTATTGACTTCTCCAGTTCTCTACTCCTCCCAGCCACCCCCTCCTCCTTACTCACATTTCTCAGAAGAGCTGCAGGCAAGAGAGAGGCAAGGCAGCCATTAGCTGCCTGATTCATCACAGCAGCTTCACCTCTGACCAGCATCTGGTGAGAAGTCATTTCTCAGTAATCCCAGTAAGTTTTCCCATTCTGCACCATTTCACTTTCCCAGGGTTCACTCCTCAATGAAACCTCTATTCTCCATTTCCTTGGGGTCTAACTATAGAATGAACTGTGTGTTCTGATCTTTTTACATAGCAGTCATACTCTGAATTTCTTAAAGTTGTGCAAGGCTAAGAGCCATCACACGTACATCAGCAAGCAGGAACACTCGGATAGGTAAGGCTAGATACGCTCACACAATATAGTCCAGACCTGAGAGAAACTCTAACACAACTCAACTTTGTTAGCAAGGCTCTAGCAACAGTTAAGAGTTTGCTTCAGCCTATCTTCGCATTTTTACACAGCTATGATCACCATGAATGCAGTTGCTGGCATGCAATTGCTAATACTGTCCACGCAAATGCACTGATGAAGAGGATTGCTCCACTTCAGATACATTTGCTTTCAGACTACAAAACTGGGCACAAACAAGCTCTTTGGTGCATAAATAAACAACCCCAAACATTGAGAAGCTCTCACACCACAGGGCTTTAGGTGATTAAAATACCTCAAAAAAAAAAAAGTTACTACAACAATAGAAAATTAGAATACACTTGACTAGATTGCAGTTCTACGTAGAAACTGATGTAAACTGCTTAACACTCATCTATTTTACGAATTTGAATCAGCATCAGTGGTATAAATGTATCAATTTGGAAGATATCTAAATACAACTTTCTGTGCTAAGAAACGCCACCGTGAACTCAGAGCTTTGTTGCATCCAACACTGCGTGTCCACTCGTGCCTAACTGAAAAACCACACCAGAATGAAACAGTTATGTCACTACAGCAGCTCACCTATTGCCATAGTCAGGTGTGTTTTGGACAAAGGTGGAAACCATAGGTCACTCAGAATTTAAAAATTAACTCTGGAGAGGTAACTACTGAATGAAATGCAACGATTCGGTTATCATAGAATCATAGAATGGCCTGAGTTGAAAAGGACCATAATGATCATCTAGTTTCAACCCCCCTGCTATGTGCAGGGTCCCACAGGTGGTAAGATTATTAAAAAACATGAGACACTGTGATGTTTATCAAATTAAGGATTTTATTGCTATTCCAATTTTGTACCAAACAACCTATGACAGGAGGTTAGAAAAGAGTGTTCAAAACAATACCTATCACTTTAAAACCCACCAGCAATATTAATTCCTATTTAGTCTGTGGGATGAAGATTTTATCAAAGAAATGTTTCCCATTTCTCTTTTCAGAAGTTCAAAAAATAAATTAATTAATTAAAAAACACCCCTGCTTAGTACAAGTAAGCTCACTATTCAAAACGTTAAGCTATACAAGGGTACAAAAGACTAAATGAGAGTTACTACAGCAAATAGGCTCTATTTTTCAAGCTTTCATCTTAAAGCTGAGCTTACATCGGCAGAGAGGAAAAAGGATTTTGAATACATACTTTTACAGCTATTTTTTCAAGGAAAGATGGCATAAAAATCGTTGCAGACTAGAGGAACCAAACAGAAGCCAAAATCTCTTACCATGAAATGACTTTCACAGGGTCTGCTTTAATAGTAGGAATACAATGTGTGACCCAGATAACAAGAGCAGCAGCAAGGATTTAGTTTAGCAAAGCTGTAAAGCTGTCTAAAACGGGTTATCAGTCATTGATTAGCAAACACTTTTTCTAAGACCTGCATAAAGGTCCTTTGCAACATGACTCAGCACTCAGAGCACAAAAATAAAGATCTTTTATCTATGGAAAACAGTCTGATTGGAGATTATTTTGTCAGTTGTACACCTAAGGACAGAATCAGGAAACGTTCCATTCACCACATATTTAGTAGTGAGAACTGTCACCAAATTCTTTTCCTATTTTAACTTTGTGATAATCGTGTTTCAGTCTGCCATTTTCTACACACCAGGTTTCAAAGGTTCAAATTCCTTTACATTTTCATGACAGTATGTTCCATTTCAGGGAGAAAATGCATACACTTTTTACCTTGAAAAAAGTTCTAAGATGAGTAATACTGGATACTTCACTAAGACTATACTGATAGCCTCAATAAAGCACAGTGTTTTTATAAGAACTGCAAAAAATGCTTATTATTTACTCAAGTACATTTCAAATTCACTTAGCTACCCAGTTACGAACAGCCACAGATGCAATGAAAGAAGGTGATTTTTTTTTAAGCAGTTACTGAGCCAAAGTGTTAGAAGCTATTTTCCTGACTTTTTTCTCCCCTGATACAGTTGAAGCTACTGATTTCTTCTGAAATAAAGGATTAATGTAGAGCTCTGAGGTTTTAGGTTTCCACTGAAGGTTCCATTTGTTTCCAAATGCTAACGACAAGTGATCTTCAGTCACGTACTCGAGGCACCAGACCTACTTGACAAGGTTGTAAAGTGAAAGCTCATCTAATTCAGAACCAGCCTGACAGCTTGACAAGCTTTTGTAGCGATGTACTGATTTTATTCAAAATATTGTTTGTATTACATCTCATTAGTGCCTTCCAAATGTCAAACAAAGAAAAACATTCTTTTGGGCAAAGGAGTATATAGCAAAACCCTTTTGAGTACAGCTTAAAACAGCTATGAATACCTTCTCTAGCAGCATCTTATCTTTACACAACCCATGCTGAGGTTCCCACTAGCTAGCTGAGACAGCAAGGCAACAAAACCTATGCGACATGAGAGCTGAAGCTGATTTGCTACTTGAGATCAAGTTTTGGTCAGGATGAAGCACAAGCTATTGTCTAGGAAAACGCACGCAAGAGTAGATGGAGGGAAAGGAGGAAGAGTCTGTCAACAGTTGAACAGTTTCACAGCACGTACTTATGTTGCTTTAGGAAAAATCTTCAGAAAGGCAAAACACAGAAAGTAATGAATGTGTATATGTACCTCAACTCCACTGATTACTCATGAGGTTTGGCAATTCTGTTCCCACACATTAGAAGCCTTCTCATGTGAGAAACCTTAAATTTGTAATATAGCCAATCTGTCTCCAAATACTGAAAGACAGCTATTCCTGAAATGGTGTCCCTTGCCTCTTCATCCAGGCTAGTATTATCTAGGATTGTATGCAACAATTTAAGTAATGGGCTTCCATACTAAACTTGATAATACCCTTGAATTTCAAACAAATTCTTAAATAAGTGGCCTGCTTTAAGGAAGGTGCTTAGCCTCTGAGCATACTCTTACATAGCCACTGTGGATGTATGTTGGAGCTTACATTTAAAGACCAAACTATGAAATACCAGCAACAGAGAGGAATATGGTAAGGGCAAAGTTCTGAGAAGATACCAAACGTCCTGCCTATGCATGTCACAGTCAGAAAGTACTGATGGTCTATATATAGTTCAGAAGCTGTTTGTAAGCAAGATACTTTTCAATCCAGCTGAAGCACATGCGAATTAATTTGCGGCTTGCCACGACACTTTAAAGCAGGCAGAACAATTCCAGTTTCCTTGTGCATAGGACAGGATGGAAAAACACCCCACACACAGAGCGCTGCCACACAGAATACAGCATTCTATTCCTTTTGTTTTCTCTGATTACTTACAGCTTCAGGAGTTCTCTGCTTTACAGAGCTACATTATAAATGCAAGAACAAACATTTATGAGGACTGTAAAATTCTGAACTGCTGTTAACTGGCTTCTTGAATAAATCCAGGGTAAGTGATTAATAATGTCACAGAGGTATAATACAGAAAGGAAGGAGGAGTAATAAAGCCTTGAAGGTAAAACATAATAGGAGAACTATTTCTCCCATAAGGAAGAGGAAGGAAATGAATACCCAAATAGTTCAAAGGAAAGTAGAAACCCAGCCAGGTCAAGTTTAATACGCAAGTTTTCTAGATGCAAAGCTTAAATTGTAGCATTTCTCATATGAAAAAAAAGAAGTCCTCAAAACATTACTTCAACATCCCACTAATGAATAAATTAATTTATTATTCCTTTAAAGGGCTCATAATATCTAGCAGCCTCCAAACAAGGTATGATAGGTCACTAATGTCTATCCTCCTAAGCACAGAACAGGCAGACATCAACTTGATCTTGATCAGAGAAGAACTGTAAAAAATACAAAGGAAAGTGCTGAGAAATTACCCCACATTATGGAATCATCTTCAGTGGAAGATTTTTAGGGAAAATAGCTTTACAAACAGAACAAAAAAAAACCACACACAAACCCCCCCCATCACCAAGAAAGCTATTGCCAGTCCTTGCTTCACAGCCTGGGGAGTCAGACCATTTCCAGCCCTTCATTTTCAGCATCAGCATCCTTATAGCTGTATTCACATACGCTTAGCCTTGCTTTAACCAGATCCAAAGGTTTACATAGAAGTAAACACCAAACTTAAGAAACAAGGCAGGCACTGACATTGAGCAGTGTCATTTCTAATCAGAATCAATTATATATAAATTTAGAAAGAAAAATTATCCTCACACAGGTAACACCAGTCACACAAAGTAGTCAATTCATCTTTAAAGATTAGACTATTAAGTGAGTAGAAGTAAGAAGTGTGGATTTTATAGAAACAACATTTCTTCAGGATCTAGCTGTGCTTCTCTGAAGCCATTAAGCACACTTTGCAAAGAGGTTGTTTGTGCTTACATATAAGAAAAAAATTGTGAATCTCACCTATAATTTCTGACCGTAGATCAGCTGACTCTATATATATGTATATTTTTGACCTAAGACAGATTTCAGGAAACCATAGGCAGTTTTCACTGACTTAGTCCTATTCTAATCCAAGCTACTTCATATCCTCAGTGGAAGAGCAAGGAGATGGAAGACTTCAGCAATCCAGTTTTAGACACTGCAGTCTTGATCTTGTCTCGAAGTGCAAAAATTAACTCCTGAATTAACTTCTTCAAATTATGTCGCTGATCAGTTTCTTCTTCTATAGTTACATATGAGATTTTAAATGGCATGCTTTGCTAATTTTTTTTTTTTAACCTGAAGCTATGTTCAGTCACATCTTGTGCTCTACGTTTTCAAAACATCACAAAATGAATCTCCAGCTAAACCACTTGGAATTGGTACATCATGTCAACAACAGTTGTTCTTCTTTTTGAAAAAAAAATTGATTTGTTCTTCCCCATTTCCCCAGCAGTAACCACACAAACAACTCAGGTCCAGCTACAAGCAGCAGCTGTCATATTGCAGGATTAATCAAAATTATCTTAGGAATGTCAGTCATTAAGACATTAAATATTTACATGTAAAGTTAGTTAGTATAGATGATGATTTCTAAAAGCAAGCACTGTGTAGCTGTGAAATGTCTAACATACACATTTTCTTCACACACTAACGAAAAGCTATTTTCAAATTAGATTATTTGTTCTTAAAAGGCATTTTTATTATTATTTTTTAAATGATTGTTCAAAGAATGAGCGATCTCATTAAAGGAATTTCTGGAATAAAACTGAGACAGTTGACCTTGGTAAGTTTTGTTGGCTTTCCTTGGTGTTACAATTTCATTATTGGATTTCACGCAACCAAAACATTCATTTTTCTGAAATAAATAAGGATGAAGCTGAATATTACAGCAAGAGCAGATGAAATTCACATAGGTATATAATAAATCACTCCCTCTTTTCTTCCATAAATGAGCTTAACATGGCTTCATGCTAAAAGTTGGCCTGGGTGAAATCTTAAAATTTCTACCTAATATAGGGAAAGCACAACGACAACAAAAAAATCCTATCTCCAATCTGTGCATATGTAAATAAAAAGCCAACAGCATTTTCCCCACTGCAATAAGCATTTTCCTCCAGAAGCTATGACTAAATATTCCTAGCAGTTCTGCAAAAGAGGGTTTGCTTTGTTTTGCTAAAATGACTTTGCTGTTTGGGACAGATGCATGTATAATTCCGTAACATTTTCCACTTTTTGGGAACTTTATGTGTGGCTGTATTTCTGAGACAAAAACTACTGCACCACTTAGTTGCACTACGCAAAGTATATAGGAGTTTCTAAGATATCACATGTAAGACTATAAAGGACATTTATAACAGTAAAACCATGGAAATTTTGTTCAAAAATTATTGCTTTTTATGTAGTCAAATACACTGTAGGAAGAAAACAGCTTTTTTCTATATACAAATTTTTAGTAACAGATACTCTACAATAGCCAGACTGAATGTGCCGATATGCAAAATGCCAATGCTCAAAGCACATGTCCTAAAACTTTATTTCCTGTACATACCAGGAAATTCCATGTCAGAGCCCAGACACAAGTAGAAGTCTTTGGAAATTATTTCATAGTAAAATGATTAATAAATTTTTTAAAACGTTGACATCAGGTATTATGCTAATTCAGTTTAAAAAAATAAAATGCAGTAATCCATAGCTGACTAAATACTGATCTCTAGTATATCTATTCCAGCTCAGTCTAACATAGGCAATAATAATATTTCTTTTTTGGACTGCTCTTCGGACTTGCAAGAGCTGCTATGTGTCCAATTTGCTGTAATCTTTCCAAATTGGACTCTGTGCATCCCACATCTCCAAAGTCACATTAACAAGTAGAGAGAATGTTCTCCTACCATAAAAAACACTCTCCCTGCAGAATCAACAGTATGGTACTAAAATAAGACATTTCTTTTTCTTTTTCTTTTTTTTTTTTTTCCCCTGCATTGTTAGTCTCAATCCCTTGACGAGCCAGTGGATTGGGAACAGAAATGAATCGACCTGGCCAATGTGCACCCTAGAGTGAGCACTGAGGTCAATTTATTCCTTTGTCCTGAGCTCTGTCAACCCCATTTACGTCTTATAAGCTCTCAGGAGTGAGAAAAGAGTGAAAGACACCCTGTAACTCTCAGCTTTTTACAGTAGAAAAAGGCCTTATTTTTCAAGTCCTTCATGAAACAAAACTGAGATGGTATATTTATGCTTCTTAAATTTTTCCATTCATGACTTGAAGAAATGTTCTTATGTACTAATTTATTACCTGCTACCATGACATTCCACTCAACAGATTCTATACTGATTACTGATACATGATTCATTCTCTTATGCTCCCAAGTTACACCTCGCAGCTCTTTGCCTTTCCATTTGCCCACATGATAAACTGGCTGCCCACTGGAAGAGAATGAGATGCTTCACTCCTTATCCCCAGCACACTGCAGTCACCAATCAACTGCAGTACTTTTCCTCCAATGCACAGCACAGGCCAGACCTATGTCCCCTTGCAGAAAGAGCAAAAAGACACCACCTTCACTTTGGAAAGATGCTATACCACAACTACTGTACACAACAAATTGGTGCAGCAGTACAAATCCTGCTACAAGCCCTTATCCTGCAGCATTTTTTTTTTTTAAACAGGGCTGGTAACAGCCCCTCCATTCTCTACACGTACACACATCCACCCCTTCCTGCCTCTTAGCACAGTCTTCTCCACCCCACCACTCCGATTCCCAGAATCGGGGTACTTTCTCTCCCCACTGACGCCCCAGGTCAGGCTCTTACGGCGGCGTCGCAGCCCTACAGACAGGAGGGACCGTCCCCGGGGCCGAGCCCAGCCCGGCGGTGCTGCCGTTTCCCTTTCTCCCCATCGGAAGAGACCTCCACTCGCTCCCGCCACTGACAGTTCGCCCCGTCCCCGAAAAAGGAGATCTGTCCGGCCCTCACGGGGAGTCCCCACCCCCAGGCACAACACCCAACTCCCCGCAGCAGTCCCAGGCCCGCAGAGTCCCCTCACAGACCTGTGGAGCCAGCCATCTTGTCCAAACCCCCCCGCGCCGGGCCGGGCCTGCACGCCACGCGCGTCACTTCCGCCAGACACACTACGTCACTTCCTGCACCGCTCCGAGGGGCGGGCGGGAGAGCGGCAAATATAGGGGGCGGGGTGAGAGGTGTGGCGATGCGGGGAGGAGGTCCCAGAGAATGAGAGAGGCTGCAGCGGTAGCTGGTTCTGGCGGGTATACGGGGAGCAAAGAAGAAACACTGAGGCTGCTGTCTGTGCATATACAAAACGTTGCATCTGCTCAAGCTGTCAGTTCTTCCGTTGATTTCTACTTCTTTTTACAAAGCTGCTAATTCTAACCAGATTTCTCTAATAGGGATAAGCAGCGCTTTCAGTGCTTATGGTGACAGAATTAGAAGTGAGCTTTCCAAGGACAGCAAGCAGTCTGAACACACACACACAAAGTCACAGTACTTGAAGATTTTACTTCTTTATTGTAACATCACTAGAAAATACCATGGCCTGGAATGGAAGAAAATACAGCGTGAACTGTCCTTATTTTTCTGATCAAGACTCAGCCCATTTGTTTTTCTGAAGGATTTACTTTTTCAGGTGACCCTATGCTAACAGTCAGTAATACACCTGTGTATCTTCTCAGACATGATGCCAATAGGGCAACAAGCCTACCAACCCAAAGCAACTTACTCCCCATAACTCTGGAAGCACACACAGGACTCCACTGTCCAACTACATCTGCTGACTTGATGTAGGACACATGGTTACTGGCAACAAATTATTTCAGTGCTAATTGCAACCGCAGGAAATAAAGAAAAAACAGGTTGCAGGAGGAAGAAATGGCATAAGTTTGCCAGCAGAGAAATGCACCCTTATGCTGAGTGACTCTAACAGCTGTCCTATTTTACTCTTTGAATGTTGACCTAAGTTTATTGGGATAAAATGTATTATTTTATTTTTGCAGCATTAAATTAAAAAAAAAAAAAAAAAAGCCTGATAACTAGAAGCTGAACAAATTCAAATGTGTAGGAAGTTCCTTTTTTTTCCAAGCTATCAAGCATTTACAGATAGTAATGAAGTCACTTATCCTCAAAAAAAGAGCTCCTCTTTGAAATACAACTTCAACTCATGCAGGATGGATGCCGCATTCTTGGAGACATTCAAGATCAGATTGAACTAAACTTAGCAACCTGATCTACCTGCAGATATCTCTGTTCATTGCAGGGGAGTTGTAGTAGATGGACTTTAAGGGTCCCTTCCAACTCAAACGATTCTGATTCTATGCTTAGAACGTGATTCATGGCTAATAGTAACTATTAGAACAAAAGCCTTTTATAAACTTCATAGTCAAACACCACATAACATATCTTATAAGAAAACGTAGACCTGCGTGCTCAACTGAGAAAATTAATTGTACTACAATCATGTTGTGAAATAAACTTATTTATACCATGTATATTTTTGCACGCAGCTTCTACAGTCAGCTCTCTTGCTCTAAAAATAGTCTCCAGAATTGCCAGAGTAATGGTCCTCCAGACTCCATCCCATCCCCAGGGGTGACTGTTTAAGTAATATTTGGAACAAGGTCTGGTGAGAAGACAAATAAAGAATAATATTTCCCCTTTTCTCAGTCTGCAGCAAGTACAGACATACGATAACTGTGTCTTAGAGCAAGTTCTACCACAAACATTTTTAACTGAATGAATGATTAACTTGTGTAACGTTAAGTGACATATTATAGAGGACATAAATCTGTATGAATGGCAATAAAAACACGAATCAAACACAGCTCAATTCCCTTATTTGTTTACACAGAATATATAAATAAAACTACTGATTGCAGAAAGTGCAAATACTGCCATGAGTAGTGCTTTGGGGAGCTAGGACCCTTAACCTTCTCTATCCAGCCTGCTCTTCAAAAGACAATGTATCTAAAAAGTAAAGACATAAAACACCACATGGGCTAAGAAAAAGCTGTTACTTATAGTCATATTGCAGTGCTTTTACAAGCTCTAACAGACAGCAAAGCTCCATTATAGGGAGCTGTACATAAATATAATGAGCAGTAATTAGTCTGAAGAATTTACAGGTAGATACCACCATTCTACAAGTGACTACAGGACTGCACCTGCCTCACTGAATTTTCTCATTTCATTGTAGCACAAGTTGTGTCTGATTAGTTGAGAAGAGCAACATTATTCATCCTCTTTAAAGGCAGAGGAAGCATCAGGTATTATACAATCATGGGAACACAGCAAACTCAGAAGCAATAATAATCATACAGAAAACTACTACAGAATCCTATTCCAAGCAAATGTACATGTAAATCATTACCTGAGCTCAGAATGGACTCCTGAAGATCATAACTCTTTTCTCTCCAGTGAACCTCATTTGAACTACAATGATCTAGCAGCTTTAAAGTTACAATGCATCTTTTCGCTCCACTACGTAGAGAATATAACACAAATAAGAAAATTCTGTTTCTATTCCATCCATTGAGAGGTTAAGTTCTTTCTTCTCTTGTCTCCTGAACATCCATGCAGCACAGTATCATACCCTTCCTTAAATTGAAACCCAATTCATAAGTTTGTTTCCTTATTTTCATTCATTTCAGTATGCATACTCCCAAGATTCCAATTGCACAAATTGTCTCTATTTACAGGAAAGTTTTGCTCTGGTTCCTTATGCTGCCTCACGCTTGGAATACAAGCAGTGAAATAGCTGAATCAGCGAGTCAGAAAATCACATCAGAATTAAAAATATCTCAAAATGACATAAGATGTGCAGCATAGTTTTACAGAGAAAATTTCCATGATATTGCACAGATGTGAAACTTCAAAAGGAAAGAACATAATCTTGCTAAGAGAAACAACATATGGAAGACTGTAGCTCATTCTTTCTAATGAATAGCTTACACAACAACAACAAAAAAGTATTCCTCACAGCACAAATACCAACTTTGTTTCATACAGTAAGCTGTAATATAAAAAATAAATTTAATAATTAATTCAGTCATCAAATACATAATAAAATCATGAACCAAAGTTATCAAGGTACATTAAAAATCCCTAATTTATTTTTCTCTGTAATGTGTTCATGTTGATTACCACTGTATTAAAATGTCAGTGTTTTGTTATTTCATGTAAGGATTGTATTTCCCCTCATGTACAAAAGAAAGCCACGCCATTATGAAAAGCAAAAAACAAAATACTGAAAGCAACATATGAACAGTTTGCAGTTCACCCAAGTTTTTCACATTTATTCTTTCTTGTATAATGGCACAAATAGGAAGCATTTTCACTGCTTTTTATTTCACAATGAATAAACAGTGAAAACAAACACTGGAGAATGCGGGCATCGATCCCGCTACCTCTCGCATGCTAAGCGAGCGCTCTACCATTTGAGCTAATTCCCCACTTAAAAAAAAAGTTCTGAACTAGACTTACATACTGTAGAATTACTGATAACTGCAATACAACCACTTTTAATTATAAATTCATTGTTTCTTGCTGAGTCATTCCTTCTATTTACGAACAACCAACTGCAACATGCAGCTGGAATCGTGATACGTCATTCAGCATGTATACTGCCAGAATAATTCATCTCTTTCGTAACACAAGTCCTTGTTATTCAGCTGTTTTCACATACGATGGTCTCCAAAAGAGCAACCTATGTAAAAGGAATCAAATGCATTATTAAAAAACAACAACAAAAACTTTATTGAAAAAATGTTCCAAATTCAACAAGGAAGCCCAAGGTCTTTCCAGTTTTCAAGGCATACACATGAAAAGCCTGGTCCAGAAAATGTTTAATGAGTGATAAATACTATATGCCTGATGGAAACATTTTTATACTTATGGTTTATATGTACTATTCATTTTTAACTCACAAAGTAAGGAAAAATAAGAGAGCAGACTGAAGGATGGTGTTTGCATATTCCCAGAGCTCTTCCTTTTGCTAACAGGCTGCCACAGTTTACAAATAAATCCATATTTTCAACAGAGAGAAAAAATCTGGTTTTGCCCCACTCTCGACACCTTCCTTTCCCCTCCTCCAGAATCCTTTTGGAAGGTCTGGCATCTCTGCAGTGACACGGTCAAATGAAACTGAACTCCTAATAATTCTCATTTACTATTCATTACTGTTCCAAAAGCACCTTATTACTATATACCTCCTTATTTTTTGCAATAGCATAAAATGGTGCACTCGACAATAGAATTGAGACTACATTTCTCTGGAGGGTGAGAAAAATTCATAAACATTCCCTTATTTGGCATGGTAGTGTACATTTGCACACTTGCCCTATGTACTGTTGCACGTACATCTTAACACATAATCACCACAAGGTGATATCCTGTTGCTTGAACTTACACTGTTCCACTTGCAGAGGTAAGAAGATTGCTCTTGTGCCGTGTTAGCATTACAGTGGGCAATGACTTTTTGAAAAGTTAAGACATGTTTCTCACTCCATAAGAATATGACAACAGAACAGAAGGTGTTACTCACCCGTCTAGGGTGAGTAAGGCTAAGGGAAAATGCAATCAGAGTGTGAATGGAAGTCAGATTGCCACCTGGCTGGTTTCTATCTGGCCTAGCTGGTTTTCATGTTGTCCTACTGGCTGCTGCTGATGCTGAAAGGGCTGGTTTATGTAATTGCTCTTACATGATGGATGGCTTGGAGCTACCATACATATGCACTTAGCTGTTTCTGGAGCTGGATTTTTTGACAAGTGGCAACACAAAGCAGGAATAATTGAACCTACTCTCTTTAAGCAGTACAGCAGTACTAACTTGGTGCTTGAAAAGCTGTAATGTTGATTTCCAATGGATTTCCTAGTTGTGCCAACTACAAGAAACTAAGAATAATGATATTTAGTAAAGATGTATTAAGTTGTCAGCCTCCAATATCATGAGCAGTGCAAGTGAGAGCAGGAATCAGAAATAAGGCTGTTGAGAATTTATAGCTGTTTGTAAATATAAGCTGTATTAGTCCATCCAGAGTTAAATATAGGCTTTGGGGAGTGAATGCTTGTGTGTCATTCTTTGAAAGTTTGTAGAATGCTTTAGGATTAAAACCAGCATGAAAGGGATGCACTTCTGAAGAGAAGAGAGAGCTTTGTCTTATAAATAATGAATTATTCTATGGCAGCTGCTACAACATGCACAGAAGATTCTCCACATTTTCTGCACTCAGAATGCTAGGGGGGAAACATAACAGCTTTCTGTATCTCAAAAAGTCCTCTTTCCTTCTGAAAGTTAATTAAAATAATTAATCAACTACTGTGAACACAAAGCTTGAGCAGGGTCTTAGAAGGCATTACTGGCTGCACAAAATGGTCAAATCAGACTGCAGTGAAAGAAGCGGAGCATTTGGATAGTTAAGAGGAAAGCTACACAATACATCTGTATTTTTCTCCTGGGAAAGCTTTTCACTGGTAGCTGCAACTGTGATATCAAATCACAGTTTGGAGTTTGGAAGTGAGGCATGTGTTTTTTATGTGAACTTGTTTATGCAAATTCAGCCTGGAGGATCTGGGCCTAGGAGTATCTGCTTATTTGATCATATGCAGGAATTTAGAATGAGGTAGCTAATCAACAGTAACTATTCCAGGGTAAATAGAGGTCAGTCATTTTTAGCAGTGATGACAAAGAGCATATTTAGACCAGGCATTCCTGAGTTACTTCCTGGCTGGGTAGTGCTATTCTTTGGTAAAGGAGAAAAACAAAGCTTTTATCTTTATCTTTTGAAAAGATAAATCTTTGTTCATAGAAAGTTGTTTAGAGATGGTTACTATCAATTCAAACACTGCAATAATCTTAATTGACTGCTAAACAGCTCAAAGCCTGCCACTAATCTTGTTTAAATGCTATTATCAATGGTAAGGTCTAAGAACATTAAAGTTTCTTCAGAACCTTTTCTTCATTTGAGAAGTGTTGAAGTATCTGTTATTTTATTAACAATATTTAGCAATAGGCGCACTCCTGACTACAGAAAGTCATTAGCTTTTGAGAAAACCATCTCTGCCTTTGCTTGAGGAAAATTTTGAAAAATTCCAATTTTTTTCCTCCACTTTGTTTTGGGAAATACATTTAGTGATTTGCTAAATGGGAAGGAAAATAACAGGTAAATATACAAATCCAAGTATTTTAGGGTCATGCAACCAGGAACGTGGTTGTGAGGTAACAACAGCATCTGCCTTAAACACAGAGCAACGCACATTTGTTTAAATTACATTTTCCAGCCTCCAGCCTGAATGCCACACCTAAGAAAATGCATAGATATGACCCTAGTTGTGAATCTATATACTGGAAAAGGTATTTTTCTTTATTTAAATATAAATACACTGGCAGGCAAGGTTGTGCTTTTGAAGATTCACCTGCTGCCCTAGTGAGAAGACCAACGGTATGTGCAGTGCCAGACCTCTCCTCCCAGCTGTTTGATCATGTCACCTGAGGGGGGGAAAAAAAAAAAGGGGGGGGGGGGAGGGGTTAATAAAAGAGGAATTGGGACATGGGAGGGACGCCTACGAGGGAGCCGGCACTGCCACTAGAAGATTCCAGCATTGGGCGGAGCTCTGTTCCCCATGAGGGTGGGAGGAGGAGAGTCCTTGGAGTTGCTGTGGGGTGGTTGGTGTCAGCCTGGGAGGCCTTCGAAGGAGATCAGGTGGAGGGGTTTTTTTGCGGTCTTTCTGTGCTGTTAGGTCGTCTGGTCGTGGTGTTAGTGTGAGTCTGGGTTTCAAATTCTGGGGTATGGGCTGTAAGGAGGAGATGCAACCCTCAGAGCTTTGTTGGGGCATACTGCTGGAGAGGGGGGTGGTGGTGGAGTAAGCTCTTCTGTGGCTCTTTGTGCTGTGGTACTGCTGTGCCGTGGGCTTCAGTCTTTCTGGGATTGCTTCCAATGCCTGCTACAATGCCAGTCTTACACTGTATTAGAAAAAACGGAATAGTTGTAGTTTGCATTCCCTTCTGATGCTACTCAGTCAAAGGTCACTCAGTGTATCACTGAGAACAAGAAGTGAAAGGATCGAATCCAGGGACAACGTGGGTTGAAGAACTCACTGAGTTTAGTGCTATCTTAAGCTGACTGCCTTTTATTTCAAGATTGGTTATGATGTTTTTGTGTCAGACACCTGTGTTTTGAGTACGGATAGCTTTGTCTGTGAATGCATCTTTTCTACTGACAGCTCTGGTTTATCTGCTTTAATTTTAAAACAGACTGTTCAGTGGCATGTAAATTGACTAAAGATAAATTCTTGCGTTCTCATGTGTACCTAAGTAATTAGCTGCTATATGCTGATCAGCAACGAGTTTTGTATATCTTACAGCCTCTGATCTTTGTTCTGATCATTTACTGATCTAGTTCCTTGGGACTTTTTCTCTTTTATTCGGTTGGATGAGATCATTCTGCTTAAAACTACTTTATTAATCTAGAGAAATTCTCATATACTGGGAAGTACATAATTCTATTCCTTTGTAAAATCCACAGGAGGGAGCTCAAGATACAGCAATCCTAATATTTTTTTTTTTCTCTGACTGATGTATCGAACAGCAGGTTATGGTGTTAGGCGATGCGGTCTGCAGTCCCTGTCTGTGAGGTCAGAGAAACCCTCTAGGTGCATCTGATTTGGAAGCAAACTGAGCAGGAGCCATGAATGTCAGTGTGTGTTGCATCCTTCCTGTAAATCTTGTTGCATTTTTGTGTGGTGAGGCAATTGCTAAATGTGTTTTTCATGTGAGAATGTGACAAATAGAATTAAGCTGTGAACACTGGCAACCTTTTTGTTTGAATCTGAGAGGCATGGTTTTGTGATATTACAGAACTGCAGTATGTAAGGTGTAGTTGAAGTCTAGCCTGCCATTTTCTCATTGGAGAACACAGAAGCCATGTTTATAGGCAGGGTGTTACCGGAAGCAGCATCTTTTGCTGTATTTCTGTTTAAATTGGACTCGGACAGTAGCTGCTGTTGGACACTGACTGTGTGAAAGATGAGAGCAAACTTAGGGATATTTGTGCTGCTTTGCAATCTTACTAAAGGTTGAGCTCCAACTCCCTTGCTCCAGAGCAGCCTAGTCCTCTGCTGTAGTACCAGCAGAGGAAATTAAGCCTAACTGCCATTAAATAGAAGGCTTCATAAAGCAGGGAAATTTTTTTAAAATTATTTTCAATATAGGACCAGTATTTCTTTTATTGGTTAATGCATTCAGTAATATGTATGCTGTCACTCTCTGTTAGATATAATCTTCTCAGGTAAAGTAGTACAGAACATGTACTGGACTCTTAGTGCTCAGCTGATCTTTTCAAATTAAATTTAAAGCATTTTAAAATGTGTGTCAGAGAAATTGAAGCCATTGCAAAGGTTTTCTCTAAATTCCAGAACAAATTTCTATTCAAGAGGGACTAGAAGAAGAAAATAGGATAAGAATTTTTGTGATTGATCAGCGGGGTACAGGTGTGCTGTGAAAGCTAAAATGTCATTCTTCAGAATGTTAGACTACGTATAAATAAAGAAAATGAGATCATAAATATGCATTAAATGTTAAAATGTCCAGTAAAAAGACTTTGAAAAAGCACAAAAGAGCACGAAAATGATATTTTGTCTTAAGGTTGCCTGGCAGAAATACATAAAACCTGTAAAAGAAATAGACAATTGGAGTCTCCTTGATTGGAGATATTTAAGACACATCTGGATGCCCACCTGTGCAACCTACTGTAGGGAACCTGCTTTAGCAGGGGCTGGACTTGATCTCTAGATGTCCCTTCTAACCTTGGCTATTCTGTGATTCTGAGATGCAGAAGGAATGCTCGGGGAAAACAGAAAGGGTCAGGGTAGAATTGAGTAGATTGCATTCGTGTATTCTTGTCCATTATGGAGCCTAGATCCTAACAGTACAAGGTACGTGTTGCAGTGAGTGCTCACGTTTAGGCAGTGTTAAGGGAAGTTAAAAAAACACATGGATTGAATGACTAACGATAATTCCCAGAATCACTGTGCGATTCCCATCTTGTACAGGGTGCTCTCCAGCAATTATAGGTACTGCAATGGATACTGAGCAAAAGGAAAGAAGAGGGAAGGGCTGAACAGGTGATACACTAAATGTGGAAGAAATGCCTCATGTTATCTGTGAGAGTGCACCCGCTCCCGATGGACAGCACTCTGGACCCCCCCCACCAGCACGGGGAATTAGCTCAAATGGTAGAGCGCTCGCTTAGCATGCGAGAGGTAGCGGGATCGATGCCCGCATTCTCCAATTGCTGTTTGCTTTTATCTCCGTTGTCATCTCTATGTTGTTTTTTTCAGTTAACAATTGTATTTTTTTCTTGGCGGAAGACAATGCTAACTTTTTTTTTTTCTCTAAAGTTGTGATTGCTGCCTGTACAAAAAAAGAAATCAATCCCTGTTGATGGGCTTTGAAGAATGAAAAACAAATGCATGCTGGCTGGCACTGCTGTTGTTTCTAAATACACCTTTACGTTGTAGGGCTTTTCAGAGTTCAGATGCATTTTTCCAAAGTGGTTTTATAAGGATTAAAATAAATCCAGTTTAGGGAGCATGTGAATAGTGTTAACGGTTTCAGTGGACAGAACAGGAGAAGTATGAAATTCTTCTGTAAATAAATGCTTTTTTGCAGAGTAAAGTAAGTGCCTTTTGCACTAATTGAGGTTTTCCCATGTTCTGCTTGCCTCATGAAACAGTGCCTTAAATTATTTTCTTTCACAAACCTGAAGATCTTGTGGAAGAAAATCTTACATGGTGGTACGTATAACGGCATTTTCAAAACACTGGAGAATGCGGGCATCGATCCCGCTACCTCTCGCATGCTAAGCGAGCGCTCTACCATTTGAGCTAATTCCCCATTGCAGTGGTTGTTGTGGGGGTACGTATACTGGTGCTGAGTCACAGCGTGCCTGCTCTAATTGTTCCCTTCTGTTAGTATATTTACTTTCTTATGCAAAGTCTCCACTAGTGCTTTTCTTGAAATGAGGTGTTTCATTTTTTTAAAACTACTTTTTTTTTAACTCTTTACAATGCAAATACTGGATAACTTGTAAGTCTAGAGGTATGCTATCAGCAGCTACTGAATGTTGTTTTTCTTTTGTATGGTTTTCAAGTTATGCTCTTTTCTGCTAATATTCTAAGAAGTTGTATGTAAACAATAAATACAACATTTAAGATGTTTATTCTTACCACAGCTTGTGTAAATAAAGTGTTCATTTATATCATGGAATTATAGAATCCTTTGAGTTAGAAGGGATCCTTAAAGGTCATTTAGTCCAACTCCCCTGCAGTGAAAAGGACACTCACAGCTAGATCAAGTTGCTCAGAGCCCCATCCAGTTTAATCTTGAGTGTCTTTGGGGACAGGGCATGCACAACCTCTCTGGGCAACTTGCGCCAGCGCCCACTACCTCTGTTGTAGAAAACTTCTTCCTTACATCCGATCTAAACCTCCTCTCCTTTAGTTTGAAACCATTTCCCCTTGTCATATCACAACAGACCCTGCTAAAGAGCCTGTTCTTTTCCTTCTTATAGCCCTCCTTTAGATACTGAAAGGCTGCTCTCAAGTCTTCCCAGATCCTTCTCTTCTCCAGGCTGAACAGCCTCAGCTTTCTCAGCCTGTCCACGTAGGGAGGTATTCCATTCCTTGGATCATTTGTGTGGCCCTTCTCTGGATGCACTGCAACAGTTCTATGTCTCTCCTGTACTGAGGGCTCCGTATATAGATACCATACTCCAAGTGAGGCCTCATCTACAGAGGCAGGATCATCTCCTCTGCCCTGCTGGCCACACATCTCTGAATACTGTCTGTGATATGGTTGGTTTTCTAAGCTGTGAGAGCACATTGCTGGTTCATGTCCAGCTTGCCATCCACCAGTAACCCCAGATCCTTCTCAACAGAGTTATGCTCCTCCTTGCATCTCCCAGTGTGTACTGATAGGGTTGCTGTGACCCAAGTGCAAGACCTAACTGCTGGATTTGTTGAACCTCATGATGTTCTCTTGGTGTCATAATCATCCTGATTTATATTCCACAGACGTCTACCTTTTTGTATGTATTTTGATGATTTAGTTAAAATGGTATTGTGTGCCCACTATCAAATTTATTGATGAGTTATTTAGAAAATGAAAAGAGGGTAGGTTTAGGAGGAAATTGTTTACTCGAGGGTGGCAAGGTGTTGCTGGCATAGCTGCCCTGAGAAGCTGTGAGTGCCCCATCCCTAGGGATTCTCAAGGGCAGGTTGGATGGGGTTCTATGTGATCTTTCATGTCCCTTCCAGCCCAGGCCACTCTATGAGAGGCTGTAGAGATAAAATACGATACAAAATCTGCTTACATAGATCATGCACACGGAATTCTAAGTCGTCTTCCTTTGCAGTATGCTTAGTAAACTACTACAAGCTCATATGACCAGATTTTACTTCTACTTTCTAGATGGGCTTCTTAGGGCCTGTCAGGGCAAATGCAAGTTTTGGATTAACTTTGAGCTGCTCTATTGCACTCTATTGTCTGTGAGATTGCTTCCCTCATCAAAGAAGAGTAAATCACATCAGTTTGAAAGGTTGCTACCTGTTTGCCTAATTTCTACAATGGCTCTCTAGGAAGTTTTTGTGTGGGTTGTTTTGTTTTGTTTTTTGTCTGGAGAATATTTTCATTTACATACTCATGCACATCCAGATGAGAAGAAAAATTTCACTGACATGGTGTAAGAATTGATGCGGTAATAAGCATGATAGAAAATTTCCTCAAACAACGGCAGGTGATCAATAACTGTAACAACCCCTATATAGAGTCATAGAATTGCTCAGGTTGGAAAAGACTTTAAAGATCATCGAGTCCAACCACAACCTAACCATACTACCCTAACTCTAACAACCCTCCTCTAAATCATGTCCCTGAGTGTCACATCCCCTCCTACTGTCACCAGTGAGAAGAGACCAACCCCGCTCTTGCTGTAAGTGACAACTTACAGAGTAAATAGAACATCTGCTGTTGAGTGAAGCAAAAATAAGTGTGTTTTGCTGTTACTGTGGGTAGAACTGTTATCACAGTGGTAGGTCTCTCATTAATATTTCATTAGTGTTCTGCTATACTTGGAAGTATGAACATATGTAAACGCTTCCTGCAGGGTGTGGTGATGTTTTCAGTAGTTTCCCATCATAATAACTGTTTCACACGTTTTACTCTATAAATATGCTCTTTAGTACTACTGACCCAAACTTTGATTTTGAGCCATTGATATGGAATGTATTCTTTGTTGTTACATGATGAGGGGAAATGGTTTTTAAACTGGAAAAGGGTAGATTTTGACTAGATATCAGAAAGAAATTAATTACTGTGAGGGTGGTGAGACACTGGAACAGGTTGTCCAGAGAGGCTGTGGATGTCCCCTCCCTGGAGGTGTTCAAGGCAAGGCTGGATGGGGCTTTGAGCAACCTGGTCTAGAGGGAGGTGTCCCTGCCTATAGCAGGGGGAGCTGGAGCTAAAGGATCTTAAAGGTATCTTCCAACTCAAACTATTCTATGATTCTATGATTAATTCGAGTTTAGTAAGACATTAGTTAGTTTTCTAAGGAATATAATCTTCTTTACTTCTCTTCCCCTCCACATTTCATGCGAGGAGAAGCTGAAGTTTTTTTTATTCTTGTTAGGCTTACTTTTTGTTACTTTTTGTGGTTACTAAAATCTGTGATTAGAGGGTAAATTAGGGCCATGGGGGGGGAATTAGCTCAAATGGTAGAGCGCTCGCTTAGCATGCGAGAGGTAGCGGGATCGATGCCCGCATTCTCCAGTGTTGTTTTGCTTGTAGTGGAAGAACAGGCCATTAACTACACATGTAGTAGTTAATGTGTTTTCATGTGTTGAACTGGGATTTTCTGAGATAAACTGTTACTTTTTTTGATGCTCATGTTTCATTTCTCAAATGCTACTATGTGTTTGACTAAATTTAAATAATTTTTCATATTTAGAAAAAAAATATATATATACATAAATAGAGACTGACTCATGGCAAGGAGAAGAGAAAGGAAGAATCAAATGTCAGAACCTAATACCTCCTAGGAATTACAAGTAATAAACTTTCAAAAAATATTTTTTACTCCTGGAAAATGCATTTATTTCATTTCATCTTATTTCCAAATGAACTGATAAGAAATGAAAAATGAAATATTACAAACACGGTTTTAAACTTGTTGCAGAATTGAAGTTGAGTGTGTTTTCATTTATGAAGAGAGACAAGTGCAAGAGAGAAATGAAAAATACATCCCTTTAAAATCTGCAGCTGGGAGCTTTCTCATCCCTCTTAATGGTGAAAAGGGGGGGAATTAGCTCAAATGGTAGAGCGCTCGCTTAGCATGCGAGAGGTAGCGGGATCGATGCCCGCATTCTCCAGTGTTTTGCTAGGCATTAAGAATTAGAAACTACTAAAAAGATGGCACTATTTCAGTAAAATGTTAGTTTTGTTTTAATCATAGAATCATAGAATTGTTCAGGTTGGAAAACACCTTAAAGATCAAGTCCAACCACAACCTAACCATACTACCCTAACTCTAACTCCCTGCCAAATCATGTCCCTGAGCACCGCATCCAAACGGTTTTTAAGCACATCCAGAGCTGGTGACTCGACCACCTCCCTGGGGAGCCTATTCCAGTGCTTAACAACCCTCTCTGGTTGTCAAAAGAAGTTTTTCTTGATACCCAACCTAAACTTACCCTGGTGCAATTTGAGGCCTCATCCTGTCACTAGTGAGAAGAGACCAACCCCGCTCTTGCTGCAGTAAACTTTCAGGTGCTTTAAGAGAGCAATAAGGTCTCCCCTCAGCCTCCTCTTCCCCAGACTAAACAACCCCATTTCCTTCAGTCACTCCTCATAGGGCAAATTCTCTAAGCCTTGTTGCCCTTCTTTGGACCTGCTCCAGCACTGCAATGTCCTTTTCTGTATTGAGATGTCTAAAACTGAACACTGTACTCGATGTGAGGCCTCACCAGTGCCAAGTATCATAGTAAAACTGAATACCTTCCTTCTTCCCAGCTAAACATTGTCCACACATTTACTTAATACAACTTCCAGATCTTTATTGGAATCGACAGTGAAAACATTACAGAGAAATGGCCTTAAACTGGAGCTCCGCAGATTCCCACTGGTGACAAGGAGGGCAACTTTCAGGCCATAGCCTCCCCTCACACAGGACAGCCAAGTTTTCATTGTCCTGGGACATTCTGAGGGTCGGAGGGTCATGGCCTTATGATGTCATGGGCCACCTCTCAGAAAACTGTTACAAATATGGGGGTCTTGACTTCAGAACACGAACTGTGACACAAGCCAGCCAGCCAACAAAGGCAGGTAGGTGGGGGCCATGGTGCCAGTCAGTCAGCCAAGGAAGTCAAGCAAGGGCCATGACTCCAGCCAGTCAACCAAGGCAGGCAGGCAGGTGCCATGAGTCCAGTCAGCCAGCCAAGGCAGGCCAGTTTTGGAAGACCAAAATTTTTAAAATAAAAGTGCTTTCCTGAACTACTGATGTTCACTTTGTACTTAATTGTTTATATCGATTTCAGTTTGGTTGGAATGCTTATCTATCACTGTCAATGGTTTACGGGCTGGTTCTGTGGCTAGTGGGGTTGGGGGACCTACAGACCCACAAGGAAAGGGGAAAAGGGGCAAAGAGTAGGGAGATGGGCAGCAAAACAGTGGCAACAATCTGAGGAGAAACAAATTTACTAAATAAAATATCAGAATGCAAGATGACCTGGGGAACTACAGGCCGGTGAGTCTCACCTCTATATCTGCTCTTTAACATCTTTGTCAGTGACATCAATGATGGAATTTAATGCACTTTCAGCAAGTTTGCTGATGACACCAAGCTGAGTGGTGCGGTTGACACGGTGGAAGGAAGGGATGCCATTCAGTGGGACCTCAACAGACTTGAAAGCTGGGCCCAGGTGAACATCATTACGTTCACAGCAACACAGGAAAGTGCAAGGTTTTGCATTTGGGCTGGAAGAATCTCAGGCATATATACAGACTGGAAGGAGCAGTCCTTGATAGTAGCCCTGCAGAGAAGGACCTTGGGATCCTGATGGATGAAAAACTGAACGTGAGCCAGCAGTGTGCTCTTGCAGCTCGGAAAGCAAATGGTATCCTGGGCTCCATCAAAAGGGGGTGGCCAGCAGGGACAAGGTGACTGTCCTTCTCTACTCTGCCCTCATAAGGCCCCATCTGGAGTACTGTGTCCAGGTCTGGAGTCCCCAGTACAAGAAAGACAGGGAGCTGTTGGAGAGGGTCCAGAGGAGGGCCACAAAGATGATCAGGGGGCTGGAGCACCTCCCCTACGAAGACAGGCTGAGGGAGCTGAGCTTGTTCAGCTTGGAGAAAAGAAGGCTGCGGGGTGACCTCATTGCAGCATTTCATTACCTACAGGGAGCCTATAAACAGGAGGGGAGTCAACTCTTTGGAAGGGTAGATAACAGCAGGACAGGGGAAAATGTTTTTAAATTGAAGGAGGGAAGGTTTAGGTTGGATGTCAGGGAGAAGCCCTTTACTATGAGAGTGGTGAGGTGCTGGAACAGGCTGCCCAGAGAGGTTGTGGATGCCCCACCCCTGGAGGTGTTCAAGGCTGAGTTGGATGTGAGCCTGGGCAGCCTGGTCTGGTATTACATGTGGAGGTTGGTGGCCCTGCCTGTTTGGGGGGGTTGGAGATCCATGATCCTTGAGGTCCTTTCCAACCCGCGCCATTCTGTGATTCTGTAGTAACACACTATAATATAATACAATATAATTAAAATTTTAGCTAATAAATAAAATGAGAGAGCATCCAAAAATCAAAAGCCTTACTGTAAGCAAGCTAGAGCAATACAGCACCGGCAACAGAGATGAGCCAGATGGTAGGAAAGAAGAGGGAGGGTCTTGTGATCTACAAACGGTTTTTATCTTTTCCTCCAAGTGGAAATGGTAACAGAACAGCAAACAGCCCTCTGGGAGATGCAGTGTGTAGTTCTTCTTCTCTTCTGGGACAGGTACCCAGACCTGGAGCATTAACTCTTTAACTCTCAGTGCACCACATGATGTTTTGATGTGGAATACCAATAACCAAAAGTCATAAAACCACGACAGTCATGTAAATTACTTGAGGGAATCTACTAAAAAGGGTCACGGGGCGATTGCTTTTAACAGTGACAGGATCAGTGGGATCCTGATGAGTAGCTGCACAGTAATATATGTAATAAAAATTATATCAATAGATTTTCTGCTCAGTTTCTGTGACTATTGAGGTATTTTTTCATAGTATTAAGTCTAAATATACCAGTTGGAAGGAGAACCAGGCTGTGCTTATTCTATAGACTTACTCCTTAAACCTTACAATTTTAAATAAGTGGCTTTTTGGTTTTGAGCACTAAATATTTCAAGCTGGTGTTTATAAAGCAGGCATACAAACTGAGAATTGGATGACAGCTTCCATATTGACTGTCTGTTTACCTTATGAATGATGAATCCTGTGCTAAGTCATCTTTGTGTGTATTGTTACAAGATCACATATGGTCTAGCAGTCAGAAACAAACAACTGCAAAATGATTACTTCCTTCAGTCCAGCATGTATCCAGATAGTAAATTAAACAGCAGCTCTAAGGTAATGATGTTACAAAAACATATTCCACAAGTTAGACTAGAACCATTTCTCTGACCAGCTATTTAGCATGTAGTCTTCAGTAGTCTTTCTTTTTTTTCCCTGTGATAATCCTGGAAGTTTAAATGCCTTCTAAGAAAACAGAACTAGAATTCCAGACTGACTGCCAAAATTCAGACTGAAGCGTGATGAAGCTGATAAGAACAGAGTCTTAAGGAATACATTATCTCTAGTGTGAAGGGTGGGGGATAATCTTGACAGGTCATGCTCACTTAGGACTTTACATCACTTGCTCTTTTGAAGCACTAAACAAAACAGGTCATGTCTAGGATCCAAGTCACTTCCCATTTAAGTCTGCGACAGCAGGGAAATAAAGTACCCACTTTGTAACCACTAGTAGTGGTAACAAGCAACATTTTTTTTTTTAGTCTCATCTGTATTAGTTTTTACTTTCTTAGAATAATTGGTGACTGCTTTGTGTGCTAGAAAAAGAAAAGTATGCCCGTGTACATCATCTAAACCACTTTTAGAGGTCATTGTTTATTACAGATCATTTCTGCCAACAGGCTTACTACTTTTTTACATTTCTGTAGGATGTACAGAAGATGTTTCTAACGTTAAGAATATCAAATTTGGGGCATGCTGTTTTCCCCAGTTGTACATTCAAATCTTCAAATGACTTGGGTTTAAATGAGTTTAACTGTTAACAGCACAGGATAAATAAAGCAGCAACTTAGGATATATTTATTGCATAGAGTAAAGAAAATATTCACAAATTTGCTAAGCAAATGATTTAAATCTTCCTTGTGCTTTCTGTACATTTCATGTTATGGGAGTGTTTCAGATTTGGAAATCAGTTTTTCCCTAACCAAGACCATTTACAAGCATTTCCATTCAGTGTCTACCTAACTATGAAGTGGCACTTGCTCTCCTTGCTAATTAAAACAAATTCAACTAACCCTGAAAATGAGTTCTGTTAACTACTACCTACAAGCTTTAAGAGTCACTTGATTAGTTTTTTTTTTTTTTTTTTTTTTTTTAAATAAAGATGAACAGACTTCTGAAAGGAGCTGAAATCTGGTTTACACAGAACTATTTATTCCTTTCTTCCATTTCCTAGAAGACTTCATTTTGTGGATAAACAATTCAATTTACATTTGGAATCAGATAAACAGCTCAGTTTGTGTTCCACAGGAACAGTTTCCATACTGGCAAGCAATTTTAACTTGAGTACATTGATGCTGTAAGCCAGATGCATTACTATATTAGAATCTCTGGGCTTTGTTTGTGCATGTCTCTAAAAGAAAAAAAACATTCAAGAACTAGGAAGCATAATTAATAAAATGTCACAGTGTGCTGTTTCGACTGACAAAGGGAAGTACTAAATAGAAAGGTTTGTAAAGTTGTGTAGTATTTTATGGATTAAGTAATATAAATTATGCATGTCATAGCTTTCAAACTTAAGTGAGAACTGTTTAGAACTCAGTCTCATGTAAAAGGCGACTAAAATAAAGGTATGTTACGTAAGAGAAATCAGAAGGCATAAGAGAATACTTTTGAAGTAAAATACATAGCTAGTAAAATGGCAGAAAATGAAATAAGATCCCATAAGACCAGATGACATTAGAGAATCTGACTCCAGCATTTAAAGGAGTTTGGAATTTTATTAAATTGACACTTCTGACATCCATTACATTTTTAACTTGGATAGAAACAAAGTTGCTCCTTTGCACTGAAAGCAAATCCTTGAAAGTTCAGCTACAGTGAAGCAAACTGTATTTTGCTCCTAACAAACCAGTAGCAAGAAAAGTTAGGTTGTAAGGTGCCCCTTTTCAAATCATATAAATTCACGTGATCTCTGTTGGAAGCAGTGGTATAGCGCAGGAGTACTTATTTCAACCCTTTTAACCTGAAATAGTTAAGCAAGCAGTTGAGATGAGCATAGTGCTGTCTGCACTGAAGTAAATTAAGACAACTCTTCTGTTAGTTCAGCTGTTTGAACTGTAGCCATGATTGACATACAATGGCTGAGTGCATATATATATCTACCCAGCCAAAACAGAAGATTCTCCAGCCACGCAATACTGTAACCTTGTTCTTTCAGGACTTACCTATCCTTACTGTAATGCCTTGTGGTATCTTAATTTAGCCAGTCATAATTAAGATTACATTAAGAAACTTCAGTTTCAAGTAGAAGATACTTGTCTTTTTCTTTTAATCTTGCAGATACTAGCACAAAAGTACACAAGTTAGGTTTAAAAAAAAAACAAAAAAATAAAAAAAAATCCCCACCAACTTTCATGCTCTCAAAGCTTTCTAGCAGAAATCAGAAATTCTAGATTGAAAACTGTTTATCACAAGATATGCATGTAGGCTTTTAAATCAAATAACTTTATTACAGATAACAGCAAAGTCCAACTGCATTTATCAGTCATTTATGATGAATTTTTACAATTTCATTGGAAACGCATACAGTGATATTAGCATGTTCTACAAAACATAAAAACACAGCAATAAAATACTAGTAATTACATTTTCTCAAATGTAAATAGCATTGCTCAAAGCGTTTTGGACCTTCATAATGGTTACTACTCTATCAGCACAAGAGATTAATTGGCACTTACAGCAAATGATAGTCCCAAAACTTGAAGATCTTGCAAGCTGGCAGCACTGTACAGAAGACAAAGTAAAAGCCACAGCTGGCTTGCGAGGAATGACAATCCTTACAGCAATCTAACAGTTTTTCCAGTCACAGTCAAGAAGTCATCATCAGCCAAGGCACGAAGTGCTTCCTCAAACATCTCTTTAGTGACAGCCTAAAAGAGAAGAGAAAAATCAAGTAAAGATGGAGGGAAACAAACAAAACCAACCAAAATACTTTATTTCTTATCACTTCTCTTATCAAGGTTCCTTCCCTTCCCATAAATTTGAATATGTTCTGCAATTTAGAAACCCCATAGCTGAGTTGTTTTTTTCCTGCCTTCCAAAGTGACAAAGATTCAGAAATCAAAGCTTACACAGTGGAACTGGCTTTCCAGTCAAATTAACAATGCAATTTGAGGCAGAGTTTATGTTGATCTGTAAAAATACAATGCTTTTATATTAATGAAACTGTAAAAAAAAGGAGGAAACAAAAAAGCAGGAAGCTTACTGTGTCAGACTGTGCCGGAGATCCTCAAAAAGCTGCTGATACTTCAAAGCTGGTGTTTTACCCTTGGACTGGATAAGCTTCTTCAAGGCTTGAGCCAACTCCTCTTTCCGCTTACGAGCGGTTGCGCTCATTCCTTTTAACAAGAAAATAATCACCTTGTAGTACTAAGTTAGAGAGGACAGGTTAAATTACATTTAAAAAGTGACGAAAGCCCCAAAACATCTGTTTTATCCCTACAAAAACACAAACCTGTAGTGAGGATGGATATGTCCACAATGCCAGTCCTTGGGTCAGTAGCAGACTGCTTCAGAGCTTCCCGATGGAGGCGTTTTGCTTCTTCTACATCAACGGTTTCAACTTTCTCAGAAAAGCGTACTTTAGCATGGGCTTCTGCCAGTCGGATCAGAGATTCGAGTTGCCGAGGATATGCAGAAACCATTCCCCTGCCACTTCCAATCTTCCTCATGTCCACATATGCCTGAAAACAAGACAGGCATTAACTATTTCAGTAAATCCCGTTACTGCCCTAATTTACAAGTCTTTTTTATCCCCATCTATCAGCAACTGTGGAAAGCCACATGCTTCAAACATGATAAAATCAAGCCAATGCCTCAAAAAGTTACCTCAGGATTACATACAGAATTACTTTCATAGTACTTCCCTCTTTCCTTTTAAAAGCTTGTGATTTTTAGAGGTTTTGATAGGTAGGAAACAGAAATAGTTGAGCATCTTGCCCTTTCTGAGAAGTCAACAAAGACTTGGAACATTCTCAACAGCAGTTACTTTACCTCAATAAGGGCTTGGCTTGCTTCCTCACTTAACCTGGGATTTATATAACCACGAGCAAAGGCAATGTAATCCCTCAGTACTGCCATGTCCATGTACTCCTCCTCCAGCCTTTCTTCACTTTGATAGTACAGTGAAACTAAGTGGCGAGCAAGACGCCTGTCATACGCTTCATCACGTGGGTCCAACATTAAAAAGATCAAGTCAAATCTGAATGGGATAAGAATCAAATATGAGCGTGTATACTTTCTTGCAATTTAGAGTCGCTTCTTTTATGGTTTTTCCACTTCACAATTAGAATTAGGAGATGCTACTATAAATGGAAGGTGCTTTTAAACTGAAAGTATTTTTCCTCAAACTCTTTTAAACGCAGCTGGTGGAAGACCTGGAGAGATCAAGTCCAACCCTCAGATCAGTTTAGATTTGCTTTCAACATATGCACTTTGAAGACAAGATACATTCTGTGAAATTCAGTTCAAAGCTGACAGTCTTTTTTATTCGGGAGTTTTAAACAAATAACAAAGGACAAACTTACTGTAAGAGCTATAGCCCTGGAAAGCAGCAGCAATCAGAGTGCATAGCTATTCACTACATGCATATAGATGTATATGCATTTAAAATAAATACAAAATATCTGGAGTTTATACCTAAATTTAAAAAAAAAAAGTTTCATAATAGTTTTGCAAACAGTAGGTAACATTGTAGATAACTGCAAATAATAATTTTCTATAGCTAGCCAGTCGTGTATTTTCAAAAGCTTAAATCCAATAAATGGCAGAAACGAGACATGCTCAAACCTAGTTTCCTTCAGTATATCCCCACTAAGGTACTTACCTGTTACTGTCAGTGACCTTTCATTGAATTCTAAACTATAAATGGTGTTCTCAGAATATCCAGCATACCATCCACACACTTTAAATTAGTGTAGGATCTCCTCACAGTTATAGTACGTAATATACACAGTTTAATTTTACATCAGCAGACGCTAAATGCTGTTTTAACAGCCACTGTGCAAGGCTACCTCTGCCCCCTCCCTGACTGAATTTCACAGGATGAAAACAAGCAGGCACAGAACTTTATAGAGTACGCCACATCCAGTGCAAGTTCCCTAATCATCAGTGTTTCACTTCAAACTTATACAGGGTTATGAAAATCATGCTGGGTTTCCGTTCAAGTTACCAACTACTGTAAGCTTCAGGGTAACTCCTCTGGAGGATGATCCTGATACAAAGGGGGAAGGAAAAAAAAAAAAAAAAGCCAACAAAAGAATACAACAAAAACAAAAATAAATATCTACAGATTTAATCAGATCTTCTGTTCAAGATGAATATGCTAGAAGGCAGTTCTCCACTCATGCAGAAGTTGCAATTCTGATTCTGCCATACTGAATCTTTCTCACAACACGTAAAAAAATGAGATATGTGAGGAGGTGTTCAGTACCTTGATAACAGTGTGTGAGGAAGCTGTATGTTTTCAATAGTAGTCTTTTTTGGATTCCATTGTGATTCTATAGGGTTAGCTGCTGCTAGAATAGATGTTCGGGCGTTCAGTTGACAAATGATTCCAGCCTGTTAAAATGAAAAAGCAGTTCTGGATTCAGAACCTTCCTAAGATCAGTGTTATTTAATGGGTTTCATAATCAAAAAATTCATTGCAGAAGACTTCTAGGGTAAAGCAAGAAGAAAAGCATCTGGAAATAATAGTTTATGCAAGGATAGCCATATGTACATAAGAACAAGATATTACATAATTTAGGATTGATCCACTGACAATACTAGGAAAGTACGAAGCCTGGTTCTGGTAACTTCTTGGCTTCATCTGCCCTGAGCTGATGCTTAGAGCAACTTGGAATTAAGCAGACACCAACCTTTGCAATGGAGAGAGTCTGTTGTTCCATTACTTCATGAAGCACTGATCTTGTGCTTTCATTCATTTTATCAAACTCATCAATGCAGCAAATTCCATTATCACTGAGTACTAAAGCGCCCGTCTGAAGAACCAGCTGCCGAGTTTCTGGATCCTTCATCACATATGCAGTAAGACCAACTGCACTTGAGCCTTTCCCAGAGGTATACTGGCCTCGAGGAACCAGGTTATACACATACTGGAGCAGCTGGGATTTACTAGTGCCAGGATCACCGCAGAGAAGAATGTTGATCTCTGCACGGAAGTTGCCTCTTCCTGTGTGAGTGAAATCCTTTCTTGATCCTCCAAAGAGCTGAAGTAGAATACCCTGTAAAAAAACCAAACATGCTCTTTAAAGTCAAAATATCAGCTCCTGTATAGTTAACAGAGCCAAATGAACTGTTGCATTCAACTATCTATCGAACTGAAATGGCTAAAAATAACTGATAAGAAAGAAAGCTTTCATTGTAAAGAAAGGGTTCTTCCTTTTTAGATATCTTCAAGTTAATTACAAACATACAGTTATACTGCTAGGGACAACACAGCTTCCAATTTCAGTAGCCAATTCTGCAGATAATTGGAAGGCCAGAACAGACTATTACTTACGCTGAGGCTATACTTAATCTAGGACCACAGTATTATTACCTCTCCTGTAGCATCAAAAAAATAAACAAACTGCTTTTTATTCAAGACAAAAATCAAGCATTTTCTTTTAAGAAGATATTCACAAAATAACACGAAGTTCTTTAGATGCACATAAATTAAGTGTTTAAGGCTTTTATTTATTTGGAATTTGCCAGTATTTTCTCCTTTCTACTTCCCAAAGAAAGTCTACAACTACAGCATTAGCAAGGAAACAGAAGCAATTAATATCTAACACTGAAAAGTATTGAAATTTTTAGTATAAACATAGGCTTTTAAGCTTATGAGTAAGCTAGAATTATTGAAATTTCTTTCAGCACAGAAACCTTACAATAAAGGCACGGAACAACTTATTCATATTAGTTCTCAGGCACTTGCAAGTATTAAAGAAAGAAGTCTGGAATGTTGCTGTGAACAATGTCCCTCAGTGAAGGTTCCCTAGCTTTCCTCAATTATACCTAGCAGCATACACCTGATACACTGTATTACTTTTATAAGGAGATAATAAAAAATAGAAAAGACAGTATGTCCATATCAGGAGAAAATTGTTGCCTTGAATTTAAACTGCTTGCAATCTCAGCAGCCCATAAACTCTGATAATGCACATGTCTATGAAGAAAAATATGTCAGTTTAAAAGAGTTGCAGTCCCTTATTATACCTTGAGACACCACTATTGACTGTGGTTTGTTTTCCCAGTTCTGCTGTCTTCCTACCTTTTCAACATCTTCCCTTGGATTGAGTCCTGAAAACAATAATAACCAACTCTATCCTGACAAGTTCATAATTTTAAGACTGCTTGAGATCCAGGATTGTTTTGGTTGTTTTTTTTCTTTTCAGTTTAATATTTTGAAGTCTCATTTCTATAGCAAATAATTAAGTGTACTTGCACTTCAGAAATGTTTTACAAGCAAAATACAGAAGTCATTTTACCTTTTTAATATCTTCATGCTCATAGATACTTGGGGCCAGTGCTGAAGAAAGTCTCTCATATATGTCTGCTTTGGTAGATAGCTCTTTTAGAAGTGCCACACGTTCCTCTGTAAACATTTTTTGCTCCGTTTCCTCATCAACACCATGCAGGCGTTTTGAATCAGTCTTGCGATAATGTATGACATCAATGTGGGTTTTATAGACAGATTTCACAACACTGACCCTCGGATTAACTCGAATTGGGACTGCCCTGTAGATACCTAAATGCAATTAATGACAGCATTAGATAAAAGAAACATTAACTCTCAAACTGATATCTTTGTTTTTCCTTTGTGAAGTAAAGCTATTCAAAATGAACCAACAACTTTAATCAGTTTATTTCCCACTACCAGTAAGTCACCTGGAAGATGATGGAACACACTTAAGTTGTCTGCATCTACTCTTTTGCGAGTACATGTTCACCATTCCTGTCAAAAGTGTTCTCAACAATGAAAATGCATAAGTAATATTGAAACAATAAAATTGAAGGCTCGGTGCTTTGGAAGTCCTGGTACAAAAAAACAAAAACAAAACAAAAAACAACAAACTCTGAAGCCAGACTTAACCTTTTAGCTAAGTGCCTGTATGGAACTGCTGAATCACAGCCTGAACCTCTGTCTGATCACCTGAGGCGAGCAATGAGTCAGTCATGGGAGCACAGGTGAAGGCAATTCACCTCTGCTGCAGGAAGGGGTGGAGCTTGGCTCCACCTCTCCTAAACCTATTTAAGAGCTGACTACCAGTAGGAAAGGATCTCTTCTGGAGATCCACTCTGCTGGAGTTTTGTAAGTGAGCCCAGGATACACGTAAGTGTCTTATCTTTTCTGCTTTGGTGTAATAATAACTACATAGCTAAGCTCTTTGGTATACCTCATAACTACAACATCTGTATGTTCATTGATTGTACAGTGCCAAGTTTAGTAACAGGTTTATAATGTATCTAATCTGTAAGGGCAGTAGTACAGTTATTTTAAGACACTGCTTTTTTAAGATGTATTTGAAATACCACAAGACCTATTTATTCTATGTTATCAGTCTCCTGATTGCAGAAACTACTTAAGAGGCTGTCTCCTTCTTACCTGCATTCTCAGAAACACAGAATTCAGAATCATCAAGGTCAGAAGGTACCTCTGCAGATTGTCTGGTCTAGCTGGGGTCTCAAACTGGAATCAGCTAGAGGAGGCTGACACAGCTGTGACATGTTCTGATAACCTCCAAGGGTAGAGACTCCACAGCCTCTTTAGACAACCTACTCCAAGGCTTGACCATCCATGCATTAATAAAAAACACCTTCTCTTTTTGCTTTATTAGAATTTCCTGAAGGGAAAAAGAAGTGCCCGTTTCTTCATGTGTTACCATTGAGCACCACTGCAAAGAATCTCTCCCTGTCTTCATAACTGAGCAGATATAACTACACAGTAGGTACCCTGACCCTTCTCCAGGCTTAACAGTCCTAGCTATCTCAGCCTTTCCTCATACGACAGTCTTCAGTTCTCAAAATCACATCCCTTCACCAGATTCACATTAGTATATTTAAGTCTCTTGTGTATTGGAAAGCCAGCGTTCCAAATGCGTCCTTACCAGTGATGAGCAGAGGGGAAGGGATCAATTCCCTTGACCTGCTGGCAACACCCATACGTGCATCCCAGGAAGGTGGTGGCTGAATAGCTAAACAGTGACCTGGTTTATTAAATACCTTCCTTAGGGACAAGATGATGTTGACTGGCCTGTAGTTGTCCTGGTCCTCCTCCTTGCCATAGAAGTGACATCCAGACCCTAAGCAATCTTCCCCCAGTGTCCGTGGCCTTTCAACGATAACTGAATGGAGATGCAGATACACTGGCCAGCTCCTTCAGCACTTGTGGGTACATCCCATCAGGTCCTATCCAGCACATTGTCATTTCTAACAGTTCACTCCTGCAGGTTCATCTCAGATAGGCACATAAAACTATGCATCTGGAACTGTGAAATGACTCACTGAAAGTCTTTGGAATTGTTTCCAACCCATTTTCTGGTTGTAATAAACTAATAATTTAGTTTTGAGCAAAGCCTCACAATTATCTGAAATGCCCCCAAAAAGACTGAAAATGACAGATTACAGCTACAGGGGACACACAAACATCTGGAAAGAAGGAAGCCTTTCTCATAACAAATACAAACATTTGCTACAAACAAGCAAATAATATGCATATTAGGTAGTAATATGCAAGTCAGAACACATTTCTACTTTACAGAATTTGTTTTATGCACATTACCTTGTCTTAAGGAGTTGGCAATTGCCAGACAAGCAATTGGACTCATGGATTAAACTCATTAGTTAAACTACCACAGTTCAGTTAAAAAGGAAGATACAAACAATCAAAGAATTTTACCTGTGACATTAACTCTATCACCTGGTTGAACTTTATCAACAAGGTCATTGTGAGCAAACAGTGCAACTGTATGAGGTGTTTGTCCAGCGGGCATATCTTCAGGGGATTCCTGCAGTTTGATCTAGGAAAAACAAACCAAGTTTAATGTCAAAAAAAGAAAACTGTACACAAGGTGTACAAGATCGTGTATTATCACAGCTTTCCGCATCATTTTTAATTAGGAACACTGATCAAGAACAAAACAACTCCTCTCAAACAACAAAAATGATTACTAATAAAAAAAAAAAAGACAGTGAAAACAAAAAAGTTGTTCATTATTATTGATATGGCTAAAAAGTTGCTAATAGAAAAGGCTCATCTAGTCCAGATATAAGTGGGCATACTGTGAGTAAAGAGAGTTCCATTTAGAAACATTAAGATGTATATACATTTCATTTAATGCTTTCAGTGTATTTCTTCCCCCATGTATGGGCTTACACTCTCACTAAATTCTTTCATATATGATAAAGGGAGAAAAATATTTCTCAGTTTTCAAAACCTTCCTTCTCTAGATGTGTACTTTCATGCTCCTGATGAAATTAGGGAGAGAGGAAGCAAAACCTGGAAAAAAGCTTCATTTTAGCCAATATCAAAGTGCAACATACCATCTGTTTGTCAGAAAACATGGATCTGTTGTGAATCAGAGCCATACTGTGCGTTGTGTTACAGTTCTTGCACACTGATGGTTCAGCAATCCTGCCACGGTCAATTTCTACTCTTGTGGTGAATGCGCAAACCTGGCACTTAAAGAATGCTTCTTGCATCTCAGGAATTAACTGGGAACTCCTGATCACCATACCGCTGATGGTGATAAGTTGATCGATGTCTACAAAATACAGATACTTATGTCATCACATCACAATCTTTAAATTTAAAATAACACTTGAAGATCTACGTCCTGTTAGTTTTCAAGTCGGAAGTGGACATCCAGTTAGATATCACTATTTTGTCACAGACAAAACAAAAATTGTCGTAACTATGTGGTATAATGATATTAATATACGTATTTATACAAAACAGTCATCTACTCTTGCAGAAGTAAGAATGTAGTAGCTAATGACAGATAGACTTCCTTTAGAGATATGTTTTCCACTTGGACTCTACTGCATTTGATTCCAAAACAGACCTATGCAAAATGAAGGACATTGGTATGGGTGGACCACGAGTCTAGTTTTCAGTAGTCTGTACATAAATTGTGTGTTAGAATTCAACTTATGTAAATCCTCCAGATTGTTTTCTAACATGGCAATTTACAAGTTTACCTTCAGGGTTTAGGCTTCTCATATTCCTAGTCTTCAGTGCATTGTACGGCCGCACTTGAATTTGATGTTCTAATATGGAATCAGGATAGCGATCAAAAAAGATCTCATTGGCAGCCATGTCAAACGTTGGGATAACTTCCTGTGTAAAATTGGTAGGAACAGTTAAGCTTAGAACAGAAAAAAACCACCATGCACTGACAAGCCGCAAGCCTAACAGAATATTTCTGCATAATACATTTTAAAGTGCCGCTGATCAGCCAGGGATGTCAAAGAAAAAAAAACACACAGTTGGCATTTTCCTACATAACAGGCAACTTACTGTTAAATCAGATTTATTTATTTAACTGTTGCAAAAGAAATGATGGAGCACTCGGTGCAATGCAGTTTAACAGCTAATTTTATGTGCAGGAGATATCTATCACAAGATCTAAAACTTTTAACTACTATGAAATAAGACATAAAATGAAGAATTAATGATGCTAAACATAGAAAATAAAACCCCACATTTAAACAAAAATGTTCATAAACAGAAAGATGAAAAAGTCACTTAATAGCCAGTAAACAAGTGCAGTACTTCACCTGAGGATAGCAGATGAGCTGCCTGTAAAGATTTTCATCAAACGCTCTTAGATGGTCACAATTTACATTCAGAAATGGTTCCCCCACCATATTAATCTGCAAGATGTTTGAGAATAAATTTTTAGCTTGAGAGCATATAAGAAAAAAAAAAAAAAAATCAAAACCCAAACACATGTCATTTTGCTATGTTAGAAGTACCTCTTCAAGTCGTTGCATGTAGCGTGGCTGGTTGAGATCCAATCCAGTGTCTTCATCCTCTTTTGCCAGTGGATCAATGAAACGCTGAAGAAATTTCTGGATGTCAAGGACAACAGGAAAATATGAATTCAATTGAGATGTACACACTCTTAGTTTGTATGAAGTCCAACTAATGTGTGCAAGACAAACTAACTTTTCATTTAAAAAAAATGTTGCTAACTTACCTGGAACTTTTCTTTGCAGGAGGCTACATTAACATCTGTTCCCCAGATAACAAGCCTTTGTCCAAGGGACTGCTCAGCCAGATCCTCAGCTTGCTGCAGAGAAAAAAATGAAATGTACACAAATACAGGAAGCTGCTCTGAAAGGAACTGTCAGACACAAACCAGAAGCGTCCACCTACCCCATCTGAGTGTAGATCAACCTGTCTGGCCTTGCGGACAGAGCCGAGGTCGGGCCGCTGCCTGACAGGTGTCCCCCGCACACCGCTGCGCGGGGTGCCTTCCACCCGGGAGCTGGGCGTGCCATAGGTCAGCGGTGAGCTGATATCGAAGTCCAGAGGAATAGCTGCAAAGAGAGTGCTTCATCAGGGCTACCAAGCCATCGCTTTACACTGCAAGCAGGACTAAGATTCTGCCTGGATATTTCTGATTCATTCTTCTAATTCTGCTGCCATCAAACGAACAGCAGTTATCAGTTCCAGTGCTCTGCTAACACCAGAACAGCAGTGATGTCACATGTCTGCTGAGCATCTTCCTTTGTAGAGATCACAGAATGGCTTGGGTTGAAAGAGACCTTGAAGCCCACCCAGTCCCACCCCCTGCCATGTGCAGGGCTGCCCCCCACCAACTCAGCTGCCCAGGGCCCAACCTGGCCTTGACAGCCTCCAGAGATGGGGCACCCACAGCTTCTCTGGGCAGCTGTGTCAGCATCTCACTGCCCTCTGAGTAAAGGATTTCTGCCTAACATCTAACCTAAATCTCCTCTCTTTTAGTTTAAAGCCATTCCCCCTTCTCCTACCACTATCAGACTATGTAGAAAGTCAGCCTCCCTCCCGCTTGTAAGCTGCTCTCAAGTACTAGAAGGCCATAATGAGGTATCCCCAGAGCCCTCTTTTCTCCTGGCTGAACAAGCCCAACTCTCAAGCTTGTAGAGGTGCTTCAGCCCTCTGATCATCTTTGTGGCCTGCCTCTGGATCATCTCCAACAGCTCTGCATCCTTTTTTTGCTGGGTGCTCGAGACCCAGACACAGTACTCTAGATGGAGCCTCAGGAGGGCAGAACAGAGGTGGACGATCACCCCCCCGCCCTGCTGCCACCTCCTCTTCTGATCTCTTCTGAAAAACCACAAGCTGTAGGAAGTGACTTTAAAGCACGACAGCGTTTTGAAAGCACACTGATACTTAAGCATAGAGTCCAAACGCAGCATTTCAGTCGAAACAAACACATTTTTCAGTGCTTTGGTAGCAGCAAGGTGATGTTAATTAACAATAATAAGGTAATCCTACTACAGAACAACAAAAAACCTCGCAAAGGCAGAAAAAGCTTTTAAAACCAACACGGCACCCTACTGACGAGTACACAGCACCCTCCCGCTGCCCAGCTCCAACCCGACCGACGGAGGGAACGCACCCGAGTGGCGGAACTGCGGCGGACTGGAGAAGAGGGCGTCGGGAGCTCGGGGGCTCTGCTCGGCGGGCGGGGAGGTGGGCAGCGGCTGCAGTTCTCCGGTGGAAGCGGAGTCGTCCGGGCGGCGCCTCTGCGAGGGAGGGGAGCGGGCGTCTTGCGCTGCGGAACACGAGCGGCGCGGTCAGGGACTCGCCCCTCCCTCCTGCCGCCCTCCCCGGCCCCCAGCACTTACGGGTCGGCGGGTTGCTGCCTCGCCCGCGCTTGCCGCGCCGGCGGCTGGGCGTGGAGGCGGGAGACGACATAGTGCTGCCACAACGGTCCTACCGCGGGAGAGAAGCGCTGGCGGCGGCTGAACCCCAAAATGGCGGCGTTCCCCCTACGCCCCGCGCAGCACCGATCGCGCACCTCCACACTCCGCAGACCGGAGAACTCCCGCGCCGCCAGAGTCACGTGGCCGCGCTCTCGCGGGCTTTCTGGCCAATGGGTGCTCGCAGCGGCCGCGGGATCTCCCACCTGATAGGGAAAGGGGGGGCTCGGTCCGCAGAAGGGAAGGCGGAAGGAGGTGATCCCACTGGGCCCTCGGGATCGCGGTGCTGTCCTGCTCAAAGGCTCACAGTGCGGGCAGCAGCACGGTGCGGGCCGCTCGCCGTCCCACGGACCGCTAATCGCCGTGGGTCGAACGGCGCGTCCCCCCTCAGCGCGGAGTGGTACCGCCCTCAGTTGGTCAAGTTTCGCGGCAAAACGTGTCCTGTGGGCGGGCTGGGGGGAGCGGCCCATTCTGCATGAATACGGGTGGGTGATGTTTGCTGGTCACTACAGACAACTTTATAGAGAGATAAAAACCCTACACTGTGCGTCCCACACGTCCTTACCCTATTGAAACAATCCGCCCAGCGTTTGCCCGCCGTTCTCCTTCCTCAGAGTGCGCCAACCCGGACAATATGACAGATCCCTCCCCTCCCACCACCCCAGGCAGCGTTGGGTCAGTCCGAGGGGCGGCCCCTCCCAGACCCATGTCCGCACTGACAGGATGGCGGGGGGCGTGCAGGAGTACCTCCAGCAGCTGCACGGCTGCCTGCAGCCCGGCGATGCCATGCGCGGCTACGGGCTGCTGCGCGGCCTCGGCGAGGCCTGCCTCACTTGCTCGGCCGGCGGCGCGCTGGGTGAGGCCCGGGGCTGGGGGTGGGGCGGGAAGGGCGTCTTTGGGGGCCGAGGTCCGACCGTCTATCCGTTCCCCCGCAGCGCTGCACGTCTCCCTGGTGTTCGCTCCGGAGCGCGGCCTGCTGGCGTTCGTCTGCCGCTCGCTCGGCGTGGAGGAGGTGGGTCGGCACCGAGCTGCTCTGCCGGGCACGGCCAAGCCGGGCGCTGTCAGACCTTCTTAACCTTTGGTCTTTCAGTTTCGAGAATGCAGAGAAGAAGCGTTGAAGTTTCTCTGCGTCTTTTTGGAAAAGATTGGAGAGAGAGTTCATCCTTACGCCTGCAGCCTTAAGGTGGGTGAGCAGCACCTGCTGTCCAGGAACCTCCGCCAGGTGCTTGGACTGTGTCCAGGTTTGGGCATAGAGCCACAGAATCTTCTGTGCTGGAATGAACTCATAGCGATCACTGGGTCCAACTCCTGACTCTGCACTGCACCACCCAAAATCCAAACCCAGTGTCTGAGAGCATTGTCCAAACTCTCCTTCAACTCTGGTACTTGGGGCCATGCCCACCGCCCTCTGGTGCAGACCCTTTCCCTAACCCCCAGCTGCCCCTCCCCTGACACAGCTCCATGCCGTTTCCTTAGTGGGCTTCACAGTGGCTGTCCTACCTGCAAAGTGCTCTGCTGGTGCTGAGAGAAACCCAGGTGCTGCATGGTGTGGTCAGTGCAGGGTGGAATGGTTTCTTTATAAACTTTCTGTATTACTTAAAATAATAGTTCTTTAGGAAATACTGGTTAATAATTTATAATTTATACCAAGTAAGTGTGTGGTTTAGTTTATGTATAGGCATACATATAGGGGTGTGTGTGTGTGTACATATATACAGACAATAGAATTGTTAAAGTTGCAGAGGACCTCTAAGACCATCTAGTCCAACCATCAGCCATCCCCACCATGCCCCTCAGTGCCACACCTCCATGTTTCTTGAACACCTCCAGGGATGGTGACTCCATTGGTCTCCTATGCCATTGCCTCACTGCTCTTTCTGAGAAGGAATTGTTCCTAATATCCAACTTGAACCTCCCCGGTACAACTTGAGGCCATCGCTTCTCATCACTATTACATATGAGAAGAGACCGACTTCCACCTTGCCACCCCTTCTCCAAACTGAACAATCCCAGTTCCCTCATTCACTCCCCATAAGACTTATGTTCCAGGCCCCTCACCAGTTCCATTGCCTTTGACTGGACCCGCTCCAAGGCCTCGATGTCTTTCTTATAGTGAGGGGCTTAAAACTGAACACAGTACTCCAAGTACGGCCTCACCAGTGCTGAGTACAGGGGAGGGTACATATAAGTACATGTAAGTGTACGCTTATATGTGTATGACTTTTTAAATGCTCCTGTTCTGGTGGTTAGTTCTAAACTTTCTCCTGAAATGTTGCCATTCTCGCAACGTACACAGGAATTAGTGGAAACTATTCTATCTCTAATTCTGGAGTAGCTTGCACACCGTGGCTTTGCATAGAACTGCTTGGCTGTAATGGTGTGATTCCTGATACCTAGTTAGCAGCTGCTTGCTGTGAGGAATGAGGGGTTAGAGGCAGCAGGCTTGATGTGTGTGCCTTTAGTTCTATAGAATGCCCTTTCTTTGCTTGAACCTGGGTTTGTTGTTGTATCAGATATCGTCTATGGAATTGCTTTCAGATTCATGTCTTTGTTATTTTAACTCCTTAAAAAGAAACTTGCACTTGTTAGGATCAGACACTTTAAAAAGGTAGGTAAATATTTTGTTTGCTACTAGTTTATTTCAGGGCTTATGTGAGTATTACAATCTTTCTTTTTTTCTATCTAGCAAACTTGCATTAGTGTTTATACAAAAGAGAGGGCGGCAAAATGTAAAATTCCAGCTCTGGAACTTCTGATTAAGGTAAAATGTATTTTATAATTTATTTTTTTCCTAGAAAAAATTAGAAAATCTGTTGTATTGATGCAGTTCTGTTATGTCAAGCAGAAGATCTGTGCACAACAGCAGCAAAAGCATATTGATAGACCAATATTAGATGTTAATAAAATATATGTCTTAATGACAAATTGACTTTGATTTTCCTACAGTAGGTTGCTCAAATGTAAACATGTAATTCCTTCATCTAATAGCAGGACAAATTGCTTTGGGGCAGTCACGGATTTTCTCTTTTCCAGCTTATCATGGTTCTTTAAGGAGAAATTTTCAAATTAAAAATATTGTGTTACTCAATATCATGTATCAGTGTGCATGAAAAGTGGAAGAAAAGGACTTTTTCAGAACACTTGCTGCTGTGTGCAACAGCGATTTTGTAACGTATTTCCTGTGAATGCGCTTAGACCTTTGTTTTGTGAATGCTTTTGCACCTGCTGTGTTACTGAGGAATAAAGGTCTCTTCTGAGTTGTCTGAGGCAGTTCTTCTATGGGTTGGTTTGGCTGTGCAGCTGAAGGCAGAAAAATGTGGTTGGTAAAAGCTGCTACAGCCACTCGTAAGCATATGTGTGGTGGCTTTTTGTTTGACGTGTATATGTGTGTCTGTGTGTGTACACTGTACTTTTCATGTGATCTGTATGTAATATATGACACTAAGTATAACATATTACAGCATATTAACTATGAAGATTTATTTATTATGCACTCATAGGAAGATAGCTTGTTAAGAAATCAATTTCATGTCAATACTCTTTTCTGGATGAGTTACCTTAATCCTTTTCTGCTGAATTATTTATTTAAGTTGAAGTTGTGCTTATGAAGTGTGCTTTTATTTAGACCAAATAATATCACTATCCTAATCCTAGTTATTTTCCTAACTTTTATTTGTTACGTATTTATTCCAGTTGCTCCAAAGCTTACGACGTTCCTGTCTGATGGAAGAGATGAAAGTTGGGGAAATCTTTAATAAATTCTATGGGGAGCTTGCTGTAAGAAGTAGAGTTTCTGATACAGGTATTTTTTAGTTCTCCCGCCTAGTGTCTTTTATTTATTTTGTTTTTATTTGATTATTCCCCACATAAATTGGAATTGTGTTCCCATGGCAAGTGTGTTTGGAAATGGTAGCTGTCATATTTTAGAGCTAGTAAAATTTGTTCAGGTCTTCTGATTGTGGTCATGCAGTTTGCTGTTCTTAGCAGACCTGCATATATGTGTAAGCTATAGATGGGAACAGGTAGATAATTCAGTTGAGCAGTGGTGATGTATACATCATTTTACATTGGTGGTGTAAAAGAATGCATGTCTCTGAATGCTTAAATCCTGGTAATCCTGGTAGTAATTCCAGTTTTCTTGGTGTAAACTAACTTATTTAGGTTGGTGGGGGTTGGAATTAGATGATCTTTGGGGGTCCCTTCCAACCTAAGCCCTTCTGTGATTATTTGCCCAGGCTATTCGATTTTTTTCCAGGCTCATTGCTAACCCAGTGTAACTGAACATTACAGGCTAGTACTGTACCCACTTTGTAATGATGCGCACACCTACCCCTGTACACTTGAGCTCTTATCGAAAAAGAGTAACTTCCAGGCTGCTAGTCCCTATGGAAGTTCATGTAATCACCAGCTGTTGGCTAAAGCTTGTCATAACCTTATTCCAACCCTAATAATTGTTGTTCCATAGAGGTGCCACAGAGGTGCAGTTTTAGTTTGATAGTGATCAACTCTAATGTGAGATCATCAGTCCCTGCCTTACTTTCTTATATTTTTTACCATATTAAGCATGTTGATAGGAGCTCTAGTCTGATGGCCTTTCAGTTTCAGTTAAGATTTTGCCTTGACAGGTCTATCCCTTACAAAGCCTGCTGTGCATGTGCGAACCCAGTTAGACTGAACTCAAGCTCAGTAACTTCTGCTAGCTGTTGGCCTTAACCCCAGTGGTACTTAGAAGACAGGGCATAACCTGGGCCAGCAGCAACCTTGAAATGGTGCTAAATGCTTCCTCTGTGGATGCGGCCTTTGTTAATCATTTTTCTAAGCCCTTTTAAAAAAAGAATATATTTATTTATTAACGTGAAATAATAATGCATCTCTCATCATATTGTATAGATATATAGGTATGTATTTGTGTGTGCTATGAAGAGCCAGCCTTCCCACATGCTAATCATTAAATAAAATCCTCAGGAATGGTTTTCTTGTAGTTGCAAGTTATGAAGTAATTGCAACGGAAATGACAAAGTAATATTTAGTAATATTAAATTACTTTCTAGTACTGGAGAAGATCTATGAGCTTTTGGGAGTTTTGGGAGAAGTCCATCCTACTGACATGATTAACAACTCTGAAAAACTATTCCGAGCGTATCTGGGAGAGCTTAAAACACAGGTATATCTGGAACTTTTTTTTCGGGCTCTTTCATTGCTTTATGTTTGTTCGTTGTTGTTTGTTTGTTTGTTTTCATTTGGTGTACGTAGTGCTGTATGTTGGATTAGTATTGTATCTTCTACATCTTACAGAGATCTAACTGGATGAGCTAAGTGCTTCCTTAGGGACTGTTTTAGTTCTCCAGTTCTGAAAAGTTTTCAAAGTAAAAATTTTAAGGCCATTAGTCAGCAAATGATCAAATTTACTATAAAGAAAAGATGACACGTGGTAGTCACTGCAGTAGTACCAGAGCAAAGTTACATTGCCACTCAGTCAAAGCTTCTGATTTGGGCTCTGCTGCTGAATCCTTGCGCTTTTGGGAAATACTACACTTCTGCCAACTTCACTTTGCTTTATTATTTACTTTTAAGAAGTTAGTATGTCCTATCTAAATTTTGCTATGGTTGGCCTTGATGGAATGTATTTTATACTTGTCAAAAGATTTCTTGTTCTTTTGTAGTTAAACAGCCTTCTAACTTATTTGAAATTTCTGAGTAGTGGATGTTTCTTTCATCATACATTTGTAGCTATGGGTTCTGACAGTTGGAGTGTGTTATTTTAACTACACTTCTAGGAACTGAGAAAGATATATCCTCAAGCCAAAATAAACTTACATCCTATTTATATTTTTCAATTCTCAACTGATTTAGATGACATCAGCTACGAGGGTCCCCAAGCTATCTGTTGTAGCAGGATGCCTGAGGGGACTCACTGCACTCATGTACAACTTTACCAAGTCTATGGATGAAGGTATGTAGTTTTTCTGTGTGAAAGACAGCTAATTGTTCTACAGCCAGCAAACAACACTGTTTCTTGTTGTGTGCTCAGAACAAAAATTCCCCAGTGTTAGACGACTAATGTGAAAGCAAGGCCTATCCAGCTACGTGGTCCTTGTGGTCTGTCTGCGTTTGGAATGGCTTGATTACCGTGTTTCTGTATGTAAAGGTTCAAAGTGCTACTTTCTAACCAGAGGTGAACAGCATAGACAGGTACACTGAAGCTGGAGTGCCGTTTATACAGATACATGTTTCCTTTAGAAGAGACTGAATGCAGATGTACATTTTTTTTTCATAGCTGTATTTCAGAAAAAAAACAAACATCCGTGCTCCTTGAGATACTTAAAGTTTTCCAATCCTATTTCTTCGTATCAAGCTGTGGGTAAAAGTATCTTTGTCTACAGGTAACCTTTTGTGTGTCAGTAATAAAATACTTGTGGTTTGTTTCACAGATGCTCAAACTTCAAAGGAGATTTTTGATTTTGCAGTGAAAGCTATCAGGCCACAGGTAGATCTGCCATATGTTAATTGTTCTTTCAATATGTTTATTGTACTATTCAGCTAATAAATTCATTGGGTGAATAATTGCATATGGATGACATCTTTTTTTTTTTTTTTAATCTCCATATTAAGGTTGATCAGAAGCGATATGCAGTACATCTAGGTAAGACTCAATTATTTTGGTTCACTTTGGGCTATACCACTCGTGCAATTAATTATTCTTTCAGGAGATGTTTGTTCTCTATTGGCTCTCTCCAGGTCTTTCCAATCTTATCTTCTAACCTTATCAGGGAGCAAAACTGGTGTACTTTAGGTTGGAATCTAAAGAATTAAGTATGTATGTGGTTAAACTAGGTACAGTATAATTGACTTATGATCAAAATTATACTTGATGCCATTTGCCCCTCTGCAGTGAATACAAAATTGTGGTATGAGAAGGCTAGAAGTGGAAAGAAGAGCAATGTAGCAAATTAGGAAGAAAAAAGAGGGAAGCTGGGAACAAACGAAGCCTGTAAAGAGAGTGAGAAACTGACCTGTGAAATGTCTATGGCTTATTCAGAAAGTGCTAAAATGTGAGATTTCAGCACTTGGCCCTTGACAACTGTGAAGAGTAAACCCTTCTTTAAAGGTAGTCTGACTAAGTAAAACAGTTACATTCTTACAGATCTTAAAATTTAATTTATGCCTAAGTTTGAGATTGTGAAATTACCTGTATTCTGAATAGTTTGGAGGAGTAGATTTGAGACTATGTCCTCAGCACAAAACCAGACCAAATCGTTGTGAACTGTGTGATCAATTATTTGCAATGAGTAAAGTCCCTTACTTTTTTTTACTGTTAATAAAGATAATCTGAGAACAATGCTATGCTTTCTATTAAAAGAAGGGGATCTTAGAGGGTTGTTTTTGTGCTTAAGTTTTCAGTGTTTGGATACTGGTACTGTAAATGTTAGAAAAATACACTTTTATGCCTTCAAGTTGTGGTAAATACACCCACCTAAAGTCCTGATGTGCACTTGAATTGTCTTGCCTGTTATCAGACAGTGGAATATGAGACTGAGTTTTTAATGATAATTGTTTTTAAATTGCAGCTGGTTTACAATTGTTCAGCTGGCATGCTGCTCAATTTGGTACCCTGCTCTTGGACAGCTATGTCATGCTCTTTGAAACAATGTGTAGATGGTGTGGCCACACAAATCAAGAGCTGAAAAAAGCTGGTCATAATGCACTAGATTCATTCCTCAAACAGGTATTGTAACTTTCCTGGGATCTCTGAGGGTAAATCAAAGTCAGATTTCTTGAAGGAGAGGGGATATTTGCTGCTTGCAAGTTCACTGAATCTAGTAATTATTTTGATTGAAATACTTCATATTATGAGCTAGGTATCTTTTAGGATTTACTGTTATTTTCTGGAAATCCTGACATTTTAATATCTGCTCTACAGATGTCTCTAATGGTGGCAAAGGATGCAGAGCTACACAGGAGCAAATTGAAGTTCTTCATGGAGCAGTTCTATGGGATCATCAGAAGAATGGATTCGAGCAACAAGGAGCTGTCCATAGCTATTCGTGGATATGGGCTATTTGCAGCGGTATGTGCAGGGATTTTGTTCTGATAAAGCAGCGTACTGAATGGATTTAAAGCTAAGATTCGTATATCATGTCTATATATTTATGTGGAGAGCAAATTATTTCAAGATGCGCTCCTAAGAATCAGTAGTATTGTGGCAGAGTAGCTGGTTCCTAGCTGAGTTCTTTTCATTTTGCTGCAAATTGAACAGAGTGCATTTATTTTGTAGAATTCTGAGCGATTCATTGTTACAACTTAGTCTTTCTCTTCTAGGATATGAGCTAGAAAGGAATGAGTTAAAAATTAAGTATTTAAAATTACTGAGTTGACTGAACCATATTAAAAATATCTGTTAGGCAATAGAAGTTAATTAGAAGTACATAATTTAAATACAAGATAGTATAATTCTGAAAACTTTAATAGGAAATATGAATCTTAATACTGAAATACCTATAAATCTTTAATGTGCATAGATCTTTAGTTAGAAATGCTAATAGCTGTTGGCCTGTTTAGACTGAATCTTGGTCAAGTCTCAGATGCTAGGTGAAGAAGCAAGTCTTGCTGCCACTGCAATGAGTAATTGCGGAAAGAACACATATTGAGTGATGGGTTCAAATTCAAGGTAGACTATTTCACAGTCTAAATACTAAGATAATTGTGAGCTTACTGATTACTTCTTAACATTACAGAAAAACAGTTCTACAAGTAATCAATGGATGATCTTTGTTACTCTCTTCTTAAGCAGATCAGATTCAACCTTTAGCCTAAATTTTCTTTTCCATTGTTGCCTAAATCAGTCTATTCTTCTTCTACTGTCAGTTTCCTGTGACTGGTTTTGCCTGTGTCCTGCTTCTTTGTTCTTTTTTCCTTAAGATTATTTTTAGACCTAGCTTATGCTAAATACAGATACCTATAGAATGATACATAAGTTGCAGTGAGCATTATTATGTATCCCCTAGTATTGTCTGGGATGCCTCTGCTTGTTGGTAAGTGTAGAAATAGTCTTTTATCCTCTTTATGTAGATCCTGGCATAACAGAATTTGAGAATTCAGGCTGCTGGGTTAAATGTTGTTGTAGCCTGTGAGTGATAATTGGAATGCCATTAAGGTACGCCACATTTCTTTAATGCAGCTAGCTCAAATGTTAAGCTCAGTATTAGCATCTGTAATGCCCTATTTGATACGTTTAAAGCTGAATTCCAAAGCCTACTCAGAAATACTGATTTCATGGGGAATTCAAAATGATTATTGTTATGATTGTTGCGGTGGAGACTTGTCTTCTTTTTAGTGCTACAGCATGTTTGCTTGCTTGTGTGAAGTTGCTAAATGGTGTTTTGTTTTCTTTCTGTAAGCCTTGCAAAGCTATACATCCTACAGATGTTGATGCCATGTACGTTGAGCTCCTTCAGCGCTGTAAGCAAATGTACCTCACAGAGGCAGAGACAATGGATGACCATCTGTATCAGCTTCCAAGTTTCCTTCAGTCCATTGCAAGTGTGATATTCCATTTAGACGCGGTAAGTGGAGTATTTAAAGTTCCAGTCAAAAAGTTTTTAATGCAACCTGCAATGTATGAGAAGGTAGTAACAGTGAACTTGTAATACCTATGATGGAAGGTATTTCATTATTTGAAATATTATGGTTTTAGCTCCTAGAGGGTGGGAGAATATCAGAATACTAGATTTCATTTGAATAGAGAAAATGCATGAAATATACTGTTTCTTAATTTAATTTTTTAGAATGTACTGAAATCTTTTGATCCTTATACTTAGTATATTCTCCGAGGCTGATACTTTGATTTTCCTCTGTTGCTGTGTATTGTCTGAGTTCTAATGAGGGTTTTCAATATCCTCTCTGAAGCTGGGAAGGGAGGCTAAGGTGGAGATTATTTTGATTCTGTTTTCAGACTAAGGATGAACAGATTGTGCTGCTGTGTTTTTCTTAAGTAAATGTTTAAGTAAATGGTACTTCCCTACTAAGATTACGATGTACTCCATTGGAGTTCTAAACTGCTCAGGAACCAGATTATATCATGTGCTCCAGGAAATTTTCTGTTTTTCTCAGTGTCTAAGATAAATTTGCCTGCTAAATCTTCTCCTGTCTCTCAGAATAGGCCAAAGTGTAAACTCTTGTCACACTGTTTTGTTGTACTTATATGTTTTTTTGCTTTTTTCTTCCAGATTCCAGAAGTATACACTCCGGTTCTTGAGCATCTAGTTGTGCTACAAATCAACAGCTTTCCACAATACAGTGAAAAAATGCAGTTAGTCTGTTGCAGATCAATAATAAAGGTGTTTCTAGCCCTCTCAATAAAAGGTCCTGTTCTCTGGAGTTTTATTGGCACTGTTGGTGAGTCTGTGATAATAACTTGGTTTTTATTTATTTATTTATTTTTTCCCTTAATGATGAACTATTTCAAACAGTTTTACAGAAGAGCCATTTGGGGTCAGAAAGGAAACGTTTTTCCATCCATTAATAATGAAAAAATAGGATTTTTATTGTGTTCCTATTTTTTGGGGGGGGAGGGGAGGGAGGGGGAAGAATTTGGGGAGTTCAAATCCATCGCTGAATCACTTAAGAAGTACTTTTAAGATTGGTTTTAGCTGACAGTGTGCTGGTGATCAAAGGCAGGAGAATATATTATCTGAAAGATAGGAAAGCTTTCACAAAAAATGTACAAAAATCTGTTGTATTCTGTTACACTTACAAAATATCACAGAGGGTAGGGACAACATCACCTATATTAGAAGTGCGTGCATTTTAAGCTCTCAAAGTTGTTCGCAATAAAATATGAAAATTCCAAGTATGCAGTTACTAAGATTCTAATTGTGATGGTATTCGTAGCTGGCAATTTTGTAGCTTTCAGCATGCTGACATTTTGTTAAGATGATTTTTTAGTTTTTCAGTTATTTTGCAGTGGCTTTTCTGTTATCATGGCTTTTTCATTGTTTTCCTTGTTTGTGATTTGGAATGTGCTGTGCACCTGATTTTATTTTATTTTGTTGCAGTGCATCAGGGATTAATCAGAGTATTCTCCAAGCCAATGACGTTTTCAAAGGTAAAATATCTTTTTAAATATTTTTCATCGAAATTTTTAGAATATACAACCCAATTCTTGGACATATAGTCCAGTAAACAGAGACAGGTCTAAAACCAGAAATAGTACCGTCAGTCTTGAGTTTCATCCCTTTTGTTTCCGGTCCCTACATCAACATAGTAACAATGTTTCTCTTGTAATCCGTATTATAGCAGGGAATGTACATTTGTTCTCTGGAGTTCTTTGCATAGGTCATCTAAGGAGTTTGTGACCCAAATTTCTTCCAGGCTAGTGAAATTTGGAAAGTTTTTCTCAGTGTTTCTGTCAAGAGGATGGTAAAGCTCTTAAATCCTGTGCAGCAGGAATCTCTCATATAACTGATCACTGGAAGGACTTAGAATTTTTAAAAGAAGATGATGCTTTTCTGTTCTTTTCAGATTGGTTAAATAAGCAAGCCAAACGTTTCAGGTTTTTAATAGACAAGTAAATTTACATGCTGTTTTAGCTTGAATCAGGATGCTGTATGTTATACAGTGTTTCTGGAAAGTACTGTGTCCTTTCAGGATGTTTTCAGAAAAGAAACTTCTGGATCAGAAGACTTCCCAGAAGCTGGAGAGGTTGAGACAGCAAAATGGAAAGTACCAACCTATAAGGACTATCTGTATCTTTTCAGAAGCTTACTGAGTTGTGACACGATGAAGGTAAAGATGTAGTTAACATGGTAATCCAAGATGAAAACTAACCCTGAGACTTATTGTTGCTTTTCTAACCTCAGACTTTTTCTGAACGTCCTGCTGCAGGATAACTTCTTTATTTTGTTGAATTTTGTCACTGATAAATTAATTAAATAGGGATGAATTACAGCATAAGAAACCTGTGAAGCCAGATTGTCTAAATCATTCAAGCCTTGATTTGTAAATTCAAGAATTAATTCTTATTGCTGTTTTGAAACACAAACCTTCTTCCTCTTACAAAGGAATCCATTTTTGAAGAAGAAAACTTTCTTACTGGAAATTCACCACTGCAGTCTCTGAATCGGTTGCTATATGATGAACTCATAAAATCTATTTTGAAGATTATTGAGAAGTTGGATCTGACTGTTCAGAAACTGAATGTCCACGAGCAGGTGAGACCCAATGGCATGCCTATTAGTTTCTGCTATAGTAAGATCACATTCCTTGTTTTGTTTTCATCGTGATTATATAGCTCCTTATAATGTCTTTGAAGTAATAGTCATATTTGTTAAAAGTTTGCTTCATACTTTTTGACATTGCACTGCAGTATTATGAGATGGAAACATAAGATTCAGAAGTAGCTGATAGGATTCATTGTTATAGACTTTATCCTGGCATCTAGTGGATTTTGGTTTTGTACTCACTTTTTCCTTATTAGCAACTATTTCTTACTTTTTTTATTATTTGATATGCCAATTGTCAGTTGTTTGTGTCAGACTAGATTGTAACAACTACAAAAAGCAGAAGAGTCATACTATTTATCTTGAAAAATGGTGTAAATGATTTCTGTGTTGTTTGAGATCCAGTGTTCTTGTTTCAATATTTCATTTTAGGATGAAAGTGAAACCGACAATGCTTTTATTGGGCCTACTTCTGACCCTGCTTCAAACCTTCAGCCAAAGAAACCCACAGACTTTATTGCCTTTATAAACTTGGTAGAATTCTGCAGGTACTAATATATCTTTGTGTAGTTAAAAGGTTACAAAATGATTGGAAGAAATTTAGAGGGAGTTTTATTTAAGAGTATATTTCTGACCTACCACCATAATCAATATTTCAGAGTTGTGATTAGCTGGGAAACTGTGTTTCAGACATCTGAGACATGGGTAAAAACATGCTAACTCATCTGGAGAACAGGAAACATTTGATTATTTAGTTGTAATTATCTTTCAGTACATGTTGTAACTTCACGTATTACACTGGCCATATATACAGTAATTACTTCAGAGACCAGAATGGTTGTCTTCAGGTAGTATCATGCACTAAGTGAAAGGTATAGTGTTGCTTGTCAGTGAAGGTTCAGCTGATTTTCTATAGCAATACTGCAGTCTATTTTGGTAATGAAATGTGGTATTTTTGTGTGTTTGTACAAATTTAATAGTGTGGTGTAAGGAGAAGAATTTGCTTTGCACTATGAAGCAAAATAAAAATCTTCTTATGGTTACTTTGGACAGTGGCATGAAATTAGTACCTTGCTGTCTTTGGAGGTGCATTTTTGCTACAGTTCTTGTCTTCCTGGTACTAACCTGAAAGTTTGGGAAGAGAAAAATTTTTTTGAATAAAACACTTTTTCTCCCCGTCTCCCCTCCCCCCCTTTTTTTTTCCATACGATTTGTATGATTTCTGTGTGTCTGTTTTAGAGACATACTTCCAGATAAACATGTTGAATACTTTCAGCCTTGGGTGTATTCCTTCGGTTACGAGCTTATTATACATTCAACGAGACTACCTCTTATCAGTGGATTCTACAATCTGCTTTCTGTTACAATGAAGATTGCCAAGAAAATAAAATACTTTGAGGTGAGATCTCTTTTCCCATTGGAGGTGTAGAGTGTTTTGTTATTGGTGGGACAGTTCTTCATATAAGCCTTTTATGCATGTATGTGCAATGCCAAAAATTTATTATAACTGTTACCCACTGGCTTTCGATGTTTTTGCCATTCTTTTCTCTGCAGGTAAAAGTGCATAGAAAGCCAACAACTAGACTAGAAGCTCTGTTTCTGAAGAAACAAAATCCATATGTAATGCTTGTTTCAAAATCCTGAGTCAGGGTGAGCAGAGCAATAGAGGAAGCACGCTTGCCATGCAGACAGAAGATAGTTTGGTTATTGGGAACAGTCTAGTCATAACAGAAGAGACATGTTTGGGTTAATTATTCAACCTCTTAAGTGTACATGTAGTATCTTGCTCATTGATTTCCACAGAAAGTGGATGTGCTATTTCTTATATGACAGCTATTGTACAGTGACAGTATTTCATCCCATATTGTATAGCTCCCCACAGAACCCAGAACTGTTCTTGCTGCTGCTGGTAGTAGTGCCAAGTGAAACAAAATTGGTTCCCAATAAATATGTTGGTATTGTAGATGCTGTCGTGAGCTGCTTTCTTGCCACCTGCACATTCACACTTGGGGATTTTCTTTTATGACTTACTGAAGGAAAAGGGAAGTAGAAAATTAAGTGTTTGTGGTACTACTAAGCTTTGAGAGAATAAATCTACATTTTAAGTTTTCAGTGATAAAGACTTTTTCAGTTACAGATTTGTTGTGAGTTCAAATTGTACTTTATATTTCTGCTATGTTACTACAGATTGTAATGTTGATTTGTGGATTCTGTTGGTAGGGTGTCAGTCCAAGGAGTCTCAGAAAAGCTACTGAAGACCCTGAAAAGAATTCTTGCTTTGCCCTGTTTGCGAAGTTTGGAAAAGAGGTAGATTATTTTGCTGGCTAGCTTACTTGGTCTGAAAATAAGCATAAATTACTCAGTCAAAACTGGTCTTGTATCTTCTTAAAAATCTTACAATATATAATAGCGGTACTCCAGCTGTTTGAATTTTACAGTATAGGAGGGCTTTAAAATCTTATTCTTTCTGTGTTTGTTCTCAGTATCAGTAACAGTGTATTAGTCACTGAGTTATTTCTCATTTGCGGATCAAGATAATTGTGCATTAAATACTTCATGATAAACATCTGCAGGTGAATTACATTCCAGTATTGTTTTTGAGTTGTGTATTTTACACGGATACTAATATAGGTAATATCAAGATCTCGTAAAGTTTATGACTGTTCTTGGTATATTTTTCTCAATTTTAGGTTACAGCAAAAATGAAACAGTATAAAGATGAGTTGTTGGCATCCTGTCTAAATTTTTTACTCTCTTTACCCCATGACATCATCATGCTTGATATCAAAGCATATATTCCTGCACTGCAGGTAGGTCAAAGCGATGTATAGTTAGCTTTTTTTTTTTTTCCTTCTAAAACATGTACCAAATTTTTGGAGCAAAGTTAGTAACCATCAAACTTAGCATTATCTCCAGCATGACAGAGTAGAAATGGATTGGTTTTCTGGATAAAGAAGTAAATTGTCTGAGTATGCCTTTGTACTTGACTGACTCTGTTAGTGCCTGCATTACAATAAAACAGATATCTCCTGTGCTGATTTTGAGTGAGAAATTGAGCCGAAGTTACTAGGAAGGAAGATGTTTTGTATGCTCAGAGCTTGCAAATATGATATCTTCCTTTAAATTATAATAGTCATTAAAAAGGAGAACTGATGGTTTTACATTTGACACACAGAATGCATTTAAGCTGGGCCTTAGCTGTACACCAATGGCTGATCTGGGACTGGATGCTTTGGAAGATTGGTCAGCTCACATCCCCAGGCATATCATGCAACCTTATTACAAGGATGTGCTACCTCTTCTTGATGGTTATTTGAAAAACTCTGCAACTGCAGGTATGTATGGGCAATTAATTTTTCATAGTTATGCCTAGAGACTTGAATGTGACATACTTTTTTTGTCTATATTGTAGTTCTTGTAGTTGGAAAAGTATCATTTCTTTTACCCCTAGAAGTTCACCATTATTTTTGAACTAAGATTTCGGTGGTTTTGTTGCTGTTGTTTCTTCTGGTCATTTGTTTTAAGAAACCATGAGTACATGTATGAGGTGCAGGTATACTAAGATAATATTTATGTGCTGCTTTTTTTTAATCAGTTGAACCCCAAAATAACTGGGAAGTAAGGAAGCTTTCCCGAGCAGCCCAGAAAGGATTTAACAAAATTGTGATACAGCGTTTAAGAAAAGCAAAAACTTCTTCATTGGTAAGAGCATTGATGCTTTTTAGAGTTGAAAGTGAATTAATCACTTTGCAGTGCATCTCATCCTCTCTCGTATGCTTCTCTTTTTCGTGGAGTTATTTTTTACCTTAAATCAGTCAGTTTGGTGAAACCCATTTAACAGTGTGGCTCAGTGCCATCAGCACAGTTAGAAAGATGCCTCATTCTAGGGTGAGAAAGAGAGAGATGCAGGGAAGGGGAACTTCCAGAAATCTGTTTGGTTTCATTATACATTAGTCTGGTAGTGATTCTGACTTGACAGTTTAACTCCATAAACATCAGATACTAGTTTGCACACACAAAATGCTATTTCTGCATACTTGCTATTTGAATGTGTAACTTTCTGTTGTTATTACCTTGTGGACAGGTTCAGTTTTAGAAGTCAAACATACCAGTCATTTTGACCAGTGTCTTCTCAAGTAGCTCCAAATAAGTGTAGTTTGCATCTGGCATATATAAATAAGACTTACTTGGAATAAATACTTTTTTAGGTATGAAACAAATAATTACTTCTACATGTATTATATAACTCTTTCCAACTTAGTGGTCTTTAAACAAAATAAATTTTATATCCCACACAGGCTGTTAAAAACATAAATTTTAGGTTCTTGTGTTAAAGTAAGTGAAAAGTGTAATTTTAACTTCAGATTTCTTATCACTTTACCTGTGCTGATAAAATTTTAACCATTACTTTAGAAGTGGTAACTGAAAGACCACGGAATGCTTTGAAGGTGTTTTCCAGTGTTTCCTTCTGCTTATTGAAACTAATGCTGCTCTTTTGTTTGATGCTGCTCCTTCTCTTTTCTTTACTGTTCCTTCTTTATCCATACGCTAGTAAGTGCTATTAATCCTTTATTCACTGTGTCAACCAACTTATCTGTACATAGACATAATTCTTCCTTCATTAATATCAATCTTCTGAATTATTCAGGATGACAGTCCCTCCTTAGAAGGAGTAAGGACTAGAGTGGCTCGCCTTCTTGGGTCTTTAGGAGGGCAGATCAACCACAACTTAATTACAGGTGGGTAATCTAAAAATATTTATATGCCTGTGCTCTGTCTCTTGAAAGTTTAGTGACATCTGAACACCACTTTGAGAATGCACGAGCTTTTCAAGGAAAACTATTTATTTTGACAAAACTGCTTTTACTGAGTTTTGAAGTTAAAGAGAACAGAGTATTAACTAACTTAAAGAATGCAAAAAAATGTGTGGAAATCTCACGTTAAAGGGAGAAAAATCACCCACGTATGAGCATATGGTTTCATTTACTCATAGCTCCCCTTCACCCTTTAGCTGCAAAACTTTTTTGAAATCTCTCATGGTTTACAATTCCTCAACCACTTGTTCCCATCTTCTTATTACGATTCTTGCTTATTTCACTTTTGTGACCTCTGAGCTGCATAAAACTCTAAGTTTACTTCTTGACTTGTCAGTTTAAGGTGCACCATGCTTTTAGCAGATCCACATGTTAGAGCTTTTAATGTTTAAATTGTCTTTTCTGCTTTTAAAAACAACTTTATTTCTGCAAAATGACAGGATGAGAAGTCATGGCCTTTAAGTTGTGCTGGGGAGGCTCAGGTTGGATATTAGGAAAAATTTCTTCTCAGCAATAGTGGTGGCGAATTAGAGCAGGCTGCCCAGGGAGGTGGTAGAGTCACAATTCCTGGAGGTGTCGTGTGGATGTGGCACTGAGGGCTGTGGTTAGTGGTCGTGATGGGAATAGGCTGATGGTTGGACCTAGGGGAAATTAGAGGTCTTTTCCAACCTTAATGATAATATAGGGGCTGAAGGAAGTATGGCAGTTTTCCCTGAAGTACCTTGGAGAACAAAGCCACAGGTGTTCCGTGCAGCTGAAGGGGTCTTTATGTTGGATCTGCTTATCTGATCTGTATTACACAACGCTTATTTTTTGTTCTGATATTTTCCAAATGCTTTAGCCACCTCTGCAGAAGAGATGATGAAGAAATGTGTGTCCTGGGACACCGAGAACCACCTGAGCTTTGCTGTGCCATTTGCAGACATGAAGCCTGTCATCTACTTGGATGTGTTTCTGCCTCGTGTGACTGACCTGGCTCTTTCTGCAAGTGACAGGCAAACAAAGGTATTGATGTCCACGTGTGTCTTTGTTTATGCTAGTAGCTGAGAAGTACTGCATAAAGTAGTGTCACAGAGTTAACTAGATCAATTTACGCCCCTGACAGGGGGCAGTAGGCCCCTGCCCTCCCCTCCCCACCCCACAATGCCCGCATTCTCCACCAAAAATTGGGGAGCAAGGAATCCCTGTTGATGCGGAATACTGAGAACCAAAAACAAAAAAAAACATAAAACCATGACAAGTAGTGCCTTCCTTGTTAAGGAAGGCCTGTTTTAATCGATTCAGAAGTACAAATGTGCTTCTTCTGTGCTGGTTCATGATACTATTATTCTGATTCTTTGAAACCTAAAGAACAAACGTTGCTATAAGCTCTGTCAGACAGCACTGCGCCTTTTTAGTTAGCCTTAGGATAAAAATGAATGTTTTAAAATAACTGATCTTTGTTGTTGCTTAATGTCCTTCCCATGCCTTCCTTGTGAGTTTGTGGGTGCGGTCCAGCAGAGCACAGAAGTAAATACCTTGCTTCTCTGCTGGGTTGAGATATTGATAGCCCCAAACACACAATGAGGGTGACTTCTCTGGAGATGCATTTTCTTCTTTGAAAAGTGACTGCATGTCACAGAGACTCTAAAATATCAGGAGTGATGTCAGGTAGAGCGTGTGCAGATCATTTGCATAGACGCAATCTCTTCCTGAAAGTGATTTTTGCACAGATAGAAGTAATTTCTTAAGTACATCCTTTCTTTTGACTCTTTTCCTCCTGCCCACAATTTTGTTTTCCCTGTGGAAGTAAAGGATGCATAACTAAAGGCATTTTTCAATTTCAGGTTGCAGCATGTGAATTGCTACATAGCATTGTTGCATATATGCTGGGGAAAGCATCTCAGATGCCAGAAAGACAACAGGGTTCACCACCCATGTATCAGTTATACAAACGAATATTTCCAGTACTGCTTCGTCTTGCCTGTGATGTAGACCAGGTAAAAATAATCACTCTTAAGCATTTTAGCTTGCTTAAATACCTCTGTGCATAGAAATTAATTTATAAATTTGTTTACAAGTTATTCTCAGAGTAATCCTAACACATGGCCTTTTTTTATTTCAATTGTAATGCATATTTTTAAGCTGAAATTCCACTTTAGGGATAGTTTTCCAGGGTTTCTGTAGAGGGGGATAGGAGCCTTTTCAAATACTTCAGTAACGGAGTGCAGTGCTGAGTGATAGCAGTGTACGTATATAGGAATGTCTTAGGAATGAAATTTCAAGATTAATTCCAAGAGTTTGGAATTATTAACTGTTCTTTTCTGTAAAATTACTGTATTTGGTTTTTGGATTTTTCTGTAATAAGTTAATCTGGGGAGGAATTAATTCATTCGCTGTTGAATGAGCACAAAGCTGCATCTTCAAAAATGGCATCTAGGAGATTGCATTATTGATAGCTGAGGAAGAAATATTTAATTCAAATATCTCAACTTAATATTTATCCTCCTTACCTAAACCAAAAGAGAAGTCTGTATGGCACGTAGGTTCAGCTTTACTGAATTTATAGGTGATGTGCCTCTTCAGACTGCTGCCTGGGACCTTGGCATTTGGATTTGATTTTTATACCAGAGTTTTATTACAGTGTATGGGATACTATGTTACCCATTTAGGTGAAACCCTTTCTGCTGTCATATGGCTGAATGTAAATTGGAATAAATAATATCTGTTGGTACAAAATACAAACCAATGCACAGTCATATGTGTTGTATTACAAACATATATCCATATATCCATGCATATGTAAATCTACTGAATGGTTCTGCATGTTGTGGTATGACATTATTTAATCAGGTTAACTTACAAGGTAGAACTATTGAAATCTATCAAATTAAAATAATTTAAAGGGTTAGGATTGAGAGATTTTTTTACGAGATCAAAATACAGCTTAAAATCAAGCTTTCCTGTTTCTCTGGCTGTATATCAGTATATCACACAGTGGTTAGTAATATTCCTTACCTGCCTCAAAGTTTCTTATTGAAAGTAAGATTGGAGACCTTTTGAGACTAGTTGAATAGAAAACAGTGAACCAGATTTATTGGTTGTTTTTTTTTTTAATCCTTAATGTGGAAAAATTACATGAAGCAGATTATTCATTTTACAGACCCTTTTTCAAAAAGTATTGTTTCTTGTTCTTACACATTTTGAACAGCAGAATAACGGAGAAACATTAATTCTAGAAATGCAGTTGGCTTTTTGTATTTTCAGGTTACGAGACAGTTGTATGAGCCTTTAGTCATGCAGCTCATTCACTGGTTTACAAACAACAAGAAATTTGAGAGTCAAGATACAGTGACGTTTCTGGAAGCCATCTTGGTAGGTCATAAATCTTCCTATTTCTTTTCTGTGCCATGTGACTTTGTTTTTAACTGTACTACTGAAAGAAGCAGGAGCACATACACTGATACAATGTCTTATTTTTCAGAATAAAGGTTAACAATTTATCAATTTTATGACCATTTTGTGATTCTTAACTGTGACTTTGAATTTTTCTGTTTCTTTGATACTGTCAGAATGCAGCTGGTGTCTTCATAGTCTTTGTAGGAGTAATGAAATGCTCTTTTCATAATCAGTGTATACAGGGAACTACTAGAATACTGTTTATCCCCAAGCCTGAAGTAAAGTTGCTTGTGATGTGTGTTTAATTTTTCTTTATGCTTCTTTGATTTTGCTAGGTGAAAAAGCTTTAAACTTATATATATATTTTTTTGCACTGACCTGAAGGTCTGAAGGTTTCAAGGTACTTTTTGTAAAGGAAAGTCAATGTTAGCAGAGTGTCTCTCATGCAGAAAAAACAGGTTTATCAGAAAATGGAATGTCTCAGCTACCTAACCAATTTAGAAGCTCTGACTGAGATGGGAAGAGAAGCCCAAATCTTTGAGGCTGAATCCAGTGCTGTGAGGGCTGGAAATGCTGTCCTTCCCCTGGACCATATGAGTTCTGAAGCTTTATTTCTGGGAAATTCAGCACATTTTTAAACTACTTAAAGAAAAATTCTGCAAGCTGCTCTAACACTGCACTAAAAAATGTTGTTGTTTTTTTTTTTTTCATTCTTGTAATGAAATTATCTTGCTCAATTTCAGAGTGGCATAGTGGATCCAGTTGACAGCACTCTGAGAGATTTCTGCGGTCAGTGTGTACGAGAATTTTTGAAGTGGTCTATTAAGCAGACAACACCGAGACAGCAGGAGAAAAGCCCAGCAAACACCAAGTCTCTTTTTAAAAGATTATATAGTCTTGCTCTTCATCCCAGTGCTTTCAAGAGACTAGGTGCAGCCCTTGCTTTTAACAGCATCTACAGAGAATTTAGGTGAGTAAACAGAACTTGGATCTGTAACCAACTTGAACTAAAAGGTCAAGGAGGTGAAAAGAATTCAGTGTAAGATCCAAACAGTTATCCATTCACACTCATTCTATTCATATATACAACAGCTGAAAAACAGTGTTGTTGAGATTATTCATTGATTTAATTATAAATTTTTATTACGGATTTATGGTGAGTTATTTGCCTTTAAAAGCACTCAGTAAGTCTTCACTGCTACTCTTTTAGATGGTTTTGGTGTATCTTTTTATGTAGGTGTCTTGTGCAGTTTATTTCTGCAGCATTTTAACTTGTTTTTAATTATAATTTCATAATCAGTGCTTCTACTCAAGTTTCCTATCATTTATTTCTGATTTTAAAGGGAAGAGAATTCTCTGGTGGAACAGTTTGTATTTGAAGCATTGGTGGTATTTCTGGAAAGTCTGGCTTTAACCCACACAGATGAGAAATCATTAGGTAAGCTATAATTAGCTACAACTAACAAAAGTGTTCCTGTTTAATTTTTATTTAAAAAAAGAAAAAGAAAAAAAATAAAGAAAACCATGAATCTATAACTGTGGGAGAAGGGAATGTGCGTACTTTGCAACAATTTCTTACGGTAGAGAGCTAATTTGTTATCTGATTAAGAACTGTTTATGTCAACTCCTTGCAACACGTAAATGTAGAAGATTTTTTTTTAATGCTTAATTAAAAGAAGGTTTTCCACATTTGCTATGATATTCACCTTTATAGTAACAGTAATAATACTGATAGTATTTATGATGCGAGACCTTATTTTGTAGTTGCATGATGTGAAAGTGTAGCTTGATAAGAATTTTGAAGTCTGTTCTTTTAAGACAAACACAATTCTCAAAAAGTGGCAATTTCTCTATATTCTATGGAATATTTTTTATTATTTTGTCATTCTTGGTTGCTATGTGATTATTCACATATGCATGAAGATTCTATCACCTCCTCCACAATACGTCTGATTCTTCAGTGTCCAGTAAACCCACTTTTCTTTTTTCTCATGCTCTGGCTTTCATCAATTAATAATAATTACAACAGAAAGCCAAAATTTCATGTTACATAGCTTTATTTCTTTCAGAGAAACAGGTGAGGATATCACAGAAATAGAAATCTCACCCCAAATAAATATTTTGTGGAAACAATTCACTGTTTAAGTGTAAGAGCAAAAAGAAGAATATATGTTTTTATAGCAGAGGCCACTCTGCTATTTTGTGGTCTTGTCCTTCAACCTTGGAAAAAATTACTGTAGCAGAGAATGGTGTACGTAACAGACATCCTGTATGTGTCAGCCTCTTGCACTATTTCTGTGGTAATAATACCTCCATTAATTTAACACATTTATTTATAGATGCATATATGCATATTCTCTCCTTCTAACAGGTACCACCCAACAATGTTGTGATGCTATTAATCACCTGAAGCGCATAATCAAGCATAAAGCACCTGCTCTGAATAAGGAAGGAAAACGGCGGGTACCACGGTCAGCAGTTTGACACTCTTTTTTGTTTTTTGAATACTACACCCTTTTTAACAGTGATTCTGGATAGAGAATTCCTCCTGTGACTGCCACTAATGGATGTATGTTCTCAAAGTGTCAGAGGAGAAATTCTCTTTTCTGCTAATATGTCTGCTGAATACTGGAGGGAAAGGGTTGATGTGATCCTGGAGGATCGTAATAGTCATTCTTACATCCTGTGTGATGAGCTCAGAACGGATAGCTTCCTTTCATTTTGAAAGGGAAGGGAAGGAAAGGATGTTTCTCACACATTTATGTTCAAAATAATGATGGTAGTGGAGGAAAGTTCTTCTAAAACTTTTATTATTGCTGTAAGTACTAGCAGGAGTAGGACTACCTACAGTAGGGTATTATAGATAGCAAATAGAGACAGAAAAGTGGAAAAAGCAAGAGTGGATTCAATATCACAGTAGATGTTCTGATTACACAGCTGACCCTCCTTTAAGCAGAAGGCTGGACTTAGAAATATCCTGAAGTCCTTTTTGACCCAAACTTTCTGTAACCTAAAGAAACTGGCAAGTAGAATCTGAGATGTATCTGAGCTTACATGTAATGAGTTAAGAAACAGGATAATTAGGGAGAGGAAAACTTGTGTTATAATTTAAATGGTAATCTCTTTTGTCTTCATTTGCTACAAAAAGAAAGAAAGAGACCTGGTTTTGTGTTTTAAACTGTTGATATAAAGATGGTTCTCTAGGATTTCAAATCAGAGTGGGGAAAAAGAAAAAGCAGTGTAGGCTATGCTTGTGGAAGAGCTCTTCCTTATAATGCATGTGGGTTTGGTAAGACAGATTAAAGGACAGATAATGCTCACGAAACACTGATTTTTTTATTATTTTTTTTTTTTCAACTGGAAGACAACGGCTTCTTGTTAGATGTCATGAATACTATTAATTCTTAATATTCTTGTTTAGGGGATTTCCAGCTACTAAGTCAGTGTGCCTTCAGGATGTTGTCATGTGGCTCTTAGTACAGTGTGGACGACCTCAGACGGAGTGTCGACATAAAGCCATGGAGCTCTTTTATGAATTTGTTCCTTTATTGCCAGGTATTATAAGTTGCATTATATTATATCATCAGTGACATTGACACTGGGGTTGTGTGCACCCTCAGCAAGTTTGCTGATGACTATAAGCTGTGTGGTCTGTTCAACACTCCAGAGGGGAGGGATGCTATCCAGAGAGACCTGGACAGGCTTGAGCAGTGGGTCCCTGTGAACCTCGTGAGGTTCAACAAATCTAAGTGCAGAGTCTTGCTTCTGGGTCACCTCAACCCCCACTATCAGTACAAGCTGGGGGATGTAAGGATGGAACACAGCCCTGCTGAGAAGGACTTGAGGGTATTGGTGGATGGTAAGCTGGACATGAGCCAGCAATGTGCAGCCTTGTAGCACAGAAAGCCAACTGTATACTGGTCTGCATCAAAAGAAGTGTGGTCAGCAGGGTGAGGGAGGTGATCCTGCCCCTCTATTCTGAGCTAGTGTGAGCTCACCAGATGTAGAGTCCTCGGTACAGGAGAGTCATAGACATGTTGGAGAGCATCTAGAGCAAGGCCACACAAATATGCGAAGAATGAAACACCTTCCCTATGTTGACAGGCTGAGAGAACTGAGGCTGTTCAGCCTGGAAAAGAGAAGGATCTGGGAAGACCTGAGAGCAGCCTTTCAGTATCTAAAAGGGAGCTATAATAAGGAAAGGGACAGATTCTTTAGCAGGATCTGTTGTGATAGGACAAGGGGAAATGGTTTCAAACTAAAAGAGGGGTGATTTAGACTGGATGTAAGGAAGGAGGTTTTCTTACAATAAGGCTGGTGAGGCACTGGCACAGGTTGCTGAGAGATACTGGAAGCCCCTGGTGGAGACATTCAAGGTTAAACTGGATGGGGCTCTGAGCAACCTGATCTAGTTGCAGATATCCCTGTTCATTGCAGGGCATTTGGACTAAATGACCTTTAAGGGTTCCTTCCAATTCAGATGATTCTAGGATTCTGTGATCCTAGATGATTCTAGGATCCTTGCTTTCTAAATGCTGTGCATTCCTTCTCTATACATTTTCTGGGCAATATATTCTTAGAAAAAATATTCTTGAAGTAAATGTCTCCTCACTGCTATTAAGGTGCTAATGTTGGAAAACAAGTGTGAGAACCACAGATTTTGGGTTGGGGCTGTGGGCATGGAAGAGACTTTTATTGAAGACTTCCTTCTGGTCAGGAAAAAGAACTTCTAGGCCTGGGGCTGCTGTTGTGTATTGCTATGAAGGCAGCATTTGCTGACTGGGAAATAGTGGGAGCAGCTTGTAGATTAGCCTCTCCCTTGTGGTTACCTTCAGTGGTGTAATAACTTCTGTACTAGAAGATCCAAATGAAAACACAGAATTTGACTGTGATAGTCCATTTGCCTCCAATTCCTTGTTAGTTGGAAATGAGTTGTTTTCCTATAGAATTCAGATGTGTTTTTATTTCTCTCAGGAAACAATTCTCCATCTTCTTGGCTGGCTGATGTTTTAAAAAAGAAAGATGTTTCCTTCCTTATTAACAAATTTGAAGGAGGTGGCAGTGATGCCGAAAGCCCATCTGGGATTCTTTCTCAGCCAACTCTCCGTAATATGCAGGAGCCCTTTAGTTTACCGACTGTCATGCGGTGGATGGACATGTTCTTAGCAGCACTGGACTGCTACAATACTTTCTTTGAGCTGCGAATGATCAAGCCTCATGAAATACTGGGTGAGTGATTAACAGTTGCATTCCGTTGATTCATGCCTGTTACAGAGTAGCTCCAGGAGGACTTCCCACCTCAGACTTGAAGCCTTTGTCTTAAATATGGAATTAATGAATCTTACAGACTATCTCAAAGATCTCAATGACAGTTGTTGTGGATGTTTTGGTTTGTTTGTTTGTTTGTTTGTTTTTTTATGAGGTACTTTGTTAATACTGTAACTTTAAAATGTTCCCTTTCAGTCCTAGAAATATACCATTAGATTTCTCTCACTAAATCATCCACTCACCAGCAACTTGTTTATTTGTGAAGCTGAGATAGAATAAAAACTGTACAGCTAATTTTCCTCTGCTGAGCAGAACCATAGGTTTTGAAATAATCCTTCTGAGCAGAACCATAGGTTTTGAAACAATACTTCTAAGTTGTTTACCTGTTCTTTATTGATGTCTGGAGGGAGCTATGAGAAAGCAATGAAAGAAGTCCCCTTTTTACTTCAAGACTTTAAGTCAATTTCTGATGCTTCAAGTTGAACTGCTTTGCATTTGATTGTGTACATAATACCTTATGTAAACACTGAGTCTTAACCAAAAGGTTTTCTTAATGTTTCATTCTCTTCTGACCAAAATACTTTTTATCACTGACAGTACAGTTGCATAAGTCTCATGCATATATAGTAGGTAGTCTGCCTGTGTCATCTCTGTCTTTGTTTAAAACAATATTATAAGATCTTTATTAGATGCAGTTAGTATACAGCCAAGCTATTCAAAACTATAGATTTAAAATTTTCACCCTTATTATACACGTGCCTGAATGATCATTTATAATTACATGTTTATAATGATCGCTAATTAGAAAGCTACACTTCACTGCCCAGAATGTTAATATTTGCAAATTACATACAGCTTTCAGGAAATACTCATGTGAGACGCCGTAGTTTTTTCTGTTCATTATCTCAACACAAACTGTTTTCTTCCTTACACAAAATAGTATATAGAGAAGTTGTGAGCTGCTATCTCATTTCTGCTTACTGTGATTCACCATAGGTGTAAATGACAGGTCCTCATTCTTGGAAGCAGTGGATTTCTTCCTTGAAACTATTGCCTTGCATGATATTCATGCAGTGGAGCGGTGCTTTGATTGCAGATTGAGAGGCAACATATTCAGTCCTCAAGAGAGAGAAATGTATAATTACAGTAAGTGTACAATTATCGTGCGAATCATGGAGTTTGTCACCATGATCCTGGAAACATGCCAGCAGGATTTCTGGAAGGTAGGCAGTGAAATCTGTAGTGAGTAAAAGGTACAAATTATATTTGTAATTAGATTGATTTCTTCACAGTGGGTTTAATTTGCTGGATATCTTATCCTTAGTGGTGCTTTATTTCAGATTGGTGACTAAGCATCACCACCTGTTACAGTCTTTGCATGTAAGAAGAAGTATGCTGCAGAGATTAATTTTAGTGGTTGACATAGTTTTGAATAGAGGGGTGAATGTTTCCTATATATTCCAGTAAAGACTGGAGACTGTGAGATTGTTCTGCGTAGAGTACTTGCAATGAATATTTTTTCAGGAGTCCTGATTGCCTTAAGTTTGTCAAGGCAATAGTTACTTAAATCAAAAAGTGACATCATGGCAATTTTTTATTGAATTAGGAAAAAAATGTTCAGATCTCTTAACTTGCCTAGCTTGGATGTAATGCAAACCATAATTAAAGCTATAGAATATAGTATTTGTGAAATATACAGTGCCAGATATAGTTCTGAGGCTGTCTTTTGTTTTAGGTAAATGTTTAATGGTGTGCACATGGATGTACAACATCCAGATTTCCAAGTGATTACAAAGGTATGATCAAGACTGAAATAGGCCTATGTGGATATAAAAAGATTTTAATTCCAATTTGATAGCATACATCCTATGTATTTTTATAGATACTTTATTTCTATGCATTAGCACAATTCATTGAAATCCAGATATTTAATTGAAGAAAGATAATGCCATTTCACTAGAATAGTTAATGTTGCATGTTATGTTTCCTTGTAGCTATAGGGAGCAATGGTAAGTAATGAAGAATAAAATAGTTCCAAATGCTTTTAGGATTCCTTAAATTTTCTTTTAATGTTTTATTCTTTCTAGCTACTTGAGAAGGAATTGCTTAATGCAAACTTTGTAGAGCTTCTGGTGATGACAGTGTGTGATCCATCACATATAGGATTTAATACAGCTGATGTACAAGTCATGAAAAATCTCCCAGATATCTCAGTGAGACTCTTGAAAGCTTTGATGAAATCTCCCTATAAAGAATATTTGCAATTATGTTTAAGAAAAAGAATCACACCGCAGAGGTAAGTAGGAGCTTTTTAGTAAGCAAATGCCCAGAATGAATGAAATTGAAATGAGAAGTGCAAAATAAATGATACTGTGTACAGTTGCAAATAGATATCTCCACCACTCTAACATTATTGCTTCTCTTTTCTTATTAGCTTTGAGGACCTTTTTTCTGTTGATCTGTTCAATTCAGATGAGCGTTTCGATCAAGTTAGGTTTAGTGCTGTTCTTTCTGCCTGCAAGCAACTCCAGAAATCTGGTCTACTTCATTCTGTTCTTCACAATCAGGTAACTGTTTATCCAGAAATTAATTCTGAATATTTTTATAAAGACAAAAGCTTTACACATGTAAAAGTGGAGTATGAAAACTGAGAATGGATTGGTTGAGCTTATGTGAAATTAGATCAACAGTGAAAAGCTGGTGTTGAATGGGACCAGAAATAAATGCTTTATGCTTATTCTACAAATCTGGGTAGCATAATATTGAAGTGTGAACAATCTTTGTCATCATGTCTGTCTTCGTCCTGTTTCTAGGGCCTGGAGGCAACCAGAATCTACCCCAAATTTTCCCTTTCATTGAGCACATTTTCTTTGATCCTCAAAAACCCTGAGAAATGTTTTTAAATAGCAATTCTGCAATTCAAAAAGCAATATCTTGTTTTGTGTAAGACCGTTCGTGCTGTGAAGAAACGTTGCACCAAGTCTCTGAAACACTGGAAAGGGTGAACTTTTTTCCAAGGTCCATTGGCTGATCAGAAGCAATGCAGTGGGTCTGAGTTGCAGGAAAACAGGATAGAGAGCAGTTAGGGATGAGGGTGTAGGTTACATTACTCAAAATTATTATTTCTAATAAGTTTCTGATTGTAGTCAAACAATTTGGGCAATTTAAAGAAAACATTAAGCAGGAGCCATAAGGACTGAAAGAATTTGTCAGCTGCGAAGCATGTGGCTACATTTGGCAAGTAACAAACCCATTTCATTTCTGTGTGCGCTTGCCATCCATCTTTTATGTCTGAGAATCTAGAATTGAGATTATAGCACAGCAATTCTCAAGGAACTGCATGGTTTACCTCTTACAGCTCACCCATTCTCATTGAGCTGTTCGTTTTGTTCCTGTAGTATTGTTATCCTCTCCCAGATTTTTTTCAGATCTGAATCATTTGGAAATGTTTCAAAAATTGTTTTGAACCTTCTGCACAACACAATCTGATTAAAAACTTTGCTGTTCAATTAGAAAGGTGCATTGTTTCTATTTGCAGTGCTTTATGAGAAATTGGCTTGGAATTTGTGTTTCTGTTTCCTAGACAGATAAATTAAAAAGCCTTTGTGTTATTTTTTTCAGCTTATATTCATTGGCACTTTTTTTTCCTATAGGGTGAAAGGCCTCATCCCTCAATTGGCTCTAAGCTTCTTTCGGTTGTTTATAAAGGCATTGCACCTGGGAGTGAAAGGAGCTCTCTTCCAGCAGTAGACATCAGCAGTAAGCGATTAGCTGATAGACTCCTGCAGCTTGCCTTTGCCATTGATGACCAGGTAGGATGTGGTTGTCCAATCTGAATACTTAATCCTCAACTTTCTATTTCAGGAACTATCCTGTTGAATAACCAGAATACATGTATATTTTAGGTAAACAAAGCTTTATTCATACTTCTACAGAGAAGCTGCAAGTACTCTCTGACTTAATCAAGGGACAAAGGGAAATTTTAAGTAGCAAGCATTTCAGTATTTTGTCTATGCTTTATTACTGTATTTCATGGTAACATGAAGCAGTTTGAGATGGGAGCTTTTTTAAAAAAGACAGTGTTTGGTTTTGGTTGTATTTTTTGTTGTTGCTTTTGTTGTTTTCAGGAAATTTGTGAAACTTAATGCATTTGAGATAACTCTGGTGCTGTCTTACATTTTACAGTGTGAGGAGCTAGTAAGTCTGCTGTTGAACACGGTGGTGTTATCTGTGCCATTATCCGAAGCCTCAGAGAGAAACTTTGTTAATTTTTCTCATGGACAGTATTTCTACAGCCTGTTCTCAGACACCATTAATCAGCAGCTGCTAAAAAATCTGGATGTGATAGTAATCCATCTTATGGAATCATCTGTCAGCAATCCCCAGATGGTATTAAACTTCTAACATTTCCATATGACTTTGCCCTTTTAAATAAGAAGTAAGACTTCATTGTTATGGTTGGATGTAACTGAGTGTCTTCAGTTGCACTTGGGAAGCATGGTATTGATAGGGTTTTTTAGTGGTTTATTTTGTGTTTTTTGTTTGCTTTTGTTTTGTTTTGGGTTATAGCCTGTTGACACTGACTTCATGGTCCTTGGCAACCTGATTCGAGTGGAAAATGCTTGCCTGTTACTTATCCTGAAATCTATGAATTTCAGGAATTTTGCATAGTACTTCATCTGAAGAATATTCTTTCAAAGCAAGTCTGATCGTTCCCATTTTTGTGTACTATGTAAAGGGATGCATTGTGGAAGATAAACGACTAATACAGTCCTTTGATTAAGGCGTTTATTCAGTTTTATGTGATTGTTTAGTTTGGTAAGAAAAAAATATATATATTTTTACTGTACCCGTACAAATCCACTGAAATCACAATTCTGTACCCTGTTGAGATTTCAATCTAGCATTGCTGTGTGATGCAGTAAATTGAAAATTGTCCCCTAACACATTACCTGACTTAATTTGAAAGTTCCTTTACTGGGTTCTTACTTTCCGTTAAGTGTAGTTTTAATTAAGGATTTGGGATAGAATTAAGATCTTCTAATTTTAGATTCCCATCTTTAGCTTTTTCAGAAATTCAAATTAGAGAGGTGCTTCTAATTAAGGTGCTTTTAGGACAGATGGTAATTCAGACAGAAAGATCTGTCTGAAGCTGACAGGATATCTTTTAACAAGCACTTTTTGGTTTACTTTCTCCTGAATCTGTGATTTGGCTGTTTTTTGTTTTTCCCCATGATTGCCCAAACCAGTGAGGAGATACTACCATCATGTTGCTTGGAAGATAAGAATCTGTTGCTTTTCCTTTCAGGTTGGAAGCATTTTGAATGGCATGTTAGATCAGAGTTTTAGGGAGCGTACCATACGCAAGCAGCAAGGAGTGAAACTGGTCACAGCAGTACTGAGAAACTGGAAGAGGCTTGACAGTTGGTGGGCCAAAGGTTCATCTCCTGAGAGCAAAATGGCAGTCTTGACTCTGCTGGCAAAAGTTCTCCAGGTATGCAATGTTTTGTAATGACCAGGTAACTTATCTAATTCTGTAGAAGATAGTTTACAGGAATAGTTTTCTTTGTCGCTCTTATGTTTGGGGAAAAAAAAAAAAAGAATAAAAAAGCTGAGTAATGGCGGTATGTTTAGTTTTTTTTTGCTAAGTACAAAAAATATTTGGACAGATAGAAATTACTGGATTTTGCTCTTTTCCCCGCCAGCTTTCTTATTTTAGATGCTCACGTGTTTTTCTGGAGAATTGACACAAGCATGGAGAGTAAACTTAGAAAATGAACACGCTCTGATACCATTCCTTCTTCCTTGCTGGCATCTAGAAAGTCACAACAGAGCTACCTAAATCAATATTGTGCAGAAAGGTTTTGATTTTTAGGACATCTAACTTTGGTTACATTGTTGTTTTTTTTTTCCTGTTGTGAAGACAGACTTTATCTACTTAACCCGTTCTTTTTAGGAACTTGTAAAAGTAGCCACGTGTAAACACACACAAATATTCACTTAGTTGAGGATATTTGAAATTATAAATGTCATTATTTTCAACTTGAATCTTTTTGAAGGTATGTTTTGGGGCACATATTGTGAATTGTATTGCTGTATTCATCACTTGTAAAGTGACTAATAGGAAATCTAGCTTTGAGATATAACTTGATTTATTTTTGAACTGGAAAATATCCAGCACGTAAGCTTGTTTGTATAGCATAGGGGCTTTTAGAATTCTTGTTGATAGTCCTTCTAAAACCAGAATCGCAATATATGTACTTTCTGTTCATTCAGTATGTTTTTGGAAACTACAGCACATGGGTTGTTTTTACTGTTCACTAACGTAAGGATTTCTCTGACTAATTCAGAAACAAATCTTTAACTTCTCTTTTGTTGCAGATAGACTCTTCAGTTTCTTTCAATACCAGTCATGAAGCATTTACAGCTGTTTTTGATACCTATACCAGTCTACTTACTGATCAGAATTTAGGCTTAAATCTGAAAGTAAGTTGCTCACTTAAGTATCTTCCCTGATCTGTCCAGATTAGAATGTTAGTGGTTAAGGAAGTCTCCTCTTATCAGAGTTAAATTTCTACTTTAGTTTGCAGATGGACATTACTTCCATTTTTTTTATTTCCGTATTCAGCTTCCTAAAAATTCTAAATAATTGTTTGTATTTTAGACAGAAAGTAATGTCACAGATGCTGTGCTTTTGTTTTGGGAGTAACTTTTTTTTTTAAATATGAAAAATTTACTGTCAGTTACAAATAGTTTACAACTCTAAAGTGTTCATTTTTGAATCGACAGTTGTTTTTAGCAAGGACTGGCACTTTCTAAATGTGAAATTAAAAACAGGCAATGATTCCGAAGTCCTCTGGATTCTGAGGATGAGACCAGTAACTGCTATATGTGATTTGGTCAAGAGAGGGAGACAGAGTACTGCATACTGTAGAAGTTGTATGACAGAATCACACGGAATCACAGAATTGTAGGAGTTGGAAGGGACCTTTAGAGTTCTTTGAGTCCAACCCCCTGCTAAAGCAGGTTCCCTGCTGTAGGTCAAACACACAGGCATCCAGACAAGTCTTGAATAGCTGCAGAGACTCCACAAAGTCTTTGGGCAGCCTGTTCACAGTGTTTTGTCAGTCTTGCTTTAAAGAAGTTCTTCCTTGTTTTAGTATGGAATTTCCTGTGCTCCAGTTCTGTCCCCTTGTCCCTTGTTCTATTACTGCATGCTACCGAAAAGAGTCGTCCCACACTTCAGATATTTATAAACAGTTATGAGATAGTTTCTTAGCCTTCTGTTCTCCAGACTGAAGAATCATAGAATCATAAAATCACCAAGGTTGGAGAAGACCCACAGGATCACCTAGTCCAACCATCCACCCATCACCAACAGATCTCACTAAAGTATATCCCTCAGCACAACGTCCAAATGTTCTTTGAACATCTCCAGGGTCGGTGACTCCACCACCTCCCTGGGCAGCCCATTCCAGTGCCTGACTAGTAGTAATTCCTAATGTCCAGCCTGAATCTCCCCTGGTGCAGCTTGAAACAGTAAGTCCCAGGTTACTCAGCCTTTCCTCCTACAGGTGAAGCTCCAGGCCCTTAATCATCTTTGTGGTTCTCTGCAGGACTCTTTCTAGGAGTTCCCTGTCTTTTTTTGAAGTGGGAGCCCAGATCTGGACACAGTATTCCAGATGTGGCCTCACCAGGGCAGGGTAGAGGGGGAGGATGTCCTCCTTGACCTGCTGTCCATACTCTTTTTAATGCATCCCAGGATACCATTGGCCTTGGCCCCAAGGGCACATTGCTGTGTGGATGCTGGAGCATAAGCTTCAGACCAGAAGACTAAAAGTTTTATACTTAAAAAATAGTTTTGCATGTTTGCTGCTCTGTCAGTCCACCTTTTGGTGGATAGTTTTGAACTTCACTGTGCATTCAAAATAAACCTCGCTTTAGCTGCTAGGTGGTGCATTAAAGCAGTGACTTCATTTTTTAAGTGAGCATCCACTATCACAGAAGTCTAATATATGGCAGTGTTGGACAGGAAATGTTAATTAGCTTTTAACTCCCACTCAGCATTGATCAAATATGTTTTCTGAAATACCTTAAAGAAGAGCAGCTACGTGATGCATCTTTCAATTCTCTGAGCCTTTGAATCAGTAAGCACCACTGCTGATTTTGTGGTCTTTAAATGCTTTGTAATTAGTGAATAATTTTATTTTCATTTAAAGCTTTTTTATCTTTCTTTCAGGGCCAGGCAGTGATAATTCTTCCATTCTTCACTAATTTGACTGGAGAAAAACTTAATGAACTTAAGAATGCTCTTGATCAACTTGTAGCTTTCAATTTTCCTATGAGTTCAGATGAGTTTCCCAGAGGAACCTTGAAGCACAATAACTATGTGGACTGCACTAAGAAGGTTAGTGTCTTTCAGAAATGATTATGTAATTAGAACCCTAGTTGAACTGTGCCTTGAAACAGTTGAACAGCCTTGAAACATATATCACATAGGGGTGTGTGCATATGTATATACAACAGAGGTAGGTGTGTACTTAAATATCACAGAGTCTGGAATTAGAAAGATAAGCTGAGTTCCCTTAAGGAAATCAGCTATTAGTTCTTAGTTAAATTTTTATCCAGTTATTGAATTTACATATGCAGATTACATATGCATATCTTGAGTATCTGCTTCTGATTGATACGGAAGAGTTAAATAGAATTGACTTAATTCCATGTGACTCCTTACTTTGTGTTGTATCTTTTTTCAGTTTTTAGATGCTTTAGAGTTGTCTCAGAGTCCAATGTTGTTGCAGTTGATGACAGAAATCCTCTGTAGGGACCATAGACATTCTATGGAGGACTTATTTCAAGCCAGCTTCAAAAGAATTTCCAGAAGGTAAATTTTGGTCCATTGCGTTTTGCTCTTGGTCTTAGTGTATTTTTTATGATGTAAATGTCCATATAACAGTGATAGTTAACATCATAACATTATATATAATATGTTTAAGTCATGTAGTTACTTTTGTCTTCAGGATTCCAAAATATTTCTGAAGTGGCACCAACTTACAGATGATACTGCCAATTTCTGGACAAATTCTGTAAAGCCTTCTGTAAAGTGGCTTATTCTGGTAGAATGCAGTTTGAAGGTAGTAGTTGTGTGCAATACCTATTTTTGCTATCACTGTGTAACCACAGTGCTCATGTAAGTAAATAACACTTACATCGTCAGCGAGTTAATTTGCTCAACTCCCTTGGAAATAGAACAGCACTTTTTTTTTTTTTTTTCTTTTTTAATTAAAGTGTTTTCAGACTGATAAGTTGTTGACAAAAACATACTCTGTCCACAGAACAGGTCTTTAGTCTAGAAACCAAGCATTCCAATTTATGATGAGCTATTATGTAATGACTGTTTTGAAGTATGCAGTTTGCTACATGGAGTCATTTATCTTCTGCCCAGGTGCCCAGGTTTTTGGAGTTTTAGCTGCAGTAAAATTATTCAGAGCAGTGATTCATCTAGGACCCTAGAATATCCTGAGTTGGAACAGACCCATAAGGGTCATCAAACCCAGCCCCTGGCTCCACACAGGACCACCCAAAGTTCAAACCCTACATCAGAATGTTGTCTGAGCACTCCTGGAACTCTGGCATTTTGGGACTGTGACCACCACTCTGGGCAGTTCCAGGGCTTGACCACCCTCTGGTGCAGACCCTTTCCCTAACCCCCAGCTGCCCCTCCCCTGGCACAGTTCCATGCCATTCCCTCAGGCCCTGTCACTGTCACACAGAGCAGAGCTCAGCGCTGCCTCTCTGCGCCCTGTGAGGAGCTGCAGCCTCCATGAGGCCTCCCCTTAGCTCCTCTGCTCTGGGCTGAACTAAGTGTGGGAGTTCAGCCATTCCTCACACACCTTCCCCTCCAGATCCTTCACCATCTTCACAGCCCTTCTTTGAACACTTTCTAATAGCTTTAAGTTTTTATGCTGTGGTGCCCAAACCTGCACACAAAGCTCAAGGTGAGGCCATACCAGTGCAGAGCGGTATCCAGAGAGGATATTACCTTTCGTCATCTTTTTCCATTTGCCTGCACCTTTTGTGTGTACCAGATGCTATTTTTTTAATTTTTTTTTTTTTTAGATTGAGGCTGACAAAGGTAGCGATGGCTCTTGTATTAAACCATCAGAGATGTACAAGCAAGTTTACCACTTCTTGCAGAGCAAGAAGCTGAGACTTGCTTTAGAGAGTTTCAAACTGATCTTGCTTGTCTTGTAGGATACCTAAGTGGGTATGAAGAAAGACAATGTAATTTTAATGACAGAAGTGGTTTGAAACACAAATGGAGTCTGCTAAGAATGTGTTTTCTTCTTGTGATTTCTATCTTTTTTAGGAGCAGCACTGACAAACAAGTGGTACTGCTGGACACTGTTCACAAGATGTTCCAGAATGAAGACCTTCTTTCAAATACTGTCCGTCAAGCTTTTGTGGATCGCTCTCTCCTCACTCTCATGTCACACTGCAGCTTGGATGCTTTGAGAGAGTTTTTTTGCAAGATTATAGTGCAGGCTATGGATACACTTAATTCCAGGTTTACAAAGGTATGAATTATAAATGAATTGGGAAACATAATGTTGACTGTCTTTACATACGTTTTGCTTAGGTTTGATTGAAATGCTATAGTTGAAACCACTTGCTTTCAGTTTTGCCAGTTTTCTGTATCTTGCAGAAGTTTTTCCTCATAACGTGTTTTGATTCTGTTGCTTTGAAGTTAATGCATTTGCATTTCTTCTGTGTATAGCTGATATACACAGCTGATCTGTATATGTAAAAAAAGGGATCTGAGGTACTGTCAAAACCCACTCTAACTTTTAAGTATAAAATGGTAGTCTACTAATACATTGTGAAAGAGGGGTATTAGATCTGTGTAACGAAAGCCCTTGGAGAAAGGTCTGTGCTCTTAATCACTTGCTGAAGGGTCTTGGCTACAATCAGAAGATAGATGTTTCTTTCTTGTTTCTTATCATCCATGTTAGTTAAATCCAATGATTTTTTTGTCAGTGTGTGTACTCTTGAGTACACTCTCTTCCACTTGTTATTTTTATGATGCATCTGTTTAAGAGCAGCAGCACAGTCAAGGTGCTGAAATTATCCAAATTTAGAATAGAATAGTTCAGCTGGAAAGGACCCACAAAGATACCTAGTCCAACTTCCTGACTGCTGCAGGGCTAACCAAAAGCTAAAGCATATTATTGAGGGCGTTGTCCAAATGCCTCCACAATACTGACAGACATGAGATATCAACCACCTCTCTAGGAAGCCAGTTCCAATGTTTAACCACTCCCACTGTAAAAATAAAGAAATAAAGAAATAAATTACAAATGTTCAGTTGGAATACTCCCTTGTGCAGCTTTGTGCCATTCCTTTGCATCTTGTCTTAGGTTCCCAGGAGGTATTCTAATAGTAGTCATTATAAACAAAGTTCTGGAAAGAAGACTTTAGATGGAGACTTAAACACATGTTTTCACACATGCCTCTACTGCTGTAAGTGTTGGCACTGAAGTGAAGTGCACAAAGAAACTCATAAATTCCATGGGTACATTTTTTTTGAAATGGTAGTAGTAGGGATGTGATATTTTATTTTGTCTGCTTAGCAGTTAGATATATATTTTTATCTTTGTTTCTACGTGTGTGCTTTGTTTTAAAAACAAGTTGATTCTTGTTTTTATGGGGAAGGATGTTCTGTGTTTTCAGCTCCTGTTGAGGTAAAAGAATTTAGGTATTTTCAAGTTGCACAAATGGCCATTGTTTTTCGACAGACAATTCAAACTGACAGATTTCTTTCATCACCAGGCGTTTGTCTCCTTGTGTTGTTCTTACAGGTGTGTTTTGCTTAGGATCTCTGAGACATTATTTGATAGTCTGCATATATTACTCCAATATCACTCTAATTATTTAGTCAATTGTAGTTAAGACAGTTTACTTGATAAACAGATCAACATAGTTTTAATAACTGTTTTACACAGAAACTCTGAACTTGTAAGTTATTGCTGTAGAAGATAAAAGTAATCTGAAGGCATTTAGCAGTAACTAGAGAAACCATGGACCTCCTTAGCAAGGTCAAAATCTAGGAAGTTTTTCTGAGTCTTTGCTTATTTGTTTTCAGTCCAATGAATGTGTTTTTGATACACAAATCACCAAGAAAATGGGTTATTACAAGCTGCTGGAAGTGATGTATATACGTCTTTCAAAAGAGGATGTTCACTCCAAGGACTCTAAAATTAACCAAGCTTACCGTGGCTCTGTAAGTGTAGAAGGAAATGAACTTACCAAGGCACTAATAAAGTAAGATTCTTTTTCCTTGTATTTCCTTTCGATTTCTAATTATATTTTTGGTAGATACTCTTTTAAGTATGTCATGTAAAGCAGAAGTATGACTTGGTCAAGGATGAATGCAATCTGCGATGTAGCTTTTGGTTTTAAGTAGAATACTCAGTATTTAATTTATATTTGATAAACTGATCTTGAACATGGGGGTTGGAACCTGATTATCTTTAAGGTCCTTTCCAACCTGAGCTGTTCTACGATAATCTACAATCCTATGTCAGAATGACTTCTACCTCCCCTTCTTCCCAGTTGTTTTGGTTTTCTTGCTTTTCAGTATGGTTCTTTACCTTTAAACTTCAGTTTGAGTAATCTTAAACACTTAGGACAGAATCATAATGCACCTAAGAGGACTTAAAAGCTTTTTGTTTTTTTTTGTCTATGACTTGCTTAAGATTTATAGGTGCATATGGGCAAAAGATCTATTAAAAAAATTATTATCTAAACCAGTTTTGTCTGGCTAATCCATAGCATAGCTCAGCATGCCTGTCCACTGATAAGTTGGTGAGAAAGAGCCACAAGACTTGTTTGTGTATGAGTTGAAAGATATCTTCATTTTCTATGAAAATACCCTGCCATCTCCTTGACATTAAAGATAGCAGTGGAAGTTGTCTGTGCCATTGATGAATGGTTAAATTATGATTTAATGCTAATACTGCTATAGTGATATAGATCTCTTGAAATTCTGTTGATTCTGTCTTTTGTTGGAAGGCCTCTCCTGTGCTTATTGAAGAGAAGGGATAAAAGCAACAAAGACTGGTATTTACATGTCCGTTTTTGCCTGTTCTTATTTTCAGGTTGTGCTATGATGCATTTACAGAAAACATGGCAGGGGAGAGTCAACTGCTGGAGAAGAGGAGACAGTATCACTGTGCAGCATATAATTGTGCTATTGCTGTTATTAGTTGTGTCTTCACTGAAAGTAAATTTTATCAAGGCTTTCTCTTTACAGAAAAATCAGAAAAGGTGAGAAACCATTGTTGCTGCTAGGAAGCTTTCAGAGCATGAAACATGAAGAGATGTTAGTTGATGTCAGTAAATCAAAGAATCAAACTAGAATGACAGGCAATTATATAACGAACTACCCAGTGAGGCAGTAGGAGTAGTTGACTTTCTTTCCTCTTCATGTCATTTGAATTGCTGATGAAGGCTTTGACATCTGTTGGGGGTGGGTGAAGTCGGGATAGATTTATCACTTTGCCTCCACGCTTAATCAATTTTCTAATACCCAAGAAAACATCTATGAAGTTTTCCAGTGCTTGAAATATGCATGAATAAGAGAAATCCGTTTTATAAAGTGCATTGCCAGAGCTTTAAATTCTCAAGTAATCGAGTAGCAAAATTTTCTTAAGTGTTGATCTAAAACAGAATTAGCTGTTTTTTCTGTACTTTGAACTTTTACAAGAAGCAAGAAAAATGTCAGAGCAATTGTTATTGAGTGCAGAGTTATAACTTTGTTTTCAAGTTTTCTTTGGTTTGCAGAACTTGCTGATTTTTGAAAACTTGATAGACTTGAAGCGTCAGTACATGTTTCCTGTAGAAATTGAGGTGAGTGAAAGTTCTGGGTTTTCGTATTTCTGAGGAAAAACATGAGTACATCTTTAACAGTGTACTCACTGTTGAGCTGGTTCTTAGTCACATGGGAAGCGAGAAAACAACAGACTACTCAGTTTAAACTTACTTTTTTCTGAAGGAAATGTAGACATCGTATTCAGAACAAACCATTGGTGTACATAACTTCAGTATATTGTTTAGCATGCTTTAGTCTGGTTTTGAATGACTGTAGAAATAATTGATTCAGCTGTTACACAGTACCTTTAATAATCACCACTTATGGTGTGGAATTGTATTTCTAATTATATGATTTGGATCATTTTTTGACAATTTTGAGAAGTCACACTGTAAATTAAAAAAAAAATAAAATAGTAGTAATTTAGAAATTATTTCCTTCTATTGTTTAGGTTCCCCTGGAAAGGAAGAAAAGATACATTGCTATTAGAAAAGAAGCCAGAGAGGCATGGAATGATGGTCAGGGTATGAAATTCATTTATGAGTATGAAAAAACTTATCTTTTACCTTTCATACACTATTTATTGATGCACTGCTAATTGGCTTCTACAGTATCAGGAGCAAGTAAAAGCATTCACTGTACTTTGTCATGCAATCAATTCCCATCCACTCTCAGATTCCAGTGGTCAATAAAGGCATGTTTGTTTGTAATTGCTTTGATTAATGGTCTATTCTTTTTCCTATTTAGATGAACCCAAGTATTTAGCTTCTGCATCATACATGATGGATAGCAGTTTGAGTGAGGAAATGAGTCAGTTTGATTTTTCTACTGGAGTCCAAGGTTTTTCTTATAGCTCCCAGGATGTTACAGCTAGCAGTGCTCACTTCAGGAGAAAGGTAATTTAGTGACTTATGTGCTATGTGTAAAAATTTTAAGCTTTTTAACAATTGGGTGTTCTTACTGAGGTTGTGAAATAGAAATAGTGTGTGTTATGCTGAGAAAAACAGAAGGTTCCCTGTTAGTGAAGTGGAGCAAGGTCGTTACTGAGTTTGTTCTTCAGCTGTTGCTAGTAAATGTATCAAATAACAAACTCAACCACTTATAAACTTTAAAGGTGCCTAACTTGAAGAGCCTCTGTTCTACTTGAGGATGGTTTTCTCCAGATGAGGGAGAGGGCTCAAGCTGTGTTCTGTCAGTTAGTTTTCTTCCTCTCTTTTTCTCTGTACTGTAAGCTGGAGAAAAGCCATGCCCTGTCGTGGTTTTCTAAGGCTGAGTGGTACAAGCCAACAGAGTTGTTAAAAGGTGGCTTTTGACTTTGTGTGCACTCAGGAGTGGCCTGTGATGGTTCTGTTTTGCTCTTCGGCACCCATTTTCCCCATGTCTTTTAGTTTTCAAAGACACTTGTCCAAGCTGGCTTTATCAAATGCATAGAATAAATTATTGTTGTTATTATTACATAGTTATTTTGTATCTCTGTTGTGGCACCTTGTCTTTAACTATTGTTGGAAGATGTTAAGTGCTGTTCTTCCAAGTCTTCAGCTGTGAAACAAAATTGTTTCTGTGAGCTTCAGAACTCTTCCTGCTTACAGCAGTTGCCCCACCTATAATAACAGGTCGTAATGTCAGAGCAATGTGAAACTGACATCTCTAGGCACACAAAGTGAAAACAATGCACAGGTGGTGCATCCATCTGGGAGGCTTTTGAACAATGCATCTGATTTATTCCTTGTTGCGGATTGAGTGTACAGTCAAATCTGTCATACTGAAAAGATCAGAGTGACTCATGGTATTATCACAGTTTAAAAGAAAACACATTTGTATTAATCGCAGTAATTTTTTTCTCAGGAGATGTCAGAATACATGGTTTTAAATGATGAGTTGGAACTGGAGATGGATGAACTTAACCAACATGAGTGTATGGCACCAATGACCACTCTGATTAAGCATATGCAGAGGAACCAGATCACACCCAAAGTGGAAGAGGCCAGTATGAACCAAAAATTTGGCATTGTTTCGCTAGTTAAAACAACGAAGCTGTGACTGATTGAATCCCTCCATTTTGTAATTTTCATGTCTATGCCTATGTGCTGAGGTGAGGTTTTTTGGTGTGGTAAGCCTGTTTTGTTTAATAATTAAATTGATTTTTGCTTGTTTCCTTTAAATTTCAGGGCGTGGTTCCTGTAGACCTCCCTCTTTGGATGAAATTTCTGCATAGTAAGTTAGGAAATCCGTCAGTGCCATTAAATATTCGCCTCTTCATAGCAAAACTTATTGTTAATACTGAGGATGTGAGTAATTTCTTTTTTCCTATTTCTTTTCTGTTAACATAATAGCTTGTATTATCAACTGCATTGCTCTTATGTGGTAAAATATGTTATCAACTGAGACATTTGGAGGAATTCAAATTTAATGGTTTGTATGATTAAAGGGAATTTGTTCATAGCCCAAAAATCGAAGTAGTGCCAGTATTTGGAGTATAAAATAAATGAATTTTCTTCTAATAACTATTTCTAAAGGTAGAGCGTATCCATATCCATGCATCTTGTGTAAACTATAAATAATTAATTCATTGATACTGGTTAAGGGGTATTTATGGCTGATTGCCATCTTTGTAGGAATAACTACAGTGTGATTTTAATGGTCACAGATGAGTCTTCTGGAAACCCATAGAGCTAAATGATGTTCTAGTTGCAGAAAGGTATAACCTTTGTTATAACCTATGCATAAGGTATATAATGGCATGTGACTTTAAGAAAAAAAACATTCTCTAATTTTTCTACTCCTATTTCTGACACTTATTTTAAAGAATAATGTTTGAAATATTCTGAATCCAAAATACAAAACTGGATTTCAGATTTCAGGAAATCTTAACATTTACATAATGCTTCTCAGTAAATGTGTCTGAAATAGAGATTTGGAAGGGCAGGTGAGTGGCATACTTTCTCAGATTCTATAGGGACAGATTTTCTGCATGAACTGCTCCTACAGAGCTGTATTATGGGGGCCCTACTGAAATAATTACAACTTCACATAAAGATTTGTGAAAAGTGCTTCTTTTAAGCAGAAGTGAAGAATGTAGTTAGGAAGGCCTTTCATTTTAAAGTTACTTTAAATTTGTTGGCTTTTATTTTTTTATAATTTTATTATTTTGTTATAATTTCAGACTTGGTTAAACAAAATGCTAAGAAATTGATTTAGCAGTCTCACTTTAATAATTATTGAACAGGTTATTAAATAATTGGATACTCTGTATGTTGTCCTTGATTTTTATTTATTTCATTGCTTTCTTCCTTCCCGAAGGTTTTCCGACCCTATGCAAAGCAGTGGCTTGGTCCGTTGCTGCAGCTTGTTGTTTCTGGCAATAATGGAGGTGAAGGGATTCATTTTATGGTAGTGGAAATAGCAGTTACCGTTCTTTCCTGGACGAGTGTAACTACTCCCAAAGTAAGGAAATGTAAAAATTATTTTTTGCTGTTCTAATGGCTATTTGATAAATAATGAGTGAGTTTATTATTATGCACTTCCAATCATTTTCTACATCAGTCCACTGTTTCATTTAGATACTAACTTTTAAAAGCAGCTTATTTGCTTATTTGGAAAAAGCAGAATATATGTCTTTATGTTGGAGTCGCTATGTTTATTTTTGCTTCCATTCATTGTAGGGAAATATTAAGGATGAGATTTTGGCTAACAGATTGCTTGAATTCTTAATGAAGAATGCCTTTCATCAGAAACGAGCTGTGTTCAGACACAACCTGGAAATCATAAAGACAGTTATAGAGTGTTGGAAGAACTGTCTCTCCATACCTTACAGGCAAGCAGTTTGGATCTTTACTTTGTCAATATTTCAAGAGTATTAGTTGAACGTTATCAAAGCAGATAACAAGGTAAATTCAGCTGCAACTGTAAATTTTTTGTCCCTAGAATTAACAGTAAAACTTCAGAACTGAACTCTCCAAAAGTTGAAACATAATTTGTTTTAACAGAGAGAACGTGTAGAGAATTGCAACAAGCAACAAAAGCAAGAGTAATCTTTACAAAGACTTAACTTTTTGTTTGAAATATATTATTACTGAACGTTAGTACATTCTATGTAAGATTTTTGTGATCTGATGTGCTTCTGAGCTGGTGAATTTATGTAGGCTAACAATCTCTAATCTGTAAAGACCTCTTTGAAGCTAGTTTTTACTTCTGCTCTCTACTTTTGGTGGAAGATATACGCATGTGTGTATACGTGTATGTGCACTTGTTTTCTATAGAGTTTTTGTGTGTGTGAAAGAAAGTAGTTTGTCAAACGTGTGTGTGTATATGTGTGTGTATATATATATATATATACGTAAAATTACTTTGTTTTTATCTATCAGCTTAATATTTGAAAAGTTTTCTAGTGAAGATCCTGATACAAAGGACAACTCAGTGGGAATTCAGCTGCTGGGAATTGTTCTGGCTAACAATTTACCTCCTTATGACCTGAAGTGTGAAATAGATCGTGTCAGGTGAGAAATGCAACACTTTGAAGAACAAATTTTCTTAAAAGCTTAAGAGAGCAACTCTTAACTTGTCAGCATAAAATATTGGAGTTACACTGTTCATTTATTGGGAACTTTTTGACCCATCATCCCTTTACTATTGTCTGTCACTGTGCTTTTTTATCTGTAAACTTGATGATACCACCTTTGTACAGGTACTAAGGAAACCAACTGGGAAATGTGCCCTCCTCAATTTGTTGCTTGTATATGGAGGTAGTTTTGTAGGTAAAGTAGCAACTAGCATCCATCTTGGCTGTACTGCCATGAAGTTGTTGAGGTGATAAAGGGGACACTACTATCAAAGCTTTAACCCTGGATATGAGAAGTGCAGACTTTAGGCTGATTGGGAACTAGTTGACAAGATGCCCTGAAGAACTGCTTTTGAAGCCATTGGGGTTTGTCAGTACTGGTCACTTTGTAAGTATCGATGTCAAAAGTTAAGCAGACAAAGCGGTACACTGACTTGGCTGAGCAAACCTACTAGAGCTTAGGTGGAAGAAAAATGTGTATGGCCACTGGAAGTCCGTGGGGCCTGATGGGATTCATCCCAGGGTATGAAAATCTGGCTGATGTCATTGTGAGACCTCTCTCAATTATTTTTCAATAACCTTGAGAACAGGATGAGGTCTCACTTGGCTGGAAGCTGACAAACATCATCACAGTTTTGAAGAAGGACAAGAAAGTCCTAGTAATTACAGGCCTGTTAGTCTTAATGCAGTGTGATGTGAGTCAGCAGTGTGACCTGGCAGCCCAAAGGGCCAACTGTACCCTGGGATGCATCTGGCCCAGCACTGCTAGTGGACAAGGGAAGGGATTTTGCCACTCTGCTCTGCGCTGTGTGGCCTCACCTCCAGCACCGGGTGTGGGTTTGGGCATGTGATATGAGTAGGGCATAGAAGTTTTAGAGAGCATTTGGAGAAATGCTGCCAAGATAGTGAAGGGTCCAGAGGGCAAAGTGTGTGAGGAGTGGTTTTGGTTTGTTCAGCCCCAAGCAGGGGAGGCTGAGGTGTGGCCTCATGGTGGCTGCAGCTACTCATAGGGAGTGGAGGGTCCTCCTATACTAGTAGCACTAGTATAGGCAGCACTGAGCTCTGCTCTCTGCTGACAGCAAGAGGATCAGAGGGAACAGCATGGAGCTGTATCAAGGGAGAGTCAGGTGGGGATGAGGGAAAGGGTCTGCACCAGAGGGCAGAGAACATGGTACAGGCTGCCCAGGGCAGTGGGCACAGCTGGAGGAAAGAAATACGGTTTGAATTTTGGGTGGTCCTATGTGGAGCCAAGAGACTGAGTTGATGATTCTTGTGTATCCCTTCCAACTTGAGGTATTGTATGAATCTATGAAATGCAGAGCTAATTTATTTTGGAAAACACTGAGAAGGATGTAGGCTTTATTACAGTGAGCCCCAGGACTGCAGTTTCATGGGAATTAACAGTCAGGAACTGCCAAAGCAAGGATTTGAGACACTGTAGGTGGGAATCAGCATTGAGCCATATTGATCTCTTCTAAAAGTAGTTGCTGTGCTGTCAGACTGCTCAAAAGTTTTTTCAATGTAAAATCAAATGCTGGAGTGGTGGCTTGTAACACATCTGCTTTTTGTGCTAGGTATTTTCAGGCTCTGATCAGTAACATGGGTTTATTAAGGTATAAAGAAGTTTATGCAGCTGCAGCAGAAGTGTTGGGACTTGCTCTTCAGTATATAGCTGAGAGACAAAATGTAAGTAACTGTATTATGTGTGTGACTATTACTGTTCTTAACTATGTTTACATCTTTTATATGGCTGCTCAGTTCAGCTACAAAAATTAATGTTTTTAGAACTCAGCAGCCTTTGTCCAACAGATTGAAATGTTAACCCAAGATGAAAAATGCTTTAGATCAACTAAGAGCTGAGTTTATACCCTGTTGTTTTGGAGCTAGAGGTGGATGGGCTTTGTTCTGCTCCTGTGTTTCAGCAACACAGTTTAAAATTTTGGAGGTTCTTGTTTTTATCACTTTTTGATTAAAAAAGAAAATTAAAAGTTGGAAGCTTTGGGGCTACATTTGAACATCTGTATCTGAGGATGTTTAGTAACTGGCAAGTTTTGATGTAAGATTCAAGGCTACTATATTTAATTTTGGGCTTTTAGAGCTCTCATGGATAATGAATCCACTTATTTTCTAGAGTGTGGGTGAAATGAATGCAAACCTGTTACTCACTGAATTTTATAGCACTGGCACCAAGGGATAGTGCTTGATGTTCATAGAAATCAATTTGAGACAGATACTGGCAGTATCTCTTTACAGAACTGTTAGTTATCACAGGGAGTTCTGAAGGTAAGTAGCATCGGCAGGTTCAGAAAGAAATTAGGCAAATTTATGCACAAAAGAAGTCCACTGACTACTTTTAAAAGCAATAGACAGTGTATACTCTAAGAGCTAATGATGGATATGTACTGGGATGGATGCGAGAGAAAAAAAAAAAAAAAAAAAAAAATGATGCTGCCAGGCTTATGAACTCCTAAATAACATTCTGCAGCTGCTACTACAGAAATACCATGTTATTGGCTCGGTGGATTATTACTCCAATCCTGCAGGATATTCTTGCATTATTCCCTGCTAAATTGCATTCTGTTTGTTCTTTTACAGTTTCTAAAGCATATTTTCTAAACTGAATTCCTGCAACCTTCTCTCCTGTAGTTTTTCAAGTTGTATTAAAAGCAATGTTTTGCATAAAGTAGCAAAGATGGTTGAAATATTTTATGCTATTCAAAGCTAATTTCTTTAACACTTAGTGAAGCCTGCTGCTTCATTCACTAAATATTTTCAGTAAAAATGCCTTTTCCTTACATTCACTAGTTGGAAATCTACCATACTCAATAGTTACTATTTATATAAGCTTGTATTTCAAATTTAAGATTTTGGTTCAAAAGCAAAGAAAGGTCAGAAAGGCATTGTGAAACAGTTGTGTTTCAGCTAATCATCAATGTGCAGCAGCCATGAAGCACCGTAAGGTGAGTATGAAGCAAAGTGCAGTAGAAACAAACAGTACAGTAGCAATATTGTGTGTTGTTAATGTGGTTATGGGTTTCATGGCTGTGCCTGTCATACTGTCTTTCTAATTCTCAGATACTTGAAGATCCAGTTTATGATTGTGTCATAAAACAATTAAAACATCATCAGAACACTCAACAGGATAAGTTTATAATATGCTTGAATAAAGTTGTTAAGAATTTTCCTCCTCTTGCTGACAGGTATGTCATAATTTACATGGTGAATTCATTGTAGATCTAAAGGAATAATAGAAACTATCTTGCTTTTCTTCACGGGCTTATGTTCATGTTAAGGTTTATGAATGCAGTATTCTTTTTAATACCAAAACTTCACGGTGTGATGAAAAACTACTGTCTGGAAGTAATTATGTACCGAGCAGAGGAAATACCTGATCTCTATCTGCAGTTAAAGAGTAAAGACTTCATCCAGATCATGAAACACAGGTAAGTGGTCACATGGCTGTAAGTGTGAATAAGTAGTGTGAGCTTTTTGGTAACATTGCCTCTTATTGCCTGAGCAAATGGAATCTGAGTGTTAAGTGTAAGATAGTTAACTCAATGTGAAAAACAAACAAACAAAAAAAGCCCACCTATATAGCATTAAGGTGAAACATCAACTCCTATTCACAAGGGTGTGGATTTCATCTTCAGTATGTATTGCTTTAGTTTTATTCTTACTTCTAGGTTGAACTCAAAAGTATTTACGTGAAGCTCTTTACATGAAAGCAGATATTGGTAAAATCTGAGCTGATCTTCTCTGTGTAGCAATGAAGAGAAGAACAAGGTAATAATCTTCAATTTTTGTTTTCTCTCCCTTTCTCAACTTTAGGGATGATGAAAGGCAAAGGGTTTGTTTGGATATAATATACAAGATGCTGTCTACACTGAAACCACCAGAACTTAAAGAACTTCTTCCTGGAGTGACAGGGTTCATTTCTCACCCTTCTGTAATATGTCGACAGCGCATGTATGATATTCTGATGTGGATTTATGATAATTACAGGTATGTTTTCACTGCAGTTGTTGTCTTTCAGTGGTTTGAAAGCATCTGTTAACATTGTCTTCCAATTTCATGTCCTGCTATGTGGGATATTCTAGTTCTCAAACTAATAGCTCCAGTGAGTTGCCTCAGATCTTCTTTCATGTTGATTTGATAATTTAAACTAAGGGACAAAGACTTGGACCTGAACTTCAGTCCAGAACTAGAATACTGCATCAACACAGCACAGTGGTGTAAGAAGCGTTAGTCTGATGTGCTCACTTTTTTCCTTGTGGCAGTGTTTATAGCTGTAGTAAGAATTGTATGCTGTAGAAGTTTGACTGTAGTCAGGAGATGTATTAAGGCACTTTGGCACGATCTGGATCTGTTCAGTCTGGTGATATGAGGATGTTCTTTGCTTGACTTAGAAAACAGTGTATTCTTGAAAGAGTGTGCTGTTGTATCCTCTGTCTTGGTTGGATTCTGTTGTCTGTTTTTGCCCAAGATAACTGTTTATTGTTAGAATGGATGATTCTAGTGAAGAACAGACAGGCAATTTTACTGCAGTGTCACTTGGGGAAAGATGCCACTGTTTTTATTGTTTTTTAACCTTGCTAACTCAGCATTACTTCTGCTGGGCCTTTATAATAAAAACCTAACGACATATTTTTTAGCTTTCTGACTTTTTATTTTTCCAAATAGTGGAGAGACAAGCCACTTCTGGGAATGAAGACCTCATATTATGAAAAAAGCGTTGTCATGCCGAGTTGAGACTTTTTATATTAATAAGGGCTGTTCCTCCTTTTCTTCCACCATCCTCGTCCTCTTGTTTGGTTTTTTTCTTTAATGCGTTGTTTGAGAGAAGTCACTAAGAGACGTTTTTCTCCTAATGTCAGTGATCCAGAAAGCCAAGCAGGTGATGATTCTCAGGAAGTGCATGGACTGGCAAAAGAAACCCTGCTTCAGGGTCTGATTGATGAGAATGCTGAACTGCAGTGAGTAAACAGTGTTGTGATGACTGAAATAATAAGTCCTTAAATTGCTCCTCCTTTGTTTATAATATGAGATACAATCATTAGATGTTTTAAGGTATTATAATATGAAAGTGTGACATCAAGATAATGCTACTTCCTTTTCTTGCAATGAGTTAATTTGTAAAATTGTGTCCCATAGCTTCACACTGAATTATGGTGAATCACAGAACTATTCAGCAAATCTCTAAGCCATGGAGAAATTGTTTCACTGGGTTGGTTCTAATTCTGCATTAACATTCTGAAGTTTTTGAACAAGGCTCTCACTATACACAGATGCATAAATAGATTTGGTATTGAAGGATGTTGAATGTCTTTAACTTTTTTTTAGTGAAGCAGAAGATAGGAGATCTCTGTGCTTAATCACCCATAGCACTTCTTAAAAGGAAAACAATACAAATATTTATTTTTTGAGTAAACCTTTATAATATCAGTTAAATGGCATAGAGCATGGGAGATGAATGTGCAAGTCCGTGTAACTCAACAGAAGATCCATGGTTTGAAAGGTTTAATTGTTGTCGTTGTTATGTTATTGTTTTATCTAAAATTGACCTTTTTTGGAAATGTTGCATTTTCTGTTTGCAGATAAGGAATTAAGTTACTCATTCTTACTGTTACAGATTAATTGTTAGGAATTTTTGGAGTGACGAGACAAGATTACCTGCAAATATTCTTGATCGTATGCTGATGTTGTTAAGTTCTTTATATTCTGCCAAGATTGAAACACAGTACTTGAGTCTGATCACAAATTTTCTGCTTGAAATGACCAGCAAAAGCCCAGATTATTCCAGGAAAATATTTGAGCACCCACTATCTGAATGCAAATTTCAGGTAAGTAGTAGTGTGTAACCATGTGACAAATTCCAATCCCTAATGTAGTTGCTGCTTTGACAAGAGCAGAGTGAAAACTATTGAAAGTGTTTTTTGGTATTAATAGTTAACGCCTGTAGTAAGAGTGCTGGGTTATGCATGATAAATTTGTGAATCAGTCTTGAGCTAACCAGTCCAAATTTCAGCAAGCTTTTTTGCTGAGCTATGGGGAGGAATTATGTATTGTTTGGGTTTTTTTTAATACCCAAGTTTTGCCCAAGTGTCTAGGATGATGATTTAGATTCTGTACTTCCATTCTCTTATCCTGTCTTTCATAGGCAAAAAGACTCCACTCTTATTGTTTTTATTAATTTTTGTGTGTGTTTATAGGACTTTGTAATTGATTCCAGTTGGCGTTATCGAAGTACCATTCTCACACCTATGTTTGTGGAGACTCAGGCTTCACAGAGTACTAACAGGAATTCATCACAAGAAAAATCCCTTTCCATTTCTGGGTCAGTAGGTGGTCGAGTGAGAGCTACCCAAAGGCAATATGAATTTACACCTACACAAAATGTTGGTAAGTCCAGACTTGGGGCCTCTGAAATTTTGTTGCTTACTGTAAGAATGATTCCATTCTTTTCATTCCTGTTGCATGTGAATTTTTAATGCACAAGTGTAAATGCACTTAATACTTAGTATTCAAGAGCTTTTATTTTTTAATGAGAAAAAGACTTATTCACATTTTTATTGGTCTGATACACCTTTAATGTTCTGCCTAATGTAAAAGTGGTTCTTGCAATCTGTTCTACTTATGAGCACTGGGAGTTATATTTCTAGGGGAGGCAATTGATGTGTTTCGTTGAGGTTTACATTTGGGTTATGCTGATGTGTTACTCTTCTACTTTTTTTCTTTACAGGTGGTAGAAGTTCTTTTAATTGGCTAACTGGAAACAGCATTGACACTTTGGCGGAGTATACAGTTCCTTCTTCCTCTGAGTCTTTGTCTTCATCCATGCTGTTAGTTAACAAACGGAGTGAAAAATTTAAACCTGTGGGGCCAGATTTTGGGAAAAAAAGGCTGAGTTTACCTGGAGATAAAGTGAACAGCAAAACTAAAGGTATGTAGGCCTTACAGTGCAATTTCTATATTACACGTTGGCCGTCTTTGACACTTATTTGGCTGACAGTCTTTTACCATTCTGAGGTTGAATTTTACAGATCTGGTTTCCAGGAGGGTGGGTTGATAGATGCACGAAGTATGGCAGAAAACTAGGATTGCAGTTAGAATTGCTGAATTGCTAAATGATGATAAAAAGAACTGAATCCTTAAGGTGGTGTTCCATTTTATGCCTAGGTATAGATGAACGAGCAGAAATTTTAAGACTGCGGAGGCGTTTCTTGAAGGACCAAGAGAAAGTCAGTCTGATTTATGCTAGAAAAGGTGTGGCTGAACAGAAAAGAGAAAAGGTTTGTCATTTCAATTAAGTTTAAAGCCTTGAGCCTCAGTGCCATTTACAGTCCTGTTCTTTAGAAGTAATTTTATGAAGAAAGGGTAGATGTAAGGTACTCGTTGCTACTATAAGAGCTTTAAGAGATTTTATTAAAAAATTGTGCTATTTTTGTGCTATGATCTATATGGTGATACTTGACAGGAAGAAGAATAAAGCTAGATAACACTTCTGTTCTTCAATGTGCACAAAGTGATTTTACGTGATGGAATCCCTAGTAGCAAAGGGAGATATTCCCAGTAGAAGCTCTTTATGGGTGTCATCCCAAAAACTAGAAACCCTGAAGTAAGAACACTCTGCAGAAGTAGTCTAAGTAGAGAAACTTATCTATTGTCTGAAGGTAAACTCAAAAATGTGATACAGCCAATGGGTTAATGTGAGCTGCTGAGAACTTTCAATCTGAAGGAAGCTCACTAAGTAATAAGCCTTTACTGAGTATTTATTAAGGCTTGGTACTGTATGGGTTTCTTGGTTGTTACATATTCATGATTAGTTTAAATAGACTCTAGCAGTTTTTCAAAGGTTCATGTGACTAAAATAACATGTATTGTTGTCCTAAAATTATAGCAAGTTAAGAAGAACAAAGGAACCCAGGTTTGAGAGTTAATTTTTGAGACATACTTTTAATTCTTTGCAGCTGCAGACAGCTGTGTAAGTTGAACCTATGTCTGAAAGAACCACACAAACACCTATTTTTTTGTCAGTTTATTTACTTGTAGACCAAAGTTCCCCTTTCCTCCTACTCTGCAAGAGAAAGAAGCTATTAAAAAAAAATGTTCACTATGGCAGTCCAAAAACAAATGAAAAAAGTCTGGTGTTCCACACCAAAAGGCTGGAGGAAACCATAAATGTAGCCAAGATGCCTTAAACTTTCCAAGAGATCTGTTGCACATAAACACATGCGGATCTCTGTGCATTATTAGTTAGTACCATACCTCATAGGTCAACAGGGAAAAGGAGATCCTGAGCAAGAAAGTATTTGGAGATGGCTTTAGCAGAGCCTTAATTTCTTAATTTCTCCCAGGATATTTCTCTTGAAAGTTTTTTTGATAATCATCCCTTTCAAGCTGTACAGAATAAGAATGATCTGAAATGGCAGCATCCAAAATGTTTAAAGAGAATTAAAAATAGTCAAGCTTTTTTTCTTTCCCTCTTCAATGTATGCATCCATCCAATGTCTGCTGGTTTAACTGATAAAGGCAGGAGTTACAAGTAAAATTCTGGGCTTTAAAATCACTGCTGATTTCCTTTATAGCCTGTCCATGCTGTGAAAAGGAAAAAAAAAAAAAAAAAAAAAGAGAAAGAGAGGGGTTTTGTCTATATGTATTAGTAATTCTTGTTCAATTTAATTGAATTTTGTCAAGCCTCAGCAACAGGCAAGACAGCTTTTTAATCACTAGTTTATAACAGTTTTATTATAGTTCGGTTTAAGTTTTTCTTAGGAAGCAGTTCTTCCAATCATCCTCCTTCCTTTCCTTTCCTATCCCACTGTGTGAAATAAAGCAGTCACTTTAGCAACCTCGTGTTACTTTGCTCATGTTTGGCCAGGCTCTGAGAACCTTCATCTAATCGCATGGTGCGACTCAGCTTGCAGGTAGTGTAGGCAGTGTAGTAATTTACTGCACTGTAATAGCTCACTGGCTTTTAATAGTAATTATTCTCTGTTTTAAAAATAAATAAATAAACATTTCAGTACCACATGTATGCAAGCAGGAACTACAGGACATTAATAATAAAAGTAAATGGGTAAAGTAACTCTGTGGAAGAGGCTTTGGAGTTCTTAACTGATTAAGATTATTTTGCATTTAACCGTATTTCACCTCTAAAGTATTTGTTTAATAATCATGGTAGAAGCTTATAAAACAATACAAAAATACTCTTGCTTATTATGTCCTGTCCAGATACAGCACTTTCTAATTAATGACTTTTTTCTTTAACGTGAGCAATGCATTTCAGGAGATGAAATCTGAGCTGAAGATGAAGTTTGATGGCCAGGTTACTTTGTACAGAAATTACCGTGTAGGAGACCTTCCTGACATCCAGATTGAACACTCCAGCCTCATTGCCCCTCTACAGGCCCTTGCCCAGGTCTGTGTGCTTTTCAAATGCCATTTTTGTGTTTTGGTAGGAACAATGAGATGCGGTTGGGCAGTTGCTTTCAAAATTGTTGTTTTGTTGTCAGCCACCATGATGTGCTTTCAAAGAGCCTGTTTTGAGGAACAGTGTTTCTCCTGTCCCTGGGCTGGTGCAATGATGAGAGAAGATGCCTTGTAGGTTGCCCCACCTGAGCAGTTGAACACAGAGGATCTAGGATATCAGCTGATGTTGCCTCCTGGGTTTGAGAAACAAATGGTAGTTTTTAGAGACATTATTGGGAGAGGATATCTCACTGTATAATAACAAAATTGTCATTTTTGTTCTTTCACGTGGCTGCAGTGCAGTGGTAAAAGTACAGGTGAAGTTCTGTGGATTGGACTGGACTTAGACGAGTCAGTAAAGCTGATCCAATATTCGTTTTCTTATCTGGGAATGGCAGAAACTATAAGCTGAACTTATATTTTGCAATGTTTGAGAAGTCACAGTATTCTTGATTATCTTTGTATTTAATTTCTTTTGATGGTCTCTTATTTCTGTGTGAAGGCAGGAAGTAGTGCAATCACGAGTTATCTGAACAACATTAGATCAAGAGTTAGACCAAAGTCTAGTCCTGTGATAGATCAGTGTATGGGATTATATTACATTTGCAAGTGTGTTTCTGGGTTGAAGAAGTGCCTTTAAATCTCAGATGGTACCATCTATGTGCATGTATTTCTCTCTCTCCCTAGCTCCCTCAATGTTGGGGGCTGGATTTTCTCACACATTGACACTTCTGGGGCTTTTTGTTTATTTTGTTGGCCGTAAGATGATAGTGAATTTCTGATTCCTGTAGCAGTAATTGTGAATATGTGAAAACTGTAAATTTTCCCCTGACCGCCAACACTTTGGCATGAAACCTACATTGTCTTCCTGTTTATATAGAAGAATTAAGATAGAATTTGAATGTGTTGTACAGAAAGTCTGAAATAATTGCCAGTATAGAAGCTGGGCACTCCAGAGCAATTTTTCCACTCCCAAACAGCGTCTATGTAGGGGCTGGGTTTAGAGGATGGTTCGTATTTCTTAATTTACTTATTACTTTACTGTTTCACAATAAAGTTCAGTGACTGTATTGCTTTTCTTACAATTTACAGAAAGATCCAACATTTGCCAAGCAACTTTTCAGCAGTTTGTTTGCTGGAATTTTTCATGAGGTGAAAAAATCTAAAACTCTTTCTGAGAAAAAAGTCATCATCCAGAAGCTGCTGAAGGACTTCAATCATTTCCTTAGTACAAGCCTTTCTTACTTCCCACCATTCATTGCGTGCATCCAGGTAAATCTTAGTCTGTGACATGAAAGTAGCAGAATATAACGTCTCTGTCTCAGAGCGTGGTAAAACCAGTGGTACATGTTACTGAAGTTTAGGGAAAGGTGGGTGGAGGACTCCAAATATGGCCTTAGAGTGGCAGAGTAGAAGGGGAGGATCACCTCCCTTGACCTGCTGGCCACGCTCTTGTTAATGCACCCCAGGATCCCATTGGCCTTCTTAACCACGAAGGCACACTGCTGCCTCATGGCCAACCTGTCCTCCACTGGGACACCCAGGTCCTTCTCAGAGTTCCTTTCCAGCAGGTCGTCCCCTAACCTGTACTGATGCATAAGGTTATTTGCCCATAGGTAGGTGCAAGACTCTATGCTTGATTTTGTTGAACCTCATAAGTGAGGTTCCTCTCCACCCATCTCTCCAACCTGTCCAGGTCTCACTGGATGGCAGCACAACCTTTCTGAATGGTGCCAACTATTCTTCCTAGCTATGCATCATCAGCAAACTTAATGAGGGTGTACTTTTACCCCTTCATCAGCTGTGAAAAAAATTGACAAGACTATGCAGATGTTGTGGTGCTGATATTTCTGTTTCTGGGTAGTAGCTGTCAGATGGATTGTTGTTAGCATCTCTTGCTTATTTTTCAGCAGCCTTTTCAATTAGGTCTTCTGAGGTAGTTGTCCAGCAGTTTTCACTAATGAGGGAAAGGCTTGTTTCTGCCAAAGACTGAGTTGGTGCATCACAGCTTCATCATTGAAAAGTAATATCATGTCTCTCTGCTTTGTTTCTGTGTGCTTCTGTGCTTCTAATGCTATGAGAGTATGCTGGCTTGGGATAGTTTGTGAACTTCATATTCAACCCCAAGTTTTAGAAATTAAAAAAGCTTGTCCAAGTGCTGTTACATAACCACTGTTGCTGCATTTAATGTTTCATATCATCTGTGTTGATCTTAGTGCTGTATCTATCAATTTATTATTATTATTATTTTTTGAGTGACAGATAGTAGTTTCCTCTTACAGAAATCTAAATACTCTGTTAGATGTCTTTCATAATACAGGAGGAATATCTAGTTCAGACTAGCTTTTCAAATAGTGACAAACTGCTTCTAAGTACTTGTATTTACACATCTGAGAAAGTGTAATTTGTTGTTTACTTTCTTCTGTGCAGCTGCATAAAAGGTCAAATTCTGTGGGGATATTTCTGGGCTGTCTTGGTATTTTTTGAGCCAGCATCTCACAATAGCTATCTGTTAATATTCCCTTTTGCTATATTTCCTCATTTCCATTATTTGTGTTGAACTATGCTCCTTATTACACTCTATTAAAAAATGCTTTTGTGTGGGGCTACGTTTTTACCTGAATAGATGGAAAATCAAAATTCAAAAAATAGGTAAGTTATCAGACAAAAATGTGGACTTCATAACAGTGCCAGGGGCATCTCATTGTCATCCCTGCTGAATAAAAAAAAAAAAAAAAACAGCAGCTCAAAGGCAAGGCTCAGCTTGTGTATTTGAGCATCCTGCATTACTGTGAGAGGAAGCCTTTTTCCCAACATGGAACAAAGTTTATATTGTTGAGGAGAGAGAGCTGGGAGAGGAAAAAGGAGTGAGCACGTGGTGTGGAGGTTGCCACTTTTGTTGGCTTGGCCAGTTGGAAGCAAAGTTCCTGCTTCCTGTGTACCAGCAGCTTAATAAATATTGCCTTGTGTCAGAAAGACTGCCTGCCTCACTGCGCCTTCCTTGTGGTTGTTTCACTTTTGGTCTTCTACAGGTTAAATTCCCATCACAAGAGTAACTTGATGACAAAAGGAGCTCCTTCCATCTTCGGGGATAATCCCAAAGTTGTCTGTGAGGCTCTGGGGTCAGCCTTTAGGACAGATTAAAAAGCAGCTGAAATGCTGAGAAAGAACCTAAATCTGTTCCATAATTTTATACAGACTGTGTAGAAATACCTAGCCTCTGAAGGACATGTACTTCAGCTATTAGGCTGACTTGAACGTCATTCTTCCTTATCTTGAACATATGGTGCCGAGACAGAAAACACTGTGTGAAGCAGAGAACATTCTCTCTGCTTTTAAAAGATAAGCAATGGTACAGTCACCACCTTTGAGGTGGGATGATGTCTGTAAATTGTGAGAGTATTCTCCAGATACACTGTTACATTTGCACAGTTCTTGCACTTCTCATATGCATACTTGGTAAAGGGCTTTCAGTCTTACCTTAACACAGCTATTCTTAATTTTTTAGATTGTGCAGTGGCATTGCATCCCTGATATAACCCCTGAGAGCTGGTAGAGGACGGATATATGTGTATATATATGTCTTATGTCTGAGACGTGTAGTTGAAATTGCCTGAATAGCATTTGAAGCATATGCAGGCCCCTCATTGGGATCCACGTGGTCTGTAACACAGGAAGCTACAAGGAGCTGTTTTTTCTCTCTTGTATTGAGCACAGATAGAATTGGCAGGAGTCTTAGCAGTGCAAAATGTGTAATGGATTTGCTTAAGCTAGATTCGTATTCTGGCGTTTTTGTGGCAGTCACCATTATGAAAGCAGTGTAGCTGAGCTGTTCTCACAGTCCCATGCTACAGTTTCTATGTAGTGATTTTTCATTCTGTTTTCTCACATATACCATCTTGCAAGAATCAAGCATTTATTTTTCTCTTACAATTCTGTGATGAAAAGTGTAAAGATGAAAGTTTTAATACCTATTCTTCCTGGTTGTAGATTTTTTTCTTTTCATTTGGTTTAAGGTATTATTGCAACTTTTTTTTAGGTTTATAGGAGGAAAAAAAAATGGGGCTCTAATAAACTGATCTGTTACTTTATTGATATATTTGTCTGTATTGGCAGTAATGATTTAAGTATTAAAAGAAACTTTGGGTAGCCAGAAAAGTTTATCCTTATAAAAGGGATATTCTGTAGTTGAACTGATCTTCAAAAGGGTAAAGATCTCAGAAATCCTATCTTTAAATCAGGCAGGACTAGATGAGCACCAATAAATGAGCCTAATGAGAATCTTCAGGATGCTAAAACAGGGTAAGTGTGTGGTTAGGAAGCATTCATCTTGGTTAATTAGACATTGGTGGGTAGCAAGAATACGCTGTGCACTATGTTAAGGAAGGATAGCAGCTGTGTAGCAGGCATTGCACTATCAGCAAAAAGAGGGAAAGATTCAGACCTTGAATGCATTCATTTCTCTCCTCTCTGCCACTTTCAGTGTGATTTTTTTTTTTTTATTATTTTTTTTTTTTATTTTAGAGAATTGTCTGGAAGATCTCTCAGGTGTTGCAGGTTGAAGTGTATGTGCAGAGCAACTTTTCCTTGTTACATCCAATTTCCTTTTGTGAGGCAGCTTCAGTCTTCACACTGGAGAGACAGTGAAGTGCAGGGGTTGTTCTCTGTCCTAAGAGCAGCAATGAAGCAAAAAAAAAAAAAAAAAAAAAAAAAAAAAAAAAAAAAAAGCACTCCCTTTGTTGCTCTTTTTTTCCAGAGTTGGGAACTGGTGGAAATTTTACTGCCTCTTTTCAGAGTTCACAAAAGGGATAGATGGCTGGTCTGTGAAAGGTAGCTGTCAGCAACTACACAGTATGTATTAGACCAGGTAGACAACTTGTTTTGTCTTACAGGAGATAAGTTACAAGCACAGAGAGCTGCTGGAGCTGGATTCAGCTATCGTGAGCACGAGCTGCCTTGCAAGCCTACAGCAGCCCGTAGGCATCCTCCTTCTGGAGCACGCCCTGATGGCACTGTCCCCTGCAGAGGAGCCCCCATCAAAGCGGATGTGCGGCAGGATGGAGCTCCCCCCTGATGTCATCAAGTGGCTTGAGCTTGCAAAGTAAATTATTGCTTGAGATAAGTTACGCCTGGTCAGGTTTGCCTTGTGAAGAACTGCATCTTCGTAGCTCCTGGAATTTCTTTTCAGTCTTTGCCTTTGTTAGAATTCAATATGCTTTTATCTTCTTGTCAGTTAATTACTGTCTTTCTGTTAGAGCAGTTAGACTTAACAGATGTGCAGCCCGGCAATGCTGCCACATTGCTAAAAACAAAAACAGCAAAACATCCTGTCTTGCAATTACAGGAGTTTCCAGTGTTCAGGTATTCCCCTACAAGATTAAGTTCGTCTATTTACATATGTAATGTTATTGCTGATTGAATGTAGGTTTTTTAAATTTTATTTTCGGTATTTTATATTCACATTAATTTACCTCTGCTCAACCGATTAAAAGATTTCCCTTCTCCTTATTGATAGGCTTTACCGGTCTCTGGGAGATTATGATGTCCTTCGTGGTATTTTCAGTGGTAAGATTGGGACTAAGAAAATAACACAGCAAGCATTGCTGGCAGAAGCAAGGAGTGATTATGCTGAAGCAGCTAAATGTTATGACGAGGTAAAATGACAACAAGAATGCTTAGTTTCATAAATCTTTCTCATGGCTTAAAACTAAGAAGCCAAAACTGAACATTTTGAGAACGAGCATATTGTTCAAAATGTCCTTCTGTTTTGTTTGATTGATGGATAAGTCTGTAATTACGTGGGAACAGATGCCACAAGCAGTCACAATGGAGCAGAAAGCATGCTGCTCTTTAACTGGTTGTTACAAATCTTCGTATCTGTCCTTACCTCATTGCAACCTTCCAGTACCTAAAGGGAGCTTATAAACAGGAGGGGAGTCGACTCTTTGAAAGGCTACATAACAGCAGGACAGGAGGAGATGGTTTTAAGTTGAAGGAGGGAAGGTTTAGGTTGGATGTCAGAGGGAAGCTCTTTACTATGAGAGTGGTGAGGTGCTGGAACAGCCTGCCCAGAGAGGTTGTGGATGCCCCGTCCCTGGAGGTGTTCAAGGCCAGGTTGGATGGGGCTCCGGGCAGCCTGGTCTGGTATTAAATATGGGGGTTGGTGGCCCTGCATGTGGTGGGCAGTTGGAGTTTGATAATCCTTAAGACTTTTCAGAAATGCAGGTTTACTGAAGATGGGTATCTGAAATAAATTTTTATATAAATATTATTTCAATCCTGACTAGCTTCAATTTTCTGCGTTTAATATTGCTGTCACGTTCTGGTAAATGGATAAATGTTTTTATGAGAGATGATCAACTGTTCTGAAGTTACTTGTGACTTGATCAGAAGCTGACATGATTTAAAACTCTGTGAACCTTCCTCTCCCTTAAATTGATTCCCTAGGCACTGTCCAAAGAAGACTGGGAAGATGGGGACCCAACTGAAGCAGAGAAAGACTTCTGGGAACATGCATCTCTGGAATGCTATGACCACCTCACAGAGTGGAAGTCTCTGGAGTATTGTGCTACTGTTAATATTGACAGTGGTAAACCTCCAGACCTGAGCAAAACATGGAATGATCCATTTTATCAGGTGTTTACAAATTATTTTGATACTGCATTACTATCTCTGCACGGATGTCCTACAGTAATGTGATTATGATTGGAATTCAGTTGTGTAATTTGGGTTAATTTAATTATGGAAGTTAGCAGAGATTCTTACGTGTAAATATTAGAAGCAGTTACTTCTGTTATTTTTAGGATGTTTCATTTTGACCTAGAGTTTATGGCTGATCATACAGTGCCAAGTTTAACTGCCACTGCTGCTGACACTTATGTGTTACTTCTTCTCTTGCACATCTTGAGAGTTAGCAGATCACTGGTTCGAGTACTTCCTGAGCCTATCAGAAAAGGCTGCCTTTGATCTGTTTGCAAATTGACATGTATCTTCAGGGAACTTAAGAAAACAGTTGAAAATATTATCATATATTTTATCTGCCACAGATAAGAAAAAGTTGATCATCTAACATTCGATGCCTAGAAATAAAGCCTACGTTTTCACCTTGCAGGAGACATATCTGCCCTATATAATACGCAGTAAGCTGAAGCTGCTGCTCAGTGGGGAAAATGACCAGACTTTGTTGACTTTCATTGATGAGGCAATGAAGACAGAACAGAAGAAAGCTCTGATAGAAATGCATTACAGCCAAGAGCTTAGTCTCCTTTACATCCTGCAAGATGATTTTGACAGAGCCAAATATTACATTGGCAATGGCATGCAGATCTTCATGCAGGTAAAAATCACTGCTGCTCTTGATGTGATTTTTCTGTATAAACGTAAGGAACTGTAAAACTTTATGCTATTACTGCTGCTAGATTATATGCTTCTATACTTGTTTAAAGCAGACTCGTTGTTAGGTTATAAGTCTACTAAATAACTCACAAAAGATTTGATTGTAGAGCATATTCTATAGTAGCATAAGATGAATAGTTTGCAGAGCATTGAATAGACCATGTTGTAAATTCTGTATATGAAATCTTTTATTGTCTCCTTTGCCTTTCAGAGCTATTCTAGTATTGATACTTTGTTATACCAAAGTCGAATGAGCAAACTGCAGTCTGTACAAGCTTTGACAGAAATACAGGATTTCATCAATTTTATGACCAAAACAAGTAAATATATATTATTAAGTTTATTTTGTTTCCATTGTATTGAATAGTTCTGATTTTATGAACTTGTAATTTGTTTCCACACTCAGAGAACTGAACTGCTGTTTGAGGGGATCATGGGTCTGGAATTACTTCGTACTGTCTTCTTGACAGTAAGAACTATTGTAGTTGTGTGAGATAGGCTATAAAGTAATTCGGTGTTCTTTTGCAAAGCTTTATTAGCCTAGCTGTTGTAATAAAAGTATCTTTTTAAATGAGGAAGTAATGAAGGTTTTTGTTGGGGTCACTTCTGGTAGTAAAGCGGTTAGCAGGGATAAAAGATACATGAAATATGTCATTTATAGCTACTGTGATTGGCATGAAATATTAATTCATGCATATAAATATAATTATATATTAACTTAACAGTTCCACTGTATTCCAGCATACTTCCACATTGAAGGTAGCTAGTGCTGGTGATTTGCAGTGACAGTTTACCTTGATGTTGGTGTTGAATCTGCTGTGCTGCAGCAATAACCAAAAATATCAGCACAAAATGACACATTTAATGCGAATTCAAAAATGCAACTGCACTTTTGGGGTTTGATTCATTACATTTTGTTTGGGTTTAGGGCCTTTTTCATTCTGTTTGAATCTAGATGCTTTTAAAGTATTCCATGTTGATTTCTAGGTAACTTAACTTCACGGGCTAAATCCCTGAAGAGACTTCTCAGAACTTGGACAAGCAGATATCCAGATGCTAAAATGGATCCCATGAACATCTGGGATGATATCATTACAAATCGGTAAGATGAGATTTTCAGTAAGCTTTAATTCTGTGTGTCTGTTGACTTCTGAGAGATGGTTTTTCTAACACCACTTGTTTACATGGAGGGTGTCACAGATCAGTCTATTCCTTTTCTTTTAAGTGATCTTATTGGCTTTGTAACAGTTTGCTTTTTGTGAGACTAACTTGTGGTGAAAAGAAAAAGGAGTTTCAGAAGCAGATGGAGGATAAACAATGTTTTGATAGGGAAACAAGTGTTATTTTAGGCATTTTTTTTGCATCAGCAACTACATACACTGTACAAAAATGCTGACGAGAAGTCAAGTTGTCCCACTTCAGCAGCCCTCGAACACACCTGCATGTAGTTGAGTAGGTTAGCTGTATTCAGATCAATAAACCACCACTCAAAGGGCCCATCCATTATGGATAAAAAATGCTTGCTTACTTCGTGGTCAGTGTCAAAGTTGGGGATTGTGCAAGAGAAGCTGAGCCCTGTCACACTGCATACTTCTGATGTTTATAGGAGAGTTAATGAGCACTGCAGTGATCAGAGCACTAATCCACTGCACAACTGATGCTAGAAAGAACAAAGGTTCTCTAGAGGCTGTTTTGGATTAGCTCCAAAGAAATGAATGTTTTTTCAAATTTGAACGTTTTCTGTTCTCTCTATGGTATTCATCTCCATCCCATTCCAGACTTCCTGTGCAGATTTAGTTTTTCACTTTTTGTGGGGACAGTTTATTTAACAGCTCTTCTGATACCCTCTGGGCACTAATTTACTATCTCCTTGGGCTCAGGAAAGCATGGATATAGAAAGAGCTTATCTTAGTTAAATATTAAAAAGAATATGTGAAGTAGTGTTCTGCTTTATAAAGTCTCAAAACATTTATTTGCACGGTTGTCAGTGTCTTAAACAGTTCTGTGTGTTGACAGGAATAATTTGTCACAAATTAGTTAGAAAAGATGTGCCTTTATTCAATGCCAAAGGCCTGCTTCTCTCTCTAGTAGTGATTGGACAAGAGAGAATGGCCTCAAGTTGCTCCAGAGGAGGTTCAGGTTGGACATTAGGAAACATTTCTCCTCTAACAGAGTGGTCAGGCAGTGGCACAGGCTGCCCAGGGAGGTGGGGGAGTCACCGTTGCTGGAGGTGATTGAGAAACGTGGAGATGTGGTACTAAGAGACATGAGTTATGGCGAAATGGTGGTGGTAGGCAGGTGGTTGAACTGAATTATTTTAGAGTCTTTTCCAACCCTTGTGTTCCTGTAATTTTTCTCTTGCACTGAGTAACAGTCTACATGATGAGAGATGCTATTGAATTAGATTGGATTAATTGTAGAATAAAAAGGAGTTGCACTGGTTTGTGGCAATTCTGTTTTAAGAAGCTGAGTACAGTCGCTACTTTTTTTTTCTGCAGTGCAGATTTTAAAGTGCCTTCTTTACATGCCTCAGCATTGTATATGCTGAATTCCCACTTTGCATGAAACACAGCCTGGCACACTTCTGTCAGGTTGGAACTGAAGTTATGACTAGGTGAACTTGGAGGTGGTTGTAGCTATGCTTAAAAGAACAAACCAAAAAAAGATCCCACTCTATTATGAATGTTTTCTACTACTTAATCTCATTGATTAAAGATCCTGGAATGCTCTCAGGGTCAACCTGTCCCTAGTTGTTACGCTGAGACTCCTTGTGGAGTACATTTATCCTTTACTAAACATGATTACTATAATTTGCCATTCCTTCTTAGCTTTTTTCCTCTTACTGTTGAAGTTCAATAGTTTTGGGTATATATTCCCTTGCCTGGGTGCCAGAGTGATTTGTGCTCTTGTCATTGTGCAGGTGCTTCTTTCTTGACAAGCTGCAAGAGAAATTTCTCTGTGATCAGGCCAATGATAATATGGAGGTGGATGAAGAAAGTGGTGTTGGAGACCAAATGGAAGTAGATCAACAGGATGAAGACATTCACTCAATGATTAGAAGCTGCAAATTTAACATGAAACTGAAGATGATAGAAAGTGCCAGGAAACAGGTGCCTACTGTCTGCTAGCTTCCAATTTTGTGAGAAAATATGAACTGAAAACCTCCTAAGTCTACTTGTGTGCGTTTTTGCAAGGGCAGAGCTTGTCTCTGCTTGATCCTGTTGTCCAGGTCATTTTGAAAGCTCAAGAAATTCAGTTCTTTAGAGAGAGAAAACAACAGATAAATGTTAATTAAAAACTTGATGATAATTTGTCATTACTGGAAATGTGCCTGAAGGCCCCTTTGATCCACAGATGGTTTCTGACGCTGAAGTGCAGATAAAGTATCTTCAGTCATTAAGGATAGGATGCTTGTTGCCAAACAATATGCTCTCTTATTTACAAACAATCCCTTCTATACAAGAACACAAACTAAATTCAGATTGAATCAGTGTCATTCACTTCAGTCAAGAATAGTAAAACATTCGGGAATTTATTTTCTTCATGGTTTTCATTAATATTGTGATTAGATATTGGGGTTAGCATTTATTTAAAAAGCTAAAGCTGATTGACTTAAAAATTTTGTTTTGGATCTGACTTTTACAATTACTTTGGTATTTCAAGCTTGAGACAAGACCAGTAATATTGAAGTCCAAGTCTCCCTGTTCTTTGGAGATCCTGCAAAAATCTACAGTCAGTGTCAGAGTTGATTTTAAGCACTGTAAATGGCCAAATATAACATCAGTGCTCTGCAGGCTGTTCACTCCTGAAGGAAAAAATAAATTTAAAAAAAAACACAAAACAACAAGGTATCATTTAGTGCTACTACAGAAATGTGTCATCCAGTCACAGGCATAATACATAAGCAATGTACTTAATAGTATTATAAACTGAGTTACACTTTCCATATGTGTTTGTGCTGCAGAACAGTTAATGTCTATTTCATTGTGCAGGTAAAATTATTTTAACTTTCTCAGTTTGTCAAACCTCTGTGCTTTCTTCCTTTTCAAATTTCTCCAATAGCACAAATCTGTTTTTTCAAAATGAGACCAATCAAGCAGCTGCCCTCTCTTCACAGAATCATGGAATCTTTAGAGTTGGAGGGGACCTCTGAGGGTCATCTAATCCAACTGACTTGCAATGAACAAGAACTCCACAGCTAGATCAAATTGCCCAGGGACTTATTCAGCTTTGCCTTGAAAGTCTCCAGAGATGGGGCATCAACCACATCTTACCAATAGCTTTGCTTATTTTAATGAAATCCTCCCATCTCTTAATCTGATTGCAGGAAGATTTTCTTTTCAGACGTATTATTTGAAAAATCTGTTTTACTCTGAATGCAGAACAGCTTCTCTGTTGCCAAGAAGCTGCTGAAGGACCTGCGCAGAGAGGCCAGAACGAGGGAGGACTGGCTGGTGAGGTGGAACTGTGCCTACTGCCGCTTCGTGCATAGCTGCAGCCAGAGCCAGAGTTGTCCTGAACGAGTGCTTTCTGTGTTAAAAACCATCTCCCTACTCGGTAACACTCTTTGCTTTGCTTTGTTTATTATACAAAGCTGCTTTGTTGTTAAATCGCTGACTTTGTTTTTGAACTCCAACAGAAGATACCAAGTCAGACTACCTTAACGAGAACATAATGGCCTTCCGAAACCAGAATCTTCTGCTGGGTTCTACGTACCACATCATGGCCAATGCTCTTAGTCAGGATCCCAAATGCTTTGAGCAAATAGAGGAGGAAAAAGCTGGGAAAATATTGGAACTGTCGGGAGAAAGTTCTGAGAGTCCTGAAAAGGTAAAAGGAGGGCAGAGGGGGAATATTTTTGGTATTTCAGTATAGTATTCCTATGTAGGGAAAGATATGGATAAATATAGAGAATATCAAACCCTGCTATCCTGATATCTGCAGGAATAGTAGCTGTGGAGGTGAGGGCTGTCTGTGGCTGCTGTTCTGGCTGGTTTTTGCTCTCTTGGTGTTCTGCATCACTGCAACAATCTCAATTGGGTGGGAGAATGTTCTTGCGTTTCTCCATTCCTGTATTTTGTTTGGAGGAGAAAGACGTACTGAGTGCACCCACATGACAATGGTAAGAGAAACTTGAGAACACAAAACTCAGAAGAGCACTTCTATTTCCGCTGGGCATTTCTGAGCTGCTTCTTGTTGTCAGACTATCTTATCTCATAAAGAGATCTTTATAATACTGATAACAATACTGTTATGCTTACTTTATCTGAATAGTTCTAGTGATAAAGGGAAGAGGGTTTTCATTTTGAAGCAGAACATATGCCAGACATCTTTGCATCTGTTAGAGAAGTGCACATTTGAAGATCACAGTAGTGGACTGTGCTGCATCTCAAGTCATATTGTGCTCTGGCAAAGACCTTTTGTCTGTCAAATTGTGCTGAGTAAGAATTTAAAGTACCATGGCCGACTTACTTCTGTTAATTCCTGAAGTCACCATACGGAGTCTTAGATATGAACCATATCAGTATAAAACAGCAAAAATCAACTCTTCATTTGTGGCTTTAATGGTAGTTGAAGAAAAGTGGATAAAGACAAGGCTCCTTTGAGGTAGATTCTCATTTCTCACATTTGTAGAAGCTCAAGCAGAAGCTTAAACTTCATTTGCTAGATAATTATTAAAAGCATTCTTTGTGAGGAAATCTGAAAGATGTGTGTAAAAGCTTTCTTTTGTGTCAGATGAATCAGATTGGGATATCAGGTATTTCTACTAAAGATGAGACTAAGGAGCGTAGCCTTATTTCATATTAGCAGGAAGCAGTGCTCTGACCCTGGTAGTGTCCCTCTCTCCACCTGAAGAGCAAGCTGTTTAATTTCAGATATGGCATTTTTCAGTTGTTCTTACTTTTATGTATCATTTAATAGCTGCAGTGCCTGAGGTTGTTAAGCTTGCCAGCAGCATGAGGATGTGTGCATTTGATTTAAAACAATCATTTGTAAAGAATCTTGTAAAATGCTTCATTACATGAGCTGTGTTAGGAAAGTATGCTCAATGTGATATATATATGATACACATATTTATGTATTTTTTTCCTTTATGGTTAAATTTCAGATATTAGCAGGTCTGAACAAGAGAGCTTTTCAGTATTTCAGCAGTGCTGCAAGGAAGTCTGAAGAGGAAGTGCAGTCCCTCTCCATGGAACACATTGATGTGAAGGGAGTTATCGATGCATATATGACTTTGGTTGGTTTCTGTGACCAACATCTGCGTAAGGAAGAAGAAGGCTCACTTGGTTAGTTGGGATTTGCCCTGAGCACGTGAGATGGATTTATCTCTGGGTTGTGATACCCAGGAGGAGATCTCTCTGAGCAATGCAGGTTGGGTTTAAATGGAACACTTTGTCCTCCAGTCCAACAGTATTGATAGTCCTATTGTTTGTTCTTTTTTCCCCACTACAACTGCAAGCTTTGGTGCTAGTGAATCACTTGTAATCTCCCTCTGGTGAGATAAGCATATCCAGCAGATGCTTCCCTTGTTCCTTCTCAGACCACACCACCAGTTCTGTATTAAAGTAGGCTGGTTACCAGAGGTGTTGCAGCTTCCCCATAAAGTTAATCCTTACCATCCCCAAGTTGGTGGTATGCACAGCTCAAACAGATGAGAAGGAGAACAAAGTAAAAATACAAGATGCACTGGAAGAAAAAATGCTGAATATTGGAGAAGAATGTTCCAGCTGATCAAAGCCATGAAACAAGTGATGGTGTTTCTGATAACTTTTGTCTACTGTCTCTTGGCAGAAATTAACGCTGCAGATCTGCAGCTATTCCCAGCTATTGTGGTGGAGCAAATGATAAAAGCTTTAAAACTGAACTCCAGAGAAGCCAGGCTAAGGTTTCCTCGACTGCTACAAATAATTGAAAGATATCCAGCAGAGACTTTGGGTCTGGTGACACGAGAGGTAAGTTTTGCTTCCATTCTTCTGGCAACCAGTGTTGCTGTAAACGGAATTTAAAATGTGGGAGGTGGGGGTTGGATGGACAGAGAGATTATGCTGGTGAATTTTGCTGCAAGTGAACCAGATAAAACTTATCTTTGTTCCTTGTTCTTCTGTGGCTTGTTGAGTATAATAATATGGTCACGAGCTTTTAAAAGTTGAATTTTTGTCATTGTACTGATTCCAAATATTAGTTTGAGAGCTGCTGGAAAAAAGTGACTTTTTTTTTTCCTGAACCATCTGAGTGGGCTGATAAAGCTGGATTGGATTAAGAGAGTTGTGTCTGTCAGCTTTCCCCTATGTGCAGGAAACCACCAGCTTCTCCACTTGTTTTCCACTTCTGTCATCTCTTTCTGTCCTGCTTCATTGCAGAGCTTTACTGCAGCTTCATCTCATTTGTATTTCCCACTTCCTCCCTTATATTTCCTGTTCCTTTATTGCAGCTGGATGCCAGGATGTCACATACCTTCCCTTCTGTGTCATGGCACAGATAAGCTGAGCTCTCTTTGGCTCATGCCCGCTCCTGTCTTGGCTTGCCTGTGTTTTCAAGCCTGTTTCATCATGCTAGTGCTCAGAGTGCTTCCTCTGCCCTGTCAGAGGGAGAACTTAAGGTGTGAGAGAGACAGAAATATGGCATACTTACCTCTAGAGACCAAAAACAGAGCAAACACGGCTGAAGTGGACACGGTGTGGCCACAGCGGAACTGTGGTGGTAAACCAGAACCTGACTCCTGCCCCAGCCAATAAACCTCACCCACAAGAGAAGTTCTCTGGGTGTTTTTGTCCTCACCTCTCTTTCAATGCAATCAATCCTGGCAATCCATTAAACTTAAACTCCATTAGAAAGGTCGGAAGCAATGAGGCGGGAAGAGGAGTCAGAGTCCATCCTGTTGTCATCACAAGCAAAGAGAATGTAGTATTCATTTCAAAAGTGATATGAGCCTTTGCAATGGGACACCTATGTAGTAGTAGCAGTAGTTGTAGTAATGAAGCTCTGCTTCAGTGGGAGATGTTTTGTGAAGGTAGTTGATGTTCTCTGTTTTTTGTGTGTTTGTCTGTCAAGCTGGGACACGAAGCAGTTTTGGTTGTTTGCTCTGTTTGGTATCCATAATGATGACCAGCATTGAAAGCAGTGTCTGTTTTGCAGCTTTCTTCAGTTCCCTGCTGGCAGTTCATCGGTTGGATTAGCCAGATGATGGCACTCCTTGACAAGGATGAAGCAGTGGCTGTGCAGCACACTGTTGAAGAGATCGCAGATACCTACCCCCAGGCAATCATCTACCCGTTCATGATCAGCAGCGAGAGTTTCTGCTTCAAAGATACTGCAGCAGGCTGTAAGAACAAGGAGTTCGTAGCAAGGTGAATCTGTGATCAGCAGCTCTTTGGTGTATTTTGGATTCAGGTGTGGATGGGTTTGTTTTAAAGAAACCGTTTTCTTCAGGAAGCATGAGAGAAGCATTAGGGGGCAGTCCCACACACACTGTGCTTGGATTCAAAGGCACAGGGTAAATCAATGCATGAACTCACTCAGATTAGACACGCTCAGGTAGGCAGCCTGATTACTTACAGCAGTATTGAGTACATGGAGTCCCCAGACTGTGAGAAGTTAGAAGATTGCAGAGAAGGAACTCCTTTCTCCTGGGAGCTCTGTGTTAGTCGAAAGTTTCTTCTTCCTTTCCCTGCTCTGCTGAGGCTGAAGGGAAACCTGGTGCATGATTACATTCCTGCTGCGGTAGACTTCACAGCAGTGACAGCCAAAACCCATCAGGGATGGAGACGGGGCTGGCTTGGACACTTTGAGTCTTTCTAACACTAGGAGAGAGAGCAGGGATGTTTGAATAGAATAAAGGCTCCCGCCAGATTTCAGAGATTGACAATGAAATGGATGAACATCTCCTGGGTAACAGCAGCTTTCCATTGGTTTCTTCTCTGCTTGCTCAGTGCACAGTATGAGCCTTCAAGCCCTACCTTACCCACCTTGCCATGCAATAAAACCTAAATTAATTCCCAGGCAAAAGTCAGCTTATATCACACAGTGCTGTAGAACAGCTACAACAATTTTAGGTGTTCCTTTGCATTTTCTCAAATTTCTGATGCATTTGCTGAAAATCTTAGTGTAAAACTAGAAGGGAAAGGCTTGTGCTTCACAAACTTTATTGTCCTTGAATAATAGTCATGACAGGTCTTGTTAAATGCCAGTTTCTGTTGTAAGTGCGCTAACCACTACCCCACCAAGTGGCAGTTTTTCATAGCAGGGCACTTAATTACCAAGAAATTAGTAGCAGCACAGTGAGGACAGCCAATAATTAACACTTATACAGCCCAGGAGAATTCTGAGTTGTCCTCAGTTGTGCCCACTCCACCCCCCCAAATAGCATTACTCAATTCTTGGATGTAGCAGCTGCCGTGTATCATGGCTTATTGGCAGGTTAGGTGATGGTAGTTTCTGCTGAGTTGTGATGCGGTTCTTTCTTTTAAAGCATCAGGAACAAGTTGGACAGAGGAGGAGTAGTTCAAGATTTTATTCACTCCCTGGAACAGCTTTCTAATCCTGTAATGCTTTTTAAGGTAAAGTGTATTACTATTTTCCCCTCTTTCTTCCCTATGCTGTGCTTAGGAAAGAAAGTGCAGGGTGGAGATGCTACAGCTGCAGGAAGTGGTTCTCCCTGTAAGACTGGCACTGATGCTAGGGTGCTCTATGGGCTTTTCCTCATGCTGCTTCCCATTCCTTCTGCCAGCTGACTGCTTTGCAGTCATCCTCCTCAGCTTTCTCTTTCTGGGGTCTTTGCACTGCCCCACAGTCAGTCCTGCTTCGTTGTTCCCAAACTGTTATGTTTTAAGAGTTAGTGTTTATGGACATCATCACAGTTTCTGTCTGCTGGGGTCCTTGTGCACTTTGCCTGCTCACTGCTGAGTGCCCCTGCCTGCATTGTGAACCTGCTGTCAAGAACTCTCTTGTTTAGTGTTTGATCTGACTGCTGGCCCCATGGGGGCTTTCTTAGTTTGTACTAGACACTGCGGTAGTAAACATCGTTGTTAGAAAGTAGAGACATTTTTCTCAAGAAACAGAAGGAGAGGAGAATGTTTGCACAGACTTTTGCTTATCTGACGTTCAAAAGACACATTAATTGACTGTTAGTACATGCAGTAACCCAAATGCAATCTGAACCAATTACCAACAAGTTTTTGTCAGTACTCATTTGATTCCTTCTGCTTTCAGGACTGGGTTGAGGATGTCAGAAATGAACTGGTAAAAGCTCAGAGGAATAAAATTAAACTTAGGGAAATGTATGAAAGAATGTACAAGAATTTGGGAGATGCGAAGGCTCCTGGCCTTGGATGGCTGAGGAAACAGTTTGTTCAGGTACGTGTGGTGACGGAATAGCATTGGCACTGTGTGCTTCTGTAGAAGGCGCTAGCAAGTCAAAGGAGAGGAGCCAGATCACAGCTTCCACATGTGCAGCAGGACTAGATGAAGCAAGAGATGGAGTCTAGGACTTCAGGATTTCATTGTTGGGAGCTATGGAGCTGTTATGGCTCAACTTTCCCTCATGACCGCCCCGCAGGCTCTTTGGCCCTGCTGCCTGCCCTGGGTACTCAGCCGGGGCTTCTCTGTGATCATGAGCGGAGATGTGGCCTCGTGTTTCGCCTGCTACCAGATTTGGTACTGATAAGAAGCTAAGAGGGTAGGTTATTCAGAGAATTTACAACTATGAAGAATTACAGAAAGGATTTTGCAAAATGAATTGAGGTCTAGAATAGTGAATGTTGGTATAAAAAAAAAAAAAAAAAGAGCAAGCTCTTGATTTGTGATAGTTCTGCAAAACATCAGCTGTGAAGAGTCGAGAGCCAGCAGGAAAGCTTAATGAGTGCAAGTCGTAAGACAAACTATTGATTTATCCATTCATATAGCAGCCTTATCAGACCCACAACTTCATAGAATCATAGAATCCTTAGATTTGGAAGGGATCTTTAAAGATCGTCTAGTCCAACTCCTGCAATGAACAGGATAACTGGCCATTGCCCTGCTTTTGACCCTTAAGCTTTTCTCATCTGAAAGAACTCCACCATTAGCATCAGAAGTCCTTGATTAAACAGCCACAGTTAAGAAATCACATCTATGAATGGCTCACTGAGGGAATCTGTGAGTAATTGTATTTTGGGAGCCAGAAGATAAGACCACAGGTCTTGTAGCTTCAGGTGTGCTTTGAAAACAAGAGGGAATGGGAGGTACTGTCCCAGATTCTGCTGAGAGTGAAAATATTCTGGGTCAGTTCAGTAGTCTCTTGGACTAGGTAGGAGTTGGACTTGATGATCTTGTGGGCCTCTTCCAACTCTGGATATTCTGTGATTCTGTAAGTGTAACCAGCAGCATGATTGATATGCTGACCCAGAATCCAGCTGCAGCTGGAAGAGGTAAGGAGGGGTAGGCTTCTGGTTTAGACATAGCAAAAAGGTTTGTGGTCCAATTCTGTGGAGCTCTGGTATCATTGGGGTTGGGAAATGTCAATGTTTCTGTTGCTAGCAGCTGGTGGGGTCTATGAAACAGGCATTGTAAGGGTTCTGACAGGATAGAAATTGATGGAGGAAAAGAATTGGATGAGGAGAAAGATGGAAATGTTTCAGGAGGACAGATGAAACTGTGTCTGGATGGCAAGGTACTGTTGTAGTGTTCCTGGGGAGTTCCAAGCACTGTCCTAACAGGATTCATGTCTGTGAATGAACCTCAGGCTTTTGGGAAGGATTTTGACAGTCATTTTGGAAAAGGTGGTTCAAAGCTGTTGGATATGAAGGCCAGTGATTTTAATGAGATCACAACATCTCTTCTCACAAAAATGAACAAAACCCATAAAGAACCTGCAAACCTGAAAGAGTGTTCACCATGGATGAGTGAATTCAGAGCTGAGTTCTTGAGGAATGAGCTGGAGGTCCCTGGTAAGTTCCCTTTCAGTGGTGATGTTGGAAATGTCTCATACAAAAAAGCTGTTGCTTCTGAGCTCTGCTGCTTATGTTGGCTATGTGGCCCTTCATTCTCACCTTACATAGAAGTAGTCTTAAATAACTGTTATTCAATGTCTTAAATCTGTTCTTCTGATAAAAAAAAAAAAACTATCAAAAATCACATCTCTAACCTAAAGCATTCTTTTAAAGGTGCGATTCTAGGAAAATCTGAGGGTTAGATCTAAAATATGCTTAATTCAAATTCAGCAAGGATGTGTCCTCTCAAACTATTAAGATTTGAAAATCTAGCTGCTAAAGAAGACTATATGTAATTTGAAGATTAAAATATATAATGAAAATGGATCTTTATGTATTTTCATGTATTTTCTTGAAAGATATAATTTTGCCTATTTAACAAAAAATACTTAGAAGAGTTTTTTCTATTATTAAACACACTTTAAAAAATACTGCTGATAATATTGAAAATCAAACTGCGTCAATTTTTCCTTTCCTCATCCCCATCCCCCCACAGGTCAGTACGATGGGAAGGGAAAACCTCTGCCAGAGTACCATGTGAAGATCTCTGGGTTTGATGAACGGGTATGTTTGTGAGCTTGAGTTCAAGTTCTGGTGTTATGCACCTGTGGCCATATTCGGTCTGGAGAATTTGACAATAGAAAGGTGGTTGCCGTGTACACATCTTGGAGCACTTAAATGCTATTTTGCAGAACTTTCTTTGGTCTTTCAGTAGTAATTGAGCAACTTGATTGTGCCATCTGGGAAGCCAGACAGGCTTAATTTCAGTAGTGATTCTGTCAGACCAAATCTTGTGTCACAAATACTTGTTTTTTCCTGTCTTCCAAGATAATGGTATTGGAATCCTTGAGGAAACCCAAGCGCATAACAATCCGAGGCAGCGATGAGCAGGAGCACCCTTTCCTTGTCAAAGGTGGAGAAGACCTGCGACAAGACCAACGCATTGAGCAGCTCTTTGATGTAATGAACATCGTCCTTTCCCGAGACGCTGCCTGCAGCCAAAGGAATATGCAGTTGAAAACTTACCAGGTCATCCCCATGACCACAAGGTAGGATTTTATCTCGAAGGGGCAGGAATTCTTATAATAACATCTATTGTTGCAGTGTTGGAAAGTACGGTCTTTGTGTGCCAGATTCTGGTTCAGAGTGTTTTGGGTCTTGGCTTGCTTTTGTGTTTATTTTTTTCCTTTTGAAACTGCTTTGTCTGGAAACTGTATTTCAGAGTATATTTAAATTGGCAGCTTTCTTTGGTCTTTTAGCAGACACTAGAATGCATTGCTTCCAAATCTTTGTTGTTCTGAGTCTAAGCTACTTGTTCATGTCTCTGAGTACTTTTGTTCCAGACTGGGACTCATCAAGTGGCTGGAAAATACCTGTACTTTGAAAGAATTCCTGAGGAATAGCATGACTGAAGAGGAGGACACCAAATATAATAGGTAATATTTGGCTTTGCTGTCTCTTTTAAAGGGATTCCTGCTAGTGGGTTCATCGTGATACTGACCATTTTGTGGCATCTTGTTTCCTTTATTTAAAGAAAAGAAAAAAAAGTACCTATAAGCAAGGAGGCACTCTGTACTTCCTGACCCAAATTAGTAATTAGCAACTGTTTGTTTAATGAGTACCATTGTACCTGGAATATCCTCCACCCAGCTTGTTTAAACAAGAGGCTTATAATCGTGTGTGACGTCGTTATCATCACCATTTCCTTATCAGCAGATTGATTTTTTTACAAGCAAAGGATTTTGATCTCCTGATTTGATCAGGCAGGAAATGGACGTCGGTCAGCAAGGGGGGAAGAGGAGGTGGGGGAGGAGAGACAGACCTGTTCAGAAGCTGTGTTCAGCAGTGAGTCCAGGATGGAGGAAATTGGCACATATGCAAAACACAGCTGTGAAAGAACATTGTCTCTGACTGTGTACAAAGTCTGGATGTGAATAAGTGAGCTTTATGTCTCTTGCTTGTAATTAAGGGATGAATATTTGTAAAATGGGTTGATTTTAGCATGTCAGCCTGGAAGTTTCTATATATTTAATTTCTGTCCTGGAATTTAGAAATGTGGTTTCATTTACTGACTTCTGCATGCTCTCTGTTTGGGCATGTCCAAGAGTTGTCATCAATTATTTTTACTAGTTCTCCTGCTTACAGGGCAGGTTGGAGGAAGTTCCAGTGTGCAGGTTGGACTGCAAAGAGCCTTTGTTTCTATAGTTGATTTTTGACTGAGTTTTTAGGAATCACTACAGTTCCCTCATCATTGGTATCTAGTTTGTTTCAGTGAGCAACAGCGTTAATGTTGATCCCACTTCAATTACTGAAAGAGGAGGAGGGCTTGCTTGGAGGCTTCTCGTGAGGGGAGGTTTCTAATACTCTAAATGTACATTATCCATATCTTTCTAAAAACAGTTCATGATTTGTCACACAGAGTTTTGTTATTGTGTATGGACTTTAAATACTTCCCCGTACACTCTTCAGCTGAATCAGTTAGGACACTTATATTGAGCTGTGGATGAACAGCAGCACTCCTAAAGGAGGACTCTGAAATTCTTACAGGCAATTATTTCAGTTGGAGTGAGGGTGAATAACTTCCTGAAGTTTTCAAGTCTTTTGTCCAAAGTGATGGGCTACTCAGTCCATAAATGATAAATATTTCTTAAATGAAAAGGATCTCTATACCTCACAATATGGCTAGCAGGTTTAGTGGGCATGATGGTGATGGGCTGATGGTTGAACTAGATGAGCTTAGTGGTCTTTTCCAACCTTATTGTTTTGGAAGGAGGAGAACAGATGGCTGTTCAGCTTGGTTGCTGTTTCTGTAGAACAGACCAGTTCTACAGCAGTTTAATGGCATACATAATAATGTATGCAGATAAGATGAGAGGAAAAAAAAGTTGTAGGTAGTGTAACTAATGAAGTCTCGATTAATACTTAAGTCTTCCAAGTTCTCTTTTCTCCCCTCCTATACATGCTGAAAAAATAACGGATTGCCTTCTGCACTCCTTATCTGTTTGGATGGACAAAAAACAGTGTCATGGGGCAGGCTGCATAATGCCTCAGGTGGATAAGAGATCATGGTAAAAACATTTTTCCTTCCCTGGAGAGATTATTTTAGGTCTTTCTTCTCAAGGCAGCTTCTGATTTTTAGAGCACCTGTTGGAAATCAATGTCTTTGAGACATTAATGCCTAATCTTCCATTAAATATGACTGAAATGCATTCAGAACCTGGGGGGAAGGAGATGGATGGATCAACACGTGCACTGACTGCATATGCATCATTTTCATAGCAAGGATAGAATTAATATAGGTTATAGCTCCCATGCCCTCTGTGCTTAAAAATCCTATGGGTTGTAGCAGTACACACTTGATCTGCAGATATTCAGGTACAGAATTGGTAAGATAATGCAGAGAAATCAACCTTATCATTTTTTCTTTTTTTCCTTCCTATGCCCACAGCCAAAAAGGACCTCGTGCTGCCTATTCTGACTGGCTGTCCAAAATGGGTGGGAAGGCACAAGGCTTATCTCGATACTCTGCTATGTACAAGTAAGTTTTAGGAGAACTGCATGTAAAGTATATAGAGCATGCACACATACACTCAATTGTAGGACATCCATGAAAAAGTAATCTGCTTTTATAGTATGCTGGCTAGACCTATTTTTCGCTCATGTGTCAGACTGCTTTGCCTAATATGAGATGTTCTGCAGAAGGACTTCAGTGCTAATAAAATGCTAATAAGTACAGGAATGCTTCCACAAGTTTGCTCACCTCTTTAGGACAGTGTCTAGAAGCAGATGTTCTTCAGCTGTCTTTTCTGGATATCTTATTCCTGATGATGCTCTCAGGTAGGCTGCCTGAGAGCCAGAGCACCTGCTGAAGTTGGGCGGAGAGTGCCACTATGATTCACGAATAAGTTTAGAGTATGTGATGTGAGCATCCTCTCAAAGGAACTTCTACACCTGCTCAAGTCTCATACTGTGCTGGGGTAGGAAAGTTCCCAGTGGAGCATTTTGATGAGCTCGTAACCTTCTTAAACAGGTGATGCTTAAACAGAAGCTTCTTACTTCTTTTGGGAAAACTTTGACTCGTTTATCTGAGTGTGTCTACATTAACATTTTCATTCAGATCAGGAATGTGCTTTTGGAGTAAATTCCCAGTTACCGCTGCTTACCTCATGTACTCAGGGACGGCTCAGCGATGCAAGCCAGCGTGTCGTTGCTTTCCAATAAAACTCAGCTGGAAGTCTGCCCCAGTGCCTTCAGCTGCCTGCAGGCACTCTGCTTGTAGCAGTGGACCTGAGCTGGCCCAAAGCAGTCACCTTCCCTCTCCCGGATGTGTGGCATGAATGCCCTTGGCACCAGCTGTTTTGTCTCCCCTTCTGTTGCACTATTTTCTGGTGTAAATGTGACCCCTGTGCGTTGCTGAGAGGTTCCACTTAGGCTTTAGCTACTCTGCATGGAACAGGTTATCCAACCAGAAAGATTGTGTTGCTCCATTAAATCTTAGCCCATCTACCTAATGTAAGGGAAACTAGACCGAGCTACACACTACTCCATAGTCAGAAATTTTCATCTCAGAAATAACTGTTTCTGTTTCATCTCAGAAATCTCAGAAATAACTGTTTGGAAAAAGGGACAGAGATTTATTTTTAATATCAGATATAAAATATTTTGGGCAAGCTCTGTGTGTGAGTTGCTATATTGCTTACTGATGGAAATAAGCACACAAATGTAGTCACATACATAGCCTGGCTGTTATTTCAGTGGCTGACATTCTTTGGTCAATTTGCAGAAATGCAAGCCGCACAGAAACAGTTACTGCCTTCAGGAGCAGGGAGAACAGTGTTCCAGAAGATCTGCTGAGGTGAGTATGCCTTTAATGACTGCTTGTTGGGAAGCAGAAGCTGATGCCTTATCTGCATGCAACAAGTGACTTCTGTTCTGCCCAGGAGAGCCTTTGTGAAGATGAGCACATCTCCTGAAGCTTTCCTGGCTCTGCGGTCGCACTTTGCCAGCTCGCACGCACTGATGTGCATCAGTCACTGGATACTCGGAATTGGAGACAGGCACCTGTCCAACTTCATGATTAACAAGGAGATGGGTGGCATGGTGGGAATAGACTTCGGGCATGCGTTTGGCTCAGCCACACAGGTATTCGTTGTGTAACTTGTTTGTTACAGCTTTTGGATATGCAATTACAAACGTGTTCTCTGTACTTCAATTTGAGGCTTCCGATTTGCCACCGTTGTGATGCAAAATGACCTTTATTTCTAGCTAATAGAATAAAACCTGTTTCCAGGCACTCTCAGGGAAACAGGGAGCTATAGAGTTTCACGTGGAGGGGAGAGGGTGTGAAGAAATAGACTGTCAGTCCGTACAGTGGTATTGTTTTACTGTGTGCTTTCGGCCACTGCCACTAGGTGCTCACAGGCAGAGCTGTGATGGCACGGAGTGGCTCTGTTCCACTAAGCTGCACGATTTCACTTCAGTGACAAAGGAGGTTTCAAGGCTTGAAAAGAAGGAAAAAAAACAAACAAAAAAGAACTTGTAACCCTTCTGTCACAAGGTTTCTTACTACTACTTGTTTTCTAATTCGTGTTTTTTTTGGCTGCCCTTCCCATGGGTTAGTTTCTGCCCGTGCCGGAGCTGATGCCTTTCCGCCTGACGCGCCAGTTTGTGAATCTGATGATGCCAGTGAAGGAGTGGGGCCTCATTTACAGTGTGATGGTGCATGCCCTGAGAGCATACCGTGCGGATCCCGATCTCCTCATCAGCACAATGGATGTGTTTGTAAAAGAGCCTTCCCTGGACTGGAAGGTGAGGGGCTTTTTTCTTTCAGTTTTCTTCACGTAAAAATTCTTAAACTGTAGTAAGAACAGTACTGATCCATAAGGAAGCATTTCCTGCTGCTCTGACTCGGTCCTTCTTTTGTCTTTCTTTGTTATACTGAGCTCATAGAGAAATTGGACTTCAAGCATCTAAAATGGCAGAATTCTATAAGTATGATGATGATGGACAAAGAAGAGTTGTCCATGTCTGTGCTGTCAGCATGCTGATCTTTGTCTGCACAACAACCCTAAAAATGTCAGTATCTTATGATCATGTCACATTGCTTATGGCAGCAGTATAAATATTTTCAGCTTTTTGGACTGACTCATCTAGTCAGTGCAGAACTTATACAACAACGCTGTATTTATCTAATAATTACAGGGAAAAGAATCTGAAACAAGTTGTATTCAGGTCCACTTGTAAATTAAAGTGTAAATCATAAGCAGTCCAGATGCCATCTCAGTGTTTTGACCTCTGTTGCAGCTGCAGTGAGGAGCTGCAATAGACTTGGTGTGATGTGGCAGCTTAAAGGTCTTTTTATGAACGATAAATAGAGCAAAACTGTTTTCTCTTTAGAACTTTGAACAAAGGCAGCTGAAAAAAGGAGGCACGTGGATTAAGGAGATAAACACTGCTGAAGTAAACTGGTACCCTTTGCAAAAAATCAGCTATGTCAAAAGGAAACTTACAGGTGCCAATCCTGCACGAATCACTTGGTAAGATGCTCTCCTGTTCCAAACTGCTCCACTAATTGCTTTGGCACACTCCTGGGTCAGACTTCGCTCCCTTCAGACAGAATGGCAGTTAGGAAAGAGGAGAGGCAGACAGGGCAGAATTTCACCCACCCTTCTGTCAGAGCCGTTTGGTTCCACATAGAGCTCTCTTGACTCACTGCCAGCCAGAACGTCTCCCTGAGTGCTCTTGCTCCAGCTCAGGCTCAGGCTTCCTGAGCAGTTTTACTGTTCTGGCAGTGCACATTCCCACTCTAAGCTTGCTCAATTTCTCACTTGTCAGATTGCTGTTCTTTGTGTTCATCTACACAGCTTTTAGGCTAGGGGTAGTACTTAAAAACCAGTGTGCTTTTGCTGGGTAGTTGCTTGAAGCAGAACCTGATCCAGCTGTACAGGAGGCATGGAAGCACACTGCTTTCCAAAAACATCAAATATGAATGTGATGGCATTCTCAGGTCATTTCTGTCAGTCTGGTCAGGTCTGGCTCAAACTAGAATATCTTTAAGGCTCAGTTATAGTACAATTAATCCCTTCCATCCTCTTTTAAAAAGACATTCTGGGTTATTCCAAAAAAGGAAGAATGTAATGAAAGCAAACTTGTTTCAAAACCTTAAAATTTCTAAAAAGGCTCAGGAGGAGTCTCCTGCTGTCAGGGCTCTACTGGAAAAGGCAACAAAATACTCCTTGTAGGCACAGATGAGTGGAACAAGTGGGGAGATAACTGCTGCATCCTCCTTTCAGTTAAGAGAGATTTTACCAAATTGAAATATTCATGGTAATTATTCACCAGTGGAGGACACCAAAAATCACCAATCTTTGACTGGCCAAGCTGCCTTAGAGCTATTGAGCTCCTCACCTTGAAAAATAAAGTTGCATGAATGGTGATGGTGTCCAAGATAAAACCCCTACCTGTTATTTATTTTGCTTGTTCCTTTTAAGAACTTATTCTTGTGTTCTCAATTTTAGTGATGAGCTGCACCTGGGCTATGAGAAGTCACCTTTTTACAATGACTTTGCAGCTGTTGCTCGTGGCAGCACTGACCATAATATCAGAGCCAAAGAGCCAGAGGATGGACTGTCTGAGGAGACCCAGGTGCAGTGCCTGATAGACCAAGCAACGGACCCCAATGTCCTCGGCAGGGTGTGGGAAGGATGGGAACCTTGGATGTGAGGCTGCTCTTGAAAGTCCAGTCTGATGAGGGGAGAAACCCTCATACACAGCTGCAGCCAGTCCAAATTTTAAGACCAAGGAGTGAAAAGCCACTTTTATCATTGTCGGTTAACTTGACTAATGCAGGAAATGTTCTTGTACTCCAAACAGTGATTTGTTTACATGGTTCTGTAACCAAACAGCTGTATTGGCCTCATGTTAAAATGGATGTGGGAAGAACTGGTGAGCTGCAGAGCTTTAGGGGCAGTCTGGAAGGTGCTCCAGTCATGCAGACCAGAGCAGGAATTCACACCTTCTACACTTGCAGCCATCCTTTCAGTGAAAGTGTGTGCTTTGTTCGTTTTTGGTTTTTCTTCCCAAAGATCTTGCTGGAAACCATTCTGCAGACGCATTATTTGTAATTAAAATGGGAAAGTTTTTCTGTCAATAGAAACTGTAAAGCACGCAATATAATTAAACAGAAAACATCTTTTAATACTAGAGAACACCTGAAGTATCTGGATGGCTGCTTCATTTCTGGATGATGAGAAAGCAGTGATAGCACCAGTTTGTTACAGCGCTTTGGTTTTTAACATTTAGGCATTTTGGTCTGTGACCTCTCTACTGTATAGACGTCTGCAGTCCTCATTTTTTATTAATGCCAAATTACTTTGGAAAGCCGAAGCCAAAAGGAGGCACTGACAGCACAGCAGAGAACTGCAGACTCCTTGCCATACCTGCAGCACAGCAAAATAATAGCTGTTGCACTTTGCTATTTGCGTGTGACAAGGCTGAGGAACTGTGCAAGGTTTGGCTCTTCTCGCTGGCAGCTCTCGGGTAACCTTGGTGGCAGGTACAGCACAGGCAATGAGGGGGCAAGATAGTTCTCTTAAAACATTGTGGTTATTTGTTACCCAGAGTTCAACGCAGAAGATAACTTCCATTGATGTTTTTAATAATTATCATAAAAGGTGTAATAAAAGTGAGTCTTTGCCCTTTCACTGCTCAGGAGCATTCCTTCCTGCCTCCGTGCCCCAGTGCACCGCACACCGGGGAGCAGGGGCTGGCCTGGCTAAGGGAGGTGGGTAGGGGGAGGCTGCAGGCAGAGTCCTGATGGGTGGGGAAGGGAGCTGGCGGTGGTGCAGTAACTGCTGCTTGTTACCTTGTTTCATGCTACAAAAAAGATCTCACTTAACGAAAAATTAAAAATAAGTTTTCAGATGCACTGCTCGCTTTTTAAGTTAGTTTCGGGCACTGAGCTGAAAACATCAGAAATTACCCATAGGTGCAGGTAGAGGTTAGAGGACGGGTTTTTTTCTACAAGTGTGCACTGCAGTCTGTTTTTACATGCGTGTGTGTGTGTGTGTGTGTGTGTTCTCACAGGCAGCTATAAAGCAGGTGGCACTGTGACTGACGCTCGGATCTGAAGTTGTCAGTCTACAAATGTAAGGAAGTTAAAGCCCAATAAAAAGCGACATGAAAAGGTGAGGAGATATTTAGTGATGAAGTGGCTGCTTGTAGGAGGTGTTAAATGGCACTTTTGGCACATACCTCTGATATATACAAGGTACTTTGACCTGTACCATAGAGGACAAAGTTTAGGTTTACAGTTTAACGAGGTTCTTCTTGCGGTGACTTTTGATACCTGCAGCAGCACTGGATGTCTCTGCTTGGCGGGTCTCTTCCTGGGCTGGACCTAAGCAGGAATGTGGTGCAAGTAGCCCGGACACCATGGGCCTTGACAGCCTTTGGGAGATGCCTCCAGCACTTATAAAAACTGCTCAAAGTAGTTACAAAATCGGTTCTGGCCCTAAAGTAAGTGTTGTAATTTGAAGCTACGGCTACCTCAGTCCTATTAGCAATGTGTTTGTCAGCCTCACAAAGCAGTCGTGGAACAAAGTCTGCATAAAACCGCTGCCTTCTCACTTCCCAAGCACTTCCCATGCAAAGCGAGTGCAATTACCCTAATGAGCAGTAAATGAGCAGGCTTTCTCTGCAGCTATATAAGCCTGAAACTAACCTCCAACATATGTAAATTGCAGTTGTCATCCACAGTCCTCATTTTTGAATGCTTTAAATAAAATACAGAAGTTAAAGGGAAGACTGAAGCTAATCCATGAAGGAGCAAAGAAAGCACTGACATAAGGAAAACTTCAGGCAGCTGGGCACTGTGCTTCACAGGGTGGTTTTGTTCTGGTACCAGAAAAGAACGAAACGATGCAGGGCTCAAAGGCAGAGAGTGCTATAGGTCTCATGATGCACAGCACAACCTAGCAGCTGTCCACAAGTGCAGCAGGGCATTTCCTGCCTCGATTAAACAGCCAGATGTGGGCTGTAGCTGGAAGCACATTAGTTGTGTCTGAAAAGCTATGCAGCCCATTAGCTTATACTCTCAGTACGCTTTTGTTAGTGTACAGAGTAGTGCTCCCTTTAAGCTCACTGCTGACATCCCTGTCAATCTTATAATTTCCCTCTAATTAAATGTCATCTGACCGTTCAATGTAGAGGAAAACCAGCTCCAGCCTCCAGTTTCATTTCTCAATGACAAAGAAATTTAGGCGTGCTGCATGTCATGCTCAGGTATTTCCTATTTCAATCCATCCCATCACTCTGCTCTACAGCTACCTTTCCCAGCCCATGAACCAGGATTCCCCTGGTGGCTGCTCTGTCACTGGGCCAGGCAAGGCCTCCAAAGCCCTGCTGCTATCAGCCCCTCTGGCACAGTGCCGTACTTCTGCCTGGGCAGGAGAGCTCTGGGAGGATGGGGAGGATTGAAGCAAGGCTGAAGCTTCGCCCTGGTTCCTTGCCTTCCCTGAGGGCCATCCCCACATTTAGCTCTGTGGTTACACTCCCATTCCTCAGGTTCCTGGGAGTCACAGCTGGCACTGCAGAGTGAAGTGTGTCTGTTCTCTCCGGAAAAATCCCAGAGAGTTTCTTTTTGTCTTCTATGTGCAAGCAGGACCGGCTTTTATAGAAATTCAGATGCTTATAACGTTTTTTAATGCTCTATAAAACTTACCACAGGCAAGGAGGCTTAGTGCCTCAGGTACGCAGCAGTCTGAGTGATCCAAGTTCTTGTCTCTTCTCTGCCTGTGAAAGTTGAACATGAGTCAACAACGTGCCCCTGCAGCAAGGCAGCTGGTGGTGTCCTGACTGTGTGATGACGGCATGGCCAGCAGGCCAAGGGGTGAGCTGAGGCTGCAGCTGGAGCATGGAGCTCAGGTCTGGGTCCTAAGTACAAGAGAGACCTGGGCTGTGGGCTGGACACAACACAGGGCCACCTGTGAGGAGAGGCTGAGAGAACTGGGCCTGTTTAGCCTGGAGAGATCTCCTGGCAATCTCACCAGTGTCAATAAATACCTGAAGGGAGGGAGCAGTGAAGCCAGGCTCTTTACAGTGGTTCCCAGCGCCAGGATAAGATGCAACGGGCACAAACTGGAACACAGGATGTTCCCTCAGAGCACCAGGAGCACTTCTGTGCCGTGCAGGTGACAAAGCACTGGCACAGGCTGCCCAGAGGCTGTGTGTGGGCTCTGCCGCTCAGAGACCTTCAGCAGCTGCCTGAACATGGGCCTGGGCCCCTGCTCTGGTGTGCGTGATGGACCCAGAGGGCACTGCCAGCCTAGCCAGTCTGGGGTGCTGTGAAATTTTTCATGCAATAAAACTGCTGAAAGTTGTGGAGTGCAAGTCTTATGGGGAGCAGTTGAGGGAACTGGGATTGTTCATCGGGGGAGGAGGAAGTTTGGGGGAGACCTTGTTGCTCTCTACAATCACTTATAAGGAGATTGTAAGGAGGTGGGGATCAGTCTCCCAGGTTACTAGCAATAGGGCAAGAAGTAATGGCCTAAAATTGTGCCAGAAGGTGTTCAGGTTGGTTATCAGGGGAAAAAAAAAAAAAAACTCTTCTCAAAAGGAGTGGTGAGGCAGCGGCACAGGCTGCCCAGGGAGGTGGTGGAGTCACCACCTCTGGAGGTGTTCAACAAACACAGATATGGCACTGAGGGGATGGGCTGGCACTTAGACCAGATGGTCTTAAAGTCTTTTCCAACCTTAATGACTCTAGAATTCTATGCAAACAGCTTCTGAGGCTTCAGAAGAATGTGGCTGTATTCCTGCCTTGAATCCCTGAATCCTGTTTACTTTGGTAAACAGCATCACTTTTACTTACTTGCTTAGATGTCCCCGAGCTTCACATCCTGAAGAGGAAGCACTGAGAACCACTACCCGAGCTGGGCTCCTCACCTGCTGGAACGCCGGGACGAAAGCAGCCGGGGCAAGGTCTTTACGAAGAATACGAAGGCAGCAGCTCGTGCCCCTTTCCCACCTCAGGGCCGCGCCGGCCGCCCGCACCGCGGGGCTCTGCTTCCGAGCGCTCGTCCCGTGCCTCGGGAGGGCGCTGGGGTGCTGGGAGCGGGGCCGAGCGGAGCCGTCGCGGCCCCGGTGGGATGGGGCGATGCGGGGAAGGAGCAGGAGCCAGCATCTCCACCTCCCTCCGTCCCCCCGGGGCCGCCAGGTGGCATCGCTCGGCGGTGCCCGAGGGAAGCGGCGTGCAGGTGCCAAGGGAGGAGCCGCGCGGACAGGGGCCGGCAGCACCTCACCCTTTCCCACCCCTCCGCGCACACACGCACACCCGAGGGGCAGGGACGAGCCCGGCCGCCTCCCCCTCCTCCTCCTCCTCCTTCACGGCCTCGCACCCCACCCGCTCCCGCCTCCGGGTCCCCGGGGGTGCCGGGAACACCCCGCGCCCGTCACTGGGACGGGAGGCGGGGCCGCCGCCGTATAAGAAGGCACCGAGCGGCCGCCTGCACTGCCAGGTCCCGAGACGCGCCCGCGGGGAGCAGTGCCCGGCGCAGCACAGCGCAGCACGACAGTCCGGAGCCGCTCCGCAGCCCGGTAGCGCTCCGCAGCCCGGAGCCGCAGGCAGCAGCCCGGCCCCGCTCCCCTCCGCCCGTCGGACGCTGTGGAGCCGCGAGCGGTGCGCAGCAGCGGGTGGTGCCCGCGGCCCCGAGCCCCCATGAGCGCCGCCGCACTCTACAGCCTGGACTCGCCGGCATGCTATAGGAGCTGGTGCCCCGAGCCCGCCAACTTCTACGACGCCAAGGTGGGCAGCGGCGGGCCGGGCCCCGCCTGCAAGCCGGGCGGCCGCGCCATGAGCGCCGAGGAGGCGGCGGGCGGCGGCGGCGGCGCGGACCTGGCCGAGCTGAGCGCGGCCGCGCCGGCCATGTACGAGGACGAGAGCGCCATCGACTTCAGCTCCTACATCGACTCCATGTCGGCCGTGCCCAACCTGGAGCTGTGCAACGACGAGCTGTTCGCCGACCTCTTCAACAGCAACCACAAGCCCGAGCGGGGCGGGGACTACGGCGAGTACCTGCCGCCCGCCGCCAGGGAGCCGGGCCCCGCCGGCAGCGCCCCGCCGGGCGCCGGGCCCCGCGCCGCCCCCGCCTCCTCCTCCTCCTCCCCGCCGCCCTCCTCCGCCTCCTCCGCCGCCTCCTCGCGCGGCGCCCTCAAGCAGGAGCCCGAGTGGAGCGACGCCGAGCTCTCGTCCTCGCTGCTGCCCTCGCAGATCGCCACCTGCGCGCAGACCATCATGAACCTGGGCGGGCAGCCCACGCCGCCCACCTCCCCCGAGCCGGCGGGCGGCTGCTCTCCGCCGGGCTGCCCCGCGCGCTCCCCAGGCCCCGCCGCCGTCGCCTCCGCCGCCCGCCCGGCCCCACCGCCCGGCGCCCGCGAGCGCGGCGCCAAGAAGTGCGTGGACAGGTTCAGCCCCGAGTACCGGCAGCGCCGCGAGCGCAACAACATCGCCGTGCGCAAGAGCCGCGACAAGGCCAAGCGGCGCAACCAGGAGATGCAGCAGAAGCTGCTGGAGCTCTCGGCCGAGAACGAGAAGCTGCACAAGAAGATCGAGCAGCTCACCCGGGACTTGAGCGGCCTGCGGCACTTCTTCAAGCAGCTGCCCGCCGCCTCCTTCCTGCAGCCCGGCTCGGCGGGCTCCGACTGCCGGTAGCGGCGCGGCGGGGCCGGCCCGCGGGGCGGGCGTCTCTTACCTCAGGGCCGCGCGAAGCGGAGCGGAGCGGAGGTGCCGGGCCGGGCCCACCCGGCGGTGCGCGGCGCTCCGGGCGCGGGGCCGCGGCGTTCGCCGCGAAGAAGCGAAAGGAACCGAAGCTACGCGTCTTTTCGTTCGCTCCCTTAAGTTATTTTTGTAACGGTAGTCCCTGTCTTTTCTACGTGTTACTCGAACCGATGCAGCTATGGTACATCTGTTAACGATCCGAACACCCGTGTACGCTAGGCGGTAGGACGGCGAGGACCGAGCATGACCTTTTATATCGATTTTTACAGCATTTCTTAAGAATAAAACCGAACGAGTATTTTAAAGACGCTCCGCTCTCGTCTGTGCAGTACGGCTGCGGGCGGGCGGGGCGGAGCCGGGTCGCGGGCTGGGGCTGTGCCGGCGGCAGAGCTGCGCTGCGGGCAGGGCCGCCCTCCGGGCTGGGCCAGGCCAGGTGAGGGAACGGGCGCGGGGCGAGCGGCGCGCTGCGCGGTGCCGCTGTGCCGGGTGCGCACGGAGCCGCTCCCCGCACGCCGCACTGAGGGATTTCTGCCCTCCGCTCTCGCGGTTAGTTTACGAAATCCACCCTCGGCCCGAGCTCTTAAGCCGATCCCCGTATCCGTTCCCACGGGCGAGCTAGAGGGCAGGGCTCCGATGTTAGCCGGCCGCAGGGACGCGCGGCACCCCCCGAACACACGGACTCGGAATGCGGGACACCTCAACACAAGCGCTGCTCAAGTCTTAGTGCCATTTATTACGGTAACCGACGCCGCCGCTCAGAACCAGCCCTTCCGTGGGTCCCGCCGGTAGAGCTGCCCCGCGGCATCCATTGCAGAAGCGGCATTAACGTGTTTGCCATTGACATAACAAATACAGCGTAATACAAAACGTCCCAACCGTTCGGAACTCCAGAACAAGGCGTTCGACGTGCCACAGCAACAAACGGCTCAGAATAAGAGCCGGGCCGGCCGAGCAGAGCTCTGTGCGCTCCGTACACCCCTGTTTGACGGCCTCCCTTCTCGACCCCCCCGCATTACCGCGCTCCCGCTCAGCCGCTCCCCCCGCCGGGTCCCGCGGGCAGCAGCGCCACCTCCTCCAGCCGCGCGCAGCCGGGCCGCCCGCCGGCGCCGATCAGGAGGCAGGGCAGAGGGCCCAGCTCCTTGCCCAGCACGCTGCTCGCCTCGTAGCTCTGCGGGGAGAGAAGCGCGGAGAGTGAGATCGTCCCGGATGCGCGGCTCTCAGACACAGGGCGTAAGGGGAAGTGCTCAGAACGGATGGAAGGAACGAGCGGTTTAGGTTTCTGCTAATTAATTACATCTCATTGTCGTGTAAAGTGCTGCCTCCCTGCCGGGCTTTTAAAAATGAATCGTTTAAAGTAATGGGGGAGGGGGTGGGAAGTAAGTTTGACCTATTTTGCTGAACCCACCTCTTCTGCTAAACCCACCGGTGCTTCCTTTACGCAGCCTTCCTGCACCGGCGGGACCTCACACGCTGCGTATCGATGACCTCAGGCTCAGACCAACCCCTGCCGTACGCGATAACCACATCCAGCACCCGTTCGAGGTACCGTTCGGCCCGGACCGTTGGGCCCCGCAGCCCGACTCGCTGTGCGGTGGCACAGGTGGCCGTGTCGGTCCCACTCGGGGCTGCCATAGGGCAGAAGTGGCTGAGCCCAGCTCCGCTGCCCAGGGAAGGGACTGCAAAACATCACCCCCGTGTACCTCAGCAGCACTGGCAGCAAAAGTAATAATTAAAAAAAATTACCAACAGCCGCTCAAAGTGGTGTTTCTTGTGGTTAATGTACAGAGAAGTGCTGCTTTTTAAAATGCAGCCAGTTTTGAGATGGAAATGCTAATGGAAAAAAAAAAAGAAAAGAAAAATGCATCCCTGCATTTCAGATAGATAGGAAAAAAAACCCACAAAAAAGCAAAGCTATGTTTCAAGGCCAGGCTGGATGTGGCTCTGGGCACCCTGATCTAGTGGTTGGTGACCCTGCACATAGCGGGAGGGTTGGAACTAGGTGACCAATGTGGTCCTTTTCAACCCAGTCCCTTCTATGATTCTAAGTACCAGCATTATAACAGCTGAAACATGAATAAGAGGTCATTTGACTCTAATATCTAGAAAGAGTTACATTCTGTCAGCCTGTAACAAAACCAGACAGATCCTGAAAAACTTTGAAGGACTTCGCAGCTATTTAAAGAGCTAACATCGTTTGGAAATTTATTCTTAATGAAACATACACCCTGTGGTATAAGAAAAGTAATTTACAATTTCAGAGAATCCTTATATGAATCCACGAATCACATTAAAACCATGGGGCACATAATTGCAAATTACTCGAAGGCTGTATAATGTGGGGAAGCAAAGTGAACCCCATAGGTACCACCTAAGTGCAGACACTTACCGAGGATGATTAACCAAAAAGACAAGCTGACCCTTGCCCCCTTCTACATGCAATGGGGAGAGGGGTCTCCAGCTCCTAATAGGACTTAATCACTTTCTGAAGGTGCCGCTCCTTCTCTACTGATCACCTGGCAGCCAATGGCAGCCATGCACCTGCCCTCAGTGCCTCACTTACCTGTGATAAATCTGGGTCACTGTGCCAAATGTCAGGGTTCTTCTGATAGCCCAGAATAAGGAATAACTACTTCATGGTTACATAAACTGCACTTTAGCCCATGCATCCCGGCGGCTTATGTGTATTTCATTTATAGAGATCCCAATTACAAAGCATTACTTTGCATGCATTTTGCAATTCGTTGTAGCATTACTGCCCTTCAGTAATTTTGTGTTTGTGCCATTGGTTATTTTTATAGGATTCAGAAGCCAGGAAAGGTAGAATGCTCGGATTGTAGCTTCACTGTCCGTGGACTCTAAAGCCTGGCACTAACCACTGTGGCTCTGAATGTCTGGACATTGCTATTGCAAGTAGCTGTGCATCCACATCTAAGCTAATCTGCACATCTGTCTACACATCCTGCCTGCAGCACCCCTGAGATGCAATAGCAGGACATCAGCAGGTGCAAGGTGCAAGTGCCAAAGGGGAGGTTTGTGCTAGGAGCATACTAACACACTTCAAACCACTCGGTCCCAGGCTGAACAAAAGAGAAAAACTATTTCTAATGAAATCTCCTACTGCTTTCAGTGTGGTTCTGAAAAGAGCTGCCTGGAAAGGTGGTGGGACCTCTATCCTTGGATGTCTTCAAGACTCTGCCAGATGAAGTCATGGCTGACCTGACCACGTGTTGGCAATAGCCCAGTGTGAGGGCAGGTCAGACACCAACCACAGAATCATAAAACGGCCTGGGTTGAAAAGCTCCATAAAGATCACCTAGTTTCAACCCCCCTGCCATGGGCATGGTCGCCAACCTCTAGACCAGGATGCCCAGAGCCACATCCAGCCAACCTCCAGCATCCCTTCCATTTCTATGATTCCCTTTTGACTCACAGCATCTCCAGGACTCTGCCACTCTATATAGTTTAACTCTCACCGACAACCACTATACCTACCCCATCCACATTGGCAGCAGACATCAGGAGAGAAGAGATTGTTCTTTGCAGCAGCTGGAAAGAGGAAATGAACATGTTTTGATCACGACAAAAACTACACATATTGGAAAACAGTCTGTTTACAGATAAAACAATCACATTAAACAAAGATTAATGATTCCATTATAGCATAGTTTTATTTCTCTGGCCAAAAAAGCAGGGGAGAGGTGACACAAAAGATGCTTAGAATAGGAATGTGAAAATACAAGTTCCTTGCAGGTTGTGGAGAGCTTCCCAAGAGCCCAACCCAAGAAAACCCTTCTGCTGGACCTGATGCTTCACTGTTTTAGATACCTCAGGCTGAGCTCAATGATTGTGCTACTTGATCAAGATCTGGGAACTGGATTCTCAGTGCAATGACACACAAGCCCAGCACTAGATTAAATTATGGGATACTCTTACATCTTTTCTTTTTTCTTCTAAAAGAGCTTTTATAAAATTGTCACAGTACTCATGTATCTACATATCTAGCCCCATTACACTCAATAAACTGATGCTCATTTTTTGTCATACCTTTACTTTTACTGTACTTTGAGGTTGAGATGGACAACTCAAGAAGATTTCCAGCTGCATTTTCAAAACTGGTGAAATGACAACTTCAGAGCACTGGCTGCAATATAGCAGTCCACTGAAGTGTGCAAATGATGATGGAAAAACACAAAGAATGGAAAAGTTATCAATCATTAAATCAAAACACAAACAAAAAATAGCTTACTTATTTCCTAACCACTTTGCTGGTAGGCTTCTAGCTGAAGAGCCCTATTTCTAGTTAAAAGCTTCAGCTGATAACAGCAAATGGAGCTCTTCTGTTGGTGGACATAAGTAACATTAATGAAGGACTTAAACTCTTCTAGCTCTTCTTAAACTCTTCTAACTCTTCTTTTTTTAAGGTTCATACAACATGTGGGGAGGCTGTGATTTATACTCAACTCACTTACTTAATAAAATATAAATCACATAACCTTCTAAAAGTTATGCCAAAAAAAGAGAAAGGTATAAATGATTTGTTGATTTAGGCCCTCACTGAGCAGACACTCAACATTTGCAGCACACACTTAAGCCATATGCATAAAATTAAGCACAGCCATAAGTACTTGTTGGAATAAGGTCTTAAATAAGTGTTGATGCTACACCGTTCTCCAAACAAAGCAGAAGTGTCCTTGAGAATACAAAAAAAATCATGAAGTACACTACTATGTGTTCATAGATACCTCCTTGATTTTTGCACGACAGTATGATGTAGGACAACTTTTATTTTCATCTTTTCCCCCCAAAGTTTTACAGCAGAGCACATGCAATAAAGCTTCTTGTATTTAGGAAAATGCTATATATTTCAAGGGGACTGTAATCACCTTACTTCTTCTGCTGCTTTTTTAAAGTTTTCCCAATACAGAGAAGCCCCTTTTCTTCTTTTTACACTCTCAGTACTCTCTTATCTCCTCATGCTTTTATCCCACCAGGTATCTCAAGAGTAAGCTGGCTAAGTATCTGAAGGGGATACTTCCCAAGAAAATGCCAGTGTGACGCAGGCTCAACCTTTCACATGGTAACAGGTCACATTTCTGACAGCTCTCCACCCAAAATTATTCAATTTCCTCTTTAGAAAGGCTGTACATTTCATTGGTCTGAAAGGCATCTCTTTCACGTTTATGTAAATCACGGCAAAGATCACAGCTTGCTATAAAACTGTGGTGAATTACTGACATACAGGGTAACAGTATCAGGTAAAAAAATACAAAGTTACTTTTCAAGGAGTTTAAAATCAGGCCTGTGATTTATGTTCATTAAAAGAAATACCATAATGCAGTAGGATTTGAAATCTTTATAAGCAAAAATTTAGCTTGGAAAATGTGGTAGCTACAAATTCAAACCATTTCATATCTACTTGTATCTTTCTTAATAAATTAATCTAACCTTGCTGGTTTTATCAGTTCATCAGCAATAAAAATACTACGTCTCAGTTCTAGGAAGGAACAAAGTGCAGCCTGTGCCTGCAGGAATTATTGCATCACCTATTGCTGTTATGGCTACATCTGCAGAACACCTGGAATTCTACAGAGCACCTTGACTCTCACCTGTCCTGGGGATACAGTTCCAACTTTCCATTGCCACATCTGTCACACGTAGGCCAGGAGAAAGCAGTGCTCTCATTAACTCCAACAACAGTACCTGCAGAAAACGGTATTTTTATTTACAAAATAAGAAATGTAAGCTAGCAAACATAGACACTACTGGCTTCACAGCAGGTTCAACCCTGTCTTTCTCCCATCTTAACACTGTTCCCTTCATGAACTCAGAGCAAGTATCAGCTTTTCCAGCAATCTCAGCCCTTTTCCCCTTCATCTCTTCAAAAAAGAATGACATTCTAAAATATAAAATGTTTGAAAATTAACCCTCCAAAAAGGTTTCATTTTTTCTTTGTTTGAGGGCTCTATTGTTTTTCTGAGGTTTGTTTTGCTTGCTTGCATGCTTGCTCATTTGTTTCTTGTCTTCTGCTTCTCTGATGTTTCCTTGGCAAGAAATAGAAAAATCGTCAGGTCAAACACCTTGATATTGATATTTAGGAAACACAAACCAATAACAAGATTCAACCATTTTCATAAACAACGATGCAAGTTAAACTCCATTAATAATGGAGTTATTCTTCATCTACACTGATTTAAGAGAGATCAGATCTCACCCAGAGACTTCAGTGTGTGCTTAAGAAGGGAATGCCAAAGATACTTTGGACTAATACAAAGGGCCTTGCGAATTTTGGCAAGAAAAACATTCAGAGTTTTATGAGAAGCAGTAAATAGTTTATTATGCTTTATGGTAATGATATGCTGAAATAATTAGCACTGTTTATGGAGAAAATCCTTATAAGCATTTCGAACTAAACATGATGGATCAGCTGAAAGAATAAAACTACAGTAAAATAAGCCCTCGGTCTGGTACAAAAGGTGCACAGACTAAAAATTCCAGCTCCTTTTGAAACAGAATCTCACGGTTGTATAATACGTTCAGTGAAATAAACCCCTGGAGACCAGGCAACATTTGCACTGTCTGTAAAACAGGTTGTTAATCTCTTGTGTTCCAGACTCTCCTGAGACAAGGGCTGTCAGAAAGGACAAAATGACACATAAACAGCAAACCCGTATTTTCCTTTGGGAATTCAAAGGACAGCAAGTCTGAAGATCAGGAAAGCAACTTCTCAAATGTAACATTTATGACCCGATTTCTGTATATATAACAAAATAACATGGATTATACTGTTGTTTTTTTTTTTTTTCCTTGTATTTAACTTCTTGGACTGTAGCAGGAATAATTTTTTGTGATGCACTGTGGGTTTCTATCAGCATTTGCAAGATAGACAATTCCTGCCACAGCACAGGCTTGTTTCCCTTGCTAATGGAAAAGAAAAAACATACTAATTATTTTGCTGAATATTTTTTGTAACAACTTTACTTGTTTTTTTAATCCCCTTTTCTGAGAGATCTGTTTCTCTCTATGCATTTCAACTTAGGAGATTGACTTTTTACATGGCAGAGAGTAATATGACAAGGTGGAACAGCTTTAAGCTAAAAGAGGGGACATTTAAATTTGATGTCAGGAGGAAATTTTTCACTGAGAGGGCAGTGAGGCGCTGGCACAGCTGCCCAGAGAAGCTGTGGTGCCCCATCCCTGGAGGCACTCAAGGCCAGGTTGGATGGGGCCCCAGGCAGCTGAGCTGATGGGGAGCAGCCCTGCACATGGCAGGGGATGGGGCTTTAGGGTCTCTTTCAACCCAAGCCATTCTATGACCTTTTCTTCCAGCTGTGTACCATACTGCAACTACAGGATGCCAGTGCACAAGTAACACAAATCCATTTGAGGAAGATGTATCAGGATCATTCTGACATTATGCCTACTGGAAAAGTTTATTTTGATGATAAAATGGAGTTCCCTCATGAGATCACCAGAAATCACTGAAGTCAGAAGAAATACAACTCTGAACAGCAGCAAATCTAAGAATCCTGCAACAGTCTTTCGCATCCTGCATGCAAAATGATTTTTCAAATTTAAGCTGCTGATCGTCTGTACATTTTTGTAAATCTTTTAGATTTTGCTTGTTTTTTTTCAAACCTTTTAGATATTCTCCTGAGATTCTTCTTTTAAATGGAAACACACACAGCCAAAATTAGATTTTCATTTCCACGCTGCTTTTCTGGATTGGAACTGACAACACCAAGAAGAAACTGACAATAGCTCAACTAGGACAACACCTGGAAAAACAGACCCTGAGTGAAGGAATACTCTGGTTGAAATGCTCCAAAAAAGCATTTTTTTGTATACAATTAGTTGTCTGCTAGTTGATTACCCTGATTAATAGATAGGAAAGAAAAAAGGTGCAGTCCAAAAGACCTAAGTAAGACAACTAACTCCATTTTGTACAGACTGCAAATAGGGAAGCTGAAAAAAAGAAACATGAGTAAGGGCTTAAAGACAAAAATATCCAATGTAAAAATTCAATCACTGGATGTGAATCATACACTAGGCAAACATCATTAATCACGTAATAGTCCCACACAGCATATGTGGTATGAACTAACTAGAATTTGCTCGTAAGCACGGTTAAGAGTAAGAGCAGTTCTCTACAGTGTGGACTGCCAACATTTAAGTCATCCTGACTGCTACTATACGGCAAAAAGAGGTTACAAATCACTTTGCCATGAATAGTGAAAACAAATCTATTAACCCTCAGCTCATAGGTGAGAACCACAGATTGATCCTTGAAAGAGGAATAAACTACCTAGTGAAAAGCAATCACAGGTTCTTACCAGGTACCTGAACGGGTGTGATCTGGCCTTCATGAAATTTGTGATAAACTCACTGGCTCTGCTCATCGCCCATTTTTTGATGGGGGAAACAGGATTTGACCAAGTATAACTGGAAGACTTGACTTAGCAGAACACTGTTACAAACAAATGAAGACAATCTGCTCCAAGGGCTGTTCCACTAATTAAAAGGAAGCTTTTCTAGTGAAGGTTGAGAAACTACTCTGCCAGCTCCCTGAAAGACAGAGGTACAGCAAGTAGGGCAAAAGAGCAGGAAGGAGCAACACTTCAAGTAGGGGTAAAGAAAGCCTTTGCAACTCCTTTGAGCATGAGATGAGAAGACGCCTGCACACAGCACACGAAGGTGACCGACAGTACGGGAAGTAAAAGGAGGACACAAAGAAAAACTGTGAACACAGCAATGCTGCTGCTCACTGAAAGCCAGATTAACCATTTGGTGAGTTTTTTATAGATGAGACAGAGGTGGTGAGTGACCAAGACAATTTTTCTCCATCAAATTCATGTTCCCATCAATAAAATAGCGTTAAAGCTATAATTTTCACTTCTTTTCATTAGAAAGCTGTAAGCTGTAAGCACTTGTTACAAATCCCAAAGCAGTGGATATGTTTTAAATGCAATTAAATAATTTTAGTTAGTTACACAAAAAAGTGAAGGCTATAATCTGTATATAGCACTAGCATAGGGTTAAGGATGATGCTTCATATTCTACATTGGTTCAAAAGTGTGGAAACATACTGGTAATAGCTACCCCAGGCAAATTTCATATCAAGCAAGATGAGATTGTAGGATTAATTTATCCTGATGTCATTCTACCATCTCTAATAAAGAACAGGGAAAGTGTTACATCTCTAACATACGTAAAGTAAGCATTTGTTTACACATGGATTACAAAGATGTCTTTGCTTTGCTTTACCGAAAAAAGAAAGGACAGGCCCTTTTGCTTTATATATACTGTGAATGGGATGGAAGAAGACAGGTGCTTTGGGTAACCTAGTTACTAGTGTAACCTAGTTGCAGTAAGTAAGGGCAGAGAAGTAGTAACTCTTAGCATAATTACTGCAGAAGTGAAAATAAAAAGTATTTCCTACCCAGTGACAGAAATATCTTTCATGTAATTCACAGTATCAGTGGAAGATGTACATAATGACCAAAGCTTAGAGAGCCTGTAGTTGTGCTTGTTTTTCATTATATAGAGTTCAATGTTTGTCACTGCAGGATGGCTTATATATCAATCATGGAGGCATTGCTAACTTGCGGCTCTACTCTAGAGAAGGTAAGTTTAGTGGTTTAGCTTTGAGTGGTTTAAAACTGACTTTTTAGCGTATTGCTATATAGCTGAGAGGATTAATTTGTAATTACTATTTGCTCTTATTTCAAACATCATTTCAAACATTCAAGTGAATACTTGGAAGTCTAAATGTAAAACGGTGTCAAGAATTTTGTACAAGGGCTGCTGGAATTGTAAGAGTTAAATTAAAAAGGGAAAATGTCTTTAAAAGCCAAAAGTTACTTGGCTTTTAAGGACTTTTCCCTATAGGCACTCTGCAAATTGGGTGTTTAAGAAGTCTGAGTGGACAGTGTTAGAAAATACTGTGTATGAAATGTTTCTACACAATTCAGAAAAATTAGGAAATACACAGCAATAAATGTTTCTGCACGATTAGTGGTAGGACTAAAGTATCAGACAAGGCAACGATCCAAAGTAGCTGGTGAGCGAATCTCAGCTAAGTTAAGCTAGGTGACTATGGTGAAATATTAAATTGCCCCACTGCAGCAAAGCTCCAGGAAAATTAGACAGTAACCCCTATCATTCAGAGTCTGGCTGACATATCTTCTCCATCTGCCTGAAAAATACTGTTATCCCTTACTGTTGCCAGTATCAACATGGCTGATGTGAACAGAAGGCTTCTGAAAGAAGACGGTGATGGAAGGAATATGGCCAAACAGACTGCACATCAAACATTTATTCTGGGGCATCAGTGAGTGGGAGCAGCAGGCAGGCAGAATTTGGCCAGCAAAAGACAAACAAAGCCCACAAAGAAGCACAAAAACTTAAATATCCTAATGATCTACGGCAATACGGTGCTTTTTCATCCTTGCACCCTGTTTGTGCAAGAAATCAATATGAGAACCTGAAAGATTAAAGTGAACACAAATAATTAACCACGTTCATTTCAGAAAAGGCCAATACGAACCTCTCACGGCACAAATGGAATTGGCCTGTGTGGTAGAATCCAGCTCATCGAGTTTGACAGGGCCAGGCAGCTCACTGAGGTCAGCATCGGCAGCCGAGCACAAAAGAGGCTTTTGTAATAAGAGAACAGTACGTTCAACACAAATAATCCTACCTGCCAACAAAGACATTTCAACTCAGTACAGTAACAAGGAAAAAGGTGACCATGATAATTGTCATGGCCAATAAAGACATTTGTCACTGCCAGCTACTAAACAGATGGATAGACTCTATCAGGTTTTCTCAATGACAAAATATTTTGCTTTCAGCATGCAATGCAGCATGCTCTTGTTACATTTTGTGACTCTCGGGGAAAACAATTCTCTAAAAACTCTAGCATGTTAAAAAAGCAAATCAGATTCCATCCAGACTGCACTGTACCATGCTGGAAACAGAAAGTTCTTGTCTCTTCCCTAGTAAAAATCTTGGTCACCCTCAAGGTTGTTCTATTTTTATTTGTTTATTTAAGATTACAAAGTGTAGGTTCATGCAATACTTTATTCTCCAAATAAATGAAACCAATGCAATCTCAGTTAGCAAGGGAAAACAGACTGATTAGAGGATGTGGTGACAGGACTCACAGCCACTTACACAGCTTCATTTTGGAAATGAACAAAGACACGAGAGATGAATTACACAGGCATACATCACACAGAGGATGGGTGAGTCTCATTCATATGAATGACTAAAAATGAATGTAGAGTGAACCACCATCTCACAGGACCTGTATGGCACCCGAGGGCTCACTGAAATGGTAAAGGAAAGCTTGAAATGGCTCTTTATCTAGGGACATGCAAGTCTTTAGGTTCATTGCCTTACTCCTTTTACAGGTTTTAAGTTCAATAAAACAAGATTCTGCAATCAAATATCAATATAAATGAATATCAAAACAAATGAAAGCGAGTTTCTTACTATTTCTGAATCTTCTGTCAGCTAGCAAATTTGTTTGAGGTTGGTCTTTAGATCCAACAGTCATCAAGGAAGACTGATAGAAATATTGGTGAACAGTAAGATCACTTAATTTCTTATTTTCTTGGGAAATAAAGAAAAAAACTCCAAAAACTAACAACAGAAGAGAAACCTTACAGAAATCCACCAATTACAACCCTTTTCAAATTTCTCATTCCAAACTTGCAATGTTTCATCTTCATCTCAGAGTGAAAGTCTATACAGGTTACGTATTACAGTGTTAGTAATGCGGGTGTTTTTTCAGTTTGATTCCAGTTACTTCAAAACCACATGTAAAGCTTACCATTTCCCCACAGGGCATCCTTGAAGAAGATGAATTGTGAGGCAACATTGAGGGCTTCTATGATTTCCGTACTGAGAACGCATGATGCAGTGACTGACACAGCAACAACTTTTGGAATTCCACGAACTACACTTTGCAAAGTGAAGTCAGTCACAAACAACAACATCTCTCTCTGATTTATAGGAACACTGTGTTGTGTCTATGATTTAAAAAAAAAAAAAATACAAAATTGGAATGCGGTCATTAATTTTTAAAAGAAGGAAAGACAAGTAACACACTCATCTGTAAGCAACTAATAAAACTGACAAATTACTACACTTATGGCCAGTAAAGAAGAATGAATCAGGTTTTTCATTGTTCCTTAATGCAGTTACAGATTATCATCTCTACCTTCAGTTAACTTTCCAAAGCTGACCCACTGAGATCTTGGCGCCCTCTCTATCAACTATCATGTTTTATCGTGACTCATTTGCACAGGAAAATAAATGTCATAAAAAGTTAATTGGATGTTTTTATGAACAAAGACTAAAGTAATTTTTCCCTTAAAAAAGGAAGGCTAACATCACTTCTATTATTAAGAAAACGTTTTATGCACTGTTGTGTGATTCTGAAGAGTACCTCACCCTGTCTAATAGCTCCTGCAAATACAAAGCTGCAGGGTTTTCTTTCTGCACATCTCCAGGAATTTGAATGATACATAGAAGTGCAAAAGTAGATAACGCATAAGAAAGAAACACAGGAAATCACAATTACAAAGCAAGTTTTCTGCCTAAGACAGGTACAAAAATTAAGGTATATCAAAACTAATGATGTCACAACCAAAATAACTACCTTTCACATCGGGCTTCATACCTGAAAACAGTTATTGCTAAGCCATTAGCGTTTTAAAACCACTGGCACTGTGATGATGAACAGGACAAATTAGATAGACAGGAATTTACACATCAGTGATTAGTCCAAAGTCTCTAACAAAATTAGACAGGTTGATAATGAGAGATTTCCTTCTTTTTTTTTTTTTTTTTTTTTTTTTTTTTTGGTTTTCAACACAACTTTTATAATATGTACATGTGTATGTGATTTGTCCCATAGTTTAAAAAAAAAAAAAAAAAGCTTAGTAACAGACTATATTTCATATTTACCAGTCCAAGCAACTTGTAATTTTAAAAATTCCAATACTTTAAAATATTTAACTGAAATTCTTTTTGTTCTGTCTTAAAAGGGCTTTGTTAATATTCTTAATTAGTCTATTGATTAAAAATCATAGGACATTTTAATACTAAAATGATTGGAGAGACACATATCACACAAGTATTTTTACCTTTAAGTTACATTTCTATGGCAGAAGGTAATGCATTGAGAACTCCAACTTTTTATCTTCAGTTAAATTCAAACCTTGAAAAAGTTAACCAGACTAAAAATAACTTCTGCTCGTAATGGCAGCTCTTAGGGCAAATACAGTAATTAGAAGTAATGACAGATATAATTCATAACTCAGATACTATGGTTATGCCTTAATGTAAGTTGCCCATTGCATTTATATTATTTCTTTCCCTCATAACTATGCACATTTCAGTACCTCCTCTGTGCAGATACCATTGAAGCAGCTTCAAAAGGAAGATGCTTTACAGCTGTCCCATGAGAATTACTAACACATTAAAAGCTGGCTTTCAGAAGAATCATCCAAAAAAGTAAATAATAATAACAGCAAAAATTTCAACTTATATATAAAATCATCATCTTGCTATGTGTGACAATTTGTTCTGAACAGAGAGGACACAACAGACAAATAGCAGCAGGATTGAGTTACAAGGAAGGACAGCTCCTTAACCACAGATGGAATATATTTCCCCATATTCCTTCTGTACCACAGTACAGATTTTGAGCAATAATAAAAGCATATTTCCATTCCTCCTTCACACAAACGAAGCATCTCAGAACACTGCTGTTTCATGAAATTATTAATACCACTTTTAAAGTATATTTGAATTAACTCATGTAGCAGATTATCTCTGCTAAGTGAACTAAACCATAGTCCCTACCGCACATATGATCACTGAATGATTTAGCATGTGAAGGATAAATCCTCTTGGGAAAGGTAACTGCAATTAACAAGCTGCTGCTCATAACCTTCTGGAAGGATTAGGCAAGCAATACACTAACAGCAGGTAAATACCATTACCTTTCTAGAGCAGCAATGCAGAGTGTTACCCAGCGTTTACAAAGATGATGAACTCCCACTGCTTTTCCAATACTACTTTCAAAAAATTTATAAAAAATCATGCTGTTCACTCATGGAAATCTACTGCTTATAGCTCACCAGAAAAAATTCAGGAAACAGCTAGTAAAACTTCCAAAAGAAAGAAGAAATCACAGACTTCTTTCTTCTTGCTAGATGAGTTTCCACTCTTCAAAGTCACATCTGTTCCTGCATTCTTCATCTTTTCTCTAATTTAGTGATGAAGTGATTTACAAAAGAATGTTGATGACTCCAGTGTCTCAGATGTAGATCTAATACAAAAATGCTTGGCTAGGATATCACTAGTCTGTAATTGATTTATTTCTTTTAATTGACCAGACTCCTTGAAAACAGAATTCCACATATGTACATGTCCTGCTAGCATGTACATTTCTGCTAGCGGCCTGAAGATCTCCCATTCAGCTACCCTAATTTCTCATGTTTAAAAATACTTTGTTGTCACTTAGTATGAAGAAAGCACTGCTGAGTAGTAAGAGCTACCCCTCATCTCACAAGCTAAAGCTACTCCCTGCCTAATAGTGAAATCACAACTCATAGGTTCTGAAGCAAGAGGAAAAGACCTACATCACATTTATGTCCCACACTGCTGGGAAGCATTCTCAACAGATTTTGCTGTCTGTTCTGGAGATTCTTTGTCTTTGGTTCATATGCTTTGATTCACACTTTATTTTCTGTGGTGCTGATGGACAACTGCAAATTGTTTTCCCCAGAGCTAGCTGTACTGAGGGTCCAGTTGCCAGGAAAAAGTAAATAAATCAGCAGCCAAAAAATCCTTCAACTACTGAGGGAGTTAGCAACATTTCAAAAGGAAGTTGTAGCATAATTCAGAAAAAAATCAGAAACAAATAAAATGTAATTATAAGCTTCCCAACACAGTGTGGACAGCAGATGTATTTACCTAAAGTTCCTCCTTTCTACTTGTGGGATCCTAAAAGCCAAGCTTGCCCAAGGGGCTTCTGCTGAACAAAAACAGTCCACTCACTTGTCTGCAAAGAGACTGTATCTTTATAAAACCATCATCAGTTACATTCTATACCAACTCAACTGACTGACAACTTTTTGCTGTGTACCTCTAAGGACAGTACTTACCTACAAACTGATTTTAATTGCAAGACTAAATTAACTATCTGTGAGCTCCTTTATTAGGGTGAAATATTACTTTGGGCTAGATGGCAATTTATTCAAATATAATTCACCTTCTAGAGTAAATGAAAATGAAACTGAAGTTCATTTTACCCACTCACAAGCATTTTGTACCTGGTGATCATTCTTCTCACACCGTTCTTGAAGCTAATCCAGAAGGTTTTTTTTTTAATCCCCTAAGCAAGATAAATGCTGGCCTCTTCACATATACGTTATGTTAATTTTATGTCAATTTCATTGCTAAACGAACAGATTACCTGTGGCCTTAGATACAGTACTCGTGCCCAAAAGCTACAACGTTCATTACACCCACTCATCTGAAAAAAATGGTACAAAAACAGGGAATGAGTCAAATATGGTAAGTGACATTTAGCGGTACAAAATATTGGTTACCAGACTTTTAAAGCAACTTACCTGAAGAATTTCCTTTAGATTATGCACAGTTGGTGGCTGGTACAAATTAGAAATCCTCTCTTCCTCATCCACTTCCATGTGTATTTCACCAGACTGAACTGTCAGAACATAACAGAAGCTGGGAGGAGGAAGATCAGTTGTCATCTATTAAAAAGGAAAGAAAAGAAATGTGACCTTAAAAAAGGCACTTCGATTTGGCCAGTTAGTATTATTTTATAATAATGCCCTAAGTGAACCACACAATTTTCATATTAAGAGCGACGGGAAAACAAAATAATGACTGTCTGAAGTAGAAGCTGAGATAACAAAACAATATTCACAAATTCCAAGTAAAATCAGCCTGTGTGTATCACTCTTTCCATAATCTGACATCGATCCTCATCACAAAAACATCTTGTGATTTGGCATGCTTGGCAAACACTGCAACTGTTTTCAAGGTGACAGTGGCTGTTTTGTATTTTTTTAGTATGTGGTAGGGGTGCCCTGATTATTTATTTCTCATCATCCATAACTTTTCTGAGATTTGGGGACTTCTGCATGTGGGTGGGTTTTTGTGATAGTAAACAGCTGAAGAACTTTAAAAGCTGCTAAATTAAATCCAGGACAACACAAGGAGATAATGAAGAACAGGAACTCAGCAACTACAAGAACTGCTCTTTTTGTGTTATGCCGAATTTTTCTTCTCCCCTTAAAAAGTATTGTGACGTAACAACTTTATCTCCATTTAAAGAATGAGAAAGGCTTCTGAGAAATAAAAGATGCTACACTGCAGTAATTTTTATTTAGGACTCGGTAAATATTCTTATAACATTGTTAGTCGTTAATAAAGCATTTCATTTAATACAATAAATACAAATCTGCTAAAGACAGCTGTATATCCATCAAAAATAAGCTGCCTATAGCAAAAAAATAAATAAATAAATAAAAATCAGATCATTATTTGCCTCTGACAGCACTAAAAAAGTGTACATACAGCTCCAAAGAAATCTGTGCCACAGATCTCTTTGCAGAAACTTTATCAAATAATTGGCAATATGATTTAGGCACTGTTGCTTAAATGTGCTTTCAAAAACTGTGTAAAATTATACTTCCTGTACAAGGTAAAATGTATCTCAGTGAAAAAAACTGCAGTGAAAAAAACTGCACTCTACCAAAAATTTGCAGAAGTAGAATACATCTTGATACCCTGTAGAATGGATTGGTATTTAAACCCATGGCAGAAATGTAAACTGCATGATTATCGAAAGTTTTCTTCATTTCTAAGTTGTCAATAAAATAGAGAAAAAGAAGAACAAATGAAAATAACAGTGCTGAAGAATATTTCAAACTTTTGCTCCATCTGTGTAAATTTTCATTCTGTTGTCCACAGTATTTTAACATACAAAACAATCCTCTCCTCTGAGACTTCTGAAAAGTGTGGATGAAAGGGAGAATCAAAGCAAGAATGGTAGTTTCATTCATTTCCAGTCTTGGTTTTATAACCAAGTTCTGAACTTTTTATTATTCAAAATAAATCCCTGTACAATCCCAATAACTCTGTAGATCGCAGCAAAAAGAATCTCAGAGTTCAGAAATAGCTAGGAATAACTAGGAATATCTTCTTGAGAAATCCTCTGTTTTAAAAACTTGTTTATTTCCAGATTTTTCTTCCTAGACTATAAAATAAATTTTTAATACCATAAACTTCCTCCCCTAAGAACAGCTATAGAGGAACACCAATACAGCACAAGCACTCGGTTATCAAGACTCTCAAATGACCTTTTCATTTCAGATGCCACTCGATTTGACAGAACTCCTTTTCAAATACAAAAGCTAATTAAATGAAAATTAAAGATGCAATTTTGGATTGGAAAATGCACAGTAATGTACTTCAAATCTATTTTAATACTTCACGTTGGGAATTTTCACCACTTCCCAAAATGACAGAAACTTTCATTACTTGTAGTAGGCAATTTTTGTTTTTATGTTTTGACTGCCTTCACAACAAGATGGACAACTGTCAGCCAGAATCATCCTGACTGAAAAGAGACTCGATTCCATCAGTTGGACTGTCTTCATGGGGACTAATCTTCAGAAAAGTGTTTTCAAATATAAGGCTGAAAAGTTCTTCAAAAGAATGTATCATTTATGTATGTAGATTTATCAAATAGTGTGGAGTCAGCTAGTATCTTTTCCTCCTGTGAGGAGAGGAAATTAATAATTTGGCTGGATACTCTATCATTTTAGTTCTAGGTGGTTAATAAAAGACTAATTGCATCATTTTGGAAAGAAGCTGCTGATCCAGAGAGCCTCAGGTTGGCCTAAGATAGATGGTAGAACCAACAAAACAAACTTCAGTAGATAAAGAGAGAATCTGATTCCCCAGACATGTTACACTACTAAGAAAATCAGTAATTATAGTGAAAAAGTACATTTCCATAATAACAAGACTTACCATTTCAGGGTCTTGACTTTGTCCAGGAACTTTTACAGGCACTACTGGAGGCCACAAACTGTCTATCAGGCTAAAAAGTCCTAACGCCCTTCAAAAAAGACCAATAAAATTAGCTTTAAAGTAGTTTCCATTGTTAGATGCTGTACTAAAAAGATTCATTAAGAAATACAATTTAAACCATTGCATGATTATGAAAACAATTTTAAATCATATTTGTTTTCTACAAGCTGGTTTTGATTTGGTCTAATTAAATCTGCATCATTTCTGCTGCATGGTGGAGAGGGAGGGAAGGGATACATCACATACAGTGACTAGCAAGTCATATTTAATTCTTTGCCATGAACAGCCTGTGACATGGTAGAATCCAGGGGCAGTGGGGTATGTGCTAGTTCGGGAAGGACACAGACACTAGTAAAACTTTTAAAAAATAGCTTTTAACTATTTAGCTGGTAGCTTGAACAAAATGTTTTGCTTCTAACATCTTCATTTCTTGCTTTTCTCTACCACTGACTGCCACTGCTATTAGGAAAGTTAGCAATGAGACAGGAGTAGAAAGGCAAGATTTTGTTATCTGAAGTATACCCATGCCTTACAGTACAAATGTGCCAAGAACCATCCCCTTCCTATGCAGCTGCTCATTTGGTTATGATCCTTTTCTTTTGCAAGTTTTCCACCTTCAGTTTAGAAACAAACAAAATGAACAGCCCAGCATACTAAGATTAACTGCTGCAAATCCTTCAGCTTTCGCACGCAAAGCTGCAATGTGCAGCAGTTCGGTGGCTGGCTTGTTGGTTGATGTGTCATCCATGCAGTAAAAGCAGGAACATCCAAGGGAGAGGCCAAGAAAATAGCTGAGGGAGCGAAATAGCTACAGATAACCAACTTGAAGAGGCGTGCATTTTTGAGTTTAAGCTCTCTGTTATCTTGTCCTAGCTCTCTGTGCATGTTAAAGCACAGAGATCTGGATTTTAACCCCACAGTGCCTCTGAGAACTTGTCTATTTGTCCCTCCAATTATGAAAGCCACCACTTCTGAAACAATTCTAAAATGAAGTTCAAAACTTGCTGAAGGTAATCTTAGGTTCTAACCAAAAATGCTTTGAAGAAAAAAAGGCAGGCTCTTGTTCTTAACTGAAGCGCGTTGCAATATGCTGCTTCTTTTCAAGGAGTAACAGATCTCCTTTAAAGTTCTACTTTTAACTCACTTCTGCTTGAGCTTACTTAATTCCATATTTCCCTCACCCTTCTTTTCAGCCTTAAATGCTTGTGTTTTGGGTATCTAATGTCGGTCAGCTTCTTCCCATGTTTTTTCATAAAGCAGCAAGTATCAAATATGAGAATGCTAACAGTGATGCCTATGGACCAATACTATACAAATTTAAATCTCTGGGAGTGACTGAATCTCTGGGGATAATGCTTTCATTTTAAGATTTGGATAACCAAATGGCAGGTTAAAAAGATGCTGCTGCTGTCTGTAGTTGTGTTCCCCACAGTGATTAAGAGATCAGGAACAGAAATGCACTGCCCTTCTACAAAAGTGAACATCCTGACTTATATGGCATTATCATCAAGGCTGTAAAAGGAAAAGGCTGAGTACAGAGGCTGAGGTTTTTGTTTTGCATTTGTTTTTAGCAGAATATTACAACACACACAGCAACGCTTCTTAGGCATTAATCAGACTTTAGAGCAAAATGACCACATCTCAATTTCTTGATAAGGTGACACTTTCTGTCTTGTACCATACAGAAAGGATTCTTCTCTGTATCCGCAGGAGGGCCAGCGCCCAGAGGAGCGAACTGCCCTTGTTAAGTGGGACACAAGGAAGGAGAAGTACAGAAGCAGAGAGCTTCTCTGTCACAAAGGAAGCTAAACAAGTGATGTTGCTCACTTGACACTGAGTATATGGGCAAGATATGTATAACAGCATGCTGCAAATTTTGTGGTTTTTTCTGTGCATTCAGAAATCATGTATTTATCAACCTGCAGTCCAGATATATTTCTGCACAGACCTTACATTGATCCACCAGAGAAAATCTGTGTTTTTAAGTTTGCACAAGCAATACAGAGTTGTCTCCTAGTCTTTAGTTCTCTTCTAGCTTGCAACTCAATGTCAGAACATCTATGACACAGTATTGTGCCCTTTTGGAGGAGTTCATAAACTGCTTGAGCTAGAAGTACTTAATTATTACTGAATTACAGTATTTGTTTACAAACAGGGGGAGGAGCAGCACTGTGCAGCGAGTGTTTCCTAAACATCTTGGACTAATCCTTCTCTTTGACTCCAGTCAGGCAAACCACAAGTACATCTGCCACCCAAAGGATGTGCAAGTTCCAAGTCACATCATGCAAGGATGAGGGGATTCTCCTCTGCAGAAAGGGGAGTCCTGCCCTCGAGCTGTCCCTGATGGCCCAGGATGTATCAGTCAGAGTCCCCAGTGAGAGGCTCCCCTTAACTTCACCCACTCCCATGCCCCCAAGAAAATTAACTCTCTCTTTACACTTATGGACTTTGACTTGCAGAAGGAGGAATGGGGGGGGTGCAGGAGGGGGACAAACACAGTGGAGAAATGGCAAGACATAATGTCCTCTTCTGCAGAAAATCATTATCCTTGTGGAAATAATAAAATTCATTCTCTTTATTGGCCATGCAACACTCACATCCCACTTCAATCTGACTTGAACAATGGGTGTTTTATCCAATATATGTATCCTTCTTCAGATGTAGAATCAGAACAAGAGATGAACAGCTGGCTCTGTGCTACAGTGAGGAAACTTGGTTAGGCCTGATGTGCACAAAGAGCCTTTCTCATTACAGAAGGCAAAATAAAAACTTAATGATTTAGATCCATGAGAGTAATTATTAGTCACTATTTCAAAAAAAACATATGTAATATTTTTATGACAACAGTATAGACTTCTAAAAAAAAAAGGAAGAGTAAGAAGTGAAAAGAAACCTGCACACACTTAAAAGAAGAATTTTTAACCATTAAAATACTAAAATATTTTAATTATTAACATTTGTATTACTGATGTGACAGGGACTTTATTGTAACATTCTATGATCTTCCTTCAAACAATAACAAACAAAAAAACCCAAGACTGAATCCATACAAGGAAACAGACAGAAGTTACCTCAGATTCTAAATAAAAGATTAAATCTGCTAATACCATGCCAAACTGCCATTGTCTGTTTGATAAAAATCTTTTTGACCCACACTAAATATGTATCTGTCCTGTACTTATCACTGACATAACAAGATCACAAGTAATCTAACAGAGTTTTAAAATATTAACTTTTGTAGAAGTGTGGACCTTAGACAGACAGGTCCTCTATGTACAGGTACACTTCTCTTCTGTAAATCCACATCTTTAAGCTTTGCTAAAACACAATGATACTGTTATATATAATACATGTATTATACACAGTGTATACACACAGACATGAGCATGTACATATGACACAGGCTGTAGGCAAAATAATTATATTTAGTATTCTAGATTATTTCTATTATTCAATATGCTTAAAATACATCCTCTTAGATTTTGCTTGCTAAACTGTGGCATGTCTTTTCTGTGTATCCATAAGTGCAAACTGCCTGTTATGTACCCAGACAGTAATCAGAACATTTTAAAGACCTCACATGACTGAGAAAATGCAAAATATGCTTGTAGCACGTGCAAGAATTAATCCTGACCTATTAGCAAATCATCCTGTTTGATAGTTGCACTGCTTGCTGGAGAGTGACTGATACTAACAAAATAGCATTTACTTTTCCATCCAATAGTTCTTGCCATAGATGATGACTGTGCTGCCCAGTACACAATAAGTTGCTTTATTTTGCTCACCTAACTATCTTCCTTAGTTTCACAGCTCAGTAGACCACAAAAGTCACCTTCTACTAGCCTTCCCAGCTTGTTCTGCCCTTCATTGCGAAGTCAAATGGCATACATTCATATGTGCACACAAACATATATGTTTGCCCTATGATTTTTGATAAAAAACATACAAATTAAAGAGAAAAGTTCTTCCAGTTATATTTAGAGACCTGGTAAATTGACAAATCTGTATCTATAGTCTCGTTATATCCTAGATCCTGTGGACATTTCATACTATAAGTTATACTGAAAAAATCAAACAACTTAAAACTGGGAATTTTCAGAGCAGTATTTCACTGGTTTTCTGTTTCTTAAGTTATACTAAGCAGTTGCAGTATCAAACAATACTCGCATCTGAACTGGGCAGATTTTGTTTGTTTCTCTCACAAGCATGAAGTTTCATCTACAGTTCTGGTCCAGAAGCTGTGCATGTGATGTGCCTGACTCAATTTTTAAACAGTAGAGATACATAGCTATGATTTTTGCTCACAAAGCAGCTTACAGTTTGGTGGATTTTTCCATTTTAATAACAACCCTACAGGTTCAGAGGAAAATGACAGAATACATCATAAACACCAAAGATGGTCTAGGAGAAAAACAATGCCTCTAACTAGGAAAGAAGAAAGACTGAGTAGAGGAGAGGAAGAAGATAGGATTCTCCTCCAATATCTTCCATAGCTTTGACTTAGCACTTCTCTGTTTCCTCCTCTGTTTCTCTTCCAATTTTAATCTGAATGCAAACAGTTTTCTTTCAGCATTATTACTGTTGCAGACTCAATGTTAAGAACTCAAAAATAAAAATAAAGCAACTCCTAGCCCTCTATGAAACTTTACTCAACATTAGAAAGAAATTCACTAAAAATTACATAAGATGCATGACCCTGAACTACCAAGAGACAAGGAATCCAAACATAAAGCTGATGCTGCAAGCTACCTTTCCATCTAATTTACGTACTAAGATCTGACAGTACACAACCTATGCAACATTGTGTTTTCTCAGACTTGCATCTGAGAGCAAGCAACAAAAAAATAGGTAAAAAAGAGAGTCTATTAAACTAGCATCTCAGTTAAAATACAGATATATTAAATCATTTTGCTGACAAAATTATTAACATGCTTTAATAACTACCTTCTGTAATACACTAGAAATTATCCACACTATATTAAAACACTAAAATTTTAATATAAAACTTTTCATACACTACCAGTATGCCTGTTTCACCCTGTAGGGCTGGTTACTGAACAGACTCATAACAGAAGTACCGAACATGCAAAGCAGCAGTCACTGCTTGTTAAAGAGCACAAAAACATGGAAAAAACTCTGATTTTCTCATGCATAAACAGTCATTAAAATAATAATATATATACATTAAAAACTTTAATGTAATTACTTAAATTATGCTCTAAGTGGAACTCAATTTTTAACCACAGCAATTACTGAAGTGTTTCAGGACCTCAAAACCTCAGAGATGTGGGTGGCTCTTTTAGATGGCAGTCTCTTTGGAAGCGGGAAAACCAAAGGAAGGAAGTTATGACTTCCTTGCTCTGTGGAGAAGTCTTACTATTACATTTCCTGTCAACGTCTACCAGTTGAAATGCTTTGTTTTGTAACAGTTAGCAGTGGTCCTACATTTCTAAATTTAATGCAAAATAGAAAAGAAAGTATACAGTCACAGAATCACAGGGGTAGGAAAAGACCTCAAGAGATCATCGAGTCAACCTCCCTGCTAAAGCAGGTTCCCTACAACAGGCCACAAAGGTAGGCACCCAGATGAGTCTTGAATATCTCCATAGAAGGAGACTCCACAACCTCTCTGGGTAACCTGTTCCAGTGCTCCGCCATCCTTACTGTAAATAAGTTCTTCTGCATGTTTGTATGGAACTTCCTATGTTCAAATTTTAGGCCATTAGTCTTCGTTCTATCGTTATGCACCACCAAAAAGAACTTGGCCTCATCCATTTGCCACTCATCACTCTTAAGATATTTATAAACATTAATTAGATCTCCCCTCTGTCTTCTTTTCCTCAGGCTGAACAGACCCAGGTTACTCAGCCTTTCCTCATACAGGAGATGTTCCAGGCCCTTTGTGACCCCCTTCTGGATTCCTTCTAGGAGATCCCTGTCTTTTTTGGACTGGGGAGCCCAGAACTGGGCACAGTAGTCCAAATGTGGTCTCATCAGGGCTGAGTAGAGGGGGAGGATCACCTCCCTTGACCTGCTGGCCATGCTCTTGTTACTGCACACCAGGATACCATTGGCACTCTTTGTCACAAGGGCACACTGCTGGCTGATGTTTGATCTGTTGTCTATGACAATATCCAGGTTCTTCTCCGCAGAGGTCCTTTTCAACAGGTGATCCCCTAATCTGTACTGATGCATGCAGTTATTCCTCCCCAGGTGCAAGACTTGCTCTTGTTGAATCTAACCAGGTTCCTCCCTACCCAACTCTCCAGTGTGTCCAGTTCTCAATGAAATGTAGCACAGCCTTCAGGCATGCCAGCCACTCCTCCCAGCTTTGTATCATCAACAAACTTGATAAGGGTGAACTCTATACCTTCATCCAGGTCATTGATGAAGATGTTGAACAAGACCTGATCCAGTACCAACCCCTGGGGAACACAGCTTGTTGCAGGCCTCCAATCAACTCTGTGCTGCCGATGACAACTCTCTGAGCTCTGCCAGCCAGCCAGTTCTCAATCTCTCTCTCCCCTCTCTCATCTATCCCACACTTTCTAAGTTTCATAACAAGTATGTTGTGAAAGATTGTGCCAAACACCTTGCTGAAGTCAAGACACACAATAGACACTACTCTCCCCCCATCTACTCAGCCAGCAGAGGAAAAAAAAAAAAAAAAAGACAAAAAAAAAAGACAAAAAAAAAAGACAAAAAAAAAAGAGCAGAGGAAAAAACTGATTTGTACAGACCAGAGAATTATGAGACTGAAATAAGAAAGAAAAAAAAAAGAGGGAAAAAAAAAAAGAAAACGGTGACCAGTACCACAGATTGAGATTAATCATAGAATCATAGAGTGGTTTGGTGCAGAAGATACTTTAAAGGTCACCTAGCTCCAACCTCCAAACGTGGGCAGAGACACCTCCCATTAGACCAGGTTGCCCAAAGCCCCAGCCAACCTACTGCATGCTGCACTCATAAAAATCTGCACCAGCGGAAGTGACACATTGTCGCTGCTGCCACTGCTGAAACTCACCATCTACCACTCATTGCGCTCACTTCCCCTGTTTGGTCCCCATAAACATTCAGCAAGCTTCAGTGAATGTCAGTGGGTGCCATTCTTCCCTCACGGAGGAATTCAGTTCCACACCTTTGCTTCATACGCCCTCCCACATCAGACACCGTTACATCAGACTGCCCCCTGTTCTGCCATCTGCCACATGGCAACAAAATGTAATGAAATACTGGTGGGAAAGTTGAACCTCTACTGCCATACCACCAGCGTCCATCTCTGAAATCATGGTCTGTTATAATAAAACAGTAGGAGGCATTACTTTCAAAGCAGTTCTTGTATATGTAGATTTTAGCAATATCCATGCAACATTCTCATCTTTTTTTTCTTTCTTTTGTTCTTTTTTTTTTTTTTTTTTTTAACTTTTTCAACATTTTTTTATCTAGGGATAAAATTGGCACTGACACCCTGCATTAATTATATATTACAGTAAAGCATTTTCCCTCTGTCATTTTTGAATTGGTATAATTTTTCTGTCCTGCTGGATATAAACTCTTCATCTTTCAAGCTTGTAAAAAAGCACTAGGAGAAGAATATAATATGTCTGCTATACTCAGTAGTAAAACAAGTCAGTGCTTGGCAAACCAGGTGAAAGTTCACAGATTATCAAAACACAAAATATTCCGTGTGGAACTCTGGTCAGGGCTAATAACATAAAGGTAATATTTTTTTGCTGATAAAGACAAATATATAACCACAAAGTTTATCCTAGTTCACTGAAATCAGTTTATAGCAGGAAGCAGCAGCTATGCCAATTCATAGTTTATTTATTCCTGAGACATTTTAGCGAGTGCTCAGTCCCTGTATCTAACTGAATCCATTTAGTTATTGGTCATACTGGACATGCTGAAACAAATGGTCAAAATAGGAAGGTTACATGTTAGTTGAAATGCATGCATTTTTAGCCAGTATTTCCATCTCTAGCAGTACACCACAGAAATCTCACCTCCTCTTTCTCAAGGGGTTAAATTTATAAGGTTGACATATGAGGTAGTAAGAGGACAAGAGATAGAAAGGCTCAAAAATCACCAGTGGCAGATCAATAAACATTTGGCTGTACAAGTTCTTATCTCGCTTTTGTTTTGAAACACAAAGGTTTTCCTACTGGGAGGAGTAAAGGGTTTGGTTCCGCCGGTCCACCTCACAGTACAGGTCCATTTCAAAAATGAAGTCAGGTTTACAGACAGGTTATTGCCTAGATACAAAATATCCTTTATTATAGATTTTTTGTCACTGAAATGCAAATTCAGTTCACAATAGTGATTTTAAAATTGTATTTACTGGAATTATGTTAAATAGTACTTTAAATTAAATACTTGATGATGAGGATGAATGATGGCCTAGAACATATTTCAACAGTAACAGTATTCTATTGTTAGAAAACTTTGAGAACTTCTAGTATCTGATAAATGAAAATCTCTTCTATCTAACAGAATGACTGAGGAAGTTCCCTGTCTCCATAAGAGAGATTACAGTATACATGACTGTGGGACAACAGGCACATGTGGGATCTTATTAGCCATTCTTGGTTTTCTCCAGATCATGTGCTACAAAGGCAGAAAAAAAGAAGACTTGTATTTTCCCTCATATTTCCTACATTTTATTCCCTTTTATCTATTTTAAAAGTCACTGTCAAATTCCAGGAAACAAACAGTTTAAGAGCCATCTCCTTACAAACAATAACTGGTGATCCGGAAGGGGGAAAAAAAAAATAAATGTTTTTCTTGCAGGGCAGACCACAGAGTTGTTCTTCACTCATGTTCTACAAGCCAAGATTGGGAACTTTACAGGCATATCCCATCGTGTGCTCAGATATACCTCTGGCTCTTGAAACGTACTTATCCAGTGGCAATGAGTTCTACAGCCCAATTATACTCTACATGAATAAGTGCTCCCTTATATTCATTTCAGCTATGGCTTTAGTGTGGTTTCCTTCACACCTAGATTGACACAAAACATGTCCTGACACTTAAAAGTAATAACAAGTTATAAAACAGAACTTAAGCTAAAACAATTAAAAAAGAAAGAACAGCAATCCCCCCACCCACCCAACTTTTACACTGAAATCACGTTTAACCACCACACTGTCCCTGAAGCTACACTGGCCGTTTTCATGTTTTCTAGCAGGGTTACCACCAGCACAGCTCCAGCTGAGCCACCAGCATTTTCAGCAGTGTGTTTTCTAATCATCCTCAGAATAGCCAGAAGTAAGTTACTGCTGCTTTGAAAGAATTTACATTAGAAAATGTCTGTCTCTTGTTAGCTAGGCTGAGTACTGGAAACACTAGCAGCCAGTTGTAAAACTTCATTTGTATCCAGAATTCCAAACCCATTATTTAATTTGTTTGGAAAAAATGTAACTTGAAAAAAAAAAAAAAAAGTCAACAAAATAATTAAATAAGAAGACGTGTTTGTTATTAAAGATCCATAAAAATGCAAGTAGGCTTGAAATCCAAAGGATCTGAAAATTAACACTGCAAGTACATAAAAAGAAAAGCATACTGAATAGGGCTGGCTGGAAAACAACAATTCCATTTTGCTAAACATTTCAAGGCTTTGAAATTTGTTTTTGTTCCAATATGAAACAAAAATGAGACTTTCTGAAAGTTTTCATGAAATGAAAAAGAGAGAGAGTATTCACTCCCTCTGGAGCTGAAAAAATCTTCCCAGTAAAATTGTCTCCAAAATAGATAAAGTTTCTGTGAAACTTTCTGGTTTTGATGAAACAGCATTTTTTCAACAGGAAAAAAGTGTCAGATGAAATATTATAGCCATTCTAATAGCAAAGGCTTATCAAGATAGAATGTTTTTACCAGAATAAATCATTGAGAATTAAACCAATCTAGTAATATTTATATAGCTCCCCATGTGGATACTATATCGCTTCCCATAGAAAGATACTGAAAGATAACTCTGTAAGATCTACTTAAAGTGGAGTTGTTTTTTCATCTAACATATTTAATACATTTTATTTTAAGAAAGTAAAAGAAATCAAAGAATTAGCAAGATGAAGGAGATACCATAACGTCAATTTATTAATTAGTTTGGGGATTTTTCTGAAAGCCTGTGGATGCTCTAATTCCAAAATAAGAATGGTTTTATCATTTGAGAGGGTTTTTCAGTGTTTGGTTTGTTTGCTTTGTTTTTTTTTTTTGCTTTGTTTTGTTTATTAGAGACACTTAAACTGTGCTTTCAAAAATGTATAGTCCTTATTGAATTAAGCTCCTAAATACCAAGGAAAAATCTTTTCTTGAAAACTTCAACTCAGACTAAAAAGAACAGAAAAACAGAAAAAAAAACATATAAGAGAGATGAATTAACAATTTTAAGTCTTTGAATCTACTGAAGAGGAAGAAAATTCATATTTTATGAACCACTACATAAGGTAATTCTTCTAAATTCCATTATCTGCTAAGTGTGTTTTTGCGTGTCAGCCTATTTACGCTGATTTGGGAGTATGACTGGCACAAGTGCAATTGGATCCAGCTGATGCCTACTTGATGCCCTAAAAATGGCAATGAGGATATTTAATTGAACAGAACCTGATTCAGTTGTTCCAAAGAATACTGACCACATAAATAATTAAATGGAAGATAACCACTGCCTGCCACAGCACTCAACACATTCTTCTCAAACTGTTCTCACCTTCCTCTTGTAGTTCTTTGCAAAATTTTCATTCCAGCTAAACAGCAGAATTTTCCTTCCCATCTCTTGCAGTACTGCTCAAGGTCTTTTGCAGAATCCAGACACTGTAGCTGTACTTCGCTGAACATGCCATAGGCATCCTGGACAAGGAGGCATAACCTGTAAAACATTCCTGTTACTCATTTATTCTTGTTCATAACAAAATGAACAAACTTATCCTCTACAACATCTGAAGAAATCCTACCAAATAATGAATACTAGTACCAGTACCAGTAAACGAAACCAATATCATCAAAGGTTTTCCCATATATATCTGCAGGAGGTAACAAGGCCATAAAAAAGAGAAGTCTTACTGAAATTTACAACAAGGTGTTTCCATTCAGGATGAGAGAAACTAACTGCTAAACAATATATGCTTTGTGTATCTATAAAGAAAGTCAAATTTTTACTTACCTTGAGGTGAATTTTTCAGTGCAGACAAAGCAATGATGCAAACATATGTATGTGTATAAATATAAAAATATCTACTTCAAAATAAACAAAGCAACATATTTCACAAGTAATAATCACAAATGTTGAAACTGGTAAAGTAAGCACAACATTTTTTCTGACTTCAAAAGAGTTCTGAGGATTCAAAACAATGAAATGTCAATTTTATTACAATATTGAAAAAACAACATGAGTAAATTCAATATTGGGTATGGAAAAAGTCCAGAGGGATTATTTTAAGGAGGTAATTAAAAAACCTGCTAAACAAACAATTTGATTCAAGTTATCTATGGAATCAGAGCTGGGAACCATTGCTTAACCAACTTGTTGGCATTTCAAGAAGATATTACCATCATAGCAGATAAGGCAAAATCCAGTGGATGTCATACATTTAGAAAGACAAAAATGCACTTCACAAAGTTGTGCACCTGAGATGAGTCACAACAGTAGCTTAAGTCATGGAGGAACGAGGGTGCTGTCTACAAGGTGAGCTTAACTGCCTGCCAGAAAAGACAGTTAAACATGGACACTTTTCAAACAGCAACAAGAAATAGCTTTGAGGGTAGCACACAACTTTCTTTATTTCTAAATAAAACTCAGGAGTGTAGTAAGTAGCAGAATTCCGGGACAACCTGCTTCAGCAGAGGACCAGAAGACCTTCAGAAGGCCTTTCCAACCTCAACCACTCTGTGAGTCTGTGATTCAGTTCATTTCAAAAGTTGATGCCAAAACTACCTTCTCCAGAGAAGTGCCATTGTTCACAACAAGCCAACCCCAAATGCTTATGGAGAACACTATGTAATTCACTATAGGCATCCCAAAAACATCCAACAGTAGTCATTACATCTCTAAAAAACTTATTTCAAATGAAACGAGCTCCTACACTTCTCTGTAAGAAATCTTACATTTTCTTAGTAGGGAGATTTAGGCACACAAAAGACCATTAATTATGGTTTCCTTGTTCATTGTGAACTAATTTTTTTCTATATTCTACAGAGGATGCAACTTTCTGAAGCCTTTTAGAGATTTGTAGATGCTCAAGCACAAGCTAATAGTTTTCATTTTTTAAATGCAAAAGCTGGATTTGAGGATGAGAGAGTGGTAGGACTGAGCACAAATGAAGGCCACATATTTTCTCTGTATCTTTAACTATAAGGATTACACAAAACAAAGTCTTCACCAGGCAAAGTAAAGCAACATTATGTACAACTTCTCTATAGCCTGGCAACGTTGGGATGTCTTTCACAGCCATGGAATACTGCCTCTACCTTGAGCAATGACAAACAAGAAGAAAACAAATGCTGTTGTGAAGCGTGAGCTGGAAGGATACATATCCCAATTTGTGGCATGAGTGATGCTCCCAGCTTAGACAAGTGTGTGACTGGCCTAACACAAAAATGTCTTAAGTAGCTTTATCGCTAGCTTCATTTTCTCTGTAAAACACTCAGTGAGATCCCTGTGGGTTGGTATCACACAATCATCTCGAACTCAACAAAGACTGTTATGCTATGGCTACAACAGCACAGAAGCAGAGCAACCAATGTCGCTTGCCATGTTAGGGCCTTGCAGCCACTTTCAGTTCTGTCAAGTTTTAACTGATTGGACTGAAACTTCTTTTGCTGTTGTTTTGTTTGGAAAAACAAAGCTAATATGCTCTAAATTTTTCTGAAAACCAGACTGAAGAGAACAGAAAAAAAAAAAATCAAACAGTTTTGTTTATACTAGCAAAACATTCAGTGACTCTTAATTGTGAAAAATCAGGTCTTCATATCTTGGAGCAAGCAAGGGCCAACTGAGCTAGTGTCTTAGATCCAATCAGTTCAGCAGACTGTTACTGATCACTGGAATTTCTCCTGTCTTTAGTGAGAAATAACTGAACCTAAGTAGGCCTCAGACTAACTGGCACCATGCTCACATTAAGTCCTCTGGGACACATTAATTGCCCAAATAAAATTAACTCAGTTGGTGCCGAATATATCAAGCCACTGAAAGTGCATTTCCCTCATCCTCTTAAGCCAAGCAAAGAGGTGGTTGCTCTCACACATGGAAATCTCAATTTCCCAGGTTCCAGCCTGCACATTTCCAGCCCTTCACGGTGACAACTTTAATTACTAGGGCAGGAGACAGATCTAACAACAACAACAAAAAAAATTAAATACTGTAGTCTAATAATAAAGTCAAACAGTAACAATGTATAATAATAACATATAATAATCATTATAATAATCCTCTGATCAGCTCCCTGACAATGAACTCACTGAAAATAAACTCCAAGTTGCACAGAGTACTACTTCTAGATGAGGATGCATTCTAGTCAGCATTAGGGGCTGAAGCTCTCACTCCAGCTGTCTAGTGTATGCAGCACAACATCCTAGGTCATATGATGGGGGAACAGTCATCAGATGACGAAGCTTGATAATATAGAAGTAAAGGAAGAAGTACATAACTTGATGTTCATATTACAAACGTGCCCATTCATACTAGGAACATGTTCATGATTATTAGTGCAATGAAAAAAATAACAAAACTGAGCAGCAGATCCTCTTGCCCCAGACTCAAAACATTTGTTGTATTAGGGTCACATACGTGAGCAGACACTTAATATACTACTGCACTCACTTTAACAGCATCCAAAGGTAGACATGACTTCTCTACAGCGTGAATTTAAAATGAAATTAATATATCCACTCATCTGGAAGACAGAATTTCAGAAATAATCTTGAGATCCCTGATTTTTAGTCTAAAAGATGAGGACCCAGACAAACTCTACAAGTGGAACTTCACAAACAAATGTTCAGTGCTTCAGAACTCTTCAGAAAATAGTACGAAATGAAATAATGACAAAAACTTGAAATATTCTCAACATCATTTGATGCATCTCATTGTGATTAACTAGATAACACTACAGGTACTTAAATGAATAATTACTGATTTTTCTTCTTAAGGTTATGCTAAAATCACCTGAATCCTACAACAGACTCAGTGATGCATCTGGAGAACCATTCTCATGTTCTATGAAACAGATTCTGTTCTCATGGTTCTGTTCTTACTGGTATGTAGTCCAGCTGCCTACAACGCCGGAAGGTACATAGCTTTATTTCCTCACCAGCACTGTTTTTTTTAGGTTGTTCTCATATTATTATCTAGAAAAGTGGATTTCTAATATTTTCTGAAGTCATACTGTTGCTCTCATATTGCAGTTCTTGCAAATTAAGTTATAGCAGCAAGTCTAACTATGATCACAGAACAGTTTGTCCCATGATTTTTGCTCCCTTTGAAGCTCACTGCCAGGATGAAAACCTATGTCTGACTTACAAGACAAGACATAAATTCAAACTTAATACTTGGCCCCAGGAATTAAACACTTCTATTTTGTGCATAGCTATTCAAAATTCTTTTTCCATAAAATGCAGCATTTGTACTGAATCAGTCAATCAGTGAGAACATACCTTTACCAATGGCAAATGTGTTACTGAATTGTTAGAAAAAGGGAGAATATTGCCATTTTTTATCAGAGGTATTCATGCAGTTAGGAAATTAAGGCCATCTTCATTTCTGAGACAACAGGATAAAACCCTATATAAGATGTGAATTTAAAATCTGGCATTGGAAGCATAATTTTTTCACGCAAAGGAGCAGATAATTCATTCCAGGAGTGAAGGGTGGCAGGAAAAGCAATAGAGGAGTGAATGCAGACTAAGGAAAAGGTGAAATATGACTCACTGGTTATAACAAAGGGGGTGAAGATAGGGAACGATAAGAAAGTGAGGCAGAAATTAGCCTTATTTTTTTAAAGTAATGGCACAGTAAGTCTCATGGAAAAGCTTGGGAAAATTTTGTTCATTTGCTAATAGCCTGGAGCAAAGATTAGGGGCTGGGGGAAGACAAGACTGATTAGTCTGCGTTATTTTTATGACGGTGCTAATATTTAGGACAAAATGGCTCCCAGTCGAAATCTGGAGACGATTACAGGATTACACCGTCATGCCGTTCTCCTTAGTTAGTCACTTCTTCTGGGTACAGAGAGCAAGTTCTTGTTTTGGGTTTTTTGTTTTGTTTTGTTTGTTTGTTTGTTTGTTTCCTAATACTTTTATACACACAAAAATCATATCTGTGCACATTGCTACCTTGTATCAGGCAGGTAACTTTCCAGAGAGGTCCAAATGACCAAAAATCTTCTTAAGCTTTCATGCCTTCCAGCCATCTCAGTGGTTAGTAGAAAAGAATAAGAAAAAAGATTACCTGAAGAGATGACACAAGCAAAAAGGCCAAAACTGACTGATGGTACAGGGATTGCATTTACTAAGGTGCATTTATAGAGTCTTGTGAAAACAAACAGCAGAAATTTATCATAAACAGATTTGAACTAACAAGTAACTGTTTTGCCCTAGGACAGGAAGACAGTCATATGGACCGTACAAGCTTTCTTCTGTGCATGGCTAAGCTATGAAGTCCAACTGAAGGAGCATGACCGGCAGACAAATGCAATGACAAATGCAGTGATCAGAAGAGACTTATTGTTCTGATGGAAAGTAAGGAAAGAATCAGGGAAATGTCTGAAAACAAACTACATTGTATCATCTCTGATATTTGCTCAGTCTTTATGTTAACCACCCCAGAGACAGTTGTTGCTTCTTTTCTTTGTGTGACAGAAGGACTTATCTCTGAGGCGCGGTCCTTGTAGAGGCATAAAGCACACATAAACAAAACTCCCCTCTCTCTTAATCACCAGAGGCACAACACTACCTACACAATTCCAATCCAGCAACTTGTCTGGTCAAGTCTCAAGGTGGAGCTGGTTAACTCCTGCTAATATGGCTCAGATTCAAACTGTAACCTGCAGGACACCACCCTACAGGGATTTGATGTATTCCTACCTTACACAGAGCTATATTACCTCAGAAAAATCAAAGCTCAGTTCACTCGTCTAAATACAGAGGATAGCTATCTATTTCCCTCATCCTCCACATCAACAGAGGGATTTCCCTATTAAAAGCCCCACATTCACTGGATCCGATCCTAAACTGCTACATGTTCCCTTTTAAAAGGTATGAACCTGACATAGCCTTCCTCATCCTCTGAAAATTCAGAGTACTCTGTTCCAAAATCCATGCCATTCGCTGTCACTAAACAAAAGCTCCAAGGAGCTGCAGTAACTGTGGATTGAACGGACTTGGACTAGATGGCCTTCAGAGGTCCCTTCCGACTGTAAGGATTATAAAAATCTATGATATAGCCTTTCTATACATAGGTCACAGAGGTATAGAAGAAAACATAAGCATCGCTATTTCCAATTTATAAGGGCTCAAAGACTTCTAAGCCGGTGCTCTGATTTGAAACACTTGAGGTAACCAAACTGAAAATAGGAGGTTTCAAATAACTGAAAAGCAGAGTTTATGACCAATTTTTACTAGACATTTATGGAAGCACCAAGAAGGAAACAGAGAAGAGGGTTCAAGAATGTTGGATCTGGCAGAGAGGGAACAGAACACGCAGCTATCACTGGACACACAAGTTCTCCAGTTAGAGATAGCCTATCTTTAAAAATGGATTGGTGGGAACTGCACATGTGACAGGATTACAACCAGGGAAATAAGCAATTCTTATCTCAGCATCTAAAATAGAAAATATGTAGCAGAGGCCTCCTCAGTCTCGGGAAAGGAATCTTTTCTTTGCAGATGATTCTCAACACGAGCATAACAGAATATTTACACACCACCCTTTGCAAATAACGCCCTACAGGAACTATACCAAACCCACCATTTTGTATTTTCCTTGGTTTTAATTCCATTTTTATATGTATGTTAAAAATAAAATGTAAAAAAATGAAAAACAGCATGAGAGGGTAGAAACTAACAGTTGCTTATTTTTATTCACTTCTTTGAATAGTCAATTGCTTCAATACAGACTGGAAAAATCAAATGTAACTTCCACAAAGTCTTTCAGGCACCCTCACATGCTGACTGCTTTCTCCATTTCTTCATTCAGGTTCATTCTTCCACCTACTACTTTCTCTCTACAACGTGAAGAAGCACATACCTTTCGTTGTGAGCCACTTTTGTGGGAAACTGCTTTCACACGTAGGAAGAGTCCTGTATGAGCCAAGCATAACAGCACACCTGCCTTTTTAATGCAGAACATGCACATTTTGAATGGAGCTCCTCACTGCAGCTTTCTGACTCAAAATGTGGAACAGCAAATGCTTTGTGAGAACTACTTACAAATACTTGCGAATGGATACTTTTGCAAAACAAAATCAGACAGGTTTTGATATGTGCCATGATGACCATGGCTTCACAACTGACAATTTTTCAGCATAACCCTTTCTTCTACAAAGTTTTCCTACAGCACCAAAAGAACTTCTTAAACTTCCCATCACACACTGCCTCTAAGTGCACTTTCAAATCCTTAATCTGTCTTATCTGCAAGCAAAGTTTTACTTTTAAAAGTAAACAAAACATTTAAAATGATAAAACGGCATTCTTACCATTCACATAAATGCAATATGAAGCCTAAGCTATAATTTCAGTTATAGAGCTGCAATTGACAAATATTTTCAATATCACATCAAAATTTCAGTTATGTCAGATCCATAAATTAATATGAAAGTTATGCCGTATCAATAGTTTTAATTCAAAGTAACTATACAACATAAAAAATAATATAGCAACAGTTGGTTTGGAAGACAGGAAGCTGAAGAAAAATAGATACCTCAGTACCGGCTAAAAAATGTGTAACAGTTCAGCCACAGCAGACCAGTAAGGCCTTTCCCACTCCAGATCCCCCCCCACATCTCTCCCTTACAACACTAAACTGCACATAATTTATGGTCCTCCTGCTAAAATGCATTCCATAGAGTTTGTTACGCAAATAAAAACAAATTTTGGGTGGTAACAAAAAAGCAAGCACATCAGACTGTCCCAGCTTGTTTCAGACTCATATGCTCTAAAATGTAGTAGCTTTTAAAAAAAAGAAATGATACACACATTCCTCAGGTTCCTCAGTGTCCTCAGTACCGCTAATTCAGTATCAATTTAGAGGAAAAAAAAGATTTTCCCGTATGACTTACTTATCGAGAGGAAAACATATATTTCAGAAACTTACAGGCTCCACTGAAAACTTCAAATCTGTTATGGATGATCTCCAGCAGAAAAATCATGTTCCATATATTACATGTAATTACCATCCAGTCATTTACAGTACTTATCTGTGAATCTGAGGAGGAGTTCTTTGTTTATTTTTTTTAATCTTAAGACTACGTAATTACAGTTTTGGCATCCAAGAATTCCAACAGTCAGTGAGGTGATGCCAAAAGATCTCCTGCAAGGTGCTCAGCACCCTCCTTTCCAAGAAAATCAGCATTCAAATGCTGATCCCGGCAACATTTCACATAATCTTTGCCATACTGCATTTCCTCCACACCTCAGTTTCTTATACGTAAAAATCAGAATAAAAGTCCTGTCCTCAGAGGGTGATTGAAAAATAACTGGTATCTAGAAAACTATAAGATGGTATCTAGAAGAATAGGTCCAAAATGTTTATGTTCTAGACCTCACTTGAGCTGAGGGAGGAGGCTATCTATTTATCTGTATCTGTACAGATCTGTAGTGGGCTTGCAGCAGCAACCCATGTCTTCTGAGCTACGGGGTTTTAGAGAACTGTAAACTCCTGCTGCAAAACCCATGGTGAATGCTTTACACAATTACAGCATCTGAAATGAAGCAAGAACATTGCAGCAGCAGTAAATAGGGATTCACCTGATTTACTTCTAAACCAGATAAATGGAATTTTAGAAGACTTTAGTAAAAAAATAAATAAGAAAGGGAAAAATAATGCACTAAATTAAAAAATAAAAAATAAATTTAAAAAAAGGACTGCCCATGTCAGAAGGCACAGAACATCCCAAAGTACATTCTTGGTAGCAAAGCATTATGCATGTGCTTCCACAGTGCGTGTGAAAGGTAAGTGAAATATGATAACGCTTCAGGATTTCTTTCAGAGCTGCGTCTGTACTCAATAAGACATTCTGCTGATTCAGTGCCACATCATCCCACTGAAATAGCACAAAAATATAATATTCGCCCAAAAAAGCAGAAGAACAAATGCAAAGAAGAAAAGCAGAAATTAAATCTTGCTGGGGCACCTGCTGTGTCAGAAAAGCAACTTTCTAGTGTTTCTTGAGGGGTCTGCCATTAATGTTTTGCTCTCATGTTGTTTTCCTTTCCTGTTGCTTCCTGTCTGCATTTCCTAGGTGTGTTTTTAAAAGAGGGAGAGGGAACATGTTTGTGTGTAGCATGTTTACAAGAGTTATGGTAGCAGTTCTCAGCAGTCCACCGAGAATTCTAGGAACTGGCCCCTGCTATTTTATTCTAGGTCAATGTCAGCTCATGTCAGGCAGGAAAGATCACACAGGACAGCTTGCTCCATCACACAGTCCTGGACGGAGGCCTCAATGGGAGAGGGAAAGCAGGCAAGCTGCGAGTGGGCGGAGTGCCTTCCCAGCACTCTACCAACCACTGCACAAGGAATTATGATAAACACCACTCTGGAAACCAGATACAACAGTACATTGTGTTCTTCTTCTGAAAAACAACCAGACTTCTACTCACTTTAAGTAAACAGTTAATCCTGTTTATCTTTTTCTTTTTCTTGATGAGTTGTTAACAGAACAATCTCTTCTGAAAGGCAAGTAAGAAGTTTGTGCCTTAAATTCATACTGATTTTCTCTTCCTTTAAGAGAAAAAAAATCAATTCAATACGTAAGCTTTCTACTATCAGCAAACAGCGTGGAATAACAAGCTTTCTTGGCTTAAACTGACTTAACAAAGCAAAGCCAACACTGAATGAAACCTTTCCCTCACTTACATATTTTATTTTGGAAAACTGAAGTTCCAAACAGAGCGTTCTGTTCATCTCATTTAACTCTTCCTATTCTGGCAAGAACAAAGAAATCCAATTAATGAATCAATAAATCAGGACGTGTGCTGTCCTTGAGCCTGGGCAAATTGTGGGCTGTATGCAGAGATCAGCTGCTAAACAGGATGGGGGGGTTCTCAGGTTCTCCTCGTGAGTGGAAAGAAAAAAAAAAGAGGGGTGAGAGTAATTGCCTGCAAATGAAGCAACAAAGTTTTTTGTTGTTGTTGTTGATTTGTTTGTTTGTTTTCCCCAGAATATTTATTCACTGTGCAAATACATCATATCCTCAACTTTCAATATTAAGGGTGACTAATTAGGAAAGCAGATGAAAGTGATTATGTTGTTTTGTTGGAATCTCCACATTCTACCTATTAACTACTCCTAACTGGGAATCTAGCTAGGTCCCCTGCAAGCTACCACCTTTTCCAAGGGGAATTCTAATTTTTAGCACTTAGGAATTTAAATAGATCTGAAAGTCAATAATGAAAGGGTCCTTAACATCTCCAGTCAGTAAAAGCCTGTTGATTTAGCTATTTATATTCATAAAAATACATGATTTGCAAAACTGAAAAAGGAGAAGGAAAATATTCCCGTTTTATTTTTGCTCATCTTGCACTCTCTGGGTCTAATCCCCTGCGGTTTTTGTGCAACCAATGTCATTCAGTGCAAAAAGGTAAATTCAGGTCTGGGAAAGTAAGAAAATAAAAGTCTGTTTTTTCAGATTTTTAAAATATTTTACATGCAAAACTTTTCTAGTCTTTATGCTTTCTCTTTGTCTTCCGCCCCTGACATCTCAATTTCTTCTTCTTTTTTTCTTTTTTTCTTTCTTTTTTTTTTTAAACACTTTTGTAACAACTGCTGAGTTTACTCTGCCCTCGGGAGCTAAGTGACAGAACAGGTTTCCAAAGTGACAGAAAAGGTCAAACCAGAGCTATTTCCCATTACAGAATCTGAACTCCGGAGGCAGCCAGCAACAGGCCAGGGCCAGAAACTGAGCTCAACAAAGCCCTGAGGAGCACCCTGGGGTCTATTCCCCCAAGTCCAGCACACAGCCCATCGCATCCTGCAGCCAAGAGTGGAGATGCCAGCACTGGGAGGCCAGAGTTGCTACTGAATACTTCATATTGCTCCAAGTACACCCTATGTTTCACCACTTTCCTCCCACAGTTGCACTTGCTTGGGGAAAGCACAGTTGCTCTCTGATGATCATGGCTTTAGCCCATGAAAATTCTCCCCAGGCTGAGGCAGGACTACAGCACTATAATGGAGACAACTCAGGCCAAGACGCTGCAGCCCTGAGCAGAGCAGTTCGTAGCAGCAGGACTGCAGAGGAGAAATATATGTGGATGAAACTTCTCTGAGGAAGCCACAGAAGAACGCAGCACTCTCTGCTTGTTAGAGAATCTCCTGTGAACAGGAGAAACAAGCAGTACATCTAAATCATCTAGCATGTAGTTGTAATCCACATACGAAAGAGGACTCTCCTTGACCCCACACTGACTGGCCCTCACCATATTTAAGGAGGGAATGCACCAGCCATGGTGCATTGGACATGGACAAGAAGTAAATCAATGGGAGATCACTGGGAGGTGAAGCAACAGCAGGAGGAAAACGGAGAAGGTGAAGAAAACAAAGACCAGGAGGAAATCTCTGATATTACCTCTTTCCTACTTTCCTTCTTACACCTCACTGATCTCCGTTTCTCTGGCAGTAAGAAATGGGGAGAATAAAACAGTCTGAAGCACCACTATAATCCCACAGATGCCCTGCTAGGATTACTTGATGAAGCATTTTCCACAGATACGTTTGACATTTTTTGATCCAAAATCAAGGACACAACAAGCACTGCTGGTAGAGAATTGCAAATGTCAACAGATTTCTAATTTGGAAATAGAAATTAAATTTGTCAGCCTTCTAGCTTCCATTAGAGCTTTTCAAAATGAGAAATCTCCTTTTCCGTTGCAGGTCGAGTAAAGTTCTATAAATTACTTTTAAATAAGCAACGTGTTTGGGCCATTATTCAAAGCTCACCCAAGTTACTATTTTTCCAGTGATTTCAATGAGCTTCATTTCATGCTGTGTAGAGAGTGGAGAAAACCAGGGCAGCACCAGTCACAACTCTCCACCTTGATTTCATTCAATCATTTATGCAAATTCCATGTTTATCTCCTAAAAGCTACTTGAACTGAACACCAATCAAGGATCAAACACTGACACAATTTTATTAACACCACATTTCCAATTTCCTATGATTTTAAAGAATCACTTTGAGCAGGATCCGAACTCACAGCACAGCATAGCACAAAACATGAATCTGAAGTCCCATATGCTAGTTTTGATTGGGCATCTTGAGACAGGAATAGAGAATCTCTCATTTCTTTCATCACTTTTGTTACCTTCACTTGCAACATGAATGAAGAGTTCAAATATTTTGTGTGCTTGTATGAAGTGACCTAAAAAAAATAAAATCTATTACTGTAACTCAATCACATTTATCCTGTACTGATGGCAGTCTTTACTTTTTTTTCTCACATGGAACACTAATTTATTGTAATGACATAATCAGCCATTACACTGGATTTAACATAACTTCAGTGAAATAATGAAAAACAATGTGCATGGTATACTTGATTCTGACTCTCCCTACTGTCTGAGAAAAAAAAAATGTAGTCCTGAATGTAAGAGTCTGTTCAAATATCAGTTGAGTACAGCTTGTTCTCACTAAATGTACTCCAGGAAAGAGAAAAAAAAGATGGCCAAATCCAATCAAAATCTACAGGAAGAGTTTAGAGAGACAAAAGATAATCGTATAAATTAAGACTTGATTAGGGCCCTTAGTAAACCTATCTATTCAGGTCAAAAGAGGTGGTTTAATATTCTGTGGTTAAGATTCTGCTTTCGCATCTTATCCATAAGAACATCAACAATAGCACATTGTTCTCCAATCACTGTGCTGGTTACAGCCTCTGATTCGGTTCACAGACATAAAGGGAGAGTAACAGCCACAGAAGCACTGCTTCCCTTGCATTTGGTTTTCCTTAGATAACAGCCATTCCAGGTCAGCATGAGACGCAACATCAGAGCCGAGATAACAAGATACCTTTTCTTTTAAAAATGTGGTTTCCTGCTGAAATTCATATAGACACATATGTTGTCTCATCCTCTTCCCTGTCACACATTCCTTCTGCAAATCAGACTTCATTGCATTGCATGAAGCAAGTGTTCTAACAAGGAATATGACTTCTACCTGCCTGTAGAGCTTCAGACAATACCACTGGACCATAAAAGTATTACTGTTGCTCAAAACCAAATCAAGCCAAAGTTTTGGTGTATGGGGATGAAACGTTTAAAGATCACTTGTTGCTGCTCATCCTTCTTAACAACAGGCAATAGGGATAGCATTTGTATTTTCAGAGTTCTGTCAGCATTTCAGAGGTTAAATTTTTCCCTCTCAGGCTCTCCACTAAGTAGGGTCTCTTGTCATTACGGAATCTTAAACCAAGCTGCTGGACTACTTCTTCAGTCTGGCTTGCTTTCTGTACCACAACGATGCATTCAAGAAATCATCAGACAAAATTTGTACACCGTTTCAGGAGTGTTCTTTCCTACTGGTCATGTAATAAAATCATGAGCATATGAACATGATGATACTTTACATAAATATAGGCCACATTTTTTGCACTTTCTCTTGCCATGGAATACTTCCTTCACAGTGATCTCCACTGCCAAGTATTTTCAGACACAGTAAATTTTGAATCATACACCATTGTAAAATTCTAGACTGAGCATAAAAAGAGCTCACATTTAAAAAGCAGAGATACTCTAAAACAAAAAAAAGCCTCAAAAAATACTTTAAAAATGTCCATATTAATGCATGTGCTTTGTGATGACCCATTTTTCAAATATGTTTCAGAACTTCTACCACTGGATTAAGTGTGAAAATACCAACTTGAAAACACAGTAAGTGAATCCCGCTTGGATTAATCTAAGCACTTTGGTTTACCTATTAATAATAAAAAGGTTAAAAAAAACATAACTGAAATGGCATTTCTAAACAAGTGGCTTCAGAGTAGGAAAATGGCATTGTTTCAAAACATAGCATTTCATCAATTTCACAATTTTTAAACTGGTTGTACAAGCTTTTCCTAACTTTTATTTCATTTTATTTTTACAAAATGAGCTAACAAAAATAATTTACTTGAACAATTCTCAGCTATTTTTCCTAGAAATATTTTTTTTCAGAACTATGATGCAGTAACTATTCATTAATTTTCAAGGCTTTGTTTTGACAAAGCAATTATCCAACATACCAAACAATAATTATCCACTATGTCTGTAAAGTAGAAATGTAACATGCATTTTTCTCTTCCCCTCTTTCTCTTGAAATAGCTTATCGAAAAATTTCAATATACAACATCTTTTTAAACAGAAGCAAAACTGGGGAAAGCTATAAAAAGACCACTTGTGTGTGAAAGACTCCAAGTTACACAACTCACACAAAAGTGTATTTTTGTTTACATTTTTTCTGTTTGTTGAAAATATCCTATTAAAGTTTAAGAAAATTATAAACTTGATGCAAAAAGCTAAACTCTCAGTTTAGAAGAAGAATAAAAAACCCTGTGTCCAACAAAGATAAAAAAAGAAGTTGAGACTCCTTGTGACATTTCTGGAGGCCCAATATAATCGTGGCTGTCTTCCCAGAGGGCAACCAAGGCTGGGTATAGCCACTGATGTTGAAAAGATAACATGAAAACAAGACAACTCGTATTTGTATGAACCTGAAAGGGAGGTCCAGATATGTGAGAACAGCAATTGGGTGAAGATGATTTAGTATTTGAGGGCTGCTGGGGGGAAAGCCAATGAGAGTCCTGAATCTAAGAAAAGTGGCTGGTTTACCTTCCTTTATGTAGATCACCTGCCAGCTAAGCAGTGCTGAATCCGAAAAGTCATTGCTGGATCTGCTCTGGATTTTACAGTTTAACTGCACCTATGGATTTCAGAAGTGATTTACATGCATTGCCCCCCCCCCCTAAAAAAACCCAAAAAACAACAACAAAAACAAAACACACACACAAAAAACCAACAAGGCAGGGGGAGTAAGACACTCATGAGAATTTTCTTGGTAACTAAAAACCTGTACGTAACTCTGTTTCAATATGTCATTATCACTAATTTTAATTCTGAAATGGCAACAGGCATAAACTGTATGAACTGTATGACACTGCTCTTTTTAGTCCAGTTACCTAAATAGATTCTCTTAATGGCAGTTCCACAGAATATGATCAAAATGTTCCCCAGTCTGGATTTTTTTCACCAATCTGTACAGAAGTTTAATTCACCACAAACTTTCCATTTTTGACCAAGAAACATCTCTTTGAGCACAGCTAGCTGTAAATAAGCATGCATGTATAAATACATATATTTCATATAGCATTAAGTCAAATATGTAATTCCAAGGGCACTAAAAAAAACTGTTTCAGGGGAATATTCTCAGCTTAGCTTGACCTGATATGACAAGATAGGATGCTCCTCCCCCCCCAAAAAAACAACCTTGAAGGTTGAGAAAGCATCAAAAGAAAACAAAGCAGGACAGCAGGAAGAACTGACTTTCTAAAGAAAGCCAATGCTTTCCTGGTTTTCAGCCAAATGAACAACGAAAATCATATAATGCACATCTAGTGTGTTTTGAAGAATTAAACTTCCATGCTCCAATAAAGTCGTTTATGCATAGTACAAAGATAAATGTTCTTGTAGGGCAAGCAAATGTGATAGCACCTGACTTGGGATGGGACACCAAAAGAATATTTAATTTAATTTCAACCTATACTTTCCTCTCCCATGTGTTTCCCTTTCTCCGCAGCTTGTCATCTGTTTTTCAGTGCTACATAACTGCACATGTACCCAACCCTGTGTTTCAACATAAGCTATCAAGGAAAGATTCCACTATTTGTCATTTTTTTCTCTCCACAGTGTGGAGACCAGCTTTAGTACCACAGATGAGATGGTAATGTATTGCAGCCTGTACTGAAACATTGTATTCTTTGTATGCTTTACGTTATGATTTTTAATGATTATTATGCTATTAAGTGGAAGGAGCTGGGACAAATCAACCTTGTAAATACAGCTATACTGAAAACACTTAATTGATGAAGTGGCAAGAATGTTTTGTAGAAGTCAGTTGCATTTCTCTGGTGAGCAATGGTTTTCTAGCTAAAATCGATCACCTAACAGAAGATAGCTGTGGGCAGGATAGGAGAATGAAACTGAAAGAAAGTTATTTCTGTTCTACATGCTCGAGTCATCAACGGAGTAACAGAAATCCTGAAGCATCACTACAGATTTGTCTTGAGACTCCAGTTAACTACTCCAGCATCAGCACTTATAAAACTTGGTAAGTAGCCAAACAGTTGTCACATCAGAGAGAAATATCACCTGCAGTTATTCCAGAATTAGACTGTAGGAACAGTTTATCGCTTCTGAGAAGCGGGACTGCTTGAACATCAGACAGTGTGCTGATGATGGCCCTGAAGAACACTCTTGGAAAAGCATTGTCCTCACCAAGTGTTTGTGTTCACTTGAAGAACATCAACAATTCATCTACTTCAGCAAGGCTTATATAAGGTGCTATTTATTTAGGTTTAGAGAGTAAAAAATGGAAGTTACTGTTGTAACTCTTGAATATCAATGTTGGGATAATTACCACACTGATCTTCTTGCTCTACTAACTCTGTTAACTAAAGTACCAGAGAAGATTGCCTAACCCTGACCACTGTGCAAGAGTCATTAGCTGGCTCAAAATTCAGGCATTTGTAGTTGTGGGGTGGGTTGCATGATTTCAGCATCACGGTGGGTGATATGTAGTAAGAAGGAATGGATCCCGTAGATTTTATGCCATTTCTAGTTTTCTCACCTACAGGTTGAACTAATATCAAGATGAAAAACAAAGAAAGCATCAATGGACATCACTCATCCTGTACAGTGTGCAATGAGAGGCCAAAGTGAGCAGTTTAGAGGAATAATTCAGAGTTTGCACTTCATTAGGTTTTAGCACAATATTTTCCATACAGAAAACAGTACCAGCAACAGAAAGCAAGAACAAAAGAAATGTATTTTCATCATCTTTTCCAGCTCTTTCCAGCTCTTTCTAGTATCTCTGTAGAACCAAGTCAATGACGTTGATTTAGGCTGAGGCCAGTTTGCAGTATGTGGATAAGAATGCCATGTGAAAAGAAATAGATAACTACCACCCTTGATGACAGAAGGCTGTGTTAATCTTACATAAAACCATCCAAAGAAAACAGAAATCAGAACTTGCAAGGCTTAGGGTCAGAATACTCAGCCTGCCTAGACAAATTTACCTTCTCTGTTCTACTTGTTTTGTGTAAGATCTGTGATGGTAAAAGTGGATTTGGAATGAAATTTAACATAGGTAATCTTGGGACACAGAAAACTTCTTATGTTGTTTTTAAATTTCCAGTTGAGTAATTAAAGAAATATCAACATCTCCACCTACACTTCCTCATAAACTAAACTTTTTAATGACCAGATTCAGCTTGGAAAATGCTCAGCTTCTCATGACGTGGTTTCACGAGTTCTGTAGATTTCAAGAACATTTACACTTTCTGTAACATCATCTTCCTACTGTCACTTGAAATCATGTCCTTTGAAGCATTTTTCTGTCAAATTGTAACACTCTTATTTTACATGCTCTGCAATAACAGCAAGATTTTAACTATTTTTTCCCATATACACATGAATCTAGGTGCGTGTATATATGGATAGATACATATGGATATGAACAAACATGCACAAACAAATATATTCCGGGAGTTGTTCAAGGCCAGGCTGGATGGGGCCCTGGGCAGCCTGATCTAGTGGGCAGCAGTCCTGGCCACAGCAGGGAGGTGAAACTGGGTGTTGTTTAAGGTCCCTTCCAATCCAAGCCATTCTATAATTCTATTCTATGATTCAAAATACTATTTGTCAGGTGGTATAAACATTCAGCATCCACAAATTATTAAGGAGTTTCATGTCATAAAATCACTGAGCCACCAAATGAAGATACTTCTGCCCTTCCCACTCCTAAGCTGCACTATATTGGATATTCCTACTCCTCATCTCCATCTCCCCATAACTGTGAAGGAAGAGTAGGCTGAGGCAACAAGGTAACACAAATGAGGGAAACAACTTGGCTTTAACAAATTAATTTCAGAAGGAAAAAATATATTTAGCTTTTCTTTTCATCTGTTCGTGGGCTCAGCATCACAAACAGCTGTTCTGACTCAACTAAAAGGGCAGTCTAGCATGTCAGAGGTGGTAAGATAGCTCAGTATGGCAAGAAGCAGAGAGACAGCAGCAGACCAGAGAATACTTTAAGCCAAAAGAGAGAATAATTTATCAGAGAGTTCCTTGACAGGAGATCTTGTCAAGGTCACTTTCAGTGACATTGGAGATGGAGCAGAAAATCAAATGGGCCTTCTGTTACTGCTTGAAGGTCCATTGCTATGCTCCTGTCTCAGGTGTTTATCCTTCGGTGTGGCCTTGATGAAAACATTCTTACAAGCTGTGGGGATTCAGACCAAGAATTCTGGTAAGAGTAATTTCATACAAAATGTTTATGTAAAGAATAGCATACAATGCAACATTAAAATCACATTTTATTTTTATAACTGCAGAAGAGATAGAGGCTAATCTAAAAATGAAACCTATTTAAAAACAACAGCGGAAAAACTTCAGAAACACCAAAACCAGTCTAACAGGAAAAAAACCCACATTCAAAACCCTACAAAAAGTTTGTATCTGTATATTTTTGATCCCATTTAATCTTTCCAGCAAACCTATGTGTATAGCCATATTCTAAACAGACATACATAACCTATTTTCCCATCAGAATTTGCTTACTAACACCAAATATTTCAAAAGCAGTCTTCAAAATGAGGATCAGGCTTTCAAATTCATATTTTAATTGGCATCCAAGTGTCAACCCCTAAAGTTTTTCTTACACATCTTCTGTACGGATTACTGAATTTGTTCAGCCTACCTAAAATTTGAAAAGGGGATGCTTTTTAATAGTCTGCTTTACTGACTATTTTATTTATAAATCAGTTTTATGAAAAAATTGTTTAAACAATCCTCTAGCAAGATCTGCATCTGTTGACATATACTACAGTGAAAAATTATCGTATTCAAATGAATGTATTAACTTCTGCCTTTCATTTTCTAAGGCAGATCAGCTGGTAAATGAGAAGCTGCAGGAAACATTTCCTTTATCACTTTGTACTCGCAAGAAGTAGGGACAGTTACAGGTGCCCATTTTTTCATAATACTATCTATTTGAACATATTATAGTTGAAAATTATTAATAAAACCAATAACATATTTATTGTTTTAAAGGAGGGGAAAGAAGACAAATCATGTTTGCTGCTTTTAATGAACCAAATGGATCTAAATTGTCAGACTCTAGGTCATCACTAGCATAGGCGAGAGCACTGGCACAAATGACTATGTTGTGAAGCCTACAAGCTTTATTTGGTTTTCAGTTCACATTCCTGTACAATGAGACATTCTTAATTTGGGAGAGCTACGGGTAAACATTTATGGGAAAAAAATATTAAATATTTCCTTTCATAAAGGTGGGAAGCAAGAATAAAAGCAAAAACAAACTTTGGCACAATGTTAAAGGTGGTCTTTAACTATTAAAATTCAGCAAGATGAACAAGATACATACACTCTTTTCTGACTGGCACTTGGAATTTTTATTATTACAGGGAAACTGATTTCACTCCTCCCATTTATCCCTTTTTAACTCATACTATGCTTATTTTCAGATTGGGACAATATTATCCGTATGCGAATGTTCATACCAAATAGTCCTTTCCCCTACGTGGAGACAAAAGCAATTATTAGGGCTCCGTGCACACTTGCACTTAGATTTAACATTATAGAGGAAGTGAAAACACTTGCAAGGGTAATGATACTTATTACAACACCTGATGTAACACTGGTCACTTCCCAAACCTCTCTCTGAACTCCAGTAGCCTTTGAGAGCTGTTTGTTGCAATTCAGTTTATGACACAATGTTTTAAATGTCCTTACTCCAAAAGTCTTGAAAGATGAAGCCTATCCAAAAATTTTCTCTCTAAATATGAAACATGTTCTGCTTGCAGATGACTTCAGAATTTTAAACAAACACAAAACATAGCTTAGTCACTTCAGTGAAAGAAGTCATCCTGCAGATGGGTCTAAGGCTGAACAGGACATTAAGCATGATTCCAGAGAAAGGCTAAAACCAGTTTTTTATCCAGGCTGTAGCCCTCGGCGCTGCAGCTTGCTTGCTCATTTGTCTGATCTGAGAAATCTAGAGGAACACCTAAGAACATATATCAAGATATGTCTTGATCACTGTGTACCAGGAGCAGAATTGTACTCTGCCTTTACAAGCAGGAACATGTTGGCCTGACAGCAGATCAGGGATTACAAAGCTCTGTTGCTCCTCTGACCAAAATAAGATTCATACTTGTTCTACTGAAAATTCAAACATATGCACACCATCCCTGCTGTGCTTCAAGCTGTATCCATTTTTTTTAACTGTTAAGAAAATAGAAGATCATCTCCTTCTCTCCTCTGCATCTACAAAAGCATGCCATAGAATTCCTGACTTGAGAGGCTGTATGTTGCACCGTGCTTCCCTCAGCGGGCTGATGGGTTGCATTGGCACTACATTTGTGACTTTTATATTACTATTTCAGGGTTAAACTTGCACTATTTACCTCTCCTGACTTTAACAAACATAGGGTATGACTGCCATTAAGCACACCTATTCCAAACATGCAGTTAACCCAGGAGCGGTTCCTGAAAGTAAAGCACATGGATACACCAAAAACACATTGCTTTCCTCAGCAAATAATTTCCACAGAATCTCTGCTGAGTGTCACAGGGAAAGGGTGCTCCTCTCCTGTTTACCTTTCTACCTCTCTCTATCCCTTATTTGGTAAGACTGAAGTAAAAAAAGTTTGCAGTAGATGAATGAATTTCCTCTCATCTATTGCAACCCTGCTGCTCCTTCCAGTCAGATTGCAAAGATTTGTAACCTTCTCAGAATTTTACCATGGCTATAGAAGGGCCAAGCTTTTATTAGCACTTCCAATATTTGATACAATTTCCCACGGATTCCCAACATAGCTAAAGAATATTTCTTGGGTGTGTTCAGTATAGCGAAACCCAGTTTTCCTGAAATGTTAGGTAAACATCTGGAAGACTTTCCTGGTGGTGATAGTGCCAAAGGACAATAAGTCAGTAACAAAAAGCACATTTTGCTCCTCAGATGCCCCATGCAATAATATGCCAAAAATCTAACCTTCTGTAAGAATAGACTATATGTGAGTAGTCTTTTGAGATAGATAGAGAGAGAGCCTATATAGTCTACTCTGCCGCATACGTGCTAGAATTAGTTACACAACACTGTGCAGGACAATTATGTACACAGATGTCATACAGCTTGGAGAGAGCATAAAATAACTCAAAAACAGAATTAGTGGTAAGGAAAAGAGGCTACTTTTTTTTCTTGGGAAAAAAATATTTACTATTATGGTAAATAACTGATTCTTCTAATAATAATAATCCTACTTGATTGCCATACCTTTTATACTAATGTATAAGGAGTCTTTTGTTCCATGGCTTTTCAAATGTCAAGTAACTTATAAATGATAATCTGGATGCAAACAAATGTATGCTTGTTAAAAAGTCTTATTTATTTAAAGTGTGAAATCATTACTTCAAGTATTTGAACAGCAATGTCTTTTCTCAGCAACTAACCTAGAGACTCTTCCAAATAGCCAAATTCGGACAACATCCATGAAATAAACATGGTAACAGCAAGATAAAATCTTTCTTCACCTATTTAAGACGTTCACCATATATTAAATAACAACAACAAAAAAAAGTTTAATATCACTATTGCTAAGTAAGAAGGTAACTGTAAGTATGGCAAGAGAAACAGAATTATAAGAATTTATTACTATTATTATTATTATTATTATTATTTAGTATTCCTTTATATGTAAGCACCTGATAATTATATTTTGTCACTCTCTCAGTAACATCAATGATTGTTAGCAGAATTAAGAGCTAGAAAGATGAAAGTAAGAAGACTTTAAAAGTCATGCATGATGAAGGGTCTGGCTTTATTTTGTTACAATGAAGGGAAATATTACTTAATCTTCATACAGGGGTCATCTCACCTTTCCTTCCCATTCCCTCATAATACGTGTACAAAGATTTAAATTGTTGTTTTAATTAAAAGAGAGTTTCTTTCATTATTCACAAAGAATGGTTTTTTACTTTCACTACATACACTTAGCCAGTGAATTGTGTCAATATAAGAGAATAACATGGACAGATGTTTTTAAAGTGAGATTTTAAAGTGAGACTACCCCAACAACCTACAGATGTGAGCAAAGAAGGTGTAAACAACTTCTGAGTGAGTAGTGAGGTGGGAGGGAAAAAAGCAAGTCAAACCTTGGGCCAATTCACCACAAAAACCTGCTAAACTGAGATTGATAGTCAACCCTTGACAAGCATAGCAAAACTGCAATGTCCTGCAGCCTTGATGGTTGGACTAGATGATCTTGTAGGTCCTTCCCAACTTCGTGATTCTATGATTCTACAATTCTTCTCACCCCCCAGCACAGCAGTGTAATAGACGGTTGTTCTCATCAAGCTATGCTTTTTTAAAAATACAGTTTCTCCTCTCCCTCTTATTATCAGGATAGAATTAGTAATTATCGGATAAATAAATTGTTACTCAATTATCACCTAACCTCATCCCCGTCAATTAATCATGGCACACCTTTTAAACCACAATTAAAAGGAAAAAAAAAAGTATTAATCTCTCCTCCTCTTTTCCCACATCTCCTTCCCCCACTCCCTTTTCCACTCCTCCCAGATTAACACAGACTTTCCATGTTTCAGACCCAAGAATTAAAACATCCTCTATATAATTTCTACAGGGGATGGCCAGGAGATATTTGTCCCAAGCCTAGCTTCTTGAAGAGAGTATTCTGGTCTCACCTTTTGGAAAAGCCCAAGAGAGTGCTACAGCATTTCAGTTCTAAGAAAACTCCTCAAAAAGTGGTTCCACGTTGCTCAACATCCCTTGACTCTCCCTACTCTTCCAATACTAGTATTTCATGTTCTTTTGATCTCTCAGCTCCTTTCAGAGAAGTAGGTTCTTAGTGCACCTTGGTTTATTTGTTCAGAAAAAAAAATGTATTCAACTCGAATGAACAGACTGCTTTAGATGTGAGACAGTTAAAAAAATACAAATTTCTGAAGCAAATTCTAATCACAATACTGCTGTATTCCATGTACCTATAAATGGTATATGTTGTATGCCATGTGCAAAAATGATCTGTACACAGTGTTGACTTATGTTCCCCACAATGTTTGGAATACCACACTACACAGTGTGCAGAAAGATAAGATCATTTATGTAAGCAAAATATGACCTTACACGTGTGTAAATCCCTTATTTGTGTACGCAAGGGAAAAAGCTGTGAGCACCAGCACTACTTGTATGAGCAGTTATTTGTTTTACATGCCACATCAATTCTGCAAACAATTGTGACTATTTAGCAATATGCATCTCTTTCTATTGTATAATACTGAACTACGGAGAGATGGAAATACAAGAATTTGAAGTTATGGATAATATTATACTGACTACAGAAATCTCCAGTTTGTGCTGCAAGAACATAAATCTATGGCTGACAAAGCACGAGAAAACTGATTCAAGAATCAGAACTGCAACAGGCTGTGCTGCTCTGAGGGAAAATATGGCTCTAGAAAGAATAAACACACAGTGAATACATACACACATATGAATAATACATATGACACACTCATAGACATTGGTGGCTTTTTAATTCACTGGAGAAGTGTATGTAAAACTTATCAAGCCTTCCTGTATTAGGAATATGAAGGTGGTAAAGTCAAGTACTCGGAAGCCAACAGATGACAGTCAGTTTTTAGAATATCCTTAAATTCTGCACTGTGGGAAATCCGGTATTAAGTTTCTTTTGGGACTAATCAACATTTGGTTATAGAGTATCTATTTGTATTACCAAAGTATGCAGCTTGAACACGGTCCATTTGAATTAGCGGACATTTGAGGGCCAGTATTGGGTAAGAGTGAAAAGCTGTCAGCCACAGCTCTGATATTGTTATTCAAGCTTCTGGTCTACACACTTGGGAAGCATCATGTGATGCCCCTACAGAGGAAGCAGCACCAACATTGCCTATGCCCTCACTTGGAGGATCGTTTGGAAAAGCTTTACCTCAGCTGTAGCTCATCTTGAAATATTTTCTGCCTCAGGTGGCACGAACCTCTTGAGCTAAAGGAGAAAAGTCTACCTCTTATCTCTCTGCCCCTTCTCCCTTTCCAATCTCAACTGTTTCCATGGCAGAGCCAGTTGTAGCTGCTGCCAAAGAAAACAAGGCATTTTCCTACCTTAAGGGCATTCCCCTTTGAACATCTAAAGTCTATAGTAAACAATGGAGTTGAAAGAGCTTTGTAAATAAAAGGTCACAAGATTTTTTTAATAGTGGAAACCATCGGACTACCTACAGGAAGGGGCTGCTTTTGGCTCATGAATACTAAACTTGCTTGTAAATACACTTTGTTGTGAGTTCAACTAGTCTTCGCTGAGATGCTGCATGGTCCCAGTGATGTAACTCTAACTTATCCTCCTCCTATTCTATAATCACCTTAATTATCAGGTCTTAAAAAAATATATATATTTTGTTCTATGGGAAGGGAATGCACTTACATACAGTTAAAAGCAAGTATACTGCAGGGTGTTCTGAAAAAGCAGCTCACAAATCAAGCAGTGCACAAAGCAGGGGAAAGGAGAAAGGGCATTCACTACGGGAGAGCCTCAGGGAGAGGAGCAGAGCATGTGATAAGCAACAGATGGAACTGCACTTAGTAAGTTCTAGCCAAAGGACAAATGAGCACAGGCAAAGAGCCCTTGGCTGTCAGGAGCTACTGAACCCATGTAGAGGCCTCCATGGAGAAATGACAGGGTGGAATTCAGCAACAGCAGGAGCCACTTGTTCTCTGGGCTCCTGTCCCCTGCATGTATATGCCCAGCAATCTCCCAGGGGGTGAAGTTCCCCCAAGCCTGGCCATTTCACTCCCTTAATGGCATCCTTGCCTCTCCACCTTCCCTCTCCTGCCTCTCAGGAACAGGGACTGACAGGAAGTATGTAAAACCAAGTGAGAATGCTGCTGTTCTGAGGATGAGCAGAAAACTCCTAGTCCTAGACCAACACCCAAAGCAAAGCAATTCAGGCATCTAGTGGGAAAGAGCCTGGAAAAGCTCCTGTTGAGCAGCTTCACTGCACTAACCCTTAAGTGAACTAAAAAGCCCTTTGGTTGTACACAGTAAGATGATTTTAGTGAGAGAAATTAGCACAGTTAAAATCTGCTCTCCAGATATTTTGCATTCATTTCCATGTAGGTAAGCCTTTGGCAAAAATGTAAACTGATTTGCTGCATTTTGCTGTTCAGTACTGCAGGGCAATGAAGGAGGTAAGCAAGGAGGTATGAGCTGAACTTTCTGAATTACCAGCACAACTCATGTTGAAAATCAGAACTGCCATCATTCCATAATAAAAATGGCTTCCATTGGATCTTTATTATTTTATTTTAAATTTCCCGCTCCTTTATTGGAGAGTTTAGCAGACAAGCCAGAAATGCCAATGTCTTAAAGTGTAGCTGAACACTTGCTCATTAAAAGAATTAGCATTACCAGCTCTTTCACATATCACCATCCTGTCAGCTCCCATGGAAAACTGCCCAAAAAGACCATCATACTCACTGTCTGCAGCTTCTCCTAAGATTTCAACACATTCATCCTTGACCTAAAGTGCCCCATGTGGGAACACTCCTCCAGTCTTACCTTCTTTTCTTCTCCTTCCCCCATTTACAAAAGCCTCGCCAGCCAACACTTTCTCCTTGAGATGAAGAAAACCTGTGAGTTTGACTAAGTACAAGAACACACTCAGATCCACTAGCAAATTTACTACTGAGAGCAAAACATCAGAATTTTTAGATTTTAAAATATGGAGAAAAACGGGATATGACTTGTGGAATAAGTTGTTATTCCACAAGGTCACTTTAATTGGAAAAAGAAAAAAGAGTAGTTCAGATACTGTCAAAGTTCCATTATAGAAAGACTGTTCCCATTTTGTAGCTTTCACTGCTCACAACCAAAGTGACAATTGGTTATCAGACACATAACTTCCATTTTAGCAGAAACCATCAATTGAGATTAGTCTGGAAGCTGAATACAGCTCTGTATTTTCAGACAGATGTAGAGAGAAAAAAATGTTGTTGGTAAATAGCATAACATGGACAATAATGGAGATTTTTTTGTTTCCTCCACTGTACATGTCATTTAACAGTGACATTTCAAGAAATCTTCATCAGGTTAATGCCCCATCAATCCAGCCATATAAGATACATGGCAGTTTGCCTACAGTGCTCACAAGCATTAGTGTTATCAACAATTTTAACAGATGAATGAAACAAATTGGAAATGTTGGTGTAAACAATGGAACTTTTAAATAGTGTATAGAAATCAGTGCTAATTTATTCTGCTGCCTCTTCTCTTTATTAATATTGTAGTGTAATATAGATGGCTTAACCTCACCAACAAGGTCTCCAATCCAACATCTCATTACGCTCCCTCTTCTTCAGCTTCTATTTAATTTGTACATCTATATCCCAAGACAACTGTCATATATTTTTTTTATAAACAGGCGACATGATTATTTCCGAGGTATACTAACATGTCATATGTATATGCACATACATATGTATATATACAAAAAGAGACAAGGAAAAAATGCATGAAGCTATTTTACAATGAGGCCAAGAGAAGAGAGTTTTCTGGCAATTATTCATCATAAGGAGCAAGGTATATGTGAAAAGATTAGATAAAATTAGTAGCTGTCAACCTAATACTGCCTGCTGACAGAAATTGTAGCTTTATCTCTCCCCTATACTTGCCTCCCTTACCATGTGCCTCATTAGGATGTTACTGACAAAACACACAAGAATAATATCCTCCCCTCAGTTTAGCCATCAGAAAAACTCAGGGAAAAACTCCAGCCAGCACGTGATGACACTGCATGCGTCATTTCTGTGTACCTAATAAAAACAGTTTATGAAGCATTTAGGAGAATAGTAAACATGAAAAAAAATGTTTTCTATCATCACAATGAGCAAATGTTTCCAACAGTTGTACTGAATGACTGAATTTTGTTGGTTTGCATTTAAAGGAAGACTGTGAGCACATCAAAGCCCTACTTTGCCTGAGCAAGCGATTCTTCTGGCCTTCATAAGACTAGCAGACTTACAAATCAGAATGAACTGAACCTTGACCCAGAATTATAAAGGTAGTAGTGACCCAGACCACAGAACACACTCTGTAGGAAAATCTAGATACTGCTGATACAAGAGGTTTCCCACCCGTACTTTGAGGTTTTAGTTGTAGGCACTGAACACATATAATTCATGAGCTGCACTTCCATAGCTTCACAAGGCTTTCAAGAGCTTGTCACATTCTTTTCAAGTGGATCATTAAGGGTGGCGTACCTAAATGGATGGGCGGAGGAAATTTATCTGAACAGGAGATTAGAAGTGATTCAATTTTGGGAGATAACCTTATTTTTTTTTTTTTTTTTACTATAGTTCAACTATGTGAGTTGACATTGGCATCTGGAGCTACTCAGCAGTTTCACATACAGATACTGTTGTGCAGATGAAAAAGAATAGCATTATAAAGCTTCTCTTTGTGTACCATAAAGGTATACTTCTGATGATGAAGGCTGATGTAATCAACATTTTTATGAGAAATCTAGGCTGAACAAGGGAGATGAAAACTACTTACAATGCTCTGGTCTTGAAAGCACATCATTAACAATTGGTAGGATAGTGATAAAGATAAAAAGAATGGAAATTCATGACAAGAACATTCCATGATGATCTAGCCCCTAACCATCTACTCTGGTCTCTGCAAAACACACTGCAAGTAGCAGCAAAGGACCTGTGAAGAAGAGGAATAGCAATTGTCTTGAGAACAACATACCTTTCTTAGAGGAGGAAAACTTGAGAAGGAAGCCAGCCCTTGAACTTGGAATTCCAAAGCTTTAACTATTAAAGTGACTAAACTAGCTTTAAGAGAGAAATATACTCATTCCACACCTTTTACAGAAATGTAAAGTAAAGGATAAATGACATTTGTTACTTCTTTAGGTCTAGACAACCTCTACTGTTGCCTAGTCAAGCGAAGTTGTCAGAATTGCTTGGGAAACATGGATTGAGCAGGAAAGGAAAGTGTCACACTGACGCAAATACCAGAGCCCATGGTGCTTGTCATACTGGAGCTCTAAAAACAGCACTACTTGTGCCTTCCTCATTCTCTGTTTTGTAGTTGCTTTTGTTATTTATTTTTAAATACCCTTCTGACTATCTTCCAAAATAGCAGAAAGAAAAAAAGAAGAAAAAAAAAAAGAAAGCAAAAAGCAAAAAACAAACAAACAAAAAAAAAAAAGCACAAGAACTGGGGGAAACCAGAGAAGGAAAGCTGAGCCATCAAATCCTCTGGGCTAAACCCTTAGGACCAATTCATCCTAAGATGCTGCCAGCCACTTACATCATAGCAAAAAATCTAGCACTCCAAACTGGTGTATCCAGGACTTGTAGAAATATTGCTTGTGCCCAATTCATCCTAAAAGCTAAACAGAAAGTACTTTCTGTAGCTGTGTAGCTGCAAAGCATTATTTAGAAAGGAACAGCTTTTAAACAAACAGTAAGTTATTTAAATATGTAAATCTTTCGATTTGCTATGCTAAAAGTTTTAGCATAAAATCCCTTTGAATCCTGGAAGGTGAGTTCATTAAAAAGGTGCACGCTGTTCCAGCATATATCCTATGTCAGCACAAACAGCCTTCCTGTAAACACGCAGCCATGAGGACCATGAGTAACAACTCTGTTTCCATCAGAAACCCTTTATCCTGCGTAAGAGGTCTGCACGCTAATAGATGTCCCAGGCTAATGTTAACTAGCTACAGCTGGCTCGCGGCTATAAAAAGCATTAATGAAAACATAAATACTAACTTCTCTGCTTCCCTCAGCCTGCACGTCAAGGCTGCGCAAAGGCATCACTTTCCAGGCGGTCTGTGTGAATGAACTGGCTGCTCTGAACCAGCTCGCTCTGGTTCCCCAAAGTTTGTTTACTGAACAGCGTGTGCAGAGACACTGAGCACAGGGCGAGGGGAGAGCTGCACCACGTGTCTGCCTGGCGCACCCTGCAAAGCCTCCTGCTCTCCAGAGCCACGGGCTTTTGGTGACGGCTCCACAGGGGAAGGAAATGACTATTAACTGAGGAGCTGGCCTATGGACATAAAAATGTCAGTCTGAAGCTGAACACGCTCCGATTCTTCCAACATAATTGCTTTGCTTTGCTGTGATACTGCTTTGCCGTAACGTTGCTATGCACTTTGTTACAATAAATAATGCATGCGGTGACATACGCAGATCACAGGAAGGACGCTGCGTATGTTAGAGCTCTGAGTGCTCCTCTAGCTTCACGCAGGACTTATTTAGTTATTGTGCCAAATATAAAACTAAATTGCAGGGAAAAAAAAAAAAAAGACTCAGATGTATCAAATACACATACAGAAAAGAGAAAGACAACTAATTCTGTTTAATAGATAAGAGGATGCATGCAACTTCACGGTTACAAATTTGGACAGAAATATCAGGATGTCAAAGTGCTACGATATTCAGCCATTTGTTCTTCAGACAAGCTGCGTGCACATTCTTGGTTATTCTCTGACTATGGTGCTATTTAAAAATTGTTTATTTTGCCCTGCAAACGGTGACTTTCTGCACTGTCAGCTCCTGTACATTTCAGCACATGACCTCAGACAGACAAAACCCCCAGGTCTATGCTGGGAGACCAGATAAGCTGTTCTTTGCTGCTCCTTCCTGCTAAGCACATCTCTCTTTTGTCCCATACTTGTCTGTTTCCGGATTGATTTTGCATCTAAAAACACTGGATATGTATCTTATAAATTCAGCTTTTGGAAGTCCTACCAGTAAGTAAAAATGAGAGCTAGAGTTATTTGTTTTTAATTTTTATAAAAGAATTCTAGTTCTATATGATGGACATCTTGGGATCCTCATCCTAAAAGATTAAAAAAACCCTCATTTCCAGATATATAATAATCTCTCATCTTCACAATTCTCATGTCTAATGCGTAACTTCTGTATTTCCTCTGACTACACTGCCCAAACTGCAACCACGTGTGTCCGTCCCCAAATTTAGCTTCCACAGATTTAACAGGGATCCAACTCAGGTTAGAACAGAACCCATTTGTCTACACCGGGGTTCCCTAAATGCAACATACAGATATGTTATCTGACGCGGTGTAACCCTCTGCAAGCATTTCAAAATTTTGATTTGACTTCTCCCTCTTCTCCTCAGTGAGTATATCTGATTTCCATGTCGCTTACTTAAAATCTTCAACACCATTAACACTAGCAGAGTTTCTTCCCGCTTACACTGTTGAAATGAAAACAGGCAGAGAGCCATCAATTTTCTCAGCCTCTGAAACATTTGCTTCAAATGACAGTTTTCTCAGAATGCTACGGCTACAACTGACCCTGCCCAAAGTGGATGCTGAGTCCCATACACAAGAGGATCAGAGCATATATAAATGACGTAGTCTTGATAACTACTAAAAAGCTCAGGCTGCAGCAAGAAGCTTTGACAGTATCTAGCTCCCTCATAAAGCATCTAGAATTAAATAGGAATAATAGAAACAAAATATATTTTTGCAAAGATTAGACACAGAATATTTTTGCTGACAAGCTCATTTCCTAATTATGTTAATATGATCTGTTAATTTATAGCTCTATATAGAAGGTGTGACATTGCTTCTCATTCCATGATCTGTTAATTTATAGCTCTATATAGAAGGTGTGACACTGCTTCTCATTCCAATCAAACCAATCTCCTGGCACATTCTTCCTCATGTCAAATGGAGTTTACAAATTCTGGCATTTGTTCAGAGGCAGCAGAAAATGCATAACCTATCCATGTAAGACAAAGAAAGAAGCATCTGTAACTGCTGTGATTACACCATATTTGAATTCAGCGATGGGAAAACTCAGTACCTCAGAGAAAAAATTGATGAATTGAAAATATATGAATTGAAAAAATATGAATTGAGCCTATGTAGGTCCTGCTCACATAAAGGTAGCTCACATAAAATGGTATCTGAACAATCTTACGGCCACTCTCACGTTCCCCACATGAGAACTTCAACTCTGTGCATTACTTCCTTCTCCAACTACCTACCACGCACTGCCTTGCCCAGGATTCTCATTGCATGATCCCAAGTACTTTTTCCATCCCTGTGTAAACGGGACTCCAGTTATGGAACGGACTGTCCTCCCACATGTCAAGCCAGCACTTGTAAGTAATCGCTTTTGATCTAAAATAGTTGGGAAACTACTGAAAAAATGCTGAAGAGTTTTACATTTTCATAATTAGTTCCTTAAAGTCATCTTCCTATGTATGGGTGAAGATAAGACAAGATCATGCAGTAGCAGCACAAGCTCCAAGTGCCAAAGTGCAGCATAAATTCATGCAAAGTGAAAAAGCTGTCCAGATTCTCATTGCACCTTGTACTGAAACTCTGTTCCTATTTGCTACCTGTATTTGTGCCCACATGAAACCCAAAAGATCATGGGCAAAGAACCAAGCATAAAAATACAGAGAAAGGGCCTGCTGCTGCTTTCACTTCCATCGTGGCCTTCTGTCCACTGCTGCGGATCCAAGGAAGGTTACAGGGATCAGTTGATCCTCTCACCCAGTAGTTCAGGTGGCTGTATGAAGTCAGCTTCCAAGTGCAGTCTTTGCACCTCAAGTTGCATGGATCAGTAAATGCCTCTGAACTGGAGTAACACCTCCACAGAGACATTTACAGTTGGCTGGTGACTGCCTGCTGGGTTAGATTAGCAGCACCTGCAGAAGGGCAGGATCTGGAGCTGCTGCTGTGAAAGCCTCCTCAGTGACTGGCATACCACCCAAAGTAAGCACAGAGTTGAGAAACCACTGATACAGATAAACAGCTTTTAAAATATGTATACAAAATCATGTTATCATGTGATATGAATGAAATACTGCAAGCATGACCAAAAATTACCTTTGCAACTTCATATCATTCTTGCTCCATTTAATGTGAAATCTCTCTGAAATATATTTCGTATTCAGTTTTAGCCTTAATCACTTCTAAGGCAGGTCATCCAGAGAAATTCACACTGCAGCCAAATACAGGCCTCAAAAGAAAATATCTAAACACACTGAATTACAAAACCTTTTGGAATAGGTATTACATAGCATATAAATCAGGTGAATAGTTTCATTTTTTTCTGCTTTAGGATGAAAATTACAAAAATAACTCAATCTCTCAACCACCGTTTCACTCAAGTCTTTACACTATGAATTCATCCCAGGTTCACTCTCATTTGAGGTGTATGTTCTTCTCCACACTCCAGGAAGCTCTAGCAAAAGAGGGTGCTAAGGCATTAAGGCAGTGTTTTGGAGCATTTCATCACAATCAGTATGGACCCCCACCTAGCGTGACACTGCTGACTTGCTCTGGCTGAGAAATGGAACAAGAATAGCAGGCACTGCAGCCGGTCACAACTTGAAATAGACTGGCACGTGAGATAACACTTAAACATTCCCAGCACTCGGAAGTTACCTCCCAGTTTTAAGCCACAATGCCTACCAAAACAAACCTAGACGGTCTTCTCTGAAAAACTTTATCTTTTGTAATCCTATAAACGAAAGTGTACAAGAGTTTATGATACATCTATACGGGTCTATGCCCCCAGTGATATTCAGACCCTTCAAAATCTGACTTACCTTAATTACTAGAGTGTGCCCATTATTTTAAAACCACACAGGACAGAGTATTCTCAGCTTTATACTCCCTGGGACAAGAGACTTCTTTCTTCCCAAGAGAGTGAGATTATGTTCATAACACCCTTCCAAGGAGTAATGATTTGTTATACCCAAATCAAAGCTTTTTTGAAGTTGATGACAAAGTTATTCTTAAGAATCTTCCCTTTCAGAAACTTGCTATCCTGACATTTCTTTGCATGCTTGCTGATCTATATTGGTACTCATGTTTGTGCATACAAAGAGAGTTTATGTGCCCAAATTGCATAGAAATTAAATGTTATATTTGGATGGTTTAGATTTCTTTCTTATCTGTTAGCTCAACATGTGTCCATCTAGGTATTTATAACATTTATCACTGCTCAGGGTCCTTGACTTCTGCTGTACCATGGTAGCAGGAAAACAAATTCCAGAGACACAATCTGGCTTTTATAAAAGTTTTGGAGAGCTCCAGCGTGACTTTAACACTTCCTCCCAGGCAGGACTGAAGTCATGTATTCAGTGAAAGGTAGGGGTGTAAAATACATGTGGACATTTTCTGCTCTCAGCCAACTACATAACTTTCAGAGATATAAAAATTCAAGGGGAAGAAAGGTCAAAAACAAGGGAAAGATTCCATCCCTTTTATGTAGGCCATCTTAGAATAATTCTTGACAAATAACAGGCACTAGAAAATTACTAGCCCTGGTTTAAACCAGGCAACGTACAATACATTCCCTGACTGTGGCTCTAGGGGCAGAAAATTACCTTTCCAACTGATCATGTCCTACTCCCTAAGCTGGTCTCCATTATGGGATAACATATGAAGGATCACATTGCTCCTTCTGTATTCCCTGCTAACATATTCCATTCAAAATAGCTGGTTAGATGAATGCAGCCACAGAGTAGAGAGCAGCAGGAAATGAGGCGCTGATATGCAATAAAACCTCCCCAGGTTTCCGAACTTCTGTATGCAATCAGATGTGGGAGGAGTGTGAAGGTACAGTTACACGATAGGTGGTGATAAATACATAACTCTATAATGATATTTCCATGCTATTTATCTTTTTCATTATTATTTACATATATCTGCAATTTCTCTATCATGGGGAATATATCAGTAATCAGAGCTACTCTTTCTTCTTGACCAATGGAAGACTCTTCAGAAGGTAGGGAAGGTATCTGACTTCTGTTAACATATAGGCACTTTACTGCTTACTCTACTGACTGCTTCATCATATAGAAGAGAGAAGTTAGAAACCAGCATGTCCTTTTTGCTAGATGGACACACGGACAAGTACATAGCATTGGTCATCTGGCAGTTGATTTGTGATCCCAACCATTTGCTTTCCAAAGAGACTGAATCTGTGCCATGCTTGTGGTCTACACTGCTACTGTCTTCTTAAGACACATCAGCAAGTTTACTATTCCCCTGACATATTTTAGATCAGTGGCAAATTATTTAATCACTGATTCCCAGTGCAGAGCTGGTATAGGTTGCGGGGGGGGGGGGGGGAGAGGAAAGAGGGATGTTCTGCAGAGTGTATCAGATAACAGTGCTCTCAACTTGCCCTTGGACAGAATAAGATTATGTAAATATTTAGCACTGAAAAATAAACGGTAATGTCAAATTAACAAATTCTTCTGGCACTGGAAGAAGCCCAAGTTCCATCTATCCATCTGCAGCACCAAAAGCAGGGAAAATAGACTTTCAGGGCTACCTGGGCAAGTGCACAGGGAATCCACAGTGTTAAATATACAATACAGTTTAATGTCTCAGCTAGATAACATGATACCAAAGTTGTTTTTCCAGGTCTTTTGTCTTTACTCTTTGTTTCGGTAGCTCCAGTTTGAGAATTACAAAAGAGCAGGGTGGAAGAAGGAAGGAATATCCAAGTGTCAGAGAGTCTTAAAAGTGCTTTAAAACTAAACAAACAAACAAAAACTTCAAAGCAAAAACAGGTTCCTAGACCTTGAACTAGCTATTATGAGAACTATTAGAAGCCTGTCAAGTAGCAATTAGATTACTTTGCAAGAATATTAAAAGCATGGTATCTTCACTTTCAAGAAGAGTCTGAAAAAGGGAAATCAGAGAGAATTTCTAGCTAATGGAGTACTCTCTATTGCACTTCAGTTACCTATTTCCTGTTTACTTCCCACTTGAAAAATCACATCCCAGAAACATAATGTAATTTTTTAAAAAAACTTGCATTTATGACCATCCCATTTAAAATGTTTTGTTGGAAAAAAAAAGAAAAAAACACAAAAAAAAAACAGAAAAAAAACAAATGGAATGCTGTAAACAGATTTAAGTCAGCCACAAAAAACACTCTGACAGATGTTAGCATCTGTGAACATGGATCTTTCATGACAGTCCTTTCCAATCTGGGCTCTTTTCAAGTAAGATTTCTACTTTTTTACCCTCCCCTCCCCAGTTGTTTTTTTTTTTTCCTACTTTTTTTTTTTTCCTTTTTGCCCCACTTTTTTTTTTCCCTTAAGTATGTCTTACAAAATTCAAGGTAAGTTTTCCATGCCAGAATGGTTACTTTTCAATATTGCATTTCAAACTGGTCTAGCTACTCGAAATGCTAGTTACAGCACTTGATGCTCAACTTTCAGCGGTGCATGCAGCCAGACAGGTTAACACGTTGCCTACATTCATGTTAAGATAAACAGCAAAGATCATTAGACCAAGAAAGAGAGGAGAAAGGAAATCTAACTTTGAAATGAATTAGTTCTATGGGTTTACCCTTTGCCAGTAAAGCTGTTTTAAGCAGAATCACATAGGAACAGACTACACAGAAGCTTGCAACAACTTGGGAGAGTGTAATGAATCCCAGCAATAGACATCAATGTTTCCATTCAGAAAGAGAAACGTTACTTTCCCCACACTCCCGCTTCTTTGAGCCGCTCTAACAAATGCTTGGCTCTTCTACATATTTTGCTCCCCAAGGGTCCTACTTGCACAGTAGCTGGTTTTTCTGCTTCTCTAAGATCTGGCAGATTGAAAACAAAATAAAGAGTAAAACTGAAAGAACTATTGATGGGTAGTGGATAGAGGCTGATCACATAATTTTTTAATGTAAATGTACTGTCTTTCTTTTGTTCTTGGAATACAGTCACGGTAGGCTTGAAAGCTAGCTTTCAGGTGGGAAGTAGGTCAAAATATACGCCAAGAGAAGTGAACGGAACATTTCTTTACTCACCCACAAAGATTTTAAAATCTGGATTCACAGCTATAGCCAACATTGTTTTATTTTAGAAGTGCTTAGCTTTTCCTTCTTAGGAGACAACACCCTTCTTAGCCATGCTTCCTCACCCAAATCTTGTGAGATTGGGTTTCTGGCCAGTTTAACCCATTACCAGTCCTGAAAATGTATCTATTTTAGTTTCACCAACTATCACACAATGATCCCTGTCCTTTAAGGAACAGAACTGACCGTCTCTATTTTTTACTGAACTCCTGTGGCCCACTCAAAACAAACAGATACTGGTTAAGAGTAAAATCCAAATTATACACTGCTTTATCCTAGGAACGCAAAGTACAAGGCCGACAGAATGAGTCAGACACCTCAAAGCCAGAAAACTCCTCAGGTTGACAGGATTCTCTCTGGGATTCATGTATTCATATTCAGGCCTTTTTCAGAAAGTAAAAATAATTCATTTTCTGTGTTGTAGTGTACAACAAATACACGCTGTATCATTTGTAAAAGTATCTTTCTCATCAGAAGGGGAAAAGGCAGCAAAAAGTATGTCAGGAATGCTGGAAAGGGGCAGACAGTCAAAGCAAGTCATACTTTCTTCCCTCCCAGCCTACCGCTCACCCCCCCTTACCCCCCCCCTGAAACTCTTAACATAAGCATGAAAAGCCCATTTGCAAGAACAGCTAATTACAGGGGGGGGAAGGCAAATGATTCAATAATAATGCAGGGAATGTGAGAACAATTTAAGTATGACAGAAAATGGAGAACTTTTTAGGCGCTGGGTTTCTGAGCAACCTAAGAAAATGCTGAGATTCTTCAGCTAAACACACAGTCTTACTGAAGTACTAAGTAAAGTCAGACTTAAAGGCTTAACCATTTGCCTACCAGTAAAAGGCTATACTCTATGTATTTATCTCTACGAACAACAAAAGCTAGATACCTATAGGTAGTACTATAAGTTCTGCTTTTCCCACTTGAGCTTTAAAGAATTCAATAAATCAATCTGAACACTGAAAACATATATTTCTCCCACTGTTTGCCAGATTCTTCCTAGAAAGTGGATGCTTTGAACAAAATGCATCACTTCCCCTGTTTGACATTTCATTTCATGTCTCTGTGTTTCTCATGCTCCCTGGGGCAACAGCATCTAGGTTATACTGTGTGCTACAACAGAATATATACAACAGCCTACAACAACACAAATCAAGTGAATACTCACCTACCTTGATATCTAATCAGAAACTTATTTTTACAAAACACTGAATTATCTAACAAATTTTACTTTTATGGCAGTTTTACTTTAGGAAAAGAAGTTAAAGAAAAAAAGGCTTTCTTTACAAAAGCATGGGCCATTACTTGGATCAAACGACTGTCAAAGGGCACTGAACCCTTTTTACTCACTATCAGGTGACAGACACACACTTTTTTGATAGAGGAGATATGTCTCGTGTGAATGCTAATCAGCCATGAAAATAGCAGCTGATAGATAAAGCAGTATGAGGTGTTCTCTGTTCTTCAATCTTTAAAAGTCTTTATTCTCCTTCTTTCAAAGAGAAAGGGGGTTGATTTTTTCTCTTCAGAGCACATGGATCCAAAGGGCAATTCTAATTGCTGCAAATGACAGCCACCAAGCTCTTTTTTTGGACAAGAACATCAACAAAATTTGAGGAATTTCTAATAGGACAGTTCAACAACTTCATATGGGAATACCCAGCTACAACACATTCTCTTTTTTTTTTTATTTCTATTTCAAGTTTGGCATAAGAAGTGCAATCTGAGATTTGTGTTGTTTCGCCCCATTCCTGTGAAGAGTGAAGACTCAGGCAGGTTAACTATCAGGAATTGTATTGTGATTGAGTGTTAAGCACATTTTTGGTCAGAAGTTGAAAAGTAATAATGGAGAGCTATCATTTGTCCTCTGCTAGAATTGGTGGCGTTAAAAATCAACTTGAATAACAGACTGTCAACTGCCCTGACTTTTGATCAAATGTAGACCTTAGAAGAAAAGAGGAATATTGTCCTCAAAATCAAAGATTGATGTGGGGTTGATAAACACCCTTGCCCATCTTTCTTTTTTTTTTTTTAATACATACAATAGCAAAAATTAAATTATAGAGCAATGACTTCACACAACAAAGTGTGCCAACTATGTTTTAAAAATAATGCAGTTAAACCCAATACGGCTTTTATAAAATATGAGAGGCAAGGCTTTTGACAATTACTTTTCTGAGAGTGATTACTGAATATGCTTCTTAGAAAAGAGCAATCTTCCAAAATTCCTCCTGGACAAATATTATTGACCAATAAGTGCCATACATTGGTCCACATCCAGTTGTTTACAAGGTAGTCAGAATAAGGAGAATTCCAGTACTCCAAAAACTCAAGAAGGACCTGTGAACATGGTACAACCATCAGCAGGGTGGCTTAGAGGAACTGAAATTCTTCCAACCTTTGAAGAATTTCTTCAAAGCCTATTGCAAACTACATTTGGTAATTCTCAGTAGGACCTTTCAAACTAATTGCAGGAAGAAAGATTTCCTAACGGCAATCTACAGTCTCCTTGAAAGACTGTACTTACAAGCTTAATAAAAGCCCTGCCACTGTAACTTACTTTAAGTTAAAATAAACCTTATAAAATGTTAACCCATCCAGAACCAAAAGTTAGCACAAACCGTGGAGGAAGGAAATTCAATAACAGACACAGTAATCTTAGATCCAGAGTTGCTGAGAAACACTTGGAAATCAGTCTTTGGTCTCAAGCCTTGAGGATTCTAAAAAGTCAAAAGGGAAAACTTCCCTGTCTATCTTTTGTATACTGACAAAGACAAGGTCTCACTTCTGATTCCTTACACTGAAAGCAGACAAGCGTCAGGATGAAAAGATTAAAATAGAAGCAGCTGAGAACACTAGTCTAAATCTGTACGCTCTACAGTTTTGCATATAAGATTCCTGATTGGTGTTAATGTTTTGACACCAGATCACTTTTTACTATGGAGCAGATGAACTGCCATGACTTCTGAACTTCCAGAAGTCAATAGGAGTTTTTATCCATGGCTTCACAGTGGCAGTTTGCACGTGTTTGTCTGTGTTTCTCATGCAAGGTTTGATCAAAATACCCATTTTAGAAAAGCATTTTGCTTCTCCATCTCTCCCTATATTTCTCTTGTCTTCCAAGATACCACTCTATGAGCATAATTTACAGTAGAGCATACTGGAGACCGAAATAGGTAAATGAGACGTGTTTGATACAACACTTATTCTGTGAAACAAAAGAAACAGTATAGAATGCCCATGATCATCAGTGGTTCCCCTTCATACATTTTCAGTCTTCCTGTTAGTTGCTGATGCAACTACAGACAGATCCCTCCCTCCCATGGACAGCATTACTTCTAATTCACACTGCATCTATTAAAAGACTATTGAAAATCCTGCACCTCGTTGAATGTACTTATTTCCTGGAACCTGAAGACTAAGAATGACAATTCCAAACTCCCTCCTCTTGGTTTCTCATACATAACAGGCGCATTAGGATAACTCCCACACATCTTATTACTTACCTAACATTTAGTGGATCTGAATTTATGATGGGTGTAGCACAGATAAGCTTGTTTCCTTGAATCTGGCTTCTGAAACCTTCTCTTGCAGGCAAATAGTACACCCTTTGGATAACGACTCGTACCTGTACTTCTCTCCATCCCACTGCTCCTTGGCTTTCCACCATTTCAAGCAGAGAATCATTAACTGCACCCAGTGCTAAGGGATGTTTTTTAGGATCACAACTGTTAGGGATTTGTGGAGCACAAGCCACCTGGTGAAGGAAAATCCATAAACAGAAATATTTATTGGGATGGTGAAATTATGGAGTGCTAAAAAGCACAACATGAAAAATCTGTGCAAGATGTACAAGGTCAGTTTCAAAATACTAACTGCACACAAACTGACTTACATACTATTGACCAATGTTTATTGAGGATTCTTAATAAACAGCTAATAAGAGTACAGCACATAGCACTCTCCTGTATTGATTGCTGCTCTGGAATGAGCTAAATCAATCCATGAGAAATTAGGGCGACAGTAGGAGGAAAAGAGAACTGATACTAGTATTTATGATTCTTCCTCTTGAATAGTTTCATTTTTACTTTTCCAGTGTTCTGTTTCTCTCTTTTCTAAAAAAGAGATAAAATCTATCTTGAATGCTACAGATTTTCACACTTATGTGAAAATGAACAAGTGTCTAGAAACTTCAATGTAAAATGTTTCAATTTAAAAATTAGATGACTAACGAGAAGTATAAAAAATTAATCTAAAAGTACAAACCTTAGTCCACCCTTTAGCTATTTCCCAAATGTATTTCAGAAATACAATCCTCTAAACTTCCCAAATATATATTATGTACAAAATTATGTTGTATTTTCCCTCAGTTTAAATGAGCAGTTGCATTAATTTTCATTATAAAATAAATCTCTCTCTTCTAGCAAAAAACTGATTGCAAGTATGAACTAACATTCTACGCATAAGCTCCTTTCCAGCATGAGCCAAAGTTCTATTTTCAAAGTGAAACTTTTTCTTCAAAGCTGGATGCAATGTAAAATTTTAAAGTTTTACAAACCTAACCATAAGTATTATCTACCAGTTGAGAAGCAGAAATACAATGTTAATAAGGAAATGATGGTGTGATGATATGCTTGTCTGCAAAGTAGTTGCAACGAAACACATCTAATGAGTTTTAAGTGAAACGGTTTTGCTAGGAAGTATCACGGAAAGAATTAAATTGCTCTGTTTTTCACATACCATAGCAGAAGCTCTCTACCAGATGGAGCTGTAGCAAGAAATTAGATTAGGATTTGATTTAAGCAACTGCTTCATTCTTACACTTATAGATGGAATTATATGCAAAAAAATATATATATATATATGTATATATATATGTAAGACAAATACAACAATGACACTCAGTGCTGTTCTTTAGATTCTTGGGACCAAAATTCTCAAATGTTAACAATGATTTTTGGGTGGACAATACAAAAACTTTAAACAAATCTTTAAGAAAGTGTTGGTGCAAACTATCAGATAGCCAAATCACTTAAAATACCTCAGCTTGTACAACAGGTAGAGATATGAAGAGTCAGCAGTTATTTTGATACAAACAAAGTTACAACAGGAAAGAAAACAAACTGTAAAGATGCTGGAAAGGAGGCTGGTGTTCCCAACTGATGCATTAAATAAAGGACAGGACAGACTAGGAAATGAGTTCAGTAGGAATGGAAAAAGGGAATATTTATTAAAAATAATATCTTAGCTGATACTATCTTAGCAGTTATCAGGAAATTGATTTTACTTCAAATAAAGTTTGGCTACTCAGCTGTATAGAATAAAAGAAAAATGTATAAAAAAACAAACTACAATTATTTAACACAGTAGTGAGATTTCAGCAAAATAACCTCTCAGCAGTTCAGCCATTGGATGGGTCAGAAGCCTCTGCTAAGAAAATATTATTAAAATAAACATCACATATTATTCAGCCTTAGTTAAATGAAAGCGGAAACTGAACAGGTCAGTAATTTTTGTTTTTGTTATGATTTCCAAACATCTGCTTGCCAACTTCTTACAAAATGCTGAAGTGAGAACCAAATGAATGAGCCTTACCTGATTATCTGGAGATTCCAGGGGTTGCTTATTGTCAAGGTCATCTAGTTTGAATGTCTGTGCCAAGGATAGAATATTCTTTCTAATAAGCATCTTTGTAGGACCCTGTGTCTTGCTTGTTTCTAAGTGTTCACTGAGTAATACCTTCTGACTGAAATATGTATTCATGATAACAGGAATATCTGCACTCTTGAGAAGTAGTTTTTGCCTGGAAAAAAATAACATAATTGCCATCAAATCTAGTACAAGTTAAACTACAGATAAACACTATTTTCAGTTATGTTGTCTATTTCTTTCCCCTTTATTCTATAGTTACCACTAAAAAACACAAAGGTGTATTATCCGACATTGCAAATAAGTCACTTCTTAGATACATTCAGCTTGGATCAGCCCCGTGAGCTCAGCACAGCCCTGTGCACATACGGACAGCATTCACCTGGTAGCAGATTGGGTTGACAGGCCCCATAAACCTCATCCGGCTTCACTCAAACACTACTTGGTATCTCAGAATTGTCATAGCAGTATGAAGAGTACCAAGGACCCCTCCGTAAAGTTTCTACGGTATAAGCTTGAAAAGGAAGATAATTCATTCAGTTCAGTATGAATTCAGAGTGCTGGAGCTGCTGAACCCAGCCTGGCCTTTCAGAGAGACATCCCTCTTTATTTACTTCCCATGAAGAAGAATCTATTCTCATCATGCCCACTACAGAGCTGTTCCTGATTCTTGTCATTTTTTCTCAAAGAAAATCATACGTTTTTCCTAAGATAATGCTGCATGTGATTTTGCCTCTTTACTTCCAGTATGTTTGTTGCTGTCATTAACTTGGTCTCCAAGACACAGTTTTGCGTTCTAGTGCCTATCTAAATTACCAAATAGCTTCACATGCAGCAATTTCTTGCCTCACAAACTAAGTTGCAGAATCTGTAAATACAGCAGTAATTTAATATCTAAGCAGGTCGCAATGTCAAAAGTGTTCCACATGCTAGTACCAGAATCATATACATAGAAATACACATTTTATCCTCACAGGATACAAATCTACTGAAATCACCTTTACAAAAACAATCAGTCATCTCATTTTCTAAAGACCATCAAAAGAGAAACAAAATTCACTTGGTGAGTTTATTGCAGGCTACGTTTTTCTATTAGATTTGTATTGTTTGGGAGTGAAAGCAAGGCTTCCTCTGCAGCAAAGTCTCGCTGACCTGAGTTCAGAAGTTATTTACCTCAGGACTCCAGACTCCAGGCTGCTGTGCTAGGGAGATGAAGTGAGCTCTCACATTTATGATGTTATTTATCAAAATGCAACAAAACTAAGCTAAAAAAAGAAAGACGCCCTAAAAAAAATACTGATTTCTGATTTCAGTCCATATGAGATTTTGATTAAATGTTGCAATGTGGTCTGTTTTATAACATAGCCCTTTATTCTCCACAGAGTGGATAGGTACAAGGAAATCAAGTCAACAGAATAGGAAAAATAGCAACAGAGTGATAAATATAATCACCTGTTTTATTTTAATTTGAACAATAATGAAATAAGATGATAATTTCGGCCCTTTAGAAAAAAAATGTATTAAAGAAGGCTTGCAACTTAATAAGTATAAATCATATACAGAAATTACAAAAAAGATGTATTGTTTCTATTTATTAACACTCACGGAAGTTATGATTTGAAACAGAAAATTCAAGAAAAGATATGGAATAAAACTGAGTACTGAATCCCACTGCAATGCCTTGCTACCATTTGGAACTCTTAAGTAGGCAGCAGTTCATCCTTAATGGCCATCCAGTCCTTTGACTCCAAGGGAATTTATCGACATGGGTCCCAGCTCAGAAAAGTATGACAGTAGCTCACAAGGCTGCCAAATTCACATTGGCTGATAATTATAAGATTAAAACAGGAATTAGCTCTGTCAGCAAACTAAGACACCTCTGGATCTTATGAGCTTTCTATGCCTCAGCTGCCATTACTCCCTTCTTTCTGAAGAATAAAAACCTATATAAAGTTGGTTACAGATCTCTGATCAGCGTTGGCTGCCTTTCCATGCAGATACAGAATGAAAGTTTTAGCACCCTCTTTCTTGAGACGTCTGCACGCAGACCCAAAGTAAACAGGAAATCTCACTGAACACGAGTCTGTTACGTCACTAATGCCAAAAGAATGTTTGTTTGATCTAAATAATCACATTCTCTAAAAAAAATACTGACGTTAGCAGCAAATCATTCATAGGAACTCTGAGGTTTACGGTGTTACTTTTATCTTCCTGTTACAGATATATGATGAGGTTATATATATACACGTATATATTTTTAAAGGCAGGTACATTTTTACTGGTACTCAAATTACGTGTAACCACGGTTTTGCTATGTCTGCATCCAGTGCCTCAATTACTTTTATAACTACTAAGAGATTTCTGTGTTCCATTTTCATCATACCTTCACATGGATAATACCATTAACTAATGGCCAGTCAGCATTTCCACAAAGAATAAAAAAGAAATACACTTTCAGGACAGGCTCTCCACTTCTTTCTTGTAATATTAGTTCACTAAAACTGGCTCCTTTAATGGATCACTTCTTACATTCTTCAGTATTTATCCACTGACTCACTTGATTCTTAGCTAGGTCAGGAGAGTGATCACAGCCATCTACTTAAATCTTCCCTATTTGTCAATGAGCAGATTTCTGCCAAGAGGAAAGTAAAAGGATCAGTAATAAACAGAAACTATAATCAATTAAAATGAAAGAAAGAAAAAGTAAGCTCACAATTCTGTATCCAGGTGGATGGCCAAATGGAATTGTTTTCTATGTGTATATATATATATCCTTCCCTCCCAAAGAATGTCAGCTACACGTGCATCATTTTTAATGTGCCTAAGTGAAATGAACACATTTCAATTTTGGAAACAAAACAATAACATATTTCTAAGATAACCTGCTTTACAGAAACTGCAAGAAACCATGAACACATGAATAAGATAAAGATGCTTTAAAAATCATTACACCATACACCAATTTAAATACATGTGAAATGAACAGAAGTTTCTCTCCTTCATGTTTTTCACTGTGGAGATAAATTTTATAAGAAATATTATAAGACAGAAAATAAATGAGACAAGCATTTCATGACAAACATGCTTAAGGTTGCGTGGAATGCCAGACGGAGTATCGCTCCACTAGATAAGACAGCTTGGTATCAGAGATACTGATCTCAAGATTTCCTTGACCACAAAATGACTGAGTCTCTGCCCCCTATGGTAGGTATTGCCACCTTCAGTCCCTGGATATTAGAAAAAAATCACTTCCACAAACTGTGACTGCAGTCCTGAGCTTCATGTGTTGCCCCTGCTTGGGACCCCATAACCGATCCCCTCAACCTTCTCCATCTGTCCCATCTAGACTCTGTACAGTCAGACACACTCGGGGGGACTTAAGCACGTACTGAGGAAACCACCTTGGTTACCTGTTGTATTTAAATAGGGGAAAAAAAACACAAAAATAAAGAGATTTGAAGATGGCTTTAAGGATTTCCTAGTTGACTTTGTAGAACCCTCCTCACAGATAAAGTGTTAAATGAGCATTTAAAGCCTTCTGTATCCTCAGTTTTCTTCTCTCTGCTTCCCTGTGGATGCTTATTTTCAAAGAATGAAAAAGCCACATCTCAATATTCAAATTAAACAGAAACAATGAAAAGAAAATGAACTTCACTACATGCTTAAAAAACCTTTTTTGGCACTCTCTGATTTTATTCTGGCTCAGCAAAGTATATTTAAAGGTTGGATTAGATGTCCACTTCCTTAATAACTGCCTTTAGAGGAAAGGTTATTTGCAATGACCTGAAGTGGAGACTGTGAACTTTTTATGCTAGAGGACATTTTTTTCCCGGTATGCAGACAATCAACAGTTGCTGTAACTGGTCACATGCTATAACAACATGAGGCAATGATGGGGTTTTTTTTTTCCCTCTCTTGCAGCAGCTTCTCTCTCTAAGGATGGAGCTTGCTTTTTCTGTTCCCCCCTCCTATGATGAAACACCGGAGCAGATACACTTGCCTACTGCTCTGCTAATCATGGTCTATCACGATTTCAGATACAAAACACTGCAGCAACTTATGCAAGGAGCAGTATAAAGCTTCATCTCGAGGCAGAGTCCTGATCCCGCTGTCAAGCGGTCAGAAGGCTTGTAGTGTGGTTTGCTGTGCGCAGCCCACTGTGCTTGCTTTCCATCCACGCTCTCAGGCAGCAAGAAGTTCTGAATCTATGGCAGCAGTTAACTAACAAACCACAAACTTCCGCTCATTTGTGCTGACATCAAACAGCAATGATGGTTCATGAACTTAAGATGACTTTGGATCACTTTAAATTTGAGAATTTCTTCTTTGCTCCTTCTGGGCATTTTATTGGGCTTCCCCCCCTCCCTCCCCCTTTTCTTCGACAAAGTACAAAATGCTTGAAGCTTTTTTTTTTTTTTTTAAGAATACAGTATATTAGCTGAAAACTCTTAACATTTAAGCAACCTACAACATGCACTGTAATTATAAAACAGACTAATTTCCAGACTCGGAACACTGATTTAGTAAGTAAATAAGATTTAACCTCAAGAAGAACAGTAGTCACATGTGAAGGCTAAAAGCACGTCAGAACCTCACCCTGGTACCCAGAACGGGAAGGGCCTTCCCCTGTAATGCATACCATACAAGGCCCATCCCTGATTTTCTGGATTTTTGTTTTGTCCAATATGGAAGAAGCTGCTCATGTTGCCTCTCACCAAGAGTTGAGTGCCATATGCAGTGTTTAATCTGCAAAATATTGCAACATGTCCAAGAAGTGTGATTCTGAGAAATACCTAAGCACTTCAATTACTTTTTTAAAAGTCCCAAGTCCAAACTAATCTCTGCCCACCTACCACTACCTACCAGTAACTATCTTCCCAATGGTCGGTTCAAATCAAAATACCATTTGGAACAGATTAACCTTATGTCAGACCTAGAGCTCTCCCAAATACAGAATTAGCTACTTATGAAAACCAGTAAAAAACTGTGTGACCAACATCCACAAACGTCTATTCACCCAGCAGTGAGTAATATCACCACTCACACGTGAGCCTCCGTCAGTCTCATTTACCATCAGTTGAACAATCTGTACAAATACCATGTTTGCAACTTCACACTTCCATAAGCAAACTTTCCTTCCCCCAGTATCAAACAAATACATGTTGGTGTGTCCTTCTTTGAAATTATCTCATTCAAAGCAACAGCAATTGTGGGACACAGTTCTTAAGACTGACTACATGTCTTTCTCCACGAAGAAAAAGTATTAAGTATCTAGACCAATGTCCAGAGTCACATACACCAAATATACAATTCTCTGCCTTGTCAAGTTTTCAAGGAAATGCAGCTTCAGCACCTCAGAACAGCAGACATGAAAGAAAAGCTAATCAATCTATGCCTAAATTGCTTACTTTCAGAATACGATGCATCTGTGAATAGCTAGACATTTGTTCAATACCTTTTGGAAATGCATTTTATTAGAGGCTTCATTCTGTGAATGCAACACAAAGATTACATAGCAAATCAATGCATATATTTCAATCTGCAATCATTTGTCACTCAACTTAAAGTGAAATACAAGTAGCGGGGAAAAAGAAAATCCATCACACTGCAAGCTCTTCCTTCAAAATAACATTGTATTCCCCAGCCAAATTATTTGTAAACCTAAGAAATAACCCTGATAAGAAATAACAGTACACAAAGCCAACGCTTTTATCACTATATCATTTTACTAATTTTAAATTAATTATATATAAACTAACCACTGGCTTGCCATAGTACTTCCTTTTGAAATGTGACACCCTGCAATGTGAAGAAGTTGGATGGAAATTTTCGTATTTAAGAGAGCTCTGCTCTATAAAGCTTGTGGTTCGCATTGTGCTCCTCCCTCAGTCAGTGCTCTCACCTCTGCAGGGAAGTGAGTGGGTGCCTCCTGAGGAGGACAGCAGGTCTTCTGATGCAGGAAAGCAAGCTGAATAGCAAAACAAATCCCATCCAGCTCTAGGAAATTACCACAATATCACACTTCAGCAAGACTGGAAAATAGGGATTTTTCTTAAAGCTTTCCAGCTACTTTAGCTATGAGGAAAGCACCTGAAATTTGTAGAATTCTAGACAATTTCTTGAAACAAAACTTAACTCTTGGCACCTACAACTGTAACAAAATTCCACTCACGGGCTGCACAAAATAATCTCCTGAGCTGCATGGGATACTACTTTTGAGAGAATTTGCTAAAAAATATACTTAAATTCTGTATAAGTCAGTCACAAAACTGTTTTAGCAGTCTGAAGTTCTACTGGGTAAAATACAAAACAAAATGAAGCTGAGCACAACAAAACATTAAACTTGAAAGCTGATATAAAACAAGCAAAAAACCCAACACTCCCACGCACATGGAGGGTGTTACAAGTAACTAAGGAGATACAAATATCATGGTTATCTTTTCATAATCAAGATGTTATGAAAGAATTCTAGCCCGTATGTTTATCCCATATATCAACTTGTATCTGACTAGCCATGAGCTCATTACTCAGAAGACTTCTTCTATCTGCTCCCAGTGCTAAACTGCACGTAGAGTTTGAGGTAAATGAGGATGAAAGCTGAAGTCACCAGAAAGTTCAGGGATACGTTGTAGGGATTCTGAAAGGAAAAACTGCACCACCCAACCAAACAATAAGGAAGAACAACCGAAGCAAGCAAACTGCAAAGTAATGTCATATTAAAATTTGTGGTGAGTGTTAAGTTAAAGACAGCAAAAAAGGCCATAGCAGTGTCAGATCAGAGACCCATCTACCTCAATCTCACTTACAACAGCAAACTGCAGATATTTGAGGAAGACTACAAAATTAGAAGTAAGCCAGTAGTGAAAGTTCTCTAGAACACTCTTCTGCATCCTAGAAAATTCTAAAAACTTTCAGCTTAGGGACTTAATAAAGCAGAAGCAGTGTCAACACAGTTAAAGAATCCTCAGTACATTTTTCTTCCATGAACTTATGTGTCTGCTTTTTGACCATACGTACATTTCCAGATCCACAACATTCTGCTGCATCCACAGAGCTCAACAGTCTCTGTATATGCATTTGAGGAACCACTTCCTTTTAGCTGTTTTGAATCTGTCACCTAGTGGTTACACTGCTACTCCCCTACTTCTTGTTTTGTAGGGGTAACTACCCTTCTTGATACATTTCCTAATAGACATCCTCATCATATCTTCTCCCAGCAGCTGCTTTTTTCGTGTGAAGATCCATAGCTGTTTTACCCATTTCTCATAGGGAAGCTATTCCATGCCTCTGCTTGTCCATTTTCTCAGATATGCTTCTACTTGTTTGAGTTGAGGGACTGACACTGCAACCTAAAAATGCACCATGAATGTCTAATGACATAATGATCTCTCTGGCTTCATTTCTAAGTCTTAGAGTTCTATACATTCTTTCTGATTGCTAGATGAAAACTAAGCTGGAAGACTAATGAAAGTATTAAGGGAAATGAGTTCAAGTGGTAGAATGCTCACTTAGCATGAGAGAGGTAGTGAGATCAATACCCACATTTTCCACTCTTTCTCTGGGCAACCTTATCCAGAGCCTAATTTAGTTGGATGGCTAACCTGCCTGTCGCAGGAGGGTTAAAACTAGATAATCTCTGAGGTTCCTTTCAACCCAAGCCACTCTAGGATTCTACTAGAACCCTAAAAACTCAATCCTCAATAGTAACAATCCAGAGTCCATCATTTCATGTGAAATTTGAATTCACTTTACAATTTCCTCATCAAATCCTTCGTCAGCCCCAGCTCTAGAGCACCTTACAGGAGAATGAACATGCTCCCCATGTCTAGACTGCAAGGACCACAGCTTGCACATGAAGAGGAAGGAAATCTGCATTCTCTTGTAAGGAACTCATCCAATTCTTTATTCTTGACACCGTGACACAATGGAGATCTGAGGAAACAAGTCTGCTGCCATCACACAGCACCACCCCCTGAGGTGCCAGAAGAGATCTGTGAGATCCACCCAGGCAGCTGTACTTCATTGGTTGGTTCAAGTTGGAAGAATTGTCAGAGGAACTTTAACAAATTAATCTTTTTTTTTTTTTTAATAAGTTGCACACTATACTTAGCAGCTATTAAGAAAACCAGCCTTTTCTTCTACAAAAGCTTGGAAATTATTATTGGCAAGGACATGCTTACATACATTCTCACCAAAGTCTGCAAGTGCACAATAATGAGAACAAGTACTCATCCCTGACCCAACTCCAGTATTCAGAAAACAGCTCAGTAGATGCATACATTTGATTTTCTTTGTGTTTAATTATTAAACCTAACATTAAAGCAAAACACAACAAAGCAAAACACATCAGATTTTTTCTTGTACATTCCTCATTTGCCAGCTACTCTTCTCTGGGCACTTCCTATAGTTTCTTGTTGAGGCCACGCAACAAAACCACACTGCATTCTGATCTAGAGGTCATTTCTTATATGGATAAAGCCAGTGCTCCGGGAACCTCAGTACAGAGAGAGTACATGAAAACAAGATTCTGGATTGTTTTGTTTATATAATAAAAACACAAAGGGTAGCAAGTACTTTTCAATGCTGCAGGCACAACAGCAAAGCAAAAGCCTCCCCTTGAGCTAATCAAACTCTGCTTAGACAAAGTACAAAGGGCAGCGGCCTGAAGGTTTTAACAGCCCATGCTGAGCAAATGGAGGTGGCTGGATTCCTACCACAGAAACCTGTTGCCCAGTACTCCAGGGGATCCTTGCAAAAGTCTTAAGAGCATATTTACCTTTACCTTGATGCCCTTCAGCTTCACTGAGCTGCCCCTGGGTAGAAAAACCATTTTTTTCCATCATGTTCACTGTTGCCATTGATTTGTGCGTAAAAAAGGTAAAGGCAGTGTGGATAAGCCCTGCGCCACAAAAATTGTTGTAGGCAAAGTGATGCTGGAACTGGAATCCTGTCTACAGTAATCCACCCCACACAACCACAGCTAAAAACACAGCAACACTCGTGGCCAAAGCAGGAACTTTAAAGAAACATCCCTGTGCAGACACCCTGAGTAAAACACTGCAAGGGAAGCAAAGCGGCTCAGTTAGCTGCAGTGACACTATTGTTCTGTGTCCTATAAACAAAAACTTTTCAGGGTGGAAAACAGCCCTCAGAAGTCTATGCACTTTAAAGATCTTGGTCATGAATTACTTTCAGAGCTTCATTTTCCTTCTGTGTAATAGTATATCTTCTCCATTTAAAGCACAATAGATGGAATGTACTGCATTTCTCTCCCACAGCTGAAACAAGGAAAAATCCTCTAAAAAATTGACTGTAAATTTCAATATCCTCATTACCCTTGCCTTTATTTCCCTCTCCCCCCTAGCCCCGCTCTTTTTTTTTTTTTTTTTTTTGCAAGATCACTGCACTACTTTGAAGACAATTGTACAAAACAACCAACAACATTTAACTTTAATATTGAAATCTTACACTGGTGGTCTTCAGGCCATTGCTTAACTTTTTATTTGTTTCATTTCACTGAATACTTGCAATGACAAAATGACAATTAGCCGCCAGACCATAGCTAGAAAAATTTTTGTACTGTATCACAGTATTTTCACATGACAGAAACTGTTTTTTGGATTGGTATAAAAGGGCTGATGATCTGGCACAGCAGATGCACCAATACAAAAGCACGCATAAAAACCTGGATTGCTTCTTTTGTGACTGCATTAGACTTTAGAAGCTAAACAGCTTCAGCATATTCTTAGATTATTTTCTTGTTTTAAAGAAAGGAAACAGTCTCTTCTTACTTCAGATAGAAGAAGAAAAATTACAGAGGTATAATGCAGAGATAAAAGTCTTTAGTATTTAAATAAAAAAAAACACATGCAACTATGCTTCCCTGTTTCTTTGCAATACTTCAACATCCATCAACATCTACTAACCACATCAGCCAAGCTTACCTACCACAATTATCCGTGCTGCTCAGCCATATGAACTCATCAACCTGAAACTAATTCTAAGCCAAGTCGAAAGGGGGGAGAAAATACCAGACAAATAATTTCAGAAACAAAAAAATGAAGAACAACTTCTTCAGAAGAATGAGACCTGTATTTTCCTACAAGATCTAACAAAACAGACTGGCAATCCAATTCCTTTATTGAAGACCTACCATCAGCACAATACGAACTCCACAAACCCAATACAAATCCACTCACTAAAACCGCCAGCCATTAGCACAGCAACTTTAAAACTGGACAGTGATCTGGTAGCAATGAGGTTCCTGTGGAAAGAGCCAGTTGTCAGATAACCCACCGCAGCCGAAGGGCTCTACAGGAGCAATGGTGCTCCCAAGGTAGCGATGGGGTCTGGGTATCTCTTACTGTTGCCCCAAGCCCTCCTCTCATAAAAAGAACAGAAGCAAAGCCTTTGAAGGTGGGGAAAAACACTCGTGAAAACATACAAATTTTAGAGCAAACCAGTGGAACAGGCAGATGAGAAGATATACTGCCATGAAAATGTTAGCCCCAAGAAAGAAAAGAAATAAACAAAAAAGCAGAAGTTTAAAGGTAAAATAAAATTTAAAGCACAACAGTGAAATTGGCCAGTACAGAGAGATGTTTATTCAATACAGTATGAAACAACTTCACCCCTACACACACGTTTCCCATGTAAGCAACTGTAAACTAATCCAGGGCTTAAATACACCCTTTATTATTTAACACATAATGGCAACCCTATTTTCTCAGACCTATTGTCTGCAGATAAAGTTTTAGAAGAAGGGATTTTGCAGCTAAGTTTGAAAACCTGAGAAATATGAACCTAAGAAGGATTGCTGACCAACTTATTTTAAATGGATCATTACGCTTTTTGATTCTTTTCTATACTCCTCTTTATAATTGTATCCTCACTAAGATAACAGCAAGCACAATACCACTATAGAATGTGCCAGGCTTTATGTTATGTAACACAGAATCAAGCTAGAAGTTGTTTTTGAGTGTGGAGTCTTGTGCTACCACCAGAAAATCGTCAGAAAAAAAATCTTTGACAAAATGATCCAGACCGCAACTAAGTTAAATGTGTTTTTTCCTTACTATCTGACAAGAACTGAAGCACTAATGGTAAGAAACCACCTCCTAATTCCAAGAGAAATGTGCTTGTGCCAGTTGAGATGAAGCCAAAACTCTTTTGGAGTGCCCCCTTCTTGCTGAGCCAAGTCAAGCCAAGAACAATCCCTCTTGACACCCTTCCCAAGGAGCGTCCTGTCCTCCTACCACTCTGCTGACCCCTCCTGCCCTAGTATTCCTGCTGCTGGCACTGGGCAGGGGAGAAGAGAGCTTCACACCCATGGCAATTAAAGCTAGACCCAAAGAAAAATGAGTCTCTTGCTCAGCTACATCATTAAACTAGACCTGGGAAAAAAAAAAAAAAAGTACATAAATGAAAAGATACCAATATATTTTTTCTTACCGTTGCACAAGCAAATATATTTATGATATCATATTTTAAGCACATATCTATACACTTGTTTTGAAACTTTTACTACCAATGCAAGTTGATGGATGAAAGGATGGAGCCCAGCCCTGCTGAAAACAACCTAGAGGTAATGGCGGATGACAAGCTGGACATGAGCTAGCAGTGTGCCCTTCCAACTCAGAAAGCCAACCGTATCCTAGGCTGCATCAAAAGAACCACGGCCAGCAGGGCAGGGGAAGTGATCCTGCTCCTCTGCTCTGTGCTGGTGAGACCTCACCTGGAGTGCTGCGTCCAAATGTGGAGTTTTTACTACAGCAGAGACATAGACCTGTTGGAATACATCCAGAAGAGAATCACAAAAATGATGAAAAGGATAGAATATCTCCCTACAAGGACAGGCTGAGAGAGCTGGGGCTGTTCAGCTTGCAGAAGTAAAGGCTTTAAGGGGATCTGCTAGTGGCCTTTCAGTATCTAAAGGCAGGCTGTAAGAGGGAAGGGGACAGACTCTTTAGCAGGGTCTGTGGTGACAGGCAAAGGGAAATGGTTTCAAACTAAAAGAGGGGTGATTTAGATTGGGTATAAGGAAGAAGTATTTTACAGTGAAGGTGGTGAGGCATTGACACGGGTTGCCCAGAGAGGTGGTGGAACCCCATTCCTGGAGACTTTCAAGGTCAGGCTGGACAGGGCTCTGAGCAACCTGATGTAGCTGTAGGTGTCCCTATATATTGCAGCAGAATTGAGATGGCCCTTCCAACATTAAGGATTCTATGACTCTAGAGCAAAGTTGTCTGTGTTCTCTATTTTTCTATGTAGCAATTATTTAAAAAAAAAAAAGGAAATACATATCTGAAATCAGTGTGCAATTACCTAATACTGTTTGAAGGGTTTTAGGGTTATATGTAAATGTATACAGATGAAAAAAACGTACAAGGCATGATTCCTGGTTTAAAGAACAGCAAAACTAATTTCCTAGCATCAGAGGGAACACCCAAGGGACTCAGCAAGAAGAAAGAGGCCACTCTGTGCCCATTGCAAGCGTGTATATTTGCCTGCAGAAGTGCACGTGTGTGTGCATTCTCCTCCCTGCCCTTCTCTTCCCCTACATGACGGTGTGGGTGAGCAATTGCTGCATTCCCTCCAGGGAACAGCTCTGGAAAGATCTGATCCAACCAACGACTGTGCACAACATTCTTTTAAAAAAATATTATCTGTTTGCTTGCTTGAAGCGTCACAAAGATAATATTCACGTCTGTGACCCTGACTGTCTCTGGTCAAGAGGCAGAGATTGTGCAGACCGCATTGCTTTCCAGCACCCCCGGGACACCCGCCAGAGTACAGCTGTGCTGTACAGGAGGGGAGGCCAAAGCCCCCAGCACGGGGCAGCGCTGCTAGCAGTGCTGTGTCTCGCTGCTGGGGAGGTATGGGCACATAGGGGAGGCCTGTCTTCCACAGCCTAGCACCTGGGGTCCTGAGTGCACAGCAATAACACCAGTGTACTAAATGCTGGGAGAGAACATGAAATTATTTTCTTTCTAAAAAAGAACCTTATGTCCTGATCATTTATCTTGCCATTTCTTTCTCATTATTGCCCTCTAAATACCTACACCACTACCCCCTTTAAGTCAAAATATTTGTATCTGTTTTTGACACTGTGGTTGCATGTGCATGTGGGCTGAAAACCATTTAAGGAGTCTTATTTAAATATAGCTTCACAATTCTGATATTATTTGGCCCCAACCTCTACAGGGCCAAGCAGTGTTAGAAAATCCCCTTTAAAGGCTTGATCTGACTACGGACACAATCATTTTAAAGTGAATCTAAACTGGTATTCTTCCCATAAAATCTTGCCCTAGTACCATTAAAAAAAAAAAAAAAAAAAAAAAAAAAAGCAGCAGCAACCCACACATTTTGCCAAGTGCAGAAATACAACCTCTGGCCATGGAAGTCCTTGAACTAAAGTTTGCTGAAGGCTGGCAGGTTAATCCGGGAAGAATCAGCCTGTGTTTGCCCAGTTCTTTTATTCTCCCTCCGACATGCACTCCTGGAGATAGGACACCAAGATAGGCAGAGCTACTAGCTGATCTGATAGGGCTGCTCTGTTCAGCAGACCCACCACGCGTGTCTCCATGCCAATAAAGGCATAGCCTAACAGAAAAATCAGCCATGACAAGCAGTTAAGTGCTACGTACATGTTTTAAATATGTCTCAAGCTCATCCTGTCACGACAGCATTCAGCACAGTACCCCGTGCTGCCACACACCTCAACCACAAGCTGCAATGAACAAATGTCTGCACGGCTGTGTGTAATAGAGCGTGAATTCATTGTTTCATAAGTTTGTCACAGAGCAATTGAAAGGCTTGAGATGCAAGCAGGCTTCACTTTATTCTGAAGTTGTTCTGGAGCTCTGCTTTTGCTTAAGTGCACTCTGTAAAGGTTGAAAAAAAAGAAAAAGTTTTGAAAAAATTCAAGAGCCTAATAAAAACAAGAATTTCATCTGAGTAGAGAGCACATACCAAAATATGTACACCCACAACAGCTATCTGTAAATGTAAATCCCCCAAACCCAAAGCCTCCTGCTCCTTTCAGAACAGAAGACAAGTGGCCTTCACAGGGCGTTCTGCCTGTGATCATCGAGCATGCTCCCCTCCCAAAAGGGAATAATGTCTTTCCACTACTGCAACAGACAGTGGTGTAGAGTCAGATGTGCAGAGAATGCTGAAGTTGAGAAGGTTAAAGAAAGAAAAAAAATCCATGTAAACACAGACTCTCACGGAATGCTATCTTCTTTTTTTGCCTTGATCCTTCCCCCTTCCCATCCCTGAAAGATACTTGTCAGCTGTTTTGCCGCGTCTCACTATTCCAACAATGAGCAAACCTCATCCCATGGTGCTGGATCTAAAAGGCAGACTATGAATAAGCGTCAGCTGAGCAGGCGCAGCCACAAAACCAGAGTCAGTGGCTGGGAACTCAGTGCCACTCGAGATCCCGCCCAGCGCTGGGATCTTCAAACACGAAGATATCCCTTCTGAGACAGGGAGGAAAAGATGGCACTTCCAGCAAGAAGAGAGCACACGCTGGTCCTAGGGTGATATGCCGGCTTTCTGCACTGAGACCTGTCGGAAGGGCTGAGTTCCCTCACCAAATGATGCCATTCAGCTCTATCCTGAAGCACTGCAAAGGAAACATGTGCAAGGGGAATGCAGTTTGGGCAGGTCTGCAGGACGAAGACTACAGAGATGCTCAGCCACATCCCCTCACATTCAATATAAAAAACATCCCAGAGGCCAGTGAATTCTTCAAACAATTTTGGAAATAATAATTACCATTCAGATCAGTAAAATCAATAGTAAATAAATTTCTTTGCTCTGCTGCTTAGCATCACCTATTCATTCTGGAAATCAGTTCAGTTAATTTTACTTTTGATACTCCTTACTAGAATTAGGTTGCTACAGGCACACAGTTCTATCTGCCGGTCTACATCTACCTGTATTGGTTTCATGCCAAGGAAATGTTTCTATGCTTTTCACAGAAACCGAAGGCAGAAATTGCATGTGGAAAAAACAGTACCTGCAGATGCTCTCCTCCCAAACAGTAAGCAAAGCAGGAGACTGCTAATGTTTGTCTGAAAGCATTTGCCCAAAGTGATAAACCTGACAGAAAAAAAGGAAGTAACTTTGCTTACTCTCTGCCTTCAGGTGGTTAATTAGAACACCTCCTACAAAAGAGGAGGATATGAGCCTCTCCTGAGAACTTCATGTTTAGGCTAAGCATCTCTGAGGAAGGCAGCAAATGAGTGCAGCCTCAATTTCTTGTTTTGATTTTGAATTTAATTTGCAGCAAAACCAAACTTCAGAAAGAAGGCAAATTTTGACAAATTGCAACTGCTGTAAGCTCTGCTAAGAGCAGGATGAAACATGAGTGTAATTCTCCAAGAGAACAAATTGTAATAATTGCATCCAAGGAAAAAAAAAAAAAAAGAAAGAAAAAAAAAGCAAAAAAAAGCTTATGTTACAGGTTTATTTTATAGTTCAGCCAACTCTTCAAGCTGGGTCTAATGAGAATCCTAAACCTCACCTTCAGACTATGAAGTGATCTGCCCCATAAAGTGACAGGAACTGTTGTTATTTTTGAACTACAATTACCCCTTTCTCTGCTTATAGCTGTACCACCTTAAATCTGGGCACATCTATGAATAGAAATAGATCATAGAAACAAACCAATAGTCTTTCTCAACACCCAAGTAATTGGAGCCGGGAATGAAAACGGCTGCTTAAAAATAGTAATTTCATTGTATATCTACGACACAACACAGCATGTGTATTAGGCATATGGTGAGAACATTTTGCTGTTCACTTCAGCCACAGTATACACATATCTTAAATATACTGCATTACATAGAGTGGCACAGTCTGCAGGGAAATGTAAATTATTACACTAGACTCTACGATATCAGTAAATAGCCAAAGGCATTCCAAGCCTAAAACATTCATCAGATACTTAGGAGGACTGGGATTTATCTAGTTAGCTTTATGAACTGGTCACTTAGACTCTTTACAGTTAAAGAGCAGAAACAAACAACTTCAAAGTAAGGTTCGACTGATGTCCTTAAGAGGAGATGAGTTGCACTGCAGAAATGCCCATTTCTTTCTCCCTGCTTCCTCCAGAAGAATTCATGGCCCATTTGTGCACCTATTGCCAGGGTGGTCAGGCAGGCACTGCACAGGATAGAAGCAATCTGTAAACCAGCAGTGCCTCTACTAATGCAGGAAATACAACTTCTGCAGTTTCTCACAGCATCAGCTGCTCTCAGCACTGCACACGCCATCATCTCAACACGTGACACTTGGCAAGGTTGTTAAGAATCATAATGAAACTATTACAAACTGCTCTCCCTGACTCCTGCAATCCGATGTTCCTATTGCCTGTGAAGCAGACCTGTCCCCTTGATGCTGGGGAGTTCTTCCCATCCACATACTGCTCAGGATGGACAGAAACAGCTAAGAACAGACATCTCCACTCCTATTTCTGCATTCTTTCGCTTTCCAATCATGAACATCAACAGTTCACTGCTCCTACAGAGAGACAGAAGATCATTTTCTGTAAACATCCTTATAACCCACTCAGTGCAAAGCCATTAGCAAAAACTGCCTCAAATCATTAACTGACATTCAGCTCACAGATTTTGCACATTCACACACCCATCACCACTTGCTGATGTGGGGTGGTTATCTCCAGCAGGAGAGCAGGGACGTGTCTGCAGCTCAGGCAGCAGCAAGCCATGATCCTCAAGGCAAAAAGACTTGCTGCTGCAGCAATCTCTCTCCCTTCCTGCCTTTAATGTCTCTGCTGTTCCAGGATGTGCTTGATCCTACTGAGACAACATAATGCAGTAAAGCAACAGAAGTTCATATTCTTTCCTCTTTTCTCCCCCCCAGTTCAACAACCAGTTCACACGTGAGTAGTAACACCAGACATGCAACTTGCAGAATGCTATCTGAATTCTTCATGCAGACACCATCTCCTATTGTGCTTCTCGCTCTGGTTTACCATCTTGATATTTTTCCTCTTGATGTAATTATTTCTTTGAGAGTACAGAACAGAGTGAATGGGGATAAACCAAAGAAATAAACAGGAGCCAAAATCCCTCACTGTCTACAACACAAACACGTCACTAGCAACCACAAAGGATATTAAAATCAACAGATAAAGGTCAGATAAAGCAAAAGATAAGGTACTGCGTACATTAATATCTCAAATATGCTATTACAAGGTTAATCAGTTATACTGTCAAGATTTAAATTTGAGTTATTTGTCGCCTAAGGAAAAAAAAAACAACAAAATTGTTTATTTGTACTTCATATACAAAATGTAAATCAACCATGGAATTACAGCTTTTCATAACAAAGTGAATATAACACAATAAAAATCAAAGTCTTAGATGTACAGCTATCCCTAGGGATTTTTATACTAGTAAGGCTATATTTTACATAAGCAAGGTTGCTTTGCCGTATTTAGTCCCAGCTTCTACCACTGCTCTGCCTTTTTTAAAACCACGGGAAGTCAAATAGAAAGGCTGCATCAAAGTTTAGCTGCTCCAACGCAAAAAAGAAACCCACATACACAGATAAGCCCTGCACTGGCTGAAGAACAAACAGAAGATTACTTGGGTTTGTTGGTTTTATGTTTTTCCCTCGTTTAGTCACCTAACATATAGCCTTTACTTGTCTGTTGTCAGGGATGCTACTGAATACCACTAATTGGAGATTTTTTACTTTATTTTTTCTTTTGACAAAAATTAGAAGTTTAGGATTTGCATCATGGCTGTTTCAGCAACTTCCTTTCATTTTTGATCCAACTATATTTCTATAACCAGGACTTTAAGCCTTCCACAAAACCCTGATTTCACACGGGGTTTACAATCAAGACTCCAACTTCTCGTTGACATTCATCATGAAGGTTTCTGGCTTCTGAAATGAAGGAGAAATCATTCCTGTTCATACCGTTACAATAAAAACAAAATATAGAAGAATTTGGAAATATTTGTTCAGATAACTTAATCTTATTTTTGAATCTGCAGCTTTTATAGAAAAAAATATAAAGAAAGATACACATACACCAAGAGAAGCACAGTTCTTTTGCCATAGCCTACTTGTAGTCTCAGAAGCATTGGATGTTGAACCCTTTCAGTTCAGAGATAAGTCACAAAGATGGTTTCAAGTCAAAGTCTTAAGCTAGACATATACAAAGGAAAATTACTATCAATACAGCATAAGTCATATTGTAGTGATTAAGGGCTCAGTATAGAGTTTAAAGAGCATTTTAATTCCACATTTATCAAATCATTACCTCTGTTCTGTATTATCCACGTAGCAGAAGTCTTAATTGCCCCACACTGTCATCTCCTTCCTCCCCACAAAAATGAAACAAACAAATCGAAAAGGCCTACATTCACCCAAAGTCTACCTTTAACAAAAGTCTACCGAAACTCTAGAGTACAAATTGCCAAATGCTAATCATAAAGCTTCACACTGCACTAGTGATAACATTTATTAAGCTTTTGTGACCCCGTTAGTATCAGTGTGCCATGGCACATGCAGACATGGAAACAGAAAGAGCAGTCCCTTCCTTCCCAGCCTTCAAGAGAGACACGTCAGTCAGTTTGCAGCTTTGTTGTTTGTATATGTACGTGGGTTTATTGGCTTCTTTCAGACAAAGAAAAGGAAACTGAGGTAAAGCTATACTGAAAAAGATTTTCATATTGAGGACTGAAAATGCTTATTAGTTTCATGCTTTCATAAAAGGTGAGGCAGTAATGTTCAGGCACTTCCAAACTGCCATGATCTTGTATGGCAGCCATTCACTTTGCACTAATGTTTTAACAAGGTAATGGATTATATAACTCCAAGAGCAAGAGGCTGTTTTAAGCTAGTCCTGCACACCTCAAGGGGCAAATCACATTCAGTGTAGATTCGAGTTCGAAAGGAGAACATCAGTGACTTCTCTGAACATTCACTAAACAAATCTGTCAAATCAATCAAACATTTTTCTAAGCGCATAGCATCAGTTCTCAGAATACAGAGCTAATGTCATAAAGACTGGAAATTCAGAATGCTTAGTTTTATGACTAAGAGTGCAGATGTCTCTTTATTTATTTTTTTTTTTTCCAGGAAAAAACTGTTCTGCATCAATATCTAAACACGAAGCTGTTGAGCATGTTATAGTAACTGGCTGAAAGCAATATCTATTTCTTAAAACAGTACACTCCTCCTCATGACCATAGAATACTGCACAAAAATTAAAAAGTTCACATAACAGTTTTTATAAACCTGTGTCTTCTAATTTCTGTCTTAAGGTATTTCTCCCCTCATCTCATGAAATCAGAACCATAGAATGGTAGCTTGGCTAAAGCCACATATTAAAGGCTACACGGTACGAGATGTTCATTATGCCAGCAAGAGGTGCTTCCATCCTCATGCTGTAGTCTACCCCACCTCTCATTTACCAGCATGTCTGTGAGTTGTGCTGTAAAAACAGATCAAGAACTCACCCAACATGAACAAACAAAATGAAAACCTCCTGCCTTCAAACAATACAAATCTGACAGCTGGATCAGAGCCCCTCTCTCATCCAGGCCACAGCAGAGACCCACAGTTACATATGCAGAAGCATGAATAGGAACAAGCAGGAACAGTTGGAGGAACAAGAAATAGCTGAGGTCAGAGTACACCAGGGCATTTACCCCTGGTTGTTGCAGCTGCTGGTACCATCCTCTATCCTACACTCTTGATTCCCTCAAAAAAAAGCATGCCAATTACATTAAAAGCCCAGCAAGCAGGGGAGAGGAGCATCTCAACACTTTGGCTGACTGTAACTTCATGCTTCACAGCTGAGGTAGACTGCAAGGAACTGCCCAGGTGTGTGACAGCTGTTTCCAAAATCGTTCTTTTAATGTAAAGTAATTCTTGTTAAAACTGTGGCATCAAACAGTCTGAATCCCAAATTAGCAAAAGCGTAAGAAATAAGGTAGGAGAAACCAAAACTTCAATCTAAATACTTCTCCCCAAGTTCTACTTAACCTCATTACAGTTTAAGGTCATTTACAATGCATCCAAAGCCGATTTTAGTCTTCTCAAAGCAAGAATTTACACTTTCTCTCCTCTAATTTAAAGCTCGCTATAAGGAGGATCTTTGTTTCTCTTAGGGCTGCCCTCTGAATCTTTCAGAGACTGCTTTCAAGCACCTTGTGGCAGACAGCAAAGCCATGCACATTTATTCTGTGCTGAAACGCAAGGGATCAGTATGAACACCATGGCCTCTTAACAGATTGTGCTCAGGGTCTTTGAGAAAAAAAAAAAGGACAACAGAAACCTTTGGCACAGAATTGACGTCATTTCTGATAGCAGTGCTTTGACACGAGTCTAACAGAGACATGCAGGCACAGCCTTGCTATTTGCTCTAATAATCGCAGCCCCTTGCAGGTAGCTGACTGAGAATTAGCCCATTACAGATTAGTAAGGTGTAATAAAAGTAAACTGTCTCAATCACAATATGGAGCACCGAGAGCAAAGGTGGGGATGGAAAGAAGAGAAATAACACACTTCAAACCACAAGAGAATAAAGTAGGTGAAGCACACTGCTGCCAATGAGCTACAAAAGTGCAAGGGGACGGTGCTGCCCAAAGAAATGTTTCTTGGTAGAAGAAAGAGCTTGCAAGGAACACACAAACTGAGATGCTAGTTTTCAAATAGTAAAATGTCCTACAACTGACACTGACAGTACTTGTACAAGAATGACTCTGCTTGTTGCTGAGATCACACCATTTACATATGACGGTGCATTCAGATGAAACCCCTAAACTGCATCCATGCACACAGGTCATTAGCTGAATGTTATACAGACTTCCATTTATTCCCTTGGGTTTTTTTAAGAGAAGTTTCTTTTTGTTTGTTTGTTTGTTTGTTTTTTACTTTATTTTTTTTAAACCAAATAAAGAAAACCAACAAATGCAAGGAGGTCAACGGAGCTAACAAGGCAGGAAGTTGCTCATTTACTTCTTTCTTTTTTTTTTTCTAAGCTTCTACAACATTTACCCCAAATTACCACCAGTACATCTGTGCTAAGTTAAACTAGAAGCATGTCTACTAGGGCTTTTAAACATGAATTTTCTGCAATAAAACACTGTCCTTATTCTACGCTTTACTATTGCTTAAGTAAGCAAGCTGAGCTACAAATGATGGTAAATTCTATGTTTTCCAAGTGGAGACAAAACCTCATAGAACTCTCTTTCTTACAAGAAGTCAGAAATTGTTAGAAATCAGTGTGGACTGGCAAGATATGTTATCTGGATCACAGGGTAGATCAAAGTAACCAAAGTTCTTCATATCAACTCAGACTTGAGCTTTGTGAGGGATGCTCATCATTGAGGCAGCAAATTGCCTTCATTTGACTTTCAAAAAAAGTGTCAGGGATTATCTGCTGAGAAAACTCCCTTTTTATTTAACATAAGGAATTAAGAAGTAATTAGATTATATTTACACATTTATAAACTACAGGTTGCCTTTTGTTAAGAATATTGGATCCTTTAATCCTTCCTTAATCTAATCAAACAAGTAGGCAATAAATAAAGCACAAACGGTCGTGGCAGCCCATCCAAGAAGCTGCAAGGAAAACCACCTCGGTTGCTCCTCAGCCTAAGGACGGAAAGCAGGCAAAGAGATCAGCTTCAGTGGAAGGAAAGGAAAGAAGGGAGCAAGACAAGCACTGCTGGCTTATGCAAAGTTGAAGCGGTATAACTTACACTGCCATCGTGACGTCGATATACATACAGTGATCACATATTTTCCCTAGAATTACACCACATACAGATATAGTCATATCCTCCTAAGTTTATGCTCAAAGGTCTAAACAGATCTATTTATGATCACAGTTGCTTCAAGCTTCAGCATCAAGCAGTGAGAGGTCTAAAAGAACACATACACATTTGGAGTTATAAATAAAACTAAACTTATTTCTGTATTTGTTTTAAAGATCTGAGAGCATGAAGTTATCACTGGAATTGATCTAGGACATTTGGTATTGAGACAAATGTTCAATAAATGCAAAAAAAAAATCTGAATTATTTGTCAGGGATAAAAAAAAATAAACCAGTTCCTCACTAGTATGAGGGAAAAGAAGACTGAGCTGTAAAATCAGTAGTTTCATACTGCAAATGTTTCAGTTTTGCACACTGATGGTTCATTACACAAACTTTTTTCAACAGCATCTGATCAGAAGGATTTAAAATATGAAAATGCTTTAAGCCTCAGAGAAAACATACAAGGATGGATTTTCCTCTAGCCATCTTCAAGGTATATAAATTAACCACAGCACTGAATACATCAACAAAATATCACACCACTATTGCAGAGTCCACACTTTATTGGTAGCAGGAAAGTTGGGCATGCAGAGCTGTGTTGCAAGATGAATTTCTGTCTGGGAAAAGTCAGAGCCCAGTTCTCCAGAAACGTCAGCCAGGAGCATTGGAAATGGGCAGAAGTTCACTTCTCCCTAGACAAGCACCCTTGACTCTGCTCATGTTGGCACACAGTGGCCCTACATCATAGCTTGCTCAACTTGTTGAGGATTTCTGAGATTTTTTCCCTCCTTGCTTGAAACTGGATCAACTACAAAGGTTTAAATCTATTTCTATGGTTAACTGCCCTTCAGTCACCAGGTTACTTTAAAAACAAGATATAAAGAAAGGGAGCTTCTTTAGCAGTAATAGTGAAAAATCCAGCATGAGAGAGAAAACATTGCTAGGCATTTGCTTGGTTGATAGCAGTCAGCAGGAACTTCAACTGTACAACAGATAAGAACTTGCTTATAAAAATTTCAATGACAAATTAATGTAAACACTGCATCAGTGTTATAATCCTTGATCATGCAGAATTCCCAGGAATGTAGTGATGTTCTGCTTCAGCAGCAACCATAAAACAAATTCCAAAATTCTGTGATTAGCCTGCAAAGACTTTTCTTCCCTGCTATATTTTACCATTTTCTTATTACATTGTTCACACTAAGACCTGATCTTTGCAACATGCTTATATTTCTAATTACACTCGGAAAAGTTTCCCAAACACAAGACAAAAACTCAGCTTTCCGACAATCAGAAACAGAATCTGGAATACAATCTAAGTCACTTGTTTTTAAGTATATGGCCACAAGGACAAACAAGAAATAATTAAATTTCTTTGTTCTTCATTTATTTGTAAAAAATAATAATAAAATGTATTGGAGAAATTTATGTTTTCTTCACTTAAATTTTAACACCTTGTTAGTAAAGAAGTTTTTTTTTTTAATTTGTTATTGTTTTGTTTTTTATATTCAAAAGCTGCACTTTATTTCTAAATACTGAAACAGTGGAGAAATTGATTGCTGGTCTCCGTTATACCTAGATCCTACTAACTAGAGCATGCGCCATAAATTAAGCTGATGCTCTGACCTTTAAAGAACAACTGAGATCATAATAAACACGGCTCAAATTTTCAGTTGAGTTCAAGCAGAGAGAAATCTCAGGAGATGCAATTTCTCAAAGTATACCTAAAGTGATTAGCAAAAGAGAAAAAAAGTGAACAAGAGAACAGACTTAAGTTACTTTGAATTTGCACTCTTTCCCCGTACGTACACTTCAAGTCCAAAAGTTATCCATGCACAGAGAACCACCAAAGCCATGCGAAACAACCAAAGATTAGACCAGAGTCCTGCAGTTATCTGTAGCATTTAAGACACAGAATTTAATTTTTCTTAGAGAAACTAGAGATATTTCTTACACAGAAGAAAACATTTTAGCGATGTATGTCCAATGAAAGTAGGCTTAAATACTGACATACATATTAAGGCAGAAAAGTTAGGAGCCATCTCACTTTATCAAACTCATGTGTCTTCCTAGTACCTGTCATACTATTGTTGTTCAGTTGTTGTTCATTTTTTTGAGCTCTTATCCCAAACAAAACTAACCCCTCTTTCTTCATAAGCCCTTCAAATCCACCAAGTGCCTCCTAAGGTCTGGGTGTATGACCAAGTGCTGCACTTCTACTCAGCTCAATGTACTCGTATCAGGACTTGTGTTCTTGCATGCATTTCAAGCCCTTATCTGTCAACATGATGTTGTTGAAGTTATGTTGCTTTAGCGGTTTGATCACCCTAAGATTGTTTTTCACTATGTAGACACATTTGTATGAGCATAAATGCACTCATTGTAATGCAATTACTCCTAAGCACAGAAGATTACAAGCTACATTCTTCATCAGCATACAGCTGCTATACTACTAAACAACATATTTTACAGCAAAGCCTTTGTTTTTGGTATAGTTGAAGCTAAGCCATGTTAAGAGGTTGCTACTCCACCTGGGTGGTAGCAAGTCGTAATAGATTACTGTCAACTTTCAGTTAAAATGATGAGTAAATTTGGAAAAGACAGAGACAGTCTCTTAACGTTCTTCCTGCGTTCAGAAGAATTCCTTTGTGTAGATGAAAGCAGGCAAGTCAGATGATTCCACTGAGTGTATCTAGTGACTGATTAAATCTCAGAAGGGAAGAGAGGGTCCAGCCCTGCCCCCTACTTGTCGGTGGGCAACTTCAGTTCACTAACCCAAGAGAATACACCAAGTTGGTCGATGGCAACAGCCTCAGATATGTGTGATGCATGCTGCAGATACCCATACTGTAGCAAGGGCTCTTTGCTTAGGAAGGGACCCTAATACTCCCAGGAACACAGATCTTCAAGACAGGAATGATAACAAGCAACAAATATCTAAGGCTTTAATAGTAACAACAACGAAACCAGGAACAAAATGAATATCAAATACTGTCACAGCTCCGTGCCTTACTGAACATGAAACATTATTTATGTTATGCAATTGAGTTTACAAAGCACTTTCACTCTTGCCTGTACATCAGAACTGTCTGTATTAGATCTTGTTTGAAATGCCTCTCGGTGGCTTCAGCAAGTTCAGCAGAAAGGCTCACTGCTGTCACGTGTAAAACCATGCGCTGGCCCTGACTCCCTATGTAAATGAACTCACTCACCTCCCTGGGTTTTCCCCTTTCTTTTCCCTGATGGTTAAGGAGGATATCGAGCTCAAAGGGAGCAGCAGCCGGGAGTTGCTCGGTACTTTCAGTGTGGGAAAGAAGCCAAAATACAGATACAATGACTGGATTCAGCTTTTTAGGCAAGCACAACAAAATGGTATACATCCTTCTCCGGGAATAATACTTTCCACCAGGGCTTTAACAGGAAATCTAGCTCAAAACAGAGAGTGGGCTATCCCCTCATTAACTTCCCATACCTGGCTATTAAAGCTGTTCTCCCACAAGAAACCCCTTCCTGTTAGAGAAGCTCCAAAAATTGACTAAGAAAAATTTATTTAGTTCTTATGGTGATTTCATGCAGTAATATTGTGAATATTAAGTGTGGTCTTCAGTACTGGGCTTTTATATCAAGTGTTCTAATAAAAATACAGTTAATAGTTACTTGCTAAGAAAATAAAGAGAGTAAGTGTATCATTAGCCAATAAAACATGTTTTTGTATATGAAAATGCCTCCAAAGCCACTGCGTACTCATCTTTTGTCTAATGTGTATTCCACTAGACACAGCTTATGCTAAATTCCTGTTTTCTATATGTTCCACCTACATTTTCCTTCATCTCCATTTAGCTTCTTGTAACATAGACAAATTACTCGATCTGAAGTTCCCCTCTTTGCGCTCAAATCCAAAGTGAATTTTCCTGGCTAGCAGATAAACCTAGATACATTCTGTATTCTCATGCTCAGTATGAACACAAACACCCTGAGAATGACTTTGCATATGATTCTAGAGAGATGCAGCACAAGATTCAGAACTCATTTTTAAACCTCTCGATGTGTTGCTGCTCTTGGAGGCTACAACAGCCCCTGACATAGATCACTCAACCTCCCTATGAAAGAGTTCCCTTACACCGCTCCCATCCTGCCCTTCCCTCAAAGGCAGCGTGCCAGCATTTCCTTAACATTATTTTGATTTACTCACAATCCAATTTTTACTGTTAAACATCCTTATTGTCATTTTTTCACATGCAGAATCAAGGCTTACAACAGATAACTCACTGAAGGTTAAATGGGAAGCCTGTGGCAAAAATTAAATGAAATTAGGAATGTAAACAGTATTTAGAAAACAAAGTCTATTTCTCCTCATTTAGTAGCCTTTGATGATCCTCCTTCCTTATGTTACAAGGCATGTCAGGTCAAGAGGGAAGCAGATGATATTTTGATCAGGTGCTTGGCGTGCATCCTGCTGCAGGACATAGTCTACCACAACACAGTTGTGCTGTACGAGGTCACAGCACATGATCCTCCTCTGTCCCTGTACAGACTGTGCAGGTGACCCAGGAGGGCTTCAGGAGAGTTAAGGTTACAGACAGACTTAAATTTAGATTTGCATAAAGAGAAAGCTCTGAACCAGTGCCATTAGTATGGTATTTGGGCTAGCTGGCATCTCTTTTCTTGACCCGGGGTTTATGCTGACTGTATCTTATAACATTTCCACATATAAACTTCCAAGACCTTTGAAATGGCCATTTACAGCATCATATTGTTAAGAAATTTTAGATTTTTGCCCCAATCTTTGCTCCAGGCCACAAACTCTTTCTTACCAGTTAACAGAGGTTACAGAAAAGGTGTATTCATTAATTCACACAGCAATTTTTCTCATGGAGGATGAAACAAAAACAGGAAAAACTGAATATGTTGAAGACAAATGTGATGTTCTCCTCACAGAAACTTGCAGTCTTTGGCTTGAAAATAGTACACTTGTGTTTTAGTATTCATCCAAAACAGGGAAAGGGAAAGAGGAGATGGAGAACAGGAAAAGAAAATCAACAATGTTTGTTGCTGTTTACATTCTGAAACAAAGGAAAATAAAAATATGAGAAGATATATTATATGACTAAGGAGATAGGAAGTGATTTGTTACACAGCAGAATTTCTGGAGACATACCCAAGCCGTAAGAGACATGGACACAAACACAGACTATTTTAAATGAGGTTACAGTGCTTCTCTGTTATGGAAATAGGGGAAGCTAAGAAGGAAGGAAAGCTAAAAAAACATGTTGTTTTGGAGACATTATATTTTCATCAATCTGAGGGAAGGTTGTGAAAAGAGGAAAACTGTATATCCTGATAGCAACTGACTCGATGAACACTCATTACAGATCAGCAGATTATGATCACACTTTTCATTTTTATGTGAGGCAGAACCTAATTCCTTGCTGATACTGCCCTAGTTTAAAGTTGCTTCTACGAAAACAAATATGACACAATGAAAAACTGCTAGAAGATTCACTGAGCTACGGAATGTCCTTCCTGCTCACCCTGGCTCACTTTTTGCTTTGAAACGTAAAAGGAATGTCACGCATTTCTAAACTATGTCTGGGAGCAAAGCCTCAAGTATCACGAACAAAAACACTGAAGATCTTCACTATACCAATAAAAATGCTACATGACTTGCTCTTGGGCACAAGCTCAGATGTTTCTAAATATATATGGTATCCATCACACGAAGGAAGAACATTAATTGCTATATTTGACGTGTTTCTTGGGAACTGCACCCATCCTCACTGAGCAGAACAACTCTCTGGCATAATAGTGGCTGCCAAGCCTTTCCATACCTATCTTCAATGCAACGTGTATTCTCTACAGAAAGAAGAAAACAAGAAAAGGAAATATTTGTAAAGCAATCATCCATTCTGAACTGTACATAAGTTGTTATCTCAACCTAGTTTTTATTACCTAAGTTTATAGCAGCATCATCCCCAGGCAATTACATATTCACACAGACACTGACAGCTCATTTTTTCATTTATCTGAAATAAATGTTTGACAAAACTTGTTACTCGCACCTTTGCCATTCAGAAGCTGTAACAGCGCACTACAGGGTGCCCAAACCTGCCCACATCTGACTGCCCCATGGCCCTGGCCTACACATACTTGCTGGCTAAAAACTGGCCCTGCATAGGAACAACGTGAAGCACACAGCAGTCTGCCTGCTTCTGCTGAAAGAAAACCTCAGCACCTAAGCAGGATGATGGAGAGATCACAAGATTGACTACTGTGGTAAAAGCAGAAAGGACCACAACCTTACTTTCTTAGCTAATACACACAAGTGTCTCCTAGGTGTCCATACTGCAGTAAGCTTTGAACTTGTTCCTTTACAAAGTTAGTAGTATTTAAGACTGGTTTCCCCACTTATCATTCCAAGTATCTGTTTGCCTACGGTACAGCACAAGCTGTCAGCAATTTCTAGGGCAGTCATGGGAATGAAAACTTCCCTCTTTCAAGTTAATACATACCAGCTACAATGGAACAATCAGTATTTTAGCATAGTCTTAGACACTCCAGAAGGAGAAAAGATAAAATAGAAAAAGGTCCTGGTTTTTATCAACTGCAGTGAAGACCATACAATTACCATCACCAGACTGAGCAACTCCCAGGTATTTGAAAACTGAACATCTACTCTTTTCCTTCTTGTTAGCATTAAAAGAGCAGCACAGTGTCTGGGTTATCTATTGATGACTGTGCATCTGTGTATATGTATGACAATAGGAATCCTCAGGGCAAGCCAAACTGAAAAAGATGAACTGGTCTGATGTCTGGTCATCCATGGGTGTGTCCACAGCAGCCCTTTTGTTCCGATCAGTGGCGTGCTTGTGAAGCAAATCTCTCAGTCTTCCCCGTGATTTGGTCTGGATTGCGGAGCAGCCTTCTGACCTTACAAACTGGATTCTTTCTGAGTGAAACGAGACCTGAAGCTGTGTTCCAGATTCTAAAAGGCGTTTTGTCCACCACAACCAGATTACAGCCAATCTGGAGCCTCCAGTCTCTCACACCAAATACTGTTCCATAAAGCCACTCCTACAACATGTTATACTTGCTAGTAAAGGCATACATGTATCAAAACTGGCAACTTATATCTTACATACACGTGATTCCATCTGCATTCTTTGATAGTTTCATTATCTCAGAAGAACATAAAACTGTGGAAGGCCAGGAACACAGGACAGAAACTTTCACAGCTGCATAGCAGTACGAACATTTTTAAATGGGTTCTGGAATCAAAAGCACAGGAAAGAGATCAAACTATTATGTCCAAGGTATCCAGTCAAGCTAGTCTAATGGGGAAGACTTTGGGATGAACTGAATCTCCATACTCTTCAATCTAGATATAAACATATCAGTAATGAAGTCCTTAAAATGCCTACAATGAGCAACTTAGGCACTAGACTTTTTTAACAGATGTAGACGTACCCATTTTTTGACATGCTGCTTGGTGTGCCATAACACAAGCATGGGAATCCCAAGACAGATTAACATCACATTTAACTCACTGTTACTTTAAAAGAGGCAAACTTTGATTTAGTTTAAGTTTCAAATGATGGTTTGTGATCCATCTGCTAATTCATTACAACAAGAAATCGGGATGGTATTGAAAAGATAAAGGGTAAAACATAAAGAGAAGACTTAGAAATGGGAGACCTGAAAACAGGAGTTGAAATGGGGCTGAGAGAGTTGGAGACCCTCACAAAATAACGGTAAGCTATTATTTCCTTAACTGTCTGTTCCATATTTTTTCCTCAATTTCTCTGAATTACTAATTGGATTAAAAAAATGTGACTGATTCACTTTCAACAGTAAACATGACTTAAGAAAATGACACAATAACAGAAAGTATGATAGCTGGAGCATTGGAATGAATCACTGAGATTTTGCACAGTTACCAAGATCACAGAGTAACTAGTAGAGAAACATACCAAAAAGTGGAGAGATCAGAAAGCTATACAAGAACAGGCAGTAAGAGGAGACCAAAGTATTTGAGAAATTACAAGCTTACACTGCCACAAGCAGAAAGCTCTTTGCAGTGCATGTATGCATTAAAGACAGGAACCAGTCTGTGAAGTATGATATTGCTAGAAAGAACTCCAGGATTCTACTAAGGCATATACAGTTACAAAAAGCTGACGGTAAAATGAGTAGATGTTCTCACTAAATTGATACGTGTCGTACCAACACTTTTCCTGGAAAGCTGGACAACACTCATGTATTATTTTATTTATTTTTCTTCAGAAGACTGGGGACACGATCTTTGAAAAAAGGAATGTTCTGTGCCTCATCCAAATAAGAAAAGGGTCAAGCAGCAGCAGATTGAAGAAGGGGTTATCTGGAGTCAAGCAATCTAGTTGAGGCATGTCCACCCAGGTCAGATGACACATCTATCTAGAGAGGACACAAGCAATGCCACTAGTTCACGGCTCTTGGCATGAATTTTACTGACAGGTGGCTAGAAATACTGTAAGATCTATATTATTTTTCCAAGTGTCACGGCGAGTGCCAGGACACAACCAAAGAAAATATACTTATGCAACTCTTAAAAAGGGACTATGCAGCTGCTATAAAATCTATGAGGGAACTGGGAGATTGGTTAGGAGAATGGCTTTCTCTTGGAGATGGGTAGCTGGTCAGGTTGGAGTCATTAGTAAAAGTGGACACAATTGAGTAATTTTGCTGTGTGTGCAGCCTGCAATGATCTCTGCCCATAAAAACCTGCAGCAGTTCACATGCAAGAGCTGTATTTCCATTAAAATGAGTAAGACTGGGACTTTCTCACAGGGGTTAGCTAACAAATGAGCTTACTACATGTCATGGAAACAGTCTAAGGTTCCACACAGCTAAGACCAACATCACTACTAGCTCTTCTAATGTTATCCTGTCTTTCCAGTTCTCCAGTTGTATCTGTGACTTGCCTCTTCTTTTTCTGGCCACCCTGGATCCTCCAACAGAATGGTTTCAGATGTGTCACCCTGAGAGGAAGTATCTTCTTTGTCGTCAAAGCTGAGGATCCTCCAGGCAGCTGCTATCACTTGGTCCCATGACAATAACCAAGGAGAGCAGTTACACATTATCTAACTACAAGATAGAAATGGACTTCCTTAGGGATACCACACATCACTTATTCTAAAGCCAGCTGCTGTAGGGTTGCTGTAAGAGATCTGGAAGTTTCCTTCTGTCTTGACTTTGTTTTTGGTATGTGCTAAATCGGTTGGCTTATGCTACAGGTTCAAAAATTATTAGTGTTGTGATTGGAAGTCTCCAGATGATTCACTACAAATATAATTTACTAATAAGATATAAAAAAAGGGCTCTGTGCTATTATTTATGCAGATGTACAAAGCTGTAAATGACTAAAAGCTGACATAAATTTTAGATATTAGAAGCTTCAAAGATTCTTTTACCTATGAATTCCTATTCCATTTATGACACTATGGGAATGAGCCTAGAGAGATCATCCCAAAGCACTCAGCGCTTGTTCAATACACAAACATTATGTGCACACAACAACACATCTCAAAAAAAAAAAAAAAAAAAGCAGAAGACGAAAATCAAAAGTTTGCCACTGCAAATTTAAACACTGCAATTTTATTTTGAGAGGTGGTATAACTTGAAATGACTCCTCCCTCATTCTAGTTTCTGGCCAACACCAGTGGAAAACAGTATACAGTGTTTTCTGTTCAGAAAGAGGGAAAACGCATGGGAAAATATTTGCAACATGACTACTAGAAGCACAAGGAGAACAAAAACAAAGTACCAAGCTTTTACAGTGATCTTGTATTAGAACTAATCAAATACCTCACGCATGTCCAACCTGCATCCCAGCACAGCAGTGGCCCTTATCTGCCGGCCCCGTGCACACATCCATCACTCAGCAACAACCAAACTTTGGTGTGCTCTTAGTGCTGTTTTGGATGAAACCAGGGCACAAGGAGTACACAGCATGGTGCTAACTCAAATTATGGCAACTAAGCGTATGCATTGTGATACATTGGCTAAATGCAGTCTGTGAACAGAGAAAAACACACAATCTTGCTTTCCATTCCGATAAAGGAATTTTGAAGATAGGGTTCAGTACTGCTGAAAAGCCATCCATATATATTTGTGACTCCATTTTCAGTCAACATAAAAAGATTACCAACAAATTTTCAAATGACATGTATGGAGTTGCAGTCAGACACTCAACTCAAAAATGTCATCGTGTCTCTCTACCAGACTTTTATAAGACCTCTTTTACCAGAGAAAGATATCTCTCACTTCACAATCACACCTTATTTATGCTGTTGCTTTTTGATAGTGCATTTGTGAACAATTATTAAGGATGAAGTACACAAAGAGTAAAATTTCATCAAAAATCTCTGACAGACACCTTGAGAACTTCGTAAGAATTATAACTACTGACATTAAACACCAGACTGATGTTTAACAAAAACAGGGTCAAATACCCCAACTAGCTTTGGTTTTGTTGCTCTTTTTATTTTTAAATGTTTCAATAAAATATTAATGGTTAAAATAAGTTCTGTGCACCAACTATAGTATAGTTTTACAAAAGCTGCTCCAAAAGTAATGCCTCCCATTTTATTATGTTGGCCTATAACATCAGAGGCAGATGTTGGTGGTATGGTAGTAGAGACTGAATGTTCCTGCCAACTTTCTATCACATTTTGCTGCTGTGTGACAGATGGCAACAGAGGGGCAGCCTGATAGAAAGGGATCTGCGATGGGAGTGCATGTGAAACAGAAGTGCAGAGCTAAATTCCTCCATGTAGAAGATATTGTACTCACTGACATTCATTGATGCTTGCTGAACATTTACGGAGACCAAACAACGGATGTCAGCACAGTGAGGCAGTGAGTGATGCATTTAAGCAGTGGCAACAGTGACCATGGGTCATTTCCACTGGTACAGGTTTCAATGAGCAAGGAATGAAGGCTCCTGTTCATCACTAGCAAAAAATGCAGAACTAATCATGGTGAATATGTTGAAAAATTGTGTTTTGTAACTGAGAATTTGCTCTAACAGAGTTACTGTACTCACTGGTATCTGCTGTTGTTTCCGTGAAAATAAATAGGAGGCATTACTTTCAGAGCAGTCTATGTATATACGGCCCAAGACAATTCCTCTTCACCCAATGCAGTCCACACAATCCAAATGGTTGGACACCCATGAAATACCTGCTACACTTCTGCTTCAATAATTGGGTCTGCAGTCCCACCTCATCATGTGAGAAATGCAGGCAAGTAGGTGCCAACAAGTTTCAGTCTCCAATGCTTCAGCATCTCTTACTCTGAGGAATATTTTGAACCACAGTGGAGGTAAAAGCCTTCTTGCATGAACTCCTTAAGGTTCTTTTACAACAACCCATTCACTGGGGAAACAGAGAAGCATCTGTATTTTAGCAAAACAACCTGTTTTCCAAATTCTAAAAATAGAAAAGAAAAAAAAAAAATTAAAAGCGTCTGTCATTTTGAAACCACGAGCAAGCATTTCACCCTAAGCAACACAGCCTCCCCCCTCGCTAAAAATAAAACAGTACGTTACAGCAACATTTTTTGCTGCCTTCAGCCAAAAGCTCGCAGCCCTCCCCTCAGCCCTGCCTCAGCTGGAGCCCTCGCCTGCATACTGTGAGTCAGCACTTCTCAACATCGCTGGAAATTCCTCAACAAAGCATCCGCCCTGTAGCAGGAAGTGGCTTCTCCCTTTCAGCCCACACCAGGAAACACACGGGCGCTCGCAGGCCTCACCTGAGCTGCAGGCGTGACTCGTCAACACTGCGTGAAGCTGCCAAAGGCCCCGCTTCTCCTCTGCTTCCCTCCGCTGTGCCCCGGGAGCACACTGCCCACAAGATCAGATCAGCTCATCACAAAATAAATTAAGCTTCACGTAATTGACGATAAACAAGGAAAGACCAGTTTAAGAAATCACACCAGAGGCGGCTGACACAGCCCTATTCAGCCCTTTCACAGTCGTAGCGGGTCTGCCACCCAGAACCCAGTTGGGCTGGGGGCAGCTCTGCTAAACCTGCCATGGGACAGGGTCTGTCCCTGGATGTGGAAAGGGGAATGATTAAAAGCATAGCACCACGCCCTATCCAGGTACAGAGCAGAGTGGACTCCAAAGAGATGCAAAGGACTACGAAGCTGATGTGGACTCAGGGCATCATCGTGTCTGCAAGCAGAAGGGAGACATGACCACAGCTCCCTCCCTCCATCAGTCCTTGCTTTACACAGAAAGCTTGACAGTTCACATAAAATGAAGCTTTGTAATAGGAGGAAGATGCTCTTGTTTCAGAGAAATGCCCCAGGTCTGCTTGTGGCTGCAGAAGGTACAGCATTCTCAGGTATCTTGCATCCCTGAAGTATCACAGAATTATTTCTGTCAGAAGTGTCCCTTAAAGGTGACTCGTCCAACTCCCCTGCAATGGACATGGATACGTACAGCTCAATCACACTGCTCAGAGACAGGTTCAGACTGACCTTGAGTAACACCAGGAACAGGGCCACCACCTATATGTGTAGCATGTTCCACAGCCTTATTGTAAAAAACTTTTCCTTATACCCAATGTAAATCTCTTCGTTTTAGTTTGAAACCATTTCCCCTTGAAGTACGAAGCACAGCTCCCTCCAGCAGCTTTTGGTGCTCACAAACATCTACGATGAGCAAGGTGGAGGCACTGATTTAAAAGCAAAATGTAACTTGCACTCAGGTCTTTCTTTAGTTACGATGCAATTATTTCACAGTTAGCAGCCATGGCTAAGGCAGTTCCTACATTATCCAGCTCAGACTGAGGATCTACTGCTGCTTTAAATATGTACTTTGTCAAAGACATTAAAAAGAGAGTTAGGGGAATAGGAAGTACTTTGCAAACAAGAGTAATGACATGTTCTGACCCAGCTCACATTATACGTATTATCCAACAACCACAAATCAAGAAACAAATCAAATTTAAAGATCTTAACTTTCAGCACAAAACATATATTAAAACTAACAGAAGAACAAAACAAACACTGACCATGTTCCTGCTTGTTTGTTTTAGTATGTGCGGCTTAATCTCCCAGAAGAATCATGCCTTTCTTTTTTTTCTTTTTAACATTTGTATAAAAGAAGTTGCCTAAAGTTGGGTACAAAAATCTGTTTTTCTCAACTGTTTTTAAATACAGAGCAATGAGATTAAAGCGGGGCAGATAGCCAAATACCTCAGCCATCACAGTCATTAATAGATGCATTTAACATTTGTGCAGCTTTCGAATGCAGAACATCTGGTTCTAATTTCCAATCTGGCTTTTAAGAGAGTGCCTCCCCCACAATACTTTTATTATAAAGTGTTCTTTTCCTCCTCGCGCTCTCGCCCCCCCATTTTTTTCTTTTTTTTTTTTTTTCATTTTTGGAAGCGGCTGTTCCTTCCTTCTTGCTGGAAGCCACCTGACCACTGCCAGGAAGAGGAATGCAAAACATTCCCAGGAGCAGCTCCTGACGTCAGGCAGCGCTCCCCGCCTCACCGCCAAGCGCTGCCTGGAAAGTCCAGGCCCCGCGCAGCTGATGGGACATGGGAGCAGCTGCTGCCTGCTCTGTGCCGCAGGAAAAGCTGCGCTCCTCTATGGGCTGCTCGGGAAGGGAGGGCAGGCACCAACTGCTCACACGTGCCATTTAATGGAATCCACTGCTCATTTTCCCCTTTTTTCCCCCCTATTCCTCCCTTTTTCTCCACCCTTTTCAGCGCGGTAACATACTCAAGTTTTTTGGGGAGAACAGTCTCTTTTTAAGAGACTGCCTATTATTTTTGGTGTTTATTTCTTTCCCCACAGGAGAAGGGCTTACATAAGCCTAGCAAGGGATGAAGGCGACTCAGCCAGAAGCCCTTACACAGGCTCAAGCTGCGCTTTGGTCAATCTATGTATCCCTTCTGCCTGCCCTTAAATAGGAGTGCCAGCTTCAGATACACTTTCCATCCCTAGTGGGCTTAAATCAGCTTAGACACCAGCTTTTATGATTCCTTCTTTTTTACTTCTCAGTACTTCAAGGCACTTAGCCTTGAAGCATGCCAAGGGAGCCAGTCACGCATTGTCGTTGGATTGTTTGTTTTTTCCACTGTTAACAAATTCCAGAGAGATCAAGACACGATAGCAATATCCAAATAGGTGGTAAATTGCCCTCATAAAACATGATTTTGGAACACAAATTCTCTTCTTTTCCCTTCTTAATTCCTGTTTTCCTTCTCCATGACATGACATGACAAAAACAGACTAATGAGGTGGTATTTCTGTTCTGCATTTCTTTAGTTTTGTGCATATGATATCCAGGGTAACATCTACCAAGACACACGAAACAATAAATGGCATTATTTTATTCTATTCTTAAAGTAGGTGTTAGTTAACTATAAATAAGAGCTCCTCTGTTAAACTGCAGCCAGGAAATTAACTTCTTCCAATACATTTTGTCCAGCTATTATAAGGACAAGGAGGAATGGCTCTAAACTAAGACAAGGGGAGGTTTAGGTTAGATATGAGGAGGAAGTTTTTCACACAGAGGGTGGTGACACACTGGAACAGGCTGCCCAAGGAGGTTGTGGATGCCTCATCTCTGGAGGCATTTAAGCCCAGGCTGGATTTGGCTCTGGGCAACCTGGTCTGGTGGCTGGCGACCCTGCACATAGCAGGGGGGTTGAAACTAGGTGATCACTGTGGTCCTTTTCAACTCAGGCCATTCTATGATAATATTTTCGGGACAAACTTTTTAAATGCTATACAAGATCCTGCCTGGAAAAAAATCTTCACGTAGTATAATAAGCTACTGTAACAAAAAGAGTGAGGAGAGAAAGAAACAATAGCTGTTACCAAATCCAGGATGAAATCAAAGGAGAGTTCCCTAATTCCACCACTCCAACTGAGCCGGAAGGTAGGAGATGGAATATTAAAAAAAAAAAAAATTCAAGAGTATTTTTCCAGAGAATGCAATGAAGGGCTTCATGAAATACTTCTCTATTTCATGTTTCTAATTGTACAACAAAAAGTTTAGGATGTATCATTTAATCACTCTAAAACCAACAAAAAGCTATCCTTTGGATTTTCTGCAGGAAATGCAATTTTTCTGAATGCAATATTCCTGAAAATCCAGGAAGTACAACTGGTAGCACTGAAGTGTTCATATACTTGACATTCCCCCAAATATTTATACAATAAATACAAATGACTGGATGACTGACCACAATGGAAAAAAAGCTCTTGAAACACTAAGCAAAACAGTTGCAACATTTTCAATATAGATTGTAATTAATCAGCTGTGTGCTGTTAGGATTATTCTATCTTCCTAGCCCTTGCCTTATATACCAAGATCCAGATGTCTCCAAACCTGCAGCTGCTCTGTCAGCCACAGTTCTCCAGCTTCTCACTCCATTTGTGAGAATTTAAGAAATACATGTTTGCTGTTTTCTCCAAATGTAAGGACTTGATACCAGAAGGACAAACAAATGTCTGCCCACTGACCAACCACATGCTATCTATGACTTTAAGGAAACCTGCTCTCTGAAGAACCACATAGGAGGTAAACACGTTGCCTTCCTGGCAAGAAACCCACAGATGTTGATTATACCAGTTGGCCACATCTGAGCAGCTACTACAAAACCTATAACCACTTTTTTTTTCCCTCCTTTTCTCCAGAGGTCACAAATATTCAACCAGTACATCATGTACTAATTGGTATTATTGGAAAATATGACAACAGGAAGACTCACTCATTTAAATGTATAAAACAGAGTGGACCCAGAAAATCATTAGTCAGCATTATGGAGCCACTGCAGCTAGTGGCAAATGAAAAAAAGAACAGCCTGTTCGGTGGTTAGTTCTTTCTAATATATGTACACATACAAGTAAATTTAACTATAGCTCACTGAAAGTGAGCTATGCCCTCAATACCTTCTAAAAATCAAGAACAAGCAAAGGTGGCCTGCAGGCACCGAGGCACTGTACTGTTCTTGGTACTTAACACATTCTCCATTTTCTCTCTACTTTTTTTTTTTTTTAACTTTATATCATATGCAGAAATAAATATATGCAGTTCAGTGAATTTTTTTAGCCATATTTTATGGATTGAAAAATTCTCCCCCTTTTTCCCCTAGAAACAATTTTTCATGAATAAACTTCACCTTATCAAAAATTATATTTATTAAAATCATTGCAGGACACCCCTGAAAAGCAGACTTAAGAATTTCTGAAAATTGAACATTTAAAAATGTTTGAATATTTCAATCTGCAATATTGAAGTGTGGATGAAAATTGGGATGGGCACAACACACACAAGAGATCAGAGCTGGGGCACGTTCTCCCTGAAGATTAAACCTATTCTCCTCCTCTGTGTTTTGGTTGTTCACTCATTCTAGCTTCTATCACCAGGAACACTCTTGGAATGCCAAAAGCATGAAAGATGTCATAGTGAGAACTTCCTCCTACGTGCGGCACACAGGATTAAGCTTAAGGTCTGTTTCAGGAGGCCATTTCAAGAACCTGTGACTGACAGGCCCTGTAGCAAATAGCCATGGCCAGCTCTTTCCCAGCAAAACCTAGTAAGTACTTTGATCCTCATCCACCAGCAACAGAAGAAAGGAACACTAAATTATAAGTTCAATCTCAGAAAACTAAAGATACTTACAATTTTTTTTGCTCAAGAGTAACAGAGTTACCTTATATATATGCATACACAGTTGTCATTAGTTGGCAATATTGAGCAATACCCAGAGATCTGTAAGAAAAAGTTCAACTCTGTTCTCTTGGTTACTTTTCCATACATTTCTTGCTTACGCTATTAGCTGCTGAAATATCTTTTCTTCAAGATGAAATTTTTGTTTGAAAACAGATTGGTCTGCGACACAAGCAAGCAAAAAGAAAACCTTAATTCCACAGAACTTAGATTTGTGTCATGGTTTTATGATATTTGTTATCGGTGTTTCACATCATAACATCATATAAAGCTCTGAGAGTTAAAGTGTTAATGCTCCAGTTCCATGGACTGCTGATTTTCCAAGTACCTGGTTCCCAGAAGAGAACTACATACCCCAGAGGACTCTGCGTTTCTGGGAAGCGAAACAGCCGAGATGCCAACTGCCATGATGCACAGCCCTGCTTGCACAGGGTTAAGAGCAGAACCCTCTTGGAAACAAAACTCAAGGCTGCAAGGCTGCAGGAAAACCTCACCTTTGTGCACAGCCTCTACCAACTTTTTTTTACCCATGTTTTTTGTTTGTTTGTTTGTTTTCCTGAAGAACACTTCTTCTTCCCCTATGTTTTTCTTTTCTTGCATCTCTGTGTTCTGTTCTGGCTGGAACTGGCAATGGAATTGCTGAACAACAGAAGCTGATCCAACTGTACTGCTGACTCAATCCTGAGAGCCTGTTCTCATCAGATTTCACTGCAGCATTCCAGATTTCAGTACCCAAAAATTTCAGATACTTATCTAAACCAAACTTCCTGAGGGTGAACTATCCCCAATGCTAAGACAGCAAGAGCAGGGCTGACACACATTTGAACAAGATTCCATCAGAGCACAGGAGACAGCATGCCAACAATGCTTAAAGCAATATCTACCTACATAATTTCAACTCTGTCTGACTTGGTAAATTACTGAGTTAATTGCCTTGGTATTCATATTTATATTCAAAAAAGAATACACAGATCTGAGGTCAATCATTACGCTGTTCCATTAAACACTCTGTTTTAGGCAAATGGACTTCTAAAACTTCCTTTATAATGCAAAATGGAACCATCTGTATATAAGTTTTGGGAATTATTTTTATGTTAGTTTTATTGATATAATTACGTGGTTACTAAGATGTTTACAGTTTCAGACTCCTAATAGCTATAAGGGCTTGTTACTGATACTCTGTAATCACAGAGAAGTCTCTCCCTTTGGTTTGAGAATAGAAAACAAAAATTCAAAATGTGTTTATTTCCATTTCTTTAAATTTGGTGTTTAACAAAGTCTAACAGTGCAAAGGCAAGGTATTCCTTCATATTCGTTCTGTCTTAAAGCAATAAGAAAAGTGATATTGCAATTACTACAGAAATAAATAATTACAGGAAGTTAATACTGTGGTAATAATCCACCGTATCTTAAATAATTCCCTGTTTGGAGTTGGAGGTGGATTTTTCCAGCTGGAATTTTGAAAAGGAAGTCTCCCACACATCTAAAAAAAAAAAAAAGGATTTCTCAAAAGAAAGCTTCCAATCTCTTGCCATCTGAATTGGAGAAATAGGACACAACACTTTCTGTCTAACAAATTTTCCAGGAACCCAGTTGTTTTTTGAAAGCCAGTCTTCACTCTTAATATTAAAGAATCATTATCAAGGACTCGCATGGACAACTGTTGGACCATTTGCAGTAGGCAAAGTGTCCACACAGAAACAAATTTAGCTATCAAGCAATCAATCCTTCAGAAAAACTGAAACAGAGCCAGAAGCCTTCAGCATACAATTAACGAAGGGGTAGTATCCTCAAGAGAAAACTGGTCAGGAGAAGGGAGACAGAACTATACATTTATTTTAACTCTTAGAAATTGTACAGAGTTAGATGCATACACTCTGCCTTCCTTATGAAAGATGATAAGCAACTAGGTAAGTTCAACAAAAAACTCATTTCTGTTGTAAATAAACGTAAGTAGGAGGGTGTGGGATTAAAAGGTAATATCATCTTATTTGCTCTCTGCTTACCGTAAAGTATGCCAAGAATTTTTTTTTTTTTAATTTTTTTTCTTTTTCTTTTTTTTTTTTTGCTCCATTTGATCTCCTAAATGGATGCAGTCCATTAGATCTTGTCAGAGTTTCAGTAAGGAACACAGAATGAGAGGTGAACCCAGTAATTAAGTATGTCTAATGGCTACCTGATCATGTAAAATCAAGGATGGATTTACCGCAGCAGAATCAAGACAAGAGAGTCAAAAGGAATGGTGTACAATAACAAACAAAAACTTGTGTACTTTCCCTTGGGGATGGCAAATCAGTTTTAGAAAAAATGTCAAAAATCATAAGGCACAAAAGTCTTGGAAAAGATCATTTGAAGCAGTTAAAAAGAAAAACAACCTCAGGAACGGTCTGTTGGGTTTTCATCAAGCTAAAAGTATGCCATAGCCAGGAGGTAGCTGTGAATAAAAACCCATGGCATGCAGGAAAGTTCTCAGTTTCTCCTCTGGCAAGTTTGCTTTAAGGCAGAACTTTGTAAACACCATGGGGGAGGGAGAAGTCAAAGTTCCAGAGCATTTCTGAACCCTTTGCGAGTGTTTTGTACAAATGGAAGTTGAGTTGAGGAGATTGCTTTTGCTCACCGTGATGGCCATGTCAATGATAACTAGTAAGAAAAAATCCTCAAGAAAGTAGGTGTTAACACTCAATGGCACATGGCCTTCTTCATTATGCAGGGAGGAAGGTGAAGAAAATAGCGTCAACAGTGTGGTGACTTGTCTTAATGCTCAGTACCACCTTCAAAATAGATAACACCCATGATTATTAAAAGGAACACAAATACAGTGTCACACAAACATGACAAATCTCTCCTGCAAACCACAGCTTCACAAACACACAGCTTTGATTTTAGAAAAAGTTCTGGACTGAAGCGATATTCAAGAGGTGAGTCAATCCAGTACAAGGCGGGGTGGTTTTACCTGGCCTTGTGCTGACAACATTGCCATCTTGAGCCCTAAGTGGGAAGAACACAAGCAAGTTACGCCAGCCACAGGCATGCCATGCTGAGCTCCAAGGCACCTGCCAACACAATGCACCAAGCACCTCCAGGTAGCTAAAGACATCACTGAGGCACCAGTGAGGACCAAGTTCAGTCTTTAACTGGATTTGGAAGATTTGATATATTTTTAAGTGTTTTTCCCACCACTGACCTTACGTGGGCAGAAAGAGAACTGTTTTTACGTAATTTTAATGTTATCCAAAATGGTCCTACCCTTTGAGGCTCAGCCCTGACCTGCACCACAGTTAAATGCTTCTGCAGCTAGGTCTCCAGTGCCCCTGAGAGACCATGGTGCTTAAAAGCCCGAAGTTAGGATATAGTATTTGGTTTTATCTTCATAGAATCATAGGCACACAGAACAGCTTGAGTTGGAAGGGACTTCAAGGATCATCAAGCTCCACCCCCCTACCAATCATTTTCAATAGAAATGATTTAATTGATACAGTTTCCAGTACAGTCCCCATCAAAAACCATGGGAAAACTAACTCAGCAAACAAAAGGCAAACATAGTCAAGTGAAAACACTCTTTAAGAAGTAATAAAACAAACAAGTGTTGAATGCATCACCAGTGTGACTGCTTATGTAACTTCTGAAATAGCTTTGGAATTAAAGCAAGCCAAAGGCAGAAGTTACAGGCAGGACAGTGCCACATCTCCCCCAGCCCAGACCAACGATCTCTCATTCCAAGTTACAGCTTTAACATATTTGCTTATGATCATGCCCAGTCTCAGTCAAGAGCAATAACAAACCACATGTATCTTGTTTTGGAAGAAAACGCTGTCTTTGCCTGGGTGCAGACAGGACAAAGTTCTTTGAAGTCCTTTGAAAAGGCTCTTTTCAGTGGTGCCCAGTGGCAGGACAAGAAGCAATGGGCATAGACTGGAACACAGGAGGTTTACTATTATTTTTAAAAATAATTCAATGTTGCAATCAATATCCACAGAAATTTAGAAAATAAGTACTGAAAATTTCATTTAAATAGAGGGAGGCTTTTCAGGTAAGAGCTTCACACATTTCCAAAACTCAGACCTCTACCATGCAGGCAATCCTAAACATGTACGGTTTACCTATAGGGAAGATTCACAGTCACACTGGTAAGGCTCAGAAAGAGAATACTTTAATATGTAGTCTGATGTAAGAAAATAATAAAATTCTCTCATGTGTTCCCCTCTCCCTCCTAAAATGTCTTATCTATATTTCAGTTGTGAAAATAATTTTTTCTCTTCTTTTCCTCTAACTTAAATTGGTAATAAGGGAAATTTCAGTTTAACTAGAAAATCCTAAGTGATTCCATTCTTAAGTGAAGGTCCTCATAAAAATCAGGAAATAGGAAATTATAGCTATATCTGATGTGATCAGCTACCAAAGCCAATTCTCAAGGCTTCAGTGGAGTGCTTTTGAGGTTGTTCATGTGATATGCTGATGTTTGTTTTCAAAATAAGTCTAATTTGGAGCATAGCTAGCAAATGTCTTCCTGCTATATAGTAAGGTGGGAAGGTGAACTGGAGTCAAATATCTCCCAGCTAGATTAAACGATCACCACACAAGGAGCTTCTCAAACTGTAAGCAATGAGTGTCAGCAAAAAGAGGCTGCAAGAAACAAAGATAGTCTATTTATTTTTGTGTGAAAGATAGAAGGTGAGAAATGCTTGGGTAGGTGGTAAAAGAGTATCCTATTCTCTATAAAAAAATTTCAGTTTGTTTCAAGAGTAACTGTTATGCTGTTATATGCTGATATGTTGTAAATCTGGGCTCCTTCATAGCTACAAAAGCTTTAAGTTGCTCATATCAATAAAATCCATCGCTTACTCAGTCTCTATATTCATAACACGCAAAATAGCACCAGCCCTATTAAATTAATATTTATGACAAGCTAGGAGAATCAGAAGACAAGCAGTAATTGCTAAGACACAACCATGAGCACAAGTCTCACTTAAATGCACTGCCTAAGTTTCTCAAAAATGAACCTCAACTCCAAGAAATGGAACATTCAGGGCAAACATGACTTGCCACCCAGGGAAGACAAATTACAACACAGTCAATTAAATCTATGGTCGTATGCAGAATCTACGGTGCTATGAATTCCAGCATTTTCATTTTGTTGTAGCATGCAGCACTCTGGCAGGTATTCTGCCAGGTTTTGGTGTTTTTTGTTTGTTTGGGGGGGGGGAAGATAGGGGAGAAGGGCAGGAATAGTTTAAAGGTATGATCAAGAGCAACCATCCCAACAACACTTCAGAGATGACAAATGGAGGTATTTCTTTACAGCCGCAGCTTACAATTATAAGGTATTAGCTGAAGATGTGGACAGACTTGGATTTCCACTAACTCATGTATTGCGAACAGCAACAGCTTAAAGGTGGAGATGCAGTCCTCTCCTTTATGCCAGCCACAGACCATGACTATAGACACTGATCTCCCAAAGAAAACAATGGAAAGGCCAGCACCATGATCTGCTCTACAACAAATACATGCTATTTATTAAAAATAATAATTATAATAAAAAGCCAAAACTTAAGAAAGGGGGAGATAAGGAACAATTAAAACTAGAAACATCCACATAAAAGTTCAATAGGCATCTTAACTCCTTTAAAAGAGAGAAATAACAGGTACCATTTCTGAAGTCTTCAAGAGGTTAAAGCAAAAAAGAAAAACCTCTGACACATCGGCAAGAATTAGGTTTTTTTGAGCCACATCAGTGATTTGGCTTTCAAAATGCACAGTGAATCCCTCAAAGGTAAAATTAATGGTTGTACACCACCTCTAGTGTCCTGGATACTGTCTCTGATACTTCTGCTAGGAGATATTGGTCTGCCAGAGAGCTGTGCTGGCAGAGTAACAAGAAGAATACTTTTTAAGACATCTCAGGAAGCTGTCAAGAGAGTCTATGGCTGAGGGAGGAGTAACATATTGCAAATTGCATGGTTACTGTTGAATCGGAAGACTAGTAGGAAAAGAAGCTCTGACAAACACATAAAAGACTACGCTAAACATTTCACAGTTGAATTGCTTTATATACCAAAGGCAAGTGTTGTTGCTACCACAAATACAAATGCAGATGCATTTTTTTTCCATGAGCTTTTACTACAGTGAAATCAATCTGTCTGGTAAAACTAACAGCAGATTCCACCCCACCATCCCCCAGATGGCAGGAATGTTTGAAATACTGCATTTTGGGAAATAGCTTTCCATTTGTTTGAAATTTTTGAAAGCAACATTCCATTTTTTGAAATAATTATTTCCTTCTTTAATTATTATTTCTCCTAAGACCACAGTCATAAGCCTTTGCTTACCTACAGTGAAATATGACATTAGAGAAAAGAAGTCTGAGACAGCACACCTTCACGTTCCATCTGGAGCACTGTGTCCAGGTCTGGAGCCCCCAGTATAAGAAAGACAGGGAGCTGTTGGAGAGGGTCCAGAGGAGGGCCACAAAAATGATCAGGGGACTGGAGCACCTCCCCTACGAAGACAGGCTGAGGGAGCTGGGCTTGTTCAGCCTGGAGAAAAGAAGGCTGCGGGGTGACCTGATTGCAGCCTTTCAGTACCTAAAGGGAGCCTACAAACAGGAGGGGCGTCAACTCTTTGAAAGGGTTGATAACTGCAGGACAAGGGGAAATGGTTTTAAGTTGAGGGAGGGAAGATTTAGGTTGGATGTCAGGGGGAAGTTCTTTACAGAGAGAGTGGTGAGGTGCTGGAACAGGCTGCCCAGAGAGGTTGTGGATGCCCCGTCCCTGGAGGTGTTCAAGGCCAGATTGGATGGGGCCCTGGGCAGCCTGGTCTGGTATTAAATGGGGAAGGTTGGTGGCCCTGCCTGTGGCAAGGGGGTTGGAGATTCATGATCCTCAAGTTCCCTTCCAACCCTGGCCACTCTTTGATTCTGTGATGTCAGATGGAATCAGCAGCCATGACAGATTAGAAAACTCAGACCCTGTCCACCTCGTTATCCATACAGAATTGCACAAGGCACAAGCATATTTAGTGTGAGAACTCACTGTGATACGCAATATTCAGCATGTTCAAAGCCCAGCAGAAGTGCATGTAAAAACGTTTATCCTAACTACATACCTACCATTACAGTAGCACATCACATCCTCTCAGAGTTAAGCACTGTTCTTTTTAAACTGTTTCTTCACAGTGGAACTATGGAAATGCATTGTATTCCACAAAGTTAACACAGCACTGTTGGACAGCACTTCAACAAGAGGAAACTTCATTTTTCAAACTGTAAATTTTTAAAAGGATTAGCTGATCGCTGATAAACATTTAAACAAACCCATTCACACAGGCAGAACTTGCTCTTTAGTGGTTAAACTACTGCAGGAATTTTGGCACACAGCCTTTTTTACAAATTAAGTATTGTTTTACACGTCCCAAATGTGTTAGTCATAAACATTAGCAGAGGAATACAATCGCAACTTTTTAATAACCCTGCATTAATTCTGAACTCGTTCATCTGAACTTAGTTTGTTTTTCCTTCATGACTGAATAAAGCAGACTGCAGAATTTTGTGCTGTGCCAGGTCTTGGCTCCATCAGATGCTCATTAAACGAGATCTGGAATTCAGCACTGGAGTGAATGCACATGGGAACTCATGTGAAGCTGCTCATATATCATTGATAGCTTGGTTGCTAACACAGAGTTTATCCAAGACCATACATTTTTCGTTGACATGAACAAAGCTGTTCACCATCCTCTGTTTTTGACGTCAGTGGACAACTACCCACTAACAGTATCTGTCACTACAAAATGCTTGGAATTTCCTCACTCATAAAAGCTGGAAAATTTCAACTACATTATTGGATTTTAAAGACAACAATATTTAGTGATGATTAGGGTAGGGCATTTTCACTCTCACTGATTTTTTTCCAAAATCTTGAAAATTTAAACTTAAACAGCATCACAGACTCTGAGGAATAGATATTTAAAACACCTCTTTTTCTTCTGTTCCTAAATAACATGCTCTCAAACGAGTGCTAATTACCCAATATACAACCATCACAGCGAGGTACTTCAGATTTTTCCGATTAACTGGACACAACAATCGTTTTGGTCGAATCTCTTGTGTAACTGGTGATAGGACTAGAGGGAATGGCTTCAAGCTGCGCCAGGGGAGATTCAGGCTGGACATTAGGAAATGCTGCTTTTCTGAAAGAGTGGTCAGGCACTGGAATGGGCTGCCCAGGAGGTGGTAGAGTCACCGACCCTGGAGGTGTTCAAGGAACGTTTGGATTTTGTGTTGAGGGACATGGTTTAGTAAGAACTATTGATGACAGGTGGATGGTTGGACTGGATGATCTTGTAGGTCTTTTCCAACCTTGGTGTTTCTGTGGTTCTCTGATTAATATTGGACCATAGCTAGTATTTAACAGAACTGTAGAAAACCAATCTCCTAGCATAAGCTATTTATTGCCTCTCTTCTACACCTCCTTTATTCTTCCAACTGCAATGGCCCCCGTGAAGTCAGTCATTCTGGTAGCAGCTCCCTCTCTGGAGCACAGTGTGACTTCTCAGGAACAAGGCACTAGGCTGGTTTCAGCCAGGGCTGTGCAGGCAGAAGGGTGGCTAGCCTTCATACCCCTCCAGAGCCTGAGAGCATAACAACTATCTGTGTATACATAATAAAGACATCCATCTTGACAAAGCTACATATTTTACCTCTGCTGGAGGCTTTCCTGCTGATAAGAATGCATTTCAACCTTGATCTAAAAACCAAGCTATGAAGCTGCTGCTTCACAAACACATCCCTCACTTCTGAACCCCCAATTCAGCTGTAAGCAAATAAATATATAAAAAAACAGCACAACATTAGTACAATACAATGTAAAGTCCCTTTTTCTCAGCATGTCAAGATACCATCAACTAGTAATCCAGTTTTAATCTTCTATGGGTCTCTGGAACTACTGTCTCAAGTTCTTTAAATGTGTTTCTATTCTTTTCTCCACAACAATCCCCTTCCAGAGAAAAATTATTTCATTTTTGTTTTATAGGGTTCTAATCTTTGAGGTATGACATTCACCTAATACTTCCACAGAATAGTTACAAAAATAAACAATTCCATCTCATTTGAATGACTGATCGTGTTTTTATGTTTATTATGCATAGCCTACATCTGAAATACCAGGTATGTTGCTTCAGGTGGTTGTGACAAATCATAGAAATGGAACAAATGAAACTGTTCTTCCCAAGGAATCAAAGCTCTGTAGGTCTGTATTTTTATGATACGTCATTTTAGAACTAAACTTCATATGAAGGAACATAATTATGCATTCATTTGACTACTAAGAAATGGCTCTTTAAGGGTATAGAAGAGGATATTGTTGAACAGCTCACCAGAAACAACTTCATATGAGGGGATAGGAAAGAGTAAACTTATTTTTTAAAATAGAAGAATAAGTAAATCCTAAGTACTACTCTATCAAACTGGATAAAACAAAAGTATTAAAGAAATGTTATTAAAAGCTTGTTAAAGACAACTCTCCATTCATAAAAAGTATATAAGTATTCCTATTCTTAAGAACTGAGCTTTTTGAGTGATTGTACTAGGAAATGTATATCCTAACAAGAAATATGAACACTTGCAAGAAACCTGCAGCTGTCTCAACTTCTAAAAGAAGCTTCAATTTTCACATCTGCAGCATCTCCGAAAAGCATTTCCAAGCAGATGACATGATATGATCTTTGGCTCGAAGGCCATTCCGTATGTACTTTAGACATAGTGCCCACACTGGCTTTACAACTCTGAAGTTTTGTAGAATTTTATCTTGTGAGTGAGCCTTGTGCCGCTTATCAGGGTTCTCCAGCTCTGCTATTGTAACATCTTCAAAGAAAGAATGTAAAGACAGAGCTAACATCTTTCTGATGGGAGGGATATAACTCTTGATCTTTTCCTCTCTTCTTCATCTGTTTGAATATTTATGTGTATAAGTGTTTGCATGTATAGATATCTATTCATAAATGCTTAGATTTCAAAAGAAGACAGTGAACATACATCACTTTTGTCTGAATGATCAATCAAGCATTCAAAGAAGCTGCCTCCCTGGGGAGCAAGTAGGGAAATATGGAAATAACATGTTTTGCATAAACTCTATGTCTAACTCATGTTTACATTACAATTTTGTGGAAAAAGGAAAGGATATAGACTTCTTGCAGAACAGCAGTTGGTCATTTCTGTATTTCTCTAACATACAAAGTCCAGGACCTTACTTCCACATGAACTCTCATTATAGGTTTCATTACTTTACATCAGCTGATTTGTAGCGATGCTTTCTGTGAGCTCTTCTTGGCAGTAAATGTATAATAATTTGAACTCTTTAAAAGCTTTTTCATTGAGGAGATCCTGATTCTAGTGTAACACAAGTAGAAATGAGAAGTTCACATTAAACACTTTCACCAGGCACTGGAACACTTTCAAATCTGAGTAATTACAAATCCCCATGGTTTCATAGGTCAAGAGAAACTGAAGTATAACTTTCAAGTTACTTGCTGATGTCATTGAATTCAGCATTTTATATACTTCCCATACTGAGTTCCTAAAATAAATTGTTTTTAAACAGAGAATTTTTACAGAGAATAGCAGCTATCCAGCCACAAATCCTGTCTTCTTCCCATTCTTACGTGTCCTGGAAATGTCAAGCAGTCATTACTTTTTGATAAATACATATTTCTGTGAAGTAAATAAAGGCTTAAGAACCAATGTATATATACTCAGCAGTAAGCTTTTTTTCTTTTCCAGCTGCTAGAAACACTTAACGATTCAGAATAAGTTTGTAAAAATTATGAAGTATCATTTAAATAGTGCTCAGTGCTCAGGCACTGTGATGACAATCAATGGCAAACCTGCATAGGCAGGGTTGACTTCTTATCTGTTGTATTCCTAGCTGGCCAAGCACAAACCATCTCCAGCCACAAACGTGCAACATGCTTGCACGTGATGCATCCAAGTTAATAAGATTATTTAAATACAGCATTGAAATAATACCTCAATGCACCCTCAGATGAGAGAGATGAGAGCAAGCTCACATCAGACAGCTCAGAGGACAGGTAGCTGAGTTCTTTGTTCCACCAGACACACTGGTTTTAAAATGTTAATCAGTTTAATAGAGTTTTCCCTACGGCAAGTGACCAGTGTATTATGCGCCCTAAGATACTAGGCATTGATATGAAGAAATCCATGTCCAGTTATAGAGAAATCCAGGCTCAATCCTACAAATTCTTAAATAAATCCCCCCTGAAGTCAATAGGGCTACTCTCATGAGGAATGTTCAAGTTAATAAGATACTTACAACTGGCGATCTGCCTGTATTTTAATTTTTTTAATTTAAGTGGCTTGCATTGTAGTGCTTAAGTATTATGAGATTCTGTATGCAATCAAATACCAACAATAATGTCAACAAATATGTAAACACCATCTCCCAAAGTACTTATGCAAGTCTCCTGTCTGAGATATCTCACATACCAAGCTGTGCACTAAGTTCCCAGCATACACAATTAAAAAAGCAAAGTCTAATACTGAAAAGGCTCTAAAATAATGCACTCAAGCTTTGCTCAGAAACACTGCCACACATCAAAGCCAGCAGTCATGCATCTGCTATCTTACCTACCTACTCAAGAATATAACTTGAAAGCACGAAAGTACATATGTATAAGAACACAGTTATGGTGCATAAGAATGAAAACATCACAAAATCTTATACTCCAAGAGAGCATTCTATCAAGCAGTATTTGGTTTTGGCAATGGAAGTACAAATTCAGTACAAAGTAACAGAAACTACATTTCAGCATTAAAAGCTCTCAAGAGTTCAACAGAACAGAAACTTGGAAATGTAATAGATGAAACTTCCACTGTGTGTACGAGTCCAATTTCCCAGTAATGTAAACTAGAAGTGCCAAATAATAATCAAAAACAAAAATATCCCCCACATCTCCTGCCAATAGGTCTAGTTTAATGATATCCAGCCCAACTTATTTTCACTTCTCTTTAAGTGAACAGAGACAACTGACATTCAGATAATGCCTAAACAATAGAAAACAGGACTAAAGATAAGATATCATGAAATTTTGTCCCTATTTGATTAGTAAAAAAAGGCCTTCAGAGCACTCAAAGCAACTCTGCAGACTCAGACATGCCCCATGCCAAAACTTTCTGCTTTTATGAAATAACCCTTGGCTTACGTTAAAAGCACATCCTACTAAGAAAACCAACAAACAAGCAGAAAAACACTCCAAGAAGTGGTATAGCAATGAAGTTTTCCCATGAAATCTCACTTTATACTCTTTATATATATATACAGGAATGAGTTTTTATATCCACAGCACCTGAGAACATTTTTCAAACAAATGAGAATACTACACTTGTACCGTTATAGATGCTTGTTGTCTGTAAAGGATTTTATCAATGCAGAGTTGCATCTTCCCCAAGCACACAAGGAATAACCTAGAGCAACTCAAGACTTACACATGGCAAATTTACCACTAGCAACTGTTCAGTAAAAGAAAAAACAATTTCAGTCACATCCTAACTAAAATAGCTTTGCTGTTACTGAAATCTTTGTTAGGTCCAAGATCTCCATAAAAAGATACAGCTTCGAGGCAGTGTCTTGTGGTATAGAAATAACCTGAAGAGAAAAATGTAACTAAGGTAGAAATCAGTAGGGAGAGACATAATAAGAAAGTAGCAGGAAACAAAAACAAGTTTAAAGCATGTAAGGAAGCTCCAAAGAAAAGGGAAATGAGACCAAACAATAGGACCTTGAGGACTGGAAGGAAAAAAAAAAAAAGTGACACATCAGAGAAGCATTTTATTTCTATTCAGCTGTATTCCTCTGGCTACTGACCTATTTACATCTCACCTATCAGCACTTGCATCTGTAGCCACAATGAATTCCACATTATATATATTCCTTTAATTTCTGGCTCTCTTTCAACAAATGAGAAATTACAAGTTAGGGAATCCAGAAAAGATTTGTAGCTATCTTAAGATAGCTTTCAGAGCTTAAAAAAAAAAAAAATACAGATCTTTGCAAAATAGGAAAATTTTAAATAAAAAAAAAAGCTAAAAACCTTCAGATAATGAATGCTGATCCATTAGAAGAAAAGTATCTCCTATTTAATAATTTGTGTGTGAGAGAGAGAAGTAATATCCCCACTTACAAGTTTTATTGATTTTTTTTTTCATTAAACACTCAGACCTTCCCACCTACAGGTGCTAACAACTAGTTACTTTACTACAAATCTCACCACTCTATGCTACCCCTTAAAACCAGGAAACTAACCCAGTTTAGGAAAGTCACAAGGCTAGACCACACATTTTAGAGAGTTCTGAAAAAAAGGTTAACTAGTTGCTCTGAAGAGAGATTTGGAGAACTGAAGACATGGACAGCAGCAGCATTGTGAAACATCAAGGTTTGTTTACTGATTTAATAAGAAAACAGTGTTAATCTCTCATTTATTTTTTCATTTATTTGAGCTGGCACTGTCTTTGCTGAGTTGCTATACAGTTAACACAGACTTGTCCACTGAAACGTACCCACACTAACAGCAACAGATGAGCATTCCTGAACTACTTTGCAATGAGAAAGTATGTACTTTATTGGCCTTATCATTGATAAGACATTGCTCATGCCCTTCTATCACTCAAAACACAAAAATATTAAGTGAAAGTCAAACTGAAGCCCCAAGCAACACCAAAGGCATTACATTACACATTTAGTTGTTATCCCAGCTATCTTTAAGGTATCTATCAAAGCCTCTCAGGCGGGCAGAGACAGATGAGCAACCACAAGACTGCTCTGTTCCACACCCTCCAAGCTCTTTTCTACAGCAGTATGAGCACAGTACCTGCAGCCCCCTTATTCTGCAGCGCTACAGAAGCTTGACTAGTTCTCTCTCTACTTACCATGGGGGATAGATGTGGATGACATCCTGTGGCCTACTCTTCAGATGAGCTGCTGTCTCTCTTGCAAAAAGGACTTTGATTATTGGTTCTCTTGTATTGATGACAAGGTCTTTGGATGAAATGATAGCAGGAGACTCTTCCAGCTGCTGGCAGATGGCAACTTGTATCATACACTCCTCAAACATTTCTAAGATCTTCACAATTAAAACACCAGATTTATCTGCAAATTTAAAAAAAAAAAGAATGCAATATTTGGATAAGGAGAAAAATTCTGGCACAACGAAGATGCATATTCTGCACTCTCCTTTTCTTTCTGATCTGCAAAAAAGCCACACATGAGCATAACACACCTAAATGAAGTTTTAAGCAATCACACCATGTTAAAGGTAAGGAGGTATTTGCCCTCCAATCTAAGACAGCACCCATTAAGTACAAAGAGTCTAAAAGCAGTGTTCCATATTCGGAGACAATGTGAAAAAACACAGACTAAGATATATATATATATATATATATATATATATATATACACACACACACACTAAAAGCAGCTATTGCAAAACTGGTTATCCATTTTATCAGTCTGCAAACAGGAGAGAAGCAACATTAACATATACCAGCATTCCCACAGTTTGATTCTATGCACTTCTGTCTATTTAAAAAATTACTTCTAGCTCCCTTTGCAGTCTGCACAGATCTACTCAGACAGACATGGGTCTGTTCCTTTCATGTAAGATTTATTCTCTTTCTCACCTAACTCCACTCCAATTTGCACTCTGATCACTGGTGTTGTTGTCCACCTGCTAAACGCTGCTATCATTAGTGGGGAAAGGCACGATGCTATAGAATAGGAGCAGCAGTATCCCAATTCTGCTGATTTTGATTCACAAGTTGCATTTAAAAAAACACAGTATCCCAAGAAAAACAGCTGATATAAATTATCATCTTCCCACAGCAAAGAAGAAGCAGGGGCGGAACTGTGAACATGGTACTGGAACTTAACAGCAGAGCGATTTACTTGCTTATTTTAAGGCCCATTTCACAATTGTGAATGTTTTATTGGAAAATAAGTCAAAATATTTTAGTTTAAGTTTATGAGAAACTTAAGAACAAACTAATGACCCAACCCCATAGGAAACCCCAAACCAAAGAAACTGGGTTCTAAATCCTTTCAAATTTATTTAATATGTTCAATTCTATAAAATACATATATATATTTTGCCCATTTCATATTTCCATGTCTTTATTACATTTTATGCTAGAACTGAAATAAAATCATTTTGAAATATAAAACCGAAGTTTTCTCAAAACCACTTTTCTGTAAGCCAATTTTTCATCACACGCAACATGTTTCTGCAAAGCATTGTTTCTCATGGACTGGTATTTTCCAGCAGGATAAAAGGTTCCTTCAGGAATTCCCCCATGCAATATATGTCAGCCATTTCTGTCCAAATCGTTACAGCTTGACCCTCCTTCTCCAGAGCTGCAGAGCAGGAGTAAGAGAACTAATGCTTTTTGCCAGATCCTTTTTGCCAAGTACTTTGAGATCGACTGATGAAGAGAGATGGATGCCACCACTATCAAACCTCACCACTATCACCTTCTAAGGGAAAGCTGTAACACTGCACTGTTCCTCCAAAGACTCTGCTGGCTAAAGTCTGCTTAAGCGCAGACTGCTCAGTGTGAGGGTGGACTCGTTTTCTATCCCTAAAGGCAAGGATTTAGAATATTCACACTTGAATTACACTTTGCCTGACTAGGTCCAATTGTAGTGCTCTGTCAACCCCCAGTCGTCTGGCACGCATAAACAAATTGTCCCAACCACAAAAATCTCAGCCTCCCAAGTAAGCAAAGTAGGTGAACATGTACCTCTACTCATACTCTACAATACAAATTTTCACCCACTTTAAAAAACAAATGACAAAAAAGTCAACGTCAATGACGAAGCACACCAGCAGTCTCAAAAATATATATATAAAAACATCCAAGACCTTTTCATCACCTCTGAACAATGCACTTCTCATGTGCAAAATTTTATGACAATTCTTACTGATCAATGATGTATGTGTAACGTTAATTAGTTGATAAACCAGCTTGAAGAAATCACTGTAAAACAGAATGACAACTTAACACTTTTCTTTACAATATGCCAGATTAGAAAACAGTTAAAAATGCTAGGCATATCAAAAACTTCATCTATACAAAAAACTCCTTAATGGATCTTGGATAAAAAGCCCTACAAGGACACCGGCATCTCTCGCAAGCCAAACTTGGCCCAAACTCTAGAAGCTGATACTAAATGAAGCAGAATGCCTATGCAGTAAAAGCAACACAACTTCAACAACAATCCAAGTCTCAAACTTGGCACACGTGCACACTCTGCAGAACCACAATCTATTTGTTTATTTAGATACATGGAGATAGCTTAATTTAATTGCTCAAATTATTATTACTGCTGATGATAGAATGCTTTCTCGAACAACATAGCAAAACTTTTTGAATTCCTGGCACGCGATGAAACATCAAAGTTCAGAATGTAGCTTTATTTTCAACTCATTTGGCTCCTGCTTTGTTATGCCAATCAAAAATAAATCAAATGTGTGGTTGCAAACTGAAGGGAGAATTTGTGGGTGAGGAGATGGGCTGGATCACTGCAATTTCTACAGCTTCTAGAGGAGTTTACTTGTTTGTTCACTTGTGTGAAAACCTCACCTTATAGTTTTGCAGTGTCCTCTCTCACCCTTGGATAATTCACAGAAGTTCTCACTTGATAAATTCCCTTCATTTCACTCACAAAACAATTACATCTAAGAAACTGAAACCTTCAGATGCATGGTTTTCATGGCAGGATCCAATATTAAAAACTTTTGAACAGTAACTGCGGTGCAGCCCTGCCATTCCTACACTGCATATTTCTTCATGCCTTACTCTGCTGCCTAGAGCACACAGATTTCCTTCTTCACCGCTACTTTTTTCCAAAAATTAGTGAGCTAATCCTGCTAACAATAAAGTCACTGAAGCATAAGAGCGGATACTAGGGAAAGAAGAGATGAACAACATAAAGGGGAGGGCATGAAGGGACAGAAGGACAATTGTTAAATGCTCTTTCCAATGACAGACCAACCAGGCTGGATTAATTGAGTTTGACTAAACCTTGAGGCTGTATATTTGCAAATAGTATCCAATTACTTCTCATCCCCTATAATGTCCACGTTGGACTGTCCTTGAGAAGCTTCTTTGGGACCCAGAGAAGGAATAATAACTACATGTACCTATGGAATGCTCATTTCAAAAACTTCAATTTATTCAGATGAAGGTAACCTTTCTTCTCCCATTAAAAGGAAAGTCACTGCGCACATTCACAAAGAGTGAGTACACACCTGTCTGGATGCATTTAAAAATCCTTCATTCAAGCACCAATTCGAGGACTGCTTAACAAAGTCCACCTTTGGTGCCAGATGCCTTTCCAACAGCACCTCGCAGCAGTCTCCATGCAGTTTGCGGAAAAGTTAGAAGACATTCACTCATACAGACTTAAGGGTCATTTGAAGCATCTGGACCCAGATGCTTTATTCACTGCAGGGGCACGAAGTGTAAAGTCAATCCCTGATACATATAGCTTGAGATGTCATGAAGGGAGAGAAAAGTACTGACATAACTGGTTGAGTATGGACTTTGAAGGTGCATTTAGGTTGTACAACTTGCTTCCTCTAAATGGCACCATTTAAAAGGAGAGGAAATCAGCCATCAGAGCTCGTAACACTCCCTGAATGCTAACAATTTGCATCAAGACCAGAAACCTACACAAACAGATGCAACATGATAGCAGTAAGTCATCCAAAAGGCAACCAAGTCCTCCTGTGACCAACAAGAAAAAAAAATCAAGTACCAATGATAAGCTGGGTCAGCTTTCACCTGAAACATCACATCAGCCCTTTGCAGAATGCTTCATCATGATAAGTGTCAATCATTGGATGGAAACCATTGCTAGATGAACTGTGATGAAACAAATGAATTCCTCCAGATCTCACAAATGTGCAGACCTAGTGAAACCAGCATGACATGCTGACTGGTGGTAAGAACAAGCCTTTTAAGCAGGGAAGTAGCTCTGGAGAAGCCTCTCAATTATTGACAAGGGCTTCCCTCACTTTGCAGGCAAGAGCTGGCTCTGACAAGAAGGCAGTCAGTATCCCCAGCATAAGGAGATGCAGCGTGGCCCCTTCAGAACACATAGGTGGAATGATCTTCAGATTCCTCAGAGACAGACGAATAAAGCATCCAGAACCAGGCAAACAGGTCATCAACATCTCATTATTGAGTGCATGCTGCACTCAAAAATCTGCATGGCCACCTGAAACATGGCTCGTCTTTCACTCCACTGTCACCACTGCTGAAATGAACCACCTTCCACCCCAGCTGTGGCAACATCCACTGCTTGGTCACCATAAACATTCAGCAAGCATTAATGACAGATGCCATTTTTTCAGCATGGAAGAATTCAGTTCCATACCTTTGCTCTATACACACTCCCATGTCAGACACCATAGTGTCAGGCTGCCCCCCTCTGCTGTCATCTCTCACATGGCAACAAAACATTACAAAACGTTGGTGGGAAGGTTCAACCTTTACTGCCATACCACCATCATCTGCCTCTGCTGTCATGGGACAACATGATAAAATAGGAGGCACTACTTTCAGAGCAGCCCTCATATGTGCTTATAATATGGAGCTCTTTTGATCACAGGTTCACAAAAGCAACCAATAGCAGCTTCTTGGTAGAAGGAGAAAAGTTATTCAGAACAACAAAGAATGTAGTTATCCTCTCTGGATCAGAAAGACCTCGAATCAGAGATCTGTGCAAGTTAAGATAATACACTGGGAGAGATATCATGAAGTATTATTTTTCCTAGGCATTCAGCAAGCTCTTGCCACTGCCAGAAAGAGGATTCTAAACTAGGTGAATTTTGGGTCTGTCCATTTAGCAAATTTGCTCTCATGTCTCTAGTTAATTATTTAATTTTAGATGACCTCTGGGACATTGGTCTCTCACTCCAATGTGAAACCTGGACATGAGGTAGCTCAGTTCATCCATGAAGTTATTTCAGACATCTGGGAGATGAACAAACCCTGCTAAGTTCCTTTCATTTGTTTTTTATTTCAGTACACAGAGTGATGCTGCCCTTCAGTATATATATACCATAAGAACAAAACATGTTTTAATACAACAATGTGGCAGATGTTCCACGTTACCCTGAATTCCAGAAGGATTAAAAATAAAAGATTCTCTGTTCCTTTGGAGATCATGGACCTCAAGATGTTAAACATTTTAAAAACTTGAGCATTACTCCACAGTCTGAGTGAAGGCCCACAACAATTTTCAGGCCTAACAAAATAGCATTACAGATGCATATATTTAAACCACAGAGCCACTCCAACACTGAATGAACACGAAGGATGCACTGGCCATGCCAAGGCAGCTTCTAGGGGCATTAAGAAGAAAGCTAGTCTGTTTTCACTCTTAACAACCAAAGAGAACTCTTGAGAGATGGAAAAAAAACTGAGGAGAACAGTCATAATAAATAGAAGGAAAATGAAATTACATTCAGACATTGTCTTCAGTGCCCAAAATACAACTCTGAAGTTTGCTTTAATAATGCTGTAACTATCAATGAGATAAAAAGAAGTTATGACCTCTTGGGGACCGCATATTTTGTTGTTTTTACTACACACTGATGAGACACTGGACAGACTGCAAGCACAGGGTCCATGGGAATAATGAGGAAAAATACATCAGATATTGACATCAACAGACTACACGCGGTTTCATGTTGCTCACGTGAATTTTGCTAAAACATTATTGTTCAAATGCCCAAAAATAGCTCCTAGAGCCCTGAATGGAAAGCCCTCATAAGAAACAGGTTCTCTTCATAGAAAAGTGACAGAACCGTGGTAGTGGTCCATACAAGATCAACAGAATGAAGATAAATGCATAGGGAGCACAAACTGGAATGTGTAATACTTCTCAGGTTCTGAGGAGAAAGCAGGGTGGAGTTCATTTACTGTGTTCTGCATGATTGGAATGTGCTAGCTGGGACACCCAACATGTCTCTGCGCATGTTAGCTCAAGCTTGTCATGGTTCAGAGAGAAAGGAAGAAGATAGAGCTTCTAGTACCAGGCATTCCTCAGAACTGATGGAACTTTGTGTTGCTTTCACTGTCTGTTATAGAAACCCTCCCCCTCTGGAAGAGGAGGAGAAGATGACTTGTCTCCACAGAAGCAACAGCAACAATAATAATAAAGGGGAGGAAAAAAAAAAAAAAAGCAGCACCAGCAAGTTCAAGAAAATCTGTGAAAACCAAAACCAAGCAGCATTTACTACTGAATTTCTGGATTTTTCCATTCTTTCATGAGAATTTAAAAATTTTGCAGGGTCCAGGGAATGTGTCTCACTCACAGGATAGAAGGATGTGATGCAACCATCTTCAGTCTGAATACAACAATACACAAGGTAGAAATAATTTTTCACAAAGGTCAAAGTAAGAACCAGTGATGAAAACAATGAAATATAAGCATGAAGAATCTCTAACAACTAGCACCTGTTTGTAGACTTTAAGACCTGTTGTTTACTAAAATATTAAGTAGTGCACAACTCGGCTCCTTTGAGAATTCTGATAAAAAATCAATCTTATGTGAGCATAAGGAATAGCAGAGTAGAAAGCATTATTATTGCAATAGTAAAAAAAAGTCTCCAGTAATAAAGAGCATGCACATCTACCAGTAAGTACACATGTGGGCTTTCACACCAAGCCAGAACAAGAAAGAAAGAGAAAGGAATGCTTTGGAAATTTCTCAGCCACAAGTCTTGCAGTGCAAGTCATATGGATGAAAGAAAAACCAAGTAAGCATTATAAGAGGCAAAGGAAGAGTACTTCAGTACTTTCCTTTAAAATTAAATTAAATAGTAACACTCATACAAGTAGAGAGGGTTTCCCCTTCACATACCTCCGTTCTCCTTCTCCCCTCCCCCAAAAAAAGCACCAAAGAACACAATGAGAAAAAAAAAGACACAAGACAAACTCATAAGAAAATCCAAGGAACTGGGAGAAGGATAATAACGCCTTAAGCCATATTAATCATTGAAAATTTGCTAGAAAATGTTTTGTGCAAAGGCAGACAGGACAATCAGTATTTTTTTCTTACCAGCTAAATTGTCATGATGTACAGCTCTCGATATTAATGATATCATTAAGATATCTGAAGGACAAATGATTTTAAGAAAAAACTTACTTTCACTCAGTTATCAATCACAAATTATATATACGAACTGCAGTTTAGAAGCAGAGTTGTACTGAACCTAATATAACTGGTATTTCTAAAAATTGTGGCCGAAAAGTTAAGTTACACTTATAGTTACATGGCAAGTTCTTTACAAGTATGAACTACAAAAACTATAGGCATTACAATCAGGTCAGTGTTCTATTAATCCTAGCTGAATATTTGTATAAATTTCTAACTGCAAAAAAAAAAAACAATCTTGTGCAATTCACGTTGAGAACAGTCCTTCATATAAGAATGAAAGTTAATTCCTGCATGGCTTGATCAGATCAGATCTACATTATGGAAGTATAAAGTAAACAAAGAAAACTCCTTGATGCCTTGTTTAATAAAGTCAACTAGCATCAATTCCCATAGTAGTCCCTCGGTTATTTTTTGTTTTCAAAGGTATTATTTGATCCTAAGAACATCTAACTTTTGTCTAGCATAGAACTACAGTACTAGCTCCATTACAGAATCATTCTACCTTTAGAAGGACCTTGCTAAAGACAAACCTCCACCCCCATCCCTGAAAGTGTTCAAGGCCAGGTTGGATGAAGCCAGATCTAGTCAGTAGCAATCCTGCCCAAAGCAGGGGGTTGGAACTAAATGATCTTTAAGGTGATGATCCAATGCAAATGATCCAACGCAAGCCATTCCATGATTCTGAGATATTAGACACCCCCTTGGGACACCACTTACTATTTGCAGTGGAAAAATAGCCAAGCCTACATTTTCGGTTCAGACCAAAGTTCTACTTTCATTCCTGTAAGTATAAAATGTCAAATTACAGGCACCAACCAAATGAAAAGAAACATTCTTTTGCTTGGCACCCATTATTGCTCTTTGTTCCACCTCATGCAAAAGACTGCAGGTGTAGGCATAACAAAGTCAGCAATCCAGCATATACCAAGCAGACCCTTGCAATCCAAAAGTCAACGTTTAAAGCCAAGAAACAGCACTAAGATTCCAACATTTTCACAGCCCATACAAAACCATCTGGTTGCTATTCTGAACCATATATGTTATTCTTCCTGGACTGGTAGCTTCTGAAGCCATTCTGAAAGGTGTTTCTCAAAAACACACCATGCATGCATACAATGGAATCTTCCCACATCTATACTCAAAAGAGGCTGCTGAATTTGGCCCAGCTTTAAACATTATACACTCTTTATAAGAACATATATAAGCTAGAGTGATCGTGCATGCCATTATTGTTTCTCGTAAGAAAACACAAATACAGAGAATCCTTGTCTTTTTCAAACAAGTTCATACTCGATTTTTCCCTCACAGTGCTGTGACATGTTCAGGCAAAAAAAAAAAAAAAAAAAAAAACACACCAAATTTGGCTACTTGCCATTTCTTTAGTTCATATTAACTCAAGACTAATTAAATTAGCAAGAACAAAGAATTAGTAATAACTAGGAAAGCTCAGGCTTTTGTATTTTTAGAAGAATTTTGCATGGTCTAAATTTGCATATAGGAAACTATATTAAGGACTACCCTTGTTTTCTTTGTCCACAGACAAATTTTTGTGCAAGCCTCATCGCATTCAAGCTGCTAAAATCTTTTTTCTCCCACATTGTAACTAGTCACCCAAACTGGAAGGTGGGAGAGTGACTCTTCATGTCCTCTTCTGTAAGCCTTTCAGCCTCCCTGAAAATGCACTACTATGCACCAAGTCCTGTCCTCAGCTTTAAGGCTTCACTCTCCTCCCCTCACACGTTACACTTGCTTTTAGTCACTGGATCACTTCCCATCATAAGGAGGAGCAGAGAGGAAGGTGCAGTTCAGAAAAAAATGCCTACAGTTTGGGTTTGGTATCAATTTAGCTTAATTAATGCACTCAATTGTAACCCAATCACACTGGTTCATCCTAAATCTTCATCTCAGACCAATGAATACCAGTTATCTCACGAACTTTAATTCATAATTCATGCCTGTATTTTAAATAAAGAAGTGCTTCGACAGCAACCGCAAGAAAAAAAAACACAGAGAAAGTTTTCAGAAGTTACTTTTGAAATGAATCTGCGTGAGTTTGCCTTATGTCTCATTTGTATCTTCTACGGACAGGAGAGTCTTCCAAATATAACTCAGAAGAGCACTACTTTTTCTTCTGCATCATGCAACCCCTATTGAACCAGCCCATGTTGACAGGAAAAAGGGTTGGGTTTTATTTTCCTCTCTCAACTGTCCAGATCTCTTTGCCCAAACAGGAAATTTCACAGGGAAGTTGCAGCACAGAACACTGGGGGGGAAAAAAAAAAAAGCTTGCAAATGGTCTAAAAGCCTTTGCACGCAGTATTCTCCAGCCATCAGCTCGACTGATGAGAGACTTATTCTTACAGCAACTGCACACCTCTCAGCCTCCCTTTTGCATCTTGTGAAGAACAACTAATTCTGGATTTGTGGAGAAGAGTCTGATGCCAATCTGTTAGTTTTAAATCACATAAGCATCCAACTAACGCCACGCAGTGCAGGCAAGCTTCTGTGCTCTCTCCTTTCAGACCTCAGTGATAGCATTAGGTTGATTACAGAAATGGAATTATCCATCAGGAAGAACACAATTAGTAGTAAATACCTTCCCCCACAATACACACCTCTGCTGTATGATACCTTTGTTTCCATGTTTGCCTGCAGTTTCAGAAAACTACCATCACTTGAGCAACCCAATACAGGGATAGGCTGCCAAGCATAACACTCCAAAATTGTCTAACTGGGAAAAACACTAATTCTTTTGTCCTCCAAAGTGATTCTGACATAAGTGAGACAGTTCCCCCCACACTGTATTCAGAAAATACAGAAATGCATGCTGCAAAGAAGCACTCTTTTTGGAGGTGCTGCCTCATCCCAGTAGCCAAAAGGCAGTCAAACCACAATGGATACTTACCAAAAGAAACAAACAAAAGAATTTTAAAAAATTAAAGCCAGCCAAAAGGTTTTTTTGGAGGTAATTTGGACATCAATAAAATAGAAAATCAAATAACAGCAAAACAAAAGCAAAACACTTTATACCATGAAATGATTAAAAGGGGGAGAAGAATGGCCCATACTTCCAGAAACAGTTTTCCTGATGACGTAAGTGGAAGGAAGACCTCAAACTGATCTCATTTATAATTGCTCCTCTTTGCTTTAATGATAAACTTCTGTTCTACATGTCTACGGAATACCCAGAATGACTTGACAGCTCTTACAGTTACTTCAATCCTCCACATTAATCTCCAGATTCCTTTGGTAAATCAATCAGTTTGTCATTTGATAAGTTTTTCCCTCTACTTCTGTTGCTGAAATCAGAGGCAGTCCTGGAAACAGCCTGGGTTAGAAATATTACTATGCAAAAGAGAGGGAGATGAATTTAAGAAGAAACTCAGGTTAGTAAGAGATCTCTGGTATGAATCTAAGAAGATGATAGTGGTATGCTTTTGCTTTACTGATATTTCACACTTTCAGACTAGAAGCAATCGTAAGGTTATCTAGTTGCACTACTAAAATTTCAACCATTCAGACTGACACTTGCCAAACCAAACATCAATTTTATTCTGGTGACATCAAACTGTCAACTATTCTAAGAACAAAACTATGAAAAGCTAGTTTTTGCCTAGATGGAAAAATATCCCCAAATATTATCACAGCTATTTTATTGTGAATTTTATTTTCTTCGTGTTTTGGAATAAAGATTGGTAATTGGAAATGAAATTCCTAAATTATGGCATATTCAGCACCTTAAAGAAATTCAGTTGTAAGTTCTGGCAAATGCTTGCAGAGTAAATGAAGCAGTAATTTGTCCTAGAGATTTTTAACTTGCCCAAGTTCTTATGTTTTTTCACCATGACGGCAAAAGGCATATCCCAGAAATGCCTTATGAGACATTCTCCCAAAATGAAATCACCCCAAAGATAAACTCTCCAGAATTTTAAAAGTGTACTTTTCAGTAGAACAACATATTTTTCCATAGCTTTTTTCCTCATAAAATTCTAGCTAATTCTGACTCATTTTCTGACAGAAAAAAAATCTAGCAAAGGCAGATGTTTTTGTTGACAAGTTGGAATCGAAGATCTGCAGAGGTCACTTTCATCCTCTACAATACTGTGATTCTGTAAATATTTCAGCCTAATAGTTAAAGTCTAGCAGACTGGTGAGCAGCCAAACAAGTTCTTGTAATGACACACATGATGTTAAGAGAAAAAGAATATTAGTCATTATGTACTCCCGTTAGCACAGAGAACAGTAAGAAGAACTGCTAAGAAGACAGAGCCATTCAGTATCAGCTTTTGTTCCTCATTTCAGAAAAAAAAGCAGGGAGATGTTCTCATACCACTGTAAGGATGGGGGAGTAACTTTCTATCCATTAGTAACTCAGGTGGAGGATGAACAACTTGCAAAAGACTTGATCAGTCTTCAGTGAGCATGCCTATACCATATTGAACATAGCAGTTCTGAAGAGAGTTGACTAATGACACTTCTTGTTCTCCGATACCGCTTTGTGGAATGCCAAACATATTTCAGATAACTAATTTTATAAGTTGCAGTTTGAGCTTTTCATCAGTGGAAAGCCACAATTAAACAACAGCAGTCCCAGAGGATTTGAGAGTAAACACTATTAAAATTGTTTCATCAATGACTTTCCTTTGGATAGGTAAAAGAAATGAATGGTAACTGGAGAATGGAGACTTGATCTCAGAAATCAACAGCTGCAGAAGTTATGGAATCACAGACAATCATTCTGTGACCAAAACCAAACCAGACCCATGTCCTTACTTAAGTGCCTTGAACACACAGGAGGCCTAGAAGAGGACAGAAGCCGAGCTTCTGTTTTGACAAGACTAACACTGAAAGGATACATACGGAGTAGCTGCCCTCAATTCTAAGACTCTGTGAAAAGTTTGAGAATGTGCAGTAAAGAGCCATGCAAATCACTTGAAGATTGAAGAAAAACAACTCTAGAACGCCTTAAAGAGCTTACCCTGCTTAGTCTATGAAATTTATGAAGCAGCATGATTTTGCTATGCAAGTGTCAGAGAGGGAAAATGCCACATACTAAAGAGCTCATGAATCCAATGGAGAAATGCTTTATGAAAAACAAAAGATGGGAACTGAAGCCAGACAAACCCAGATTTGGGAAACAAACAAACAAAAAATTTGAGTGGAATTAAGGACAACTCTCAAGGCAAATGATAGATTCCCTTATCCGCATGTTTTCAAATTAAGACCAGAAGACTTTCTGAAAAACAAATGGAACATGCTCAGAAACAATTAGTGGGCTTAATAAAGAATAAAAGCTTGACATTTTGTATCCTACAGTCACATACAAACTGATAAAAAAAGCCTCTGAGACTCTATGAATCTATTATCTCCTATGAAATATTACTGAAAGATGGTGCTATCGGTCACTTAGAACTACTTAGTTTAACTCCTACCCCTTCTTTTTGGGAAGAGCATCCCTATAGTTATGTTTCACACTCCATTTCACAGTTGTGTTCGTTTGTCTATGTTTGCCGTCATCCTCAGTTACAGAAATTACCCATGAACATGGGTGTCTTCGAAAAAAAAAAGTCAAGGAAAGAGGAAGAAGTGGCTATAAAGACATTATGGGAGGATGGTTGTACTAGATGATCTTGAAGGTCATTTCCAACCTTGTGATTCTATGATTCTATAAAAACAAAAGAAATGCACGTCCATAAAATAAACCTTGACTTGTATTAACAACTGCTAGAAAAACCATTTTCCCAAGTGTTGGAAAGCAAACAGTTCTAAAGAATCTAGTAGATGGAAGATACTTAAAAGAAGACTTTTACCTTTACATTTAAATGTCTTCGTAACAGGGACACTGCAAACTCAAAAGCATCAAGAAAACACTAAGCCCAATTCAGGCAACATCAAATTATAAACTTCAGTAGTACACCTATGTAGGCCACATGCATATATACATATATGTACTTTCACATACATGTGTTTATATTTCACATACATACATGTACTTTTACATGTGTATGCTGCTTCTTACCTGATGGGATTTTAGCATCTGAAATGCACTGATGTCTCCAAAAGCTAATAGCAGATCTTTCTCTGTTCTGCAGTCGACATAACCTCTCAGCCAGCCCTCCCCTGAAGAGAAGGAAGAAATGCTCAGTTTTGCCAATAATCATATTTGCCAAGTGAGAAACCATAGGACTAATGGAATATCATAGAATGGTTTGGGTTGAAAGGGAGCTTTAAGACCATCTAGTTCTGTCCCCTTGCTATAGACAGGGACACCTCCCACTACATCAGGGTACTCAAAGCCCCATCCAGCCTGGCCTTGAACACCTCCAGGGTGGTGGAATACATATAGTTTGGCCCTTAAAGACAGAAACATACAGTAACATTACATCTTACAGATTAGCTCTCCCAGTTTTTCACTTTCCAGAGGATAACCACATTTCATCAGGAATATAGAATCAGTACACACAATAAAACATTTTCCACTATCTGGGAGTCCATAACCCTCAAGTTTTTAGTTGTGTCTCAATCTTTACACAAGGATTGTAAAGAAAGACTCCCAATTTCTCTGCACTTATCGTGACAGCTAATACAGACAGTTCTGAAGTTGAAACAAACATCCCAAATGGTTTAGTGCAACCACTAGTTATAACAGGTTGGGTTTTTCGTCCTAGATTTGTTTGTCTGTTGGCAAGGAGTGATCACAGAAATATTCTTTTACCCATACTTGACCCTGTGATTCATTTCACAAGCTGGGTCAAGTGTGCAGTTTCAGTGGTCTGAACACTCTCCAAGATGGAATTAATTTGGCATTCCCAAGGTGAGGAGCAGAGGAGTGGCATCTAAACCACACACATTTAAGGTAACACTAAAGCAATTCCTACCCCTTGGATTCCAATCCAAGGTACATCAATTTATCATCTTAAAACAAAAAATATTGTCATAGAAGATGTCCTTCAGTTGTTGCCATGAACTTAAGGACAGTATGCGGGTATTTGTGCATTTCTCTCTGGCTTCAAACAAATTATTTTTATTAAAAAAATACATTATTATTTCCTTAACACTAAGTTTCCCCACTACAAGAACAATTTAGTATATTAATAAGGGCTCCCACTAAGCTGCAATGTGTCCTTAGGTAAACTTGGTTTAGGAATCAAAGAGGGAGCACAAGACCACGTTATTTGTGCATATGAATGGGGTTATTATTTTAGAATGTAGTTCACATAGCATGGTAAAGCTGATGCTGCAAATGAGAAACTGGGTGGACTCACACCTGTGAAAACCAACAAGGAGCTGAAAAGGATAAACACTAAAAATCTATGGTTAGAAATTACTAACAGCCATTTCACCTGCAGATAAATCAACAGGCTACATAAAAACAAATTATCAGTCTCAGCTGATTTTCTAGTTAACCAACTATCTAATTTGCAAAACCGTAACTATCTTAAGACTTAGTAGATAGCATGGCTAAACACCTTAGTAGAAAAGACCACAGAATGGATACTCAAATTTAAGAGCCATGCTTTACCCAGAATGATTCATGGAAGTTACATGGTTTACATTATTGCAGCCTCTTCTACAGCTGAGGGGATTCTGGGAAGAGGAAAAACTCTAATTTACTATCTTCCAGAGGAGCCCCAAATTCCCAAAATAAAGAACCCTCTCTCAAAAAGCTACAGGACTTGCTGTACCAAGCAAGAATACCGACAAAAATACGTAAGAAACCTTGGGGTCCAGAGAACTCACAAAAAGCTTAACAACATGAACTGCTTTCAGCAAGAATCATGAAACACAGAGTCATAATACAGGAAAATGCAATGGATACTTCAGTATGCAGCAGGCTCAAGTCAAGCACAACTTTGTACGGGACAACTTGATCAGCTGCTGTTAACATTTTGCTCAGCCACACTTACCTCAAACTTGAGTATTCAAGCATTACTGCACTCCAGTAGCTACGGACAAAAAGCCTCTACAAACACCAGCAACCTGCCCACCCAGTTTTTCTTCTTGCCAGACTGCCATACTCGGCATGATCTACCCAAGCCATACTAGGACACCATTCACTTCAGCTACACTTGAAAATACAGCAGCTACATGCATTTGGAGTTTGCTTGCTTGAGTCCGAGACTGAGCTCTATACAGAGAGTTGGACTACAGCAATAAACAGAAGAGCTAGTAGCTGAAAAACATTTCTGGTGGAAGAAAACTGCTCAGTAGAAGCATTCCAAAACTCTATTTCATTCCTTCCACAAAGAGCATTCAAAGAAATGCATTTTCTTATAATGCTTAAGGCACAAAAAAACAGCTCACAGTGTAATTTAGAACCACAATCACAGAATCCTTAGAGTTGGAAGGGACCTTCAATGCCCGTCTAATCTGAATCTCCTACAATGAACAGGGACACCACAGCTAGATCAGGTTGCCCAGGGCCTGATCCAGCCTCACCTTGAAAGTCCCCAGGGACTTTCCTCCCCACTTTTCCTGATTAGGGTTGCAGTTGTGCCTAGTCAGTCCCTACTCTTCTGGAAGCCCAACTCCTACTTCACCTATGGCAGAAGCACTTTGTAGCATGAAAGAAAGCAAGTTCCTGGTTTTGAGGCACATAGCAAGAATTAAAAAAAAAACCAAACAAAAAACACTGTTTCAGGCCAGATGTATCTGCCAGGGAAGCTATCTGACACTTCATTACTGATTTGCTAATCATGTCTGTATTAGAACAACAGTTATCACAGGGTCTATAAAGAATAAAATCATGTCTTTCCCTCGCAGGCATTCATGCTGATAAAAACAAATTGATATTTATTAATACTCATCCTTCAATTCCAATTCCAAATGCAGTTTAAATTATTTAAACTGCAAACATTATGCGTTTTGCATCTGCTTGTTTGCAGGATATAGAATACAAACAAAAAAATGCATTTATGAGATGTTCTCAGTTGGTCACTGGAACTGCCTTCCCCCGCCGTTCCCTTGCCTGTTTCATACACTGTGAAACGAGGAAAATACAGTTCAAGGACATGCCATGCACGAAAGGAATTTATGTAGCAATTGAGCTGGCTGTTTATGGTTCATTTCTTTTAAAAAGTAGATATGAAAAAAAGAAATTTAAATACTGCTCCAAACGCAGGAGAATGAACTCCACTACACTTAAAGCAAAGAAACTGAAAAAAAAAAAAAAAAAAAAAAAGTGCTTTCTTTTGAAAGTTTGGCAGTTTTTAAGACAACGACACTTGAGATCTATGAATTTCTTCTCATACAATACAGGTGCCCACACTGCTGAAAGTGTTCATGTACGCACTGTGAGATACTATGAACTACACAGACTCACTCTTGGCTGTACAGAGGAAAGGTAACAGAGCCACACAAAGCTCACTGGAAGCAGAGTGTGATACTGAGCAGGTGCCAACTCCAGTGTAAAACCAAACTCCTTGCTTAGAAAAGAGCAACACTTCCAATTACTGTTTTATTTTTAAAAATATCCAGTTCCCTTTTTTACACATATCTAGCCTTTATAACACACTTAATTTTCCTAGATGACAAACCCACCATCTGGTGTATATTTATCTCAAATCCGAAAATGTATTTTGATTACTAATTCTGATTTTTGTATTCAAGGAAGCCAATGGTCTGTATTTAAATGACAAAAGCTATAATCTGAGACGCATACCTTACTAACCAGCACTTCAAATTTGACCCCAAAACAATGTTTTATCATAAGCAAATTTAATGCATTTGGTAAAAAAGTTAATGAAAAGGCTGCTCAGTGAAGCCAAACAGCTCAGATAGAATCTCGACCAGTCAAAACCTTTTTATTTTTAATCATGCAACTCTTAACTATTTTATGTTGGTGGCTTTTTTTTTTTTAATCCCTTAAGGCAGTCATATTTAACAAGCAGAAATTCATGCACCACTTCCCTATTAAATGTGAGCTTGTTGAACTACTCATTTAAAATACGCATTGCCACTGCTGCCCACGTTGAACAACATCCACACTAAGGGTTTGATGACCAAAAGAAAGCTCTGTATCTGGGCTAAAGGCTTGGTTCCTTGTGGCTGTTGGTTTGCACAAACAAACAGCAAGCTTCAAATGTTTTGCACCATCACACAACAAGTACTATCCAAAACGTAACACAGCTGGAACAGACATATTGCTGGTCCCCAGCTTCCAACTCCAGTCAGGTTAATAGAAGGGAAAAAAAGAGCATTAATAAGTAGGGTGAGTTTTAAAAAGCCATTTTCAATCTTTTTGGAGTGCTGGAGCTCTTCCTGTGTTCACGTAATGAAGTTTTAATTTAGTAGAGCAATTACTGAAAATAACCTCATAAAATTAAATTAATCTAAACTTACTTTCTTGGGCTTCATCCAAATTCAAGAGCTGTGAACACATAAGCATCTCTTTGATTAAGTTATCTCCTCGTACACATTACTCCACATATTTCAAAACACTAAGGATTACACAAATACATGTATTCATCTCAGGACTGGGCACTTGGACTCATTTTTTCTTTTCAAAGCAATGACAGATCTCTACCCATACTTCCAAGTTAACTAGTAAATAACTTCTGCAACATTCAGCTGTCCAGTTCCACTTTATAGGGTGCGTGTTGGCATTTGTCAGCACTGTAAAGCCCTCAGATATTTTCAGCTTGCATAATAGTAAGCAACACTGAGTGCGACAGTGGCTACTAAATGCTCCTTTAGCATGAAAAATTACACAGGTAGGTATGAAAGATGTGATCAAAGTCCCCTCTATGGAGGCCCACCTCCTCTCCAGTGAAGTAACAAAGAATCTGAAAACAATTTTACATGTACAGATCAGCCCTATTCAAGCTTCCACCTTGGGATGAATCACTAGTAACATGATGATCATTGGGGTAATTCTGCTTGTTAAATTAATGCAATTTTTCTAAAATCCTTTTCCATTCATTAGAACAAGCAGACACCACCAGAGTATCATAGAATGGTTTGGGTTAGAAGGAACCTTTAAGATCATCTAGTTCCAATCCCCTTGCTATGGGTGGGGACATCTCTCATTACACCAGGTTGCTCAAAGCCCCATCCAGCCTGGCCTTGAATGCCTCCAGGGTAGGAGCATCCACAGCCTCTCTGAGCACTCTATTCCAATGTCTCACACCATCCAAAGCAAAGAGTTCTTTTCTAATATCTAGTCCAAATCTACCCTCTTCCTGCTTAAAGCCATTCCCTTCATCCTGCCACTACATGCTTTTAAATGAAAAGCCCCTCTACTCAACTCTTGTGAGGCCCCATCTGGAGTACTGTGTCCAGGAAGGACAGGGAGCTCTGGGACTGGGTCCAGAGGAGGACCACTAAGATGATCAGAGGGCTGGAACACCTCTCCTATGGAGAAAGGTTGAGGGAACTGGGCTTGTTTAGCTTTGAGAAGAGAAGGCTCTGGGGAGACCTTATTGTGGCCTTTCAGTACTTGAAGGGAACGTATAAACAGGAGGAGGAATGGTTGTTTACATGGGTTGACAGTGATAGGACAAGGGGGAATGATTTTAAACTAAGACAGGGGAGGTTTAGGTTAGATATTAGGAGGAAGTTTTTCCACACAGAGGGTGGGGAACAGATTGCCCAAGGAGGCTGTAGATGTCCCATCCCTGGAGGTGTTCAAGGCCAGGCTGGATGTGGCTCTGGGCAGCCTGGTCTGGTGACTGGTGACCCTGCACATAGCAGGGGGCTTGAAACTCAATGATCATTGTGGTTCTTTTCAATCCAGACCATTCTATGATTCTATGATTTAGAAAACTGCACTGATGTTGATTTCTATTGCATACCAGTCACCCCTATTTCAATTCTCTGAACTACAGTATCCACTTGGAGAGATTTTTGGGTTTTTTTTTTTAGACCAGCTGGGTCTATGAGACAGACATGTTGAGGCCTTCATTAGAGCTTTAAGAATTCTAAGAGTTGGACCGTCTCTTAGAACAGTTAAAAAGAAACAGCGGTCTCTTCTGGTTTGCGTGTATTTCTTTTTTTTTTTTTTTTTTTTAAACCAACTGTCCCACAGAGATGCTCATCCCCATAAAAGACGCACAGAGCAAAGATACCATCTTCATCAGCCACCATAGCTTGAGGTCAGCAACTGCCTGAGAGAAAAGCAACCATCTAGATGACTTACAGTGTCCCCAGCTGTAAATTCCACACAGTGTAAACTAGATGTGTCTTCATTCCACTTTCAACAATTCAACTTTTTCATGTAATATTTTTGCATCACGCCACAGTTATTACCGCAGGTCAGAAATGGTTCTTTGTAATTGAGGCCAGAGCTTCATCATCCCTGTGTAGTGAGATTTTGTTTACAGGTCCCTGTAGTCATGAACAATACAGAGGAAGAGAGCTAAGAGAGATGACAGCCGCAATAGTCAAGATCAGTGCAAGCAAGCACTTTTTAGTTTCACAAATTCCCCAGCAAAAATATCTAAGTATAACTTTATAGGCAGTTGATTTTCCAATGTGAGTTATCTCTCAGAGTAAGTATGAAAGAATTTAGGAACATCTTTTGAAACACGCAGATTTTGAGCCTGCTTTTTTCTTAATTTTTAAAGCATTGATTACCCTTCTTTTCAGTTCTGATAAATTCAGCACAGCACAGCTCTCTGGATCTTCAGGCTATATAATAGAAAAAAAAAAAAAATTCAGATTGCCCTACCTCTTTTACAGCACTCACCAGAATTAAGATGATTTAACATGGAGAGACTTCATTCACAGAAATAAGTAATACCTTTTTGGGAGGTATTAATAAATAAATTAATCAAGTGCCAGACTCACACACACCATTTCTCTTAGAACAGAGTGACACAAATTTAAGAGGAAAACAGTGCAGGAACCAGTTTTGATAGGAACAGCCTTGACATACTAGATAAGGGAACAGCTCTCTTCACAGTTCCGAAGGTTTTGGTTCCCGAGTACAGCTCTTACACAAAAAAGCAAATTTTAACATTAAACAAATCAAACCCATCAAAGTGACTACTGGTCAATAGAGAACAACTACATTTTGCTTCAACCATTTCAAACAACAAGATGTACTCCATATGAAATTTGGAAAATTTGTCACACTAAGGAAAAATTTATTTATTCATTTATTTATTTAAAGATTTATCTCCTTTTAACAACAGTTTTCTGGCCCATTTAAGCCATCTGTTTGTTGGGTTTTTTTGTTTGTTTGTAAGAAAAGACATTTTAGCTTTCAGTAAGTGACTAATAGACTGCCCATGTGTATTTTCAGTGATTACAAAAGGCACACCTGTAGTGCAGCCATGATATTCTTCAGTTATGTTCTCCTAATCTAAGAAGGAATTCACTAACACGTACAATTTCATTCAACAGTAAGGACTTCAGCCTAAGATCACTAGGCTTAAAAGAGCTAATTTGTGGTTGTCATACTCTCATGCTATTTATGGATGCATCTGAGAAAAACAGATCCAGTTTTAAGGCTTGTTCCATTTGTGCCAACTCCCTCCTCTCTTGGCACTTCACTTTCAGGACCTCAGTTGGCCTCATGTGACCATTTTATTGCATGTAGAACCAGGACATTCTGTAATTTTCTCCTTTTCTGATAAGGAGAAGTTAAATATAGCAGATCAAATCTGTTGGTGATCTACTGATTCATACAAGAGAATTAAATGGTATTTTCCTAAGATTTTTATTTCACTATTAAGCTAAAAAGTTGCATACAAAATTAACAAGAAAATCAATGCCATCAGGAACAAGCATCTACCCTTGATCCAAACCTAAAGCAGTTACTTCTACACAACTAAAAGCAGATGCAACATGACAGATTTCGAAGTAGAGTTGACATTATATAATGTAAGATATCCATTTCCTGCATTGAAAGCCAGACTGTTTTGGCTGACGGAAATAAAATTCTGTTTGAAAAAATAAACAATTCATAAAACCTCCTAGAGGTCTTCCTGTAGACAGGAAACACTGAGTGAATGCATTTTGAGTTTTCTTGTTTACAGATACTGAATAAACGTGGTGACTGGTTTATCCTGTGTAACCAATGTTGAGACTTCCAACATACTCTTAATTTCTCCCTTTATTAACGAGGGATACTTGATTGACTTGGAATTAGCACAGTTTATACATGTCACCTTGTAACATGAATTCATAATCTGAAAAGAGCTTCCTGAAAATTAGTATTTGCAGGACATACTCCCTTCTCACTTAGCTTTGCAAATCACTTGCAGGAAATTTTTATTTGCTGCCATTCTACCATAATACTCATTGCTGTCAGCAGGCAGCTTATACAGAAGCAAGGGTAGTATATACCTTGCTGAGAAATCAAAACTTTGTGGTAGAATGTATCAAATGCCACTACTGGTAATTCCTTACCAGCTATCTTAATAGCTTATCAGTGCAGTACAGTGGCATTTATATCTCAGAACATCTTGGAAAATGATACTACTTCCACTCTCTCTGATCCCATTTTTATTTAAATTAAATGAATGTGGTTACCAAAGATGGCACATAAAGCCCGCATTTAAGGTGAGGATGTCCCGGATTTACAGTTTTATGGTGGTAAACAAAAGATTTCATTTTGCTACCAGCACAGCAGATCTGACTGGCACCTCCTACAGCAGCGCCCTGCAGGAAACTCAAGAACCTGACTCAGGCCTCCAACACATCTGAAAAACAAGGCAATACTGACTACCATCTCTATGCTGCAGTTCACTGTAGAAAGAAGAACAATCTCCACCTAAACAATCCTGAAAACAAGAACTAACAATACAGGGGATATATAAAGAGATGCTTGTATTTGACAAAAAGAGTACAGAACAGATCAGTTAAATGAGGGAAAAACTGCTTACATGATTCCTTTCTTTTCTGAAGATTCTAATCGCATTCCAAAGCCCCATAGAGCAATTAAGTGAGAACAATTGCATCGTACCCCTTCAAATTTCACTCATCACATCACAGCACTGTATATGTCCCACATTCCTTTGGAGGAGACAGGTGGACTTCTCATCTTCTTTCCACTCTAAGGTGTTGACCTTACACTCGAATTTCTAACACTAGCATTATTAGATTTTAATTATCCGTAATCAGCTCATTTCTGAAGATTTATGTTATGTATACTGAACTTCAAATTTTGTAGAGAATCACAATTGTATTCTTAATAGGATGAAACAAACAATACTCTTTCATTCAGCAACAAGAGTGTTTCGGCCAGAGAGACTGAGTAGAAAAATGCAACCATTGAGGTAATTGGAACATAGATGCAATTAAATAAAATAGATAACATAAAAGCAGACAGCAGAATGCATAAAGAACATCACAAGAGATTATTACACTCGGTACATAATTTTTCACAAAAAATAAGCTAAGTTTTTTTTTTAAATATGCTCTAATTTTTGAAGGTAATCACAAGCTCAGTCACATCACAATCAGTAAAAAATATATAATTATTTTTTTATTTTCTAAAAAGTGGAAATAATAACACAGGTGGCTTATTCGTATCAGCACTTTTCCATCGAGTACATATAACAAAACAATCTGGTTTTGGATTAGAATCTCTCACACAGAGCAGTGGAACAGGTTGTCCAAAGAGACGGTGGATGCCCCATCCCTGGAGCCATCCAAGGTCAGGCTGGATGGGGCTCCGAGCAACCAAATGTAGCTGTAGGTGTCTCTGTTCAGTGCAGGGGAGTTGGAACAGATGACCTTTAAAGGTCCCTTCCAACTCAAACAATTCTATGAATTTGCATAGGAAGACCAAGACTTTATCACTTCTGCTATCTCCTCTTAACCCACACTTCACTAAGCACCAGTCTGGAAAAACAGAGCTTGGTTAAGCTCTTTTCCATCCACTGCAGAATTTCAAAGTGGGTCCAAATGGGAACTCATGGAAGAGATCCTGTCTGCAAGAATTCTCTTGCTTACTGCTTTTCTGCTGTGATCTCAATCTGCAGCAGTGGCAGGAAGGAAGGAGAAAGAACAAGCCAAGAAAATGCTGTATAGCTTTTAACTACATAACCAGAAAGAAAAGATTATCACTTAATTGATCATGCAGCTGATCAACCCTCTCCAATCTGCACTTCAATCCACAGCACTGAAAACCTAAGTCTTCCACTCAGTGCCAGCATACAACAAAAACAAAAAATCCACCCTGCAAATTTTGTTCCTTTATTCATTCTGGCTTATTCCACTGGACATCCATTTCAGACTACTTATGCTATAAAAAATACATTTTTGCACAAAGCGATATGTGATCATCAGAATAAAATTAAACTGACAGGTGCAGGCTGAAGCCATGTTTAAGCTATGTAGCCACTAACTGTGGGGTTTTATTTCAACACTCAAAGCTTTTTATGGCTTCAGAAAACTACAGGACAAATCCATGGAGGATAACAAAACACTCATACAGATCCTGAGCAGTAAAGTGCCAAAAGCTCAAAGTACATCTGAGTAAAATACCACCATGCAATTTGCCCTGTTCTTACTACCTTCACATAGACTTGCTGTTGGCCACCAGTAGCATTTTTGGTACAGCTTTGGTCTGACCTATTACAGTTCTGTCTTCATGCTTTTAAAACAGTAAGAAGTTAAGCTGGATTGCACAAGCAAAGCACTGCAAGTACAGAGATCCTCAACTTGTAACAGCTTCAAATCTGTTCCCTTGGTTGGCATTTCTAAGTAGTCAAGAAAATTTTAAAAGATAAATAAAATATGGCTATTTAACAGAACCAAGGATTCTCTACGTACCTTATTTTCTGATCAATTACTGTGTAAAATCAGCAGAAAGAACCATATTGCTAAGGATGCAATTGCTATCTACAGCAGCATTGCTCATAATTTTCCTTCCCATAATTTAAGCCATGCTCACACAAATACCACAAAACAACTTTTGTGAATTCGAAATAAGAACCAACTATTTTTGCATTGCAGTCAGCTAGGGACGTAATGGATCGTGTCCATCAGACCTCCACATCTCGAGCTCAGGTCGGTTTGGTTCAGCACCTTTTCAATACATTTGATTTAGTCACAAAATTTATATTTCAGACAAACAAACACATCCCACTTTTGATCAAATATCACTCCATCCTGCATTATTCAGCACACCTTTCATATGCTATTTTGGATAATTTTACCCTGACAAATCTGGAAGGGAACAAAAAAAATCTTTGATTTTTTTGCATCTTTTGCAGACTATCTGAAAAAGCATAAAGCAATGAAATGATCACAAGCTAAAAAAAAAAAAAAAGGTATGCATACTCATATTTGTAAGCTAATTTAAGGCATTTCTGAGATAACAAATATTGTATCAAACTGTATACCGGGGTTCAAGATTGAAAGATTTGACCATAGTTTTGTTTTTGCAATTTGCCAAACTCCTTTGTCCTTGAAATGCATTCCTACGCTTCTTTTAGTTAACCTGCATTATTTTATTTACAATTTAAAAAGCACTTAAGAAGAACAGTATCTTTACCTCAGTAATTTCCTCTTTTTAGCAGAATCTTCCGGGGTTTTTGAGGCCTTGTCTGACTGTTTCTTAGGCGTTTGTAGAAGGGCCTGTGCAGACTTGAGCCAATCACTGGCAGGTCTCGCTGCAACTTCTCCCACACTTGATGGGAAACTCGACTGCAATTTCTTAATGAATCCTGGATCAGTGGTCTGCGCGTCCACTTCTTCCACATAGTCATTGTCAGATGAATATTCAGAAATTTCTGCCAACTAGTGAAATAAAAACAAAGAAGTATTTAAACAGAATGCTAGCGAAATAAACTAAATTACATGAAATATCTGGTTTACTTCCAGCTACAGATTTATGAAGACAGTTATGTTCCCTAGCAATCAGTAAATTAAATTACAATTCATTGATTCATATAAATTGAACGACTGTAAACGTATATTTTTTTTTCTAAGTCAGCATGAACGGCTGAATATAAAGATCATCCGTTGAAAGAAAACTGAGATGAGTAACATCTGTTCTAAAATAACCAGATCTGGAGAACTCATCAAAAAGCTAAGTCAATGCCCATCTCCATTAGAAGCTTACAAACAAGTGTCAGGATTAAAGCAAACTCAGGAAAACAGAGTCTAATGAGGAAAGGGATCATGAATGGCAAGAGAGATGAAAGGCAACAGAAAAGTTAGGTCTGGATTCAGATAAGTAGAAAGTTTTCTGCCCTATTCTGAGCTGAGAATAAAAACAAATAAAAACAAGCATGCGTCTCTGCATGAGACAGAAATTGTAGCTGGCAAGTAGTAGTTAACATTTTGTTAAAACAAGAATTTGACCACTACAGCTAGCCTCCATGCGGGCCTGTGACTTGCAGGGATCCAGATGCAATCAGGCCACATCCACACAGCACTTGGAGGACCCCCTGGTCAGCAGACACAGCCATCAGCAAGCAGAGAGTGGAGCTGAAGTTCCTAAAAACCTTGCTGGTGCTGCTCTCACAGAAATTCACAGGACACACTGAAGCAAGACAGGAAGCATGAGAAGGTCCCCAAACAAATCTAGAACGGGAGATGAAAGGCTTAGGAGAGTGCTGACAGGAAAAAAAATATCACCTGCTTTGGCTCAGTTTGCCTTACTCTCCTGCAGGGCTCCTGCACAGACAGGGCAGGGCAGCAGGTTTGGCTGCCAGAGGTAAGCCAAGCAGGGTTCAGTTGTTATGTAAGTTATTATCTCTTAACCTCGTATTTCTTAAAACATCGAGTACTAAGGAACATTAAGCAAAAATACTTGGAAATACAAAGAAAAATAAACATGTGGCAAGTAGTCAGTGAAGTGCACAGCCATTCATCCTTCCAGAGCAGTACAGAAATGCTATACAACTGCTCACTTCCAAATAAGAACAGACAATTCATTCAAGCCATATTCTAATGAACTGAATCGTTTACTGAAAGACACTTAAATAGCATTAGACTGCCTGCAAAACTATACTAAAGCTGAGCTACAAACTACATTTATAATATATGCTTTTGTCTCATTCTTCCACTGCTGTAAGTTGGTTAACAACAACAAAGCAGCACAAGTGCTAGTGGAGTGAGCACAGAGCAGTTCCAGCACCGGGGCACAGCACTGCCCCACTCCAGCAGCCTTCCACAAAGCCCTTCTGTGGGGCAAGCAACTTCAGCAGCTCATCCTCCATCCCTGGAAAAGCCAAAACCCAGCTGATAACTGCAAAGCGTTAGGTTCATATTATCAACAGGGAAACTGGAAAAGAAACTAAGATTAACTAGGTCCAGATAATGCTTCTCCCATCGCAGAATAAAATGAACCTGCTTAACAGCTCTCCACACAGGTTGTAAGACAAATGGCTGAGATAAAGACTCTAAAGATAAAAGGCAAAAGGGAGGGAAATCACTGCATTCACTAAAACTGCATGTTATTAATTAGCATAATCATCTGAAGGCAACGTTTCTCTAGTGCAGACAACAAAACCCCACATACAGCTGCTGCCAGTTCTTTAATACGTTCTTCACGTAAATGATGAAACACTGTGTTCATGTTCTAAGAGCTGACCTAAGTACTCTGGAAACTGGAAGGACCTTTTAAATTGATCCAAGGAAGAACTGCTAGAAGAATGTAATTCATATCAATCCGCGATTTTGCTGTTTTAAACAACGCAGTCAACACTCGTCCCTTGGCAACAACATCTCTCTGCAAACAAACTCCTTCCGCGCTGGAAAAGAGCCAAAAAGAAAAAGTTTCAAGCAGTACAAAAGCAGTTTAAGCAAAGTGCTTCGTTCTTAAAACACTTTGATGCTTTAGAAATGCTTCAGTTTTACGCAAATTGCTATGATACCCAGTGTGCCCAAAGGATGCAAGCTTCAAGTTCTCCCTGCACGTAAAATGCAAATCAGGAAAGCCCTTGGGATGTAATTGAAGTCAAGCACATTACAATCCCACAGACTGTTGTAAGAGTTGAGAAGCTTTCTTAAGGCTTGTCTAATAAATCATTTCATACTTCTATTATTTATTACTGTATACTTGTTTAGACTTAACTTCCCCAAGGAAACCACACTTTGAGGTTTTTGTTTTGGGGTTCTTTGTTTATTAGTGCTTTTCTGTTTTGTGTTTTTGTTGTTTTAAATTGGTCTGTTAGCATTAAGAAGTCTTTAAAAATGGAGAAGAAAAACAGCGAAGAAAAGCTTTCAAATGCTGAACATCATTCAGTCACCATCAGAAATACATGGTGAAGAAGAAAACGTGCTCAGAACTTACATGATTTTTATGCATGCAGATAAAACCCAGCACGTCTATCAGCATTATGGCAGTGGCCAGTTGAGAAAAAGAAAATCATCTGAACTCTTAAGTTCACTTTAAAATGATCACTGATACCTACTGAATTGTATATCATTTATAAGTATTCTAAATACAAATTTTCACAAGGTTTTTGTTTAGCGGGTTATTTGGTTTGTTTCAAAATAACATCATCCCCAGTTGCATCACCATGAGTTTTGGAGAGCGACACTGCTAAGCACAAAGAAGTGTCATATTAAAAGCAGCAGATTTTCCTACACAGCTTGTAACTTTGAAATACAGCCCCTCCTCACTTATTTTTTAAGTTACAGTGACAAAAGGCACACTGCTCACACTACCCAGTCACTCAGTTTCTCCACCTTATTTCTTCCTTCACACCAAGCCTAATCAATCATCCCCACTCTGGCATTTTCCACAACTGGCTCCCATGTATCTCCATCACTCCAAATACTCCGCTGTAGACTATCCACTAAGATTTCCTTTCATTTCCAGTGATGACCTTGCTGCCACACCCTCATTTATGTCATGCTAACCACTTTTTCATTTCCCAGAGTTGGTTCCAAAAAAAAAATAAAATAAAGCAGGAGCTGACCTCACACTCTCTCTCCAAGACAACAAATATGGCCCATTTTCATTCCCTTTTAGAATAAATTGATTTCCTCTCTGAATGCTTTCATTTGAAATGATTTAAATGCTGCCGTTCTAGGAGTCTTCCCTTTAATGGAAAAATGACTTTAGCATAAATATACAGAATAGTGTCATTTTTTCCACTGAGATTTGTCTAGAAGAAAGAAGTCAGCAACTACTATAGTTGAGCATTCAGGACCCTGTATCTTAAAGATAAGCAAATCAAAATGCATCAAAAGATAGCTCTGAAGGTGAACTTATGATGTATTTTTGACCACACTCACCAGTACGCATTGGATGGCATGAACATGGAAATAGATATAAGATAAGAAATAGCAAGCTTGCCCCGTTGGCCAACCAGTTAAAATTACTAAAAAATACAAGATCAATTTAAATAAAAGTCAAACAAAGTTGCCTTCCCATGAGCACATACATTCTGCACCCAGCAGCAGAGCAGCTAATATGCAACTGATACATGTGGGACCAAATACTCCCTCCTCAGCTTTCGAGAGATTGACTTCAGCTGTTACTTTATTAAAAAAGAAAAAAATGCTTTTTTTTGCTTTATTTTTCTTTTCTTTTTTTTTTTTTTTTAAAGTACTTTTACAGTCTGCACAGCATTTGCCCTAGGAAGGTGTGAAAAAGTTATCTTTTGACTTCAGTAACAACAGAAACAAGAAATAGCTGGATTTGATCACTTTAATAAGCACTCGATGTACCTTATCAATAACACAGCAATAAACTGAGAAGGGTTAAACCTCCATATAAATTTCCCAAATTCAGCACAGAACAGAGAAGTATACTCAACTTTTTGTACAAAGCTAACATACCAATCTTCTTAAAACAAATAATTTCAAACACATATGGATATCTCATTCAATGGTTGCTAATAAGAGGCACTGAGGTAAGTATCAGGGAGTATCTATGGAGCTCCTCTCAAGATACGCTACTAAAACTTCTCTGCAGAAACATTTCAGCATGTTCACCATACTTTTGTATATCGGTTAAACACTTTCACTTGTTCAGACATCACACATTTAGGAAGCAAAGTGTTTTTCATTTTGTATGAAGATATCCCGCAGATACAACACTCAGTAAAAGTACATTGATATCCCAAATGAGCCCAAAAGCTGGAACTGTTTTGCCTAGTTTCTATCACTTTTTTTTTTTGCCCAAATCTTTTCCTGTTGACAAAAAAAATTAAAAATTAAAAATACAAAAACAAAAGACCAAATTCTATACAGACACTGAAGTAATACTTGCAAATGGAACTCGCTTAGTCTGTTATTCCCCTCCCTAAAAATCATCTATTTTTTGCCTCCCATTATCTTGCCACACCTTGGTTCAAACAGAAGTGTAATCTGGTTCCTCAGATGGCACACTTGTGGAGCCAGGCATTCAGAAGGTCACAGAGCAGTTACGTTAGAAACAGAAATCCTATTGGAGAGTTTTAGACTTTAATTTTCCTCGCTCTATATATGATCAATCTTGTTGCGTTTCCTTTCTTAATTGTCCTTTCATGCATCTTTGCTTCTAACTGTCTTTTATATCCTATTTGTTCTCTCCTCTTCTCTGATTCCTTTATTCTCTTGTCTTCTCTTGACTGCTCACAAGATGGCTGGAAACCAGCTGCTTTAACAAACACACATGGTGACACTGTGACGGTCCTCCCACCTCTCATTTCTCACGTTTTTCCTTTTTCAGCAATACAACATCTGAAAGAGGTTCTCTTTGCTTTCAGGCATGCAAAGGGATTTATATGCAGAGAATTTCAACTGCAGGGAAGTAGTTACAAGAGATTTCGTATCTTTCTCACTACTGCCCCAAAAATAGAGGGAGCAGAAAAGCCACGAAATTTGCTACAATGAATATTCACAAGCATAAATCAGTGTGTGCAGTGTGCCAAAGGCTGAGCCTACATTAACAAATGTTTGAAGCTAGTTCCACCAGAAGCCAGCTTGCAGATTTATAGGGAGTAAAGGTAAGAAAGAAATTTTCCCTTCTTTTAATCAACCAACTCAAAATTAATTCAAGCATTGTGCACACAAGCGTAGAGGATATTATTCAGCTCTATAAAGATAATTAGAGATAAAGGATTTAAAGCCTGCAGTGCTCTTTTACATCTTTATGTTTTCTGATGCTTTAACTGAAGCACTGAAGTCCATGCCAACTACTTTCCTACTACCTTGAGAAATAATTGGGGTTTTGGTAAGCTAGCTACTTTCACTCAGAGGAGACAAAAACTCAGAGATACCTTCGTACAAGCAGCTAGATTTTCATGTCTAAAGTGAGGAATGGGCCACTCCGTGGGTGACACCAAGCTCTCTTCACACAGGGCAGCCACAGAAAAGCCCACAAAACACAAGAGATTAGGAAGCAGAGCGTGGGCAGAGAGCTGTATTTCAAAATGAACAACAGTGACAGATAAATCTCTAACAAGATATTTTTTGTCTACAAGCACAAACTGATGCAGCAGATTAATTGAAAATTTTGTATTAAATACCCAGTGTTATTCTACAGACAGCATATATTTAAAGTGGATCTCGGCCATTGCCTACTTGTCTAGCTACGCACAGTGCATGCGCTCATACCATCTGATCTGCCCTAAATATTTATGAGTGCTGTTGGTTCAGCACGCTCGGAAATGGCTCGTCCTGCTCCACACAGGTTGGTGGCTGCCGTGACAGGACGTGGCCACACGCTCTTCAGGACAGGAACGGCCACCCCAAGCACGCTGCTCTGTTTGGAGGCAGCCTCCCAGGAAGGCCTCAGGCACTGCCCTCAGCAGCTACATGGGGCTGGTTTCCTTATCCTCTTTCCACCATCGCTAAATTCCAGAAGCATTTCCCTTCACACGGACCTGGGAATTAATTTTTGCTATCTCTCACATGTCACCAACCCTAGGCTGGAATGCAACAAGTATTAGTACACAGAAAATCATTTATGCCAAGTAGCACAGAAGAATGCTGTATCTACTTGAATAAGGAGAAGTGTAGGCAGGAACACTGTAATTATTCAAAGCAGAATTTGGTCACAGACTGCACCCTCATCTTGTCTTAATGGTGTTTTGAGGCCTTTAAACAAGTGGTTAGAACTTCTCTTCTATGACTAATTAGAAAGGATTCATTGCATCCAGCAGCCTGGTGCTTATCACAAAGGAAATTGATTCATGATTAGCTCCAGAGAAAAGAGGCCAGCTACTAAATATTAAGAATCACTGCTAACACTGTTGGGCTTCCCTTTGGAGAGCTCATAGGTAATACTTCCCTCTGTCTGACCTCATTCATTCTACAAGATCTATCAAAATTTACAGCTGCTTTAGCGACTCTTAAAAGGTCACCCCAAGGACACACAAGATTCAATTCAAAGCAAAACCACTGCTGTCTGTTACCAAATGAAGAGCAAACAGGATAGTTTCAGACTCTTCCGTGGACCAAGGGAGCTGAAAAGGTTTTGATATAGAAACTAATGGAATTATACGCCCACTGCTGAGTCTGACTGCCAGTTATCCTCCAATGATGAGCTTCCCATAGGATTTCTGAAACCACAGGGAAGTACGGAGGGGAACACTGACACAGTAACTCAGTCTTATACTCTTCAAACCACCAAGCAGTTGAAGTACTGTACCTAAACCAACAAACTGGTGTTTTACATCACAAACAAAGTATCAATTAAAGTAAAATGTAACATTTAACAGTTCCCATATCTTGGGCAGATCATACTGCCTTGAATTGGAAAATCAGGTATGTATTACACACAGTATGTTTGGGTGTCCATTCTGTTTTTTTAAGGAGGATGTAAATTATTCTTTGGTTTGAGCTCCTTCACACATAATCCTGTAGCATTAGCAGGCAGCATCCCACACACAGCACTAGTAGTTTCAGAAATGAAAAACAACAAATACTTGGTGCACGTACAATTACTTTATAAAGTATCAATATGAATATCTAACCTTTCAAACAATAACTTCAGAAGGGGAGCAATGGCATAGATTTTTTTTTTTTAAACAGGTAAAGAATATACAAGAACAGCAAAGAAGAAATTGAAGCTGTGAATTTTAATCCTGAGCAGAAACCTCAGCTTTTAGAAGGCAAACAGGTTTAGCAGGCTATGCCTCTGGAGATGCATCCACAAGCTGTTCCAGCCTGCCTCTCCCAGAACAGGTTGTTCTAAGGCACAGATCATCCAATCAAAACAGGTGAGGCTGTCTTCTCAACTCAAGTACACTTTTATTCAAGGCAAGTAAGTAAAGCAAGAAACATTGCATTTATTCCCAAGTGTGCTCTTTACATGTAGAGTCAAATGATGATTCTGAACATAAGATGGAATAAAACTCCTGTCTGCTGGGCACAAGAAAGAACAGCAGGAATAGTGAGCTACTAAGGTATCAAATGGCCGTAAAGCAACAGCTTACACAACCAGTTAAGGGACAGATTTGTACTTCTCAGAACATAAGGAAAACCCTGCTGCAGTCTTGACACGTGCAGTGTTAGTTCTGCAACTGCACCTCTTGGAAGCATCATTTTAGTAGTTTAGTGAAGCTTTAGCATTGAGAAATCCATCTATCATTTCCTAATTTTCTACATTACTACTGATCTCACCATCAGCCTGTGATTTGATTAGTAGTCAACATCTAATAGATTCAATAATGTTGAAAAATCTCTAGACAGACAACCCGCAACTGCTTCTTTTTTCTGCTTTGTCTAATTGTTCTTTCCATTATACATATTCAGTTTCTCCCACTGAAAATAACTAGCTGCTAAAGCCAATTTGGACCACTTCAAGCATATTGTTAGCCAACATAATATGCAACTGAGTTACTGTAACCCTTACTCTCCCTTCCTTAAGGAAGAGGAGGGGAGGAACAGGACTTCACATGTTGCATCTTGCAGACTGCTCAGGGACAGAACCAGGGCTCTTCATATGCAACTGTGTATTATCCCACGCAGTAGAGCTCTCATCTTGATAAGGATTCTCCAGATGATACAAACCCAGGTTTTCAAATATAAATACCTGACTCTGATAGGACATGCAGATAATTACATCATTTCACACAGAAGCCTCAGCATACCTTTGTGCAGTGAAGCTTGGACACACAAAAAAAACACTGTAGTCAATTATAATACCACTTAAACAGGGTTTAGATCTTGACACAGGAATAGATACTTTCATGTTTCCAAGGAACAGATGTTATCACATGGTGTGATAACCTACTTTCACATTCTTGTTTATAGTTATTCACTTAGTTTCATTTATTAAAGTTACTGGATTCAGGCTCTAAAACCTCAGCTACATTGTCTCTATTTTAGGTGATGCTATAGTAATCATCCGGGTTAATGTTTGGATGTAACAAGGGGACTCAACTAAAAGGTATGATTAAAAACCAAATTATTATTTATTAACTAATTCCTAAGATAACTAGACTAAATACCTGCAGGATTCAGCAGAAAACTGTTAATGGAGGAAACATCTCCATCTCCAAGTAGCTCTTTTGTTCCAAGTCTAAAGAGAGAACAAATACTTCTATGTTTGTCAAATAAAAAAAAAACATTACCTATCATTACAACTGCAAGAAAACAAATAAGCTTTCAGCAATAAACCTTTCTACAGGTCCCAATCCCAAATGTTTGCCAGTTTTTTTTCCTCCAAAGATCAAGCAATCTAAGCAAATCAAACAATCAAACCTTTCCTTACAATGTGATTTCTCTTCTTATCCTTAGCCTATACATGCATAACTCTACAAGCCACTCCCCACCCCTTATATGACTCAAAAAAAAAAAAAAGAGGGGGGGAGGGGGCTTCCTCACCTCATTATTATGAGGAAATACCTCTCACAATAATGAGACTGTTTAGACCTAACGGGGAACAGTCAAAGACTTTAAAACCATCTTTCATATTAAGTGTTCTCAATGAACACTTGTAGGTAACACATGCAAATATGTTATTTAAGATAAAAGGAATCAATTCCAGGACAACTAACTGTACGAAAGATTACACACAGGTATTTAATGAAGTGCAAAGTATGCACAGTCTTCTCATCTTTGGTTGATCTGTCTCCAGTTTTCTGTGAATCCCCTTAGGAAACTACTCAAAAGAAAAATAAAAATGAGGGAGAAAACACAACTGTTGTATAAGATATAAATGCAATACAAGCACCATTTCTGCAATAATGCTCAGCACATTGTGGATTTTTTTTTTTCTTTTTTCCAAAATACCCACAGAAGGACACTATGCACATCTTGAAATTCAAACCTCTGCTCTGTGCTTCCAGTTCCAGCAGTGCCAGTGCTCACAGCCCTGGCAGACCAAGAGCCACTGGGGCTGCAGTGCAGCACATTACATTCATTTTCTTCTACTCCCACTCACTCTACATTCTTCTCACTTGACTGTGCTCCCCTTTGCCCCATTTCCTGCTTCACAGTGCCTGCAGTACTGCCCCCAAAACTTCAGTCACTTCGTTTCTTCCCTCCTCTTCATTTCTAACTGCTTCCAACCCTTTCTTTCCTTTCCCGAAGTCCCTGCACAGATTGTTTTCTAGAACACTGTTCCACATTTTTATCCTGTCAAAGCTGTTTCAAGCAACCAACCTTTCAGGGCAGGAAATGCCTTACTATGTCTGAAACGCTGCGATAGTAATGACAGCACACACAGGCACACAAAGCACCACCTTCTCCTAAGCTGATTTTTAACCAAGACAGCAAATACATGTATGCAGACTGAAGAAGCAAAAGAGCTATTTAATTGCTTTTTCAAGTAAACTGAAGAACCCCCAAACAAGAAAGCTAGTTAAAAATATATTAAGTGTACTTTGTTGAAACAGGAGAAAAAATGAAAAAGGAGTGTAGCACTAAGTTTACCTTTTTTTTCTTTTTTTTTTTTTCTTTTTGGTCACAAGCTTAATCTTCAAAGGAACACAAAGAAAACAAAGTAAGCATCAATTGAGTTGGGTCTCTACAATAACATGACAATTTTTAGTTGCAAACACAGATTTCAAGAGATTTAGAGTCACTAACTGGTACAATACTGTCTCATGTTTACCATTTAGTTATGCTGATTGTCCAAATAAGAGCACAGTACTTGAGAAGGTTTTACACTGAAGACCAGCTAAAAATCACTTTGAGATCTAGATTAGAGTACCAACTGTATGCTGTACAGCATGTTACATTACATAGGTATTAGTGACATGATTACCATAATACATATAAGACAGAGACAGTCACAGATATTTAAGACTTGAAAGTAATAAGTGTATCAGATAAATGCACCTGGAAAAGCACTTGAAATGTCACACTAAAGCAGCACTCCTGAGCAATTATAACTTGAGTTGCCTGTAAGTCTCTATATTTGTACCACTCTTTATAAGGATTCTCTAGCTTACCTCAAGTAGAAGATTAAGACTAATTAAGATAATGATTTTCAGTTAAAGGCAAAGGGAAAAAGAGTGCCTCAGTGCACATCTACACACTTGAATTTGAAGAGCAACAGTTGGCTGGTTGGTTTCCACAGCAGCCACCCATATCTTTCAGCTCAACTCCTCCAATATGTCAAATCAGGTAAAGAGATTGTGTCTTCACTGCTATTCCTGAATCAATGCTTTGTTTACTTCAGAAAGTGGAAAAAATGTGGAAGTGTCATTTTCTTTTCTACAGCTATAAGACTAGCACACATCAACGTGCATTTAGACATGGAAAAGAACAACCTCTGCAAGATTTAGAGCTTTGTCTTTTTGTGTTCAAATATGCAAGAAGCTCAAAGCTGGGAAGGTAATGCTAAAATAATACAAACCACTTTGGCTTCCTGGCAGAGCACTTAAAAATAAACACTTTGTGTCCTTCAAGATACCATTAAACATTTTGTCTTGATTTTTCTCTTCCTAAAGTAAAAATACTTGTGAAATTTATCCTTCAGATTGAACTCTGTAACTAGTGGGACTGTAAAGAGTTGCAAACCACTTCTTCAATCTGTAAATGAACTATTAGCCTTCCAATCAAAAATTCACGTTACACACAAAGCAACTAAAAATACTGTGCAAGTTGCAATTTCCTGAAACATTCATTGTATGGGGCCACTAACTCCTCCTTAAGCATGGCTCTACAAGTAACTCGAAGAAAAATATTTTAACTAAGACACCAACAGTCAGGGGTCTTTCTCTGAGAGCTGTGCTCAGCACTTTACAAGTTAGAGGGAAAAGGAAAAAGCAAGCTGAAAGAGCATCAGTAAACAACAGCTCTGATGGAAGTGCACAGAACAACTCTGCATGACTAGCTCCACAAATTCAGGGAGCGTGGCTGTACTTCCCAGAAGCCTAAGTGCAAATGTGGGCTTCTATTGTGGCAATCCTACTACTTAGCAGACGTGCATGATACACTGCCATCTAGTCATTACTTTAGCAGCAACAAATGGCCAGTGAAGTCAATCATAACAACCCAAAACACTGTGACGTTTTCTACTGCCCACTCCAAATGATCAGATGCTTTCATGCATATACTTTCTTAAACTACTCTGGAAGATCTCCATTCCCTAGTTAACAAAACCAGTAGTTTCATTTTAGCCAGTAAGATGGGTGAGATGTTTTAACAGTTGGTCTCCATTCCTGTTTTCTTTTTTAAATTAATCTTAATCTAAAGACACACATTTCAAGGGTCATTTTTTTTGGACACCACATAGGGCAAGACTGCTCAGGAGCTGGACTTCACTTTGTACTTCCTAAAAGCCCAAGCTGTTTATCTACATTGCTAGTTCAATTATTTAAACTCCAATTCATATTCAACTACAATTCAGAGCACAGGGCATTGACTACAAAGACCTGCTAATGCACGATCACTCCTCTCACACAAGCAGAAGAAACAGACAGCTAAAGCAAGCCTTTAGACAGAGCAGTAGGTACCTGGTCTTTTTTCCTAGAGTTACTAGTTCATTAAAAGAAAGTTAGATGCTCATTATAAATGTTAAAATAAGGCAAAAATTCACTCTGTCCTGAAAATTCAGCATGTAAACAAACACGGCTGTATTATATTACGCTGTAAGATGACTGTCGCAGCAGAAAGGGGAGCATAACCAAGATTCTGACAAGTATTTGTGTTTCCTTGTAGAAAAGATTATTTCTCAGTTTTAAACTCATTTGTAAGAACAATTTTAAAATGCATTCATTAGGGCATCATTTAAGCCCCGGTTTCCAAAACACTGACTTGTGATATCCTCTGGAGCTACTGCAATTCAGAGCATTAATGTAACTATAGCACATACCAGGACCTCAGGATAAAAATCCTTCTGACATGTTTATTGACATCTGCTACAGCCAAATGTTAACTTGGAAATAGACATTTTTAAATGCATTTTCCCCCCAGATTGCCAGAAGCAAATGGATTCTTTTACGTATTAATCACTTAGGAGGGAGAGGAGCTGAGTTTCTAGATCAGGAGTTGGCTATCAATTTACAAGAGTACTACTGAACAAGCGGGTTTTTTTCTTCTATTTTTACTGTTAAAAGCCCTGAAAGATCATGTAACTACAGCCAAATGTAAGTATTGCTATTCCTGAAATGCGCTAATACAAGGAATACAAAGTCTAGGCAAAAGAACAAAATTTATAGCCGTGTTCAGACTACCTGATGAGACAACCAGTTCTTGACGAAGTGCTCCAGAAATGCCACAGTGAACAAAGGCATGTGTGTACACATCTGCATTCCAAATACAAGCATTTTACAATTATTTGTTCAAGTATAAGCAATCCTGTCATCTCCACTTGGGAAATATCAAATATTTTTCTCGCCAGTTTTAGGTTTGACTGTAATATACACCTAGTGCCAACCTTGTGCTGGACAAACCATAAGAACTATAAAAGCTTTCCTGAATTCACTTCTCTTTTTTGCAGAACAGAAACTATGGTTACCATCATTAACTTCTGTGCGAGGCTGTAATATTTCATCAGAAATCTTACCAAATCGTGAAAGAAAACATACATAGAAAACAGCTGCACGCACCTACATATCTGCTCCTCCTCACCCCAAAAAGCAGTCTCCCCACCACTCCACAACTCACTCCACATAGGCTGCACGTGCACTTGCAGGACTTGCACGGCAGCTAACATCACATTTGAAGGATTATAGAAACATACCACACAAGGAGCAAAAGCAGCAATGTTTTCCCACACCGAAAACCACAAAGTTTTAGCCCAACATCCTAAGAGCTCCAATAGTTACAAGTGATACCATACTGTTAAACTAGGACTTGGAGGACATTGAAGCAATGACTTATTCAAGTCCCAAAGAGCAAGTATGGAAGTTCAGGCAAATTAAACAAAACAACAAATGCAGACCGGCAAAGTTCCTCTATTTCATTTGACATCCACTTAAATGCACAGTATAGGGAGAGGATTGAGAGCACATTATAAGCTAAGTTTCCTATGAAAAAAAAAAAAAACAACACTGGATTTAAATGGATAGGCTTATAGATGTTGTAAGATTACAATAGACCATGGCCAAGACTGTGAAGACCGGGTGCACGAACAAGGCTTCTCTATGAGTACATCCACATGGATGGAACAGAAGCAGACTGGAGCCTTTTCTCTACATTCCAAGTTGGCCTGCACTAGTGCCAGTCAGGAATCTGAGCAGTGGTGCTACACAGGACCTGATGCCCTTGGAGAGCTAGCAAGCCATCCTAGTAGCTTAAATCATCAGATCTTCCCCCCCTTCACTGTTCCTCCTCCACACGCAGTCTCTCCCTTAATCTGTTCCCTATTGACATTTCCAGTTATAAATACGGTTCTGAAAATGGGTTTGTTGATCACTGCCTCATGATGAAGACACCTGGGATACTGGCAGCGCAAGCTCACAGGTGGATTTAATGCTTTTACTTCACAGTTAGCAAGATCTTTATTTCAGCTGCTAATATTTTTCACTTAAACTATTATGCTTCAAATTTTCTTGTGTTTTGGCTTATCATCTTAGTGATGTGTGGAAGACATGGTTTTACATAAGAACACTGAAAGAAAAGCTCCAACCCCGGCAGAAAGAAACGCCAAAAGGTATCTAAAGCAGCACGACAGTAAGTCGATTCAGTAGAGGGAGAGGAATGCTGTAGATGGCAACCACCACCAGAAGAGTTTGCTCGTGACTAATGAAGTAATATTTAACCAGGTAATTTCTAAGTGAAGGAGACTTTAGAGCATAACCCAGAACTAAATATTCTTGGGAGAAACGTGGGGAAATCCCTCTTTCAGTTATAGAAGAGGAAAGCATAGCAATCAAAGATTTACTTTAAAAAAAAAAAAGCAGATGAGGTTTATGAACTACTGCCTGATCATGTAAGGCTGAACAATAAAATGCTGCCTGGTGGTGTAAGCAGAGGACTGAGTCAGAAAGTCTGCTATTTAAGACTGCTTCTAACATGAGTTCTTGTGGTCTTGGGATACACTGTTTAAGACAAAATTTTCAGAAGTGACTCAACTGGATCTGACAAACTTGACTCCTAGGCTTATTTATCACAGGTCCTGAACACAGACTCCCACTTAGGAATGCTGAGCATCACTGATGCTTGGTGTCCAAGGGCAAGGGAAACAGAACCACAAAGCATCTATGTTTGAATTTGAAGATATTCAAATTGAAAAGACTTTTGGAAATCTTCAATTATGTGTTTAAATCTTTAAAATAGGAGAGCGTTGATCATTTGTTAACTTGATGGAGAACACAAGAAAAATACTTTAAAGTGTTCTGCACGCTTAAATACATAAACTTATCTTCAGCTATAAAAGCTGAAGGACTCAGACTCCAAAAGGCACTTTGGTAGCATTTAAACACTGAAGTCCAAGAGTTCAGTCACAACATCTTCCACTCCTGTTCACAAAGCCCCCAGACAAACCCAGCTTTGTCAGGGCTCAGTATTTCAAGATTTCCTTAGAGCACTGCTTCTTGTCATAGCCAGCTTCAACATAACTCCACTGGCTGCTTTGCTTATAACACATTTCAGTCCATGAGAACAAAATTGGTACTTCTATACCTAAGCCGGGCTAGGGACTTGGCTAGGATTCAGTAGGTGTGTTTATGTTCTGCAGAGATTTCAGCTCACAGCATGCTATTTGCATGTGCTTTTTAATGCAAATACATAGCAGCAAACATCGCACCGCTCCTCTGCAGCTGCCCAGCCATTTCAGCCTAAGCAATGAGGAAACCTAAATTCAAGCAAGACATTTAGTAGCTTCAGAGAGTTTAAACTTGCCCTCTTGGAAAAGTGCCTGATCCAACAAAAGCAATAAAGAACTCATTTCTAACTGTGTGGACCACTGTGAGGGAAGAAAAAAACAAGATTTGTAAGGTCTTCAAAAGCACAGGAGCGTGCTATCAGGAAAATACATTCACTTGGAAACACAGAGCAGAACTGTAGAGCCTGTGTTACAGTCCCTGCTCCACATTAGACAAGCTCTAGATAAAATGCAGGAACACCAGGGAGCTTAAGTGTTCCTTGATCAGAAAGGCAGTAGCTGTGAATCCTGGCATTTTGCACTTAAGCTCTCTCCTGTTCATTGTATGCAGAACACAGGAATCTAAATTTAAGTTCAACAACTATTTTGCAGGCCAAGACTTAGATTCCTGTAATTCTGGCTCAGTGATCAGCCACACCACAGAAATCAGTCCGTTTGTATGTGTGTTCCAAACATGCTGCAGCATTTTTTGGAATTCCAGATAACTCCCAGAAGGCAGATCTCCCAAAGTCAATTATTATCACAGCAAATATGCTATAATTCAATCCTCTCTAACTGTCTAACCAGATTTAACTTACTCGAGCTTGGAATTTTACAATGACACAGCATGACCAAGCACAATTTAAATGTATTTCCATTTGCTCGTTATTTAAGTCCCTATCCAATTCTATACTTCCTCAATTGAGGGAGGGCAGAAATTCAAGCTGTGAAGACAACACTGGATTTTGCAATGCATTCAGGACGTCAGAAAAAAATGTCAAATACATCAAAGTGGTCACAGAAGTTAGTACTCAATAGGAAGTTGTTTCTTGAAAGGAAATTGCAAATTTCAGTCAAAGAGGAAGATGGAGAGTTAGAATTAACAAACTGTTCCAAAAGCTTCAGGAAGTAGGAAGGGTTTGAGAAGATTACATGAAGAAACTGCATGTGATCACATAAGCTCAATTTAGGACAACGCAAACATCTTAATATGCCTCCTACTAAGCAAAAATCAGCCACAAGCAAAATAAAGATCTCCCTTCAAGTTGCATGTTTCCGAAAGGACATAGCAGCTACCCCACAAGTCGTTATATTCAGACCTATTTACCAATGCGATAGGCTAGATGCAGACATCTTAAAACTGTCTGTCCAGTGCAAAGTATTTATATTATGCACAAATTCAGTTATAATGGAATATGTAAAAAAAAAAAAAACCCCACACTTCAAATCATAACTCTTACTCTATTTTGTTTAAATACTCCCTACCAAACACAGATTTCTAGCATTTGACTATTTAGCCTTGTCTGAAGACCAGGAATTACTTTAATCCACATTCAGCCAGGAGCAAAGCAAACAGTAATCTGATTTGGCCAGTCACCAGCTTGACCTATGTTTATATCTCATGTTCAAATAGTGAATAGCTCACAACAAGCATAGAAGAGGTATTAGGATAGAAAGATCTTCAATTCGTCCTACATAGTCACTCTTGTATCTTACTGGAAAATGTTCTTTTGCAACTGGGGAAGAGGTGCATGCTTGTAAAGTCATTTAATACAACCACTACCAACCCACGACCATCTTCTCTTGTACCTGGCCAGCAAGAGACCTACTTGGCCTTCCATGCCCCAAAACATTAAGCAGTTTCTCAAGCTGTGTTCAGCTGTAACTGTGCATAAACTCTACAGGCAAATCCCTTCCAATGCCTTGTTACTGTACCTGAAGGTAACTCGGCATGTGCATAGCTCAGAGCTGCAGCTTTTCTGTAACACCATGGTAGCGTGGGCTTGGTGCAATTACATCACATGCATTATCTTGGCATACAGGCAGCAGCAGCTCCACCAACCGAGCTCAAGGCCAAGCTATCAACAGTCGTGCTGAATGCAGTTGTCTGCACATTTTTACACAGGCTTTCTCATTTATTATGTTTGTTTTAATTTACTATGCTTATCTTAATGCTGTACCAACATCCCTATGCAATGTTGTGAGAAAACATACAGTAACAGGCAACAAACTCTAGCCTTGCCATTACTGCTTTGCAAAAACAATACTTCAAATCTTTTGCTCATGATAAAATAAAATAGACAGTGCCTAATTAAGCTTGAGAAGCGTGTATGTGTCTTAGATTCAGATTTGCCTTATGAATTCTAGGCCTCTCAGCTCGTGATGCCACTACACAACCCTAAGGTCTTCCTGACCATCTAGAAAAACAATCTCAGACATTTTCAATTCTGTTCCCAACTGCATTTAACCTTTTAGTTCAAAATTAGTCTAGATTAATTACACTTCATTTCTGTTGTCAACTTTGACATGTGCCACCTTGTGAAACCCATACATCTGGCTGTTTGACAGAACTGCCATTTTGACGTCATTCCTTCTTCACTGTTTGGTATCTGTTCCTTTCTGCCATTTTTTCCCATTTTCTTCGCACAGAAAGATTGAAAATAATCATATCAGACAAAACATGAAACAGTATAAGCAAATGCTGGAAGCTACTGTATTTCAGACTAGAGCAAAAGAATTAGTTTTAAAATAGCTGCTAGCATAACTAAGGTCCGCAAGAAACAGCACCTGCTGAGCTTTATTGAAAGGACAGGATCAGTACAGGGCAGGGTGGGAAGAAGTCACAAAAACCATACGACTCGTAGCCCATTTCTTCTTTTGAGGATGGATTCCAATTAGAAATTAGAATACTACAATAGCTTGCTAAAAATGGCATAGACAGTAGCTGAGCTGTGTGAGGGGCTGTGGGGATAGAACTTGCCCAGATCACTGTTTGGAGGAAAAGAGGATTTCTGGAGGCCACGTCTTGAACAATTTGCTTTCCACACCCAGCAGCCTCTCAAAAGTTTAAGTAGTCTGGATGAACTAAAAATTCCTTCCCACATCTTTAGAACTACATCTACTTCCAAACAAGACAACAGCAGAAGAAATACACTGAATGTAGGCGAAATGATTGGATTCGGTAAGAAAAGAAACACACAATAGAGGTAGAAAGTGGAATTTACAGGAGCATCTCCTTTCCCCTCATCACCATCCCCAAAAATAAGTCACACAGCTACGTATGCTCCTGTACAGTGGCTTTAACACGCTGAGTGATTAGAGGTGATGATGATGACTAGAGGCCATACTATGCATCTTTAGATACTCTTCAGTTCAGCACTGAGGGGCCAAATGGGGTTGCCGTGTATCTAAAATATTTTGCTCTGATTAAAGGTGTAATTATACAGTTAGTCATAATAGCTGCCATACTTTAAAGAAACCCACCTCTCCTTCAGGGGAAGGGGAGGAAATTATGCTACTTTATTCATCCAAACACACTCTCAGTTAAATTCAAATTCAACATGCAGACTAGATAAATACAGTGACACACAGCCACAAACGCTTAGTAATCCAAGATAGAACAAGGAGATGAATCTTAACCTATAATCTTCGCAGAGGGAAACTAAATCTTATGATTAAGAGTTCTGTCATATCTGTACAGGTATCAAGGGAGGTCGTGTTTTCTTCTCAACTGTCATAAGAAATTCATGCTGTTTTTAAAGGTCTGAAAATGAGCTGAGCCACTGCAAACATGCAGTTTGACATAGGGCTTAAGGGATTTACTTGTTCATACGGTTAGCACATAACTTTATTCCATGGATACCCACATATATTTTACAGGGAGGAGTAGGTTGAGTCTAAGAATCTTATTCCGCACAAACAACGTAAATCTTTTTCTTCTCATCTTATTCTCAGCCCTGCAAAAGACCTCCTCTGTTATTGTTACCTTCTCCAAGTTATCACTGCAGGTCCACAGGAGCAATTTTGGTCTAGGAAAGGTTCCCTTGGCTTAGGTCACCTTTCATATAAATGTAATTGACTACAAAGTAGCTACTATTGACACGCAAAGAAAGATGAGAGAAAGTAATTCCTGTGTATAACTGTCTTTTAAACTAGCACTTCTGGCTACAGAGAAGATAGAGAGAAAACAATACACACTTCTGCCAGATTTTTTTTTATTGACACTCAAAGTCCAAGTTTAACACCACTCTGGCAACTCAGAGAATCCTCCAGAGTGAGCACTGTCTGGAGACCCTCCAGGAGGCTCAATTTCCTGACACAACAGATGGAGACACAACACAGATCCAGCTCACTTGAACCCAGACGAGGTGAGGCAGAGTCTACGCAAACGTCCTGATCCACAGCAGTCTCAGCCCCCACACTGAACGACAGAATTGGGTTGGAAAAAGGCATTATGTTTCAAGGGAGAAAGCAAGGGGGAGGGTGAGAAGCACAAGAGAAGAAAATCACTTATCCTTGCTGATGAAGTTTCCAGTTATCTACACGGATACTTCTTACTTTCTGGAAACTCTCCTTCTGGAATAAAATTTCTAAATATTTGGTGTACATTCAACAACTTTGAACCAATCTCCTGAATTTTACTGATTATTTTACTGATTAACCTTCACACCCAGCTTCCCCCTCTTTTTTATTTTTAAGTATTTCAAAATAACACTGATAACCAAATAGTTCAGTGACTGAACATACACTCCCCATACTAATTGCCTGATGAGGGAGACTGCTGACCAAAACCTAAGAGAGGCACCACATTCCACATAATTTGCTAGATAACAAGTATAAATCATCTCTATGCATGCATTGGTTTTTAATAACCACCCTCAGCCCAACATAGCTCGGTGGTCAGGTCCCAGGAATAACTTTGAGTTCCATCACATACATTTCTTTTTAAGCATTCTTTCAAGTGATCCAGAAGTGCCGTCACCACAATTCCCTGATCCAGGTTCCCAAATCTTTTAAAAGTTCTCAGCTATTAAATTCTTCCACAGTTGATAAGAGGGGATGAAAAGGTTAATGATACAATTTTCTTGTATATTTCCTTGCATCGGTAGAACAACAAAAATGTAGATCAAGATATGCTGTAAAGCACTAAAAGTTACAAAACAACATACAATAGTTTTATGGGAAAGAAGGATGGGAAAACACTCTTTTCCACATTTCACACCATTTCCTTCCCCCACACACCCAATTTGGGTGAGGTAGGAATCAAGAGAGTTTTTTATTTTTGCCCTGAAACATACTTGAAGTAATTGCAAGTGAGTGACACCTAGTGATGAACACCAATCTGATCATCCTCCACTCTCCCACACAGAGAAGATAAGGCAGCAAGCGCCAACAGGTAACCTAAGAGTGGGTGTTGAATCATGGGAACCTGACTCTACTATGTTTCTCTCCCTTAAAAACCAAACATCAAGTGAGCCAAGACATAGAATCCTGAAGCACAGCTAAAAAGAATAAATAAAATGGCTAACCCGTCTAAATAAGAGATAGTCAAAATATACTCAAACTATGACCTGTAAATTCACTTCTCCATTCTTTTTAAAATTAATCCCTTCTCTCCATAAACATTGATTTTCCCCAAAGATCTCACTCCTAATTAAAGAAAATCCCAGAAGCAAACAGAAGAATGGGTTTCTCATTAAATACTAAAACATCAACAGTTGTCTTAGAGATCTCTTACTGATGCTGTCTCCAGCATTGCAACTACTGTCCTGTTGTGGGGATTTTATGAGCTTGTCAAAGACTCTTATTTTGCCAGTAGTTCCAAAATTGTTGCTCACAGAGCAGTTACTGGAAGTGAAGGGGAGGGGATCTAGTGTGATTTGTGGTAGGGTTACAGGAAGGAAAAGTGTGCTACTATGCAAAGTAGCAACAACACAGTCCCTGAAAGGGAAGTTGGAATAAAGAGGCAGACAAAACCGACCTGACTTTAACACAAGACAAGTCAGTATATGGGAAGCACATCCTGAAGAAAGGATTTCTTTAATTAGTGCATTTAAGAGCTGCTCAAAGCTCACAGTGCTTAGAGAGCAAGACAAAAATTCGTGTAGGAAAGGGAAGCAATTAACCTAGCAAAGTCATTGAAGCTTTTATGTACTACATGTCATTTCATCTATTTTTGTCATGAGCAGGATTTTGTCACCAGAACCTCAGAGGTAGCTCCTGTTTTAAAGACAAAAGACACCAATTAAAATCATCACAAGGGTAGGAGAAAAAAAAAAAGGGACAGAAGGGAACACACAGAACACAATAGCTTGCAGGTTTTGTTCTGCTCTATGACCCTACAGACCAATCTCATTCTTCTCACAGGCTCACACAAGAATATGGGCTTTTATTTTCCTCTTTTCTAAACTCCTTACTCAAATTTAAAAGACAACTCAAAAGCCCGAACAACTTAAAAACCTGAAATCCCAAACGCTTTGGAAAACTAACACAACAGAGCCCCCTATCATGAGAAGGCAGGACTAACACTGCTCGCAGAGAGAAAGCCTACACTGAAACTTATTTGAATGAACTTGACCCAGGTTGGCTTCAGGCCAGTGCTCAACGTCACGAAATGACTTAACAGAACACAGTGTTCCTGGCACAGGCACAAAAATGTGTTGAAATCCATGCTGGAGAAAGAAAAAAAACTCAGTGTATGTTTCAAATTAATAAAGGAAAATGGTAATAAAAAGATAATAAACACAAAGACAGCATTAGATGTATTTTAAAATACATCTGCTGCTTTTCCCTCCCAGTTTAATTTTATCCTTTGGTATTCCCTCATTTACCAGAAGTTGAGTGCATGGACAGTTCTCCCTGTGCCAAGCCCTTCCCTGTCTAAATCCCAGCCTACGCGCTCTCCTTCTCACCTCTCCCAGTGCTGTACCTGGAAAATTCCAGCACACCTTTCAGCTAGCAAAGGACAGGAGTGACAAGTTATAAAGCCAGAGCTGCTCATGACTCACTTCCTCTCCAAAGCTTCAAGTAGAGGCGACCCTGTAGATATCTCATGCAATGCTTCTATTCAGGACAATCTGTTATAAAGTTATGTCATTCACACGGGGATTAGGCTAATGCTCTGTCATGGGATGAAAAGCAAACAAGTAGAAAGACAAGGAAAATAAACTTGGTGAACCATGAACTTGATATACTTCCTCCACATAACATAAGGAAAAGCCAAACCCATATTTCCTCTCTCCTTTGGGACTGCCCATCTTCATCTCCAAAGCCTAATATCAAGACCCGTTTCTTCTTTCCTTCTAATAGCCCTTCTGTCTCTTACACCCCGTCCTACTCTTCCATGAATGATCGAGGTATTTGATGCACACAGATGTAGAATAAAAGCCAGCTTACAGACGAGTGCTGAGAGAGCTTTCTCCAGACACCTCCTTAGGGCCCATTCCTGTCATATGTGATCTCATCAATGTTCTGACAGCACAAGCCTGCAGCAGCACCTTCCAGCCAGGACGTAAGTGACAACAGCAGGAAGATGGATCTGGATTCACCCTCAGAACCTTCTGCACACACAACTTCAGCCTAGCATGAGTCCAAACAGATAGATCCACAGGAGATGGCAAAGCAAACATGCAGCCTACCTGGGCTGTCCACTGAAGGTGCTTCTACCATTTCAGTACAAACATGAAAAGCAGTTAATAGCTGGTGCTGTGCCACAGCACCCTTCACCCACTTGCTGAAGGAGGGCAACATTCTTGCTCTGCTGCAGATTGTCTAGTAACACAATACAGACACGTATCAAGGAGAGGGCCCACGTCTCTAGCAAAGCCCTCCAACATTAGGAAGGCTACACTGAGTTATGTCTTTACTATGCACTCTGAAGTATTATTACAACTACAAGAACTGCTAAACAAATAAATCTGCTAATCAAAGAGACAATAAAAACTGCATAAGAAGTTACTGGGTTCCTGCTTAGTATCATAGAAAATCCTTTCAGAGGTCCTTTCTTTTTTTTTTTTTGAACCAGAATCCTACTTATGGCTTACCATTTGCATTTTATTAGATATAATTCTATAGTGGTTGGGAAAAGAAGTCTGCTTTAATTCCTGAAAAATGAAAAACATGAAAAAGGAAATGTTATGTGCTTGATGTTTTGAAGTTGTAATTTTTCATGCTCAAAACACCATTTTCTGAATAACTGCATCCTAAAGTAAAAATCTAGAAAGGCATAGAAAAAATACAGTTCTTTTACCATTTTCCCTTATCTCTCGTGTAGAATATATATACACCGAGTACAAATTCACATATCGGAGAAAAACAACCAGATGTTGACCAGGACAAAGGAAGGTAGTAAAAGAGCAAATAATTTTAAAGCTCCCTATAAACAACTAATGATCTTTTGACAAATGGGCCAAACATTAGTGACAATCTTCACAGAAGAGAAGCCACAGTAGAGATAATTCCCCATCCCGTTTTTATGACAGTTCCACTGCAGAATGAAGAAGGCAGCTGTAGTTGTAGCATAGATGAGCGAATTCATACCTAGATAAATTAAAGGGAAAGCATTTAAATAAGAAATACGCAGATGTCTGATGCCACAAATGACAGGGAATTAATATCAAGAAAGGTAAAATATACTATCAACAATGTGCCTTGACTCGATAGGTTATCGCTGAAAATCCCTAGGGAAGGCATAGAAAGATTTCAAGATTTATTTAACCAAGATGTGAACACTGTACACATTCAGTGTCAAAGCAGTTACTTTCCTACTGCCCTCCAAGGACATCTGGAACCACCACCTTGCAGAGGAGACGGGGGAAGGCTTTCATAGAGGAGGGGAGCTCCACAGCAGTCTCGTGTTTACAAAGGAGTTTACTGGGTTGTCAAGGGGAGAATAAACCAGCAATCTCCCACACAACACAATTTGAATATGCACAAATTTGTCACAAAATTACAGACTAGTTCCCTGCCAAATTTTGAAAGCTGCCCTAATGCCCTTCCCTCTCTCCTAATTGGGCTTGGCAAGGAGTCCCGAGATACTGTTAAGTCTGAAAGTTTGCTCGAGAACCAGATCCACAGGTTAGTGAAGTTTTCTCAAGCCACTCCCAGCTGGCAAGTGGGCAAACCACAGGGAGACTGCCAGCATCTCCAAAGAGGGCAAAGTTGAAGGGAGGATGTGACACACTTACCACAGTCACGCAAGCTCCATGTCTTAATCACATGCAGCATGGCGTGTAACTCTAGGCAAATGCATGAGGGCCGTCAGCTCAAAAATTGTGACATTAATTTTTGATTTTGTTAAACTAAATATTCGATCAGATTGCTGATTCTTACACTCTTGAAGATTATGAATGGGATGCTTAGGAAAAAAAGAGCTGAGATATCCTCCATTTGGAAGATGAAGTAGCAAGTCCTTTTATTTTCCAGCAGGACACAAAAGCCAGCAAGGTCTGTGCTCCATTGCCCTCCTCCTAACCATCTCATCTCTCTGGAACATGAAGTATTTCAGTTTGTTAAACAGTGGAATATTTTCATTTGTGGTTGAGATTCTCAAGTGACTGGATGCCATTTGCTTAGCGAGGACCAAAGGCAGAGTAACACGTTCCTTGATTTCAGCACACACTGTTTGAATCAAAACTTTCAATTGCACCACGCTATTAATGGTTTTATTTAACATACAAAAGCAAATCTGACCTATCCACCAATAACTTGAACAGGAAAGCCCCATTTTCAAAGCGCAGTTGAGTGCTGAGCCACAAACACTCCTCACATCACTTTCAGCTATAAACACAGGCAAGTAACCACAACAGCACAAGACAGCAGCAACGGCTATAGCTACATACCTGCCAGGTAAGAAAAAGTTAGGTGAGGAATGTGTTATTTTCTTAAATACAACATTATTTATCAATTTAAAAGAAAGAGTAAACTAATGGCTCACTCTTCTTAAAAACAAGGGTTAACAAGGCTCAGATCCTCAACAAGTACAGCAATCCCTTCTTACTGTTAACCCATCAATTTACTTATTTGAAAGTTGGGCCATTTCATAATAATAAAGCAAAGAGCACCTACTGGATTTACAGTAATGTTGCAGAACTTGACAACAGCATGTTTGCCTACTTTCTCCTCCCCCATTTTTCAACAGTTAAAATATTCCCTTATGGGGTCAGAGAAAAGAATCTAGGACAGATCCACAGCAGCAGGGAGACGTAAGTGCAGAAGCAGCCAGAAATATGACTTCAGAGGAACAGGAAGCACAGTATCACATGAGATACAATCACAACCATAGGAAAGCACCACCAGGATAACGCCAGAATTAGGTTTGCATAGCTTTTGCTACCATCTGGAATAATGGAAGTCAAAGCATTTAATTCTATTATTCTTTTATATACACGAATTGTTAACCCTCCTGACACTTTGGTCTAGAAATGACTTATCACTAGAAGTACAGCTAATAGTTGAAAAAACATCTACCCTCCTATGGGAGAACTCAACAGCACTTGTGATCTATGGTTACAAAAAAGGTAGACAAATTGCACCTGACTATGCACAGACAACAGGACCTTTCAAATTATTAAATAAGATTAAACCATTTGCAGCGAAGGAGATGATGCCCACTGCCAGCAAACATAGGGTCACAATTCTGGACTCTTTAAAAGCTTAGGGTTGAGAGGGTGGGTGGTTTCTGTTGTTGGTTTTGTTTTTTGTTTTATTTTCCCTCCCCTCTCAAAACCAGTGCAGGTTGTCTTATTTTCCTAAGCCAACAGGCACACACAGTAATGAGCATACTTCAACCCCAGCAGAACCGTAACAGAACAGATCAGGCCTCTGCATGCTACGCAAACTTTCACAGCACTAAAACAAATTTGTTACCAAATCTTAAATAAAATTTCGATTTCCTTCAGTCTTAATTCCTTTATGTCCCAAGGTATGACTTCCATCACATTCATCTTCTTCCATATTGTTACTTTGCTTTCATTTATTCTCTGCCTGATTAGACTTTTAGCAAGTACTCATTTTCCACAGTATCATTTCTACTCCTTACAGCACCACATAGTTAAGCGCAAAGCAAAACCAAATTCCTTCCCAACTCTTCCCAGCACTCTCTGCTTACACTTCTTCATTATTAATGTCATTTAGCAAAAACTTAAGCATTATTCCTTTTAGGAACAGAATACATTGGGATTAAAGCCTGTCAGGGAGACACTGAGGCATCAGGTATGAAGTTTCAGTTTCACTAACATAAGCAACCCATCAGATCCACTCTGCATTTTAGATATAAACAACGAGCCAGAACTTCCTTTTGCTTTAATCCCATAAACATTGGCAGAACGCCACGTAAGATAATATGCTAACCAGACTCTGGAAGCTGAAGACTTAAATATACAATAAAGCAGCAATTAAAAAATTGTGGAGCTCAAGGAAAAAAAAAAAGTAACAACAGCAAGAATTAATCAGATCACAGCCTTGCTGAAATCAGCATCCTGTCTACAGCCTATTTGAGACATGAAGAGAAGAACAAAGTACAAAACACATGAATATTTCCTCCCTGGTATGGTCCTCCCTACTGAAGGGATTTGTACTTATTTGTAATTCCAGAACTTCCTAAGATAGCTCCATTTCACTAATTAGCCCAATAGATCTTTTTCCCCAGAAAACTGTCCAACCATGCCTTAAAGCAAACTGCAGAAGTCTGGTGATGCTACACAACTCCTTAATACTTTCTGTCAGTAAAAGTAATCAGAAGAGACTACAGATAGGTCAACAGCTACAGGTTTCAGATCCAGTGATGGTCATGCATTATTGCTGCTATACCTGATGTGATCCTTTGTGCTCAGGGACACGATTTAGCAGAGGGTTGTTAGGGTAGTATGGTTAGGTCAGGGTTGGACTCAATGTTCTTTAAGGTCTTCTCCAACCTAAGTGATTCTATGATTCTATGCTACAACCAGTGCAAAAAAAAAAAAAAAGAAGAAGCAAAACAAAATGACAATTTGTGCAATGACTTTGTGTCAGCTGAAGAACCTGAGCATTAAAAAAGTTATCATGTCAGGGGAAAGAAAACTATCAAAAGCTGCTTTTCTTCCAGCTAAACTCCACAGTGTTATTAACATTTGGGTATCGCCTTTAGAAGATTTCATTCATTCATCCCAGTTCACAAAACAAAAAACAACACCAACACCACCACAAGCCACATTATCATTCCCTTCTCCTTAAACCCAGAGCGCAGTTCTGCTAAGAGGCAGATCATCAACTGGCTGCAAAGCTCAAAAATTAAATCTGTTTGCTGTTTTCCCATTTGAGACGCCTGGTAACAAAGCAACAAAAATTAGCATTTGATGGTTTTTCAAATCAATCCTCCCTGCTCAAAAATGCAGAAAATAAACCACTGTACGTATCACCAGCAGTTTTATTTTTTTCTGTTTCGCCATGACAATATGGATTATGCTTGTGCCAGGGCTGAATGCTTGTCTACATTATTACATCTAACTGTTTAGACATCTGGAGCATGTAAGACAAAACTTCCACCACTACTATCTAAAATGCTTACAAAGTAATTTGTGGCAATTAAGCAACGGCTGAGTAACATCAAAGAACATATATGCAATTCACGGGCAGAGAATTTAAGAATTTTTGCCTCTCTACAATCTAATTTTTGAAGCCATAATGTATAAGCAAGTCTTGCAATACAATCCTGGTCTTGCTTAGCCACGATTTAAAAGTGCAGAAACGCCAACATGAGGTTGTTCAACTTAGTTGCTAGGTTATACAAACAATGAAAAGTGATGCGGAGTATTTTAAAATGTTCCTGTCTTACTTCATTATTTTAATCTGTTAAGTGACTTGCACAGCACAAGCGTGGTATAGAAGTTACATTACCTTCTAATACTGCGTAAAATCATGTTTTACATTTCCCCTTCATTATTTCTTCCACTGAGCTTCCAGCACATCTGTGGTACGATGTTAACTTAAATACTCCTAAGCATTCAGTACACATCATGGGCACCGGGAGGTTCGTGCAATATTTTTCACTTAGTAATGAATCAACTCATCAACTAAAGAGGTTAGATACTAAGTCTTTAAATGCTCTTACAGAATAGAAAAGCAATCACAGAATCCCTAAGCCACAAGTTATATAAACCACAGTGCATGCTACAAAGTCTAGCTCTACTGCTTGATAGGGAAAAAAATGTGGAAAACAAATCTCAAGTGCATCTAAAGGTTAAAAATAGATGGACGTCAACATGGTCTTTTTTCCTCCTCTCTACAGATTTGTTTATTGTAAAAACAATGATTCTGTATCTGTTTAATAAGCTGAACAGCAGGTTATAAGATTGTCAGCTTTTTTTTTTAGGCACAAAAATTACTCCTATTTCAGTGCCTCATTCCAAATTTGTACTAGTATTCTAACCCTTTGAAAAGTTGACATGTGGATATTTTCCAGTTTCTCTCTTCCTCACAAATCACATAAGCATAATATACCTTTTTCTTTACCACCTCTTCCAGTAACTACAGGCTTGTGACTAAATTCCCTAGTGCAGAGTTGCCTTGACCCCTCTGTTTCAAATACATAAACAACATAAACACTCTTATATCCTTCCACCACACCACAAATATCTCAGCATTGTAAGAATGATTCCAATAAGTCCTGTAAAGGAGGAGCACAGTAGCTGAATTTCACAGCTAGTGAAACTTCCCAGTGTACAGCTATACAATATGGTTTTACAAGTACTTCTTACATCACTATCCATAATATTATTTCTTTGCCCTGAACGTGCCTGCAAAGAATAACAGAACACTATGAAATACAGTGCTTTATCTACAATCTTCACAGCCAAAAATCCTTTTATTTCCTTCTGATTCTATCAAACACAATGCATTATTAGATTGGGATAGCCACTTCCCCAAATGTTTGGAGACTATGGACTTCATTTGGTTCAGAAAGGAATAGAGTGAAGCACTGGAGGATAAATCTCTCGATCCCTCAGCCTTAATAAACTCCATGTAACACTAGGCTGAGAAAGCACCTCAACTACAACAGAGACCCTCCTCCCCAGCACAATGTTTAAAGCAGTCACACATCGTTTCCTAGTACTACTGTAATGTAGGACCCAAGCTAGATGAACACTCAATATAATAATCCTGTGCCATCTGTTCATGAATAACCCATTCCTTTATTACTTCAGAGAGTTGTGTACTTATTTCCAGCTTTATTCCACACCATTATACACTCATGCATCCACATGCACGCTCCAAAATTATCCTGTTAGCTTCAGAAAGTTCAGTATTGTGGATTTACACTATCCTATTTTTCTTGCACTGTTATTCATATTGTTTACTCATTCCAGAAGATTCTGGAGAGCTTCATATCTTAATATCCTAGAAAAAGCACTATTTCTGGAACATATCAGATTCACAATGCAACTCAGCAATACTATTTAAGTTTCATAATTTTTAAATATACTTCAATAAATACACAAAAACAAATGCCTTGGTGCTGCTGCAATTAGTCAAAAAATGAAAGGCTTCAATTGAGAAAAAAACCTTTGCCTCTGCACTCTCTCCTCATCCAATTAAGTTAATAAAACAACCTGTGAAGCCTGATACCAGCTCACTCCAGGGAAGCTAAATGCTTCCCTAGGCAGATCTGAATACAGCCACCACTCTCTACAGAATCCATGTTGTTTTATAAGCTCCTTTCCATCCCCGTGACTGTTTGGAAAGGTTTACTAAAAACGTGAAGCAAGCATAAACCAGACTATACAGAAAAAAGATGGCAGAAGCCACATGCAGGAGCAGGTGACACAGAGAGTTAGAGCTGCTAAAGGTACTTACTGCGTTGCACCAAGAGAATATTTATTTGCAGCATTGTCTTTTGACATGTTGTCTTCTCAACTCACCACAGAAAAAGGACAAAATTCATACACATTGAAAAGCCCACGGCATACAAAGATGGGAATAACTGCAGGGGAATCTCCCAGGAACAGTTCTAGCCCCTTAGTTTGCTTCTGAGAGGGATTAATGTCGGATGTTTAAGGAAGAGCTTAAAAGAGGACAAGTGTGTGGCAATACCACCACACAGCAGCTTTCCTTCTTCCAGTCTGTGGCTTCAACCAGAGGCCAGATCTTTGTATTAAAAACCCCTAACAGATTTTTTTCCATGAATTTTATCCAACTAGTTTTGAATCTATATAATCTTTTAGCATCCACATCACCCTATGGCATGGAGCTTTGAAGCTCAATCTCATGCGAAAAGAAAATCTCCTTTTAAATGTTGAGCCAACCTGCAAGTCTCACCTGATGTCTCCTAGCTCTACGCAGCAGCCAGTAACTTCATTTACCATCTGCTTGTTATTCATGGTCTTCTTTAACGCTCTCTCACAGCTGTCTGCTTCAGGCTGAAGGTTTTTATTATACCAAATTTCTTCTCATGCAGAAAACATTTCATATCTGATCACTATTACCAACTTTCACTGAACCTTTTTTTCCTACTTTCACTACTTTCCCCCCCCCCAAAAAAGAGAACCAAAACTACTGCCCACAAGTGTGCTGATGGGAAAACTTAGTGAATTTTCTTTAAAGCTGAGTACTTCTTTTTAAGCAACTTTTCTGAGCATTTGAATTCCAACAAAAAACCTTACCCTTTTTCATCCATGATTACTATATGTGAACTATATGCGAAGCTGCTCTCCCCATAGCATTCACCTTCACATACAGACAGCTCCACTCTGCTTTCCTCACTTAGCTGCCCCGTGCTCGAGAAATGAACCATGAAAAGGTCTGCAAAACTCATTTCCTTTCAGGGGCATCAAACCTCTCAACAGTCCCACTGGGATACATACTAAGTGAGAACACGTCTTTTCTGCACTAATGCAATGATGAGAAATATACATGCAGAGGAACAAAAAAACCCCTCATATGCAGAACGCTGGAAGATACAACAACAGCACTGCCCTGGCAAAGCACCTGACATGCAGAGCTGTTGTAGCTACCCCTCTTTGAAGGGTTGCTACCAGGTGAGAGTATGCATTGATGCAGAACTAAATGTTTGTATTGAGCAAGAGAGAGACCTGGTGAACTGAGACTGAGCAACAGAGGGTGAATGGGGACAAGCAAATGAAATAGTGACAGAGTTGGGAAGAGACTGAGTGGGTGGAGAACGACTGGGACAGAGTCAAACAGCATGCCCACTGTGTTGGATTGAGCAGCCAACAAAGGGTGAGGTTCAGCACTGCCTTGTGATAACTGCAGATTATAAGGTTGAGCTGAAGTTGTGAGTAGTAGGAGGCATCTTTAAGACATGAAATTCTAACTCACAACATGAGTGAATAATCATTTCATTTTGATGGAGTTACCATGTCTGAAGGTTTTCAAGAAACATGCAGCGTGGCACTGAGGGATATGGGATATGGCTTAGTGGACACGAATGAACTAGATGATCTTTATGGTCATCCCCAACCTTATGATTCTATGAGCGTATTTTCCAAAGAGACCGAGGACAAAGACAAAATTATCAAGCAATAGCAGCTGCCAGGCCTGCTCTGAAGGCAAAGAGTAACATGCTAAAGAGAAAAAATGCGAGAGCAGGATTATATGCAGCTGGTCTATCTGGAGAGTATGCTAAATGATTCTTGCAGAGCAGGTAAAGTCCTCTAACATTTTAGGAATTTGGAGTTCCAGCCCATCTCTACAGGACTTGTCAACATAAGGGGTTAATCAGTCACCAGGGTTATTAGGCTGGAATGCAAGTGTCCTGATAACAAAAGATTTGTAAATCTGAATTGTCATCTACAGATGATTCAGACATTTGTCTAGAAACTGTTTATCACAAAGCAAGAGCAACAGAACATGACACAGACCCTGCCAAACTGGCTATGAGAAACATGAGGACCTCACCCCACCCCAGAACAATTTCATTGTCCCCAGAAAAGCCAGCCTCTCCCCAAAGATCCCACTGCAACATTTCTTAAACATTATTATAAACATTCTCAGCTTATTCTATTTGTTCTGATCTCATTTACTCCTTTCTTATCTATCCAACACACTTCCACATTGTGGTAGGAGCCAGGAACAAATGTCCTGTTCCTCCATACATACCACAAAACTGCACTCTCTCCAATCAAAAGACACAGCGGCACAAATGATAATAATTAAACTTCAACCAAAAAAAAAAAATCAAAAAACCCTACAAAACTGCTTTCTGCCATGTAGGAAGAAAGCAAAGACAGATATAAAACATCTTCATCCATTAAAGAGAGGGACAAACACAGCCACTGGGGCTTTTAACTGTTTCTAGACTTTGGTTTCTTGTATTTTCCAAAGTAGTCTAGATTTATTTTCAGATCTTCAACATTCAATAGATTTTATCAGAAACCCTTTTTACAAGAACAGTTCTGTTTTTGTGAAAAGTGAAATTAAACACTTTATTATCAGAACAACTAAGACTGATCCTTCGTATTCCACTACAATTTTTCTTCCCCATAATTTCCCTCAGAAAGGATTTCAAACCATCCTTCCATCTCGCCTGAGGAGCCCCAAGACTAATTGTTAAAAATTGGTTTGGAAGACAAGTTTATACAAAACAAAAAACCCAGCAGCTTTCCCACTGCCTTCAAGGATCTTTGCAGAGCACAAAACTACTAGCAAGTTGTCCGTATCAGCAAACAGCCTTCTCCAGGGTAGGAGACAAGTAGGACAAAGGACTTCAAACTCCTACTGATGTCGTCAGCTCTCCTGTCTTCCTCTGCTTCCAGAGGACAGCAGTACACCCCCAGTGTATGATCTCATTCCTACAGCCACCTCTAGTACAAGCACCAGACTACAAAAGCGACATATGTGAGACACTTGATTTGCTTCACCTCCTGAAAGTGAGGTCGGGACCCTGACAGAGCAAACATCCACCTCCATGCTTCTCCCTAATGCTCCTGAAGACTCTGTAATGCTCTTGACAGTCTCAGTACAGAGTGATGCCAGGCCTGAGAAAACCCAGATCCCTCCCACGGAATGCAGCCACAAGAAAACCACCACAAGCCACTGCGGTCTTCTTTAAGAAAGAAGGGAATACAGTAAAGAAGAGGAGCATTTGATACACGTAGGCAGAGATAGCAATGCTGTCAACTGCACTTAAAGCTGTTGCTCTCCAGAGCTGTGCAAGAAAGCACACGCTGCTCAGCTGAAGCCCTAACTTAAACAAAGCACAGGAGTTGGATTAGCATACACAAACAGCCCAGTGTTTGAAACAACATAAAAATACAGTCTTGGAACGACAGCACAGGCAGTAGGGTCTAAAGTCTGTTTATGACACTGTGGTAACTTCTGCAATTCATCAGATTTCGTACACCCAGGATGTGGATGGAATACAGGGCTCTTTTATACTTAGTTTAGACGACACACGGGAAATTTCACAAACTAAGCTCAAAGTAGTCCTTCAGGGACACTCTGGATCACCCACAAGAGCATACAGATATATGGAAGCACACAAGTATGTCACAGCTGTGACAAAAAAACCTGCAAAATGGGCACCACAGACCCTCAACATTTTTTACACCACAGAAAAGGCACTTAGTGAGAACCAAGTGACTCTTAAGGCTGACTGCATCATTCCTAAGGAAGATAATGAGCCAATTCAGCTAAACTGATATTTGAACTCTTATCTCCTGGACTATAAAGAAAATTCTTCCTAAGATACTTTAAACCATTAAAGCAAGGAACGTTTGAACCAGCCAGCTATCAGTTTAGCTAATACCTGACTGATCCCGATTTAAAATTAATAGGGTCGTTGCTTAACTGAAGGCTTAGAAACTAGCCATAACACAGATAGTCACAGCTCAACCATTAACATGCAATTTTCTATTCTGATTATCTTCAAATAACTGAAACAATATGTTGAGCGGAACTCTTGGCTTCGACTATGGAAAAAAGCTGTGAGGCTCTCTCCTAGATGAGAGGATGTAGTGACATGCCTGTAGCAGACAGCAGCTGGCACACCTCTTCAGCTTTGTCCAGAAGTCTAGGTGTAAATCACTTTATCTCACCAGTATGAATTCAAGTGGCATTTGTTCCTGTATTGCTATCAACTTGAAGACTTGACTAATGTGTTACGCTAGAAGGTCCACCTGAAGAGACCGGTTCTACCCAGAAAAGCAAGGTTCACTTTTTCCAGGGGGAAGAAGGGATAGGAGAGGCGAGAGGCAGAGAAAGAAGATGGACACTGCCCAGACTGGTTGTGCAAACACCATTCTTAAAGAGTTCTCCAAGATTCCACTGGATAAAAGTGCTAAGCAATCTTGTCTGACCTTGCATCTGAGCCCGCTTTGAGCAGCTTGAACTAAGAGACATTCTATTTTAAATTTAATTAATTAGATTTACATGTTTGGAAATAATAGTAAGCTTGTGCGTTTCTTGTATATATTCCAACAGACTTCCTTTGGTAATGGACTGACAAAAATAATTGCTTGCAACAATATAGTCACATCATCATCCTTTATCAGTGTTAAGTCATCAGTCTGACAGACGACACAAATTCCATTTGCCATAATAATGAGTCCCTACTTTGAAATAACCTATTTTAAAATCTGTTACACAACAATAGATCTATGCTTAATTCTAAATACCGAGCCAATAATAGCTATAATTACCAATGTAATAGATCAAAAAGCAAAGACACAAAAGCAGGGCCAGAAACATAAGCAAAATCTTGGCCTCGCGTGATTCTTCCACTCGCTAAAGTGAGCTCTTCAAAATATCATGCTGAACTCCCACATCTAACACCACAGAGGAAGAGAGACTTCTAAAAAAAAAAAAAACAACTACACATTAAGACAGCAAGAAATAAATGTTCTAAACAACTGACACAATTTTGACAGATGAGACGGCCTCAGATTGGAGCACAAGCCCTATGGTGGAGTGGCTGAGAGAAATAGAATTGCTTAGTTTGGAGTACAGGAGGCCTGAAGGGAGAGCTTACAGCTCTTCACAGCTACCTGAAAGGAGTTTATGGAGAGGCAGGGGTCGGTCTCTTCTCCCACATGAGCAGCAATAGGACAAGAGGAAAAGGCCTCAAGTTGCACAAGCAGAGGTTCAGATTGGATGTTAGGAAAAATTTCCTCTTTAGAAGAGTGGTGAGGCACTGGAACAGGGAAGATGATGGTCTCACCATCCCTGGAGGTGTTCAAGAAACATTTAGATGTCATACTAAGGGATGTGGTTTAGTGGGAAAATACTGGTGGTAGGTGGATGGTTGGACTGGATGGTCTTGGAAGTCTTTCCAACCTTGGTGATTTTATGACTCCATAAAGTGTACATATACATAAATCCACACCTAGGAAAGTCTCAAATAATGCATTTCAAATTATCTGTTCTTTTCATTCAAAAAAAGATCAAATTAACTTTTGCACAACTGCACAAAAATCACATCAGATCTCCAATTATCAGTGCACACAGACTGCTACACAAAAGGAAACTGAAACAGTTGTGGAACCCTTTAAAAAAATTTTAAACAAAATATGATTATCTTTAATTGCTTATCATTCAACAAGATAGTTCAGGGTTATTGCCATTCAATCTGTATTTCAAGAAAACAAGCTCTTACGTAGCTTTTTGGTGGATTTTCAGCCACATTAGATGTCAAGATAAGCAGTTAAGCTTATTAGCATGTTCTGCAATAAAGTATCTGCTGTAACCAGCTATGTTTTATTTGTGCTGTATAGAACATACAGAAGAATTCTTAGTTCCTATACTCTAACACTATAAAGGGCAAAAAAAAAAACTCTTATCATTCTGGAATAACTCTCTTGTTGTGCATAGAAAGCAAGCAAATCTGGACAGCCATCAGAAACAGATAAAGATGCTTAACACAGGACAAGACAACTGTATTCCATAAGACACAGAAATTATATATTACATGAAAACTACTTTAAGGGATAAAGTTGCAAAATATTTTGGGTAGGAATTTGCAGAGGTGATGCCACTTAGCACAAAGGGACAGAGAATGTTTGCAGAGTAGGTGGTTTATGGTAGAAAACACAAATTCACATACAACAGCACTAGAAGAATAGTAGCGTTCCTCAGGCATCTACACTGGGACCACCACTATTTAATATCTTTGTCAGAAACATGGACAGTGGGACTGAGGGCACTCTCAGCAAGTTTGCCAAGGAAGCCAAGCTGAGTGGTGCAGCTGATGCACTGGAGCAAAGTGCTGCCATCTAGAGTGACAGGTACAGGCCTGAAAGGTGAGTCCATGCAAACCCCATGAAGCTCAATAAGGACAAAGTTCTGCACTTGTCAGGGCAGCTCCAAGCACAAAAAAAAGCTGGGCTAAGAATGGATTGAGAGCAGTCCTGAGGAGAAGGTTGTTGGTTGATGAGAAGCTTAGCACAACCCAACAGAGCATGCTTGCAGCCCAGAAAGCCAATTGTATCCTCAGCTACATGAAAAGCATTGCCAGTGGGGCAGTGACTGCCATTTCACTCTGCTCTCTTGAGATCCACCTCACCTGGAGCACTGCATTCAACTCTGAGGTCACTGGCATAAGGACATGAAGCTGTTGGACTGAGTACAGAGCGCCAGGAAGATGATCAGAAGGCTGGAGAACCTCTCCTATGAAGACAGGCTGAAGGAGTTAGCATTCAGCCTGCAGAAGAAAAGGCTCTGGAGAGGCGTCATCGCAGTCTTCCAGTACTTGAAGAGAGGCTACAGGAAAGCTGGGGAGGGGCTCTTTATCAGAGATTATAGCGATAGGAAAAAGGGTAGTGGATTTAAACTGAAAGACAGTAGATTTAAACATTAGGAAGAAATTCCCTACTCAGAGTGTGCTAAGGCACTGGCACAGACTGTCCAGAGAAGCTATGGATACCCATCCCTGGAGGCATTCAAGACCAGGTTGGATCAGACCCTGAGCAGTCTGACTGGTGGGAGCTGTCCATGACCATAGCAATGCATTTAGAACTAATCTTTAGGGTCCCTTTACAACAGAAACCATTTCATGAGATTTCATATAATCCATAAAATATTCATAAATCGCAAGCAATTTAAAGATTAATACAATATGGAACTTAAACTCATAAAACAAGACCTCTGCGCAAGTCAAAGTAGTCATTACCATTGCATGTAAATGTGCGAGATCAATTCTGAGTTCATTAGATAATGCTCTTCTGGAAAATGTGGATGCTGAAAAAACTAACATTAGCTTCAATCTTTATTCTAGCAGCACTGTCTCCAAGCAAAACATCAACCAGGCTTCCTTCACAGACAACTGAGAGCAGAGGAGCTCTCAGAATAAAACCTTCTGGGATCAGGCCTTGCTAGAAGTTTGTTCTGCATCACCTTAAACAAAAATTCAACCAGTTATAAATCAAAGAAAATTTAGTAATTACAAAATACAAAAGCTCCCGAGGGGCTGCGCGCCTAGCAGTGTGGGACTCACTAACCACATCCCAGCACAGAGCTGCACAGGCTGTCCGGGCCCTCATTCAGCACTTAAAGAGATACAAATAAAGACTGTCGTATCTCACACCTTTTTTTTTCCCAAAAATTCTGAACAAAGCCATAAGTTAGCTAATAGTTGCTCACCACAAGACTAGATTCAACTTGCCTTCCTCACTCTCTGTCAAGTAGCTTTACACATCAGAGGCAGCTAGCTGCTAAGAAAGGCACAGCATAGGGACTTAAGATGAAACACAGACTGAAATGGGACTAGTTTTGCACCTGGCACAAGCAGAAGTTTCATCTCTGTACCAATATACAAGTCTTTCTGCATAGTTAATTGTCACTGAATAGAAGTAATTTTCAAATTAGATCTACTAATATATTGGGAAGAAAATAGTTATTTTACATTTCCCAGTAGAAACCTAGCATACTCTTATCATAAATAGTACAATAAAGATATTTGGCAGCAATCCTAAACCTCTAGAACCTCCTGGTGTTTGGCGTATTTTGAAGTGGAGTAAAATAAATGTCAAGGTCTTTTGATTATCCACACACTTCATTGGGTTCCAGAGGTTTAGTAAACACCACAAAAATGATATATCAACATCTGGCTTTTTTCCTCCCTGCACCATGAACTACGCCACAAAACTAAGAGGCTTTTCTTGAAAGAAACTCATACAGCAAATGACCTTCTGTGGGGAGCACTTCTTTTGTATTCTCTCTTGGAACCATCCCAACCGTCTGCTATTTTTCCTAGGAAAACGACATATCCCAAGCAAAGCAAAGTGCGCAAGTGACAGCAAATGACTACCCTCCTACATACATCAAATTCCCAGAGGAAAGTTCACTGGTAAGGCTGAAATCCCCACCGCGTGACACTCTGACTGGAAAAGGGAAACCTGCAAAGGCATCCTCCTGCCCTGTTTACTCAGGGACTCCTGTAGTACTGTAAATATTCTGGTTAATTTAAACAATTTTGTACCATAAGTTTGCATCTAAAAAGCCCTCTTATCTCGAGGGCTCACCTCTTACTAATATTGAAGTGTCTAAAAATTTACCCAACTTTCCATCTACAGTGAGGTAACTCATGCTGATGTAATAGAAGCGGGACGACTTTCTGCCGCTCGCACAAATCCCGGGTCTGTTCCACCAGGTTCACGCCCTTGAACCCGCTGTGGAAGCAAGGTAACGGCCCGGCCGGGCAGCGCCCGCCGCTCGCAGCGCGGGCTTGCGGCGCCCCCTGGCGGGCACGGAGGGAGCAGCTGGAGACCGGCGCTAGGTTCCCGAAGGGCTGCGCGCCTAGCAGCGCGGGACTCGCTAACCGCATGCCGGCGCTCCCAGCATGGGGCTGTACGGACTGTCTGGCCCCTCACACAGCGCTCAGCCACCCTCGCTGAGGAACGCTGTCCTCATGTGGTGACACAGCCTCTCGTCCTCTCACTGGGTTCCTCGAAGGGACAGGTCACTCTCCTGTTACTTCAAGGGATGAAAAACCACATAGGAGGTTCCATAGGAACATGAGGAAAAACTTTACTAGAGGGTGACAGAACTGGAACAGGCTGCCCAGAGGGGTGGTGGAGTCTCCTTTTCTGGAGATACGACCCACCTGGACACTTTCCTCTGTGACCTACTGCAGGGAAGCTGCTTTAGCAGGAGGCTGGGCTGCACAATCTCTAGAGGTCCCTTGCAACCCCTACGATTCTGTGATTCTGTGTGGTCAGAGCTCTACTCTGCCCCCTCCAGGCCCAGCAATGCCAGCCCTCATACACCACATACACCAACCCCAGCCCCCACATTGCTGAGGAACAGGGAGGAGCAAGGGCCTCACTGGAGAGGCTCCTGATGATGCGCCTGGCTTACAGCACCAGAAAGAAGCTCGATGTCAGCCTTCCCTACATCAAATCTCAAGTCTTTTAATACAATTCATTTCACTGGAAAAAACTTTTTTTTTTTTTTTTAAGATTTATTCTGTACTTGATAGGACATTCCCTCTTTAAGTTCTTTCTGCAGTTAAAAAACCTCCCCCATACAAGAACAGAAACACTACCAGTCTTAGCCGATACGATTCAGTATTTACTTCTGCCTTTTCCTGAGCTCTCCAGTCCTCATCACTAAAAAGAGAGTCCTATCTTGGTCTCTTACCTCACCACCGCTCAGAGATTATGCCCTATGCACAATAACTGAATTTGATATAGTCAAGCTCCCAAAACACTCCAGAGAAATAAGAAGCTGTCTGATCCAGCACATAACAGGAAATTGACATCAACTTGCTGGAGAAAGCCATTAGACAAGGGCTACGGAGAATCCAGATCACCACATTTCTGGTAAGAAATCTATCCACCAGGCATCTTTTTGTATACATGTTGAAACACAAGAAACTCCATTTAAATTAAGAATAAACTTTACTCAGAGTGATTAAACAGCTTGCTCAGAAAGACTGTGGAGTCTCCAAGCCTGAAGGTACTCAAAACACAACCACACAGCCCTGAGCAGTTCACTCTATCAGACCTTGCATTGAGCACAGGGGTTGAACTGGATGATCCCCAGGGAGGTGCCTTCCCATCATAGTCATTCTGTGTCTCAGCAATCACACTACCAATTTCTAGGTGTGGGGCACTGGTGGTTTTGAAGTTTGGCAGTCAGGGAAGATATCCCGAAATTCTTGTGAACAGGATTCCTTTTAAAGATAAAGTAAACAGAAGCCTCACATCCCTCCAAGTTAAGTGCAATCAAATGAGAATACACTACATAATTATAGGAGGAAAAACTTATTTTAAAAGAAAACAGTTTCTTACCTTACAAAGCTCATCATTCTCCTCTTGGACAGGTAGAGAATTAAGATTTGTGCAGGAGTCAGTGTCTGATATCTCCAGTGAGCTGTCATCTTTCTCAGATTCATCACATTCATCTGTAGAATCACTATCCTTCTCCCAGTCAATAAACTCTGATTCATCTAAAGAAAATTTGCAATAATGTTTCTTATTCATTCACATATTATTCAAAAATATTAATTTAAACAGTAAAACATTAATTATCCATGACTTGGGAAAAGCACAATATTATGCTACATACATTGAACCTGCCTTTATGTTTAACTACTTTATGATCCCGTCCTTCGTAAAATCCAAATAGAAGCTTCCATGAATGGATGTATTAAAAAATAAAAATTCAAAGTACTGCCCCATGAGGAGGCAGCATTTTTAACTACTTAGGTAAGTACTTGGTTTAGTTGTTAATTTCTTAGGATTTAGAGTGCCTATGGTTTTTTCCGTCCGGTTGCATCAGATTTTTTTTTTTCCAAGTGTACTTATTCAGAATTAACTGTTTTATATAAAAGCAAGTACTTCAGACAGTGACCCGGAAGAGCTGCAAAGCTGATGGAAATTGACATCTGTTATGAGTAGTAACTCCCATACATGAAAAAATACTTGAAATGGTAGCCTTGTAAAACACCATGGCCAAATACACAGGTCTGCAAACCAAACTTCTGAGCACACCAGACAGATGTTTGTATTAATTTCTCCTAAACAATCAGGCACAAGAAAATAAGTGTTTGCCTCAAACAAAGAACAGTGACAAAATGGCAATAAACACAGACGCTGCTCTTTCACCACACTCGTGACCATGTAGTCCAGAAATACACTTGTACACATCTACAAGGATCTTCTGAAAGGCAGTGGAAGCCTGAGTTGCTGTAGCAGTCCTCCTAAACAGTCCCCCTTCAGATCCAAGTGTCTCAGCACACAAGCTACTGGCAAAAAGAACCTCATTGAATTTTGAGAAGATAAAGTTTGGAGGAGGAAAACTGAAAACCTGAGTTTTGCTTGTATTGCTTTTGCAAAAAGCAAATAAAGGAGGCACGTACATGTAATGATGCTCTAGGCATCTCTACAGATATGTGGAACAGTGGTAGTATGTTCCGTTACAGTGCTACAGCAGTTTAAGTCACTAATTTCTTCACAGAACTTCCTAATTCTGAAGCCACCCAGACAAATAAACAGAAAGCTCTGGTTTGCCTATGTGAATTCATTTCTGTTTCTAAAATGAAAGAAGCTATATAGAAAAAGTTTTAAATACAGCCACTGGTGACTAGTTTAGCACAAAGAGGTCTCCTGAAGCTATGTGTCGCACCGCATGCAACTTATGATGGCAGCACGAATCCCAAGTCCTATCTTGTCACACTCAGGTGCCAATACTTCTGAAGGTGAACTTCACATGAAAGGACATGCCACTTTTAAAATATTTTCTTGGCTATTATCCCCATACTTACAACTGAACATATGTAATATGCATACACAGATATCCATGTACAGTACTACAATTACTGCACATAACCAGTACTACTCACTGAAAATTGAAAAAAAGGAAAAGCAGTTTTCTATTAATGGGGAGTTTTCTTATGCCCCACTGCCTTCAACAACTCAATAAATTAGAGAGTTGAAAAGGAAATGTTTTCATTTCCTTGATACCTTCAAGCTGGTACATAAAGCATCAGTTTTGTCATTTACATAGAGAAACCAAATTTTGCTAACTCATAAGTAAAAGAAAATCAGTGTACTGTCTTATTAAAATTAAAAATTAAAAGCTGTATTACATATTTATTATTGAACCGTTTATTGTAAGGGATATGAGAGACAAGTATAATAAAATGATATTAATAGCAGGCTTGAAAGTTTCCTGGTAAACAGATTAAAGTCCACAAAGTGACCAGTCCTTCCATTTCTAAAAGAACAAAAATTACTAAAAACTACAACAGATGACCAGATAAATCAATGACGTGCAAAATCAATGACAAATACAGAAGAAATAGGAAGACTGAGTTTGTTGTAAACCAAAGGAATGTGCTTAGCCAGAGCCACAAAAAACAAATTAGTCAATCCATCTGCTCAACTCACAGTACTGTTTGAAAGCTACCAGATAACCAGGATCTGAAGTCTGTCTGTAATGCTTCAGATCTAGCTTAAGTAATCACATCGAAAATAAGTTCTAATGCCAATTAAACATTATCCTAATCAACTTGTATAATAAAGCACACAAGATTTTTGTCTTCAGCTGCACTTCTTTAATCAAAGTCTCTGCTATCTGGCATGCCTTGTTCCATGAAATAGAAAGCAACTCCTAGAAACAAAACTCATGGTTGCTTGCACAATACAGCTAGCAGAGAAAACAAGGAATACTGTGTACTGAAATGAAAACTCATGCCACGTAAAATGATGTTATCTGCAGCTGCAAAGCCTGCCACATCTATTCAGTATATGTAGAGACAGCAACATCCACTAGCAGAACAGAGCAGGCAGAGGAAGGTGTTCACAACACCAGCATGTATGAGCATAGGAAAGGAAATGCTACAAAATGCTACTGGACTCCAAAGTTGTTTGTTTGTTTGTTTACATAATTTAAAATAAGAGGTTATGCTATACTCACTGATACAATGGAAGAAAGTCCTCCAGATGATCTAGATCTATTTTGATTAAGTCATGTCCTTTAGCCAGAATGATCTCACAGTATTTTTGTCACAGCACTTAAAGCTGACAAAGTTTCTTGACAAATCTGCTTGTGTTTGAACTTACCTTCATCACTTCTGTCCTCTAACAAAAAACATCTGCCCTGTGACTTCTCTGCTTTGCAAGTGAGACTTTTTTTGTTGTGTAACCTTGAAATCGATGTTTTGTTTTCATCATCTGAAAAATCACTGCCACTAGAGGTCCAAATTATGTCTTCAACCTCCTTAGAGCTTTCAGCAGCAGATCCTATTAAAGAGAATTGTAAAGTTTTAGATTGTTACAAAAATATAGTACAGTTAAATTTAAAATCCTATAAAAATTATGCTAAACTGTTTTTGAACTGGAAAAAATTTACCAGCTCTGTCAGCAAGCAAGAGATCAACACTGGAAAGTTAACTTAAATATTTCTTATACAGTCATGCTTTATTTTCATTTTGATTCTCTCTGCTGCTAGAGCAAGTAGAAAGACAAAGACTGAAGAAATCACTGCCCTATCTCTCCTTTCCTCTGGACTCGAAAAGTGAAAGATATGGAGACAGTCCATAAGTCCTCATACTCCTCATCATGCCTAGAGTTCTTTTTCCAATCACAACACTAAACAGACTCAGGTACATTCAGAAGATGGTGAATGCAGGATGTTGGCAAAGTTCTGTTTCACTGTCTATTCCTTATACTTAAAAAATACCTTGTTTCTCTCATGCCTGCTTCTCAGTCTCTAAAATGAAGTGAGAATTATCTCACCCTCTATCTAGACAGCTACAAGTCAGTTTTCACTTCCTCCACTTAAAACTGTGGACAGTGTTCTGTCCCTGCTAGGATACATAGTCTATACTGTATTAATAGTAGTCTACCTGTTCAAGAGCAATAGCTAAAGTTTTTGCAGTTTTGCAGAGCTGGCATTCTAGGTAAAGAGAGGAGCCCAAACACAACAGCATCAGGACTATCTCTTATCAAAAGTAGATTCTAAGTACAAAAACAGAAGAAAACCAGTACTTTTAGCAGCTTACACCTTGATAAGGGACAAAACAAAGTAGAAGTCTTTTTGACAATACCGAGATGACACTGCTGTAACATACCAACTGGGCTTTCCGCAGTTGTTAGAAGTGGTCCAAGGTGCTTCTTAGTCTTAGATTTATTACCAGCAGATCTCAATGACTAGAAAGAGAGATGTAATCAAGATTATCAACACTGTGTTAAAATTGTTCTTATATACTTCAGATCTGTTATTATACACCCACCACAACTGAGCACAACTTCAGACTGATTTTTCAGTCTCCTACTACACTGTAGTATCATGAGGACATTAACATGAAAGCTTATATTTTCCTCAATGATGAAAGTTAAGCTCTCTGTGACAATGACAAGAACAGCATCTAACCTTATGAAGAACAAAAGCCACTATTTTCAGCATTAAAATGTCAAAAAGGGGCAGGAAGACCATGCTTAATAAAGCACGTGCCCTGTTCCAAGGCTGCAGAAAAGCTTTCTGTGGTCCTGTCTGTATTTCATTAAATCCCACAAGCTATGTAACACTAGGACTGCTCAGTACCAGAAAGAAACAAAAATCAGTTGAAGATTTTCAACACACAGCCCTTTCTCACTCAGAGCTGGCTGAATATCTCAATTCATGACCAAAACTAACATAAAAAAAAAATTAAGCTTAATTTGATATATAATTCCAAACAGGAGTTGCAAGGTCATAATGCAGTATTTTTCTACAGTTAATTCATTGTTGCAAACAATCTCTTTATATCTAACAAGAACACTTCTAATGCAAAATAAAGTCATTTTGTTCCATTTTTAATTTCTTTTTAAAGGAAGAAACGGCTCTCCACCCCAAATGTTAAATTAAATAGCACATTTAGGGACAATACATAAAAGGGTGACTATTCAGTCAAGCATGGAAACCACACTACCAGTTGGCTTTTCTTTCTTACACCTTTAAGCAAGCCAGCATTTTACCTCCAGCATAGAAGTACTCTGAAAGCCATCCCCACACCTAAGCCACGCACTGGAAATTGAAGCAGCAGCCACTGATGTCCTGAGACTTGATTTTTTCAGCTGTAGGGTTGTCTCATCTGGGAAGGACGTGCACTCTGCATTCCAAAACCGCTTCCGCTAAGAAAAAGAAACCCATCAAAAACACTGCACATGCATAATGCTTCTCAAGTGAAATTTATTGAATCTAGAAATTCCCTTTTTCTAAATACTTCCAAACAAACTCCTTATTTTAAAACAGATGGAAAAAGAGAAGTTTAGAACTTCCAAGCATTTCTTACGCAACACCACACAACAACAGTAGCACTAATTGTCACGGGTAAATCTGATCTTTGACAAGTGTGCCATTTGCTGCTCATCTAAGTTCTGTCTGTAGGGTCTGTTAGCTGCCCAGTGACGATGACAGTCCTAAGAGCGGCTCAGTAAAACACATTATAACTACATAAATCCTTCAAACTCTCATTTAATCTGATTGAATCCTGTGTTGTGCAGGAGGTCAGACCGGGTAATCAATAGCCAGCGCTCCATTCAACAACCAGCAGCAAAATACCAAGAACACCAGACAGAACTCTTTCAGCTTTAAGAATAACATTTGTTTTCATCTATTTCTCCATAACAGTAGATTAAGTGATGCACTTTCCTTATGTGCAATGTGAAAGTCATTCCGACTATCAGGTAAGCTATGAAAACAGGCTCCTCATTTGCACCCAGCACTAATTTCATGCAATAGATTTTGACATGTGAAACCAGTTTAAACTGTTACCTGTAAGACTCTACATCATTTTACACATATAAATTGAACTGAATGCATGATAAAGACTTTAGCTCACTCTATTGCTGAAACATTTTATAAAAGTTTGACTGTACTTTACTACATCAAAGCTACGTTAATCAGCACACAAAGATAGAGGGAAAGAAAGAGGTCACGGGCAGCTTTTGTGACTGATGTGTATTTGTTTCCTCCTTAATTTCTGAATGCTGGCCATAATGAAAAAGGTACTTCCAGAAAGAACACAGTGAGCAGCACCTTGGTTTGTCCCTTCAGTCAACCAGTCCTGTTTTATACACTAAACCAGTCCTAATTATACACTGAAACACAGAGAATAGATTCAGGCACATATATAATGCCAATTGATTTGTAATCCCACTGTAGATTACATAGGAATATCCAGTCAATAATTTGAATGCAGATTAAAATCTTCTATTTGTGTTTTTCAAAAAGAGGGGATTCTAGTCAACTCCTTTGTTAATTTTTGCTGTGTTAGTTATTTTTGAACCTTAACCAATGTTGAAAAGCTTGCTTACATGTATGCTATCAGGACTTCTAAACTTACGCAAGATAAATTTTCCATAACAAAACGTGGCAGATCAAAATGTGGTTCATCCAAGCATGTTTCTTAACTGGGGTACTGCAGTTTGAAAGAATGTGCATCTGTGTCAGTAACATCGCTATGACTTGCTCGGGGGTTTACAATACACAGCTTTTGATGGTCAATTAAAAGCAGAGGCAGTTGGAAACAACTGAGAAAGCCACACAAATGCATGCACTAAGAGTTACGTAAAATAGGCTTTGTAATGAATTTCTATTGTCAGGAAGCATTTCAAACACAGAACTATAGAATGACTCTGTCCTGTTTCTTACCATATTATCCTTAAAAATCATTAAATCCCTTTTCACAGAGAATCCCTCCGTTTCCCTGCACTGCAAGTACCAATGGGAACAAAAAGAACACTCTAGAAGAGGTGCAGTGTGCCATGGCAGATGAGGTAGCATCAGTGTTGTGGGAAGGCACATAAAAAGAGGGCTCACACACTACGTGTGTGTGTATATATATATATATATATATATATATATATATATACACACACACACACACACACACACATATATGCACAGTGTTTTTAAAAAAATACACCATGTAAAATGCATATATTTCAACGTGCACAAAACAACTTGTGCTCATATAAACAAAGCACACTTTTATTAGAAAGCTGCAATATGAATGCCCTGTGGAACAGAAAAATAAAGCTAGATTTACACAGTCAAAGCTCAAAAGACAAATACTTAAGAGCACAGGTGACACTGCCGAGTTCTCTCGGGACAAAGGCTCCAACCACCAGCCATGGGAGCAGCTCTGCAGAGCACTCTGTGCACGGCTCATGGGCACCATGGGATTGTGCCTGTGCTCAGGAAGGCAATGGCTATGGCAGCCAACCCTGCAGAGCTGCTGCTCCCTCGCACCTCTGCACAGAGACCTGCTGCCGTGGGAACACACCGGCTGGCACATGAACTCCAAGGTTTAGAGCTTCCCTGCCTCCGCTCTGCTTCAGGGCAATGGGGAAACTGATAATTGAAGAAACTTGTTTTCTCTCAGTATTTATAACAAAGCTAGTCCAAAGGACATGCTGTTCCTAAAGAACTGCAACACAAACAGCGAGTTCTTTTCACCCAAAGTCACAAAGTTAATCAATCTTTTTCCTCTGGCATAAAAGTGGGACATAATATATTGGGTAATTACTAATGTTGCACATGAAGTATCCAAACCCAAGGTATTGGTATAAGTGAAGTTCAAAGGAGTCAGACCACGTAAATCCAGTGCATCTCAAAAATCAAAACGTACTGCAGAACAAAGGGCCACAGAATAATCTCGTGGATTTGAGCACAGTGTCTGGAGACAAAATATGCCCTCTAATTTTGAGTTTAAGTTCAGACTAGGATGCTACCTCATGCAGAAATTGTCTGCTGACCTCTGTTCATGAAAGCATTGTACTTTTTCTCTGGAGCAATTCCTTTTAAGTATCAAAAAAAGTAACAGTGCTGTGTGTGTCACTGGATTAGGATCAACCCCTCCATGCCAAAGGGGCACAAAACAATCCTTCCCTCATTACCCCTGCAGTAACTCTCAGCAAAATAAAGGGCAAATCAGCCTCTATGGGTAGGGGTGTGCTGAGAGGAAAAGTGAGACAGACATCTCAAATACATAATGATTGAACACCAGCCTGCTAAATGTATAAGGCTGGAGGGTTGGTTTTGATTTTTAACTAGATGGTCCTATCCAGAACATCTCCACTCAACCAATCCATATATCATTACTTCTGCAAATATTTGTTAAGCAGAGGCACCCTAAATGCAGTCACTGGGACCATATGTTCAATGTCTACTAACTGCACACAGGCATTTACACACCAGACAATGCCACTTCCTTGAGCCTGTGCCAAAAAAACACAAAACAAACCCCCACAAAAGCATGACCTAGTACAGTATCTACTGCATACACCAGCAACATCTCTTTGACACATCACTTTCTCTAACACAAAAACAACACAAGCTGAAGGACAAAAAAGAAAAGGTTTTGCTGTATGACTCCTGCTACTGACCTGCGGATTGGTTAATTGCACCACTTAAGAACAGAAATTATTTCAATACAACTGTTGTATTCTTCTCTAGCACAGAGCAGGCAAGATGCTGAAGTTTTTGATCCCAAAAACTTTTTTTCCCCATTAGAAAAAACTTCTGAATACACCACAGAAGAACACACAGTGATATCAAACACTGACCAACAACCATTCTCATCTTTCGCCTTCATCTTCACAATCTTCACATGAAAACACTCATAAATTAGAACAAAGGAGTTCCAGGCTTTAGAAGCCCAACGTTAAGACTGCATAAAACTGAATTTGACAACAGAAATCTCATTCTCAGCAGAACTCAGCATTCATGCCACTGAGCTCCTGAACGTATAGTTTCCATTTTCAATGCCTGGATGGAAATTAAGATTTTCATTTGCTTGAAATATTAAAATATCCTTGCATTTTAAACCTTCAAGCAAGGATTTAAAATGAGGCTGTATTATTTCAAGCCAAAAGTAGAGCTGTTTTTTTTTTCCATAATGAAAACCAGCACACATCCTTTCCAAAGTCAACTGGCAAGAATACCCACAATCTCAGCTAAGAAGTGTTCTCACCAAGTTGTAATCATTTGCAAAAAATGCTGAGCTACATAACTACGGTCACAGTGACCTGGCATTCCTCCTTCCAAACTGTTAGCATACACTTCAAAACAAAAAAAAGAAATATTATTTTCCAAAATACTTCTACAGATGCTGATGTATGGGACAGATATTTTTAAGTTTTAAAACTCTTATGTTTCTGATTATTACTTCTGTTAACAAAAGGCTATTTTCTGATTTACTGATACACATGTGGATATACACACACAACTATGTAATATTACCACTTGAACGCTGAGTGGCTTTTTTAAACCTACACATGCTTACGTAAGCATCAATACAAGTTACTGTGATAACACTGAGGGAGAAAACCCTCCTGGAATAAGGATACTACTGAAATGTACTTCTTACATATAGCTTGTGCCAAGTTGTAGTCAAACATAAATCACCACTTTACCAATCAAACTGATGAGAACAGAAGTACATAGAAAAGCTTTCTCAAGATTAAGTTATCCGAAACATTTCGCATACAATCATAACACCACACATTAGTTAAATATCAGGTTGGTTTATTTTTTAGAGTGGCTTAATGAATAGAATAGTCAGCAAATGCAGAGGACTGCTGTCTTCTCACCTGACCGGTACAGCTCTCACTGATACAGTAACTAGAAACAGTGTCTACTATTTATTACCAAAAACCTGTCAGCAAATGTTAACGCCTTAGCTGCTCACCTGTAGATTTTCCAGCAGTCAATAACTTATAGAACCTTTAGAAGAAGATATGAACATGGTAGAGTACGTTACTTTAAGTCTGATTACATCTTTCAATAAAAATGGACTTTAAACTTAGCTGTACTAAAACTGGTGTGGAATACTCATACCATTTCTACCCATGTACCAAAAAGAGAAACTTTTTTTTTTTAGCATCTACACCTGACACTGGAGGTCTGTACAAGGCTGCCCAGAGAAGCTGCGGATGCTCCTTCACCGGAGGTGTTTAAAAGCAGGCTGGCCAGGGCCCCGGGCAGCCCAAGCCGGCGGCTGGAAACGGCAGGGGATTGGAGCTCGGCGATGTTTAAGGCCCGACCCACCATAAGCCACGCCGTGGTTCCCCGCACAGGCGCCAGGCGGCAGCACGGGGCCGGGGCACAGAGCGGCAGCACCCCGAACGGCGCGCGCCTCCGCTTAGCTCACGTTCCGCCCGCGCCCCGAGACCGAGCCACCAAGAGAGCGGCACGGAGCCCGCCCGTCCCGACCAAAGCCCCGAGGTTCGCTTTCCCCCGCTGCCACCGAAGCCGCCGAGCCCCCTCCGCGGTGTTCCGCCGCACCGCCACGAGCGGCGTATGGCCGCGAGGCGGCAAACCCCCACGGCACGAAGCGGGGAGGGCATAGCGTCCAGGACGCGTCGGAGAGGGCCGGAGCCGACCCCTTCCGGGGAGCCTCAAGGCCCGAGCTCCCAGCGGCGAGGGCGGGCAGCGGGGCCGGAGCTCGCCCTGAGGGGAGCACGGCGATTAACCCGCCTCGCGCAGTTCCCTCCCGCACAGATCCCCTCGGCGCGCACGCAGGTACCTTCCGACTGGGCATCGCCCCCGGCAGGGCGGCCCGAACCCCGGTCACGTGGCAGGGGAGCCCTAGGGGCGTGGCGACTGAGGAACCCCCAGCCCCGCCGCAACGCCTCCCTTTCTAGCTTTGGCGCCAACAGAGCCGCCGCTCTTCATTGGGCGGGCCGGTGACGTCACGAGGGGGCGTTACTTATGGAGGAGAGCGTCGCGCATGCGCGTTTCAGCGCCCAGGCTTGGCGGGCTTTGCGATGCCGTCGGGCTTCCGGGGGCACTTCACCTTGTGAAGTAGTGACCCCGAGCAGTGAGAGGCGGGCTGTGTTTCGGCTGTTGGGGCAGGAGGAATCCTTTGGGTGGTGTTTGACCTTCGTGCTGGTCTAAGTCGCTCAGATCTGACAGGGATGATGGGTGCTGCGTTAACAGCTCAAGGAAATAAACAGTTTGTATCTAAGGAAGCAAAATGCAAACACAGAACAAAATGCTTTGTCTGAAGTTCGCTTGCTGTTAAGCCACCAACTTAACATGTTTAACCCTCTAAACTAACACCAGCATGCATTTACAGGCAAGAAAATATAAACAGTGCCAAAATGTAGGGAAGTTGGACTCATGCCTTTGAGTGGATTTTGTCTTGCTGCAAAAAGTCACTGCAGCCAACTAGAGGGCAAAGAAAGCTGACAGCCTTTGACAATGTTTTTCTAATTCAGGAGGAAGCACTGGCAGAAAAAGGGCATCTCAGTTATTCTTAAATGCTTTTATGTTGTCTTGAGAAGGTCAGGCTGTCAATGCTGGTGTGAAGAGAGAATAATAAGCAATCTTTGTAAAAGAAAAAGAAAATAAGAATTATGCATTATATCTCAGCATAACTAGAATTTGTAAATATATATGTTTTGATAGAAGGCACTGTATAACTAATTTTTGTTATTAAACCATAATTGCGTGTATCTACAGTTTGTATTTTTTCCGAGGCACCCTGGGCCAATACCCATCTCACATTCCCTTGGTAAAACTGCCACTAATTAAAGTGCATTTTGCAGAGGGAGAGAAGAGCCAGAATCATCATTTACAACTCATGCTGCCTTTGATTGTTATGTTCAAAACAGAGTTAAAAGCTGCATGTTCACATCCTTCCAAAAGCTTGCAGTATTTCTTTTCCAGTTACCAGATTGACAAATTAGTTCAATTATGCATTGTCATAGCGGTTTTCTTTGATATTTCAAGAGGTATTACTGTGCTATTCAGTTAGATAGGTTATGTTAGAGCTAAATACTCAAACCACAAAAGTTTAGCCAGATAAATGACTCTGTGTTATTTTTTTCTGTAGTCTCCTTTTGAGGATTACAAGATACTTGTATCTGGCAGGAATTTCCTTCTATGGAATCACAAGAAAGTGACCCAATAAATAGATTTATTTATTTACATTAATGTTCTTCATAAAGTAATACTAAAATGACATGGAAATAGAGGGAAGAAGTCAGAAAACAACCCTATATGGTATGAATTAAAATAGAGCTGTGATTGTTTTAAAAACAATTTTCTGTGGAAAAAGAATACTGGATAGCTAGCTTTTTCACAAAGGCTAAAGAAGCTTTGTAATACTTGTACATTGTTCTTCCAGTCCTTTAAAAGTTTCTGAGGGTTATATCTGTCATCACAAAACATGAACAATAGTTTAATTCCATACTTTGATCTGATGTACCGATTGACTGTGTTTGTGCTCAAATCATGATGCCACTGCTTAGGAAACATTAAGAAATAGAACTTTTCGTATTCCAGTGCATTAAATATCTATTTAAAAAAATAGAAAATTCATGTAATCAATAAAACAATTTTTTCAGTAAAATCTGGAAAAAAAAAAAAAAAAAGAGCATTTATTTTTCTGCTGTTGCTTGCATGGACATTTTTAAATCCATGCAGAAAGAACTTCTCTCTCAAACAAACAAAATGTATTTTATACAAATTAATCAACAGATAAGGAGGCTTAAATTACTGAACCTGGAAGAACTTGTTTCTACCAGGAATGTGCCTGTCTTCCATTCTAACATGAGTTAATGGATTCATTTCCTCTGATGGAGCATTAAGTTACAATTCTGAAAGCTTTCCAGTGTATGAAACCTTCAAGGACAATGTCAAATTCGAACACAGAGGGAGATGTTTGGTTCATGTCATTTCCTTAGCAAAGTTTTGAAAATCACAAACATCCCAGCTACTTAATTGGGATGAGTTGGGGAAATAACTCTAATTAAGTATTTTAGAGCCCATGTTCAGGATCAGCTTCTAACAGGTCCCAAAGCCTAGCCTAGATCAAAGATAAGTCAGTCTAGATCCAACACATTTTCTCCTGTAGACTGTGTTACATTCTTATGATTTCCAGCTTTCTAATGTTTCCTAGGAAACAACATGTAAAACTTCAGACTTTTTAGTCCCAAAGCTATGGCTTCAGTTCTGCTGCAAATTAAATAGTACCACTGCCCAGTGTGATATGCAGTGATATCCCTTTTTTCTTTCATGACACTTGTATCTATGGTATAGTGCTCCTTTCTAATGTTGTCTTCCATGGACCAGTGGTACAAAGTGTCTGATCTTTTGAAATAATAAATCACTGCTTTTCTTTCAGTGCTACACATCATTAGTAAACAGCACTGAAGTCTTGGGAATTCCCCTACTGATTTGAGTCAGATCTGGCCTCAAATTATTTCCCTCTGAGCTGTAGAAAGCTCTGTACGGGTAATTTCTTCAGTACTAAAGTCTGAACTATCATGAATATTCAAGCCAGAAATTTTATAAAACTTAAGCCTTTTCTTTACTGGAAGTTAACTGTGCTCTGATTTGCGCATTTGCCTTAATGTTTATCTCATCCACACTCAAATTCATGAAATGGAAGTTCATTCATGTTGTAATACCCACTTACTGGTGCCAGCTAGAGCTCTATTTTCCTCAGGTTACAACTCAGTAATTTTCCAGAACATATAGAAGGGAATGTGCTATAGCACTAAGACTGCTTTCATTGCTTTTCCAACATTCCTGTGTGAAGAATAGGTAGATTGAACCATAACTGAAACATCTGTCTGAAAAAGCATCAAAAACATCTGGGAGAAAATAAATAAATAAATAAATAAATAAATAGATAGATAGATAGATAGATAGATAGATAGATAGATAGTGAAATAAACCTCTAAACATACCATAGCACCCCAGACTGGCTGAGGCTGGCAGTGTCCTCTGGGTCCTTTGGACCCATCCCCCGCTGCAGCAGGGACACCAGAGCAGGGGCCCAGGCCTACGTCCAGGCAGCTGCTGAAGGTCTCTGAGGAGCAGAGCCCACAGAGCAGACCCTGCCTCTGGGCAGCCTGTGCCAGCGCTCTGTCACCTGCACAGCACAGAAATGCTCCTGGTGCTCTGAGGGAACATCCCGTGTTCCAGTTTGTATCAGTTGCCTCTTATCCTGGCACTGGGCACCACAGAAAAGACTCTGGTTCTGTACCCTTTGCTCCCTCCCTTCAGGTATCTAAGTACACTGAGATCCCCTGGAACCTCCTCTTCTCCAGGCTGATCAGGCCCAGCTCTCTCAGACCCTCCTACCCAAAGCTGACTGCTTCAAATAAAGTGAAATATGATTAGCAGACATAGAACATGCTGAGGTACAAATCCATAAAATTGCATTGTTACACATATGCAATCTTTTGCATTTTCTAGATAATGGAGCATTTGCTAGAGTTTTATTTTGTTTTTAAATTATTTTATGTGTTCATCAGCAAGAGAGTTTTGAGAGAAAGAAATAAAATTTGTGCTCTATATCTGCAGTGTGTACCTGTCTTCTATATCAGTATCTTCCTGGCAGCAATTCTTTTTAAGATGAACTTAGAAGCCTGCAGAGAGGAAAAATATTTTGTTACCTTTCAAAAAAGCAAGTGCCTTTTCTACCACCTGAGTGGCTGAGGAAGCTGGGATTGTTTAGTCTGGAGAAGGGGAGGCTCAGGGGAGATGTCATCGTGCCCTACAACTTCCTGAAGGGAGGTTGAGATGAGGAGGGCTTTGTTCTCTTCTCCCAGGCAACAAACAGAACCCGAGGAAATGGCCACAAGTTGTACCAGAGGAGGTTTAGATTTGATATAAGGAAAAACTTTTTCTCTCAAATAGTGGTCCAGGGAGGTGGTTGAGTCACCTTCCCTGGCAGTGTTCAAGAGGCATCTGGATGAGGAGCTATGAGATATGGTTTAGTAGCTTATTGGATAGTAATAGCAATAGGAGGACGGCTGGACTAGATGATCTTGTAGGTCCTTTCCAACCTTGTGATTCTATGTATCTATCTTTCACACATCTCATATTTGTCCAGGTGCACTTCTGCTTTTGTGTTTGAGGTTTGTGAGTGTCTGAATTAAGGAATGAAAGCAATAACTAAAAAATGGTCAAGTCACTTTTAGTAACCTAGTTGTATAAGCAAACCCTCTGCTGACTACAGGAGTAGTCACGAGCCTTTTCTCAGACACCCTTGTAGATAATCCTGATAGCATAATACAGCTTAAAAACATGATAGTAATGGGAGGTGAAGGGAACCTCAAATAAAAAGTGTAAGCGTGCACATTAATTTAAGGTGCTGGCTTCTAAAAATTGTCGAATCCAAATGCTTTACCTTTCCTGATTGGCACGAAGCATTAACTCAGTAATGTGAAGCTCAGTACTTACGCACTGGCTGTTTTCAAAGCCTGAAGTTCAGATGTTGCTACTGGAAGCAGAATGTGGGTGTGTGTCTTAAGTGATTAATGGGTAATTAATAATAGAGAACAAGAGCCATTGTATACAGCTTGCACTCAGTGATTTTAACTTGTATATAAATTCCTGCTGAACCTGCACAGCTTGTAAAAATAACATTGGCTCTTGCAATGCCTGGAAGAGCTCACACGGCTGAGTAATGGATTTTAATTGATTTCGTTGCTGGATAGATTCCCTTTGGTAAATGGGATCTCAGGCCCTGACGTGCACAACTTCAGCTCCCCACCGAACAGAGTGCAGTGAAGGTAACACGAGGTGAAAACCGCACACTCACACGCATCTGCAGCCAAACAGTGGCTCTGCGCTATCTGCAGTACGGAAGGCAGAAAAACAGTTAACCAGAAAACACATTCAGGGCCTGAAGGCGTCGGACTGAAGGCGTCTCCAGCCACCGGCAGCTTGCCGGCACGGAGCCCGAGGGACACCCCCGACACGGGGAGCCCCGCCACACGGGCTGGGGCACGGGGCAGGGCCGGGCGGCGTCAAGGCCCGGCAGCGGGAGCCGGCCCCGGCCTGACGGGCGCGGGTGGGAGCCGCCCTCCAGACCCGCCCTGCGCCCGCCCCCGGCCCTCCCGGCCCCTCCAGCTCCGCCGCTGCCTTCCCCGCCCGGCGCGGCGCGGCGCGATGTGGCGGTGGCGGTATGTGAGCGGCCGGCAGCTGGACGGCTTCCGCCACTACAAGGTAACGGCTCGTAGCTCCGCGGATTCCGCGCCGGGTGGGCTCCGGCCCCCGCGGGTGTCCCAGGGCTCCGGCACGGGCTGGGGCGGCGCGGAACGGAGCCCCGCTACCTGCACAAGGCTCCGGGGAGGTGAGAGGGTGTTGCGAAGCGTCAGGTCCTGGTGGAAACCGGCTAACAGTGTTTACAGCGGGTAGCTGCCTCTCGGAAAGCCGTCTGCGTTTTAAAGAATCACGAGTCACAGAACGCGGGGGGTGGAAGGGACCTCTGGAGATCACCTAGCCCACCCCTCTGGTAAAGCATGGGTGAGGAATAGCCTCTGTGTGCATCTTCATGGGGCTGGTTGTGTTCCGTGCGCGTCCTGCCTTCAGAAGAATGCTTCAGATTTTAAAGTAAATATGAAAGCTGGGGGGCTGGGGGGGGTGAAAAGCTTACTTAAATAAGTTGAAACAAACCTCATGTTTGCAAATAAGAGACCTGCAGAATTTAAATGAATGGGTGGGTCGTTAAATATCTTGATTTACCGTCAGTATGCAGCAGATGTACAAGATACCAAGTTTCGTTCCCAGGCTGCTGCCTGCACAGTGCCTCAGCAGAGGTGTGCGTGCCCAAGACACCCCATGCAGCCCCACCAGCACGTCTTCACCTGTTCCATCCTACAGGCAAGTGGATGTGCCAGCTTCCAGCAGCCAACCTCTTATTTCAGGCCCGCTTTCCCAGAGTTGTTCCCACCTTGTGCTCCCCATGCTTCTTGCTTTTTCCTAGTCCGGCTGTCTGCTCTTTGCTGTTCCCGCCCAGCTCTGCTCACTGCTGAGCGAGTTCTTTGGGAGCAACTGTGGCTGCAAGACCTGCTCCAGGATACTTCCCAGCAGCTTGTTTAGCCAGCAGCTTGGTAAATGTGCTAGCCTGGCTGGGTGTTTGCTGTGCTGTGGGCTGTTACTGGCTGTGAGCTGCACAGACCCATGCTTGGGCAGCAGAGCCGAGCTCCTGACTGAGATCGCCTGAGGAAAAATGAAAAGCTATTTTGAGATGGAGCAGACATAATAGTTGGGGTTTGTAAGGCAAACACAAGGAATTTGTGTTACATTCTTTCTTGTCATTTGGGTAAAAGTAGCAGCAGACAAACACAGATAGAAAAGAACCAAAATAACATTTTTTTTTAAAGCTTGTAACCACTGTGTGCTTCTTAAGAATTAATCATTACCAGAAGGCAGAATCACATATTGCAAAATTTTACTTGAGTGTATTCAAATGACTTTGGGTTCTTGGTTGCATTGGAAAATATGTTGGACTACTTTTTTAACCATGGGGATCAGCCAGCACATTTGAGAAGTATCTGTTAAACTGTGTTCTGGAAAATGATGGTAAGTGCAGGTTTTGGAGAAGTGAGACCAAACGGCAATTTCTTCATTATCTCAGGTCACTTGGGGTGGGGGCATGGCAGAAACAAGTGACTCAGAGTAGCACAGCCAGGTGAGGTGGGCACTGCAGGTCGTAATACTTGCCCACCCTGCTCCAGGCTGCAGGAGGTGGTGGCAGAGCAGGCAGTGGCCCATTCCTGCAGTGCTGCTCACAGCATGTTCGAGCTTCCAGATGTGCAAGGGGAATGCAGCAAGGTGAGGCAAGCAGACCCTATCAGAATCCTCCATCTCGCCCCACCTCCTCCCTGCTCGCTCCTATGCCCAATACTGTCACCAAAACCACAGCTTCTTGCCCCTCCCAGGCCTGAGATAATACTCTTCTACTCCTCATTGCTCTCAGGCTGCCATCTCTCCCCCATTTTCAGCTCCAACCCAAGGCTTCAGCCTGCACCTCCAGCTTTCTACCCTGCTTCCTTTACTGCTGAGTCAGCAGGACCAGTGTTAAACTCAGCTCACTGTACCCAGCAGACACAGGTTTCCTCCAATTTCTTTTTTGGCGGACCAAGCTCTAGAGCACAGGGGCATGAGAGCAGGCCCTGTGGAGAGCTGGATAAGATCTGGAAGGATTTATGAGAGCTAAAGCAACATATTACTTCAGACATGAAGTGTGCCTGGGAAGCTAGATAGAGGCATCCATCTCCACTGTACACTACATTGCAGCACTGTGTTTGCACTAACGCAGTGGCTCAGTGCAATCCACACTTTGCACAATTTTTCCACTGACAACTAAGAGCCAAACATAACACAACTTAAAAGTGTAATCAGTTCCATTTCATAAAGGTAAACGTAGCACGAATAAACCACTTTGTAATTTTCAAAATCTTCACACAGCTGAACTCATTTCTTTGCCATGAATGCCCCAATTGTATGTCTTAGCCATTTTCTGTCTTTTGTTTGCAGTGGGAGGAGGGTCTTGGCAACAAAACCCATACAGTTCTTTGCAAAGGGAACAGCAGATCTAATGAATGCAGAAACTTCAGCACCCTTTAGCATCATCAGGTGCACACATATTTAGTATTATAGCTCAGATCAGGAGTGCACTTTTAGGCAAGTCTCCCATTACCAAGCTTTGGTTCATGTCACAGTGCCACCCTGAAGCACACAGGAGTGATTCCTATGGAATGATTCTAATCTAGGTATATTAGGCACACACAAATATAGTTATTAGCATACAGTCTATGAAGTTAGACTAGAATAAGATCAGTGTAAAACCTTCTGAAATCATTACGACATGGATACTAGATCCTCAGTGTCAACTGTTTTGCTGTACAAATATGCCCCTGTTGGTCTATTCTGAATGCCAGTGGAGACACAGCCATTTAGAGGTTTGTTTTTCTTTGCTCTGATCCAAACTGTGCAGTGAACAGGTGGAGGTGTGATGGTGAGATATGCTACCCTCGGTATTGCTGCTGTGTGTATATATTGTCATGTTCCTGCCTGGGGGGCAGATAGGAATGTACTGATTTCAGACAATTGCAAGCAAAGGAGATTCACTGTAATCGTAGAGCAGAATAAGCTCATGCCTGGACTTGGTTCTGCTTCCTACCTTTGGGAATAGCTACAGCCAACTGCAATTTTAGGACTTGGGTCATGTTGTTCCTACTTCAGTATTTCTGCTACCAGCATTTTTCAGTGGAATTGCACTGCATGACTGCCTTTCTTTTTTCTTTTACTTTTTTTTTTTTTTTCTTCCTGTTTGGATTTCTGTTAGAAACAGGCAATTCTGAGATAGCCAGGTAATGATAACAAGTGATAGCAGAATTTAGTTATCTTTATCCTCCTTGCCAGAGTCAAATAATGTTAATGAGCTAATGTCACTGCCTGTTCTCATCACTTAGAACTTCCTCTGCAAGCTTACCTTGAGTTGGCCTCTCTATAGGACCTGTGTTCCGAGGTTTTCCAAACCAAAAACTTTCACACCTCATCCTATTTCAGAATAAATGAGATCTAAGAACAAAGTCCATCAACTTGATTGAAAGAATAGACTTGGTAAAATATCATATAAAAATCAGATATAAAGTTACAAATTAATGACTAAGACACCACATTTTCACTTGATATGTCTACAGCATTTCTGTCCTCTGAGATATTTTCAGAGCTAAACTCCCTGTGAAGAGCAGGGGATACTAGATCAAGATGTGATTTCATTTCTGTGAGACTTCTGATACTGACCCATGTTCCTGTAAATACACTAGTACAAGTAATTAAGAAGAAATCAGCACAAAATGGAAATGTATTGCTCTAAAGTTCTCTGTCAAAGTAGGAAACTGTATCAAATGGAGTTCTACCCACAGAACCATCTCTGTCCCAGCTCCATTATTGCTCAATATTTTCATTAGTTGCCAGAGCAGAAAATACTCTTGCAAAATTTTCAGGTGATATCAAAGAACTTTGAAAAATAGGCTTATGATTTAAAATGTTCTTGAAAAAGAGAAATAATGGCCAGAAATGAATATGACGCAATTCAGTAAGGCACAATGCATAAAGGGAAAGAAAATCAACATTTCTACTGCAAAATAGAAGACAACAGACTGCAAAATAGATACCTGGGATTGGTGTGTCATCAGAGTTGTAGCTGCTTTACACAAGAGAAGTTGTTACGTGTGAAGTGTCGTAGATAATCAAACGGGCTGCATATACTGCTGTCCTTGAGGTACCACTTGGGTATCGGATGGAATAATGCACCCTACCTGCTTTGGCACACAATTTCAGTCCAAAAAAATGGCTTTAAAATGTTTAAGACTCTCAGAAAATGCAAGCTGAGAGAAGCAGTCATAATACACTCAGATTAGGAGAATACCAGCCAGATAGTCTTCGTACATGCCCTTTTAAAGAAAGATAATACACCAGCTTTGGCTGCACAAAGACAAACGTAAGTTGGGTGCTATGTCAGTGCTGATGATAAGGGCAGCCAAGCACTGTAACAGCAGGTTCTGGGGGAGATTGTGTAACCATTTCACCAGTCTTAAGAAATCGTTCCCTTTCCCTATCAAGGATGTAAAATCCAGTGCTTAGAGTGTTACAAACCAGCTGCTTACAACTTTCTCAGGCAAGTTTTGGCTAGTGTGTTTTATATTAGTTCACCAGCATTGTAATTTATCACAAGCAATTGGAAGGTAGAGCTCATCACCTCACAGTAACTTGATCTGCTCCCTGAACAAATGTGATCCTGCAGTAGGTGGAAGCGCAGGGCTGCGTGACCTCTCAGCTTACCTCCCCTCAGTTTGGTGGGCTAGAGAAACAGTATCAGGTCTGATCATCATGTTTCAAGGTTGGATTGTTTCTCTCATGCCAAGAGAAGAGCAAAGTGTGTTCAGTATCTTCTAGCGAGTTACTTTGTTTAAATCCAGGATTGGACTGATGTGAAAAAATAGAAGATTGGATTTCTTTTAAACCTTTATAGGCTACCTCTGTAACTAGGAGATTGAGAAACAATGGGTTCTGCTCACATTGGCTGAAAAGAAATTCTGCTTTAAGTACCAGAAGCACAAGACCTGGACATACTGGAAAGGGCCCGGTGTAGGATCACAAAGGGACTGAAGCATCTCTCCCAATAGGAGGGGCTTAGAGCTGGACCCATTCAGGCTGGATAAGGGAAGACTTAAGGAGAGATCTTAAGATATATAAAAATCTGCAAAGAGTTCAGAGCCAGGCTCTTCTTGGTGGTGCCCAGAGCCAGGACAATAGGCAACTGATACAAACTGGAACACAGGATGTTCCCTCAGAACACCAGGAGCATTTCTGTGCTGTGCAGGTGATGGAGCACTGGCACAGGCTGCCCAGAGGCTGGGTGTGGGCTCAGCTCCTCAGAGACCTTCAGCAGCTGCCTGGACGTGGGCCTGGGCCCCTGCTCTGGTGTCCCTGATGGAACAGAGAGGGTCCTGCCAGCCTCAACCATTCTGGGATTCCGTGATTTTTTGAACTGGAAGGCTGGGGTGTAATTAAAAACTGATGAATAATATGTCAAATAAACTTTTTTTTTTTTTTTCCCATTAGCTTTATGTTTTCTCTCACTGTGTGCATGTCTAGAAGGGCCATGGGCCATGAACTACAGTATGCCTCTCATTTCTTATTCCTCATCCTATTGTAATAGTAGCTGACATCATAATGTAGTGTATCAAGTGCTCTGTAATCATGATACATATCAAATATTAACACTAATGAGTCAGCAACATAATGAAATTACATCATAAAGATGTTGTATTTGATATTACCAGCCGCAGGACTTTTCCCAGTGATGGTGTAATTGTACCTGTTTTCAGGTGCTGAATTTCACTCATAAATTTATGAAGATTTTCCATTCATTAGATCACTTTTTGGATATGTTCTAGATAAAACTGTATGCCTCGAGTCTCATAAAATGTAAATAATATATTTTTTTTCTATTGCTTTATCAAGAGATGTTAGTACTCTAAAATACTTACTGGATTCTTATGTATGGGATATGCAAGAATATGCACATTTATGTATTCATATGTATTTGGATTTATTTTTTTTTAATCCACATTTTAACAGAAGACTAACTGTAAAGGTGAATCTGTGAATAGGATGTAAATGATCTGGGTTTTTTGTTATTATTATAATCTGCTTTCTTTTGTCAGGATCGTGTCATAGAAGGAGGAATTGAATTTTTGCATCTTTCTGTGAAATACTGCCTCTCTTTTAAGCATCAAGATTCTTGATCACATGACTGCTTACTTAGCACACATGGTACAGAACTCCTGTTCAGCATCCTTCATGCTAACTGCAACCCAGTTTTATTTGCCTACTCTTCTGGGACTAAAGCAGTTTCTTTGGGCTGTCCAGAAGTTTGGGTGCACGGCCAGTCAGAGCTCTCTCTAGATGAGAGTTCTGGCTACTGTTTGTACAACACAAGTGTTTGTACATATACACAAAGAGATATAGCAAGCAAAACAAAACCAAACAAATGAACAAAAACCCACATACTAATTGACTTCCTTGTCATGTTAGAACTCCTTAGAATATGGATGGGTAAGGTTCTTCTTGTGCATTCCTTGAGAGTGGACAAGTCTTGCTTTTTAACAGGGTTTATGTTTTTTGCTAGACTAGGCCAGCCTCTAACTTTACAACAGTAAATTTGCATGCAATTAACAGATGTACAGTTAGAAGAGCCTAGGACACAGGTGAGCATTTCATTTCTGATTGTCTTTTTCCACCAGGACAATCTTTCTAACTATATACCTGTAAAATACCAATCCTGGTTAGGTACCACAGGTTAGGATGGTATTTTACTGGTATATAGTTAGAAAGATTGTCCTGGTGGAAAAAGACAATCAGAAATGAAATGCTCACCTGTGTCCTAGGCTCACAGTAGAAAACTCCAAAAGAAGGAATCTCCAGAAAGAGATCCTTCCCTAGTGGCAGTCAGCCCTTAAATGGGGTCTAGGAGAGGTAGAGCCAGTCTCCGCTGTCATAAAGGTGAATCGCCTTCACCTGTGCTCCCAGGGCTGACTCAGTCCTTGCCTCAGGTGATCAATCAGTGATTCAAGCCGTGACTCAACAGTTCCTATACAAACTTGCATCTGCCTTCTGTTATCCCTTGCTCAGTATTCTGTGTCCTTTTCTGTCATCTTTCTTCATTAATGTATTTGGACATGTTCCATTACACAAACTCTTTTCCTGAGGATAAGTTAGGCAGCACCCTTAATATAACTGCTGTTGACTGAAAGGTATTGCTGACTTCCAGCATTATCCCTCTCCACTTCTCTCTGCTTCGAGCACTAACATTCCTACCAACAATGAATCACATCTATCTATTCTCACATATTGAGCAAGATCTTAACTCTTGGGGCCAGCACATTTCTTCTTCTTGCCCCCAGATGTACTCTCTCAGCAGAAAAGTGGCTCTGATGTCTCTCACAGATCCCACGTTTCAAGAGAGCCAGTCAACAGATGAGGCCATTAGCCTCTTGCTCCTGACAAATGGGGCTGTGGGAAGCAGAAAGTTGATATGAGCCTTGAAAGCAAAGAAGATTAGGAGCATCCTAAGTTGTATTAACAGTAATATGGCACAAGAGAAGTAATTATGTCCCTTTAATTGGCATTTGTTAGGTCATATCTAGAATACCGCATCCAGTTTTGAGTCCCTCAATACAGGGAAGGCATCAACAAACCAGAGCAAGTTCAGTGAAGGACCTCCAAGATGGCTGAGGCTGGAGCTGTTTCTCTGTGAGAAGAAGCTGCAAAATTGGAGCTTGTTTGGCCTGAGATGAGCTAGCTCTGGACACAGCTAACCACAGCCCCTCAGTACTGACCTCCTGAGGTCCTTTGTGAGCTGATTTACCTGTGATCTTGGGGCAGTGGCACTGCTTTGCAGGCAAGATGAAAAGCCACTAGCAGGCACGACTCCTTTGGAGCAGCCTACCTTGCCCTACAGCTTCACGTGCCCCACAGCCTCATGGAATGTGTGGTGTGTGGCCTACAGTCCGCGACGGCGTTCCTGGAAATGGGGAGGGATGCCTGAATGATGAGTAAACATCTACAAAGAAGTAACCATAGCACAGTGGTTTGCATAATAACAACTTCCTAACAACTTAATAATATTAATCAGAATTTGCCAAGGTGTCCAAATCATCACATTGGACTTTGAATATTTTTCTAGGAGTACTTTAACGTGATCAGGTTTCCTGACTGTGAGTGTGCAATGGAATTGAAGGAGAGAAAGTCAGAGGACAATCATTTGTATTCAAGGGTGCAACTGGATGCTCTCCACCCTCTGCTCTTCTCCAGGCTCAGTTACAAACTCTTTTCTTCTGTTTCCACTCTGCTGTAGGCTTCAGCCCTAGATGTCTTAGAGGCTTATACCTCCTGGTGACCTAATAAAAATATAGATACATGGATGTGCTAGTCCAAACTAAGCAAAGGGACATAAAAAAATCCAAGTCATTTACTTATGAATAATTAACTAAATGATGGTATAACAGAAAGGAACTTCATTATTAAAAGTGCCAGAGTTGTGTTTTGGAATGCATCAGCACTTTTAAACTGCTGAACACTTGGGATTTATTTGGTATCCACAATGTTGTGTAGCTGTGTTTTGTTGTCTTACAGTTTACTTCTCATCTTTCCCTTCGTGAAGATTCTGTTTAAACCCCAAACCTGTAGTATCTACAAGCCTGTAAGAAGACATATAAAGTAAAATTAAAAGTCCTTGTGTTCAGTACATTACAGGAATCTGAAAGGTGGATAGAAGATTGTTCCCAGATGTTTCAATATTTAAGTGTTTTCTTTAATTTTTTTTTGTGGTTACAAAAGTATAAATTACCAACGGGAGAAAGTTTGTATTACATAATCATGAAATAACTTGCCAGAAATGAGAATTGCTACTGAGCTCTCTGAAGTTGCAAGTGTGCCTGAGGTGGCTGTGTTTGCTTGCAGGATGTTCTTGTGTAGTTGTTCAACTGTTCTCATCTTTTCTCTGTGGGAACAGCTTGTGTATTCTTCCTCTGGAGGCATCTAATCACACATGAAATGTTAGAAGGATCACAGAACCACGTATTTGATATATTGCAACCTAAACCGTGATCACTCCCTGATATTTAGTTGTTTTAAACGTTAGTCTGGGAAATAATTTTTTGCAGCCTTTTCATTCTGGATGTTTTTGTTTATTTCCTTCTGCAAAAGTGAGTTCAAGTACAACGTTGAGCTAATTTGGGTGATTTATTTGAATACACTGGTACTGGTATTGTTTATAATTAAATGGTATCTGTAAACATGATCCTTTTAATAATATTGTGTCTGTACCCTTCGCTAGATACTCTTAGAGTGAATCACTGCTCATCTGTGCCTCAGTCTTGCAAAATGTCCATTGGGGATAATAAGACCTGTGATAAATCACAAAATTACTGCATATTTTAATGGTTGAAGCGGGTGATTTGAAGGTAGGAAGATAAACAAGAATATTTGTTGCTGTTAAGATGAAATCAATACCTATGGGGTCATGATGATACTAGGAATTCAAATGTAAACAGTTCAACTTCAGTTTTGCTCTGTATCTCTGAATGGATGTGGCTGCATTGCACAGTATGGTGCAATCTGGAGTAATATAATTTGTCTGTTAGCTTAAAGACCAGCTTGAACTGAAATAACTATCTCCCTGCAGTAAATACAGCTACATGTGTTCAGCTTACTTTCTTTCCTGACTCTGAAGTTTGTGTAGACATGCTTTATGTTCTTTTCTTCATTTCAAATTCTATTCTTGGGATGCTTCTGTAGTGCAGTGCTGGAGAGGGCCAGGAAGCCAAGTGAAGATCCAACTCTCTGCTCTGATTAATGGTTAGCTCACTCCCCCATTCTCTTTTCTTTTCCATTTTTCTCTGCAAGGCTGTAGTAAGATTTTGTTTTGGAAATAGTCCATCCTGTAGGTGTTTTGCACCATTATGTGGCTTTCACCATTCTTCATCCCTATACCGATCTGCACGTTTGGATCTTTGAAGGTTCACTCTGGGTTACAAGACAGTCTCCAGGTTGTTTCAGATCCTGTAGTACTGAAACAGACTCAATGCTAATGAGGTATGAGTTGTACAGATAACAAGGCCTCAGACCCCTCCACCAAATGTGGTGAGGTGTGGATGTGACCAGCTGGTAACAGCTGGAGGCATTGCTAAGCTGTGAGGATGACAGCCAGAAGGTAACATTTGTCTTGTGTTCAGCAGTTCAGACCTTGGTCATGGAGGCTGCTTTTGACCCACTGATGATCTGCCTCTTCTCTTCTGTTCTGGGCAGGTTGTCTCTTGTTTGCTCATCTCTTCTTTCTCTGTGTTGCCTAACTTTGCTTCTGCTCATTGTCTTTTCTCTCATTTTTCCTGCTTACTTTTCGTTACATACTCTTACATTTCCTACTGCTCAAACCTCCATTCTCTCACCTGACCCCCTGAACACCCAGGTCTCAATGCTGTGCTGAGCAGAGGTCAGCCTGCAGGAGCTCAGTGAGAGCACATCTTACGTGTGTTGTATACATGTGTGTCTGTGTGCATTGCTGTCTGTGCATCCTGCCTGCTGTTTGTATTGTCCTCACTTCTAGCTCTGACAGAAGCCATTCCTAACACTGAGAGGGAAAGCAGATATCTTTCAAGGAGACATCAGCTATTTTAAAATACACAGTAAGCATTTCTGAGCCTAGGAGATAGAGATGGATAATGCCACTTTTCCTGTTCTCCTCCTACTGCCATTCCCTCCCAATTATTGTAGCTTTCTTTATGTAATGATTAGTAAAACCTTCCGATAATTCCAAGTCCTTCTTCTTGATATAAGTAAAAGGACAACCAGAACCCCCTATCTAGTGTAGGAAGGGGTTGCTGAGGAGTGCTTAGTAGTTGGCTTACCCTTGCACTTAAACACCTCCAGCAGCCTTGTCTTCCACTTTGGTCTTTTAGTGTAAGTGCGTGCCCAGAAAATGGCAGAGTTATGCAATGGCAAATTGCAGCACTATTTTCAAATAAAGTTCTGGTGCACTCTCATGTTAATGTTCATTCATTATAATATGGATGTTTTACCAAGTAGTTTGCTTTTCTGAAAAACTGCGAACATTAAACTGCTGAGGATTTAATGATCTTGAGATTAGTAGATTCTTTGAAGCAAGTGTTAAACTGTGTAGCAGATTTTATTTAAGTATTAGTTTTGCCATGAGAGAAAACTCAAGCATATTTTTTTCCATGTGCATTTCCTTTCATCTGACTAGAAGAAATTACTGAATGAGGGAAGAGCAACTTTCTGTTCTTCTTCACATCTCCTTAATGCTCTTTTCCTTCCCAGAGGACTGTGGCTCATCTTCAGATGGAAGGAAGATCAGTGTGAGGGTTTTCGGAATGTCTCTAGTGATATAACCTGGTCGTAATCCTCATGTTTTTTTAGTAACAAACAAAGATTATTTTGATTTTTTGTTTACTTGACTTTGGAAACCATCAAGCAAACAAAAATTTCACCATGTCGCATGTTTTCCAAAATATATCTATGTAAGAGCAAAAAAATAGTTCCAAATAAATGAGACTATTTTCCCTAGTCTCCTCCTGGGAACAAGTAGTTGTTCAGGAAAGCCAGTGCATACCTTAGGTAGAAAGCCTCATTTTGCTGCTGTTGTTTAGCAAGGATTGAATGATGTTATTCTTGGCTTTGAAGGGCTGAGGTGAAGAGGAGAAAGTCAAAACAGAAGGATCAGGAGCTGAGGTGACATACTGTGCCTTCTTATCTAGGCATGTTTGAATTAACAGAGCTTGCTGGTCAGTAAGTTGTCACATACCTCAAGTAGTCTTTGAATAACATCTGTAGTAAGGAAACACGTGCCTCAATAGTGCTAATGAATACTTCAATTTTTTCTCCCTATTTTCAGAGGATTTCCTCCATTCTCATCTGAATTAATCACCACCTGACTATTCTATTAGCGTAAGGATTTTTATGGCTTTGTATTACTGTTATTTCTGGTGTTAATATAGGCAAAGTGCATGGCTGGTTCAGACTAGGCTGCATGTACTATCAAAAGATCAATCAGTCGTAATAACAAAGGTTTGAAAGATACAGTATAAAATACTGTATATGGAGCTGCAGATCATACATAACAGTAAGAACTCAGTTTAACCTGTGAAGTAATTTTGCAAATGCAATGCTTTTATGAATTTTAATATATATATTTTGACCAAAAAAAGAAAAAAAAAAAAAAAAGAAGAAGCTGTTGATGGTATAATTTTCTGGAACTGGAAGACTGGGGTGTAATTAAAAACTGATGAATAATATTACAAATAAACCATTTTTTTCATTAGCTTTATGTTTTCCACCTCTACATATTTTTAGAAAAAAAAAAATCAGTGATGTACACTTCATTAAACTGTACATTTTATTCCCAGTAGAAAGTTATTCTGCCCTGTCTGACCAGCACCTGATAGATATTTACCCTTCTGCATTCACAACATGTAGCTGTGTTCTAATAATTTTACAAGTGCTCTATATTTATTGCCTGTGATAAAGAAGCACAAATTTTAAAATAATTAGGTACGTGTTCTCTATTGTCCAGAAAATAATTAAAATATATCCTTCGTATGCAGATAGAAAAAGGAAATGTGGTAAAGCCCTTTGTAGCCTCAAGAGCTCAGAAAGATTTGACTAGAAGTCATGAATTAAAAAAGGAGCCATGCTGCACAAATCTTTTGTCCTGCTTGCACTTATGCACTGAAAGCTCTTTGATTGCTCAGATGCGTGGGTAAAGTGTGTGTAGTAAGGCTTAGAAAGTGAGGATACTGAGATGGAGATGAATATCGCCAGACCTCTGTCACCTAAAAGGTGCCTAAGTTTATGATAAGTGTCTAGGCTCCTTTGAGAATTAATGAATTGAAACAGGTGCTTCCAGAATGTGGGCTCATCCTGAGCATAGCTGGCTTAGACAGTAGAAAAATGAGCTATAGAGAGAATGTGCAACTAGCTATTAGTTAAAGCTAGGTGAAATGAAAACATCTCCATCATTAACTTCTTTGTATGCGAAAACCTTCAACAAGTTATGGCCTAATGAGTCATCCTCACTGCACTCATACAATGTTTAGCAAAGCTGCTTTTGGATACAAGAATCTTTTTGCACATCTCATGCATCATGCTAACTGCACACTCCATGTATATGACCTTCCGAAGTCCATGAATTTCTGGAAGAATTACACATTCATTCCCATGACTACTAACTTCCTCCACTGTGAAAGGTGCTTGAGAACTTGGTAGGGAATGGTAATGTCATGGAATCACAGAATGGTTTGGTTGGAAGGGACCTTAAAGCCCAATCCAGCTCCAACCCTCTGCCATGTGCAGGGCTGCCTCCTAGCAGCTCAGCTGACCAAGACCCCATCCAACCTGGTTGTGAGTGCCTCTAGGGATGGGACAGCACAGCTTCTCTGGACAGCTGTGCCAGCGCCTCACTGCCCTCTGAGTGAAATATTTCTCGCTAGCATCTAACGTAAATCTCCCCTCCTTCAGCTTAAAGGCATTCCCCCCATCCTATCACTATCTGACTATGTAAAAAGTTGTTCTCCCTCCTGTTTATGAGCTCGCTAATTATCAATCAAAAGATATTAAATCAAAAATACATTACAAATGCAAAGTGTTATAGGACAGCTTGTAAAATGATAAAGAGTTTAAAAGTAAAATGCGACTACAGAATTGTTTGCTATTTCATCAGCCCAAACCTTTCTGTTTGAACATAGAGATACCTGCAAGATAAATGTAAACCAGGTCAGTGCTTTCAAACTAAATTCAAGCTTTAAGATGGGTCATCAGTATAAAATAAATTTGCACCAGTCACACCCAGTACTATTTTTCTTAGATGCTGAATGGTATCCAGTGATAGAAAACTATGTATTGTTCAGTGCTTCGTTTTACATCTTTGCTTTTTTCCTCACAGTACAGTGCTGTGGATACAAATCCTTTATCAGTGTATGTTATGCAGCCCATCTGGAACAAAATCATTAAGGTAAGAGTCTTATTAAACAGAAATATCACACAATAATGAAAGAATTTGTTTTAAATACATGTAGTATTTTCATTTAAGGATACATACTGATCAGTAAAGCTGAAGTTAGGACATGTATATGAAAGAACCCACTGTACTGGATATATAGCTATATTTAGGATGAATATGTTTGGATTTAGAGGTGTTTTTTTTTTTTTTAGAAAAGCAAGGGTTGTATCGTTTTCTTTACCATTATGCAAAAATCATCAGTTTCTGTTACATCTTTCATTAAACAGCCTTGCAGGCATTAAAGGGTTTAAGTGGTACACATTATTTTTGTTCAGCATATGCCACCTAACAACAGCATGACTGAATCTCTGCTGTGCAAGTGATTTTATGCAAGTGCTGTCTCATTTTCTCCCCTGGGTACTTGCTCCAGGGAGCCAGACGTTTCTCTAAGAAGCTGAAAATGAGAGCAGTTACCATGATCACCATAACGATTGGGAAATGGCATCTCTTGAATGCATTATGATCTTCAGTTCTTAAATATAAAGCTGCTCACAATTAGTTTTGCTGTTGTTGGCAAAAGCAGAGGTTGGAGATCTCAATAATCGTAAACTTTATTGATCTTCAAGGAAGCAGAGACCGCTGCATCTGTCTCTGAAATGGAAATCTTTGAATTGGAGTAGACTTGAAAGGAAATGTATATGCAAGAAAATGTATGCATGTGGTCAGAATCTGCCATATTTCGATTTTACAATCCAGCTGTTGCCGATGCTCAATGTAGCAGAAAATTATAATCTCTTGCGCATTACCTCAATGTAATTTTATAAAACACTTTGTACATCCTAACTTCAGAATTAGAAAATAACTGGAGCCGATATGAAAGAAATTCCAAGATGGGAAACTGAATTCAATGATTCAATTATGAGAAATTTGTTTTCATTTCCATCATAATGTGGGGACAAACAGTGAGAGACCCCCACTCTGAGTCCCATGCAGGAGATGAGCAGAGGTTTTGCTGCATGTCTGCTCTGCGCTCTGAGGGATCCACGAGTGTGCCACTGCTGTCAGACTGAAAGAAGAGTGCCACAGAGATAAATCTCCCTTGGAGCTGAGTTCTTCTGGCAGCTGCAGAGTTTTAGAATAATAGAATCACAGAATCATAGAATGGCTTAGGTCCTCAAAGATCATCTAGTTCCAATCATCCTGCCATGAGAGTTTTCCTGGAAGGAAGGCAGTGCATTGTTTGTCATACTCACTGAGCACAGGGCAATAGGTCCTTTGAAAAGTTTGACTTCTTCAGATACCTTCAACCTCCTTGTATGCTAGCTGAGCATGATTTTGTTCAGAATAGAAACCAAAGCTGAGAACAGGGCTGAAAGTGGGAGGTAGGAGTGCAGAACCAAGGCTGTAGAGTTGCTGCCTGTAGCAGATTTTCCACCACATAAAACAACAGTATGACCTGTGTGAAACTATAGATTAACAATTAACTTTTTCTACAGGTTATTTAAAATTATTCTGATTATGCAACTGTAGACATTTCTTCTTAGAAATTATTCAATCCATTGCATGATTCTTATGCCTTTAATTAAGATTTGTGTTTTATAATAAATAACCATCACATGCTGTCTGGCAGATAATAGGCAGCATTACTTGGCTACTGCACTCTTCTTCCTGCGTTTGTATTCATGAGGAGTCACGTCTGTGTGGGAACAATAAAAGAAGGAAGTCTCAGTAGGATACACAGGTGTATGTCATCTCCACTGAAGTCAATTAACCACCTCCCCAGGTCCCTTTATGAACTTTGATTTTATTATTAGAACTGTGCATGAGTAGAATTCTTGTGGTCTCAGGTGACCTACTTAAGGAATATCTCAAGTTTGAACAGAGCCTTATAGAAATACAGGTACTTCACAATTCATTATCCAAATAGGCAATCAATTATATTAAAATATTTGTTGTTTGTATTAAGGCTTTTAGCATGAGTGACTGTGAGCCCGTTAAAACAGGCATCAGTATTTTGTAGAAGTAGGTTTCTTAAAAGGCTGAAGTATGGAATGGTTTTGCAAGAGAGCAGATGTGATTCTTCCCAGTGGAGCCTCCAGCTGTATTAATCATGTAGTGCATGGATGTGTTAGCTTTCTGCTGTCTGTTAATTAGACAGTAAAGATTCAAAGGTGTCCTTAATTAGTATACTACAGCGCTAGTGAAGTCAGGCTTTGTTTTTCCAATGTATTTGTGAAGTTATTCTTTATTACCCTTTAATTTACAATTTATGAAATAGGACAATGGTAGTGCAATACTTGACAAAAGAATAAGGGACATTGAATACAACAAAAGAGATTTTGCATCTGGAATATTTTCCAAATACACGGGCAGTTTAGGTCAGTAAAGGATTGAAACAGTGACTGTAATCAGGGGAAGGGATCTTTTCCTAAGGACAGAAGTCCTGTAACTGTTTTTCATTGCACATCTGCTAGCCAAAGGATTGTACGTACCTGTACCACTGTGCAATCCCTAAAATACAGGTTTGTATTTGTACCAAATTTGTACCAAAACCTCTATCTTAGTAAGTTTCAATAGGATGAGAGAAAATGACTTTAAGTTGCATCAGAGAAAGTTCAGGTTGGATATTAGGAAAAATTTCTTCTCAGAAAGAGCAGTGAGGCAGTGGCACAGGCTGCCCAGTGAGGTGGTGGAGTCATCATCCTGGACGCGTTCATGAACCGTGTGGATGTGGCACTGAGGGATGTGGTTAGTGGGCATGGTGAGGGTGGGCTGATGGTTGGACTGGGTGGTCTTAGGGCTTTAGTGATTTTATGGTTCTGCATCCCCTATACAGAAAGAAGGAGGCGTGGTCTGTCACTACACCCAGAGCATGCAGCTGCTTTACTCTTCCTTGGGAGTTCCCTGAGAGGAATTTCAGCAAACGTTTGCCGTCAATTGTTCTGAGGGATTTCGAATTGGGGTTTCAGAAATTCAGAATGATATAAGCATAGATCTGCGTAGCAACTGTGTGCATTACATTATGTACTTCAATTACTGTAAGATCTGACATACAGTATTTTAAAATTAGTGACAAAATCCTAGTAGTAAAGAATGCAGCTATCAGATTTAATATTTTTCCACCGTTATTAAATAAAGCAATGAAGACACATAGTTGAAAAGTATTCAGAAAATTTCATTTGAGTTTTGAGTTTACAGTGCACATTATCAGTTGTACTGAATATCTGGAAAGTTATTCCTCGGTTGTACAGTACTAGCAAAGCAAGGATCTAATCCTGATGATTAATCTGTCCAACATTCTTATTTTTATATACAATTTTTAGGATAGAGGAAATATAAAATGTGTATAAATTAGTATCTATTTATCCATCCGTTTGTTTACCTATTCCAAACAAATTAACAAGTAAGATTTCAAAACAATGTAAGTGTATTAAATTATTCTACTCCTTTTTCTACAATATTTATACTGTTTTCTAATATGTTACAGTGTTTAAGTCCATCTTCATATACATTTCCAGTCCTAAAACAGTCCAGAGGATTTGATTATAATCCTCCAGTATTTTTATATTTTGCATGTATCAGTGGCTGCTGTTTGAACAATATTTGTGCCCATATTTTCTGTCTAAAAATAATGCAGGAGCTGTGTATGCAACTTCAGAAAACATTTTGAAGCAAAAGGGCGATTTGGAAAGCGCATTACCAGAAAGTGCCCCTGTGGCAGGATAAAGAATACCTTAAAGCCACAGGAGATGAATGGTTGAAAAGGGTTAATGGGACAAAGAATTACTGGCTTAGGAGGAAGCAGAGTCTGTTTCTGCACTCCACAAAGTAAAAAGAATTAATGTAATGTTTATAATTTATAGCTAAAGATGGAGATCCTACAGAAAGTTACTGTCTGGAGAAGTAAGCGAGCTATTTGTAATACAGAGTTGTTCTGAACCTAGAAGTGTCTGATTTTGTTGCTATTCTGAGTTGGGAATTATTAGCATACTACAGAAGAGATTTCCTTGCCGCAGTTGGAAATAAGAAGCCTGACAAAACCCTGCCACGTTGATGCTGAATTGCCACGCTGGGGTGCTGCAGGCCTCTTTCGTTTATAGTATATGGAGCAATGAGAAGCTTTCCCTCGTGTTGGAGAAAACAAGGAGAGCATGTAATTGAGGAAATACAACATTTTTACATTAAGCTTTCACTGCAGTCTCAAAGATCAGACAAAAATGATGATAGGTGATGATAAATTGCTTCAGAAACAGAATTGTAAATTCAAAAATGGAAAAACATGCACAAATCTAAATATTACTGATGTTGTTTACAGGCTTCTCATCTCCTAATGAAAACACAAAACGTTTCATCAAAATAGGACTTCTAATTTGAAACCTGATTTCTTAGATTTCTCTTTTTCTCTTTAACAGATAGTGCCTTTATGGATTGCTCCAAACCTGCTCACCTTCTCTGGATTTGTCATGATTTTAGTTAACTATTTCCTAATATCTTTTTATGACTGGGACTACACTGCTTCGGGTAAATATCCTAATACTGTAATTTTTTTTTCAGAATTACAGAGTTGCTTATGTATGATATGGGGGGGAAGAGATAACTGAATCTTCCTCTCATTCCCATAATGTACATATAGTAGGGTCTGACCTCACACATGGCATTATGAATTTAGATCATTTTTATTGGAAAAAAACTTAATTTCATCCCTAAATATAGGTTTCAGCATATGCTGTTTGACTCTATGATAATATCTCATTTTATTTAAAGTGCATGCCAGGATTTTAATGAACACTCAAAGAACAACCTAACATTCTTCATAAAGTTTTCATTGGTTTCACATTTCCTAATACCTGAATCCATGCCATGAGTGCGTGAATTCCCCTTCCATTATTACATCCTTTCACTATTCTAGAACCCCCCAAAAAAATTTCTAAACAAACGTATCCTGAAATTCTCTCACTCCAAGTTCAAATCTTTATTTTCTCCTTATGAGAGTCCAAGTTGAAAGTTCTTTGGAGTTGCTCTTGAGCGTAGGCATTGTTCAGTTCTGGTCTTCTCAGATCAGTTGTTGAAAAAAAGAGCCTACAGCCAGTAGCAAGCATCTCCCAGGTAACAGGTATATAAAAATGTTTGCTTTTCTTTAAACTAGACAACCTGGGGAAAGTTTAGCACTTCAGCACTTCATGTTCCAAAATAACTGCATTTGATTTTTTAAATCACTTTTAATTTCTTATGTCTGTGGTTGGATTTCATGAGGTAGTCTTTTGTAGTATGTTTATTACAACAGTTCTGTGGGAAGAGCGATGTGCTAGCAGGTTTGGTAGAAATATAATCCTGTATGAACATCAAATTCTGAGGTGTCATGAGGCTTGGGTTGCCTATACTCATACTTCAAAATTCGCTTTTCAATCAATGAAGCTAACAATTACCAAGTTCTGTAATAGTAGAGAATCCAGCATAGAACTTTCAACAGGATAATTACATTGGGTGGAAACACACTAAACATGAAGTATTTGTGACAAAGTTTGTTCTTTTGTGTGTAGTTTGCAGGCCTGCTCTTAGCTTCACAGAAGAACAGCATCCATCATTTCTGAATTGAAAACACTCATGCAATCCAATGAATCTTTTGAATATTGTATACCAATTTCATGCACAGAAATAAAAGTCTTAATTTCCTGGACAGCTGTCTTTCATTCTGCAGTTTGAAAACGTGCAGCTAGGAGCCAGGAAGCACCGTCTTCTCTTTCCTGCTGGCAAGGCGAGGCACTGAGGGGCAGGTGGTCAGGGGCCTTGCCTCAGGTGCCAGCCTCCCCCTGCAGTCCTGGGTGCAGGGCTCACATGTGGGTGCTGGATGGGAGGCTGCACATGGATGGCTGCTGTGGCAGCCCTTACAGGGTTATAAATTAGTTAAATAGAATGCCCTTTGGAAAAAAACATTGATTTCGGAAAAGAGCAAAGGCAGCCTTGGGTTACAGACAAATGACAGAACCTTGGGTTCAGTCCAATTCAGCTTTCTTTTTTGCATTCATTAAAAGTTATCAGGCACCTTATCAAAAGGAAAAAAAAAATAATGTACTAATATCTGACCTAGTAAAAAGGGTTACCTACACTAAAAGAGTTACCTATTTTGACCTAGGCAAAAAGTCTCCTGTTTGGATTTGTATGGAAAACTGATAAACAAAACCCATATTTACACTAATAAAAGTGATAGAGCTTAAAAACTACAGTTTTCTTTTTCTTTTTTTTCTTCTTTTTTTTTTTTTTTAAAAGGATTTTTCATAAACTAGTTTTCTGATATTTCATTCAAAACATTTCACTATCTTTGACACCGGGGGCTTATCAGTGGCAACTTGTTCATGTCTATCTGTCTGTCTTGGTGGAGTGCTTTGATATCAACCACTGCTGCCCTGACTCACTGCTCAATTTTTCAGGTACCAGCCCTGGACGTGTTCCAACTTGGGTGTGGCTGTTCAGTGCTTTTACCACCTTCTGTGCTTATGCCTTAGGTAAAGTACAATGGAATGATTAATGTTTCGTATAGTTTTATCTACTGGCTTGCTAGTACTGGTTCCAAAAGAGTCATAATGGAGAGATTATTGATCTCTCTCCAAAACCGTTCTAAGTTGAAAATAAAAAATAAAAATAAAATACAGTAGAATTTAAAAAACCACCAATTTTTAAAGATACTTTTGTGCTCCTATGAGCGTAATCCTTATCTCTCTTTCTCTCTTCAAAGTGTAGATTTTTGTGAAGTTATAATATAAATAAAGATCGTTACATAGCAGCAGTTATTGTTGGGTTTTCTGAAAATCTTTGGCACACAGGAGTGACATTCTGAAAAAGTACCTGACATCTGCATTTTCAGAGATTGCTTTCAAAGTCAGGGAAAATAAAGGACAAAGCAGAGAGAAAGGAAAATGAATGTAATATTTTAATCTGAGAGACACTTCAGTGCTTATGGGCTGTGTCAGCAGGGAGGGTGTGGGCAACTCCATTAGCCTGAGCCTCTAATGGAGATGGGGTACTTTTTTTTTTTTTTTTGTCTCGTCTAAGGCTGCTTTTCTTTAATAACATATCAACATCATTTTTTGTTTTATATTCCATGTTTACTTTTACCAGTGTACCAAGATAGTATTTCTAGGTCCAGCACACCTTGCTTTGCAGTTATTTGAAGCTAAACCTCAGTGAGTTCAGATGTAGAAGTAAACTGGTGCAAGTCTCAGAGTGACATCTGCACCAGATGGATACGTTCCCCTCCAAAGCTAACTCACTCTAAAAAAGCATGCAGTACAACAGAGCTCATTTTGGGGGAACTCAGGCTGATATATTTACATGCATTGCACTGTGTTGCATAGAAGTATCATCTCTTCTGGAGCTGGTTCTCATAAGGCACTGTATTGTGCATGTAGCCATGTAGTTGTGTACCATACTTCAGATATCTGGACTAGATGTCTGTATTCTACACATGTTGAGCACTTTTAGTGTCAGGCTCATGCATGTGGAACTATCTTCACTAGCCACGCTGTTTTCCATTGTGCAGACACTTCCCTCTGTACTTTGAGTACCTTAGCATTTTACACTCATATTAGAGTTTGTGTCAGAACTACTTTCTGCAGAATTTTTGTTTTTGTTTGTACCATAAACATCAATGGGACAACAATCACTTGACATTGATAACCAGTCAGATTTCCTAAACAGCTTTACTTAATCGTTATCAGAAGCAGCAGCTTCTTTTATGTCAACTATTTTCTTTGTAACTGTGAAAAAGTTAATCAGGTAGCCATTGTTTCATAAATGGGAATTTCATGTTAGAGCTGTTGTTGTATGACATCTCAAAAAGCTCTCTCTGGATATTGAGCTTTGGAGGTTTTTACACTAGATTTTGCCAGTGAGGCCTATAGTTCCTAATACTTGGAAGGCAGGAAACATGATGCTGACAGTAAAAGCTATAATGAACTAATGTATATGTAGATTTTTGTGTCTGCTATCCAAGCCACTATATGAAATATTTAGTTTCAGATTTAATTCTCCATGGCCAAAGTTTTCCCTTTGGAAGACTGTAAATAGCCATAGTAACTAACCAAATATGCAACTTAAATCTCTCTCAGCTTCTTTTTAATGACACAGTTACTCTCTCCAAATTCCCTAACATGCTACTTTTTTCCCCTCTTTGTTAAGGTGGTTTGGTTTATTTTCCCTTTCCATAAAGGGGACTATTTTTCACTATTATTTTGAATTCTAATGCTTAAAAGTTATATAAATTTTAATAAAACTGAAGATTTGTGAACCTTCATGAGAAATAATATGAGAATTCTAAAGCAACGGAAACTTGATACAATATATGTCCATTATGGCACACAGTTATTGTCATAAATGATTTCAAACTGACACCTAAAATAGAAAATATTTTCAATACCTTGAAAAGCTAGTGAAACTGAATGAAAAAAAAGATAAGATTTTGTGAAAGTCCACTTTTACATATGCTTCACAAAGTTGCTGTATTTCTTCCCACATACATTATAATTAGAAGCAGTATGTTTCTTGACATTATTCATGTAAGACTTTTTTTAAAATTAAAATATTCCTAAAACATAAAGGCTACTGTTTCATTGTGATGTACATGTTTAGTATCTAATGTGAGTATTCCCTTGGGAAAACCTAAAATAACTTATGAATAGGCTTTAATGTGATAGAAAGCACAGCAATGACAGCAGAGAAGCAAGATCCTAGGCTACAGCAAATGAGGGCTTCCTCAAATACAACAGCTGGGGGCAGAAAAACAAAGGAAAGAAACTGCTTACCTTCCAAAGGCCTCCTGTACACAGAAATCTCCTACAAGACACCCTTGCCTCCACTGCCAAACCTTAAATGAAGTCTGGGAGCCAGGATCTACCCTTGTCACTCAGGTGCATTGCATACACCTGAGCTCCTCTGGGTTGGTCCTGCCTTCCCACCAGGTTCTCAGTCACTGGTACAGGTCATGACTAAGCATTGCCACTACAATAGACTGATTTTTTATCATCCTCATTTTTTAAAAAAAAGAACTAACCCTAAAACTGAAATCTGTCTAATCTGGGATAGGTGTTCTTGAAAAATGAAAGACCATACAGTGCTTAGATATGTTCAGATATCTGATTGCTAGCTAAGTTTCAGAAGCAACATTTAACAGACTAAAGAATTCCTGCACTTCTAACACACTATTCAGGAAACCTCAGGCTTATACGCAGTTTTCTTTCTGCACTTTTCAGTAAAATGCTGCTAACTCAGTGGCAATGTTAATGTCAATGGCTTGAGAAGGGAGCACTTTGAGATCTTTAGTTCTTAGAGCTGTGAGAACTATCTCAAAAGATTTCTATCTGAGTCGAGAATATCTCACAGCTGTGCAGGTATGACAATAGGGAGATAGTCTACATTCTGTGACAAAATGAAATTCCATGTTTTTCTGGTTTAGTTCCCTGAAATATATTTACATTAAACAAAACCCAGAGTGCTGCCAAATAATCCAGAGAAGCTGCATATGATTATAGCAGCTGTGGATTTTTGGTCCCACTTTGCAGAATTTTCCCTTCAGTCAACTTGGGGTTAATAATGCTATCAACAGCCAGTTGGCTGTGGTAACTTCCAAGTAAAATAATAATAAAAAATATGTTCTCCTAGCTGTTACACCAAGTAATTTTTAAGAATTTTTTTGTTTGCTTTTTCTGAAGAGGTTCATCCTGTGTACTGAATTTTTTCCTGCACTGAACTTTAATGAAGAAACTACTACTAAACATCCTCACCAACGGGGTTGCGTAGCAGTCTGAGGGCATGATTTGATAATAAGTCTAAGACAGGTTTTGGCTGCCAGGCCTTCCACCTCCCTGCCTTCCCCACCTCTCCTTTGTGCCACCTCCCCTGCTTTTTGTATTTCCCATAGCCAACTCTGTTCAGTGACCCAGACCTAGAAGAAAAGAAAAGGTCTAACTGTTTTTCTGTGAGCTGAGCAAGCTGCATGTCTTCCCCTGCTCAGCAGCAGGGAACTCTCAGGGTGGCTCAGGCCACAAACCGTATTGCAGAGTGAGAGCCATTACAGTACTTGGCCATCTTTCAAGCACCAGCTCCTCATAGGGAGCAGAGGAGCAGCGCTGAGCTCTGCTCCCTGTGACAGCGACAGGGCCCGAGGGAACGGCATGGAGCTGTGTCAGGGGAGGGGCTGGGGGTTAGGGAAAGGGTCTGCACCAGAGGGTGGTGGGCATGGAACGGGCTGCCCAGGGCAGTGGGCATGGCCCCGAGCTGTTGAAGTCAAAGAGTGCTCGGACAATGCTCTCAGATATAGGGTGGACCTGTGTGGAGCCAGGAGTTGGGCTCAGTGGTCCTTGTGGGTCCCTTCTAATTCGGGATAATCTGTGCTTCTATGAAATGCCTTAGTGACTCTACCCACAAGCATTCTCCGTGAAATCTCAGAATGCCCACAACAGCAACAGATGGGCAAGAAGCCAATGTGAGCACTTTTCTGCACGTTCACTGAGAAACTGTCTGCAGGGACTGACATGAAAGTGTGTTAAGGCCACTGGAGACAAATGTTTCTGGATGTGTTTCTAACGGGTGTGAGGATGTTGGCTTTTAATAGAAGAACTGAGGTAAGAACAATATTACATGAGAACTGAGGCGGTCCTAATACGCTGGTTTTGAGGAGACAATTGTGCTTCAGTTTGCTGTCAAAAGTGCATTTTTCCCAGGTACATATAGCAGTAAATTGTGTATATATATATATATGTATATAAATATATATGTAGTAAAATCTATGTGAGAATATTACTCTTCTAGTTGTGTTCTAATCCTTTGTTTCTTTTTCTTTTCCGACCCTTTCAGATTCCATAGATGGGAAACACGCTCGAAGGACTCAGTCCAGTAGTCCTCTGGGAGAACTGTTTGACCATGGGCTGGACAGCTGGGCTACCTCCATTTTTGCACTCTCTTTTTTTTCTGTCTGTTCCCGGGACAATGGGAAGACTGGAGTTTCTGTATATACAATGTATATGTATTTAAGCATTGTCTTGTTTAACTTTATGTGTTCACACTGGGAGAAATATAACACAGGAGTTCTTTTTCTTCCTTGGGGATACGATTTAAGCCAAGTGGTAAGTATTTATCATTCCTGTTTTATTTTTATTTTTTTAAGTAAGTTAGTGTTTTCATAGTATTACTGAAATAGAAGAAAATATAGCCCAAGGCAAATGTATTAGGCTAAAAGTTTGAATGTGAAATTGAATAACCCTCAAAGTAATTTAGAAAAATTTCCTGCATTTGCAAAGAAAGGACATTCTCAAGCAAATTGTCAGCACTGGGGATTCATTGCCTTGTAGGAAAAAGATGACTTGCAGCAAGCTTAGCAACTGGATGGCATGCGTGAGAATGTCATTTAACTGCCTTTGATTTGTGAAATTAACAAAAGTTGTTATGCACTCCAGAGCCTTAGGCAATTTTCCCAGCAAAACTAGGTTCTGAGGCACTGTGCAAATTAATCCAAACAGTGTTTATTAAAGTAATTACACAGGTGTACATTACTAGACCTGACCAATTCTCCTAAGTCTTACACTGAATGTGATAATATAAACAGCATCATACCTATTCAGTGAGCATTCACTGTTGTCAGGTGATTTCCACCCTTGAAAAATGTTAGATTAATTATTTGGGAATTAAGTAAACATGATTCAGAAACACGAATAATTTATCAGTCCACAGCCAGCTTGCAGCTGATTTCTTGCCCAGCTTACAGCCCTACCACAAGATGGACATCTTCACAAACACAACCAGTGAGGTCACCACTTGCTGCAGTGACCTCACTGTGCAAATGAGTGGTAGCAGTTGCAGCAGCATCACATGTTGCCAAGAGCCCTGTGCTTGGATTTTGGGGCTGGCTAATCTCTGAGATAGCCAGATAGCCAGGCTCTTGCAGCCTGAAGAGCAAACTCCCAGAATTCTTAGATTCCTGTCCCAGGCATGGGATAAAAGGTGCAGCCAACAAGACATAATCGAAAAGAAGTCTGACAAACATTCAAATATGTGTGTTAATGGAAATACAGTATTTGAATTAACGGCTGCAGATGTATTGTTGTAAACATAATCAGAATCCAGAGGTTTGAGAGCAGCTCGGAGACGGTGGTCCAGCTGTGGTGCATCTGTTTCATCTCCTAGGAAATAGGTTCTGGGAGAAGAAGTTGGCTCAGCACTAAGACATTAGGCAGCCAGCTGGTCTGTGAGTTTCTGCTGTATCTGTGCAAGGCTTCTCAGTGAAGTCCTTTCAGCCGGGGATGAATGGCTGTGCTCAAACCAATTTCACTTGTTGCTTGGATGATCACTGAAGATAAATATGTGCACATTTAAAAAGATCTTTTTGATTGCAACCTCATCAGAACTGTATGAGTGCTTAAACGTGAGAGTGGATATCCACTAATGAAGCCGTACTGTTAAATCTTCCAGTGCCTTTCAGTGACCTAGGCCCCTGCAGCAGCATTTCCCATCTGGGAAATAATGTAATAACATTTCCCCGCCTCACAGATTTGTGGTGAGGCTTAATTTCAGTAGAGTTTGTAAACTATTTTGATTATCTTGGATGCAAGGTGCTAACAAGTGTTACTTCCTCTTCCCCTTTGATGTGGAATTGCTATCCTATGTGCTTTCTTTCTAGCAACTTCTGTGATGATTAACTTATAGTCAGAATAATAAGCTTATAAATGTAAGGATTTTTTTATGCTTAATTGCACAATCATCAACAGTGCTGGTAGACTGTACTACTGAAATGTCTGTCCATTTTTCCATGTGCTAAAATCAGCTTTCATAGCTGTGATTGTGAGCAAAAACACAAGACATAAGGTGTAGATAGAGGTAGTATTTTTTACGTTAGTTCAAACCAAATATTGTGCACATCAGAAAGACTCATACGTCTTTTTTTCTGGCTGTGCTAAGTAGTCCAGTGAAAAACATTAATTCTGTAATAGACATTGCTCTGCTCTTGTTTTTCAAACTGGTCCAGCAATGTCTTATGATGGGTGCACTCTTCATAAAATCACAGTGTTATAGACTCGCTTGGGTTTGTAGAGACCTCAAAGATCATCCAGATCCAGCCCGCCCCCCGCTGCAGACAGTGTTGTCAACCACTAAATCAGGTTGCCAGTGCCTGATTCGACTTGGCCTTGAGCACCTCCAGTGACTGGATACCAAGGACACCAGCAAATGGCTAATGAGAAACAAGAAAGAAAATGCTTTCCTTGCTGCTTTGTTTTTTTTTTTTCCTCTCAACTTATCCACCAGATGTTGCCACAGTCACATTCAGAGGAAGAGGGTGAGGCAGCACTTGCAGGCTCTTTTAAGGCTGCTCCCATATTGATGATTTCCTACATGGCATTCCTAGCTGAGCTGCTGCATGAGCATGCCTCTGTGCTGTCTTAAACGTCTCTACTGGCAGTATAATGTGATTGCACTGGCATGCCAGAAATTCAAGTGGTCTGGTCCTCTGCTCCAGGTTTTAAAATGCATGGCATCCAGGAGCGTTGGACTTCATTATCATTACAAAGCTCAGGAAATAGTGCTTTTAATATAAGTGTACAGATAAGTAACTTAGAATCGTAGAATTACAGAATCATAGAATCACCAAGGTTGGAAAAGACCTCCAAGATCATGCAGTCCAACTGTCCACCTATCATCAGTATTTCCCCACTAAACCACGTCTCTTAGTACAACATCTATATAATTTCTTGAATACCTCCAGGAATGGTGACTCAATCCCCTCCCTGAGCAGCCTATTCCAGCTCCTATCCACTCTACCACTCTTTTGGAAAGGAAATTTTTCTTAATATCCAACTTGAATGGAACACTGCTGCTGAGTCAGCTTCATTGCATATAAATACGGATGGTCCTCTGACTGGATCTGCGTTAACTTGGTGTTAAAAGAGCTGGTGTACCCTGGGAAAAACTATCTCGTTACGAGTAGAGACATTTGTGGAACTTTTGCTGATCACATTTTTCCATGATTTGATGACTCATCAGAACTGGTAACCTAATTTCAATAGCTGAGCTGTAATTGGCACTCCAATTAGCTCTGTTTACAGTAAAAAGCCCTTTATGGGGAACTATGGCATGTAAACCTGAGATACAGCTTTGATAAGTCTGAAGGAGAGTCAGTTGGAGGGCTGAATGTTAGTGGGCCCAGCATCAAGGAGCAGGGCACAAGGCTGCCTTGTGCTTACTCCCCTGCAAGCAGAGAGGAGCAGCCTCTTGGCACTGTGTCATCCTGACAGTTTCTGATAGAAGCCCCTTCCAACTCAAATGATTCATTGATTCTGTGTCATATTGTTGGAAGGACCATGATGGATTCTCCTCCTGCCTGGTTCTTAAAGGAGAAGACTGTGGCATCTTTGTGAGCACTGTGAGATTTAGTGGGAGCAAGGTGATATCACGGGTAGAGGGGAAAGCCCACATCCTGCATCATATCTCTTCTTTCTGAACCACTTGATTATGATTTCACTCAAATGCTACTTGGTTAATTAATCCCTCAGTGTGTTTTGTTGTTCGCCTGCCACATACCATGTGTCTAAATGCAAAATGAGCTTTTTTAACACACATAAGAAACTGTGTTTATAAGCTAATTATGCAAACCAACTATTTCTTGAAAGAATAGATGTTGGGAAAAAAAAAGGAAAATTGAAAAATTGCACATCATACTAAAGCTAAAAAGTGGAATCACTTGTGGGAAATCATTAATTTGTATTATTTTAGGAAAATACCATATTTACTTTCAGTGTAAAACATGCGTTTATGTGACGTCCAGATGTCACTCCCTAGACGTTCAGTGTGAGTAGTGTGTTAATAGAAAGTATTCCAAGGCATGAACAATTAATATTGGTGTAATATGCTAGTGACACTGAATATTACACTACAGTTCATGTCATTTTTTTTGTGGAATCATAAAAATTTATAAGCGTATCCAGTGTAGTTTCAACAAAGATGAGAAAATGTTTGAATTTCTTTTCTGTATAATTCAGTATACCCAATGAGCCTGTATGCAAAACACACTAACCTACAAATTAATGCCATCTGTTTTCAGATTTCTATCTCCATTATGTGCTATTGCCTCCTCTTAAATGAGATCTTGACAAACCTGGAATTGGCCTCATCAGAAGCCACAGAACCCAATACTGTATATGTCTGATGCTCACTTGCAATACAATCTTTACTTCTATTTTTTAGTTTGGACTTCTCATTTTATGAAAGTTTGTAATTATGTTTATTTTCTCGTGACTAGCTTTATATATGAAAAGTACTAAGTCCAATCAGTAAAAAGCTATCTGTCTTTTCTTAGGTAGAATTAGACAGTTGCACTTGGGAGCACTGCTGCACGTTTTAATTATTATTTTTTTTTTACCATCAAGTGTTTTTTAAGATAGCCTAAAATATATACAGCTTTTTAGCATACTTGGTTTCTGTCTAATAATTTTGACAGTCTTCAATTTCTGCTAGCACAGCTTAGACCAAGGGACACAGCCTTCTCATCGCCCAGCTTTCTAAAAGAAGACTTGGAGAGTGCTGCAATTAATTCACAGCAGTTATTCCTACTGATTCCAGTGATAGCAGGGGCTTGGTTACAATTCTCTAGAAACCAAAATACCAAAGAATTGAAGCCAAAGAGTGTTTCTCCTACACAACATCTGTTAAATGAGAGACAACCTCAGCCTGGGAGCGCTGAATCCCCCAATCCCAGGGCGGGGGATTCCCCATACGGCACGTTGCCTCAGCGCTCCCGTTCCTAGAGGTGTGCTGACATCTGACAGTGATACCCGTGAGTGTTCTGCCAAAAATACTGACTGTAATAGCGGATAATACCGAAGCTCCTCTTTTATTGCTCGCCAAAAATATCTGTTCAGAGTGCAACGTGTGAGGGTAAATTCAGGCTCTGTCAAAACCAGCTGGAGTTTTGCCCTCAAATCTGATGGAGCTAAGAGTTCATCTGTCACGTCTTACGGATAACATAATGCAGTCTCCTCAGGGAGCCAAATGTTACCTCTGTTGTAGTGGGTTGTAAAACCCATTATATACATCCTTCATTTAGACCAATATTTCTCAGAGTCCTAAAACATGACTTTTGCTCTTGTTCCTGCTCTTCTCCTTTTGATTCTCACGCAGGCAATTGCGCATGCAGTCCTAAGATGCCCCATTCAATAACATTCTTTAAAATCTGTGTCATGATAGGGCAAGAGCCTTGAATTTAGATACAGAGAAGTGAATGAAGTCAAATATAGTGGTATCTAACAAAAAAAAAAAACAAGCTAAGCAAAAAGATAGTAAAATCTATCATATGGTAAGGCTGGAAAATTTTTGTGATCCCAGAGTGAGAAGCTGTACTGAATTGAAAAAATAGAAGTTATCATGTTACCTGGGAATAAATAAATGAATATCTAGTCTCCTCACCGGCACTACAAGTAATGTGACTCTTTGAATTTTCATAATTCACTGTTAATCATGGTCCAGAACAGTTCAGGGAACTGAACCAGACAGCACAAACTTAGCAGTGGTTGGCAGGGCTGCTGGCAGCCAGCACTAGGTGGAGAGCAGGGCTGTATTTCTGTTTATGCTGAGATGGTAAGCAAAATTCTGTGCCCTTAGGAGGAAAGAATTAAAAATATGTTATCTTTTTTTTCTGTAGGTGTTAATAACAGCATATCTGCTCACCGGCATTGTTGGTGTGGAAGTTTGGCAGAAGCCTTTCCTGTTTGGTTATTACATTACAGATGCGTTAGTAATCTTGCTTATAGGTAAGTGCCTGGATCCATGGAGAACTTCATTGGTATTTAATTCCTTTGATTAGATAATTCCTTATTTTGCCTATAAATTTCATTTTCCTTTTGTAAGCGTTGGCTAGTCCCAAGCTGACATGAATAGAGGTGATTAATAGGAGTATTACTGGTAAACTTCAGCTGGCAGACCACTCTGGAAACATTTTTCCTCACTGAATTCATATCTGTTGTATACAAATAACACAAAAATTGTTCCTTAGTTACACATGCAGATCAATGTGCTTTACTGACTGTTTTCAAACACTCACGAACTTCTAATATCAGTCAGGTAAAATGTTGTTCACGTGTGGTAAAAGATAAGTAGTTCGGCCTGCAGCACACTGTGGTCCAAAACATCACGGATAGAAAGAAGAAAGGTATTATTTAAATAATGATAGGAGGCACAGATCTAGATGGTTTCTAAGCTCTGTTTTTAGAATTGCCCTCAGACCAGAAGTACACATTTTTCATACGCAGCAGAGACCAGTGTGCTCATTGCCTTACCCTGTCAATGTATCTTGAAGTAAGCAGAGAGCACTTCCAGCTGCTACAGCTAGATTAAGAGTTACATTGCAATGAGCTAGAACAGCGGTCTTAGATACAAAGGTGTGCGTGTGGAATGCTTCAATGTGTTGAAAGGTGACAACATCAGCATATGTATTTTTCCAGGATTTCTATAAGAACTTACGTGTAATGACAAGAGGGTGCAAAACAAAGGGTTTGGCACAGGCAAGACAGACAGAAATTCATTTGGGCCTTGAACCAGATAGAGGACTTGAGTAGGCTATCATCCAGCTCCAGCTTCAGCCAGGGGCTGCCAGAGTGCTCCTGGGGTGCTTCTAAACCTGCTGCATTTGCACAGCTTTGTGTTGTCACATCTACAGTTGCAGCATCTACAACTGACCCCTATGTGACTGAGGTTGAGCGATCTTTTTATTTGTCAGGGTTGTTTTGTGAGCGCAGAGAAAAAGGAAGAAAGGAAAGGGCAAAAATAGCGGCTGCCCTTTTGGTAGGCAATGCAAGGATCAGTCTCGCTGTGTGCAGTGAGGAAATGCCCTCTGGTGGGAAGAGGGAGCTCTGTGTGCTCTGGGAGCCATGCTACAGAGCCAGAGATGGGTGCTGGCTTTTGACTGAGCCATGCTGCTAGGGTCTGCAAGTGCAGAGCTCCATCCACACTACCTACATTATTTCTGCTCCTCTTGTCAAGGCACATGACAGCTGCCTCAGTGAGGAGCTGGATGCACTTGAGAAGTCATGGGTGAAGGTTTAACTCAAACTAGTATTAGTACAATGTATTAGGAAGATTTGTGCTAGGAAAGCACATCAGCATGACAAAATCCACAGAACTGAACATCTTTTTTCATATTCTACTGCAAAGCGAAGTTTGATGGAATGTTGCTTTAGATTTAGGAAGAAGCGCTGCTTCTGTCTAGTGTTGCATGGCTGGATTCATAAGCAGGGAGCTGAGTACTTCTTCCATCATTGTCCCAAGCAGAGGAGACATAACTGAGAGCCAAAACATTTCTTTGAAAATATTGTTTCTTGCACTGTGTCTATAATGCCATTAGCACAGCAACTTTTGCAGCTCAATTATACCTTTAATAAAGGTGTAAAGTATGTAATACTTTGTATTATTCTGATCCAGAAAACACATCAGCTTTGTCACAGGTATGAATCCCAGTTCAACAACAGTGTTTAAAGTGTTTTACCACTGGATAAACTGTGTGCTGTAAATCTGGATATATAAAGTTTTTAGAAGCTTGCAGTAAATCCCAGGACCACATTGTGCCTACTGAAAAAGCATTGACATAGCCCACACCGAGGGCAGAGCACACCTTGCTCGGCCAGACCTGTTTGTCTCAGGTCACCTCCCTGCAGCACGCTCAGCTCACTGCCTCTGTGGCCACTCAAAACCCAGAGCAATGCAATAGGGCCTCCTCTGCTTTTTATGAGTTTGTTTCCCAGAACCCTGAGAGGAGCCTTTAAGCCCTAACTGCTATCCTTAACCATCTGATGGCATTTAAGAGTCACCAGTGCTCACTCTAACAATAGACCTGCACGTCTGCTTCATCAATACTTGGCCAAGAGCATGCCTGCAGTTTTGTGCTTTTACTGTTCTGTACACAACGGGAGTTCAACTGCTGAGCTGTCACTTTTCTGAGCGCAGCTGGGCTTTAGCTAGTACCTTTTATAGTGGGAAGAAATCCAAACAAGAAGCACAAGAGTGGAGTTTTCAGATGTGCTTCCTGGAGTTTCTCAGACAAAAAGGAAAAAAAAGAAGAGCCCACATATAACCTGAGGATGAACTCCACTTCAAGCACATCCTCAGTGGAAGCTGTGGTATCACCAGGTGACATTCACTCCCCCAAAATGCAATTTTTATCAGGTGCCAGAACACAAAAAGATATACATAAAAACCACAGTGATACCGATGTTTAGATTAGAAGCTTTATGAAAACCTCCTAAGAGAGAGCTTTACATATGTCCCTGGGAACTGTCTAGCACACAGTGAACACCTGTAGGAAGGTCAGCACTTGGGCTGCTGAAAAGTGCCCTCGGAGGCCTTCCTTGTGAAGCTGAGAAACTTCTGCAGAGTGTTCTGTGGAAATCCTGCTACCCAGTGAATAGGAACGTAGTTTTTGCAGGCAGTGAATGCAATTCCATCCTGAAGCTCCTGTCCTTATGCCCCTAATACACACCCAGCTGAGCACCAAACAAAATAAAAAAGGCTGTTCTCCACTGCCAGAGCCTTCTGGACAGAAATACCTTTGTTTTCCTGCCTTCTGGACAGAAATACCTTTGTTTTTTTCCCCTCTTAGCATGAAAGTAGCTAGACCTTTCTAAAGTTATGTGCCTGTGTGCTCAGCTGGAACTAATTACTTCTGCTCTCAGCAAAGCTTTTGTGGATGACACTCCAAAAGCCCCACTGGGATTTAACCACAACTGTCCCATAGCATTATCTGGCTAACGAGGGTCTCTTCAAAGGGCACCACTGGGGTGAGACCCATCATTTATTTTCACCCCTCCAGGATGCCCCAAATACCAGGCATTCCCTGTCACTGCCTTATCAGGTTGAGAGCCATGGAAAATATTTACAATAAGCATTTTAAAACAATCAGTTTGCTACATGCAGTCTAGTACCAAAAATGATGCCAAAAGATGATATAGACTTCATACAAAGATTTTAATTGACAGATAAACGTCAATAGTTTAAGGAGCAGCATTACTAATTGATTATGGTTTCTGTCTCACATTGCAATTACATGACCTATGATAGGGTGCATGAAGATTTTCATACTCAAGACACACATACTAGCTCTCTGTGGAATAGATTTTATAATGTGCAATAAAATTTGAGCTCAGGCTGCAATCTTCTCCTCACTGGAAACATCCATGTAACTGTTTTCCTTTACTTGACTGTTTATTTCCAGGCAACTTACAGGAAATGTCTTTCAACCTATTAAATTTGTTCAGAATTGAACAGGCAAAGTGTTATCAGTCATATCAGCTTCATTCCTTAGGGGGCCAGGTTGGAAAAACTACTCCTAGATGCACAGAAAGGTTCCTACTCCTCCTCAGCATTAATTGCCGTTGCAGAACAATGCTTTGTGGTTGAAAGATAACCTGAGCATAGAGTGGATATGTTGTGCTTCATTGGCATGTGGCACACGGTGCTGGAAGTTCTGCCATCCAAACCCAGGGGCACATTTGAGTCTGCTCTATCTGGTGAGCAGCAGTGCCCAGATCTGGCTCGTGAAGCTTGTGGCAAAGCTGACACAAATTTTCAAAGTACAGGTTTGAACATGAAATGTTCAGCGGAGTACTAACAGCTGTCATAGATCAGAAACTTGAATTTTCTCTTAGAGGTGGAGCCAAAGGATTCAGAATTTTTTCCTACAATGTGTACTGGATTGGGTCCTGTACTCTGCAAGGAGTGTGTGTGCCTTGAGGTTGCTCATTTCTCTGAGCTACTTAAGTACATGAAATAGGGAATAAGTGCATAAAATAAAACACATTAGTAGCAAAAAAACTAATGATCAGACCAAACTGCATTTAGAACATGCCAAGTATTTGAATTCTGTAATACCGAGAAAGCACAGTTATTTACCTAAAGCAGTTCTTAAACAACGTCCTATACTGTATGGATTGAAGGAGGACAGAGAAGTCCATACAGCTGGAATTATACAACAGTCTGCTCCTTATTCCACGTTACAAAATTTTAGAAGGCCGTGGTCAAACAGCCATCATCTGAAACGCACATTTCTTTAGTTGAGTTTTTTTGGTCCAAGTCAGTGTTACAGTTAAAACATACCTGATATTTTATTCATTTGAATGTATCTCCAAGTCCTGCAGGCCAACCCTTAACAGGCATTTATTCCATTCAGTAGATCTGCATCACAGCAGACAGGCAGGTTTCTTCTGGCTGGAGCAATCTGGACATGGCCCTCTACCTCTTCTCTGGGGCATGGTTGCAAGTGAGGCACCTTGCTTTCCCATGGAAAACTGATGATGTTGGGAGCCTTCATAGTAGTGCAAGGCACTGATCACAAAGACAACTTAAATGCACTTCTGATGGTGGAAGGAATTTTTCTTTGTTACATACATTAATTGTGTATTTTTTTCTGCTTCATGCCAATAAGTCATTCTCCACTGATTTTCTATAGTTCCCACTGCAAAGTAGCTGATCATTCTGCCTCACTTTTAATTAAGTGACATTAAATGGACAATTAAGTGATTAAATGCTCAGTTATATGTTTTCTAAATGCTATCTATCCTACAGGCCCTGACTAGTCTTGTTTAAAAGTGTAGTTAACATGAGTTGGGTTCTATTGCTCTGTCACAAATTTGCCATTTATTAAGGCATTGCTGTGACAGATGTACAAGGTTATATTGAAGAAAAGGGAGTGAAATACTCATATGTCACTCCAGGTCTACATAAAATGCACTGAAGTTCATATCTGGAGTAACCCATCCAAAATAGCCACAATAACCCAGAAAACAAGAGCTCTGGGTGTTGGTGGCAGAATTACACCCTGAAACTCTGGGGTGAACCCTGAACCTCCGATCAGTGGTGTTGATCAGTGGTGTTGATTCCATGATGGTGATTGTAACAGTGGCGTGGTTTCATTTCACAGGCAATGAGAGCCCCAAAAGGGAAGTCACGCAAGGGAACTCACCTGGCAGGGACCTTCTGGTGGCCAGCCTTGAGTTTTCAACTGAGGGCACTACTCCTCAGGTGCTTGATTCTTGCTGTATGCTGAAAAAGAAACTTAAACATCCATGCTTTTAAACAAGACTACATCAAAGCAGCAACTGCATCCAAAATCTAATTTCTCAGCCTATACTAAAGCCCTCCAAATACTAATTGTTACCTTGTAGCTCAGTTCAAAGAGATTAATGCACTGTGTTCTAAGACTTTGAAAATAAGCTATAAAATCAGTAAGCATGACAAATGCATCCCTTCACTGCTTTATACTCAGTGTCTTAGATGCTAAACATCCCAAACTTACATTATTTTTGCATGAACGCAGTACTCATGTTTACACAGTGCTCTTAATCATGTAAAATCCTTTGAGAGTGTGTAGGCATGTCCAGGTTTATTTTTCATCTGTCCTTAAATTACTTAATACATTCTGAATTTACAGGCTCAATTCAGTCTGAAAATTATAAGTTTAAGAGTTTTCTTCACTTACTCAGTGGTTATGAGATTACAATTTTATATAATAGTAAAATGTAATTTTATAGTAGACTGGACAACTGAACATGCAGTAATCCGCGTGCACAACCAATTATGAGTTTTCTTCCCAGGAAATGCTTGGGAAAGCCACACAGTTCCACAAAAAGCTGCTGTTCCTGCTGGAAATGTTCCTGAATGTTCACCTTTTAATGAAGCTGGCTTTCAGGCACTGTTCAGAGTGCTAAGATATGTTTTATAGATCTGGCTGCTCTAAATGTGGAAGATGTTTGGAAAAAAATTGTGGAAAAATTTAAAGAATTTTTCAAGCTTACACTGAGGCCCAAATATTTTCAATCTTAATTTTTATTTTTTTTTCTAAAAAGGAAGTACTTGCTCTCCCATTCTTTTGAAACAAGCATTGTCTATGATGAAGAATAAGATAATGAAGAATAAGGGAGGAAGGTGATGGCATTTAAATTGTAGGTTGAAACGCAACTTCAGCAGTTAAAGTGTTGATTTTTACTCAGTAGAACCTCTGCAATATGCGAAGGAAAAGGTCTGTGCAGGCCTTTTCACTGAGGAGGAGGTTTCATTGCTCCAGGAACTCTGTTTCTGGGGGAGGACAGAGGGAATGGTAGGTACCCACCTGAAGACTTTGTGAGGAAATAGGCATGGAGAGAATAAGCAGCTAAGATACCTTTTCCTTTGAAGCAGTGTATTCCATTAAAAATATTGTCCTAGGCGTTCTGGCTGCCTACTTAGAGTTACTTTATTTAGCATTGCTTAAAATCTCTGTAGTTGGGTGAATTCAGGAACCTGGTTACCTGAGGCAGGCTAGGTCTTTTTGCTGGTTACTGTAAGAGCATTTTGTAGAGCTGACAGCAGTGCCAGCTGCCTGTTTCTGGACTCATCCTTCCTTTCACTACAACAAGCAAGTCACCCAAGTGGCTGCACTGTACCATGGTGAGATAAGCCTTGCAGTCTTCATGCCATCAGGAGGTTTTGGGGCATGCTTTAAGATGCCTTCATGTAAATGAACTTAAATACGTCACTGCCGTCTGCCATTACTGCCAGATTAACGGTGGACAAATGTACTGCACTGTCCATCTCTTGCTGTTTTGTTGTGTTTTTTTTTCTTCTGTTTTTGTTTTTCATTTACTCAGAAGTATAACACAACTAACATCTTAGCAGTTTTGGAACAGAATTTGAAAGAAGCAAATGAAAACTGAAGTTGTCACTAGAACTGATAGGAATTATCTTTTTGGCCTTTTCACACATATATAAGTATGCGTGTGCTTGAATACATAACTGTCTGTATGCTTATAGATATATAAATCTCTATACACATCTTTGCTTACATTTGGAATACAAGATATGCCTTTATTTCTGACATATCTGTAGTCCTGAATGCACTGTTATTGGGATTTGGGTTGGGTTTTTTTGGTAGTTGCTGTTTTTTAGTATGGACAAAATAATTCCTGATAAAGAGCTTTGCAAATGCTTATTTCTCTGAAAAGTGAGGCAAGATATTGAAAGGCTCAGGACTGAGCATGGGATTGTGCCTAAATCCCAGGATTTGGGCTTGATGCCCAGCGTGACACAAGAATTCCCTGTGTGTATCTGTGCCACCCATCTGTGCTTTGTATTTCTGCCCTCAGAGCAAGAGCTGTTTTCTTACCTTTCGGGTTCAGGATTTAAATTAGCTGGGGAAGATATTAAAGGTAAAACTGAAAAAATACAGTGATATTTTTAACAAGCATGTGGGAGTTGGACTCAACGATCTCTAGAGGTCCCTTCCAACCCCTACAATCCTGTGAATCTGTGAATTGTCTGTAGCGTGTTAAAAACTTCTAATGCACTAAGCTTGACTTTGTTACAATTTTAAAATAAAATAGGCTATTAAAAAAAAAAAGAAGAAGAAAGCACCAATGCCATCCCTTGGGCATTGCAGACCTGGCCCAGAGCCTGAGGGACAGTGTGGTGGTGGCTTTCCAGGCTGCACCTTTTGTTCCCTGGACCAGCAGGGAATGGCAGCAATGCGGAAGCAGTAATTTAGCTCTCAGGCACAAAGGGCTTCTTAATGCCAATTAAAAAGCAGACTTAATGAGTACCAAAAGCAGCCCCCTAGCCAGGCCTCCCTAGCTAAAAGACGATGGGGGAGAGCAATGTGTTGTAGAAAATGATGGAATTTTGAAAATCCTGTAAGAAAGAGGGGAACATCCTTTGTCTTCCCTACTGCATCCTCTGTGCTCAGTTTGTTAAAGGAAAGGTGTCTAAAAATACAGAGGAGTGACTGCTATAACTGTCCCAGTCCAAAAGTGACTTTCAGCTATAGCTTGGGGATTGTTTGTGGTCAGTGTGTTATTTCTAACTAAAATGGCACTTCATAAAAATAACAAATTGCTGGCAACCATTGGGCTTTGAATTCTATTTCTAGTTCCAGTCTCTATTTCTGTTCCTCTTGGTTGCTTTTCTCCTAACAAATCAAACTTCAGGATTGCAGCAGGAAATTTAGATTTAACCTCAAGAGTCAATGTTTTGTCTCATGTCTGCTCTAATGTGATGCAGATGTTGGAACTGCTGTACGTTACTCAAGCTTTTATTGAACCAGCCCTCCTTGCCTAATAGAAAACATAGATAACTGCAGTTGCACATGAAGCACAGATCATTCTGAAGGTACTAAGCTTGCAAATTTTGTAAATACATTTACAAAATACTTGAGCTGTTACTTCAGTTGCACAGCCTTCAGCTGTGTGATACAGAGATTCCTCCATGGCAAAGAAGCAGAGCTCTTCATCTTATCTGTTTTAAGAAGCAACAAGAAGTAAACACATGAAAATGCAATACCTGAAATGACTTGTGGGCTGGATATTCTTTTTCCAATTCTCTGTTTCTTCCTCTTTAAAAGATAATCGAAAAGACCGCAGAAATAGAATATCTATTGTATCCCTTTTTATTTGTTTTCCAGCAATCCTGATCTCCACTATCCCTGCACTTTTAGTTTTCCTTCTCCTGCGTTGCCGCTCTGGCCATGCTAAGACTTAGGTACGTCTTTGATGAGGGCTGAATGCTAAACACTGACATTTCTTGAGATTCCACTGTTCCACGCTGACCCTGGTGCTAAGTAATTTGAAATGGTTCTTTCCTGTGCTCGTTCCTGCTGCCTTGTAATTTGCAGTATTTCTAATAATGAGATAAAAGTATGTTGTACTGACTGTGCATGTGAGATTTTAAGGGCAAATCAAAAAGTTTACAAAATCTGTGTTATTCTTCCCCCTACAAAATATTAATTATGTGTGCATTTATTGCTCCCTTGGTGATCTTCAAGTATTATGTTCTAGAAGCCAGGCAGAAATATATATGCTGCTGAGAGCCATCTCTGAGCAACAAACTGACCAGGCAGAGGTACTTGATACAGGAAAACTAAAACCAAAGAGCTCTGAGAAAATGGATATCACAGAGTAAAGAAGGGCATACATGCTCACCTAGTTAGGCTGACTAGTGCTGCTGCTTTTTAAAAGCACTTGAATGCTCACTTCTTGCTGGAGTCCTTCTCTGCCCCTTGGACGAATGCATTCTGTATGGGGGGTGTTGCACAGGGCACCACGCAGGTCCTCAGCCAGCTCCTGGGTCCTTGGCAGAAGCAAGACACAGAGATACAGAGTTAACAAAGGCAAATTCCTTGTCCTTTATTGGTTAGAGCTGAGCTCCAGAAAGGTCACAGCTGTATTTAAAAAAAAAAAAACAACTCATCAAAATGATGGCTATATCATGAAAATTAATTCACTTACGCCATTGTCTCAGCAAAGCCTCACATTAATTGAATCTCAGCATATTGGACTATAAACCTATTATTTCCCCACTAATGTGCGCAGCGCTGTTGAAGATTAATTATCCTTATATATTCCATTGGAAAGCTTTTGGTGTCAGACTTGTCTCTCTCTACATGAACAGAGAGCAGCTCATGCAAAATGGGGCCGTGATCTTTCTTGGATCCTGCAGAGGAACCTGCATTGCACACAATTGATTGTACTGACTCGTGGCATCACATTTTAAAAATCTTCCAGCTTTTGTCACTCATTGCACAAGAAAATCTGTATCAGCAACTACTTCTAGCAGCTAACTTTTGGAAAAATAAGGAAGGTTATGTTATTGCCTAGAGCCTTTGAATTTCATTTGCATCCTGTGATGAGTACTAGAATACCAAGTCATTTCTGCAATGGCTCATTGGCTCTCTTGTCATATGAGAGACTGTGGGATTGTCAACCTGGCATGACTGTAAATCAGTGCATATCAATCTCTCTTTTCTTCCAGGCTTCAGTTTACTTCTTTCATTTCCACAGACACTATACAACATCCACAGGTAAGTGAATTAACATTAAATAAGTTCCACACTCCCCCTTCCCCGCATTTAATTGTGTATTTAATGGTTTTGTTACATGAGAAATATATGTAGACTTTCAGCCAGCTGTCCTAAGATGGTACAGCAGCTTTTCTTTTCAGTCCAGCTTTCAGCATCTGACTGGCTTCTTTCCCATGTCTGTAGCCTCTCTAGTTTCCCTTTCACTTGCCATTCCTCAGGCAGTCTCACACTGTTCCTGGATGGCCAAACAATGAATGCCCTCCAGATATAAACTGTGTTTTATTTGCAGTCAAATGTGATTCCTGACTTATACCCGCTTTAAGCAAAATTATGTCGCTGATCATCTCCACTGCATAAAGAGTTTATTGTCTTTCAGATCCTCCTGTAAAACTCCTCTCTGTATGAAAGCTGTAGATAATTGCCATCAGATATGGGCTAGGCAGGTGGCAAGCTGTGATTACATCTAAGAGTTGGCTTGCTGCACCTAGTGATTTCATACACAGCTCGCTTATACTCCAGTGGCCTATTTTTATTAATGCTGTCTGCCTTCCTCTAGTATTTGCTAGCTCACTTCCCTCACCTGTCACATTGGGTCTCTCAGAACCCACATTTCCTGGAGGAGGGACTGTCACTTCCTATCTTAAGGAATTAGTGGCAATGAATATTAGCGTGTCAATTTTGGAGAGACTCTAAGACAGTAATGCAGAGCTCCTAAGAGGTCCTCACCTCATTGCAGCCTGCCCCCAGTGAAGAGCTGTGGGCAGGAGGGGCTTTACATCAGGGAGGGCTAGGAGGAGGAGGGCAGCACCATGTTCTTTCCACTCATTTCGGGACTTTTGCTTAGCATTTGCCTCCTCATGTCATCATCTGACGTAGGCCTTTTGGCAAGTTTTATCATTCCTCTAAGCAGAAGAGCACCTAATTCTAAACATCCAGCTGGAGTTGCTTGAAGGATGCACACACAAGCTATGTGCTAGTGAGGAATTTGTGCTTTCCAGTAATTCTCTCTCTCTCCATCTTGCTGTCTGTTCTCAGTCATTATTTTATCAGAAGACTGTTCTTTTTAGGACTGAAGAAAGTATTTATTGGCTTTTTGTCTAGCTGCTTTTATAAACACAGATAGTCAGAGATTTTAAACAGGACATTTCCCAGTACACTTCAAACACAGAATTGCACATGTGAAATCTGTGTATGAAGAAATAGGTTAATGATAGTGAATTTTAGTACATTGAAGCTCCTACTGCTTTTATAACCTCTCAGTGAGTTTGCCTGAGTGAGAATGCAAGCCAGATGCAAAGGGTACTGATGCTACATTTACCGTTTTCCCAGCTGACAGAAAATACAATCCTTCGTTACCTTTATTTAGTACTATCTCTAAAAAGCAGCTTAAAACATCCAAGAAGAAAAACAAATAATGCATCACAAATTTTCCATTACTTTAGGTACCAAAAAAATGTACCCCCTACCTTTAGGCTGTACTTTGCCATTGCTGCAGGATTGTCCAGCACGTCTCCTCTCAATCCAAGTAACAGCAATACCTGCCAGCCACGTGCTCAGCTGTGTTGTCTCTGTATTGGCTGAAGTCATTTCCTGTCTTATATTAGAAAGTTAATCATCTAAAAATACACGTTTTGAGTTCACAGTAAGTTTGCATGCTGTGCATTTGATGACACCGGAGCTACTACAGCTCACTGTGTACAAGCCAAGGGGTCCACTGCCAGACAATGATGAGAGAGGGGAGCTGACCAGAAGCTATGTGAATAAAACAGCATCATTTTAGTCCAGAAATATGTTTCTTTGATATCCTACCCTTTCTCTTTAAAAGCTTAGGTACCTAACACGTTTGTACAAGTAGTTGTTTTGCAAGACGAATTCTTGGGCTGAGTTCAGGCTGGAGTTATGGAACAGATACATTTTCTTACTCCATAAAATCATTGTATTTATTTGCAGAGCACATTTAAGGAAAACACTGAAGAATGATTCTTTGTATGAAGGACTCCTACCTCTTGTGTCACCTCTGTTGCTCTTCATGCTTCTTACAGTCTGGGTGGTTTTATCTCCAGGCAACATATTAGCAAAGCAGCCAAGATTGTTTTTATGGATGGTTGGGGTTACTTTCTCAAATGTTATTGTAAGTATGTTTGTGGTGATGGTATTATTTAGAGACGGCTTTGTGTCAGCAAAACTTCTATTTTTATGTGAATAAACAGAAGGAGCAGAAACTGTAGTTAAAATTCAGCAGAATCGCCCACACTACTCCTCTTCCTCTGTGCTACGCTCCTTCTTACAAAAACACATCACAGCACTTGGCTGGGCTGGGGAGCTCACAGTGCTGCAGCATTTATTTTACCACAGAAGAACATTTTGATGAAGGCTTTTCCCCTGCCCTTCACCTCAGGCTTTTATGAACAACCCAGGGAAGCTTTAGATCCAGAAACACAGGACATTCAGAATCAAAGTACAGTAAAGCTGAATGCAGGCACAGATTTAGCAGCGAGAGCAGGGCTTGTCTGCAGCCTTCCCCTGCTGTTCTGCCTGTTAGCGCGCGCTACACACAGATCAGATGGTCCTGCATCTCCTCTTCACTGCTCAGAATAAGGCCATGCTGCAGACAGCAGCTTTTAGGGAAAGACACAAAGTGATGCAGGAGCACAGTGATGGCTCTGCACCCAAGGACTTCCTTTCTCAAGCCATATCAACGCTGTTTCCTGTTTCCCCCTTTTAATGACCGTGAGGCAACATAAACCGTGACCGTGAGCGTGAGCACCTCCCCTACGAAGACAGGCTGAGGGAGCTGGGCTCGTTCAGCCTGGGGAAAAGAAGGCTGCAGGGTGACCTCATTGCAGCTTTTCAGTACCTAAAGGGAGCCTATAAACAGGAGAGGAATCAACTCTTTGAAAGGGTAGATAATAGCAGGACAAGGGGAAATGGTTTTAAGTTGAGGGAGGGAAGATTTAGGTTGGATGTCAGAGGGAAGTTTTTTACAGAGAGAGTGGTGAGGTGCTGGAACAGGCTGCCCAGAGAGGTTGTGGATGCCCCATCCCTGGAGGTGTTCAAGGCCAGGTTGGATGGGGCCCTGGGCAGCCTGGTCTAGTATTAAATGGGGAGGTTGGTGGCCCTGCATGTAGCAGGGGGGTTGGAGATTCATGATCCTTGATGTCCCTTCCAACCCTGGCCACCCTGTGATTCTGTGATTCTGTGATAAACCATAGCAAAGTAATAGTGTGGGCAGCCAGGCACAGTCAGTAGTGGGGCCATAGCAGGTAACAAAGGGCCAAAGCCTCATGCCTCTCTTCCTGCCTGGAGAGCAGTAGCCAATAGAAAGGTGTTCCTCTAGCTAGCACTAAAATATCCTAAAGCATTGCACCAGTTGACTTGTTAGGATGGCAATCTGCAACAGCATGTCTGAGCAACACTGCATCCTATTTAAAAAGTGGGAGTCTCAAAGTGCCTTGTGTTGGGAGAGAGAGCTTTGAGAATATGGGAATTTTCAAAGGGAAAGCAGCACTCTTCTAGGAACTGTATCAAGGGATGGGAAAAAATCTTAACTGTGCTCCTTGGTAAATGCCTTCTACAAATGTACATTCCTGAGGGTCAAAGACAACTCCATCGTAAGGAATCAGTTCCATAGAAGTCACAGAATCACAGGGGTTGGAAGCAGTAGCTTTGCCATAGACTGCAGTTTACAAGGCATTGAGTGCAGCGCATTGAATGTGAGGCCTTGTTTTTCCTTGAACCAAGGCATCTACTGTGGTACGAGAGGCCTACAGGAATTAAAAATGTATGTATGTTAGTTGAAATGCATAACATTTAAAAAGCGGGCATAAAAAATGTATGTGTATTAGTTGTAATCTTTAACATTTAAAAGCAAAAGCCGGGCCCCCATTTCCTCTCACTTCCCCCAGCTCCTCACTCCCTGCAGCAGGGGAGGTTGTCATGGCAACGTGCATCTTCCCCCAGCCTGACAGGCCGACTTGTCCTTGTCTGCTCTGCACATACCTGTGTGATGGCCTCCCCCAAGAAGGCAGGTGAAAGGCATCCAGCCCATTTTGAGAGATGGGGCATTCCCTGCATTTTTGGTTAAACAGAGGCAGAAGGACCTGGAAAGGAAAGCTACTGGCCTGGCAGAGGGGCGAGAGAGGTTCTGCAACCCTGCCAGGCACTAAGCTTGCATTGCTCCAAATACTCACTGTAAATCTTCATGAAGTATTGAGTAATATACTTAACAAGGTGTAATAATGATTTAAAACAATGTGAAATCCAACCCTGGGACAGGTGCAATTATTCAGCCAGAAATTATAGCCTATGTTCATGAATTGGAGAGATTGCTTTAGCAACGTCTGGAACCGTTCCTAAAAGACTTGTAGAATTGGTGCTACTTGAAACATTCATCATCCATACTGATAATTCACTGTAAGCAAATAAGTTTACGATATGTACAGGCACATATTGCATTATTGAAAGGTTTTCATTTTTGGACATTCTTCATGCTATTGTTTTTTCCCTACTGCTAGATTTCATTCAGACTGCTGCTGCTGCTCTTATGGGATTTTAAGTACTGCATAGGGAAAGGTTTTTTATTTTTTCAGTTTTCAGGATGCATAACATCTGTTTTTAACCATATTCAAATTCTGAATGAAGCTTAAATAGATAAAACTTTCCTAAAATTCAAAAGGGAATGTTGTACATGAGACAAAAATCCTAAGGAGGCTCAAACAGGTAAAGCACTTAAATATTTAACTGTATAAATCTGATCTTGATCTCATGACCGTTCAAGGTCTCAGTAAAATGAAGCTAACTGCTTTCAGCTGAATGTATTCATGCATTCATTTTTTCTGCCATTTTGGGTGGGATCCCTTTGCTAAGGCCCCAGCTCCATCTCAGAGAGAGCCCATTGCCATAACTGAGACAGGGAAGCGATGCTGCTCAGGTGGTTGATGTGGTATAGGAAGGAGTGCTAGAACAGAAAAACAGAATTCAGAAGAGGCCTATTACCTCCTCTCCCTTACGCACAGCAAACCAGAATATATCTCTCCATGCCATGTGCCATGTGATTAGAATACCATTGTGCTTCCCAGTGATTAAGTGGCGGCAATTTGATTTGGGATTACAACTTTATGAGGCTGTGTGAAAGCACAAAGTGTCAAACAAACTCCCCTTTTGTTAAACCAGGCTTCAGCTCATAAAGTGTAGCATGTCAAAACATTGCCTTCTTGAAAGAAGTGTATATTTTAAATTACCTGTAATAAAGTCCTTAAAGAACCACAGAAAACAAGGCACAAAGGCTGTTGATAGCAGTTTCCTTTGTAGAAACAGGCTCCATTTTGAGGTCTAGCCTGTTTTTCCCCAGCACTTGTCATCTATCTGCTTTTCTTCCCACAGTGCAAAGTCATCATCTGCCAGATGAGCAGCACACAGCCGGAGCTGCTGCACTGGTTCCTGTTTCCCTTGGCACTGGTGGTCTACGCAGCCATCTCAGGGCTGCTGGGCCAGGCAGAGGAAGCCGTGCTGGGTGCATTCACAGCGCTGGTCACAGCCGCACACGTGCACTACGGCATCTGTGTGGTAAGGGGCCGGGGGGAGCTGTGCACGCTGTGGGGGTGAGGGGCTTCTGGATGTGGCTTATGTGCATGTGTGGGTGGGACGTTGTCCTGGACTCCGAGCATTAAGCTATCAGTTCCTCACGTGTTGTATGTAGCTGATCAATGGGGCGTGGATGCCCTCTCATCCTCGCTCTTTCTCCTCTTGAGGTTACTTGAGTAAAAAAAGCAGGAAGGTAAGGTGGGAGGTAAGATGTATCATATTCTTATAGTAAGGTGGTCAACTTTGCTTTGAATCCACAAGCAAAACAGTTGTTCAAATTTCTCATTTTTTCACGGCCTTCTATTAGCATCTCTTAAGATGCTAAAACCCAAATGGTTTTCCAGTTAATTCAGTCTTCCCAGCACAGCACATTTCTGTGCTGCCAGATATCAATTTTGTCATTTATTGGCATCTGAATTACTGCTGTAATTCATTTTTTCTCAGTTAATGCCCTTTTTTTTCCCTAAAAAGCATTGTCAAATAATCCTTAGGAAAGTGTCTTAATGGGGGTTCACATCCAGATAAGACATCTTGCATGGCAAAGGCCTAATTTAAAAGGGATTTGCTCAGCATTCTTTCATTTAAGATATGCTATTGGGACACCAGGATTTTTCCTCCTGGCTATGAAAGAGGCCCTTACCAGCAGATATTGTCACTGTAGCAGACTTTATCCAAGCACCAATGTGGGATAGCCTGTGAGGAGCAGAATGGGGTTACGTGGTCAAAATCCACTACCGAATGTTTGGGTCCAGCTCTGCCACGATGTATGCCATCTGGGAATCTGATCTATAGCAATTTAACTTCCCACAGCCCTCTTGTTCAAACACCTGAGTGTCCCCAGGCACTCGCAGGGCTCCAGGAGCATTGGGGTTGAGTGCTTCCCACTGTGACCATGAAAGGAGAGGTGCTGAACTGCAGAGTGTGTGCTGAGCTGATCTCTCTGGTTTGTCTTTAGGGGAGGCAGCTGAGCGAACACTTCAACATTTACATCTTTTCTCTGAAGAAACGTGTCCAAGAGTGAACACCTGCACTGTGATCGGACTGTGACATTTCACATAAGATTTCCAGCTTTTTGATGTGATCAGTAGTGGAATGAATCTGATTAGAGCAACCAAAGAACAGAATAACCCAGATACTCGAACCGCTTGACAACAATGCTTCATCTCAGACGAATATTCCTGTCCGGCAGAGGGGCGTTTACCAGGTTGTTCTGCTGCCAGTATTTATTCTCTTCACTCTTGCCATAACCCTGCTGTGAAGTGCCGGTCTTCCTCCTCCTTGCCCCTGTGCCCCAAGTCCTGGGTACTACCATGCTGTGTCATGTGGGACTCACCATGTTTTATAACCCTTTGCCTGCTCTGTCCACCAGTGGAACCCCAGAGTGCAGACCCACCAGTGCATCCTTCCCACTCAGACATCTGTGCCTGCTGCCATTTCCATATTTGTTTCCTCACAACTCATTTCTTCCATGCAGCCCCCTGAAGGGCTTTTCTTCACCTTATCTGAATGCATGAAGAGAATGAGATCAGAAAGTTGTGGGCGTGCCATATCTTCCTCCTCTCCAGCATTAGGATGAATCTCAGCTGACCCGCATCTGTCAAAAACATGGGCTCCATACCCAAGGAACTTGCCTTTATGCTTCTGTTCTAAGCAGCAACCAGTGCGCTCTTGGTACTGAAGCAGCAGCAAGCAGCGTGCCCTACAGAAGTAACCAGCTGAGGATAAATGTGGTCAGCAAGGATGCTCATATTTCACTGCCTGACGGGTGCTTGCTGATAGGCCGACTCAGCATGCAGCATTCAAAACAAGCAATGAAAAATGAGCCATGTTCCAAGCATTTTTAAGCTCCATCTCTCAGTGCAAAATGCTAAGCAAGTGATTATTTGCTTCTGTTCTTGATCCGAATTCTTGTGGTTTTAGATGATGGAAAAAACAACAAACAAGACAAGAATTGAGTTTTTTTTTTGCTTTTTAGTATCACCATTTGCATGCAGATGTAAACTGCTCACTTCACCCATAATCTGCAGGGGTTTTCTGTGTGCCTTGGAGGAAGGAGCAGAAATCTGAGTTCCATCTCTTTGCCTACTCTGCCCTCGCCAAAGGGCCCAGTGGCCCTGCAGCTCTAACCAAACTACCTGCCCACTTGTCTGAAAGGGAGCACTTTATTACATCTCTTGCACAGACACGAGTGACTGATCAGCACGTGTGTCCAACAGGGAACTATCTCAGCCACCAGAAGCAGGGCAGAAGAAGTTAGCAAGTCACTGAACATTAGATTCATCATAACGTGTGCACTGGGGACAAACCTGTGGTTGCCTTTCCCCCTTCACAAAGCAGCAACCCCAGATGAACTTGTGAAAAACCTTGTGCTTTGAAAGGATGCATGTTCCACTTAATCAGTGAGCACACTGGGGGCCCCTCCACCTCAATGAACACCGTGCTACAAACCAGAGCAAGCTTGAGGCTCGAATCAGGCAGAAGCACAGGTGGCCTTATTCGTGGGATTTTGCTGAGGGAGGAAAGCTGCTCATCAGCAAGTGAGGAATAGCAGCTTCCAGCCTCCCTCCCTGCTATGGGCTGTCCCATTCCTGCCCTGGGAGCATGAGGCTCCACAGAGGTGCTCCCCAAGTGCCCAAAGTCTCTCTCAGAGCCAGGCTGATGGCTGCTTAACGAAGGATACTACTAACAGTCCTGTGCTGCTGTGTTTGAAGGGGAACTACGAGCCTGAGGCAGGCGAGCACCCAGCGATCTCACTGGCTGATGAAGTTAAGCATTGATTCAGATTCAAAATTCATCATCGTATAAGTCTCACCTATTTCAATAGTTTTAACACATCCATCAAAAATGTCTGGAGGGAGACTTGACAAGAAAAGAACATGAATACAGAACCCAAAAATATGCCTGGGCTGAAAGTGATTGGACTAGAGAACTCTGTGGACAGGTTTTCCTTTTCCTTCTATCTTGCACTTAATTATAAAATAACTGGAAATAATGGTCACAGAATTGACACAATTCAATGCACTGGAGTATTTTGAAATATTACATTGATGAAAATATAAAACTTGAACTGTCACAGCTGCCTGCACTTGTCTCATTCTGAAGAGAAGTATAACATCAATTTAAAAGGAAATTGAGCACTTTTTTTCCTTTTTAAAGTAATTTGTCACTACAATCTATGTGAAGACAAGTATAAGCAGAGATAATGCAATGCACAGTGTATATATTGAATTGTTAACCATCAGAGATGGTAACCAGTACGAGAATAAAAATGCTCTGTTCATACAGCAGTACGGTCCCAACTTTATTTCTGCAATGTCAGGTAATGGCATGAGGATGACCAGAGTCTAGTTTAAGAACAATGCAATTGTCTTAAAGTTTTCAGCTATTTGAACTGGAAAACACGTTACCTCATTTTGTGCTGTTGCACATTGGAACAAGCCCAAAGACACACATATCCCCACTGGGCTATGAAAGGTGATTTAGCTGGCTCTGCTCCACAGGCTGGAATGCTGAGCTCCCCTCTGCCAGAATCCTCCCAAAGTGGGGCTGGACAGAGGGTCAGCCCCAGCCTGGTTGTATCTGGAGGACTCAGTCTAACCCTATGGTGGTGGCACACACCCAGGTGGCTTCAACCCATGGCACAGAGATGTCCACCCCCGGCTCACACCCCTGCAAGTCAGCAGAACCACTGCAGCACCACTGCATGCGCTGCCAAAGCTCAGCCCTGAGAACTGCAATAAAGTTTTCCCCTCTTCTTCACAAGTGGCCTTGTAATCTGCTGCCCTTCTGTGGACACACTCCAGGGCCTTGATGTCTTTCCTGTAGTGAGAGGCCCAAAACTGAACACAGTTCTCATGGTGCAGCCTCACCAATACCACACGCAGGGTACTCTTGCATCCCTCAAGTTTTGCTTTTGCTGCATTAAAACGAAGTGATGTTACATGAGATTAAATACTCGAAAGTTGGAAATCTGGCATAAAAAAGAATGCTGTTCACATGTACATAGGTATACACATGTACATAGGTATACACATGTATGTGCATGCATAGATACTACTAGCACACATGGAATAAGTGAAGTTAATTTTTTAAAGCAGCTCTCTTCCTTCCTGCTCCCATGTGCAGTCAGTAGTGAAGCAAGTAAATGTTTTGAAAAAGAGAAAAGGATTATGTTAGCCTGTAGAACTGGACAGATTTTAACATTTTTTTTTTTATTATTAAATATGTAAAAAGATAAACGCAAGTCAAGTTATTCACATATTCAGACAAAAATCTACTCTACCATGCGACAGTTTGTGGATAATGTGAAACGCCCGATACATCTGAATAAGACTTTTTTAATCTATTATGTCATTACTTATCTATTTATAGTTAACAATACATATGTTTACATTCCTTTCAGTTTACATTTAATATATAACCGAAGCTTTACGGTGTGCTATTTAGTAAAGGTCATTACAGACGCCTATTAAAACCATAACAGATCGATGGGTTACTCACGGGGTGGCAGGAGGAGGACGCTCTCCCTCTCAGAGCACGGCTCTCCACTCAGCACAGCGGCTTCCAGCGCCAAGCAGGTGCAGCCCTGCCACGGCTGCCTGCCTCACTCACTTCCCCACACACGGCAGTGGGAGCCCTGCGCTCCCCAGGCCCAAAAAGGCAGAGGTGGAACCCGCCTGACACGAACCTCGGCTTGCTGTCGCTGTTGTTCTTTATATGTGCCCCAAGGAGAGAAAAGTCAGCAGCCTGGATGTGAGACACCAGGAGCCCAGCAACCCAACTGCCGGCACCTTCAGAAGGATGTCTGTTGGAGCGCTCCCCGCGCCCCTGCTCTACCGCTAGCAGGATGAACCGTGGCCACCAGAGACCAGGGCTGGCAAAACCAAGTTGATGCTTGGTCCGAAACCGTGTGCCCCCCATCCAAAATCCCCTCCGGGTTAAAGGACAACCGCTCCTCAGTTCAACAGCGTTATGAAGAACTACTGTTTATTACAATGACAATTGTAATAAGTACATATGTTCTAATAAACACAAATACAATGAAAATGACAATTCCCCCATCTGTGGTGATTCCTGGAAATAATTCATTTGGAAAATACGCATTTTTATACATCAGATCTTACTTGTACCCAATCAAAATCAGGAAGGGAAGCGCTGCCCTGTTGGTTGCAGCACTTTCGGTGTCACTGGGCTGGTGCTGGAGGCACAGCCAGGAAACCCTCAACTCGGATGGTCCAAAACTCTTCTGCGGGGCAGGGGGAGTGATCAAGGGAACAGAAATACCTGTTCTAATGTCTAGCAGTATTCTATATATTGCCTGCGGCGCAGCACAACAGCAGCGTTCTCACATTTAACTCAGAGCCACTTAGCTGCAAAAGATTTCTTGGGAACAGAAAGCCGCATGCGTGTGTGTGTGTGTCGTTTGTGTGTCGGGGGGCTGATTCATTAAAACCCTTTCTGTGGAAGCATCAGCTGGGGACCTGAGCTTGAGGTTAGGTTAGCTTTAGACCTAAGGTGATTTTGCTCTTCCCTGGGCTTTTGAACTTTTCAACGACCGCAGACTGAGCTGGGACTTCCAAATACCTGCTTAACTAGAGGAACAATTTGGAATTCAGAAAATTAAGTGAGAGGCCAAGAATACCAAGCATAAAATATTCAGAGCAACCAGAATGCACAGTTTCACAATAAAAACAAGGAATGCTTTGTACACTTCAAGATATTTCTGTTGATAAAATACCATCCTTTAGAACAGGGTAGCAGGGACCGTTCTGGAAGGGAGCACTCTCACCACAGGCACCTCCAGGTTTGATGTATTTGTGCAGCATGCTGGCTTCACTGGAGGACTCAGCCAAGTGCGGTGCCCTTGGCCAGTTGGATGGGCACACCACCTCAAGGAGGACTCCTTGACTCCTCTTCGTGCTTCAGAAGCAGCCTCAGCACCCACGAGGTGCTCATCACCACTTCTAGGGGGTTGGGAGGTTTTCATGGCTGGTTCTGTGGTTGGTTTCCTCATCCATGCTTGTGTCGGGGCAGCAGAGCGGAAGGAAACAGTTGCCCTACTTTGTCCTCTTCTGAGGGTGCGGAGCCAAGTGTGATGGCAGAGGTGGTGTCCTGCAGCTACACTTGTGTCAAGGAGATTTCTTCACCTCCGTCAGCACTGTGCCCTGTGGAGGCGGAGCTGCAGCTGCAGGTTGGGACAGAATTCCTCAGGAAGAAAAGCTAGGAAATGTCTATTGACTAGTCAAGAAACTGGGAGGGTTTTGAAGAACTTAAGTGGATGTCTGTCCTCCAGAATTAAGCCAAAAAACATACCATGCAGCTTTCTAACACAAGGTTTTAAATCTCTCCTAGTGAAACAGATGCCTTGCCTCCCATTTGGTAAAGGCAGGAAAGGAACAAACGTGAGCAACATGAGCATTTTCCTCCACAACACATCTCATCGTTATGGCTTGAACATGACTTCCACTGTATCCCTTTATTCCAATTGTTTGACCAAATTTATGCCCCAGGGCAGACGTACGAGAAAATGCCAAAGCACCACAAAGTGAGAGACACAGCTAGTGGTACGGTACTTCTTGCCACACAAAATGCCAATATAAATATGTTAGAACAAGTTACAAGTGTATCATACTTAAGACAAAAAGAAAAAAAAATAAATATATATATTTTCTTAAAGAGCAGAACAAATCTCAAGCAGCCAAGTGGTGAAGTTGCAGTGATGTACAGTAGGTGATGTAGCCCTACAGCCTCTCGGGAGGATACACTGAAAGAAGACTTCTGCAAACGCATCTTGGCAAAGTATGGGTACAGAATGCAGTGGTTGGCTGGCACTCACTATGGTACATAAATGTTAATGGCAGACTGGGAGTGAACTGATTTCAAGTTTGAGGCCACACATGTTCCATTCTCCAGAAGAAAGTTCTCACACAAAATGAAAATTGTCAGAGACGCTGCGTGAATCAGTACTCCTCCTGCTGCTGGGGCTGTTCGTGGACCTGCTCTTCACCTTCATGCTCCTCTGTGTGGCTCTCCTGTGGGCAGAAAAACACCCCAAAACATCCTTCAGCAGAAGCATGTCATCATCTCCTCCCGCTCAGAGTTCAACTAGCCTCAAGCTTAACTTCTGATTTTCCTTCCAATGAGCAGACAGCAGTAGCTAACAATTGCAAGGTTGCCCCCCAGTTTGCTTCAGTACCCTTGGAGCCTTGAACTGGCTCTATCTCATCTCCCTGCCTGCACCCAGTTCTTCTATTTGGCCTTTCACAAGGCTATATCTGTACAATTGCTTAATAGCAAATGACACGCTTGATATATTAAAATTAAATTAAATGAAGACATAAAACTGACATAAATGCTAACTCCCAGGTAACATAAATAAGTGGGTCATGAGGGGCTCCACGTACCATAGCATCCCAGTGTCCTCCCATTTTGTCTCTCCAAGGATTTCTGAACCTGCCTGTTACAGTTCTCACACAATCTTCACTCCAGGCTCTTATCACAAAACAGACAAGACACTTCTGCTATCGTTTGCTTTAAAAATTAAACCCAGCCTCATTTTTTAGATCAAACATCACTTCCCAAAGTGATATGTCTATGTTAGTACAGACCAGAGTCCAAAGGCTACTGCAAATGTGGTTTTAAATATTATGCAGAAAATATAGCCAAAGATTTGCTTATTATGAATGCATTTTCTTTGAAAGAAATTTAAGTCCAGCATTCACTGACTTACAGAAGCTACTGCTATAGGCAGGTGATGTTTGATGAACAGCTCCCTCTTGCAAATGTCTATTACACCTACTATTTTCTAGAGCTGTGCCGCTGAATCCCTGTTCTGAGAGACTAAGAGGAATGCTGAATCTTCACTGCTGAGGATGCAGGTTTTATACAAATTCCAATTTACAGCCAGCAGACCTGTTATCTTGAGTTGACCTAGATGCACCAGCACTCAGAAAGGCAGGCTGCTGCTTACAGCGCTGTTTCTGCATTCCCCTAAAGCTTCTCCCGGGTGGATTTTCATCTTTCCACAGCGCCGTTCACTGAGAAGATCTGACACATCTACTCCCTGTCTTGCACTGGCAGAGCTCAGCTGTAGGCAGTTTCTAAGGACAGTCCTGTTCCAGAACCCTGAGCTGCCATTCAAAACACACCATTGCCAACACGATACCTCTGCAGAACTTGCCCGGTGCCTGGTGCTTCTCATTAGAAGCAAGAGGTTTGGACAACAGACTGTAAGAGATTGATATTGTTAAGGTTTACAAACTGAGGCCAAAACTGAAAGAAAAGAGAGGCCCTATGTGAATCTTCCCAGAACAGTTCAAAGTAGCTTATGCAATGAGAAAGTACCTCCCTTCTGGCAGCAAAATATGTCTGCTTCTAAAAGAACAGGTGAATAAGGTCTCCAACGTTTGCCGATAGAAATATAGAAAAAAAATTGAAATATTCACCTGTTTACCACATGCAGAAACAGCCACATTTCAATTGGAAGCGAGCTTTCTACCACTCAGGTGCTATTTTGAGGTAGAAGTGAATATGTTGATCAATACAATTGCACTTTAGTGTCTTATGGCCCTCTGGGGGGAACAATGCCCTTATTACATGTGGTACCTCAAGTCAGAATGTCTTCATGCATAGCATCTAAGAACCACATCCTCTCTAATGGGTTGCAAGAGTGCGAGGCTTCTGGAGCGCAGGAGCTTTGTGGGCAGAAGCTGACAGCTGTGGGAACAAGATCCTGCACTACAGGGTGAGAAAGCTGAGGCCTGGTTAACCCTAAAGCTGTGGGCTGCTCTGTTATGTACCTCTTCAGTAGGCTCCACATACACAGCTTTTGAGATACCAAATAGAAAGCATATTCAAGCAGGTGTTACAGGTCACCTATGTGCTCTCCTTTCATGCAGAACAGGCACAGTCTCTAGCCATAGGAAATGGCTGGGGAACGTACTCCACAGCTCTGAAGGAGAGCAGTGGCTCCTCTCTTGCCAGGGTTACCTTTGATGGAAATGGTAAATCTTATGTGACTACCAGAGAAGTTCTGAGAATTGGACACGTGCTTTTCAGTATGCACAGCTTGTATAAATACATGAAATGGGAAAGACAAGAGTCACTATGCACAATTACCTTGGGACTGTGGAATCTCCTTGAATAGCATCCCCTAATAAGGAAAGCAGTGGAAGGTCTATTTAGAGCATTTATTTCTGACTCAGATCACAAGGCCATGGCCATCTCTGCCTCCCGCTACAAAAGATGCTTGCTTTTGACCCCTCAGTTCATGTGCCTTGAACTCTTCAGGTGTGCCTGCAGATGGAGGAGCTGTGGTCTACGAAAACCAGCTGCTAGGGGTGAGTGCCTTGCCCAAAAGCAGCAGTAGCAAATGTACAGCCTGCTGGAGCAGAAAGTCACAAAACCAATGGAATTTTAAGCTATTGGTTTGAAAATGTGAGCTGTGCAACAGATAGACCAAAGAGCAACACCCACCCAGCTTCTGCATGAACTGAGCCACAACAGCCTATCAAGGAAAGCAAATGCAACAGTGTGTTCACTTTACACCAAGACCTATATGGTCTGGCTTTCATAATGACACGCAAAGCCTCTTCCGGCTCTTCAGACAGAAGCTATAAAACCCGACCACCAAATGCTCCACATACTATCCAAGACCTCCATCCTGTCTACAAGTAGTCACAGCATGAGGCCACTTCCCACAACACTCAAACATATCCTTTTTAAACACTATTCTTGGTCTATTTTGATTTTTAAAAAGAATTTTCTTTTTAAACAAAGAAACAGAAAGATTACAAATAATATATTTAAAAATTACGTAAGATTACATACTGATTGGCCAGACCAATCTAAGTGATACTAGCAGCCATAACATCCCTCTCTCATAAGCAAAGATGGACAATGAAGTTACAACAGAAGCATACCAGGGAGAAGAGGAAGAATCTTTTAAAGACGAGGAGCCCACGTGGACTGATAATTGTGCTGTAAAACTCAAAACCCCACACGAATAAAGGGGGAAAAGAGTCTTAAAAGCTTGGTCTTCATTGCATTAAACAAAAGATTACAAAGACACCTACTTGAAACTATGCAGGGATTTGGAATTCCAAAAAAATAGTGAAAAAAATGTAACATGAACCTGATAAAAATCCCTTCAGTGCAAAACTACAATAATTAAACTTGTGGAGAATGCTTTTTGTAGGAACTAAACTTTTTATTGCACTCTGAGTTCATCTACAAGGAATTCATCTGACAGCCTACAACTCCCAGGAGGGATCTGTGAGCTACTGGGAGACCTGAGCACTTAAAACTGCTGTCCCGACATCTTTTATCTTTTATGAGGATTAAAATAACCACAGCACAAAATGCAGAGAGACTTTTCCCTTCAGAATAAGAGCAGTTGGTGTAAAAAACAAGACATGATCACTATGAATACAATAAACATCTGTCAAATTACAGCTAGGAAGGAACAGTTTGAGATTACTACCAAATGCTTGTTGGAGCTAGAAACTCAAAATTAGCCATGATATTCAAGCACGAGGCTCTGGTCAGGTGTGATTTGTGTAGTGCGTGTGAGCTGCGTTACCTCACATCCCCTACCTAGAAGAGAAACATGATGGGCACTGCAGCATTTATAACTGTCAGTGATCCTGGAAAAAAAGCAACAATCCAAGTTGGATCTACCATGAATTTATTAGCAAGAAACCAGAAATCTGTCACTGTCTATGTCTTGGGAATTGGGGCTATTTCCCATCTGGGGCTTGGGAAATCCAAACTGCTGTTATCGAGGGATTGACTCACAAAATGTTGTGAGAGAATTTAAACAGGAACAACTTTATTACACAGAGAGTGAAAAACAGAACTGAAAGGCAAAGCAGGCTGGTGAGACATAGCAGAGCACAAGAGCAAGAAGCAGGCATCAGCAAGAAAACACAATCTTTAGTTCTCAGTGTTAAAGCATGAGGGTGCATTACAGTCCACCTACAATAGTGAGGAAGAGAAATGTACCCCAGAAGACAAGAAGATGAATCCTCCCACTGAAAGGCAGAAAAAATTGAGTGGGGAATTGCCTCTGCATTCTTCCCTGGGAGATGAGGGCTTCTGGAGTGACATCCATGGTCTCCAACTGCATACGCATTCTAGATATAAGCACAGCTGGCGTGTGTAGCTCACGTGCAGGCACTGATGGTGCTTTCAACAGAGAAAGGGTTGGAGGGAGGAAGCAGATAAGGCACTGAGATGTGGGCTGAAGTAGGACATTTTGTAATGTATTCTGCCAGTAGGGAAAACTGCAGGGAGAAAAGTAACAAATGCGTTTCTTGGCTGGGAATCGCTTCCTATTTAAGCCAACTAAGACAGATGTGGTAGGGGTATGGGGAGAGGAGGGACTTTTCTGGCTTTGCTTTATAAATAAATCACTGTTCCTGAATCCAGAAGACATTTTCTCTGACCACTACATGTGTGTAATTCTTTTAGCCTGTTATCACGAGCCTGGCAAATGTGTCCGACTGTTTACTTCTGCAAAAATAACGGTTTCCTCCTCCTTTGCGTCTCCATCACTCGTCCCACACCACTGAACAAATCCTCTTTCCCCTGTCACCTCTAATCTGAGCGGCGGCCCCTCTGGGTGGCAACCTTGTGACCCTCTTGCAGCCAGCATTCACTAGTTCTCTACTAGTCTGTTTTAGAAAAGCATACGAGTTAGCAGCAGCTTCAGCACTACTTCTGATACAACATTTTGAGTCAGTTGAATGCAGCAGCTTTCTGGAACAGATGTAAGAAAGGCTACAGTGCCACAGGGCTAGAGAGAGATTAGGCTGATGCTTATGTGCTCTGGAGCCAAAGCTACCGTTCACAGGAGACTGGAGAGGTCAATCGTCAGAGCAGCGCATACAGGGATTTAGTTAGCATGAATGGGAGCAGTTCAGCTAAAGCTCCATCGAATCATTATCCCTCAGTGTATCTGAGGAATTTAACCAGTATCTTTTACAGCTCCTTCCTTTGTTCAGTGTCTACAGTGTTATGCCTAAAATGCAGTGAGATTCTTATTTAATCTTGCAGACAATACATTTCTGCAGTTTTGGTAATAGGGGATTACTGCGTTTGCATACTGAAGAATTTTGCCTATAGCAACAGGATAAAAAATGCTAAGGAGCATTGTCTCTGCAGATATAATTACGCACTTGGCGACCTGCACAGTGCCTACTGCAACAGTGCCACATGGGAGAGAGAAAGTTCACAGCCATACACAGCAATCAGCACCTCTATGAGAATTTCTCTGCTTTTCGGTCTTCAACACCTTAAAGAACACTGAGTGGAAGACTTCACGCAGAAAGGTAGGACCAAAACAGAACTAAGGCTCAGGACCACATGAAATCAATTTAAAATTGTGACACACACTCTCCCCTTCCAGATTAACTTGTGCTAAAATAGAATACAAAACCTATGCCAAAGCAGCAAAAAGCAAGCTGGCCTCCTGAATCCAACCTCCAAGCTGAAAAGTCTGTTGTTTGTAAATGCAAGCTTCCTTTTGGGGGAGGACGCATGGAAAGCCTTGCTCTTACAGCTCTGCTGACCTACATACTGGATATCACTCAACACTGTGCCAATATTTTCTAATGGAATGAGGCTGTCTTATCTTGATAAAACACACATTAAATTTGAACTTACATGTTCTTCTGAAGCATAGAGGACTTCCATTAGCCGATGGACAAGGTCATTATTCTCTCCTCCGTGTTCTTGGCAGAGAAGTTCAATCTCCCTTAATTTGCCAAAGTAGAAATCCCTTTCCTTCTCCACTCCTTCAAGTGCAAGTTTTAACGAATGTACCTGCACATAAACCAGTATGTGATGCATCAGTTGTAAGGCATGCTGCAGACAAAACAACTCAGCCTAAAAGTACACAATTGCACATGCTGACCATCACCTTAAACATATCTCTGATTTTAAAGCTTAAAGTGAATTCCACTGTTTTTGAAGTACAATGCAACAAAGAATAAACAGCAAATCAGGACACTGTGTTGCACCTCCTGGATACATCTTAACCTTGGATCCTTAGAGGTCAGTTTTCTCAGTGCTCTTGCAAATTGAAACCTGAAGTGGCAGCTCAGGAGTCAGTGCTACTTAAAGCACTGCTTCTAGCAAAGCTGCCAGAAATGGCATGTAATGGTAAGTAGTGAAACATTCAGCACCGGAATTCCATTACTCTGCCTGATTAATAGAAAACCTACCATATCTCCTTCCCTAAAAACATACAGGTCCAGCAGAAAAGCTCACAAAGGGAAATGGACTACTTGAGAAGTAAACGGTCTTTCAGCTGCAAGCACTGCTGTGTTGTTTTCTCACCTCTGCTGCCTCCTGACTTGCTGAACCACCCCACAGAATCTGCATCTCAGCACCCCGAGGCTGCTGCGGTGACCAGGTTGCACCATGGATTTTCTGGTCTTGTTCACATGCTGTCGCTATCAACAAATTCTCTCAAATGTCAGTCTTTCCTTGTACACAAGTGTCTTTGGGCTCCGCTGTTGGTTTTTATTTCACTACTAAGACTGCTGCAAATAATTTATGGGTAACCCAGCTATTCAAGATTAGGCTTCATATAAACCAAGACAGATGTTGCAATATATTTTTATATGTACATATACATGTATGCGCACACACACACATATATATATATATTAAAAAGAATAATTTTGTGGCAGCAAAGCATGAATTACTATCCAAAGTGGTATAGACGAGCAGTGTAACATGTGCAAGTGGCTCTCAAATTTGGAAGACAGCAGTGTGTCAACCAATGGAAATAATCAGGATGAAGCTGCCTACAGCAAACACTCTGACCCCAATCATGTCCAAATTACTGCCAAATTAGCATCCACATTTTAAGGCCTGCAATTACACAAATGAGTTTTCTAAAGAAAGTATGCTAAATAAATTAACTTGCATCAAGATGACATTTGAGTGAACAGATACAGCTTAATAGAAAGTTTCCTGCTGCCAGATCCACTGCAAGCTGATTGATTCCCTTTGCCGGTAAGAACACCAAGGGAGCTCACACACTGCTTTGACAGCCTTCTAAATCCTATCAGTTCATCTTTCCATAACTGCTGAGCTAGCAATGCCTTCTTCTGACCTCTGACTGCACTCCCAGAGGTGTCAGACAGCAGAACAGACCTGCTGCCAGGGCACGATCTCAGAGCATCTCATTCACATACGAATCCATCTCTCAGCAGCCACCTGAGCTTGACACCAAACTCTTCCCTTGGCAGTTTGAATCTATCAGTGATACAGTGACTGGTCACCTTAAAATCAACCTTTTAGTCATGGATAAGTATAGATAGCAAAATGGAACAATTTGATCTATGGATGCGTGTCCTACTTAAACATGGGGTCCTCCTCACATTTAAGACACATCTTGTGGATCTGCAGCAATGTAGCAATGCATTCCTTGAGAGCAGCTCCAGCATCCAGACAGAACAAGAACCTAACTATTGCCAGATCTCCTGCTCTGTGCTGCAAAACAACCAGCCTCAGCTGAAATATCTGCTGCTAACAGCACAGGCAGCTTCACCTTCTAACCTATTTACCACGAAGGCAGTTTCCTGTCTTCATTGCATCATGTACACACCATTCTGAGAAACAGAATCATTAAGGCATAAAAAATATGCACACAGCAAATTATCTGCAACATCCAGTAAACGTTGTTATAACCAAAGCAGATACACTTTCCTTCACTTGCATATTATCTACATGTCTGTGATGCATTAATTTGTATTCCTTCAGGCAATTAGCACATCTGCATGCTAGTGTTTCCTTGTATTAAGATGCCAAGAGGCTTATCCTGGAGGAGAAACAGCAGATGTTCACTCCCACGTGCGGTGTCCGGACCAGAAGTACCCCTGCAATCCAGTTAATGGGTGCAAAGCAGTGGCTCTTACTAACTGCTCTTTCCTCTGGTGGTATGAACGCTCACAGGACTGCATATCCAGGCTGAAGATTAAGCACCTGCTGTAAACATGGAGCCAAGACGGTGCTGTTTTGAGATATTATGTCTATGCTAGTATCCAGTTAACTGTTCTGGGACCACTCTCCACATGTAAAGGTCCCTTCTCCGCACATAATGTAATGTTCCTGGTCTGTGTTTTCTCCTCAGCTGCACTCAGAAACCCCTTGGGAGAGTGCTAGTTGGCGCAGACCTAAAGACAGCAGGGACCATTTAGCATTTTAATGCTACGGATAATCAAGCTCCAGTGCACGGTGACAAGCCTTGAAAGTGTTTAATTTACTAGCACAGGCCAAGGCAATAGCTATGGCCATTTTAAGAGAGACTTTAAGATTGTTGAGAACCATTAAACCAGCAAATGTTATGCGTGGCTTACAATCATTGCAAATAGATCATCAAGTAATCCTATGGTAAAATATAGCATATGGACATCCGTACTTAAACTTTTCCACTACAAGTTGCACGGAAGTTTAATGTCAGAATCTCCCTCAGCTGCCATTTATGAAAGGGCTGAAATTAAGTCTGTTAACAGCCAGACAAGGATGTGATAACCACAGATGCCATTCAACAATTTTTTCTATCAAGACAGAAAAGCAGTACAATTGGCTCCTGCCCATACCTCGCCTGGCTGCTGTAGAGTGGGGGAAAAATGGGCAATTTGGCTCTTCCAACATGTTCATACTGGGATAAGAAAAACCTGGCTCAAAGTAGCTTGCAGCAGAGCTTTTTTGGCTCATGTTATTTGCCTGGGGTGCATAAGTAATCATTAGTGGCAAATGAGATACCACGTACTGCCAGCATTAAGAAAAAAGAAAAAAAAAAAAAGGCTCCCAGATGATTCTAGCTAGAAAAGGTCTCTCAAAAATGAGCTTGTAAAACACAGACTTTCAAAATCTTCAGGATTTCTTTTCTGTGATGAAAGAAATCATTAATTTTCCTCGGGGCTGTTTGCATATAAAGCTGAAGGTTTTCACAGGTGGAAGCTGCTAGGAATACATTAGCAGAGGATGTGGCAGTGACTGCCTGTTTGCATCTCAGTAAAGATCAAATATTTTTATCTTGCTCATATCCAAAGTGACCCTTCCTGCTGAAGTGAGCACATTCTGACTTCTACACACAAATGTCATGGTTTAAGCCACACTTAAATGATGTTCGAACTCTGCTTAAAATGACATAAAAAAAGATTCCGATTCCATCAGAAGTATATATATGCATTCATTATTAGTCAACATTTAAGAACATTTCTGCTACAGCAACAACCCTGGAAGGCTGGTGAGCTCTGCTGTGCTTGCTGCTGCTCAGAGTTACACACAACCCACACTACGTCATGTTCGGTACGTGGCTGTCCATCACCACCTTTGGCACATCACAGTAACAAAGAATTTGCAGTCGGTGCCTAAACAAACCAAGATCTCTGTTGTTGAGGTCAATGGAAGTCTGAAACTGAAATGACCTTAATTGTGGAAAATTATACTTAATCCAGAATAATGACTTTCTGTATGCAGCTGCCAGGCAGCTCTTGCTGTAAAATATGAGGCTTTTCCTTTCTCTATTCCCCTGACAAATACAGCAGTCAGGTCTCATTTATACAAGTGGCCTTGACATCATCAACAGCATGGTCTTGAGCCAGACGCAGGTATTTATTCCTGTCCAGTGCAGACACTTGTGTGCCAGGAATGACAGAGCCAAATAGCAGAAATGAAAATTAAGCCCCTACTTTTATAACACTGAAGAAATTCGGACATTTTATTATGTTGCAGAACACTATATACTAAGCATTTTCATAAAGGTAGACCCATTTTTAAATGAGAAAGGCATATTTCCTCCTGAATGTTTTCATTCCAGAAAGCAGAGTGCAATGAGCTTGTCTTGGTTCAGCTGCAATTCTCTAACCCTGCTATTACAAACAGGCTTGTTTTCTGCACAACACATTAAACTGATTTATTTCAAACCTGTAATACAGAAGAACAAAGACACTGTCGGGCTTTTTCCCATCCAACTGAAATAAAAGATACATTTCAAAACCTAATTAATAAAACTATCTGTAATAAAACTCTCATACTTCAGCAAGACTCACCTGGCATTCCTAAGATTCCCTTTCAAATGTACTGGCACAATATCAGCCATCTCTAGTAAATGCTATTTTTAACAATAAATCTCTTTTTCTTCCCAGCTGGGCTATTTAAATCTTTTGTACCTTCATAATTCTGGAGGATATCATTCAGCAGAGGGCAATATCAGATTTCATGCCTGTCTGTGACAACGAATGCATCTAATTTTATGCCTCAAGTAAATTTACCTGTTCGCTGAGCTGTATGACTTGAGTTTCCAAATCTTTATCTGATTTGGATGCTGAGCTGCTCGGTGCAGCTTTTTTTGCTGAAGATGGGCGAGAAGGTGTTGATCCCGGTTTAGAAGCTGGACTGGATTTAGCAGCACCTAAAAAGTACAATCAATAAATAGCAATCAAATATTTTCCCCAGGATAAATACATCACTATTAGCCTGATGCTGAAATACACGTATCTGACTTGCAGATAGCCATTCACACCATTACTTCAGTGGAAAAAGTTCCAGCGTTCTACCATGAAAAACAAATTTTCATCAGTTTTACTTTGACATTGTTACTGAGAGGGAAGTAACTCAAACCAAAACACATGAAAACCAGCCTAAGAGTATCAAGTTCCCTTAGCTGTCGGCAACTTTCAGCTTTTAAAACAGAGCTGTTAAGAGACAATTCCTTTGGCTCAATGCTTGGTGTACCTATCTAACTTCAGCCCCCTGGAGAAAGATGGACTTGGAATAAAGTCAGCCAAACCATTCCTACACTTTCCTTGTTGCCTCTATAAACCATCCCTGCGATGAAGGCATGTAGATTCAAACAGTGTGAGCAGAACTAAATCCATCAGTGAACTCATGGTTGCCATAGTGACTGAGCGATCCCTTTTGATCTGCTTAGGCTTCTCTATTTGTTTCTAATGACACACACAGCAGAGCTTGACAGAGCACAGAGCAATGTCTCCACCAGGAAAGGCAGCAGCTAATGTCACACAGGCAGCCCTTCTCCACAAAGAAGCCTTGCAGCCTTTTCACGTCCCTCAGCAGGTCCCTCAGGCCTTGTTCTGCCACAGCTGGTCCCTCCTGGTTGGCCTGCAGCCTCCCACTTTGTCCCAGTGCCACCAGCACTTTGCTCCCCTTGCAGCCTTCTCCTCAATTCTGCCTGCTGGAAATGGGTTTCAGATGGAGTCAGCACCGTCCTTGCTTAGGCTAGGAACACAGAGAAAAGCACTGGCCCTCTCTCTACCCTCTTTTATTTGATTCACTAAGCAGGTACGTGTCAAGAATCTTGTTTCACAGCACCCATACTTACTGTTAGCTCTTCTGAAGAGCCGATCACAGTTGTATGCTTATGGGCTCTACAGCCTTCCTTTACCACCAGCTGTTCTTGGCTCTGAATTCTGGGACACATGAAGTCCAAAGGCCAGCTAAGCTCTGAGCCTGTGCTTCAGAGTTCTTACTGTATTCCACGCATGCAGGAAGCAGTTCAGCTGAGAACTGAATGCTAAAAACAAGGTGTGGCCATTCAGATGTGAAACCTTAGCTGGGCAATGCAGCTTTCCTCTGCTCACTGCCATTCTTGCACACTAAGGCAGTGCTGGACTTCCTCACTAGGTGCCTGAACACGAGCAGAAGACAGGCTGTTCAGCTTTGCAGGGCAGCACTCCTTGGCCCAGCAGCTATGCACGGTTTCCCTCAGAGGCCTTGGCACATGACCCAAGCAAGGCAGCCCCTGTACATGCTCCCTCTCGTATCCAGCAGCCCTATGAAGAGAGCTAGTTCGGTGCAGACTGAGGCAGGGATCACAAAAAGCTGAATAGTTAAGGACACATATCTTTTTCACCTGCAGAGAGGTATCAGGACAGAGCAAGAGCTAACACTGAAGCGCCAGATTTTCTCTCCAATTTGCAGCTGAGCCATCCTCACAAAGCACACTGAGCAAGCTCACATCACCGCTATCTGCAAGCTGGATAGCACCAAATACACTGCATTGTGTTCTGCTCTTTGAAAGCTACAAAGCCTTCTGGATTTCTGCAGCAAAGTGATACTAAGCTTTATAAAAGTCCGGACAAATCAAAGGAAATGGACTTTTCTCCCCTCCTCAAGATCAGCCCTGAAATGAACACGATATTCCAATTTCAGTAATACAGTTAAAAGCCAGCTAAATAATCTGAGCCTTTCAGACAGTATTGGTGACAGCTGGATAGAACTTAATTGCAACAGAGAATGCCTAGGGTTTTCTAATTAAAAATTTCCTGGAGAAAGAAAAAAAAAAAAAAGAAAAATCTTTAATGCATATTTATTCTAACATATCAATTTTGGAATCAGCTCAGAGGTAAGCTTCCCATTTCTAACAGAAGCTTAATTTCATAAAGGAATTAAAAGATGTTGGTTGATAAGAGTTGTGCGAAGTGCTTGAGACAGTCAAATACCTTAATGGAGATGAAAGATTTTAATAGACATTAATAACTACACTATTGAGCACCGCGATGACCCTGCAGTCAATTAGTGCAAGTGTGGTATAACTCCTAATTTATTGCTCAGAGGAGCTAGATAACTCGAGCAGTTTCAATTCCATCCAACATCACATCTTCCATGAAAATATTTATTGCCCATCAACAAAGAAAACTTATACCGGTAGTGATCATGTATTCATTAAGCCTCCTCAGACATCCCACATTGCCAGCATCACAAAGAAACAAGTCCTATTTCCATTTTCTGAGAAAGCACAATATCTCACACACATATTTTACATACAAAATGTATTCTTATCAGCTTTTTTTTTCATGGAACATTGAGAGAACTGCATTGCAATCAGTGTCATAAATACTACCTATTACTGATTCCTTCCCGTGTTTATTGTCGATGTTCAAAGAAAAGTGCAGAATCCTGCACCAGGCAGGAAAAACCCTATCCCCAAAATATGTTGGGGGCCAAATGTCTGGAAAGCCCCATGGCAGAAAACAGACCTGTGGGCCCTGATTAACACCAAGTTAAATGTAACTCAGCACTGTATCCTCATAGCAAGGAAGCCAACAGTTCCTTGGGCTGCATTTGGAAGAGTGCTGCCAGCAGGTCAAGAGAGCCCATCCTTCCTCTCTACTCAGCACTGGGTCCACTTCTGGCCCCACAGTACAAGAGAGATCTGGACACACTAAAGAGTGCCCAACAAAAGACCACAGAGATGACGAAAGACCTGGAGATTCTCCTCTATGAGGCTGGGAGCTCTGCCCTTTCAGCCTGAGAAGGGAAGGCTCAGGAGGATCTCATCAACATGTATACATCTGATGGGAGAGAGTTAAGATGACAGACAAACTTTTTACAATGGTGCTTAGGGCAAGATGAAGCACTGAAATACAACAAACTGTATTTAAACACCAGGAGCACTGGCACAGGCTGCCCAGAGGCTGTGTGTGGGCTCTGCTGCTCAGAGACCTTCAGCAACTGCCTGGACGTGGGCCTGGGCCCCTGCTCTGGTGTCCCTGATGGAGTGGGGGGGTTGGGCCTGATGGACCCAGAGGGCACTGCCAGCTTCCACCACATTGTGAAAACTTCTATTACAGCATGCTCTGATTTGAGGTCAATACAGGGTTAAATAAGAACATTTTTAAAGAAGTGTTGCAGGCACATTCATTGGCACCTAAATAACTTTTTGTTCCTACCTGTGTAACGCTAGTGGAGGTGAGAACAAGAAGTGAACTTTAGCACCAACTGTTTCTAAGGACACATTATTTTGTTCTCATTCTTAAATAAACCAGATGAAGCAATTCTGAAATGCACTGCAGTTTTTTAATTGTAATGCTCCAGAAACAATTACTAGTCAGTAAGACCATTATTATTTTTTGCTAAACATGAAAAAGATGTACACTTCCAAAACATAAAGCACAAAATGTTGGCACCGTGTATGTTTTGGGTACAAAGTCAGACTTGGAATTCCAGGTCACTTTACATTGCAAGTGTGGTCTTGCAGACAAGACTCATTTAATGCTTAGAGACAATTTTTCCTTGAAGCTACATGAGTAATTAGTATGCTGTTAAATATTTATGCAAAGTTCCAAGGGAACACGTGCATGACTGCTGTGTGGATGCGTGTGAGAATAGAGTGAATGAGAGCAGTGGAAGCCCTGAGCAAGCAAGACTTAGCTGAGCCCCTCACAGCTATTGCTTCAATTGAATGGGGAACCATTTGCACTGTATCTTCAAATTAAAAAACTGAAATGTTAATTTCAAATTGTAAAGCTTCCTAAAACGCATATTCCTGACTCATGCCACAGAAGAATACACAAACCCACTAAAAGGCCGCAGAGCAAGCAATTTATTGACAAACTAAAATATTGGCCCATTTAAAACAAACAAATGAGAACAGTAAGCAAATTAATATTCACACATGCTTATTGTTACAGCTACAGTGGGGTGCGAGACAGTATTCCATCTAGGGATGCTTAATGGCACAAGTGATGACAACTGATGCTTAATGGGAGTGAAATGACCTCAGTCAAACCAGCTTTCAGCATCCTGATACAGAGCAGTGCAGCACTCAGTTACTTCATGGTACTGACTTTCCCAGGTTATGGCAGCACCCCTTTCCCCTCAGTTCTCCACACTGCCACTGCTATTGGCTCCAGCACAATCTAATGAGCTCTGCACTGCCAGGGAACTGGCAAGGAGAAGTCTGTACAAATGCCTGAAAATGGAACACCCACAGAATTCAACCAAGTCATCCAAACATACAATTGAATCTATTGGTTAGATGAGCGTCTTGTTTATGGTATGACTGTCCATATTCATCTTTAAAAGAAGGAGATTTGGTAAACAGGAACAAACCACAGCCCTCTCCTCATCACAAATTATATCTTAAAATATAAAAAACCCCAACATTTTAATGGCAAAAAAACCTGTCAGCTGAAACCCCTATTTTCTCCAGAAAAGTCCTCAAGCATGCAAGCACTCCAGTTAATGAAAGCATTTCACATTAGGCCTAACAGAAGAAAACAATTTAAAATGTGAAGTCCTCCCAGAAAGAAAAGAAAAAAACCTATGATGTATACAATTCTGTAACTATCTGGTTAGCTATTAGGAAATGATCCTAACTGGCAGAAAAAAAAAAAAAAGAAAGAAAGAAAAGAAAAAGATATTGCAAGCAATGTTGCTCTGTGGTCTCATTTCTCTGCCTCGGTGGCTTTAAAAATTAAACCCTCCTGATGTGGGTAGGAGAGGTCTCTGTCTGATGGCTGAGCTGTTTCCCTCTCCACTTTGCACACACTGTTCCTGTGGGGCAACACACTCCTTTGGCCTCACATGAACCAGGCACAAAAGCATTTTCAGTTGTTGCCTTACGGCTCTTCTTATCTTCAGCTCTACAGCAATGTGCCACGACAGACGGGGCTACCCTTGGAAATCCAAACTGCCTGCAACGTGGGGAAAAAGGCAGCGTGTTTTGGTGGAAAGCAAAGAAAAATGCGTCGGGATGAGCTCTCCGGTTCCCTGGGATGCTTAATCATACCACTAACTGCTGCAATGAAGACTGCTTTTGTTGAATATATTTATCCCTCAAAATGAATTTGCAGCACTCTTGCCATAGCAGGGTATACCATCTCCCTACAGAATATTGGCGTTTTTCTTGCATAACTGGCTCTTTGACAGCATACACACATATATATAGCATCCATGCACAAACAGTTCATTCTGCCCTGGTTATTTTCCCTGTCATAGCAGGATTATTTTTAGCCCTCATGTGATCCTCCAGTATTTTCCAGTTCTGCTTTAGTCATCCTGCTCTCACAAAATATTTCAAACTAAAAAGTCCATCAGCCTTCAGTTCTAAGGACCTCTCGCGTTTTTAGCTTATATGTAAATAATTAATTTCATTAAGCTGTCTTCTACTCATGCATTTTTGACACTCCTCTCCCATACAAAAAGCTCTGATACACAGGAAACCTTACATAAGCCACTAAGCTAAAACCCTGACAACTGGATCAAAATTTTCAATTTGATCAGATGAAGCTTTTCTGCTTTTATTTTTTTCCTGAGAGGATTAGAACCGGCACAAAGAACAACATGCTAATATTTTAATCCCTTACAATAATCATGATTCTACATCTGCAGACTGTTTACCACTGCACGGAGAAAAGCAGGGGGCTGCAGGACACCTAAAGGCTCAGGGTGGGCAGATGGCATCCTATCCAAAAACAGCTGTGGCCCTGCTGGCACAGAGCCCACGCTGGTGGGCCGTGCTGAGGGCTCACCCCACAGAGGATGGAAACACATTCATCTGCCAGCAGGGATCTGTGTTTACCTGGCACTCCTCGCTGTACCTGCTGCTTCTAGAAGAAATATACACGTGTTATGAAGTCATCTTTCCTTCACAGCACTACCAACCGTGTAGCAAATCAGCTCTGTCTCCTGAGAAAGATAGGCACAGGATGAGGGTGGCACATTAGATTAGATGGAGGAGCTGCTTATGCTGCCCTTACGAGCTGCATTCTCCTTGACCTGCCTGACTCACCAGCAGGAGTGCCTTCCAAAGGGGTATGGAAAGGCCTGCTGGCATGCTCACCAATAAACACAAAAATTGGTGTGTCTTCACACTTCTCAGGTTCTGCTTTGTGTTAACGTCATTTCATAAAATGAAATGAAGACCACACTTGGTATCTGCAGAGATACAGATATGTGCCACTTTGTGGCACAGAAAGTGACTATCAGATACAGTGGGTCTGTAGAGATTAAGAGTGAGATTAAAACACCAAAAATAATCCTAACTCGCTGCAGCTACCTTTTAGGGTAAGCTTTCCAAGTAGTCCCTTAGGGATTTGACCACTTTTTTGGTAACTGAATGACATTATCCTTGTCTACCTCTGAAAACACAGTGTTAGAACTCTATTATGAATCATTAAAGAGATTAACACCTCCTAAATTACTCCAAAACAAAGGTCTGGCAAAGGGCACTGGAATAGCTGTTGTGTGGAACAATACGAATCATCTGAACACATGGAAGTGCCAGCAGCTAAATACATTATTCCCTTAAAATATTCGATCAGTTTGGATCATATATTCAATCAATTTGGATTAGACCTATTTAAAGGTCAGTGACAAAAACAAAAATACAGTCTAAGTGCCCAGAAGTCTACTTGCTCCTGACACTGAACAAAAGATACATACCTGTCTACTGCACACTGTTCAAAAACTTTTATATGACATTAAAAGATCTGCTGGTTCCTTTGTATCACTACTGCATCTTTTAATTTTGTTAGTGATTTGAAATCCATTACAATTTCAAAGCTTCAGTATTAAAATAAAGTGAGTGACACTTATTAAAAGTAACAACAAAAAAAAGGCAAGATGTTATGGCACCCTGCTACTGATGTTGGCAAATGCTTGCTGAGTTGGTTTAAGAGGTTACTGTATCAAACAGCCCTCAACGCTTACTACTCCCATAACAAAGTCAAGCCAAACTGTGAAGTTTAGCTGTGCCCCAAACCTCAGCCATTTCACTGGAGATTCATGGCTGCAGAATAACAAATAATTGGCATTAAAGCTATAAGCAGCCGTTTAAATGATGCCATCTGATGTCACACTTATTCATAGGCATATATTCTCTCTTCATGACTGTATTACTGTGGGAGATGAAGCTTAAGATGGGGTGGGGAATTCTTCAATGTAGAACTCAGTAGACCTCATCTTCTTGGGCTTTTTTTAATATAAATGGTTAAGCTTGTTTTACTCACACAAGTAGTATCATTATTGTTCCTGTAACATCTGTAATGAATATCCCTGCATTTCCAGTAAAATGTGCACTTGCATGCACATAATAAATCTGTGACCGACACTTAACTGTTCTACAATGCAAGCAGCAATAAAAGCTAGAATTCTTATTTCACCTATCGTCACACAGTGCCTACAACTCTCTTCCCTGCCTCAACATATTAGTGACCTGCCTATCGTAAATCCAAACAATACTTAAATTAATAAGGAAGGAAGCTTTCCATGAAAAAGAAAACATCTGTGACCAAAAAAAGTTGATAAAAACACACCACATATCTCAGTTGTCCTACTCCATATCAAAGGCACATGGCATGCTCTTGTACAACCAGCAACAGGACATGAGATCATTGCATTATCATCCAAACTGACTGGTTTCTTCCATTCCAGCAGCTACTCTACCTCTCCAGGATTGCGACCTCCATTACCTTAATTGGGATGACACATTTGTGACTTAAGTAAAAACAGACCACTGGCAAGAAGGATCAACAAGCACGGTAAATTCTGTATTTAATAGAGGTGTATTTTCCAACTTATCAAAAGGACCACCCGATGCTCACTTGGGTTTTTAGTTTTCAGAGGCAGTGCAAGGTACCACACAGGAAATTATAGCATACTAAGCCTTAGAATTCAAAAGCTTAGATACAAGATGATGCAAAAACAAAGATGTGAGGAGAACCACCATCACTTCAGAATCTCAGAGCAGCACTGCCCAGCTATTAATGCTCAGCTTCCTGGGAGCACTAAGGAGATGAAGGCAGCTGGCCAAGTATGCCCACCTTTGACATCAGAAATGGTCAGAGCAGATTGCTGAAATCTGGGTACGATTCCAGAGTTTAAGCCAGTCTAAACCTGAGGTTGCCTGATACCTGCCCCTTCCCCTTTGCCAACAACTGAGTTAATGAGAAGACAGGTCACGGAATTACATCAACTGAAAATTAATCATTATTTGAGGACTGGTTTAGCACGAATAAGACAAACTCAGGACATACCAATAAAGGAATTAAGAGTGCATGCATGTGTGTTTCTGTATGTACAAACGTACACATCTGTAGTCAACTAACTCCAGCACCACTTGCTTAGTGGTTACTTAAAAAAAAAAAAAAATTAAAATCTCTATATGTCTGCTCTTCTGCTCACTTAACAAGTTACCAAGAAAAATGGCATTGCTGAGTGATCAATAGTGCTCATATTAAATAAACACCAAAGACCAGGCTTAACTGTTTACTCCTGTTGCAGAAACACAAAGCAAAATGTCAGAAGACAGATGTATTTTCAAGAAAGAGCAATAGCTGCTATGCTGCTCACTTAGAAGTCTGAGCCATAAACTGCACAAAGCACACATTATTATTATTTTTTCATTTTCTGGACAGCACTTACAATTTATCACCATGAAAAGAATAATTTAAAAAAATTCACTGTGTTATAAATTTCCTGTTCTTGAAAACACATGCAAACACTACAACCAGTGATGACTATCCTAAGTGTCTTTTTCTCCACCAGAAGATATTACAACACTTATGCCAAGGATTCAGTGGGCGACATCCCAGAGCGGACAGGACTGAGCACACCATAAGAAGTTAACTTCTGACATGACAGATGCTAAGTCTATGACAACACAGAAAGAATAGCTCATGCACACAAGGTGGTAATTTCTAACTATTATTTAGATAAAATTAGTCACAGTTTATGATCATCTTCAGAGACAAAAAATAGAATTACTTTAGACTCAACATACCTGCAGTAGGAGAGTTTGCATGGTGAGATTTTTTGGGCAGATTAAAGATTTGTTCACCAGGATCTGGTGGGGGAAGAGCATCTTGGCCTTGTCGAGCTTCCACAGGATCATACTCCTTCCCATCATAGTTAGCATCAAAGAACTTCTTAAACCACTGAATGAAATCTAAGTTGTCTTGGAAGCGTCCTTTGACCAGTTTTTCCACTGGAATTACCTGGAAGGTAGAATAAAGTTTCCAATAATAACCCATCGATTTTTTAAAATTAAAAAGAAAAGCAACAAAACAAAACAAACAAAAAACCATACACACTAATTTGGAAAAAGTATATGTATATATATATCATGGAATCATAGAATGGCCTGGGTTGAAAAGGACCATAATGATCATCTAGTTTCAAACCCCCGCTATGTGCAGGGTACCAACCACTAGACCAGGCTATATATACATACATATCTCATAACTCTTTGCCACTGTTGTCCTCCTAATAGCAAATCATGCTAGAATTGCAAGTGGTCCTAATGATAAATAAAACAAAGGGCCAGCCTTTGAGGTGGCTATATGCAAACCTTCGTAACTACTGTTCCACAGTTACTCTTTTCCTACTGCAGTGGCAGCTGTGGTTAACGAAGCTGTTCTGGGAGTAGGACTATATTCAGCTAAGTGGGGATTTCTGTTTTTTAAATTTACATGCTGCAGGTAGGCACAGTAATGGTGAACAACTCTTCAAGGGATCCAGATTAAGTTTTTTGCTCTCTGCTGTACTGTCTGAATCAGCTTTTCCAGGACATGCTGAAACACCCTACATTTTGGTAGTACGTGTTCACTATGAAATAACCTTGAAGTTTTAACCTTGTAACTTTTTTCCATTCTGTATATAGCTATGCATAAAATAGTTTATTGATCTGAAAAAGTTGACAGAAACATCTACTAAAACAAAAGAGAGGCTATAAGGAACATCACTATCAGTGTCCTACAAATTTTTCACATAAATGAAGCCTCCAAAAGGTGACTGGTGGTAGAAAAACAGTGTAAGGAGATGGCTCTATAATGCTTTGCAGGAAGCACAAGCTTCCAAGATGCTGTGGGCAGACAGTGACTATGAAGAAACTGCTGCAGGAGGACTGCCCTGCCTTGCTGTATGAAGTTAGCTTCACACAGCTAACTATAGAGCTACGTTCAACGGACATTAGTACCTCCTGAATGCATTCAGTTATCAACTGGAAACAGAGTACCTAAAAGCACTGTAATTTTCACCTGTTTCTTCAAGGTTAAGCCAACTGTCCAGCATTTTGTAAGTCTATGATACTCCTGTAACGATTTACATAGCATTTTGCATATCCCTTATTTGTTTCATTTGAGTAGAGCAAGTTTTCTCCCTATAGAGAAATGGGCAATGTTCATCTTTATTGGGTTTTCCAATGCTTCATTATCAAATCATACTATAAACAGAAACACAACATTTCAGGAAATAATAAAGGTTTCCAATTCTTTATGAAATTATTGTGGGACTTTGTAATAAAACTGTTTAAATTTCAGGATAAGGCAACACTAAAATCAGCGGAGAGTCCTCAAATGATATACAGGTACTGCATCAGTATAAAATTGCAAGTAAAGAACATAACTTCCATTATTCAACACAAAATCAGTATCAGTTGAATAACAAGCCATTTCCTAAGAGAGACCTCTGTTCCTAACCTTTACAAAATCACATGCACTGGCCAGTCTACCAAATCACTGGGTATATTATTCCAGCTCTTGAATACTTGAAATTCCTTAAACCCAGTTTGGGACAAGAAATATGGAATACTTATAATAACAGTATACTTCCAGGTTGTTCTGTGGGAAATTCAGGTCATCGATAATTTTATGGTATTTCAAATTAAAGCCCTGGTGTTCAGTGATGACAAAGAATTTCCAACAGATGGTATTTTATCAAAACAGTCTCTGAAGTTTAAGAAATAATTAAGAAATAATGAGTTAAGCTGTACAACTCCTTATCAGGCACATGGACTCAATTTTCACTTTGTACCTAAATGGAGCATGCCAAATTTCTTCCTGTGTGCCCAAACACCGTTTTCAGATGATGAAAGGTCAAGAACATCTTCACATACAACTTGTAATTCCAGTTCCTAGTCAAAATTCAAAAAAGTGGACTTAAGTGCTTTGAAATTTGTTTCAACTGTTTATTGACTTTATCCAGTTTATACAGCTCGTGAAGCCTGCAATGATTGAAATACAAATACAGAATGCCTACCTTATCCACATTCATTCTTTTAAACGATGCTTGCAGAAGCTTGAAGTTGTGAATGTATTCATGTTCCAGCTTTGCTTGGAACTTTACTTTCTTCAAGCTAATACACCCGGGGAACAACATGTCCATGAACTGGCAGTAAGCTGCTCCTGTAACAAGAGAATGCATTGACATTAATCCAGATTCACCCAGCTAAGACCAAATGGCGTTTAATGTCATTAGCAGAAAGCATGAGCAGAAAGCAACCATGCTGAAAAAGTCCCTGCTGTAATTCAGTCTAGCACTACGCATCCCACATGTATTTGTCACATTGTTCAGTGTACATTGGATGTTCTTGTGTAGTTTTTCCATTGTCCGGGTGCACCAAGTACTTCTGTACAACAACTGGAGAATCACCACGAGTAACACAAAGTGCATCTTTCTTCTACTTAAAACTGATGTTCCTGGAGTCCCTTTAAACATTACGACTATCCATATAGTGTGATGATTACAGCCAAAGTAGAGATCTCCTAGTAAGTTCTTTCAGTCTTCACAGTACCCAAAATTCAACAAAGATTTTATTTATTCTGGCAATTGAAGTTGGAAGCTATCCTATAGACTGATGAATTCCAAGGCAATGTTTCAAGATTACCCCAAATCATGATTTAAAAATAAAATTGCAAAGCTCCTGCCTGTTAAAATACACTAGTCTTTTTCATCCCCTTTAAACCAAACATCGCTAATGATCTTTATCACCTGTGAAAAGTGTTTGAATTGACTTTAATGTAGACCACCCACTGCTCATAGATTTCAGAAGCCAAGCTCCTAGCTTGGAACTCACTCAAAACAAGATTTCCAAGTTCAACTTTGAGGGCTATGTGAACTTACATATTAATAAGCAGGGGTACGTGAGTGTAATTAATTCAGCACAGAGTGGCAAGTATATGAAAAAATTTCTAAATAGTGTACTAAATACAGCCAATAGAGATAATCTTTTCTCAGAGATCTTCCCTCTACACTATCACATCACTGTCATTTGCAAAATGTCTACTGCTGACTCAATTAAGTGTTTTGAAATTAAAGCTGAAGATGTTTGAGGGAATCAGAGGAACACCAATTTAAGTTCTCCTTCAGAAAAGAGTTTGCTAGTCAACAAAACGCTTTATACTTTAAGACTCAGTAAGGGCCATATCCGAAGCAAGAGGGTACAGGCTTAACACCTCCACTTGAGCACACAGGCCAGGTAAGTCAGCACCCAAATAATCGTTAAGTTAAATTTGACTTCCACAAAAAGGACTCCTGAACACTTAGTGCAAATCAGTTTTGATAAACTTAAGTGTCCAAATTTCACCTAACAGTTCAGGTCAGTATCTGTAAAAACTACTTGATCACCATGCTCATGCAAAAACCAAATTAACAAATCAGACATCAGACACCTGGTTTGTCTAGTTTTGCAGGAGGGGCAGCAATAACTGACGCTCGATGATGTTTTTCTCTGTGGGTATGCATGTGTTTTGGCAGGACCAATTTTACACATCAGATAGTTTTCATTCTCTGTGTCCATCCAAGCTCCATATACAAAGGGTGACAGAGCTTGTAACTCCTCCAAAAGAGGAACAGAGGTTCAGAGTCAAGTCTAAAAACATCTAAAATACTGATATGAAATTTGGTAAGTGACTTAACAAGATTTATTTTCCAGCTGAAAATAACTTCAATTTTTAAAAATTCTCTTCATGTTGACTAGCTTTGTGAAGGGAAAACTTAGAAAAAATAATCTGATTTTCCAAGGACACCTTGTAGTTAGCTGTTTGCACTGGTTTTGATATGATTAAGAATAAAAGTAAGATATTCCCTAAAGGAAAAGAAGCCTTCTGGCAAGCTGCAAACATGAGATGACACATTTGCATCTTCTAATAGGAAGCTATACAAACAGAATTAGTAATTCAAAATCTATCCTTACCAGAACTGGCACATATGCAGCAACAGAAAAATGACATTACAACTAAAAGCATGGATATATAGATACTGCAAGGCTCAACTATACTTATTACTATTTAATTTCATGCAAAAGGATTATTATGCAATCATTTCATGTTATAAATTGAATTTGTTCCCAATTCTGCCCTTTCATCCCACCCGTATCTCAATTATAAAGTTTACTCTGATATCTAAGTAATTGCCTGGAGGCCCTGAAAATGCACTGTGCAACCTTTCATCTACATCCTTTTAGAAAACTGGAAACGTAAAATGTTCACATGAGATTTCCTCCTTCTGCTAGTGATGCAAATTCCTCTTGCATGCCTTTAGATAGAATCTGACTAGACTAGAGACTTTAGTTAAGACAATTCCTCATGTTTCCTTCTCCTCGTGCAAGTAGTTGTTTCTGTATTTTATTAGCCAGGAGGTAGTCCTGGGTCTGTTCAGTGCCTGAGGGCAGAGAACACTGGCATGCATCCACGTGATGGTACAAACCCAGTCTCTGACACAATAACCAAGCCTGCTGCCAGACTGCTTCCCCAACAGGAGGATTTTATTACAGCGGCAAACACAGCTTATTAAAATGCTTCTTTCTGAAGTGCAGAGGCAACGTGCAAACACAGACTGAACTAAGTACTGCAAACTACAAAAAAGAAACTCTTTCTGACTCCCATAGTAGGAAGTTACAAGTATCACTATATTTAACTGGGACTACTAAATTTTGGACATCAAGACTACATATATATTTTATACAAAATAGGCATTACTTATTTAAAATTTTGCTCCTAAGTCCTGTGGCTGACACAGTGCATTAGGATGCCAGCATGGCAGAACCAGGATGCTGCTTTCAACACTGTCAACTGTTGAGGTTTCATAGAGGCAGCAGGAGAAGCAGCCTGACAGAAGTAATGCAAGATCACTGTGCCTTTGCTTCTCACCCCCAGCACACAGACATGCGGTTCCCTGCATACTGGACAGCACTTTAGGAATATTCTATTTACCATACAATTGATGTTTCAATGCAGCTGCCCAGGAAAGAAGTATTTTTAACACAACATCAAGAAAACAGCAGTAGGGATGATGACAACATGGCTTCTGATGGATACTTCTTGCATAATTTACATGGACAAAATTTTTTTATGTTTTATGTCACTGTATTTTATTTAACATTTAAAAGCTTCCATGTTTTCTGATAAAATCCACCCTTTCCCCACAAAAAATGAAAAAAACAACAATAACAAATAGGCCCGATCTCCCCCCCACCAAGCCTAACAAATTATTACCTGTCTAGAATTGCTCTCAGAGTACATCTGTCTCTACGACCAAAAAACTTGTACATATTTAAAAATCTGCAAATGCACACACACACCACACAAACACACACACACAGATACAGAAATAACACAAAATCTCTTCAAAAGATGGTAGCACTGGGGAAGAGGGATTACTGAACGTGGGAGACACGCTGATGTTAAACCCTCCCACTCTCTATTAGCCAACAAGAAATTTTGAATCCAGGTGCAAAACCCCTTTCACTTTTCCATCTAGAACTCTGACGCAGCCACCAATTACAAGAGATATTCACAGGCCAGAAGCCAAAACCAACTTGCAAACACAACTAGTGAGTGGAAACTCCACGCTTGCCTTCGCAGCGCAGGACACGACAGCAGCTCAGGGGGCTGCAGCACCCTGCTGGCACACCCAGCCACGAGCACAACTGTCTTCACTGACTCCTTTTTAATATTTATAGGAAAATAACAGAATGGAGAATCTCAGCAGTGTTGAATCTGACTGGCAGGCTGCTGCTGTCCAAAGGGAGCCTTGTGACCTGTTTACTACCCTCTCCTCTTTGGGAGGAATCTGGCTGCAGCCTAGATCGGAGAGCCGAGCAGCATCGCTGGCTTGGTTGTGCATAGCAGGCTGTGCTGTGCATGGCACTGGGCTGTGGGGCGGGCTGCTGGCCAGGCTGAGGGCAATGGAAGGGAAGCACAGCTGGGGCAGTGTTCAGAACCATGTCCAAGTTATTATTTGTCTCCTCAAGGAGGAGCTGAATCAATCCTTCCTATCCAATGTACCTCTCTGTTTGGCCCTTCATCACTGCATCACGTGGAGGTGAGGTCCGACAAGGTCACGTAAAACCACAGCAGACAGCATGGGAACACAGAGGAGCTGTGAAAAGGCAGGGCCTGTCTGTATGGTGGTAGGCTTTAGTTCAGTTCTGCTGTCAGAACTGTGGCAGAAAAAGCTAAGTTGCAAACTAGAATTTTGCTGGAAATGGTTAATAAAAAATTGGATCTAAAAACAGCATGTGATTGAAGCCTCAGCCAGGCCTCAGTTTGATTTTCAGGCACACATTTTCAGGAAAAAAAACAAAACAACAACAACAACAAAAACCCTCACTTATTTGGGAAAAAGGCCGATTGCACCTTTGTCTGTAATTACAGTTGTTTTTTCTTTGCTTCAAGGATTTTTTTTTTTAAGATTCTCTAAAAATGTATCCTGTCACATTAGATAGAAATTCCTTCAAATTATTCGTTCACTCCAAAGCTGCCACAACCTACGCAGCTGGAAAATGCAGCATGATTCCCATGCGTGTTAGTCATCAGTGCTTCAGCTCACTGGAGCGGCGGTTGCTAACATGGATGGGAAAGTGCACACACCCAGCACTTCTGTTGCTGAGAGAACAACAAAAAAGGCGGTAATTTACAAGGAGCATGTGTGACATAGCAGTTTTGATGAGAAATGGGGAAATAAATACAAAGACCAGCAATCAGTGTTTGCAGTACAGCAGCACTTCTGGCTGTACAGCCTCCAGCTGCTTAAAACTGTGTCCTTGGAAACAGCATTAAGGTAGGTACACAGCAGATTTTGATGTAAAACATGAAGACATATCATGATACTTCCATCTCAAATGTGTTCTTCTATTCTGCCACTGTCTTTTTTTTAAATTAAAAAAAAAAAAAAAGTGAGTGACCACAAAGCTGTGTTACCTACAGCTGTGTTTAAGCACCCTATTTGCATTTCTAGCAGGACCCATATGACTGAGGGCACAGAGCAATGAATTCTGCTGCTCCATTAAAAAAAACACACTGACTTAAAGAGGTTTCAGCCCATTTCCTGGAGAACATCAGAGCCCACTGCAATTTACTGCCTGCTTCGTGGTAGGGAAGCCAGATGTGCATCAGTGAAGCAATGCTGGCGTGAGCTTTGCCCTTTCCACTAACAGCCTGGGGAGGGCACTTAAATAAATAAATACAAGTGATCCAGATGAGACTGCAGCCCTGCTCTCCTGCAAAGAGCTGGGAACAGAGCTGGGGCAGCAAGGGCAGAGTGAGGACCTGCATACAGACACTGCAGAAAGCAGCATGCAGAAGCACCAACTCAGAGCTGCATGCTTCTGAATTGAACGTGCTTGGGAAAATCCTAACAGGTGGGGCATTTGCACGAGACTCAGAATATCCACTGATCTTTTTAAATAATGGATTTTGGAGAGAGGTTTCCCTGGTTTTAGATTGTATTTTCTTAAATATATAAATCGTTAAACTTCTCAAAAATTGTAAATAGCACAGCTTTTCATACTTAGTTTTTAGTAGTAATTTAGTTTGGAACTCATTCATTTTCAAACAGGCAGGCCAAAACAATTTCAGAAAACATGGTTCCCATTTCACTTAAAATAGGTGTGTAACCCAACTTGATTAAAAACAAAAACAACAACAAAAAAACACCACTAAAAAGCCACAGAAAAATCTAACAATCTCTTTAAAAGGGAGGGAGAGGAAGCAAGCAATGGTAAGTGACAGCGTTACACACAAAAAAGTAGAAGCCCTGTAAATTTGATTCCTTCTGAATTTTTAATGAATGACATGAAACACATACATACATACATACATATATATGAGTATGAAAGCAGTATCCTGAGACTTTTAGCCTATATATATATATATATATATATATATATATATATATATAGGCTAAAAGTCTCAGGATACTGCTTTCATAGTTTCCCGAGAAAGTTTTGTAATCGATCTCAAGTCTGATCATCAACGTGCATTATATCCCTCTAAACCTAAACATCATCTGGAAGACATTAAAGAGTCATTTACACTGAGCATCCTCTGTGTTGCAGGACCCCAGAACAACACGCCAACTCCCTGAAACATGGCTTGGTTTCATAGTGCGTCAAGCCATGTTTTAACATTTCCAAGCTGCTCTAGAGACTGAGGCTTTGCAGGGTTGTGAATTAAAAAACAAACAAAAAAAACCAAAACAACACAGAAATACACTTCAGCCCAGCTAGCACTAGCACAGCAGTTGCACAGAAACCATGCTGAATGCTCCAACTGGGTGCTACAATGCAGATTTTAGTAATACATGCGTAGAAAGTTTATGAGTTAATGCAGACACTGAGCAAAAATAAAATACCAAAGCATGAAAAATAAAGTGAATCCTATGCATGTATGTCATAGAATTTGCATACACAGATACAACAGACATGCACAACTCCTCACCACCCAGTGTTCCTCAGAAGAACAAAGTACCTCTCCATGCAGTAAGCCGCTGGCCATCATCAGTGTCATGAAGTTCTGCCTAAAATCCCAAGCCATCACAACAGCACAAAGCCTCACACACCAACACCTGCTGTAGCAGCACATGGCTTTCAGTTCTTCAGGATGAGAGGTAGAGAGCCAGAGAGCATCCCTAAAGCAATCACATACTCTCACAAGGAGCATGCCAATGGAGGTATGGTACCAACTACAGCAGTTGCTGTGCAAAAAATACCCAGTTGCAGTAATCAGGTTATCTGCAGAGAAAGCATCACAGTCTAACATTTCAAACTGCTGAACCGCATGCTCTTTTTATGAGATAGTCACTTACTAAAAGTAAGAGAGAAAAGAAAACATCTCATCCTTTTCCCTTGCATAAAAATCCTTAAAGGTGAAAGGTCTCTGAGCTGGAGTCCAAATTTACAAGTTTATAAGTCTACCGGGAATTTTCAAACATAGGGAGTTAAAAAAAAAGATTCTGCATTTTCTGCACCTCAAAGGCTCACGTAAGTATAGTTAAGACAAAAATTATACTTCAAGTTATATTTTCTGTATACATTTACAATTTCTGGCTACTAATAATTTATATAGCTTGTGTACTTCGCGTTTTTTATGCGCAAGCCCTCTATAGTCTTCTTTGCCTGACTCTTATTTTGAATATACACTCATGTAGCAGCCAAACAACCCTGAAAAAGTATGTTACAAATTCACTTGGTATTCCCCATAGATGAAAAATAGCCTCAGTAAAGAAAATTCACTTATAAGCTATTTAGTCAGAATTGTTTTTAAGAAGCCACTGTGTATGTATTACAAAAATAGCACGAATCCCATGAAACAACTAGTGTCATAATTCATTTAAAGCTCTTGTTCTCTGTGCATATGGGTGTTGCACATAAGGCTCTAATACATTAAATCCTTTCAGTTTTTCTTCTATTATTCTTCTCTCACCTGTATGAAATTAAATGCTCCCAAGTCTAATGCCCACCTAAAGGCAATGCACACTATGCCTTACGTTATAAGCATGGACCATAAACTTGTTATTCTGGCTAAAAATTTAAGGGAAGTCAAACATGGAGACCAAAACTGACTAAATGACACACACCTGAAGCACAGGGAATTTTTCTGGTTTGAGATGCTTGGGGAGATTTTCCCTCTTGTATTGCCAAAACTAAATTACCAGAGGAGCTACACACTGAATTTAGACTCTCAGAGGCTGCATCCATCCATAACCTGGCCTTTTTGGCACATTACAACTACTGCAGGCATTCAGAAAGCTCAGGGGATGCTACACATTGCTCGGCCTACTTAGCAAGGACAAAAACACATGTAGGACTCATGAAGAATACAAATACTTTATGACTAATCCAGCCTTTTCCTTGGCTGCTTCTCATCTTAGCTCTGTTCCTGTAACTGGCAATAGGGGAACAAGCTGCTACTTCCACAGCACGCATCTTATTAGAGCTAATTCTCCAAGCAGCAATAAGGGAAAAAAAAAAAAAAAAAAAAAAAAAAAGGACCAACTGTCTTTTCCTTACTGCGATCTGTAGTGTTAAGTTTTAGGTATACTACTCTTCAGATCAGAATAAAGCCCTCTAGTAAAGACAGAATGTCATATTACTCCTTATTGCCTTAGCACAGATTGTCCACAATTACTTCCAGGCTGGCTGCAAAGCGTAGGCACACACAAAGTCTCACAGTGAGATGCTAAAGATGGCTGTAAGGCACATCTAGGTGGCTTATGTCTCCTAAAATCAAAGCTTCTGAGCTTGATATCCGGACTTAGCATCCTCAACCCTTCTGCCCTGCTTTTTGTGGCCTTGCATTTAGCTTTTTCTGAACTTTTGATTGCTCCTTGTTAACAAAAATGAACAAAACCTGAATACTCGTATAACAGCATGACAAATCTTAATGCCTTTTTTCTTAAGAAGAAGAAAAGGCCCACGCAATTTTACAAGGGGTAATAAAATTTCAGTGGCAGTGGCTCTGAAGTCCACTGTTAGTGCCGTGACATGCTTCACATTGTTACAGAGGTTCCCACATATTCCTTCCCTTTCAAGTCCTTGAGAAATGCTCGTATTTTATGGAAGCTAATGCTAGGCTGGAAGAAGGCTGCCAACACTTTAAGAAGCATCAGCCAGAGGAATACCAGAAGGAATGAAGGAGGTTGGCTGCTCCCAGTCTGTGGCCAGGCTGTGCCTGTTGTGTCTGCCCATGAGCTGGCTGGTGGTTTTGCTACCGTTTCCCTTAGTACATTTAGTGTACTTCCAGTGCAGTCTGCAGGATGGCATCTCTCTGTGCATGAAATAAACTACTTGTAGTTTACATAGTAAACTATATTAGATAAAGATCCCCAAAATTTCTCCTCTGATTCCCTTCACTCCCTGCAAAGACATCCTGAAACAGCACGTGAGACGTGAACTGTGAACTGGAAAGGAACCTGTCAGCAGGACTTCTGTGTGCCAGTGCCTGCCATGATCCAGCAGAGTTTAGCAGAATTCAGAAATGCAGAGACTAAAGTTCTGCGGAACAGAAAGGATTGTGCTAGCAAGGAAGAATGCTTCTTGAGATAACAAAATATTAAATCCCATTTTGGCACTATAATGAACATAAAATAAACACGAATCAAGCTGGACTACCAAACCAAATGGAGAAATTCAAGTTTACAGGTTTGACCCACTAAGATATGAACATAAAAGCAAGTAACAATAGCAATTAATACAGGAAGTTCTAAAGGAAGAAAATAATTAATTTTACACAGGATGGAGTAAGAGCTCCAAATGAAATAACCTTTTTTCAGTCTTTCCCTTGTGGTATGTCCTAATATCCTCACTAGAGGTCACAGAAACAATTGTATAAGAAGCTGCATAATGAAATGGGACGGTTCTTTTGTGACTGTTTCCGTGCTTTTTCCCCTGCTTGTTCTAACCAGCTAAAATCTCTCAATTTGACTCTATTTAAATACCTTCCACTTGTATTCTCAGTAATCAAAATTCTTTTAGATCACCTCTTCCCTATTTTGGGTAAGTTTTATTTATTTATTTATTTATTTATTTATTTAAAGCCCACACACATTTAGCTTGGTGGAGAATTCACTTCAAAAGCTTCCTTTCAACAATTTAGGAGCACATAAATAGCTATGCAGGAACAAGTCAATAACACGGCTAGTATACTTCCTGTTTCAAACAATGGCAAACATGTATTTTATGATGAAAACACCCATTTTCACACATCCTTCCATCTCCTTGTAAGTGTGTATATATATACACACATACATCCCTATATAAACACACACACGCCTGCACATCCCCACGTGTATATTTCCTCCATGCATAATTCACCAAAAGAAAATACACAGACTAACTTCCGGACCTGTAAATATAACAACAGCTGAATACAGTATTTCAGTTCCAAGCTTAATAACTGTCAGAAAGGTCATTTTCCCACATTCTGTATCTTTAGTTACTCAGTTGCTATCAGTTTCTTGCAGGCATTTAAACTGCTCTTCTTCAACCTTGTTTCATAGTCATTGTGCAATTCCTCAAGCATGCAAGATAGATTACGCAGGTGAGATTTGTAACAAAGAAGTAATTAAAGAATATGTTATGAGTTTGTCAGACTCAAATAATTTTCTGTACATTTCAGGGAACGTCTATGTACAGAAAACATACCCAGAATATTAGGTAAAGTCACATATTTCAGTGTAAGACCTCATTTCAACTGGACCACTAAGCAGTTGAAACGCGGTAATGTGGTTTCAGTTCTATGTATTTAGAGCATTGTCTTCATACGCAAGATAATCCCAGCATGTCATTTGTATGGAAGTAGCAATCTAACTAGATCTTCTCCAACACAAACATCTTCAAATTTAAAAATCACAGCAGGAAATCAGAAAGAATCACTCCCCAGGGCATCTGTAATCTCAGTAAAACACTAGCCTTTCCCTGTATCATTTCAGGTCATCATCTGGATACAGATCCTGTTGCTTAACACGTAACTTGCAGTTCCCACTCTGATTAATCAGACTGGCCAAAGTATTCAAACCATTACTCTTGTTTTAGGGTTCATTAACCCTAAAAAAAAAAAGAATTATTTACTACAAGAGTTCAGTTACATTTAAAGTGAAACAGGCAGTTTTCCTTGGCAAACTTCTAAAGCAACTTGCAGCAGCTTAAATGTTGATTTCCTCAAATCTGTATTTTTCTCCATGCTCACACACGAGATATTCTCCTGTAAAGTTTATACACACGTAGAGTTTCAGGACCCTTATCTGGAAGGAACAGCTGCTGGAGAATTCTGTTCCTTGGGTTTTCAGTAGACTATCGGTCACTTTTTAGCTATGTACCATTCTCTATTTGTAAAGTTACCACCCTTGTAGCCTTAAAGTACACACAAAAAAATCATACTGCTATATTCTTCTACCCAGTCAGCCTTTTTATTATTTCTATGCATCTCCTGCTATATTCCTCCTGTTCACCTATGTTACGCTAACCCAAGGCACCTTATCTTTTCATGATTAAGATGAACACAAGAACTTTTCCTCTGTACATACATTAGTTTCTTTTTGCGGAGTAACTGCTTTATGTCAAAACTGAAAGTGATCTGTTTTCAACAAATCAGACTTTTAAAGTGGATTTTAAATAAACATTTGTAGAACATGCAATATTTTCTTACCTGAACAGAGCTGTTCAACTTTTGTGTAGTTTAAAGCTAATATATCATTAACCCATGCGATGATGTCATGTCTGCTCATAGTCTCTTGGGTTATAGAGGTAGAGTACACGTTGACCGCCATTCCCCAGCTACAAGAAAAACAAAAAAAAAAAATGACAGAAAAGTATTTGTGACATTTTGATCTTTGTTTTCTAGATACATCGAATTCAGAATTCGTATTCAAAGAAAAAAGGAAAAGTTGCATCACTCTAGAACCTTCCCTCCTTTATCAAGAAAGGTATCGTTTCATGCTTTGATAACATACAGCCTTCTCCTCTTGTACTCTATGAGCACATTCCTCTTGATGTCAGTGCGAACTTAACTCACAAACCTACAGTATTATCCTTAATGCTGTCCAAGTCAGAACAAAAAGAGTCAAACATAGCCTAAAGATACAGAGACAGAATCAGACCTGGGATTCCTTCATATAGTGCTGCACAAACACAGTGATTTGACATCTCTGCCTTTGTTTTTGCTATTTTATTGCGTGATGATCCAATTTCCCAGGTCTGTATTTAATTTTTAGATAACTTCTAGAAGATGTAGCTGTTCTGCTTACTCAAATACTGGTTTCTTGTTGGGATAGGGCTTTTTAGATGACTTACTGGTACCTAGCAGTCACAGAGAACATGATACAATGAATGTTTTATAAACAAAGGTAGCAACCTCTACTCTGAAAGTAACTCAGCTTTGCAACCTCAACTGTCTGGTTGGGAAGCTGTTTTCTAGCCTGATGTCTCTAAATCATTAGAAACATTTCCTGTCAGCTTAAACTCATTTGTTCTTCTGCCAACGTTATCCTCCAGCTCTAATGGCTTTTCTTCCTGAGCTGATTTCCTAATGTGTTGCGGAAAGCAATCAGAGCCTGTCCCAGTGCCCAGGTAGGCTAGAATAAACAAATCAATTCTCCAAGTCTTCTGCAAAGTCACATCTTCATTTGCTGGTCACTGCAGCGGGACCTCTGCAGCATAGCTGAGCAGATTTCCACAGCATTCAGAAAACCTTTCAGCAAGACCTTGAAAAATGGCACTTTGTGCTGAGTATCTGCTACCTGCATAGCCATATAATTTAAAATATTTTAATCTTGAATTAATAAGTTAATTAAGGTCCTTCTCTGTAAGTAGTTCTACTTCACAGTAGCATCCGTCCCCAAGTGCCTTACTTGAAATGCATATTACTGAATTTTATACCCTTTGATTCTACAATAGCCATATCCTTCTGTTGCAAGACACTGCTGAGATAAAAGATGAGCATATTCATGTTTATCTCGTCAACAGTTTCAAAGATCTGAGCCAAGATTGTTCGTGAAAAGAGCAAATATTGTTCTCAAAGCTAATCCAGGAAGTTCACTAGTAACAAGCCAAGAATGGCACATCTCAGAAATGATCAAATGATTTGAAGAGCACATGGACTATCCTCACTGAGATCTTGCAAAGATATACCCGTTGGAAGCCTCATATACAATTTTGCAGAGAAAACCAAGACTGCCAATAAACTCCATCCATTTTCAGGTATGCTGGAGCAACCTAGATAAAAAAGTTTATCAAACAAACAAACAAGCAAGCCCCACCAGACTAAATCCGTCCTCAGTAATATTTAAGTCTATAACTACATACAGCATTAAAGTACAAGATGACAAAGTTCCTAATGTATATAATCTCCTACAAACAAAATTTTACAAAGAGAAGGTCACTTAAATTGTCCATACCTACTGACATTGAGAAGTCAGTCCCTTATTATTTGCCTTACAGAAAAGAAGATTTAAAAAAAAAAAAAAAAAAAAAGAAAGGGCATGAAAGCCAGTAAGAGAAAACAGGCTCCAAAAATTCATGCTCTGGTAGTCAGGGCCACGCCTGCAGTGCCAGCAGTTCCCTCAGAACCAGGCTGCCCCTCTGCTCCCTTCTGTACACATCGAAAGCTTGGAAGAAACCAGACTTCCCACAGCCTTCCTGTGGGCTCCTGGACAGCACAACTGAACGCACTGTAACAGCTAGCAAAGGTTGTTCACTTGGCAAGCAGTAAGTACTTGGACTGAGTTAAGAGCTAGGAATAATGGTTTAGAAATAAGGCGTGCCCTTTTACTCTTCAAACCATGGTGGTTCATCATGGAAGCTCAGCTCCAACTCTGGGATCAAAGAGGGACTGGATATGCAAATAGTACTTTTGTTACCGAAGTCCTCACAAATTTAAAACATCATTTTTAGCATGTTTTTCACTTTGTTTCATATAGATGAGAAAGAAACAGAAAGATACTAACTCTGTCGCTATTAAAATGATGTGTTAAATATTGTTTATAAAATCAGTTCAAGTAACAATTTAATAGTGAACTCAACATTCACTTAAAATTCCAAATAGTGAGTTTGATATGAAACCAGCAGTTCAACAAAGAACAGTGCACTCACTCTAAAGAAGTCAAAGATAATTGGACAATAACATATGAAATAAATCTCTGCTAATTTAAATTGCCATTAGCTCATCCAACTTTTAATGGCCTCTTTAGGCTGGGCAGAAGTCAGAACAACCACTGGCTACTGGTAGTGAAAGCAGCGAGGCTGCTCTGTTAAAGAGATCCAGAAATCCACATGCAGGAAGGAAGCAGGAATTCCCTCATCATACTGTTCCAAAAGCAACAGCAAAAAGAAATATGTATTTTACTGCAACTGACAGCAGAGCAAACAAACTGCTTGCTGCACAGGATGAACAACGAGTAAATGAACAACCACGAATTTTAAAGCAGTATCCTGAAAGATATATGTAATATTACTCATGGTATGTTTGCAAATGAAAGGAATTACGATGATCTACACATCAAACAAAAGCTTTGGCTACATCAAGAGACAACACCTTTACATTTGTGTACACAGGTATGAATGAGGGAGTATCAATAAAATTTTAAGTGAACTTAAGCAAAATGAATAAGAATTTCTGTTTAAAAGGTTGGTAACATGCCACTGCCATTTACTCATGTCAGCCTGCTAGCATGTCTGAGTCTTCCACGGCACGCTCTTTGGGAAGATGTCACAGGTCTCTGGCTGGCTTGTCCCCCACCCTCCCATGGCCATGGCTTGGATAAACACAGCTAGGAAAAGTTTCCTTTACAGAGCACACATCCTGTTTTGGTACTCAGATACACACCGCACTCTGTCACGCAGACAGACCTTGCAAGATAAAAAGAAAAAGAAAACTTAGGCAGAAGAGTCACCATACAAAGCAATAGATGAAAATCCCCATGCTTGCTTGAAACATGCGGCTGGAGGCAGGATCTTCTGGGTGACTCAGCGCCCTGCGTGCGAAGCTGCTCTGAGAAGCCTGCTCTGGATTCCACATGCTAACAAACATCTGCAACATGACACACGTGGATGGCTGAGCAGGTGGAGCCCCGTGGGCCCTGCGAATGGCCAAGAAGCGAACAGCTTCTTTGTATGGCCTGAAGCGCTGCCTCTTCCAAACACATTATTTATGTTTTCAACTGTTAGGTTTTCCCTTGTTTAGACTGAAGGCTCTCAAGCATAAGCCTGTGATGAGGCTTACAGAGGCCTGAAAATCAGCACCTACCTCCCTGGGATCTGTCAGCTCCCATCACCCATGCAGATGCCCAGCGATCCTACAGCAGCTAACACCAGGCCCAGGCCAGCTGACTGCATCTCCAGCTTTCAGCATGCAGTAAAGGTTCAAAGCTTCCAGCTACCACAGTACTGCCCAGCCACAAAGGACTCTCTCATATTTTACTTATTAGAAACCAAAATTCAAAGCCACAATAAATACAAGTAAGCTGTGAGTGTCTTCACATTCTCCAGTCCACATCATAAAAATGCTTTTACACATGCAGCTCATAAGATATGTCAAGAGCTGAAACTCACGTATACTCTCAGGTAGTTCTCCAAATCAGAAGCGCGCTGGCTCAGCTTGCCCAATATTAAACACTGCCCCCCAAAGGAGCATTATTTTTTAAGGCATCACAGGCAGCACATGGCACCCAGCTACAGGTAACTGCAGCTATTAAGGACAGCTTTGCAAGAGGCACATTCACTTTACTTGTCAGGGAGAGGGGAGGAACTAGCAGCTCCTGACAGCAGAAACTGTCTTATGCCAAACCTGTAACAATGTCATGACTAGGAGGACCACAGCAGTGTCAATATAGAGCACAGGTGCAATCACTCTCCAGACCACAGGCTTTCCTGTTTTGCACAATTCAGCAAGGTATGATGAGGGACTTTCCAAGACAATAGCAAGCCTGTGCAACAGCACAAAGAGGAGCCTTCTGGAAGCTGGCATCAGAGACACCAGGATGGATAGATACTCTGAGCAGAGCAAAAGCTCTTGCAAAAAAAACCAAAAAACAGCTGAAGCAGAAGAGGCAACTGAAAGTGAAGATGCAGCTCAGTGAGGCAGCCCAAGCTTCTGCTGGAAAAGCACTGCAGGTAAAAGCTACTGCAAAATAAGAATTCCTGGAAGAAGAAACCTGAGAGCCCCAGCAGCCACATCCTTGCAGAAAGAAAATAAGTCCTTCAATATAAACCTGCAATGGCAGCTGATTTGCTCACCTCTTTAGTATTCATTGCAGACAGTCTTAACCATAATCATCAGAGGGCAGTTTCGCACAAGGCTGTCTCTACTATAAGGGTCCAGAGGATGGAAAAATAGCAAGGCACAGCATGATTTTACGAACACTGCCCTTATTCTCCCTTTTGACTGATGCTGTGCTCCTGTAGCAAAGCCAATGGCTGTGAACAGCTCCCTCAAATCACAGAGCTCTGATCAAAGAGCTACTTGTAGCAAGCATTGTAAGAACTGCCTAGTCAGAAATGCACTTAAAGATTGATCACAATAAACTATTGCCATAGAACACTGAGAAAACAATCCTCTGGTTGTAAGATGAGGGGAAAATCTACACCTTTCAGAATGCAAAACATCAGATCTCTTGTACCCTTGTTCCCATGTTACTAAATAGACTTATGTTAGAAGCCTTTTACTATCCATGTATCTCATTCACTTCTGAATGCCATTTTAGCTTCACAACATGGATCTGACTGGGAGACCTAAAATGATTTGCAAAGCATGACACAGTCTAGACAAGAATGAAGCAAATGTATGTTTCAATGGTTTGAACCCTGCTACACTACTAGAAAAAAAGCACATTTTGTATTGTTCTCACCGCAGTTCCCTGTTTAAATGCAAGTGTGGTTAGAGAAACAAACAGATTACTTTCACTAGATTAGCACATTTTATCTTTAAAGTTTTGTTCTTTTCAATTAGAGGCTGCCTGCCAGTGCTTGGATCTTGTGACCTACATAGATTTTTATGATGGGTCTCAAGGCCTGGTTTAGTCCCTAGAACCTAGAACACTCTTCTAAAGACCAGCGGTAGCTCTGTTTTGTGGTACATAAGACCTAGGAAAATGTAATTAAAAACAAAATAGAATAAAAAAAGCCTATTTTATCTGGGAGGCAGAAAAACTCTGGTTCTTTTGCAGACATTCAGTTCTCTCAAATCTGAAAAACACAACCAAAAGTATTCAAACAACATGCACAATTTGAGTCCAAACCTCTGAGATGGCCCAGGAGCTCGCAATGTATTACACTGTCTACTGCTTATTTTCAGCAAAACAGTTTTAAGTTTATCCACTAACTGCTAACGAAATCAGGGTAGTCCACAGAAGCAAAACAGAACAGTTCCAAGCTCCAAGAAAATGCCTTAGTGCTTAGAATATTTTAGGGCATCTGAAGAGGAGAAGCCACTTCTGCAGACACACCTGATTTATCTATTTATTTATTTTTATCTGGCAGTTATATTTGCAGTGCAAAAGCAACAGTTTTTTCAGGTTACCTTCTCATTCCTTCATTCCTCCTGTTGCCACTGAAGCTGTATGGCGATGTAATGCATAATGTCATGTCTCCGCTTTGATACTCACAATATTAGCACTTAATTACAAGCTATTTTAATTTTGGCTGAAAGCAAATGCATATCCTGACAGAATCCCTTTCAATTTCTATGCATAAATGAATCCTAACTAAAAAAAATGCTCTTGTCAAAAGGCAGGAAAACATCAGCAGAGGTTGCCCTCTCTGAATACCACAGAAGCCCATTGGAGAATGCCTCCCTCGCTCCAGACTCAGCAGAGCCCCAGCAGGGCTCAATTCTGTGCAGACAGCTGCTTGTTATCCTGGGGAGAGGCTGCACGAACCTCAGTGTGAAACAATGCTACTACAAATTAAGAAGGTTTTTTACTAATGAAGAACCACCAAAAGCTTTGAAGTGGGCTGAATGAGGAACGTAAACACGGCAAGGCAGCAATGCTAAAATATTAACTACCTTTTCTTCCAGTTATTGTCCTCCCCCGCAAGGCTTTCAACTCTGAGATCTGAGGCTGGAATTGCTCCACTGATGCCCTGAAGGAAGATATTCAACCTGCACGGTTTTCACAATAGGATGGCAGCTACTTTGTCTTTTGCAATAAGCACTGGGATGGCGGAGAAAAGAAGTTGATTCAGAGGAAAGTAATTCTCAGACTTCTGTTACATAACAAACCCAAGCCAACCAGGAATAGGGATAGGAAAGAAAATGGATGATCATTTTGTAACTAGAAAACCTTGGAAAAATCTCATGAATAAACAAACATTTAATCCTCCTTGAAACAAAGTCTCAATTTGCCAAGACAAATATGGGAGCTTAAATTCTCCTTATATTCATTTTAATCTCTTAGGGAAAGTAGCAGATTACTAGAAATATAATAAAGGATTTCCAAGATGACATGAAGGTAACAGCAGTGCCAAGCAGTATGGTGGAGAAAGGATTTGCAGGTGCCTCGAGATGAACATATGAACCTTCTGCCTTACTGTTCCCACTGGATGCCAGATGAACAGTTGCAGATTCAGATGGCGCATCCCAAGTGCTCGAGCAAATGCAGATGTGCTGTGACAGAGAAAGTGGAAGAGGGCTGGCCCTTTAACCTACTGCCCACCTGCACAGCACTCACTGCTGGACTCAGTGACAGGACAGCCAGCAGTCACCACAGGGAACTCCTGTCCCTGGCGAGGGGCAGAAATCATCACAAACCTTGGGAAAACAAGTGCTCTGGCACCCAGACTGCTGGCACCCAAGGTGGGATCTTGGATCTGCAGCGCAGCAGCACAGTCTCCATCCTGCTGCTGCTTTAGCCATTCCACCTTTTATGTCCAAAAAGCAGCACGCAGCCTGGGAGCTCCAGCAGGGCTGGCATCCAGCTAGCCAGTGAGATGAAGTCACCAAATTAATTTAGCGCTGACCTATCTGTGGTCTGGCCGGCCCTCCATCCCCGCAACGTCCGCACATTGGAGCAAGATGCTGACGCTTGCATGATGGCAGAAGAGATTTCATAACACCACATAGGGGGTTGGCAGCCCCAGCTTGTTGCCGTGACGCAGCATAGGGCTGGGAGAGATGGGACAGGAGGTTAAGCAGGGAAGGCAGCAGCTCACTGATCCACAGGCAGCTGCAGCTTGCCAGCAGCACACATGACACTGCTGCTCGCAGGGGGTGCCTCACTGGAAGGGTGCTGCAGCGGCTGAGGAGAGAGACTGCAGTGTGCCTCTCTGTAACACACTGCAGAGCATGAGGACCTTGCCACGCATCAGCTTTTCTCTCTTTTATGAGCAACAAAAGCAGATGCACGCTGTTTTTGTGCGCTGTCTCTCCTAACCTTGATACATGCATGCTATCACAGGGAACAATACCTCCCAAGCAGGCACTGTGGAGGTACACAGCACTGCACCTGGGGAAGGAGGAGCAGAACCACAGCTGCCACCCACACACTTATCCCTGGATGACAGGGATGGGTGCCAGGGCAGAGCCCACGGGACAGAGCCAGGCAGGCGGCCAGCACTAGAAAAGGAATAAAGGTGACGACACCGAGCCGACGAAGAGACATTTATTTTAAGCCACCTTCACCCTGCAGTTGTAAACAAGCATGTGACAACAGATGAAGAAACACATAACCACGCAGACTGCTTGCACCCATGCATCATCCTCTAAAACATGGCTCTGTATTTCTGTAACATAAGACAGTGCTCCAGCATGGTTGCCCAGCAAGGCTCCCGCTACCACCACCGCTGAGGGCCAAGGGACAAGCACTGGGCTCTGCAGGGCACACGTAGGCAGGTGGCTGGGACCAAGCAGTGCACAGCCATGGCCCAACCCACACTTAGGTGCCTGGCCAACACTGCGTTGCAGACCAGCAAACCCGCTCACCAGCCTGCCTTTCTCTGGGTTCTGTGCTCAGCCTCTTCCTCATCTCTCTCTACCACAGATGAAAGTGAGACTGAAAATAATAACAGCAAAAAAATCTGAGTTTTGACATCTCTGAGTTTGTTGAAATAGGCCCATGTAAAGATCCCTGTCTCTCGCTCATACGAACTCCCCACTGATCATTATTAATATCATTAAGGTTTTCACAACTAGCATTTCAGCCATGACACTTGCTTTTGGTATTGGACACCAAAGAAAGTCAACCTCTTCCCTCATTTTCATGAGTTAATTCCTTAACAGCCAAGGAGATGCTATGAAATTATTCTGGTGCTCAAAAATATTACCAGCAAATGACTTGTACTTAAGGATTAACCCTACTAAGGGCTGCCTAGATAGGACTGAACTTTTAAGTGCAACTGCTTAACTGCTAAATTAATTTTAGAGCAACTAAAACTAGAATACGCTAATCCTTTATGAAGTAAATTGCCCTTTATGAACATGCTAGCTCAGCCATCTGTGATTTATGTAATGTATTATTCTTTCTGCATGCCAGTAACCACAAACTTACATTACCTTTGCTGCACTACCAAATGCAAGTGTTGAAATTACCAGCATAAAGTAAAGCTTCCCCCAAACTCTTCTTTTAACCATACTGTTCTTTGAAGGTCTTTAAGTCACTGTTTTCTTTCAGTTTTCAACTTTAAATATCTCCTGCCAAACTAAAGTGGCACATTCCCAAAGTTGTGCTTTTTTCCCAACCATTTTATTTAGACGGTGCTTACTGCTTTGATGCAACTGGAGTTCTAAGAACAGAATTACTGACGGTTACAACAGCCTTTATCTGTGAGCCCCAGCAAAGCCTTGCACCTTAAGCTAAGAGAAGCATAGATGTCCTGTTTAATAGGATTTGGCCTCCTTTCATGGAATATCTTGAGGTCAACTCCTAAAGTACATTGCTTCCAGCTGGCAAATGGTCACATTAGCAAATTCAACTCCCACTGTAAACAAGACAAAAAAAAAGTTTATTGCTTGAATTACCTTTAACTACATATAACTGCAATTAAGAAGTTAATAACCCATGCTGCAATGTGATATTTGGCTTCTTCAGCCCTCTCAGTGTTGGTGTAGGTCATGAGACAAGACAGTTCTGCACCCCTCCCTGCAAACACACGTCAAACTAAGCATATATCTGATACAGCTTAACAGCCCAACATTTCCTGCAGATTAAACTTATCAATAATGTTAATATTGTCTGCATTAAAATGTATACAAGTCATTAAAAACCGAGGGGATAATACACTGGCTCTTAACTTCAAAACATAATCCTTAATTGAAGTGTAGATAATTAATTTTATGACGCAACAGAACTATTCTTGTGCTCCACTGTGCGTCAATGAACTTTTGGCCATTCCTGGGTAGCAAATTGCAGAAATTTCTCTCAGCGACTTGTGCGATGCAACAAGAAGTAATTAGTGCACTGCAGAAGCAGCAATACAACTTCTGCAAGAATTAAGATCAAAAACTATTGAACTGAGATTGCATACACACATTTTTCTTTCCCATTTGAAACTTTTGACCATAGAATGATTTCATTTTGGTGGCAGTACTAAGTGTGCTGCTACACAGTACTTTTAGAGAAGCACTGGAACAGGTTGCCTGGAGAGGTGGTGGATGTCCCAGCCTTGGAAACATTCAAGATCAGCCCAGACCAGGCTCTGAGCAACCTGATCTAGCTGTAGATGTCCCTGTTCATTGCAGGGGAGTTGGACTAGATGACCTTTAAGAGTCCCTTCCGACCCAAATTATTCTTTCACTTTTAAAGCAGCTTGATACCATGACTTAATTCTGTGCAGTGCATTTTGAACTCAAGAGCTGTTTATGCCTCTTCAGGTTACCTAATATGATCACACTGTGATTGAAGTAGGCAAGGAACTCCAAAGATCACTTACTCCAACCTCCCAGCAGCAGCAGAGCCAACAAGAGAAGGCTGTTGATGGCACCATCTAGCCCAGTGTCAAGTCTCTCCAAAGACAGACACTGCACAACTCTCTGGGCAACCTCTTCCAGTTAGACCGTCATCCCACTGTGAGAACTTTCCTCCTGATATCTCAAGGAATTTCCACTGCTGACTGTCATTGCCACTCATTCTCCTCTGCAATTCTGAGAAGGCTTCAGGAGGAGAATGAGGGCTGCTTAAAGATGAGGGCAGCTCTGTGGCATAAGAATCCCTGTTTCTATGTTCCCTTAAGCTTGGCAACTGGCACAGCAGAAGTACTCTGAAAAACTGTATTTGCAGGAGTAAGGGTTGATGTGAACCCCAAATTAGAATTCAGCCAAGTGAATACTGTCCTTTAAGGAAAATTTCTCTATTTATTCAGCCAATTATCATTTTACTGCCTCCATGCTCTCAACACTCCTGCACACAACAGCCTTTCTGTATATGAAAGCTCCCAAGAGACTTCCATATCATGGGTTACATACTCTACTTCCATACAATTACTCTCAGATTCTGTAGTTATTTTCATAAGTCGTGATTTGTATAACACTGAATCTGTAAGTAAAGCAATACATATTCTGTTCCAAGTATTTCAGTACCTCCCATTCATGGTATTACTGGACCAACTCCACAGAGATTAACCATTAGAAGTAAAGCCTAACAACCATGTAAAAATTGCCTAAAATGAATTTTCATCCCCCCAAAATTGTTTAATACATATTGCCAGCAAGCCCTTCTGAGAATCAACACCGCATTCCAGAGTGACAAGCAAGAATTTACATTCAAGTGCATCCTTGAATAATTGCAGCTGGTTGAGTAGAAAACTTGTACAGCTCTGAGGAGCCCTCTGTAGAGGGGATATTCATTCCACTTATCCCTAAAGATAAAACTCAAGTCCCCTGATCTCTCTAACTACCTTCTGAGTTCCAAGAAACTTAATAATGAAAATTAAACCTCTGAAACAATACACATAGCCACATGGAAAAACAGGAACATGCACCACCACTGGACACAACATCATGACAGCAAAGTACACTATTTCTTTACTGCCTTGCATGCTGGAGAATAAAGATCCATTTTGCACACAGAAGAAATCCCAAACGTAACCCAGACCAGGAATTCTTCAGTTTGCATAGCTTGCTTAAATATTGCTCCAGACTACACTAAAATTCACAAGAGCTCACCCCAGTGCTGCTGCCTCGCCTCTCCATCTTCCATCACCTCACCCACATCTCAGATCGCTCCCTCCCCCAGACACCATGAGTCAGGTACGCAAGCCAGCCATGTGCAAGACCAGAACATCAAGACCATGATCTGCATGGCATATTCCTCTCCAGGCACAGCAAATCTGCACAGTCGTGAGATTTCCTCCGGAAGCTACATCCTTAAGTCTCTACGCACCAATTAACGTTTACATTTCCTGTTTGGATAGCACAACAAAACAGCAGATTTAATACGAAAGCACAATTCAATAAGTACAGAGCTCAATGCAAAGCAAGAAAACATTTCCACATAGATTAGCCAAGCCACGTAATGGGTGTGCTTTTGGTATGCAGAGCCTTCTCTATCGAATCTTTAGTAACTTAGTGTGCCATCAGGAATTTAGACAAGTTGTAGTCAAAAAAAATCACAAGCAGATCTTCATTTTGAGATAAATGAGTTAGCATGAGGACAACAGAACTGTGCTAAAAATAAACAAAAAGGCCGTTGTTTTTAAAAAACCTGAAGAGTTAAATGCACGTTCAGTAAACTTTTATAGCTGATATTCTCCTTCCCCTCCCATCTAATTATAATGAAACAATATGATGAAGATGCTTTATTGGTGAGTCAGGCAGCAGGGATCTGAGCACGGCAAGACTCACGCAGCTTTTCAGTGCTAAGTTAATACCGTCCCCGCAGAGACACGGATGTGTTCCATCTACACTTCCTGGCACTGATAGGGGCAGCAGGCAATCAGCACCCCGAGCTGGGGACAAGGATCCAGCGGGACACACCGGGCACCCGCACGCAGCCCAATTCTCGCTGCTGTCACCGCTGTTACTGCACGGCCTTCATGCCATCCCGTTCAGTGGTTCGTGTGATTGAGAACAGATGTGGTGCGACTGCTCGTTTTCAATTATCAAACAAAGGCTGAAAGTTGCATCCCCAAAATGAAAAGCTGGCACACACTTCATCTCCTTCCTTACCAACCCTCTGCTATAATTATCTTTGGGCATGAGGAAGGAGAAAAGACTGTCAAATTAACTAACCTCCCCACCCCCAGGCACCAAAACCAAAGCCTCTGAAGATATTTTTAAAAAGTCACTTATTTGAATGCCAAGGATTGAAATGCAAACTTACTACACTTGTGTTCTTTTTTTTTCTTTTTTTTTTTTTTTCTCCTTACTGCCTCTAAAAACAATTTTTCATATCTCAAGTGGTTACTCAGGGATCTCCTCCTAGAACATTCCTGCAGCGCAGCCTGCCTGCACAGAGGGGGCTGTATCTCCCTTGCATTAGCTGCTCATGCAAAAGAAAAGCATGAGCAGCTAATGCTCATGCAAAAGAAAAGCTTCTATGGGGCATTCCTGGTCCAGAGCCCTCCTTCCACATCACCAGTTTTTCACTGTTATCCAGGGAGGCAGGACTGAAGCAAAATGCCTGTTTTGAGAAGTGGCAGCATCCAATTCAGTTCTATCTTAAATTTGCTCCTGTTTTTGTTAGCATGCTGGAAATACTGCTGTTGCTATGCAACCCAGAAAGGTTAAAAAAAAAAAAACCCTACACAAAAAACCAACAACACCCACCATGTATTAAGATAGGGCCCAGCCTCCTACCTAGAGGATGCTTTGGAAACGCACAGAGGTTGGGTGCAGTTCGGATGTTCACAGATGCCCCTGGAGCTGCACAAGACCGGGTTGGATGGGGCCCTGGGCAGCCTGATCTCTGGGTGGCAGCCCTGCCCACGGCTAGGGGTTGGGACCAGATGACCTTTGAAGTTCCTTCCGACCAAAGCCATTCTGTGATTCTCCTTGGTGAGAGTGCGTATGTGCATGCTGCAGAGATGGTTCTGCCTGAAAGCACCTCGTTCCCTTGCACAAATTGGCCTGTGTGGCATGGAACATCTCTGCTTCAAACCCCCCAAGCAGCACTGAGCAGAGCCATCCTCACCAACGTGGGCTCTTCCCAGGCGATTCCCAGTCAGCATGAGACAGTTTCCCCCCTTGCTTTTTGAGAGCTGAGCCTGACCAGCACAATTCTCTCTGGGCAGAGCACTCCCTAATCACAAAACAAGATTACAGATGAGCAGCCGCAGTAGAGGCAGGAAGCCAGCTTTACGAAAGCGAAAGAAAAGAGAAGGGCCCAAGCTGAAACACGACGGCTTTCTGCAGGGTCCCTGCTTCCCCCAGGGAGCAGTGAGCACTTTGCTGCTCTCTGGGTGCTTCCAAGGCAAGGACTTATCACAAATGCAGTTGTTAGAGAAGCACAGGCCACGTTCATAGGGTGTGGTGTCTTACAAACATTTCCAATGGCCTTTCTTCTGCTTCCACTGCAACCTAGAATGGAACTTACGACCCGAAATAGCAGCAGTTAGGCCAAGAGCAAACACCTCTGGAAATAACATGCCAGGTTACTCATGTGGTTAGCAGCATTTCTCCAGGAGCATTTACAGTATCAGCAGACAACGACAACTTGCTGATTTTACCCAGTCTCCTTTCCACAAGTTCTCAACAAGTCTGGACCTTGAGCTACTAACTTTATCAACACAAATTGTCTTTTTTTCTTACTTCAGTGGAATTATTCACTCACTGCACCCAGCAGGGCGCAGCTTTGGGGCAAGCAGTGCCTCCTGCCCAAAGCAGGGTGCAGCAGCGCATCTTCTCCATGCAGGTCTGTAGCTGCACAGAAGGAACAGGCTCTCAAAGAGCAGTTTCCAAGAAGATGACTCAGGAGAGCCAAGCATCTTAAGGAGATACCTTCAGAAATGTACATAGAATCCTTTGAGTTAGAAGAGACCTTTAAGGGTCACCTACTCCAACTCCCCTACAATGAATGGAGCTTCGAAAAATATGGTGAGCTGATCAGCCATACAGAATACTCCAAGTCTGCCAAGAAGCACTGCAGACATGCTTATTTGAGAACAATTCTCCACCCAGCTGTTGATTTGGTTTCTCACTGCATTTTTTCAGTCTTTTTTGAACACAGAAAAGAAACTACACTTAATTTCTCCAAAACAAGCACAAATCTATTTCAGGCCAACAAAACAACACCTCACTTCCAACCAAATTGTAAAGTTAGTCTCCTGATCTGGAACACGGACAACTGACACACGCAATTCCTTCCTTTGGGACAGAAGGAACACATGATCAGAGAAGTACAAATTTACTCTTATTATTACTTATTTACTTATTATTACTTTCTGGTTTTATTATTTACTGCAGAAGGCAACATCTCCCCGCGACTGCATTTTACACCAAAGCAACCGGTTTCCATTTACCAACTAAGTGCAGGTGGAGGAGAAACTTAACACCTCAGGCCTGGATGTCCCAGTCTGCAAAATATAATATGTGCTCTGGAAGGCGTGTAAGGACTATTTGTGGCTTCACACAGCACAAGGCTGGGACTCATGTGGTGTGGGTTCAGTTCCTTGCTGTACTCTCAGCGTGATGGTAATGCCAGGGAATCCCTTTCATGTCAGCTTCCTGACTTGCAAATTGGTACCAAGTTTACCTCTTACAAACTTCTTCAGGAGTCACAGGAAGCTCCTCCGGCAGGAGCTGGATATTTCAGAACAGGAAAGCTTCATGAAGTACTTTGAGCTACAGATGGAAAGCTAAGCATCACTCTCACTGGAAAGAGGAGAACCTACATCTGTAGGTGCCGTGGCTCTGTAGGGCAGGGTGAGTTTCCACAAGGAGCCAAAGTAGGATTCTCCAATTGAGTTATTCCTTTTATGCATTAAAAGTTCATTTCTAAAATAATTTTAATTGGACTGCTTACCTCCCCAAGATAGAATGTATATTAGCATTATCTATGCATAATATTAGCATTATCTGCCCTGCATTGTAGTATATTTCCACAGATAGGCAGAAGGATGCAAAGCCCTGCAAGGCGCCTTGCACTGGGAAGAATTCGCCTTTCATACAGATGCTGCACAAATTCATGCTTTCTGGAAAATTGGACTATAATGCAATTATTTTTGTCATCATGTGCTCAATATAGCTGCCTCACAAAATGCCTTTCCTAGACATAGCTCAGTGCAGGGTGAAGCAAACAGAAGGACTAGCAAATCGACTTGTTGATGGCTGCTGGAGACTGTATTTATGTGCTGCAAAAGGATAATGGAGAACTCCATTCAAGAGAGGTTTTCTAGAAGAGCCTTCCAAAGGCAAGCAGTGAGACTGCAAGATGCAGCACCTAGGGTGCACGCTAGAATAACTGAAGGTAGGCTTGCCATAAATTGTCGTGCGTCCACCTCAGATTTCTGCTCAGCAGCGCAGTGGAAACGCAGCTTTCCTCAAGCACAGAACTACTTAGTGCCGAGCAGTCATTTAGGGATAGGAAGCGAAGGCTCCATTTTTTCCTGCAAGCAGATACAGCTCTTCACAAAAGCAAACAACAACACCGAGAGCACGCACCGCCTCGGCACCGCGCTCCACGCACGCACCGGGGCTGCGCTACAGAGGCAGGACCAGGCTCGGGGGCGGCACGGCTCAGCTCCGCGGTGCAGCCCTTCCCGCCCCACGGCAAGGCGCCAGCACCGAGCCCTCCGCCGGCTGTCAGCGGCCGGCAGCGCCCGCGGGAGCCGCAGACGTTGCGGTTCTCCTCGAAGAAGCGCCGCCGCGACCCAGCGCAGCCCGCCCCGGGGCCGCTGCCCGCGGGCAGCCCCATTTCCTGCTCCAGGGGCGTGTTCCCTGCAGAGGCTCCGCTCGCTGTCAGCGCGCAGCATCCGAGCGGCCGTGCCCGGCCCCGGAGCCGCGACCCGCAGCGAACAATGCCACCGGGCTCGGGGCTGCGACAAAGCGGCGGGCCCGCACCCCTCGGAGCGGGGTTGGGCCGGGGGCCGCGCCCGGCGCTGCGGTTCCCTGCGCGGCTGGCGGGCGGGCTTCTTTCTTCCTCCTCCTCCTTCGTGTTTTTTTTTTCTAAATTATTATTATTATTATTTTTTTTTAATCATTTTTTATTTTTTCCTCTCGATGCATCTTCCGCCCCGGCCGAGGACAACCCCCCCGCCTCCCGCACAATGCCGTGCCGCCTCTCTCTCTCGCTCAATCTCTGCGTATTGGAGGGGGGGGGGCTGAGCGCCGCCTGGCCCCGCTCCGCACGGCCCCCCCCGCGCCGCAGCGCCCGGCCGCCGCCCGCCAGCGGTACCTGTAGGAGCGCTCCCCCCGCACCGTGTGCTTCCTGAAGGGGATGATGGTGGTGCCGTTGTCCTGGATGATGTCGTTATTGTTCTCGCCATTTGGGGACAGGGCTTGGGTCGGTCCGGGCATTGGCGCTCCCGCGGCTCCGCGCCTCCCCGCGCTGCGCTGCTGCTGCTGCTGCTGCCGCTGCTCTGCGGAAGGTGGTGCTGCCGCTGCCGCCGCCGCCGTCTCACGCAGCCAGCCCCGCCCCGCCCCGCGTCAGTCTCGCCACGTGATCGCTCCGCGCCATGGCAACCGGCCGACTCCGCGCCACCCCCGCCATCTCCCGCCCCCCCCCCCCCCTTTCCTCTCCGCCACACAGCACCGCGGCCCTCGTGCCCAGGTGGTGGCAGCGCGTGTGGGGGCGACGGCACAGAGCCGACCTGGCGTCTAATAAACAATGAGTAAATATTAAACGGTACAAAACAGTCAGAAATCATGCACTCCCAACCACAAAAAAAAAAAAAAAAAAAAAAAAAAACACAAAAGAAAAAAGAAATAGTGTAAGGAAGTCTGAGTTCACCAATGGCATTTCTGTCCCCACATGTGAGGATGCCCAGGCTCTGCTTGCAGCCACACTGATCGCAACGCATGGCCCTCACGCTGCACTTCCAGGCTCCTCGAGCTTACACTGAGGGAAGTGATGGTGCCTTGACCATCCTGCTTGGGTCAGAAAAGAGGGAGCAGAGCCTGGTGATGCAGGAGCAAGGCCTACCAGCACCGCCGTTCAAACACCATTCATCTCCCACCCCACAGTTAGAAGCATTCCTCACGCCCCAGCCCAGCTCCTCCTGCATATGCCAGGCATTCACCATCTCCACACTTTCTTCCTCAGCCAGCGCTGCCCTCTGATGTCTGAAGCCAAAGAAAGGAGGGACAGCCACCTCCTCAGAGGCAGGCCTGGCCCATGCCACGCTGTACCTCCCCACATGCCACAGTGACAGCAGAACTCACACCTCAATCATGCTACTGACAAACAGACCAGCAAGCTGCTCACAACTTGTCTCCTCTGCCCTGAAACCTGTGAGGGCAGCTATGAGCACAATATCTAAGCAGCTCTCTATGGCCTCAAGGCTGCTGGATGTGAAAGAGAAACACTTTCAAATTAGTTTGATTCGGTTAACTCATCAGTTTTGTGTTTTTTTTCTTTTCTTTTTATGAAAAAAAGCAATCCTACAAGATTTTAACCAATCCTTATAATAATCACAGCCACTACGATCCTCCAGTTCAACCATCAGCCATCCCCACCATGCCCACTAACCACATCCTCAGTGCCACATCCACACAGTTTGTGAACACCTCCAGGGATGGTGACTGCACCTCCTAACATCTAACCTAGATCTCCCTTGTAACCTTACCTAACCTTTCAGGCTAAATGACACAGCTGAAAGTTGAGCTTACATGGTTATGCTCACAATATAGATTTTAGATTCACGGAGAAACCATGAGTGCAGTCAATATCTCTACACTGACTGCACAGCACTCAGTTGAGAACTGACATGAGCTTAAATCAGCATCACATAGTAACACACGTGGCTCAGAGCAATCTAACAGAAATCACATCAGCCAGCTGATTTGCCATAGCCCTCTGAACGCTGAGGCTGGAGGTGTTATTTATTGCCTCTGCCAGGTTTTCCAGTACTCCAAAGAGAAAAAATGATGTTTCCAGTAACCAACCTCCAGCCCTTCGCAGATGACATACTTTACTGAAAAAACGCTCCATTCATCTGGCAACAGTAAACCCGCTAGAGAAAGTTCCTTTGAGTCTGTTTAAAAACAAGCACCAAAATATATCTTGCAGAGAGGGCCAATAAGTGTCGTAGTAACACTGATGAGCAGAGAGAAGCCAGAAATGCTACATGGTGACAGAATGTAAAAATAATCTATAGCGGGCCTTTGCTGCCAGACATAACCCTACCTGCTCTGCCAGGCAGCCAGCTATAAAATACTGTTACCCTTATTTGTAAAAATATTTTTACTTCTTCACCAGTTACAGAGAACAGAAGCTTCTTTATTGAAGCCTCCCAAACCACTTCAAACATGTACTGGCAGAGCTACAGCAGAGAAGCACAGGTAAGGACAGTGTGGCAGCCTTCCTTTAGACCCCTCTTTGCCTTTGCATTAGGATTTAAGCATGAAGAACTGCCTCAGTGAAGTACCTTACCTTTACCAAGGCTGAGCCAGGCACAGGCAGAAGCTGCTTGTTGCAGGGCTTCAGACAACACGTGCTGCTTTGATTAATCTAGCACAGCCCAAGGAGCACAGAGCACAGCACTGACCTGGCATGCATAGCATTCCCTCTGTTACACCATCATTTTCGAGCACTGTGTGGTCCATCAATGCAGCTCGTATCTTTATGTGCAGGAAGCCACCACATGGTCTTTCTGCTTTCATCAATCTGAGCACAGATTTGAGACATAACTCCAGTAACACAGAATGAGAAACAGGAACCTGCCAGTATTATCAGGTGACTGCATCCTTGCTGGCCACACAGCTTTTGGATGCGGTGGGCATATGAGCTCTAAGATCAAAAGGTCAGAGCAGTGTCTGTTAAAAAAAAAAAAAAATATATATATATATATATATATATAAAAATATATATATATATATATGTGATAAATCGAAAGTACTGAAATCTAGTACTCATATCTGGCAAGTCAACTGAGCAAAACAAGAAGAGCCAGGAAACCAATTAATGCACAGTGGTGATGACAAAGCTTGATGCAACAGATCTTCAAGCATCAAGAACAGAAGCAGCAGTGGTGGGAAAGGACATACGGAGGTCCCCAGCCCACCCTCCTGCTCAGAACAGGATTGCCACTACCACCATGAGTTCATGGCATGTGTGGCTTTCTCCAGCCAAATCCTGAAGCTCTAAGGACAGAAATGTTCTGCCTTCCCAGCGCCACATTAACCTGTTGTTCCCTATCTCCTACCCGAGTCTGGCTGCAAAGAGATCCCACAGTTTCATCACAGAGCCTCAACTGAACTACAGACAGGAAGAAAGCACCACTCTATATCAGTACATATGTTTCGGTACAATTTCCACCATGGTAAAACAGGCAGAGTGGAAATCCAACAGCCCTCAACATCATTCTCTAAAATTATGCTTGCTCCTTTCTCTTCAGAGCTTTCATTTCCGGTTCCTTGTTACTTGCTGTAGTAAAATAGCTATGCAGCACAATTTATAATGCCTGAGAGAGAAATTCCCTAAAAGCCCAAACAGCAGGGGCTGAAAAGCCTCAAGTGTGCTCAAGCCAGAACTTCAGACTATCTAGCTGATGTGGAAATTAATTACAAGTATTTTAACACTGAAAAGAAGTGCCCAGTGCACAGCCATACTAGAGAATCCAGCTAACATATTTGTCAGAAGATTAAAAAAACATAATTGTAGTGAGCTTTATATGACACAGCCAAATTGCAAGTTACAATTAATGACTGCAGAAATTCCCCATTGCTTGGATAACTTCTTTCTGTGGTGAAAGGGGGGAGGTGGAGGGGAGATCAAGAATGCCAATGAGCATCCCTCATCTCTGACACCTTCCATTTTCGCTCAAATTAGCAAAGGAGTCCCTGTGAGATATTACTCCTTGCGGTGCTCTCAGAATACTCCTCAGCTACAGCTTCAAACTACAGCAAACATCATCAGTATGATTATTTTGGCCAACGTGCTTTCCTTCTCAGAAGAGTTTCATGAACACTCTTGTCAAAAGTGCAGTTTTTTCTCTGGGAAAGAATGAGAAAACTCCAGGCTAACAGTTGGAAGGTAGCAAAGCCTTTCAGAAAGCAGCAATCCTGACCAATGTAGTCTACTTTCCTAATTCAACTATCATTTCCCATACTCCTAATTTATCAGGATAAAGACTAACAGACTTCTGCAAAATAAAGGTTTTACACCCTGTTAAAGCAAAATCAAAGTTATTTTTAGCATTCAAGTATGTGCATTCATCAGGAACAGGTTGTACACGAAGGTACACGAAGGATATGGCCAACCATGTTCAGATTTGAAAATAAATGAATAAAGTACAGTAGGAAAAGGTTGGAAAGAGCTGGAAAAGTTACACTGAAGGCTTGGACAAATCTTGTTCAAGGAAGCCCCAGTTCATCAAGGTACACAGATACTTAATTCCCAGTATGAGTATTTTCAGTAAAATGGATAAAATCATGAGTGCACTGTGACAGAATCAGCCTAATATCTGATAGTCTACACCTTGAATAATAGTTTCATTAGCAAACTAAAAACAGAAGCCTTAGGAAATTCCAATTTGCATTTTATCTAATGGAAGTAGAGATGTGATATCTGCAACTACACATCTGTTAGGGAGCACTAGTTTGTGCCAGCCTAAAATAATGCATGGTTCCAACCTGTAATGATAACAATTACATAGAAACATCCATAGAAGAATTAGTAACAGCAGTGTTAACTAACACAGGGAACGCATATCAGATGCGATGTGGTGTACGATATGTTTCAGGCTAACCTGGTCCGTGCAGAAGAGCTCACACTTCCTGTTTCACTGACATATCATCCAATAGCCTCACTGATTAAGCCAAAGGAAAGCTCCCACTGTGATGTAAAGTCACTTAAAATGATAATTCTAATCCAGAACTGTACGTTTTTCTTTGTATACATGGCACCGAATCAACTCTCCCATGCCATTACTTCCTTTGGTGCTGTATGTTTCAGGGCATGCTGCATTTAAATTAACCATACCAAAGAGCAAACAGTAATGATTTGTCAGGACAAAGAAACACTGCATGAATTTTATTAAAACAGCTCCTTATCACTCCAGACATCCTGTAGATAAAGAATGAGCTTCCCACCCTTGGGGATCATACTGTTGCCACTTTAAGCAAAGTCTTGATTATTTGCCTTCCCTGGAGAGAGACAGAAAGAGAAAGAAAGAGAGGGCTGTCCCAATTAGACAATGTGCATGGACCATATCCCTATGAGGTAATTCAAGCCTATTTTTAAATATATGGACATATTTATATTTCAGAGGTCATATTTCACATTTTAAAGTGTTCTGTGCCTGGGAGGAAGAGTGAGAGAAAAGTTCAGGTCTTTGTCAGCTAGACATTCCTGAAAATTTAGCCATAAGCTGCAAATCCAATCTGGCCATTCATTAGTGTATGAATTCCTCACTAAAGAGGGTAGTCTTGAAGAGCCACAGCCTGTGGGCATTTTTTCTTTAGAAAGGTAGCAGCTAGCTACCTTTTGTAGTTGCTCTAGAAAGCAAATAGAAATCAGAGGATTATTTCAAGATTCAAAAACTGTCTAAAAAAAAAAACAAAAAAACCAGGATTTTCTTTTGTTGTTGCTGTTCACAGAAATAGGATTTCAAAAACTGTCGAACAGAGCAGATATTGTGAATCAATTCATATACTTTAATGTTATTCAAATTGTTTGATTAAAATTAATAAATAGGTTTAATGGACACTTGCTAAACTCAGCACTTTCAGGATTTAGCTAAATCTGTCTGCTTTATAGAAAAACAACCCCTATTTAGGGGAGGGGGAAAAAAAAAAAAAGCATTCTTCAATACACATCAAAGGTTTCCAGGTTAAAAACACTACTAGCTCACACTGAATGTGAAACACTTTTTACCCAATACTTCCTACATAACAAAAAGCAGTGACAGCAGGAAATGTTCAGTGAATGATGGTTACAAAAAGGAGAAATTTCTATTTCCCTTTACTTCAGACCAAATCAATACTTGAATTCTTTAGTCTACACTTGGCATGTACTGGGTTATCACAAGCTTTCAGGCACATTTTGGGGAGTCACTTCATTTGAAAACCTTTAAACGTCAGCTGTGATCAATAAATGCTTGAAGTAATGACTCCTCCATCTTACCCGGTCTTTAATACTGATTAAAAAGAATAAAGAGAAGGGCCTGACTCACTCCCTGTGCATGTACATTTACATGGAAGTACTTGGCTGGAGTTGTTCATGGTGTAACTTGTTAATATATAAAATGATCAGAACATCAGACATTTGTATACTATGTAAAAACAATCCATCAAATTATGACTGGTAGAAGAATTGAAGGCTTCAGAAATATAAGAGGGTAGAAGAGGAATCTAGCATATATATATATATATATTTTTTATTTTTATTTTTTTTTTTTAAAGTGTTTTCAGCTGTCAAGGAACCTTCTTGGATTTGCTGGAATTCAAGATAAGTGGGTGGAAAAATGGTGAAATAAAAAAGCAACATGCAGAAATGGAAAATCTAACTCTCTAACAGTCATTCTTATCCTCAACACAGAATTTAATAGCAATGTACTTTAAAGACACTTCAGTCTAATGATATGTTTCATAAAAGCAATATTGGGAGATTAGGGAGGACAAATGCTTTGCAATGCTATCTGCCAAGGGTCCAGGTTTCTAGCATGAAAACATGATATGCCTGAGGTCCTGCACTACACCAATACCTTATTGGTAGGTGATGATTTTGAGCAGTACCTGTTACACTACACTGCTGAAAACTTGACGTGGCACTGTTATTATATACCAGGAATTCAAGAATAGCTAATAATCATAAGTGATTCTCTGCTCTGCAGCAGGAGATTTGTAGTTGACAGTTATTTGATTTGTGATTGTTATCCAAGTAAATAAATGCCACACATGAATGTATAGTACCTCTATATAACTTAAGTAGGAGTTTAAAAGCTTTGCAATGATTATCAGTCAAGACCTACTTACAGCACTGCCCCTTGTCCTGTACTAGCATTAGAGTTACTGAATGTGCAAAGCTTGCACAGGATTATAGCTATCATAAGGAAAATTATATTTGCCAAAGTTTACCAGGCCATCCAAGACACCAAAGAGGAAGAGAAGCCTGGCAAAAGAAAGCAATGGTTCACAGAATCACAGAATGGCCAGGGTTGGAAGGCACCTCAAGGACCATGAATCTCCAAGCCCCCTGCCACATGCAGGGCCACCAACCTCCCCATTTAATACTAGACCAGGCTGCCCAGGACCCCATCCAACCTGGCCTTGAACACCTCCAGAGACGGGGCATCCACAAGCTCTGTGGGCAGCCTGTTCCAGCACCTCACCACTCTCTGTAAAGAATTTCCTCCTGACATCCAACCTAAATCTCCCCTCCCTCAACTTAAAACCATTTCCCCTTGAAAATGTTCCTGCAGAGGGTTGATCAAGTTTTTGACACCTATTACTGAATCAAAAATGCTTCAACCAGACAACTTAAAGGGCAGAACCATTACAAACCAACATCTGAAGGGGTTACTTTGCCCCAGGAAACAGTTAATTAGGTGTCTGTCCTCCCACACCCTGCAAAATGCCAACATAAACATTATTACATACTTTAGGTAATGGGAAAGAAATACAGAGTGCATTCATGCCTGCTTCAGATCAAAAACCTTACTGCCAAATCATTCAGCAGTGTGTGACCATTCAGCAACTGCAGAACCCAAGAACCCAGTGCCTTGCTGCAAAATAGAAAGTTTACTCATGTTCTTACAGCATGCTACAAAAAGTTCTCTTACAGAGCATGTATTAAGTGCCCATCAAATTAGGAAATGCCAAGAAATCATACAAAAAGAGCTGTGTTTTTTTGTTTTTGTTTGCATTTCACCCTTCTCTCAATAACTGCTTTTTATCTCAGACATTTATAGCATTTTACAAAATCTAGTTTCTGCCAGCTTTCCTCATTTTGCAAGTACAGAAGCAGGCCCTGGTGTTACAACCAGCTTCCTCAAAACATTGTCAAAACAGTGTCTGCACAAATTTCCCCTGCCTTGCCCTCATGGCAGGTGCTGGGTCACACTCCTTTCTTTCAGGGTTTGCTTTCTGATCCATGAGTTCTTTTAGCTAAGTTTGCCCTTTCTAACTGGCTCTGCAGCTAAGCAAACCCACCCCTTTTCTCCATTGCTATAATGAGATGAGTGGCACCTCCTTTCATCTCGAGATTTCTTCCCCATCTGGGGTTTCCCATTGTTTCTTCTCCTATTCTTTCCCACCCTTCCTTTGTCAAGCATCACCCTCTGTAGCGCTCTGGCAGTTTCCACCTTCCTTCATCAGCCACCTGCAGAGAACCTGGGTCACACCGGTTTCCTTCCCCCAGACAAAGCTCCCAGCGTGCCTATTGTCCAACTAACACACTGTCATTAGCTAATAACACCTCATTTCATCCACAGAACGAGAAGAATGTGCTACAGAAGTAAGAGCTAAGGTGCATGCACATTCACACCACCATTGCAGCCACCCCAAGCCCTGACACCTGTATTTATGACTCCATCACCTCCTCACTGTAGGTGAGCCTCTTAGCACATCACAGCTGGAACCCTTGGGGGCATCTCCCAAACACCAGGTTGCAAGGGTTTACTTGCAATCACCAACTCAGAAATTGAGCATCGTTGCTTCTTTGGGAGCAAGAAGTCACTCTTCTACATACAATATTATTGCTCCCTTACAGAAGTGTATTACTAACCTTGAATGAGTGATAGTTTCCTCATCTACTGACAAAAGATAGATTTTTTTTTTCCCCAACAGTAAATGATTATTACCACCTTACTGTTTACTCAGTCTTTATCAATAAGATAGTTGTCAAACAAAGAAGAAAAATATTCATAGATAATTTTAACCATAATGTTACACTTACGCTAGTGCTCTGAATAAAAACAAAACAAAACAAAAAAACAAAACAACAAAGATTAGCAAACTGTGCCAGGAAACTTATCTCACAGACAGACATTTCCTAAGTGGATTTTTGGAACTTGGCATATCAGACTAAGTTTCCATGAATACTTTGAGCCTGTTATTAGCCTGATGCTGCAAGTGCTTTATTTAGATACAGCGATACAGCATACTACCAGCACTTTCTGGAATTCTGAAATTCAGAACTAGCAGGAAAAAAAAAAAAAAGTCCTTGTCTGTTTGTTAGGAGACAAAGCAAGTTGGAAGAAAGTTACTATTGGTCTGCTGTAATGGAAGGTGGATCTGTTCACAGAAACATACAAAATACTGGGACCTGGGAGGTTAAAATAATGTTTGTGAGCTTCTGTGCATTTTCTTTTATAAAATCAAATGAATAATAACACAACAGTGATGCATGTTTGTGGATCAAATGTGATACCAGCTGAAACACCTCTGTGACTTGTTTATTTGAATGTAGGGGACAGATAAAACAAAATAAATCTTAGGTTCCTATTTGAAAATAGAGGGAGTGCTATTAGAAATATACACATCTGCATTTTGAACAGACAAGAACATACAGAAAGTGCATGATCTTAGTGAAAAGATAAACAGCTGGATTGACTGGCTTCCATTAACCAGTGACCCACTTGTCAAACATAAGCTTTCGATTTAGAAGAGTGATTACATGAAGCCGCTTATATTAGACAAAAAAGATTTGAGTTATGAAATCAGATCAAGTCTGAAAACACTTGACTGTAATCAATAGTGTTCTTCTATAAAGACACAAGGCAGGAACCAGTTATTGTTTTGAAAATGTCCAATGTAATGTAACAGTATTTTGTACAGTACTATTCACAGTATGTTTATTCCATGCAGCCCACTCAGGTCATTAGCGATGAGCCAAATCCAGACCTCATGTAAGAGGATGAAGCTGATGGAAGCCACTTCATAAAGCTCAGTTTGAGGGCACCACTGTTTTCCTTGTAGTGTGGATATTTATTGACAGAAAACTTAGACTGGCACTCCCCACACTGGCACTGTGATGTTCAGCCAGTCTAACTGCTCACAGCAGATCTCTAACAGAGCTGTACGAGTAGTGGTGGCAGGTCTTCAGCTGAGGTTTTGGAGGCTGAACCACTTGGCCCTTGTGTAGGCTCCTGCCTCTACAGGCCTCTCTTCTGCTCCTGCACCATGCTGAGGGACGAACAAACGCAGGAGAAGATACTGACAATCACAAAAATTGGGCTTGGGTGTAAGCTCTGAGTTAACAGCAGAGTAAACACAATGAGGGCAGAAAATTACTAGGTCCTAAGAAACTGAAAACCTCTAATTTTGCTGCTGTGTTACAAGGTGGTAGAGCACACGGCAGCAGCTGTCCCACACCCTACTTCTGGCTAACCAAGTCTCCAGGAAGGCTGAAGGTGACATTATTATAAGCAACATTTTTAACCTAAGGATAACTCCTTGAATTAAATACGCCTTGCATCCACCTGACCTCATGAGCCTGCTGTGCATTGCTGGCAGCTCATGCTTTACTGTGACTGCACACAGGGTGATTTTCTGGAAGCCACAGATCATGGGGCAACTTACTGACATCAGAGTCTAAGAAGCTGGCTAATAAAGCATAAGTTTCCACCCACAGTGATTGCAAAGGAATACTAGAAAACGCTGAAACTTGAATTAAAAAAACAACGAAAGAACAAGCCAACAAGCATCACAACAACCAATTACCACGAAAACAAACAAAAACACAACAAGAAAATTACCCATAACCCAACCCAACCATTAAACCCCAAAATCCCCTCCTTGGTAGAAGAAGAATTTTCATATAGCTTTTCCAAGCCTTTCTTTGGACTCCTGGCAAGCACTGTGCTCTTCAGGGACCTGTCCAGAGGTCAGAATCTTCCCCACTGGATTTTTCTCAGCTTGGGGAGGCCCTGAACACCCCAGCATCTGCTGCTTAGGTTCCTACTTCAGTAACAGCATTGGAGAGAAGGCCACCTGGCACCCACCACATCATAGTACAGGTGCACTTCACACAGAATGAGATACAGGCAGGAGCACAGCCACAGCACTCACCTTCACGCTTCTCACCACATCTGCAATGGTCCGCAGGTTTTAGAAACAGGTCCTCTGTTGCCCTAAGTGAACCAGTCTGTCAGCAGATGCAGGATGACTGCACAGAGCCAGCTAAGGTTCTACATACATTTGCAAGACTATATTTATAAAATCCAGACATTGCTCTGAAAATATGAAACAGCTATTTTACAGCATCTGGATGCACTACAAATACCTCATATTTGACACATCTGAACAGGTTTTGTGTTTTTGTCTTTATAAAGGTACTACAAAAAAAAAAAAAAGATTGTTTGCTGTTAGAATAAAACCTGAATCATACTTGAGTTATTCTTTATCAATTATTTTCCACTTTATAAATGAACCATCATTGACAAGCAAAACACAGAAGGCAACAGCAACAACAAAAACACAAATAGAGGTATCATTCTGATTTCTGTTGCATACTGTCATGATTTTGACAGTCATGGCACAAAATAGCAACACTGTGTAACTTCTGAACAGTCATACAGCGTATAAATGAAAAAGGAGGCCTCTGTAACATTTTGAGCACAAAAGGTACTAGTGGCATAAAAGCAGCATAATATCCTCATTACAGTAGAAGATGAGTTTTCTATTTAATAAAAACTCTAACCACAAGCCTCTGTGTTATTGTGATTGTGAATTTATGTCAGTGCTGTTGTCAGCTTTTGCATTTGAAAGGATCTCATTATTAAGTCTTAACAAACCCACGTGCTATCGTTTAGAAAAGCTAAGTTATGTTCCTGATGAATCACTGCTTTGCTGAGCTCCTGTGGGATAATTTTTGGTACGGGATGCTGAAAAAATAAATATCACCCCAAAGTTCATAATATTTTCAGACAATACCATAAATGGCTGTTCAAACTAACCAATTCCCAAGTTAAGAAGGGAACAAGGACTGGTGCATACAAAGCCATACACAAACATTCCATTTAAGTTAACTTTTTTCTCTTAGGTTCAGAATTTAGGTCTCCCGTTTTCTCATGTTGGATCAAAACAACATATAAAGCAGCTGCGTCCTATACAGAACTGACTCCCAAACAGATGTCCTCCACTGCTTTTTGGGGGACCTGACATTGTTTCCACAGGATGAAAAGGCTTTCAAAGCTGTCCGCTCAGCCCAGAAGTTCAAATATTTCATACATCTGAATTCTTTTGGCTGAAAGTTCAAAGCAGCCCTTAGGGAAGTCAGGTCTTCTGTGGTAGGAAATAAGGGGACCAGTCTGGGGAAACAAGAAGGGTTCCCACCGAGCTGGAAACAGAGCTCACTTATCTAGAAGCAGCATTTATTCTACACCAGCGCTGGTGCTGGCATGTAGGGAGAATGAAGTGAGAGGGAAGTGCCTTTATTCTTCCCAGTTTACGTAACTCAATGCAGCATTTGCATGAAGGACCAGGGAGTATTTGTTTCTGCACAGGGGAGGAATGAGAAAAGACCATACAAGACTTTTTGTTCAGGTCCCCCCTGAACAAATCACAAATCAGTAGTTCAACATATGTTATACACGGATGTGTGTTTATATATAAATAAAGTTTGTTTTCTGTTCTCCTATCCGCAATCCTACCACAAAATTTCTGAACTCATGTGAGAACTATAAAATTCTTGGATGCTCCAACAATCATTCCTATGTCATTCTCTATGTAACTTAACTCCAGCAAAAAGTATGCTCCTTTGCCAGCCTCAAATGCACCAGAACATGATTGGAAGGTATCCTGAGCAACAACTAGCATACAGCAGTATGTTACATGGATTTACTTTTTGCAGTTCTAAGTTCAGCTAATTCTCTAGCAATATAAAGAACCTCTGGCGTTAGAGGCTGGTGAATACATTTTTATTTTGACATAATAGGTCATAAGGACTAAAGGATTTAAAGAGGTTACACAGTGAGCAGCAACTCACGGAAAATACACTGGAGAGCTCTCTGTTGCTTCAAGAATAGGAAAACTGCATATTTCAGTTAAGTTCCTATTAGAGAGATAGTACATGACCACCAAATGAACATCTGTATGACCAGACTACATCCTAACTCAGTGCTCATAGTATTCTTCAAATTTCCTGTAGCTCCAAAATACTTGTAAGAATGCAGTATAGCAACAATAATGAAGCTGTACTCCGGTAGCATCCCCTATCCCTGCAGGAATTGAAGTAGACGACATTCACCGCAGATGAGTACAGGGCAATGCCCCGCTGCAATTCCATCTACCACACCTTCAAGAGAAGGAGCATGTCCACATTACATTTTCCTGGCTCTTGGTACCACATTTCTCCTGTAGTTCATCCCTGCTTCATCCTTGATGCTTACAAGCCTCTTTCAGCTCCAGATTATATACTGTTCTTTTCCTGAGGATTTCTGGGTGCTCTTAAGACCTGAATATCTTGTAATTGCTCTGAAAGCAACTCTTGAAACCTGATGATTCCGAGGCTCCTGTTTTAACTCTCCATTTCCTAGCGTCTGCTTCCTTAAGTGTATCTGTGCCAGTTAACACAGGCAATTCTTATATTTCCCATTGAGTTTACCCTGAATAATTACTTATGTTTATTATGAATCTGGACAAATTTTGCAAACATTTAATTTTTTTTTCAAAACACTAAATAACTTGGAGCAAATCCCTAGTTTCACTGTGAAATGAAGCTTTAAAATAGCCCAGACACAAACCTCTTACTTTCAACTTAACTACGTGAAAAAGTATGGACGAAAGTACCACCACAAAGTGCAATGTCTCCTACCCCCATCCAAAGTTAGGCTTGTAACAGCTTTTCAAAAACTAACAGAAGCAAGGTGGTCTATTTTAAAAATGAAAGTGCTTCATCATACAGCCTCAGGATCGTTTCAGTGCTATACATATTTTCAGCAGTAGCTACAAATAACCACACCCCCCAGCCCTGTACTGCAAACCATTAATGTTGCCAAGAGAAAAGGCAAACATAGTACACACCACAGCACAGCGTGCAGTGCCAGTGGCTCATTTATTCCAATAGGAATTGTATTACTGGGCATCCTGCGCTGCATTTTGACAACAGTTATCATTTCTTGTGTAGCAGCAGAAATGCACAGCAAGGATAGAAAGGGAGCAAGTGATAGCAGCTGGAAGATCTGCTGGAGGAGCATCCTTTCTAAACATTGCCACCTTGTGGGCCTTGCATTTCGCTGTAACGTTCATCCCTTTGCTCTTCGCAGGTGACTCACTGAGAGGATTTCAGAGAAATCAAGTTGGAGGCTGGAGAGTTTAAGTTAGCATCGAGCTTGGATGGGATGTGGTCTAAATTCACATATATGGGAATTTAAAAGATAAAAAAGAGGACAGCACTTCAGATTTCATCTGAATTACTAACCCTGTACAACAGAATTTGGTGTGCTTTTCCATTTCATGTTAAAGGAAGCACTAATAGTATACAGAAGTGCAAACATTAAAAAAAAACAGCAAATGAAAATAAGAATGATTTTCCTCAATGTTCTCAGTAGTAATAGTAGTTTTCTCCTTTTATTCCTTTCTGCCAGCATCTCCTTCTGACACCAGCCAAAAATACAAGCTACTTCCAAAATGTTTGTGGCACCTAGTTTGGCTTCCATCATTTCTGTTGCATGAATGAGTAACTCTTAATGACGTGAATCTTTTAATTACATGGTCAAATTCATTGCAAAAGAATATTACTGACTATTGGTGTCAAATCTATTTAGCTACTGCATTAAAAACACAAATCAAGTGCAAATTCTTGAATACTTTAATCAATCACAAACACAGTAACAAACACATACAAAGAAACAGTACTCACTTTGAGCATCCAAATACTTTCCCTGTTTGCTGGCTTGAACTATTCCTTGCAGCAATTTGGTACTGGAAAGAAAGCATAAAAACAATTAGTTCAACAAGCAAATAGGAAATAAATAGATACATCACTGAATGGTCTTTGTCCGTATTGGTCAGGCAGTGATGCAATAGCCGTATTCTAAAAATGAAGCAAGAGGAGAAGTCCCCCATTACAATAACCTAATTCAGCTGTGTACACAATAGTTCAGTGTCTAACACATCTGCACAACAATCAGATGTCCCTCTGATATAGTAGCGAGTCTATGAGCTCCCTTGTGCAGGGCTACATTCAGAGTTTATTCATAATTGTTGAGCACATCGCTGGTTCTTCATCTGACCATGCTTCTGCTGAGCACAGGCAATCAGTTATGGCCATTGTGTCATGCAACCAAGGCCTTGCTACATTTGCCTTAACAGATTTACAGAGGGGAAAAAAAACCTGCCATTGAGAAACATGAACCAATACCCAGGAAAACCTATGGTTTTGCTAATACAAAACTAAAAAAAAACACTGGCAATCCTTAGAATTTTCTTACTTAGTAATGAAGCCATGATGCTGCCCACTTGCAGCAGACACATTCACGGCCCAATCTTTTCCACGTTCTTTGGCACTGTTTCCTGCAACTGCTGGATTTGTCCTCACATCCATTTTCTCAAGTGCTACATCACAGGCTACAGAAGTACAAGCAGGAGCAACCACATATGGTTTTCTGTTTGTGTTATGAATTGCATACCAGGGTTACATGGCTAGATTTCTTAATTCACCTTCTCAGTCAGCAGGAAATATCATTCCTAGCAGGTAAATAATGGTTTACCCAGATTGAGGCTTTAGTTATTGCTTGTTCTGCATTCATTTGTTTGGCCAACTTGTTGAGACACACCAGCAGGAAGAGATATTCTGAAGGCATCCACCTCTGCAGAACAACATGAAACTACATTAAACAGATCCCAGTGGTGCTCAGACTGAATCAGGTCTGAGTGATGTAAGAAGCTCCAGCAGGTGAATTTACATTCATCCTAACCTCTATTTTAAGATGAGGAAAACAAAAAACAAGTCTCTCTCCAATACATTATTATCTGGGAAAGGTAAACAGACCTCTAAACACAGCTTGCCTGTCTAGAGGGCTGAATCCCAGCTCCGGGAGCTGTGAGTCATTCTGGCAGAGAACTTAAGAATCCTGCTAGCAGATTGGAAAGCTGAAGCTACCTTAAAGCCAAACCAGAATAGGAATTAGCTATTAAACATGTTATTGTTTCATTTCTTTGAATCTCTCCAAGCCTATTAAGCTTTGCTTTTCAATGTACTTTTTTTTCTCCATTTGTTTAATGTGGAAAGTGATTCCAGCACAGCTGACAAACCTCAGGCATCCTACTGGCATAGGAACAGCAAATCTGACATGGTATGTTAGCTTTTACTCAAATAGACCCTCTGAAGTTGGGATCTAACAGCACTGCTCTGAGAACTTGTAAGGATGGGACAATGTTTAAGACAATGTTTAAGAGAAGTGATCTTGCATCAGAAGATGTTGAGCAGAACGAGCAGGTAAAAGCAATGAAGAAGCACGGTTATTCCCTTGGAAATGCAATAGACAATCTGATTGTGGAACAACTTCTCGGCTACATTTTCTAAACAGAGTGCTATTCATCAAAGGCAGGTAACTATTTCATTGTCTTCAGTAAGCAGACCGCAATTTGAGAGTTTTAATGACATCACACTCAACTTCACCCATAAACAATATAATCATTAACAAAAAGGGGAGGGGGGGGGAAGAAAAAAGTCATCGTAACAGAGGTGACTAATGCCTGAAAACTGATGATCTACAGACAGGTCAAACCAAGCATGTACACCTCAGCAGCATCTCCCAACTTCTACCTGCATGCAGGTGCTCACCTGAGCCACAGGTAATGAGCAACATGGTGGCTTTGGTCTGGTGAGATAATTGGCATTCATTTGCTGCTGTGTGCAGCAGCACTCCCAGGCCTCCACCTGCTCCACAAGTCATGCCAACACCTCAACCTGTACTTCTAGCTTGAAATGCCAGAGCAGCATCCAGGCAAGGGAGTGGTAGGAAACACCGGGTCATTAAGGTAGAATTTAATTTAGGTGGACAAAGGAATGCAGAAGAGGTCCTAGTTTCTCAATGTGAGGGAGCTAACCATGGGGTGCTGGAGTCCTCTTTAGAATGGCTGAAGGATAAAAGCATGCAACGAAGAAAAGGGAGAGGCAAGGATGCCATCTCTTTCCCTCCTCCACATGCCAGCCACACTGCTCACAACTGCAGACTCAGGCATCATAGCACTGCTATGCATGAAGCAGCAAGTACAATCCAGCCCCTTGATACTCCCCACCACACACAGGCCATTCTAACATTAAAATAGGTGCCCACCTCCTAAACAGTTAACTTATCAAAACATCTAGAGAAGTCATTTCTTCCACACTGGTAAACGTGGGAAAAAGGCCCAGAAGGGGAGAGGATAAATATCCAGAGGATCTCAAAGTCGTGAGTGCAAGCCCAGCCAAAGGCTGTTGGACTGGCAGGCCACAGGCTTCCAGGAAGGAGACCAGAAAGAACTTCATGCCCCTCACTTCACCAGCTGTATCCACAGCCCTGCACCCTATGTTTGTCTCTTTCTCAGATGTGGATGAGTTCCAGAACATGATCTTCATGATAGTGCATCTTGGTGGTAGCCTTGGACAGATTCAAAAGACTTTTGCTCTTGAGTGTTTGTTAGATCTCAGGACAGTCAGTTGATTCAACAGGACCACTGCCCTCCAGGGCTTATCTGCTTACCTCAGGAAGCTTTCACAAGCTCTCTATCGGTGCATACTTTTCCCTCTATGAACTTGTTTTCTGGTAGCTACTGCTACATCCACAAACAGAATTACCTACTGAACCCATTCACACAAATCAACTCAGAATATGTTTCTGTAACAAAATCCCTTCAAACACTATAAAAACTTAACAAAACAAGGAATGAGCAAGACGAATTTGAGAAAGTAGGTCAAAAGCCAAGATACTAAGCCAAAAATGAGATGGCTAAAAAAAAAAAAAAAAAAAAAAAAAAAAAAAAAAAAAACATCCTCTCCAGAAAGCAAGGCACAACAATTTTTAGATGCACCTCACGTACTCATACTAAGAGAAGGAGTAGCCATAGCTGTAAGCTGAAAGGATCAACAAGGAAAAGTTAGAATAGATTGGTTTTTAAAGTTCTTTCAGCCTAATGCCTTCTATCACATTTTACTATATTTGTTCAAGACTTTGTATTTCCCCTGTGGCCACACAGCCCTGTGTCCTGCCCCTGTGTCTCAATGACTGCATGCTCTCTGCTACACTGAATAGATATTTTTTACTCCTCCCAGTGATGACAGGGAAAGTGATGTTGCGTGAAAAAAATTTGCAATATAGGCTAACAGTCACCTATTATTGCTTCAGATATCCTCGGCATTTACAGAAAACAACTTCAAAACCAACTTATTTTTAGCAGCTGAAAGAATTCAAGCAAATCTATTGTGGCTGCTATCCAGGCATTTACTGACTAGAGAATAGTTTGACAAAATTCAGAAATGGATAAACTCAGATTTTAACTTAGAAAATAGTGTATATCACTATTTACATATACTTTCCTGTTCAATAAAAATGAACTGAAATATTAACTTTAAGTCATCTTGTGTCAAAGAATTCTTTAGTTTTTATGATCTATACATGAATTAAAAACAAAAAAAAATAATAAAACAAGAAAAGATCCACATATTTAGCAGTTGGATTTACTACTAATTTACTACTAATTACCAGCCCAACTATATGTTGTCTCATCATTCATTGGTGAATCCTCTTCACTTGCCCATGGGTTCCTGCAAAGTCAGATTCTTGCACAAAGACACAGATTCAAAGCAAATAAATTAACAGAGTTGAGTTTAGTACCATTCACAACTCCAAAACCATGAGAAATGCTCAGTTTTGGCTCAGAGCTCTCAGCAAGGAAGGCAGCTACAGAAGACACAAGATGCCGCTACTGAGCATCCATCCAAGCTTCCCACCTCTTTTACTGTCGCCATTTCTAACAGGGCTTAGTTCCAGCAGTTCTGCTTCTCAGTCACTGCTCTGATTTCAAATCACATACTGGCATGAAAGAAGTCTAGAGACTTCCTTTAGAACTCAGCTCCGTCCCTCTCATTTACAATGCAACCAATCTTTTTTTGCTTGTTTACATATAAAGTAAATCCAAGCACATCCCGTTTAACAACTTAGTAGCAAAGAACATGCATCATTTGTCCAGAAGTCTCCTTCCACCCTACTTTACTGCCCAGAGAGCAGTAATCATCTTCTCCTGTTTCTTTGTCTTCTCCCCTCCATCCTGGAAGCTGGAGTTTCTCAGATGCAGATGTCTTAAAGACAACATTGGGTTCAAAGCTGCGGCCAGCTACAGAAGAAAATCCACTTTTTGCAGCAGCCCATCTGCCCTCCTCCCATCAGTAAACTCCTCTGCCTTCCTGCCCATGAAACTAGGAAGATGCAACAATCATCTTCCACGTGATTTTGGTTAAAGTTTGGGTTTTTTTGTTTTTTGTTTTTTTGTTTTGTTTTGTTTTAAACACAAGCAATACCAAGCAAGTGCATCAAGCAGTAGGTGGCAGACTTAATAGGAAGAATACAAAGTGTGTCATTCTTTGTACTTAGCAGCAGGCTGCCACATCATACTTAGCTCTGTTTCAGCCTAAAAAAGATTTTCCTCTATGGAGACATATTTTTGTTAAAACTTTACTTCAGATTCACTGATGCCTCCATTTCAACTTCTATTGTGTTAGTTGAAAGTCTGTTCTACTTGCATTATCAATGCCTACACCTGTTGTTTCCCACAACCAGCACAGCCACCAGTTTCGGTTAAGTACCCACTTGCATTCTGCACAGCTGACTGCAGCTTGCTATTGACTCATTTTGGTGTGCACTAAATATGCTTTTTGATTTCAATTCTGGTAGAGATTATACCATGTTCTTGGTTTAAGAATGGCTGGAGCTTATCAGTTTTATGCATTATTTCATACATTAGAATCACAACACACTAAAATAAAGTCCAGGAAAAAGCATTAAGTTGAAGCGTACCTCTTACTGTAACCCCTTCACTTCTAGATGTGCCCAAGAAAAATGCAAGTGGCTTGGTAGGGGATAAGATTAAATGGACTGAATCTTGCTTTCTTGTGACATTAATTGTTTGAATCTCTGCAGCAAGTGAAGGGAAAATAAGCATATCAGAGAGTATTCAGCGTTAATCAAGTAGGTTCTCCAAAGAAGGGGGATAAAGCTCCTACCAATCTTCTGTTCTAAAACACCACTTTGCTGCTGGCATGTCCACCTGACAGAGTAGCAACCTCTGTTGAGATGAGCAATTCAGTGTCTTTCTTCAGAAAGTAAAAATAATCTCCACAACAGTACAGGATTCACTACCTGTGTCTATTTCATCACAGGAAAGAACCAGGCATGGCCTGGAAAGCAAGTGCACAGATGTTTGTCCCTGAGAGGGAAACAACCCTGTTGAACAGCACAGGCTGGGTGCCACCAGCTGGAGAGGAAAAACAAAACAAAACTGGGGGTTTTATGGGTTGGGTTTGCAGATCCAGAGCAGCGATTGCTCCCCTATAATCAGTACTTGCGAAAGCAGCATACCTGAGTCCTGGGCAACCACAAACCAGAGACAGACAAGCTGGAGCCCAGCCCACTACATCCAGGTGGTGTAGGGGCTGGAGCACATGATGCAGGTGAGGCTGAGGAACCTGGGCTTGCCCAGCCTGATGGAAAGAAGGCTCAGGGTGTGGGGTGATGTCCCATTGCAGCCCACAGCTACCTGCAGGGAGGGCAGAGAAGATGGAGCCAAGCCCTTCTCAAAGATATGCATTGGTAGTGAAAGAGTCAACAGGCAAGTTTCAACAGAGCAAATCCTGATTACATGTTAGGAAAAGTGTTTTTAGCATAAGGGTGGTTGAATATTGGGTTCAGTGAAGCTGTGAAGTCTGTTCTTTGAGACACACAGAGCTCAACAAGTCCCTGAGCAAACTAATCTACTGGGATTAGGTTCAACAGGGGTTGGACCAGACAACCTCCAGAAGCCTCTTTCAACTTGTATCATCCTATATTTCTGTATGAAAGTACTACAACTGCAGGCTGCTTGTGGCTTGTATAGCTCACTCAGGAAGCAGAGTCCTAGCTGGAGTGCTAGACTCCATGACGTATCACATATCTCTGTCCTTTTAAAACCTTTGATGTCTCTCTGCCTCAAGTTCTTCAATATCAAAAAATTATAGGACTAACTCAACAATGTAAAGATAGATTCCAGTACCTGTGGAGATGGCAAAAAAACAGAAAAAATCTTGTATCAGAATTTTTATTTTACTCCTTAAAAGTCTAAATATGTAATGCAGAAGGATAGTTATAATACATAATGCACAATGTACTTGTATGTAAGATACCAATCTGAAAACCAATCTTTGCTCTCTATAGCACTGGTCAAACAGCTAAAGAATTCTTGGACTGCTCTCTCATGTGAGTGGAATGGTTTGCTCACAATAAATTACAGATGTACACACTTGTAAAAGCAGTCAGGCCATAGTTGGTGGGATTCTTCCTGTGAATCCTTGATTAGATGAGGTACATAAGAGCCATTTTTCCATAGATATGCAAGGCAACTAGTGTCCCTGAGTGCCAAACTTTTTTCGAAGGACTGTGCTCACAGACAGGTGGCCATGAAACTCCTTGGACAGCCATGTTTTAAGCCTTCTCCAAGCTGCTCACGGGCAGATCCTCACCAGTTTCTCATGTTTTGAGTCAGTCCTCCATCCTTGTCTACAAAGCAGAAGACTGGCGCACCATCACTCCATACCCTTCCATAAATACTTTCAATGAAAGCAGTCACTAATTGCTATGTGCAGCACAAGTAACATGATCTGAACATGCTGATAGGACTGGACCCCTTGGAAAGAAGGCAGAGAAACACTATTTGGTACCTAATCCACGCATCACAGTGGTGAGTTCTGAGCTGCTCAGCCCTCCCAGGTGGCAACAGCTTTGATCACTCCAAGAAGCAGAAATTCACTGATGAGTGCAGCTGCCTAATATTCTCAGTAAGACCATTTACAACTGCAGGCTTCTGATCTGATTAGCAAGCGGGGGCAACCTCACATCCTGCCTGCAAACTGGTAAAGCTAAAATGCATGGAAAATTGAGTGCACTTGCATTACGATAATGACACCATACAAGTAACTAGTATAGATGAAATTGCAAGACCTGTATATTTGACACAGGAAGCACGAATAATGGTGACAGCTTGTTATCTCATTTTGTTAGACTATGATATTACATAGAGTTAAAGCAAGTCACATGGAAGGGGGCTCACAAGGCCATGTGCCAGGCTTCATCCTTTCAAGTTAGCATTGCTTTGTTTTGAAAGGGCAGTTTGTATTTAAATTTCAAATGAGAAATTTCTGGGCTGCATTTGTGAGCTGTAGTATTTCCTCCAAGAAGCTACAGTACAAAACTAACGGGAATTTTTACTTTTCTTTATTTGTTCTTCTAACAAGTGCCACAGAACAAAGCAGACTGGCACATTAACTTGAAGACACGTGCATTATTTCTACTCATTAGATAAAAGCTGACTGGGAAATTTCCAAGTTGTTCTACCATATCAGATTGAATTTGAGCTTCCACGGTATTTTGGCTTTGAAAAGTCTTTTTCTTCAGCGCACTGCATGCAAATATTGGTCTGGAGGAGCACTAAACTCCTTTTAGTAGCATATACAATGTAAGTGTGGATACTTCTCATACTGCCCTTCCCAGACACTTACTGTTTTCTGTTTGCTATCCAAACTAAGCAAGAAAAGCCACCACTTAACAAGAGAAACAAATTCAATTCTGTGAAATACTGTGGACAGATTCACCATTTATATACCTACTATTTCTCTTATAGCTGACAGAACTTCCACACTGGCTGATTTTTCACACCTAGAAGGTGGAATCTTTTAGCTTGGATGGAAAAAGAAAACACTGGCAGTTGTTCCTCATCACTCCTGTTTTGTGGAAAACTTTATAATAGAGTATGCATATATCTGATTCAATATTACTGGGAAATCCACCTCTCTCTCAATACTGTTTTCAGTAGTGCTGCCCTGGTCTCAAGTGTCCTTTGGAGGCTGCAGTAGGCTGCACTTGAGTTTGAATACATGAGACCAGGCAAGGTCATTTCTGGTGAGACGTTCAGTGGGACAAATTCTAATTCACCCAGATATTTTGTTCACATACAGACAGCTGGGAGTCTTTGCAACACTCTCAAATGACAATGTTTGGCAACTTACCAAACAAGCTAAATGCCTTTTGCCTGTCAAAGCACAAGCACATCACTTTACTCCAGCATAACTCTGCTCTCCCTCAACACGATGTGTCAGCTTAGACAAACTGCTGTATCCTAAAGACGACTGCCAGGATTCAGCTTGCCTGCTCTTTTTTGATGACAAATTGATGCTGAATTTCCAGAATATGAAAATAACCATGATAATATATTTTGACATACAAGATATACAAAGAATAACACAGCTGAAGCTGTCTCAACTTTACTGGACTGATGTTTTGTTATATTTGGAATCCAATTATTTTTATTCCCAGAAATACTTTTGCTTTCCTTAGAGCAGATGCTTATAACCTCTTCTTGCTGAGGTGCTGTGCTCTTTTTCCTACTGCTCCACAGCAGAAAGTAGGACATGAATGAGAACCCATAAACTCAGAGACACCAGTTGCTGCCCCTTTCCCCTGCCAGTAGATGTATTGATTTGCAAGGAGATGGTGAAATTTTCACTGCTTTCCTCCAGTGCAATTTTGCAGTGAGATACTGACAGTCACCTGCACCCTTTAAGGCCAACCTCCACACCTGGGATTATGAGACAGGGAGAAATACCATGCAGTTCTATCTCAGATATTGCTCTCATCAAACCTCCTCCTGCAGTTTCAGGTTTTAGAATTCAAATGTAAATAGATAACACACAAAACCATTAATAATCTATACTGCACAGAGGGAGACGTACAGGAAATAACAGCTCCTGCACCACTGTCTTGGAGGATTTAAATGGATGCATTTAGGCTGTAGCATAACTCATACATTTATCTTATAGTGCATTACCAAATCTAATAAAACTTCAATAGGATCTTCATGCAGAGCGAGGCGATACTCTGAATTTTTCACACTAAAGCACAGTGAACAAAGTGGTGACAACTCCTCAGTGCCACATTGTTTTAATGGACAGACACTGTACCAGTAGCTACGCGTTCCTTTCAAAGGAAGACAAAAGACATCACTGCCATCAGTCAGACAAATGGTTCTTGTTGGCCCACAGCTACATAATAAGCTCCCTGTCATTTGACAAGCCCATCATAGCATCTCTCTATCTGGTTTTCTATCATGATCATGTGTTGTAGTCCCTGCATCCCAATGAATGATTATTGCTGCAGCAGACAATGCATCACCCTAAAAACATAAGTATAGCACTAATCACATCCCTTACCTGATGTGGCCTTCAAGCATTTAGCACACTTCACAAAAGCCATTTCAGGTCAATAACATCTGGCTGGGTGACTGGCAGTTATATTTATTTCTCAGTTTGTTTTTTTATACGCAGGCAAATAAAACCTCTTATGATCTTAGTTATTGAAGGAGAATTTTCATTGCCTCTGCTACAACGCACAGAGAAGCTGAAAACGTCAGGCTCCTCCTCATGATGGGAGATGTTGCTCATTTGCATGATTGTCAGGTAGATAAAGAGATAGCAAAATTTCAAATCCACTAGAGGCAGCATCTCGTTTAACCTTTCCAGCTTGGCTTGACTTGAACTTACCCACAGCAGTAGAGGCCAGCTTACACTTCCTTCTAGCAGCACCCTGAGAAAAATTACTACTAAGAATATCCAGTCACCTTGAGGAAACTGCAATGACTTCAGGATCTGTAAAAGCCTGTAAAAGTTTCTTGGTGGCAGCAGAAGTGATTATGGGAAACAAGGAGAGTCACTGGAGACTGTTCAGGGCCAGCAAGGCTTAAAAGCTGGGCAAAGTCTCAGAAGACACCATCGGGATGGGGCTTATCTCCATCCACTTCGCCCTCCTCATCCTCTGGAGCTACTCTTCCCCACAGTCATCTCTCTTCACACCAGAGCTGATACCTGTAGGCAGCCCCACACCTCCCTCAGCTCAGTTCTGAATGCTCTCCTGCTGCCATACAAGGACCAGGAAGGGAGAGCCCAGATGAAAATTTAATTTTAGCATCCATCAAGATACAATACAGTTTTATGCTTGAAACTTCTGATAACAAAACTATTTAAAAATGGCAGGACTAACCAAACACCAGTCTGGAGTAATCCAACTGCCAGCGTCATTGCAGGGAAGTTGGACTAGGTGACCTTTAAGGGTCCCTTTCAACTCAAAGAATTCTAGAATTCATACACCACGCCAAATAAAATAAGTTACTGAAAGGTTTTCATCATTCATCTGTCTCTTAATTACACAGCTTACTACCAAGAAATCATCTTTGTGGACTTTCTGCGCTTAGTACTAACACGGCTCCAAAAAATAGAATCAGGAGAGAAAGATGGCATCCTTATGTTTGCAGTTTGGCTACTCAAAAATAGTCTATTAAAATTACCTAAATTTGATCAAATACAGAAAATAATCTGCAATAGGATAATCAGTGTCCTTTGACTCATTTGTGTTGAATAGTAGGTGAGTGTCATAAATACATGGGCTTTATTCCAAGAGTATCACTCTTCAAGTCACAAAAAGACAAAAGTCATTTTAATCCCAGTTTAGAGAAGTGACAAAATTTAGGCACTGTATCAATATCCTAAATAACTCTACATTGCTCACTTGAAAAAGTTCAAACTTCCTCTCTGATTCAGAAAATCCATCCAAAAGAATCCAAGAGCAGAAACATCTACAATTCTCTGCTGGTATTGAAAGTATCAGGCTGGATATTAGGAAAAATTCTTCCTGGAAAGAGTGGTGCAGCATTAGAACAGGCTGTCCAGGGGGCTGGTGAAGTCACTATCTCTGGAGGTGTTCATGGTTAGAGGGCATGGGGATGGACTGGCAGTTGGACTGGATGGTCTTAGAAGTCTTTTGCAACTGTAATGAATCTATTTTATGATTCTGTTTTCCTCTTTCTTCCTCCCATTTACTGTATTAACAAAACAGATAGTAACAGCAAGTGTTTTTGAACAGTTTGTTAATATACCAGTTAGCAACAAAACTTAAAATAAATGCAATGCACTTAAGAATATCTATGAAGAATCCAACCACAGCATGTCAAGATATTGGAAGAACAGCATTGGACAAGGTCAAGGGACTCCCCTGCAGGATGCTGCTCTGCTGTTCAACAAGCCTCCTCCTACCACCACCAGTTTTGTCACATATCAGTAAAAACACATTGTATAAAGTGGAAATGACCACATGTCTCAAGCACCCTACAAATTCAATATTGACAGTACCAGCTCCAAAGCAAAACCACAGCATTATCATGGCAGGAAACGCGTCTCCTCAAACTCAGGATGCATTCATTTTCTCATGTCTGCTAAGCACACACTGTCAAAATGCTCTGACAGCATCTCTAACTTGCATCATACCATTTTGCCCAAGGGGCTGTCAGTCAGCTTTTCTTGCCAGATACAGTTTTCACAGTTTTGCTTACAGCTAGGAAAAAAAAAAAAAAAAAAAGAGAGAGAGAGAACCCATAAACAGCACCAGTTCTGTGGAAACCAAGACTTTGGCTATTTTTGTGGCACTTGGTAGTGAAACTTAGCATTTGGCAGAAAAACTTGTAGACTAGTGATCCTCAAATACTTCCCATGTTTTGGGAGCAATGACTGAAAACAAAATAAAATGTGACTTCATTCTTTCTAAATTGAAAGGTCACAAAAGAAAATCTGGATGGCTACAAGTAAATTGATTGGAGAAAAAAGTTAACTTTTCAGATACACGTCTTTGGTAGCTTACTCCATTTTTTAAGAAGTCCAGGCTTTCTTCCATTTTGCCAAAAGCCTGATGGGAGCTCCAAAAAAGGCATTTCCAAGGTTCAGTCCCTTCTTGCTAGTTTCTTACAATTACACTTTACCAGCAGTAAGCTCAGAGCTAGGAAACCAGTGCAAGAGAGATATTTTTATGCCGACCATTACTCTTGATACGTCCCAGCTGCACCCTCTCTACGTTGCTGTGATCGTTTCTTAGTACTTCAGTAGGTGATTACTAATATTTTCACCCAGGCATCTTATAAACAAATACAGATGCATCTAGAAAAGCATTGTACCAACAGAAGCACCTATGTTGAATAGCAACAAGCCTTCATAGCACAGATTTTCATTTCAGGACGTACATAGTAACCTATGAGACCTCTGCTGAACAGAATAGTTTCTAAGCATTTATGTGCAGGTGTATAAAAGGAAACTGTGATACAATTCAAACCAGAATTATGACAGGATTCCTGGGTGTATCAAAGAGTTCTGACTAAGCCACAGTAATTATGCAATTAAGCATAGCATATCTTTTATTTGTACATTTGAAAAGTTAATATTGGGGTGGCTAACAAACAGCAGCACCATAACAAAAACCACAATAACCTCAATGTTGCAGACAGGTAGCACAAATTAGTCCTTAAAACCATCACTCTTAAAGACCAGATCACCCTATAACAAATACTAACCTCCCCAAAGTCTACAAAATTTGGGGATATTTAAGGTTGTTTTTTTCCCCCACTTGGATTAGCATTACAGGAATGCAAAACTATGGAGAACAAAACTTCAATTATACACAGCAAAGAAAATACAGGCCTTTGAAATTACAGTAGTACTCAGGTCTCTACCTCAGATGTATTATGCACAAAAAGGAACTAAGCTAGTAAAGCAAACTCCATGACTTACCTTACTTCGCTGTTTCAAAGATGTATTTGGAGGACTATTCCCATTACGTGAGTCTTTATGAAGCCTTGACATATTAACAATTGAAAAAAAGAAACAACAAATAAACAAACAAACCTGCTAAATAAAACTGACAGTTGTCAGAGACTGGTAAATAGAAAAAAGAGCTTCCCTAGAAACCTCCTTATAAACCTCACCATGGGTGTAGCTAAATGTCTGGCTCCACCCTTCATCCCACCCAGAAACTCAGCCTGTAATAAAGTTTGAAGCAAGATGATTGTGTTGTCAACTTCTCGTGTGCTCTGTTTACTAGTGAAAAAAAAATAAGTAGATAGCTAGTTGACAGCTTTACAAGATAATGGTAAAATGTAGGTAAATAAAATTAACCTTGTCCTAATATTTGCATTTTCTGCCATATGGTCTAGAAAAGTTAGGCGGGTGAGCTTGTTTGGTTGCTTGCCTTTTAGAAGCACTGATGTAGCAAATTGAGTGAGGCCTAAGAGCTTTTAGTATTTATTTGTATTGGAAGAGCATCAAATTTTAAACCAAACATATCTATGAAGTTGCAGCAATCTCTACTTACACCAGCACAACCTCTCAAAAGCCTCCACCACCAGTGGAGGTGTCTTCTGTCTTCATCACTGACATCATGAAGATGATGCAAGATTAAAAACCTTTGCAAACCCCATTAAAACATACATGTGCCATGGATGCACAGGGAACAGAACTTCTAAAAATTAGATTCTGTTCTTTGTCTTCTAACTACTCCAATTTTTAAAGAAAACAACAACAAAACTTTTTCCTCAAGGTCTAATTCAAGGGAGTAAAGAGATGCACTAGGATGTTACATCCTTAGTGGTTATATACTGCTTTGGAGTGTAGTATAAACACATCAAGAGGTATGTTCCTATTTCTTGCTCAGTATTTTGTACCCTCCCAATTCATATTTTTTTCTTTTTTAAAATTGCAGGTATAAGGAACTATAAATTCACAGCGGTTAGGCTCTTCTTCCGTGAATAATTGAGGTTATCCTGGCACTCCTGCAGGAGATTGGGTGTGAAATTGGAGTTCTTGAGTTGCTTGGCAGGAGCCCAACTATGCTTCTATTATCTGAGTTTGCCATCAAGGGAGTGATTAGGAGATTATGTTCTTGTTAACAAGATCTGTGCAAGTAATGGCTATTATGCCCAACATTTCCTGTATTTAAGTTGAAGTGATTGCCCCATCTTGATATGGAGAGGTATTTTCCTGAATCATCATCATAGAATGGTTTGAGATGGAAGGGAACTTAAAGCTCATCCAGTCCCAACGCCTGCCATGGGCAGGGCTGCCTCCCACCAGATTAGACTGCTGAGGGCCCCATCCAACCTGGCTTTGGATGCCTCCAGGGATGGATCAAGTCTTAACTTTAATAAGTATTAAAATAACATGCATTCCTTCTCACAAAACCAGTCCACTTTTGTCAGAAAATGCTAATTGGCCATTAAAATACATGTATCCATATGGAACTTTTGCTATAACATTAAAATATAAGCTTAATATTGTCTGTGTTCCAGTCCTCACGAAGTATCAGATGGAGGAAAAAAACAATCAAAATAAAAGATACTGCTTAATAAGCTACAGCTTTTACTTTTAATTCCTTCTGTACCTCTGCAAGCAAGAGAAAGCATCTTTTGCTTTAAACTCAATAATTAAAGGACAGATATTTATGTCTCTTCCTGTGGCTGAAAGAACGTAATCTCATGTCATACTTATGTGAATACAAAAACTCTGCAGTTTTTTCCAGGGTCAATAAAAGCATTTCATCTTTAAAGAAAGTCTGATGATTCTGGGAAAAAAGATATAATCTTAGTGAGCTCACAAATTAAGCATAGCATGCAAGAGCAAAAAAAAAAAACAATTATATTTAAATATCAAGTTGGAGGAAATATAATAAATTGCATTTGCTTTCCTACCACCCTAAGGTCCCATAGCAGGCTTCCTCTCCACCCGCTTCAGCAATAACAAAGCAGATTAGCCCTGACACCCATGGTTGAATTCTCCCTTATTTTGGGCTGATGTTCACAAGGACAGTGGGGGAATCCAGAGGTGAGGTGTGGGTGAAGGAAGGAGGAACATCAGAAGAGATGAGCAAAATCAGAAATCACAAGATAAGTACTGCTGTGCTCTGTGCAGTGAACCCTATACCTAGGTTAGCACTTGGATCTAGCTTCTGTTAGAAATACTGGAAGGTGAGATAACAGAGAGACTTTAATTTTTACAGGTACTGCTGTTTTGGCTGGTAGTAACTATTCTCTATTAGTAAAACATGAAATGATAAAATGGCATGGCCTGAGCTGTAGCAGCTAGCAACTAAAACCAGGGGAGAAAAAACTCTGTGCTTCAGATTGGCTTCTAATTAACCTTGCACATGAAAAAAAAAATATCTGATTTTCTGAGTATGGCCAATGCCTCTTCCAACTACAAAAGCACACCTGCACTGCCTACTAGAACTACTTTATTACATTTCTAAAGGCAAACAAAACATTCTGCAGCTGTACAAGCAGTCACACTTGTTGCTGTTACAGCCATGAGAAATTGGTAAAGCTCAGTTGACCAGATTATATTTTAGCATCCAAAACTAGAAGAGATGAATGCAAACAAGCAATTAGGTGTCCAGTGGGTCAGCACTTACTGGGAGTTCATCTCAGCAATACCCACCTCCATCAATGCCATCTGGCTTTTACCAGCAACTACTGTGCAAAGGCAAGACTTAAAAACACATCTGCTTTCCTGAGCAATGGTAATTACAAGTGCTCCCCAAAATGTGCGTTGGAGTAAGTCATAAGTAGGATCCTACCGCAGTAGTGTACAAACTAGAGATGAAAAGAGGAGGTTGCCCATTGCCCCAACAAAGTCAGAGATGGGGAGGGGGGGGGAAACAAGCTGGCAGAATTACTGATAAGAGGAAGTGGTGCAGTCAGGATGCAGTTAGGAGGAAGAGAAATAGATAAAGAATGTGAAAACTACTCAAGAGGGATTGTATGAGAAAGGAGCGCAGTGCATGAAAAGGCAGCAGTGTATGAGAGCAGAGCACCTTCCAGGCACAAAGAAGAGTATTAAATGTAGAAAGTGCTGAAAGCTTGGACCGCTTTTTTGTTTGTTTGTTTGTTTTTTAATCTGGAATTATTTAATCTATATTTCAAAAAAATTTCCAAGAGACAGCAAACTAAGAGCTATTGTTCAGAACTTCAGCAAATGCAGTTTTCCTCTGATATTCCCCAGACTGTTTCAGCTGCACCTTTGCTTCTTACAGAATGTATATTCCTAACAAGTTTCCTGTGGCTTGCTAAGGTGACACAAAGATCTTCACAAACAGCTGTCAACGTGTACTCTCCTGTATCTCTAACTTCCCATTTCTTTGCAAGCATTTCTCATGATGATGTTTGACACCAAAGCACATGAGGCTGTTAAAGGATTAATGGAGTTGAAAGAAGTGGAAGGGAAGTGCCTATAAAAAGTTATTGCAACTAATAATGGCTGAGAACTTAATTCATGAGAAGATAAAGTTTGCGATAATCAATGAACAGCTTTAAGGTTTAATCTGCATACATTGCATGCTATATTTATGTCAGAGTTTTTAAATATTCGATCATTTGGAAATAATGGGTATTGGTCATATCTGTACAGCAGATATGTGAAATAACATGTTGGTGTGGAACACAGCTTCATGAGTGGGTCATCCCACCCACTAGGGTGCTAGGAAAATGCACTGTGTGTCATGCTGTGTGGGACACCAAATGCCAAGGCGAGCGTTTGCTCAGTTGGCACAATGCAGTAGCTGGGAGTTGAAACAGCAATCCTGAAGAAATACACGTTACCCACTGCCTCTCTGATTAGTTTAATTACAATCATAAGTCACCTGTTTTCTTTTAGTGTATATGCTTTTGTTGATACCAACCAGATGCTATCTGCCAATGAATTGTTTCTAATGTGAGAAAGCAAAGCAAAAAATATTTGCAGGTGTTTAGAAATGTATTTATCTGTCCATCAAAATCCAAAAGACCAAAATACTGCCAAACAATACTTGCATTTGTAGGTACTCCTGCAAGATAATGTCCTTAGCACTGTCAGGCCTGAAAAACTCTGGAATCTGATGGAAATCAGGTAAGACCCATGCTACAAGAAATACACTGAGGTGCTGGAGCATGCCCAGAGAAAGGCAGTGAGGCTGTGAAGAGATCAGAGCACAAGTCTTATGAGGAGAGGCTTATGAGGTGGGAAATGAAACTGTTCAGTCTGGAGAAGGCCAAGGAAGACCTTATTGCTCTCTGCAACACCCTGAAAGGAGGTTGTAGCAAAGTGGGGTTCAGCCTCTCCTCCTAAGTGGAAAAGAGATAGCATGAAAGCTAATGGCTTTAAGTTGTACCAGGGGAAGTTCAGGTTGGATTAGGAAAAATTTCCTCTCAGAAAGAGTGGTGAGGTGGTGAGGTATTGGAACAGCCTGCCCAGAGAGGTGTTCAAGAACCGTGTGGATGTGGCACTGAGGGATATGGTTAGTGGGCACTGTGGGGATGGGTTGACAGTTGGACTAGGTGATCTTAGAAGTCTTTTCCAACCATGAAATCAAGAAAAGTGTTCTCCTATTGCTTCTGTTTTGCCTCTTAGCCTGGGTCTTTTCCTCTGGCTTGCAAATGTTCTTGAATTTGGATTCTTGAGCTCTGCAAGGGATGCTGCATTCCCAGAAGAGATGAGTCATGAGATCCAAGTGCCACATTGCAATGAAAATTCAAGAACAAGTTTATTCATAGCATTTCTATTCAGTCTGAATATGACAAAGCCAAACTAAACACATTGTTTTCCTTTGATAAAACTGTCTGAAGAGACTGTTACTGATCTATATTTAGTCTAATGTTAACCGGGACATAAAATGGTTACCAGATCAAAGCATACTTGAATACAATTCCTCAAAAAGGAGTAGCCTGAGAAGATACTTGTCTATTTCTCATCAGAAGTTGCACAACCAAAATCTGTGATGAAATCAGAGACAGCTTCTTCTCTGCCGACTTTAACAAGTCTATCAAATGTACAAACAGATTAACTAGATTAGAACAATTTCACTGTCTGAAGATTACCTCTAATAAACCTGCATCTTACATCTTCCTTTCCTTCCCACCTGTCGAATATAAGATTTGTATTTTCTAGCAACTTGTCATTTTTACTTGGTCTCTGCTAGGCATTGATAATTAGATCAACCTGAAAGCTTGCTATTGGTGTGAATGGTATTTTACTTAGTATTAGGACCTTATTAACTTTATTCCTTAATGAAAATTTACTCAAATTCCTTTAAGTACTGAATATCTGAAAGCATCTAAGTAAATACTTTTGACTTCTTCTTACAAGGTGGAAAAGTTACATAGTCAGCCATTTTCAGAGGGGATTTGGTTAAAGATTAGGCTCCTGTAAAGCATTAGAACTATTCCTAAGCTTTAAACAGGACATGTTTAAAATGGGGTCATTCAAGGCTCAATGGAATAAAGCTGGGAGAAAAGAAATGTTTTCAGCATAAAACTCAGAGAAGATTCTGGGTCTGAAGAGGTGCTCAGATAGGATCATCTTCTTCATCACTCCTTCTCCATCAACCATCTTTACCTGACCAGTATGGAGCATAATCCCCTCTTCAGAGCAGCAGTGGCTGATCAAATCTGAGCATGCTTGTCCCACCTAAAGCTCTCTCTTGCTATGGGACTGTCAGATAGCAGGGCAGGCTTTCTTCAGACTTTTTAAAAACTCTTTCTGGACATAGCCAAGATAAAAATAGCCCAGGGCAGCCTTGCAGCTAGGCTGCTGATGCTGGCAGTGCTCCCAGAATCCTTCCCAGTGCTGCCCTTAATCCTGTCTGTCCCACAGTTTTGTGCTGGGGATGTGGTTCAGCCCATTGATGACAAATGCAATGTGAAACAGCTCCAAGATCCAGTTGCATCTGCAGCTAATAAGATGATAAATACTTGTCCTGACAGCTTTCCTGGAGCATTCTTGTTGTTTTCTGTATCCTTTACCTGCAGTTCAAGTTCTGCCTTCTATTTTCCTCATTCTTTATCCTGCTTCCAGTCCCCTTTCCCTCCTTTGACCTCCCCAAATGCAGATTAGCTTTTCCTTACCATCCACGAAGCCTTCTCAATCCCTTTGTAAGAAGATATCCTGTTTGAGGTTTTCCTCACCTACCCTCCCAAGACGTCCAAGCACCCCCATTTCCCTCACTCCCCTTAGAGTGCACAGTGTTCCCAGAGCCTGGCAGCAGGAATGGCGCGGATGCACCTCATGGCAGTAAGGACACAAAAGCTGTGCATTGATTGCCCAGATCACATCACCTTTTCAGCAGTGAGAAATACAGCCCCACTGAAGCTGCAAGGAATTCATGTGAGGGAGTTGGAACTATCCTAACCGTAGTGCTTTGCTAAGCAAAAACACTGACTTTTGTATACGCGCACACTATATATATAAAGGTGCTGAAAGATTCAGGATCTCATTGAAGCCTCAGGCAACACCAACACATGTGCCATCATGCAGCGACTGGACTTTGGGCCACCAGTGACTCAGAGCAGTGCTATTGACACGTTCACCACTGGCACTTTCTGCACCATCTGCATTTTCCCTTCCCATGCCTCACACAAACACTGGCCCAGCCCAGCTCTGTGAGCCACAGCTTACAGTTTTTGACACAATATTGTATCACTCTACAGAGGTGCCTGAGGGAAAAATTCCACTCACCTAATTGTGTTAGAGAAGCTTCTCCCTCTTCTGGGATTAAACTTGTTTTCAAAACACTTAACCATATTAAAAACTTTCAGTGTTGCAAGAGAAGAAGGATAATGGCTATTTAAAGCTAAATTGGAAGGATGTGTTTTAACAAAATTTGCAGCAATTTTGAAGGCTCCTTTCCCTCCCTCCCCCCTCCTCCCCGAAGTTTACTGAGGATGAATTCTTGTGATTACCCGTTTGGGTGTGCGTATGTGTGTGGCAGTGTTTGTAGTTGTCATGGTTTTATGTTTTTTTGGTTTTGGTTCTCAGTATTCCACATCAAAACATCATGTAGTGTACTGGAAGTTAAAGTGTTAATGCTCCAATTCCAGGCATCTATCCCTATACGTTACAGAAGTCATGGATCTGGCCCTACCGGGTGGGATGGTCTCTTACTGCCTGGCAGTGGGTGCTGGAGGGTGCTTTCCTGGCCATTCCAAGCTTTTCAGGTTTGAATTGGTCTCGGGAACTCTCTCTCTCTCTCCTATTTTATTTGATTTATTAGTCTCAATTTCAATCAGATTGTATTATATTGTGTTATCTTGCATTTCGATATCATAGTTAGTAAAATAAGTTTTCCTCCATAGATTGTTGCCGCTGTTTTTGTTTTCCTCCCTTCCTTCCCATTTTGTGGGCTGGGGAGGGGAGTGCAGGGGCCTACCGCCCCCCGTCACGGGCGTAAATTGATCTCATTAACTCCGTGACAGTGGTTTAAGTAAATGCTCCTCCAAATATTTCACTAGCATTTAGAGAAATGGTCAAAAAAATAATGCCAAAATATCTGAGCAAGGTTTTACAGTAGCCAGAAGAGACAGTGCTAAATAGCTCAGAATACTTGAGCTTGTAAGAGCTGAATGAAAAAAAAAACATGATTTGAGATTCTTACTGTCAATGACAGGACCTAGATATAGAACATCAGAAGTTAACCGCGACAAGGCAATATATATTAAACTCAAAGAGCTGAAATATTTGCCCAAGCCCCCCACTGCCAGGCAGATTTGTCACCGTGGTTGTTTCCAATACACCTTAGAGAACCAGAAATAAAATCTACGTGTCCTTAACATAGCATGGCTTGAGTTGAAAGGGACCTCAAAAACCCAACCCCATGCCTTGGGCAGGGCTGCCACCCGCCAGCTCAGCTGCCCAGGGCCCCATCCATCTATCCAAGCTGGCCTTGAATGCCTCCAGGGATGGGGCACCCACAGCTTCTCTGGGCAGTCTGTGCCAGTGCCATCACCTTCTGAGTAAAGAATTTCCTCCTAATTTCTAATCTAAATCTCTGCCCTTTTAGTTTAGAACCACTCCCCTTGTCTTGTCACTAACTGTGTCTGTGTAAAAATTGATCCCACTCCTGCATATAAGATCCCTTGAAGTACTGGAAGGCTTCGATGAGGTCTTCCCAGAGCCTTCTCTAAGAACAAACGCAGTTCTTTCAGTCTCCAGGTGTCCTTCTGCATCCCCTGTTCCTGCTGCCCTTGTGGACAGGCTTTGAGGAACAATAGCTACAGCACAGGCACCTCTGTTTTCCCTGGGGAAACAGACACTACAGTAAGGTTTAACCTTGAGGAACAGGTACGTGGTAAGGCACCAATTGCCAAAACCTTCAAATAAGCATAAAACACTCCAAATTACTAAACCTCACAAGGACACACCAGAAGTTCTTTTAGTCTGTTAGTGCAGATGGCCGGCATGTGCCAGCCCACCACATCACACCCCACACAGAGACATCATAGAAAAATACCCACATTTTGTCTCCCTTTGAAACATATCCAAAGGGCGTAGGTATCTCAGAAACAGGCACGATGTTCATTGGATGCTAACTGCCCCACCTGCTGCTTTCCTACCAAGCTGATTCTTCCCTCCTTGTAATGCTGAACAATGTACAGATCCAATATGCTGGATTTGAGGCTGACTGGGAGAAACCCACACTTGCCCTCAGGACAAGTCAGATTCATGAACTGTTCGTCACTTCTGAAGCCCAAGGTTGTATTTGAATGGAGTACGGTCAGTCAGCCTTTCCTGCTAGAGGCAGCACAAAGCACATGTGCACTGGGGACTTGGAGAGTGCTCGGTCCGTGAGCTGGGCATCCTGATGTGACAGCATGTACAGCTGCAGAATGAGAAATACTTCAGGATGCCCTTGAGATGTTTCCTCCAAGTACTGAGCACTTCACTGAAGCAATCAGAACCCTAGCTGAGAGATCTACCCAGCAGCAGTGCTGCTGCACAAGTTTTTAATCAGTTCGTTCTACCTTTAAAGACAATATATTTTAAGAGAGCAAGCACATCTTGTAACCCTTATGCCGTATTTCAAACAGAGCACCACAGTGTTCTGCCGCTCCTCTCAGGAAATGACACTTCTGTCAGCATTTATCTTCTTGCAAAACATGGAGAAGATTGCTGCAATATTTCTTTTTCGGAAGTTTTTACCTCCTTCACTGCCGCAGGTCTCTCACTATTGGAAGTCAGGAGCTTACACCATCGGCCTCATCCCATCTGCTACCCGGTTTGGGGGCAGAGAGGAAGCTAAGATCCCTCTGGGAAGCCAGGAAAGTACAGAAAAGACCGTAACACCACAGAGGGCTGTTACCGGCAGACGCTGTTGAACACGAGTGATGTACTGATGCTTGCTCCGGACGCCCGCAGCCCGGCGGCAACAGGCGTGCCCGCAGAACCGAGGGGGTTCGGCGCTGCCAACCGAGAGTCACGGAGAGAAACACACTTTCCTCTTCCCACTGCGGAGAGCCGGGTAGTCTCTCGCTCCCCTCCACCAAGTACTTTCGGGCCGACGGTGACGGCGAACACCGTACGCAGCCCCCGCCGCGTTACCCGCTCCGGCCGGCCCCACCGCCCCACCGCGGGGCCGATCGGTCCCGTTATCCCGGGCCCGGCCGCGCACAAAGCCGCCCCCGCCCCGCCCCGCTCCGCACCGCATCGCACAGCACGGTTCCGCTCTGCCTCTCCCGTTGCCAGCGTGGCACGGCGCGGCCCGGCGCTGGGCGGGGGCCGGGCACTGGGCTCACCTGCTCGGCTCCGCGCCGCCACCGCCGCCGCTTTTCCTTTCTCCCGCCCGCCCGCTGACAGCGCGGCTTTGTCCGCCCGCCCCGCTCCGCTCCGCCCCGCCCGGGAGGCGTCGCGTGAACCGCGCGGGCACCGCTCCCAGCGGCGCGGCTGGGCTCGGCACCGCCGTCCTCCCGGTGCCCACACACGCACGCCGTGTTTGATTCCCCACCTGCTCTCCCACACGCGGCAGCCCGGGCCCTGCCTCAGTCCCGAGCCGCAGATAGGCTGTTGTTCCAGCCCTGCCCACGTGGAGCCCCGTGTTTGTGTTTTCCAGCTCTGTCATGCGGCCGTGAGCGCCGGGGGAGGAGAGCCGTGTGGGATGCGCTTCCTATTTTTGTAGTGGTAACCGTAAACCGCGGCTTGGAGGAGAGGAAACGGCGCGGATCTCTCCCTCCCTGTTAATGCAACCTGATCGTTCCCGCTGGGTGTTAAGTCTAAAGTTAAAAAACTAAAAATACGGGGTGGGAGCAGACGAGGAAAGCTCAGAAACTGTGACATAAATAGTTTGGATTTGCTGCAGCCTCTTGTTCGTGACAGGGGAAAGCAGCACGTCTGCTCCAGGAGACTGAGGCTTCTTCCTGGGCAGCACTGTGTGGGTCCCAGATTGTCCCCCAGTGTTTTTGGGACTTCTGCAGTGTGTGTTACGGGATCCCATGTCCTCGGGGATGCGTGGATCCCATGCAGACTTGGCACAGCTCTGCTCTCCCTCTGAACCGAGGGAAAGGACAGCCCAGCAATGGCTATGGAGAACCCAAGGGTCTCCAGGCCTTCCTGCTGCCTGAGCCTAAGCCAAGGCCCAGAGGACCAGGGCCACCTGCTCTGTGAGGTGTGGGCAGGGGCTCGAGCCAGACTAATGGCCATCAGATGGTCCCCGTAGAAAGGCAGTGACAGTGCCATGCTGCTGTCGCTGCCCCCCACACAGATGTGATGATGTGAAATGGCCCAGAGTCCCAGTGTGCTCATGGGCACCCCCACATCTCACTCATCTCCCCGAGGGGAAAAGTGTCCCAAATATGAGTACTCTCACTCAGCACAGAGTGGCCAACACTCTGAAAACCTTCCATTCAGAGTTAAAAGGATTTCCTGTTTGTTTTTTTGATAGTGTTTGAGAACTGCCAAATTTCTTCTTAGTCCTTATATGAAATGTATTTTTGTATCTATGGAACAACTAAAGGATTTTACTGCATCAGTGGGATTTGCTTAGCAGAGTGCTTAGATCAAAAGATTTGCTATTTTTGTATGATCTTCCTTGGAACCCATCACAGCAGTGTCAGAGCTACTGGTGCACTATTTTGTTATCAGCATGTGCCTGAATGGCACAGGAACTACAATTGTCTTCCCTGAGCAGAAGGGAGCCTGTACAATGAAGCGATGAGCAAAGAAAGTTAAGCCTAAAAATATCCCTTCATTTTTAAGCACGTCCTATCTAAATGCCCATAAGGAGACCTGCCACCCCTGGAGACCCTGCAGATTTAGCTGCAGGTCACAATGTGGCCCCTCTCTCCTGCTTAAGGTACCCAGCACCTGAGGTCAGAGGTGTGGGTATCAGTTACGGCCATGTGCTCCCCTGTATGCCATGGCTGGTCATGGTGGGCATCTTGAGTCACCCTGTGCTTGTACACCACAGTGCATCATGCCAGTCATTGCATAGCACCCTAGAATGGCTGAGGCTGACAGTGCCCTCTGGGTCCATCAGGCCCAACCCCCCACTCCATCAGGGACATCAGAGCAGGGGTCCAGGCCCACGTCCAGGCAGCTGTGAAGGTCACTGAGCAGCAGAGCCCACACACAGCCTCTGGGCAGCCTGTGCCAGTGCTTCGTCACCTGCACAGCACAGAAGTGCTCCCGGTGTTCTGAGGGAACATTCTGTGTTCCAAGGGAACCTTCTGTGTTCCAGTTTGTGCCCATTGCCTCTTATCCTGGCACTGGACATCACAGAAAAGAGCCTGGCTCTGTCCTCTTTTCACTTTCCCTGAAGGTATTTTTGCACATTCATTAAGATCCTTCCTTAAGCAGGACTCTACACTTCTCCTTGTTGAACTTTATGAGGTTCCTGTCAGCCCTTAAAACAGCCCTATCTGGTGGACATTATCTCCCAGAGCCTTCAGGTACTTCAGAATGCAAAGTAATGAGGACTTCTACAAACAGAGACTCTCTGAGGTCCGTGGGAATGGTGGTCATTTGTGCTAATGCAGAGGCTGCCCTTTCTGTTGACATGCTGAGATGGATTTCCTTCCCTTAGACACTGTCCATGACTCCATTCTTCCTCCACTTAGATGTCAACATCAGCATAAGGGACCATGGATGCATGAACAGTCACTTTTTGTTGTTGTGCCTTTGCAGTAGATTTTGCTTCACCTAGTGGACAGGAGTTTGAGTCACATAAATGCCCAATATTGAGAGATGCCTGTACCAGCTTAAAAATCTTTTTCTGGCCAGTGAAATTAAACTGGTTGGCTTTGTGTACCTTAGTTACCATGTTCCACCAATGATGCTGATATAGCAGCACCCAAATCAAAACTGTTTAAAGAATGAACATTTGTCACATCCCTAAAACTAGTTGCTTGTTAGTAACTCCTTAACAAAACTTGCTCTGCATCTCACTCTGCATGCTCATCTCATTAGCAAGTAATGACTCCAGGAAATGACTCCAAATTCAGAAAGCAAAGGGCAAAGCAACACATTTGTGCCTTAACTTTCCTCCAAACACAAAGGGAGAAGCACCTAAAGATGTGGCCATGACCCAGTCAGGGCTGCCCTGACACAAAAAAAGGCCACTGCACTCACAGGGGTTGGTGAATTATCTGTCCCTGCAGAGCACAAAGGAAACACATCCATCTTCAGCCACACTTTCCTCGCTCGGAGAAATAATGACTTAGTTTTTTTTAAGTGTTCTTTACATTTGATCTTTAATCACTGATGGAATAGTTGCAGTTAGGTTATGGGACATAATCTCAGTGTAATTTATTACCAAAGGCTTTTTTCTGAACTCCTTTGACCCTGCAACCCCCCTGATGTTAATCCAGTGCAGGGTCATGGCTGTGGAGGGAATATGGCTCTTCCACTTTCATTCTTCATAGCTGTAATTAATTATCTTAATCATTTTCATCAGTGAGTGCAGTTAAAGAAAGGAGGAACAAAAGGGATGTCAGTCCCTCTAATGCAAAACTGATTTAGATGCTCTTCCACGAGCATTAAGCTCCTACCCAGGACACAAACCATAGGAAAAGCTGATTCTTCCAGCAAAGACATACACGAAAGCCATCTGTCTGAGTAAAAAACTTAGCATTTCCGCTTGTAGTTGTTTTTCTGTTTCTTCATTTACTACTTCATTAACAACAGGAAGAAATTTATGATTTGTTATTTCTTTTTACAGTAGCCAACACGCGCAATATATTTTCCATTAAAACAAATTGGAAGATTTCAAATGAACAGATCCTGTTATAATATACAGCTGCAGCTTTTCTTTTGGAACGCACTACAAAAAAATATCTCAAGAGAAGTAATAGCACTTCCTAAAAGTCACAGTTAGTCTGGTTAAACAGTCTGTAGAATCTGTTGGAAGACGGATTTTTTCCTCTCATACAGCATTTCCATCTAAGTTGGAATAAAGCTTTCAGTCTCTTTTTTTTTTTTCCCTCCCTTGACCAACTGCCCTCCAAACCCATAAGTTTCCCACAAAATGTTGCGTTCAGCCAAGACTTCAAAATTAAATATCTAGGAACTTCTGGGGAAATCTTCAGAAAAGAATAGCCTTCCCTACTGGTTTTGTTGATCTATGAATTTTCTATTTAAACCAGTTTCTCCCAGTGTGCCTATAGCTCTGGTCAGGCACCCCCCTTCCTCCCCAGGAGGCACAATGCAGTCACCAGGGGGAGAGTATGCCCTGTGTGGGGTGGCAACTGCTGTCGAAGTCAGCCAACAGCTCCAGCTTAACCTACAGACTTCTGCAGGGGGTCTCATCTTGAGCACAGGAGCCAGGAGTTGGAATTGGTGATCCTTCTTTGGTAGAGGGGCTGGACTCAGTGATCTCTGGCGATCCCTTCCAACCCCTATGATACTGTAATTCTGTGATACTTGTGAGTCCCTCCCAACTCAATATGTTCTATGGTTCTATGATTCTTCCATGATAGAATCCACCACTCATGCTGTAAGTGTGTAGCCTTACACGCTGCCAGGTCCCACAGGGCATACAGCACTTCAAAACACACATAGCCTCATTAAATACAGCACCTCTATTACCTCTCCCTTACAAGAGTTGTAGTGCACAGACCAGAGCTTCAAGAGGGAAGGAAGCTCCGAAAGCTTTACCTTTTGTTATGTCAACGTGTGCAGTACTTTTATGGAAGTTCTTCCTGCTGAAACCTTGAGGAAAAAAAAAGATCTAGAAATTCATTAATGGTAAGCTAGGTTATTAGATTGTTCGCTTGGATTCACGCAGCCCATTTTACATGGCATGTGTAGAACAGAAGGGATATGATATATCATCTGTCATTCTTAATATTTTATAGTAAAGCATAAATCAGCAGGGAGGTAATTCTGACATGTCTGACTCAAGGGCATGCTGATTTCATCACCTTTTATGTGATATTGCTCAAAGGTAGGTATGAGTAGAGCAGTTTAGGGTCCATGCAGGATAATCTTTGCTTCTGCTGCTGTTCTAATATGTAATTTCTAACAGGGCCAAGGCAAGACTTTTTGGTGCAGTCCTCCCTTCACACATTTTACCTAACATGTTTGCCTTGGGGAAGAACAGCGTTAAGTGGTAATTACTCTAGCCCCGTCTCAGCGTTAAAAATTAGGTTCTCATCTGTATCTACATATTTGCCCACTCTGCAAATATCCCTGGAGAGCAATCCCTCTTATCTAACCTTACTGTGGCCTTGGTATACTATATTACTGATATGAATGGATGAGTTTTAAGAGCACATTTAATTTAACGGGCACTACCATGAGGTCAGGCCCAAGTGTGGCCTTTTGAAATGGTTCTCTCTGGGGTGGGGGGTGTCTCACGGTGGAACATGCAGATAGATAGTGGAGAGAAATGCATTCATAGCTAGTCAATCGGCAACATTTGAAGAAACAGATGCTCTAGGCAAATTCTTCATTGTGGGTTATGCAACAGCACCTGCCAATCAAGGTCCTTTAGAGAAGAGTTCCTAAGCCTGCACTTCCTATTAGGCCACACCTAAGTACTTTTCTGACTAGGATGCTTTCTTGAATATGTACCACATACCTGATTTACACAAGGATGCCCACATCTGTTTTGAGCAATCTTTTCCAATTCATTTTTGACCTTAAGCTTTCAGGATTTGGGAATGTTCTCATTCATTTTGCAGATGTTTCTGTCAGCAAGAGCTGGATAATTATGTTGTTTCTGTGCTGAAACTGGGGTGGTTAAATCTTTCAAACATGAAAGGTGTTTGTGAGGTCTGGTGCTGCTTTCCCAGTGCTGTGGGATTTCTAGATTGGATTGTCACTGCCCAAGTCAGGAAAGAAGCAAACCCCTCAAGATTAGTTTAATCTTTGTCATCATATTAGAGAGGTATTTGCAGCAGTCCAAGCAGACTGTCAATAGACTGTGTTGCAAAGGTAGTGGTAGTGCAAAAAGGAGATAGGTCCCCTTTTTTGGTGAAAGCAGACAGTTGTACCTCTGTGGATGGGGACAGCCCCCACCTGCTGGGACCTGCCAGGTGACAATTTGGGCAACACACTGAGAGTGAGGAATGGTAACATGAGTCTGAAAGTCTCCTTCCCTTGGAAGCTTCACCTAAGTGGAGGTGGGATCATAGCAATGTGTGTGGGACTGAAGCAGATGGCTGAGCAGACAGTGTCTGCGGCACCTCGCAGTGCAGATAGTACCTAACAGAGTGTGAATCTTTCCCCCATACCCCATACCCCTAATGCACCACTGTGGTTGCTGAGTTGCCTGAGGAAAAGCAACAAAGATCTGACAAAATGGTTGCTAATTGCCATGTGGTGCCATCATGCAAGGTCTCCTCACTTTCCACAGGTTTCTCCTGAACTCTGTAAAAGTCAGGAAAACTCCTGCTTTGAAGAGCCAGGCTTATCCCTATTACAACTGGAAGAAATTCTGCTCCCTGAGGGGATAATTATGAAGCTGAGATGAAGCTCATGTTGAACACATTTTGCCTTTACAGTGGTTTTCCTTTGCATCACCTCATCTGCCTTAAAGGGCAATGTTTCTTTGAAAATATTGTGCACATCTCACTGTAGCAGAAGCCAGAGTATGCCAATACTGTTCTTCCCATCGTCATCAGGAACAGAAGCAGTAAAGTGTTGGAGTAAAGTGAGGAACCATCTACTCTCAACAAAACTTCTTTTCCTCCTAGGCCAAGGTTGTTCAGTGTAATCAGAGCAGCAAGAAGCATTGCGGTACCCAGATGCAAAGTGACAACTTCAGTTAGCATAGTGGGTCAAAATGGTTCAGTTTATGACATCTGACATTGGCATTTCTAAATAAGGAATCAAAAGAAACTAAAAATCTCCTGGTTTAGTATTACCATAGAAACGAGCCATGTGAGAAGTAAATGAACTGTGTTTACAGAGCTGTATCAGGTCTTAGTGAATCTGTAAAGAGTAAAACTAACAATAGAGGAAGAGTCCAGGGGGCTGAATGTCCTAGTCAGCAGAGCATTGAAAACCCCATCATTGTTCACCCTGCCACCACGTGTTCCTTTGTTCTCTAAGAAATTAATTCTGCACACTATCCATGTATGCGCATTTGGCTTTGTCACATAATAGTGACTAACAGTAGAACAAAAATTAACACATTTTCCTGTTAGGCTGTAGATCTGTGAGTGTTTCACAGATGATTTTTTCTCTATATAACAGGTGAGTTTTTATTAAATATTACATTTGAAAATGCATATTCAAACCAAGAACTGTTCATCCACTGCAGTGGGTAATAAATAAACTAATGACGAGTGTCTAAACCATATCCCAGAGGACTTAACAGTTTGAATTAGTAATGCCTACCTCCACAAGTGACTTTCTCTCTCACAAGTCAGTAAATTTTTAAGTTAAACATCATATGTGAGGAACAGCCACAAAAGAAAATCAGGAAGAAGTACCAGTCTCCTAAGCAAGTACAACCATTGCTGAGCTTAAAAAGCTCTCTGCTTCTCATTTACATAAAATTATAATATTCATAGAATCTCAGTAACACAAGAAAGAAGAGAAAGTCTGTATCATGACCTCCTGATTTGAAGTTATGTCTTCAAAGTTTGATTGGAAACCTAGGCATGTTGCTTATAGAAGATGGGAACTTGTGTACTGGCAACTCGTGTATCAGTACAGGTAAGATGATTTCAGATACAAAGTGAATGCATTTAAACAGACAGTAGAGTTCCCTGAATTAAAAAAAAAAAAAAAAGGTTGACATAGACTATACATGCAGTTCTGTAGTTCTGCTTATATGGGGTATAACATATGCTTTTATTTTTAATTTAAAATTAAAATTTATTTTAGTTATTAGATACGTTTAAGTGGGCATGATGGTGATGGGTTGATGGTTGGACTAGATGATCTTAGAGGTCTTTTCCAACCTTAATGATTCTATGATCCTATGGTTATCCTTGGAACAGATTTGTCTCTGTTTACAGGAGCAGGCAGAAGGAAATGTTGGTACCTGACAGATATATTACCAATCTGAGCTGAAACCTCCATCTCACTACATCCTTTATAGATGAGTCGGCATCCCCAGCTTTTAGTGACAGCAGAAAATGAACAGAGATCTTCAAATAGACTGAGAAGAATCAGCATACTCCATACCTGTGGAGTTTCAATAAGAACTAAGCTCCCAGAAATGAAAACCCAATTTGCCAAGTCTTGGTTAAGCTTACTTCAAAAATAATTAGATGTCCAGCATCCTGATATTGAAGGAGACACCTAAATAACTTGAGAGTTTTGTTAGGATTTGGCACACATAAACGTGTTGGCCTGTATTCTCAAATAGCCTCCAATCTCTGATGATGATAATAAGGAAAGTCAGATTATTATTCTCGTCTCTTACAACCACCATACTGTTTTTATTTATTTATTTGCAGGCAAGGAAATATAACTCTTCTGTGGTATTGCTTTTGGGCTGGAGGTTCCAATGTGAGTATAGCTGTCGTGGAAACAGAGCATACATTGTAGCCTCAAAGCAGGCAGGAAGAAAAAAAAAAATACTATAGCAAATGTTTTTTTAATTGTTGTGATGTGATGGTTCAGGCTTGTAATAAGGGACATCTTCTGTGCTGGAGAGGAGAATTGTCTGGGAGCAAAGCCAGGAGTGGCAGGGGTAGGAGGAAGGAAGAGGAGAACCACACAGCTATGTTTGTTACAAATTGTCCAGAAAGGGGCTGATTGTAAGGATTTAGTTAAACAAATAGTACTCACAGCTCTCTGTGCCACAGATGCCCTGATACTAATGAGGCTCCGTAGAAAGATACATAATAACAATAGCTGTTGCTTTTTACTGCTTTGTGTGCTTTGTGAGAAGTAAACATTAAAAAAAAAAAAACAACTGAACGACGCAACAAAATAAAACCTCTCAAATCGTCCTCCCCATCTGATCCTATTATGTTTTAAAAATCAGCTGTCCACAAAAGGAAGCTTCCTTCAGGGTCATGAGGTGTGAACGTTGTAAGGAAGATAAGACTTGTCATGGCCTGAGATGCTGTGTCAGGGCCCAAGTAGGCTATTTGTCCTTTACATGCACACATTTGTGCTCCTTCTGCCCTGCAGCTTCCTACATGTTTAAAATAGACAACGAAACAAGAGAGAAGTATAGGTCACGTATATGTGTGTCACTGTCAGGCTGCTCGATGCACTTGAGGTTAGAAAGTGGGGCTGACACAATCCCCAAGAAAGGAACACCATGTACTATTTCAGGGGCAGGTTGAAAGCAGAGCAGCAAAGTCTGGGGTTTGTAACTAAAGGATCCAGATTTCATTTCAGCTGGCCACAGCAGTGGTGGTAAAGTTTGCAGATAACGATAGCAAGGTCTCTGTATAGACTTCGCTATCGCCCACAGAGCAAGAACACTCCTGTGCAGTGGTACATCTCTTGGCTGATTTAAATCAGTCTTACAATCAGTTCTACCAAAGCATGCAAAGGCCTTTTCAGTAATTGGAGCTACTCCATGACGAATCTCAGCTTTTGGCATGGAAGGAGTACAACTGTACAGATATGCTGAAAAGTTACTGAAAACATTCTGGAAAGGAGTCTGTATTTTTCCATCTTCCTAGTTCTTACATTTGAATTGAAAGGTCAAGGCTGAAGCAGGAACATTTCATTTAGAAACTTGGGAATATTATCTAAGTTTGTTCAGTTGAAAGCAAACATTAAGACCGAGCGCCTAGTTAGTTGATCATTGTGGGCTGACCTATGATTGACATGTCAGACTGGAATTTCTGACATTTTTGACATTTCCATAAGATTTGTGATTTCTAAAACATGTGTAGTAATTCTCTGACAAGTGCATGTTTTTTAATTATGGAAGAGAAGTTGTAAATGCAATTAAAATCTTGTACAGCACCACATAAAGCAGATCTAGTGTTTTCTCCTCTTTTTTTTTTTTGCTAATTGGTCTGCAGTGCTACTTCCACTCTCAGTGTTGTTAACTTTTGCCATTTTTGTTATGAGTTGCACACTGTTCTGTTATTTATCATTATGACATGATATATGGTGCATCTAGATTTGGTTTCTCTCCCAAACTTCCCACTGGAAGAGTTTAACAGCAGAGGAAGAGCTACACAAAGGAGCAATCAGGAATATGAAGGATGTGGAAGCTTTGCTCAGTTTGTGATGCACAGATGTTCTCTACAGCCAGGAGAAAAGACAAGTGGGGGCATTTGACAGATACCTCTATTACATCCTTTGTGGCACTGAGGAGGTCATCTGGGAGTGATTGCTCTTTCTCAGAGCTCGAGAGATTGGGATAAAACATGCAGCTTCTGGGTGTCAGACTGAGAAAAAATGCAAGAACAAATGTGCTCTTTGCCCAAGAGGTGTCTAAATTATGGATCTCATCGCCACAAACGTTATGGATCCAAATGGCTTGAAAGGGTTAAAATTGTCTAAGTAGATGAATGGAAGAAAAATCCTCAGGGGCTATTGAACACAAAAATGCCATTTCTGGTCCAGGCATTCCCTGCAGTTGCAGAAGGCTGATAACTGTATTAGGAGAATGTCACTACGTTGCTGTCTATTTTTATATTCTTCCCCAAATATGTAGTATTTTTTATGGCCGGGGAAAGGATCCTGGGCTAGTTGGACCTTGAATCTGATCCAATGTATCTGTTCTTGTGATCTTAATAGTGACATTAACAATCAGTAAGAGAAAAAACGTGGGGGCGTTTTAATACGCAGGGCTTTTAAACTTTGAAGCTTGTATTTTCAGTTCCCAGAGCCAAATAAAAAGAACTCTAATCTTCCGGAATTCAAACCAAGATTATAATTTCTGAGTGATTTGGGTTTCCCAAATGGGACTATAGTGTGTATTAAACCAGCACTATGATAACCCAAAAGAGTCCAAAAGAGATGGTAGATAAACATATTCACAGCTGTTTTGTGACAATCTTGAAATACAACTGATTGCACCATTCTGACTTGCAGAAAAGCCTCTGACAGCATTATAAAACAGTGCTTCTTTCTCTACACATTTTTCTTCAAAGGTACCGAGATTCTACAGAGTTTCCTTGATAGTTTTTACAAATTGTCCAGAACCTCCCTCTGCTAACTGTCCTATTTGTGTTTATGTATTATCAAATGTAACTTCACATGAGTCAAATTAAAACATGCTAATTAAAAGATTAGGAATATCATTTGCTTCGCAGCAGTTCTGAATCCAAGAGAGAATCACTGAATGATATTGTTACAGTAAACTGCAATGTGGTACTGTATGTAGCTTTATTTTTTCCTCCTCTTTCATTTGAAGCCCTGATTAATAAGTCATATTCACAGCGGTCAGAAGGGAGAAAGGAAAAAGGAGATTATTGCTGGAAATTATCAGGCTGGATAGGAAGCAGAACTAACCATCTCTTTGATTATCTCCCCTGGCCACGATGAGATATGGTCTACAGCTCATGGTTCGTTCCTCATAACCAGTGAGGCAGAATGCAGTGTAATGAAAATCGATCTATAGAACATACTCGATTAGAGAAATATGAGAAAAGGAATTACTTCTGAAGAAAGTGAAAATTAAGAGGGTATACCAGCACCAGCAAACAGATAGACAGGCATTGTTTTTCCCTTTGGAAAAGCAGATGGGGTAAGTACAGGACAAATTCACCAAACAGAGTTCATTACTAGGCCTACATCTGAATCTCACCCAGTTCAATTGTAGAAATAAAAAAACAAATATGCCCCCTCCTTCCCCCCCCCCCAAATACACACACACATTTATGAGTGTGTTCTTTCATTAATTATCAGAAGACAGCATTTTTGGAAAAGTAAAGAATGGCTTCGCTGCTAAAGAATACTCTGTTGCAGCAAAATATGCCTTCAAGTCTTTGCTGTTTCTTCAGCTTCTGTCTGTTAGGCTAAGACAAATCACTGGTGTCTTTCTTCCACATCTTTTGTTTGTAAAATATGGGTAAAATACACCAGAGTTCTGAGAATACAGTAGAATTCTGTGAGAATTAGTGTAACACAGAGTGCGCTTTGACTTCCTTGGGCAACAGGTTTACGACAGTCTAAAAATATGTTGGGGAAATAAAAGCATTCCCTCTTATCTGAAGTGAGGATCTATTACATGGTCACTCGTATGTTGTTGGCAAAGCAGCATAACTTACCTTTCCATCCGTGTGGGCTCTCTCTTATGGTAGGTACAAAAAAACCCCAAACTTCTGTTGTTGAGATGAGCAATGAGAGAACATGGAGGAAATCAGGATAAGCAAACACCCAAGGCTACAGCTCTACAGCACTGGAAAGCATGCACAGGCTGAAATGGGTTCATGCAAAACATTTATAGGCAAATTTAAAAAAGGAAATCTTAAACAATTGAGTCTATTTGTAGAGCAATCATGGAGAGAAAAGAACTGTTAACTGTTTGAAATACATTTTTCGTTGCCAGTATCTCAATAATTCCCATGCAGTACTTTGCCAGGAAATGCTGAAAGCATTCGTTGTTCCTTTTGAGTCTGTTATGCCATCTCCAGGGACTTCCTCTTTCCACAGTGCCCCTCTCTCAGCACCTCAACGCACTTACAGATTTTTGCTACAGCTGCCTCTTATGACTGCCTTTATCTGCCAGACTCCTAGCAGACGGCAGCAGCACAAGCCCCATTCGTCCCAGCTCCAGGATCAGCTCTCACTGCTGCAGTGGGCCTGCTGGTCCTGTGCGGGTCTGCGAGGCCTGAGCCATTGCCCTGTCCCACGTGGAGGTTGGGGTCAGAAGAGAGGGCTGCCAAGGGGGAGAGGGAAAGGGGCACACAGCAATGGGGAAGGTGACACCATCTCCACCCCTTTCCGAGATCTGCAGGAACTTGCTTGTTCCCCTTTTTTGTACACAAGGTCAGAAGATTTCACATTCTCCTATCATCAAAATGATCCCCTAACAGCAGAAAAGCAGTGCACTTTCTTTGACAGAGTGTGTGAACCAAATTTCCAGGATGAAAGTATTTCATCTAGTAGTACAGCTCCTACAGAGGGCTGCTTCTGCTTTGTGCCAGAGTGAATTTGGTCCAAAGATCTTTGACTTGGGCTGAGCCTTTCCTTTGTTGTCATGGTCCTGTCCAACAAAAATCAGTCAGCAGCCAAGGGATTGAAAGGCAGCTTCAGCCCTTCACTTTCATGCTCTCTGAAGGGGAGAAATATCTATCAACCACAGAGATGGGGCCCGTCAGTAGCAGAGGACAGCCAAGCACATGGTCTCAGGCTTACAGTTTTTGGCAGTGAGATATAATATGATACATAATTTGGTGAGAAAGAGTAGAGAGCTAAAAATGCTGCATTGGAAGCGATACTTTCTAAGTGACCTCCACTCCTGCAGGCGTAAAATTGTGCATTTTCCAACCCTAGACACTGCAGGAGCATCCAAAGGAATATGCCATGAGCCAGGCCTGGAGAAACTCTGGGGTGAGACTACCTCTTAATACGTGGCAGGTTGTGAGGTTGTGTGTTCCTTGCAGAAACAGTAATGGCTGACAATATGCCAGGGTATTAATATCCTGTATTATTTACAGACTCGCTTGCAGGGCCAAGTTAAACACTCAGCAACTGAGTCACCTCAATGTGAACTTTTCTCTCTTGCCTTGAAACTGTTCTCATGGTATCTACCGCACTGCTGTGTTTATTCAGTTTGCTGCGTGCTTCAGTTTAACCTAAAGTTCTGTCTTTTTCACAGTTAACGCAGCATCATTGACAAATGTGGGCTTCCACACCCAGCATTACTCATTCGCAGAAGAATGACTAGAAGGGAGCACAGAGGCCAAAAGAAGAAGTGCCAGGCCTATTTTCTGATTTGTTTTTATTCAAAGTATTTCCATGGATTCTCTTTCACTTGCAAAACTATCGTTGTCTGAGAATTTTGCATGAACTAAAAATAAAAGTGGCAGAATCATCTTCAATTTCTAAAGAAAAGATGCTCGAGGTAAGCACAAAGCCATGTTTCAAGTGCAATGGTATGCTCAGCTTCACCACCACCAGTGGGATGCAGAGGGCAGCTGGGGACAATTCTGACTTTCTCAACAAATCCCCCCAAATCCACATCGTGATTGTACCCCACTTTTCATTCAAGTTTGGATTCCGACTGTATCTTGCAAGAATGCATGGGGGGGATCATCTGTTTCACCCAGCAGTTCTGATCTGGCACTTTCCTTGAAAATCCATGCTGAACTTCAATGGCTGCATTTGTGTTGCAGAACCCAGAAGCACTTCTGAACCTTCGGAGGTTAGATTTTTTTGGAGCCCAGCTGTACTGTGACTCCTGTCCAATCTGAGTGCAGGAAACAGAAGTGTTTCCTCCCTCCCACCGCAGCAATGGTGGAACCAAGCGTGTGCTTGCTTCAGAAGTTTTTTCATCCCCTGCAGTTTCTAATCTGGACAAGTAGATTTTACCCATGCAAAAACCTGGGATTGTAAATCCAACTTTAGAAATTTTGATGCCTCTTCTGTTTGGGGCTTTAATCTAATCTTGCCTTAGATCTGAAGTGACAAAAATGCAGATGTAGGCATAGAAAAATTAAAAAAAAAAAAAAAAGTAGAACGGGTGCAAACAGTGGTCACAGTGTATCGTGTAAAAATCATGCAAGTTTTAGGGTTCAAAATCATGTTTCAGATTTCAGTTTGAGCATCATGATATAAAGACTAAAGTGCAGGACAGTTGGCAGTCACACAGGCACCAAGAAATGAAAAGAGAGAAGGAGGAAAGAGATGACAGACCCCTTAGATACTACACTGTGTTGTTTATACTTGAATTATATTGTAGGAAGAGAAAAAGTGAAATTCTCCATCTTGTCAAGGGGCAGTTGATGTACATGGAGATTCATTGATATACCCATACTGCCCAGAAAATCAGCATCAAATGCAGGAATAGCACACATACGTACCTGGGATATTAAAGTGCTTTTAACTTGCTCAATGCATCTTTTCATGCTCTGAGGATATTACTGTGGGTCAGCATCACTCCATCACAGTCTACTGGTATGTCTGAGATCCTGGGCAAGGCTCCTGGATGGATGAGACCCTAGGAGCCCAGCAGCCAGCAGCAGAAACTGCAGCTGCAGCTGGGGGCAAAGCCTCACCTTGCTCAAGCTGAGAGCAAAACTCACCTGGCACAGGCAAGGCTTTGACCAGAATGTTTCCTCAAGGTTTTTTTTTCAGTGCACAAGAACATATCTTCTACCTTTAGTGTGATACACAACTGGGGCAGAAAAGTACATTTTTAGCTTCAAAGACTTTTCTCTCCTTACCTCTTTCCATCATCTCTGTTTGTCTGTCACCAAGTGAAGAAATATGCCTTTGTACTGTATGTCATGGATATATTTTTCCTTACTACATATATTTTGATATGGTACATGAAAAAAAAAGAAGCATTCCAAAAACATCACACTACTACAAAAAATACAGAAAAAGATAATTACACTAACAAGATCTTTCAAAAGAAGATATAATTCATCTGTCAACATCATGTGCCAAAAATTCCATATTTTTACCAAAAAATTTACACCTCCTACGAGCTCAAAATGTTTCCGGACCCAGAAATGAGCAATGAAGCCATCCACCCTGCCACAGCAAACTCTGATTTCTGCATCAGACATCAGCTAGAGCTGCGTATTAAAGCCTGATATAATAACCTGAACAAAATATGAAACGTGTCAAAATGAGAAGCTGAGGTTCAGTGTAATACCTTCATTGAAAAGCAGAGCTGAATATCTTGAATTAGTGAAAGTTTCTCATTCCTACTTCTTCACATACTTCTTCCATCCCTACTTCAACCAGAGCTAATGCTGCTAGTTCACCTCTGCAGAGAACACAGTGCACTGTGTTTGAACTGAAAGTGATCACTGCTCAAAAAACAAGATCTCAAATCCAGAAAGAAGAAGGAGCATTCAGGTCTCCCAAATGCACCTCTCATAAAAGGAAAGCTGAGGAGGCTGGGGGAAGCTCTCTTTAAAATAAAAAATTAACTTGCCAAACTTCCTTCTCACTGCCTTTTGTCTCTGCAGGAAAAGACCTGAAAGTTAATGGCTGCCCAGCAGTGAGGAAAGTTGTGCTCTGCTCTGTCTGTCTGCTTTCAGCCCCATTTACAGTGGGTTACACAGGAAAGGGGGGAGGGGAGCATGGTTTACTCCGCTAATTTTCCTCCCTTGGGTGGGTAATGACTTCTCAGAGCTAATACGCCCTGACAGATGCAGTCACACTGGTGCCCGCACTCTGCATCTTTGTTGGCCAATTGGGGTCATGGCTGGGAAAGCCGATCTCCTGATCATCATATCTGATAGATGTCGCCTACTGTAAATCGACAGTTGTTGGAGGTGTCGGTATTGACTGTGGCTGTTCCCATTCACACTGGAGACAGGCTTTCTATGGGACTCATTCAGCCAGACACCAGGGCAGATGAGACAGCACAGCTATTTAACCATTAACGTCTACGTATAATCATGTACATTACAGCATTTGATGATTTTGGCAGGCAGGTAATTGGCAGAAACCAAGGCTCTGCAGCACACGATGCCCACACAGCACTGGATGTCACACCTCCTGCAGGACTTTGAACTAGGTGAACAGCAGCAGCCCTGGGTGGGGTTTGCCTTTCCATGCTCTTAGCAGGCACTGGGTTCCAATCACTCCGAGCGGATAACTAGCAGTAAAAAGACAGCATTTTCCGAGAGCACAGTTGTTCTCTGCAAGTGAAATCAGTCTTCACAAATGTTGCTGATTTTAACACATACGTGCTACTCATGTCTTTAATAATCATCTAGAGCACTGCTAGGTGCAGGTCAGTAGCTAGAAAAAGTCTTCTTGCCTTATTTCATCCCCTGGTTAGTTTGATATCTGGCTGTTCAGAGCTGAGTGCCTCTGCTGCCAATGGCAGCATGGTGCGGCTGCTCTGCTCTCAGGGCTGGGGGCACAGGGCAGGGCACAGAGCTACCCAGGAGCTGCAGAGTCAGAAGAGACGACCTGGGGGAGGGCATGCAACAGGGCTGCAGCCCTGGTAACCGTGAGAAGATCCACAGGGAAGGAGGAATTAGCAAAGTGTGGGGATAAGGTTGATCATTGCAATGCACAGAGTGGAATGTTATGTGGCATGAGCAGATTTTATATAAAAATTAAAGTAGTATCTGGTGTCAATAGGAATAGATCAGAGTTTAGGTAAGAGCTGTATCACTGAGATTAACAAGGCAGCAGAGGCTCAAAGGCTCAGCCTGGGCTGAGGGGTGTGCTACATGATCTGTTCTCTTAGCCGTGTGAAAATGGTGGAACTGTGCCTGAGAACGCAGAGCCAGAAAGACCACATTTATGTTACTGAAGCAAATTAATACTAGAAAGTGTTTTCCCCTACAAACAGGCCCCAAGAGATTGATCTAATTAATTAGCTTTCAGTTGCACAACCCCGACCCTCTGCCTCCAAGTCACCCAGCAGAGTGGCTGAGCACAGGGGCCAAAATAAACAGCGCTGTGCTGGGAGAGCCGGGCTGGGGCTGTGCCGAGTGCCCCTCCTGGGAGCACTAAGGATGGGGTGCAGGTGGCAGCGGGCTCCCCAGGGAGAGCTTGGAGGAATGAGACCTGAGAGCTGACAGAAGGGCAGATGGCACAGCAAGAGGCAGCACTGTGCTCTCTCTCCATAAAGAGCGTTGTTCACATCATATATCTCTACTGCGATTCTGCAAGAAACACAGAAATAGGTGCACAGAATAGTATAAGCTGTAGGCTGGCTGAGAAAATGACCAACCTTTGAAATGATCAAAGTGAGCAGCTGCCTTCTGTTATGGCAGCTTTGTCTGCGTTACCCCTCATTCTGAGGAAACAGGGTCCAATGTGGTGACAAAAGAATGGCGGGAGCAGGGCAGCCGTGCTATTGTCGCTGACAGCACACTGGAAATACATCTTGGAAGACTGTGTAATGGCCTGAAACACCAGGGGCTGTTTGCATACTTTCTGTTTGATGGGAGATCTGATGGCAAAAATGTGGCTCTCCTGCTCATCTTACCCAGAGAGCCCTGCTCTGCAGAGCCAAGGGCGGGGGTCTCGCACCAGGGCTGGGGCCTGCCCGCTACTGGCATCGTGAGGCAGCAGTATGCAATCCCATAGGTGACTGAAACTCTCTTAATCCTTGTGCTAAAAGGAAGGATGAACAAACACTGCTTATTTTATTTTGTGTATTATGAAAGATTATCACGATACCACCTGCAAAGGGTCATGGAGAATGGGGCACACACAAAAATTAAAAGGCAGGATCATGATATCATGCTGTAACACAGGAAACTCCACTTATTTACATGTATTGCTGAGAAATTTTAATAGAGACTTCACCATTTTTGTCTCTTTTTTGACTAAGCTGAGGTGAGAGCAGTTCTATCTGTTGTTCTTGGAGATCTTAAGCAATGAACTAGAAATTTCCTTCACATTGCCCTTCTATCCCATTAATCAAGCTTTTCTTTTTACTAATTACAAAAAAGCTCTCTGAAAAGAAATGTTTCTGTCTTACAATTGCTTTTCATTTGGGTATAGGTTCAGTCTATAAAATGAAAAAAAAACCACGAATTTTGGTGCTAGAAGAGTACAACTTGGAAAAGCAGAATAATTAAACCATGTATTCAAATAGGTTTCAGTGGTTACCTACGACAAGTATCTCAAAGTGGTGCTGTGGCTCTTTGTGATCATCCATTCTGGTGCATTTCAAAGGCTGAAATGGAAGTTTCTGAAAAAGAAAAGCCCTCTGTGATTTTTCCTTTGCCCTCAGCGCAGCACTGAAGGTGGACCTGCTCCTCTCTGCTCCTGCAGGTGTGAGCCTCAGCTGTCACAAGTGCCAATGAGTGCTGTGTACCCTATAAAATGCTAATTCATCACTGCACTACAGCAGGCACTTGCAAGAAGAAACAAGCATACAAAAGGCTTTTTTACATTTGCACCTCTGCTCTTTTGTACCAGTGTTGTGCCACAAGTGACTCCAAGCCTACTCAAGTTGATATTCTCATGGCTGCAGCCAGCCCCGGGAATTTACAGGCTAGCTAAAGCTCTTCCCTAATTGCTTGGCCTTGAAGCTCTTGTGAAGCTGTAATTTTTCCAGCTTCCAGACACCAGCATTTTCAAGGCTAGACAAGAGATAAATGTCTCAGGCAGAAAACAAAGACACTCTTGAGGGAGAAACACTTCAAAGCCATCAAAGTCAAGGCCTTTGCTGCATCATATAAATATCAAAAAGCATGGGGAAAAACAATTCATCTTTTCTTTTCTAGAGGTCGCAGTTCATGTTGGTGAGCCTCACTGAGCTTTGATGTTAAGCTAAATGCCACCTCCTTGGAAAGGATTTGTCTCACATGAGGGGGGAAATGAAATAATCCCCTTCAAGAGTCAGGTGGTGAGGTGGCAAGAAGAAGTTCCCTCTCCAACCCTCAGGGAATGAAGTTTTAGCCCTGGTTATAGCTATTGGCACAGCCCAGCACCATGGGATGAAGAAGGAAGGGGAAGCAGCCACACTGGGGCTGGTTACTGTCCCCCAAGAGTGAGGATACTGCTCCTGCCCAGCTGTGTCCCACCAGTTGTGGTGACCAAGATGAAATGCAGGATGTGTACATTGACCACAGCCTGGAGAAGGACAGCAGGGACCGATTCTGCTCAGAGATGTTGGAGAATGAACAAATATTAAATTAGGAGCATGAAGGAGAAGAGGAAATACCATGGCAGCGAGGATACTTTCTGGCCACAGGCTGAAAGTTAACAGAAGGGCTTTATATAAGACTGTCTGCCCAAGGATGTTTTTAATATCCTTTATGCATGAATTCACAGGTTGCCCATGAAAACTCAGGGAAATACTTCAAAGTATTTCCAAAGAGATTTTTATTCTTTCCCAGACTCCCTTACCAACACACTTTAGATCCCCTCTAGGAAGACAGGGCAAATCAAGGGACCAAGATTTGCCCCTCGGGTTGTATAGTGGCTGAGATTGCTCAGTGAGAAGAGATGATGGCTGAAAAACTGTGCAGCGTGCCAGGTACTTGGCTCACATCATGCTAGGATTATTGTCTCTACATGCAGTGAAAGGAGCTGTTCAAAATCCCAGCCTCACATCATGCAAAAAATCTGTGCATGTCAGGTTTTTTGTTTGTAAAGGAGAATGTGGCACTACTCTTTCATTCCTACTATTCCTTTCTATAGGGAATGCCCTTAACTACAATAAATAAACCCCAGCGGTTTGAGTTTGCTTTATTGAATATTTATTTTTTTCTTGAATTCTTCTGGTTTTACAACTTCACTACTTAATTTCTGATTTGCTAGCAGAAAAAGCCAGGAGACAGCAGTCAGTGGGAACACAGCTGGCTGTTTTAGGAGGCAGATGTGCCAATAACTACTGTTAAGACGTGCATACATGTTCATGTCTCCCTGTATTTTCTGCAGTTATTTGATGGGTTTTCCATGCTCTCCAACTTCCATGGTTGCAGGTTTGTACTTCTTTAAAAAACAAAACAAAACAAAACAAAACAAAATAAAAGCAACTATGATTTGTATAGTTTCAAGTCTGCAGAATGTTGCTTTTTAGATCGTTCAGAAATGAAAAGCTGAAACTTTCTCCACATTCTACCAACCAACAAAATATCACAGTGGCCTTGATCTGTACTTCCAAATTCTGTATTTTAGATCAGTGGTAACAGATCAGCCTAATGCTCCTCTGTGAGCATTGTGTGGATTTGTATTGATTAATTTTTTGCAAGTGTTACTATGTCACAGGCAAACAAGAAATAATAATGAATAAACAAATTAACTATATAAGTGAGGTTAATTTCAACTAGGATAGAAAGTTTAACCCCTGTAAACAGGCACACCTATTAATAAAAAGAAGACTTTCATCTTCAGTAGATCGCTGTGTTCATTTCCAAATGAGTAGGTCCTTGCCCTGATTTGCCCTTCTTTAGTTTAAAGGTATATGTGTTCTTGTAGCTGCAAAAATTTTGCAGACAAGAAGACAAAGTTGTAAGTAATGAGAGATTACTTCTTGTGTGATATGTTGCTACCTAGCTACAGATCTTCAGGGGTTGTAGGTACTGTGAGATTCCAGATCTTGTGTGACTGTGGGACTTCAGGCAGAAAATATGAAAGAAATGGGATTAGTGGGAGCAAGGTATCCCCCAGCATTCACGGTGTGACCTCACTTCTGAACAGTGCCAACTTGTTGGTGAAAATAAGTGCTTCCAGAACAGCAATGTTACAGCTTCACAGTGGAGAGAATTCACACTTTCAATCAATGTTGGATTTTAAAGAATACTTGAGACCTCTTTCAGGACTGCACTGTATGAAAAAGACTTATATTCACACACACAGAATCATTCACTAATAGAATGGCCAGGGTTGGTAGGGACCTCAAGGATCGTGAATCTCCAAGCCCTCTGCCACATGCAGGGCCACCAACCTCCACATGTAATACTAGACCAGGCTGCCCAGGGCCCCATCCAACCTGGCCTTGAACACTTCCAGGGACGGAGCATCCACAACCTCTCTGGGCAGCCTGTTCCAGCACCTCCTACTCTCATAGTAAAGAACTTCTCCCTGACACCCAACCTAAATTTTTCCCCCTTATTCAAATATCCATCTACTCTACTAAAAGCACTTCATAGGCCTGCATTTTCTGTGCCAACATAACCGAAAACAGAATATGGTTACAATAATGTACAGTCCTTTTAAAATGATTGTGTTTTCCAGCATTGCTCTTGTATATAATTTCCAAATGGAATTTGCATAACTATTTTTCTTTTCAAACTGCTGGTCCAAGAAACCAGGCTGCAACATTGCCATTGAAGCTTTGTTCTGCAAGTATGCTGGAACAGTAATTTAGTTGTCAGCTTTGGGCTGCATGAGCACAATTAGCTTTATGCAGTCAGAGACAAGTCCACATGCTTCTGTGAGGAATCAGATGAGGAGAAGTGCTGGGTCTGGCTGAACTTCTAGAATTCATCCCAGAAATTTTAGAGCAAGCTTAAGTATCTCTATAGATATAGGATATATAGGTTTTCTCGGAGTTTCAGCTAGAGCATCACTACATGGCGGTGAAATACATCCATGTTTTCATTATACTATGCCCTGTGGAGGCCAAGGGGCGAGCAAGTATGGCTGATAGCTGCTGTCTATTGAGATCTTAAAATTAAATTGGCCTGAAGCTCCCCATTAGTTATACCATATGACCACATATATATTTAATTTTAATTAATATTTCCTTCACATTTTTCTCTTCATCTCATCTCCAGAGGGCAGTTGGCGTGGTGGGGTTCTGACATCTCCCACAGCAGCTGCTCGCTCCAAAGATACAAAGCTAAGGCCAGAGGGTTTGGTGGTTGCCAAGTGGCAAAAGCAGGTCCCTCACATCACTGGGATCTCACAAGCCACGCAGTGTTGTCAAGTGCCATGAAAGCAGAGAGAGCACCTTGCTGGAGCTGTGCAATTGCCTTGGGAGGTTGGTGTGAGGGCACGTCCAGCACAGTTCTCCCCTGCCCTGGGGGGAAGGCTGCTTGCACACCTTCCTTTGCAGTGGAAATGAGAGCAACCCAACCCATGCAAACGGGGCAGGAGACTGCTCTGTGACTCACGCTGTGCAGTCTGAAGTGGCGCTTCTTGTTCAGCACTGCAAGAACAGACGCACAGTGCACACGTGCCAGCCATCACACACAGCCAGGCGTGCAATGCTGGCTGAAGCGAGCCGGGGAAATGCTGCTGCAGGGTATCTGTGCTCCTACGCCATCACCAGACAATGAACACCCACATCAGCACAACAAAGTGAACACAGCAAACCAAAGCTGAGTCCTCTTCTCTTTAAAACAACTTGGTTATTTCTCCAGCTTGTGACTCCTAGAAACAAGCCCCTGAATGTTAAACAGGGATACCTAGGCAACAGCAGCTGACAAAGATGTCCATTGAAATCCAAGCCTTGCCTTTCTGATTTTTTTTTTTAATGCATTGGCTTAAGTTATGCCAGCTGAGTTATACGTTTAGAGGTGAGAGAATAATTATTTTTTCACATTTGTCTAGGAAGGCTTTATCTCATAGTCCTTCTGAATGAAATGAATTTATTTTATTCTCAGTACCATGGCTGGAGAAAAAAGAGGACTGGCAGGACTGGGTGAGTGTTTTGGAACAACCACATTGTGCTTGCCATTCTTCTCCAGTTTCACTCCTTCACCGTGGAAAGGTGGACACCCAGCTGAACAGAAGAGTCTGATTTTTCAGTCTCCAGCCTTGCAGGCCTGTGGCGGCCATTTTCCTAAGCTGACCCAACACTCAGCCAAAGGCTTGGAGGAGGTAGAGGGAGAAGGCTAAGCAATGCATGCCTTACACCCCCAGGCTGGAAACCACATATGTGTTTTTTTAAGAAGCTAATGTACCAAGAGGACCTCAAGCCAAACCACACAGCGATAAGAAAGCTGTTCAAAACACATACTCATGGAGCATTACTCTCCTTGTAGACCAGGCAGGTTACACACACGGCTGGGCAGTTAGAGGCAGCAGAGCAGGAGTGGTAGTGAGAGGCCTCCCCAGCTGGGAATTAGCTTAACAAGTGGCAGGCTTAGCACATCTGCCATCTGCCCACCGCTAAGTGTCTTGTAAAAAAACTCAGTCACAAGGAAATCAATTTGCTGGTGGTAAATCATGTTGTATGAAAACAGTAAGCCACACTCCATAAGGTTACATGCCAATGGCAGAATACATCATGGCCTCCTCTGATTCCTTCCAAGGCATGTAACAGCAGCTACTCTTCCACATAGCCCGTTCTTTTAGTCTTTAGCAGTAATGACCTTATCTCAAAGCCTGCACAATGGACCTGCAGGACCCATTCTACTTCCCTTCCCTTCTATGTTAGCTCCATTTCTCAAAATTAGTTGGAAAAGATGTGAGATTTCTACTCCCTCCCTCACTGAACCCATTTCTGTGATAGGCTTAACCTCTTATTCCTCTTACAGAGTACCAAAGGCTTCACCCCGCATGAAGGACTGCTTATGAGGCAACTGGTGAGCTACAGATCTTGGAGACATGCTTTGGAAGAGCATCCATCAATCCCTGTGCTGCTGAATCTGAAACTCCCAGATTCTCTTAAGAGACTTCCAGATGGTTTCAGTCATCTAACTTAAAAATGATGCAGACAAGGTTACACCTTCCCCGACTTAAAGACAACTATCCTTATTCTTTTCTTATTCTACTCTACTCTTATTCTATTCTACTCTTACTCTCTTATTCATTTCTTTTAGCAAATGAAACCAATTTATTCCTTCCTATATGAGTCTATTTTCCTCATGGGGAACAGAAAGTAGAGTAACTGAGAGGCAAAAGGAAAACAGCCGTGCCTATAAATTAGTTTCCAGTGGCTCCTCTGTTCCCCACAGGCCACAGGCTGACTGTGGGTTAGGAAGAAATACAGCAAACTGAGATTAAGCATGGATAAAACAGAGTTATCCTTGTGAGCCAACAATATGTCATCATATATTAAAATCCTGAGAATATGAATTTGGACTGGGATTGTGGAGGCAAAGTTCAGAGTATCTGGCAAATAGTTTAATATGTAAAATGATCACCTTTATTGAAGAACGCCACCGTGCAGACAGGGGAATTAGGGCAAATAAACCTCACAGATTTATAGGCTACCACAGCAGGCAGCTTGGAAGGAGGAGACTGGGTTTTATCCGCTTCCCAGATACCTGGATATTTCACTCCATGATAAGAATTACAGGATATTTTGATACACTGATAACACTTTTGTTCTAAGGGAGCCCACTCTGGTGTAATTAACTAGACAGTTAGAAAGGGTTGCTTGCAGCACCACAAGGGAACTATAGAAAACACCTGTTCTTGGGCTCCATGGGCTTTCAAAACCAAAACAAGCCACAAACATGATGCTCCGTACATTACTTTTAAAAATCTTTTTAATGAAGAAATAATTCCATTCCAAAATATAGACACACAATTAAATAGTTTAATCACTTCAAAATATAACATGTCCCCAGTAGGTTCCAACACACACACACAAAACAATACTTAACAGCAATACAAAAAACCCATACAATAGCAGTTCTGTTACAATACCAATGAATATTGTGACATCTTTAGTGTCTCTGTATCTGTCTCAAGTGGTGTCAAGTACAGTAGCTTTAAAAATGTCTTGCAGTTAGTAGCCTCAAGATGTAACTCTTCGTACATTTGTTTTTGGTTCAAAGGTAAAAATGCCCTTTGCCTTCAGGACACAGTGGAGTGCTTGTTGTTCACAGCTCCGTCTGCTGAATTGAACCAACGTGATTACAGCAACCTGAGGTTGCAATATTTACAAAGTCTATCTACAGTAATTGCCAAGAACCAAAAAAGATGGGAGAAGATGACCGAAAGTAAAGGCAGACACACATGATAAATCATGATGCAACAATTTGGCTCATGCATATAAGAAAATACATATTATATCACAACAAAGGCCACACACCTTTTTATGCAGTTTAGTTAACATTACTACTTACAGACAACCCATTCACCACCTTCGCTTTGGACATTCGAGGACTCTATACATCTTCACATCCCTGTCTCCTGAATCCAAACCACTGGTTCCCTCCAGTGACAGTAAAACCACCCAGAGTTTTGACTGCTGTGGTGGGCCATTGGGAGCTAAGAAAAGACCCCCGCCGAAGACCTCTTCTGTAACTCTATTTGCTTTAATGACCGCAAACCACAATCAAAATAATATTCAACAAGCAGACAAAGACCAGCTGGGTGAATATGTAGCCAGCTTGACAGTTGGGAAATGCTTAAAATAGATGTTTGGAGAGCTGAGTGAAGGGTGCTTCATCTCGGGGCTCCAGGGTGGCAGGGACCTAGAGCTCTGCTGGGGATGGCCCTGCTGACACCAGCCTGACAGAGAGACATGTGATCCGCCAGCTTCCCTCATTGCTCCAAGTCCGGAAGCTCTTGCGATAGATTTATTCTATTGTGTCTATTTTAAGCATAGTGATAATGATCACACAGACATGATGATGGGAGGGAGCTACTACTCTGGGTACAGTTAAACATGACATGGGTTGAATTAGTCAGCCATTGCACGTAGCTGTGTTCCAACTTGTTTGTTCTATCTCTGTTCAGGAAATGTTCGACTGGAATCCTGAGCTGACCTCAACATCTACAGTTTCACTGGAGTAGCTCTAAATGTGGAGTGCTAGGCACTAGTGGAGGCTCACCCATTCCTGAGAGGAGGCTGGAGGAGGGGCATCAGGATATGGGGCCAGCCTTGCCAGGCCAGCACATATCCCAAGGAAAGGACCAGTGGCTGCAGAAGTGAAAAGTTTACATGAGGGTATCTGGATGCCTCAGAATCTGTTTGGATATCTGAGACCAAGCCCAGATATGCAAGGAGGTATGGATAAAAGATTTGCATAAGCAATAATGCGATATGAAAGTGAAAAATGGCAGCAGCTCTTTCATGCAGATACTCATCCCCTAACACATTGTGCCCAGGGAAACAGCCATAAGCCTGGAGAGTGCATGCAAGCATCAAGTGAACAGAGTTGAGCTACACAGCAATCTCAAGTAAATATGGCAGCACACATCCACGTAACCATGAAAGAGAGGACAGACAAACTATGTTCACCTGCTCCAGATCGGTAACTGACCACCTGCTGTAGGCAAACTGTGCTGGTGTGAAATACCTGTATGAAACATTAGTGTTATCAGGGCTGCTGGACAGCATCACTTTGGAAGCAGCGATGTCGTATCGGTGCAATAAAATTATATCTGCCCAGAGGTCGTCCCAGGCTAATGCACTGTGCTTCTCCATTGGGCTGTGCATCCAATGCAGTGCCTTGTGTTGACATGCCTGCCCTGCTTCTGGTCTAGCTGTCTGTGGGCTGGCTCCAGGGACATGGCTCTGGAACTAGCCATGGTCTGTGACCTGCCATACAGGTATAAGCTTTATTTCCAAGCAATACGCTGTGTGGGGGATATTCCAGCTATTTTGTGTCCGTCCCTGTTCAGAACTGTCCCTCGGTTCGCAGTAACAGCTGAGCAAACACTTCTTAGCTAGCAGTCTCACTTCCTAATCCCAAACAGCCGGATATGTCCCCTTTCTCCTGAAATACCTTTACACTTGAGTTACAAAAATGGACAAAACTCCAATTCTGTAACTGTATGCCCGTCCTTTCGAGAAAACCCACCGCTTCTCTTGTGCTTTTCACTGATAGCTAATTCTCCATCCAGATCTGAAAGAGTCTCACCACACATTTCCAAGAGTGCATGCAGAACATCTGGTGGCTGGCTAAGGCAATACACATTCGGAAATCAAAAGAGAACAGTTGCAAGCGCACTTTAAGCCTATACATTTAAAGCTGAAGGCCTCAAAAATAACGTAATGGAGTGGGTGAGTCGGAGGGGCAGAGGAATGGAAAGAGACGATTTGTTGAACACATGCTTACTAAAGCTAAAACATCAATGAAACAATACCGTGGAAGATTATACATAACATCAGTCAGTTCAGGGATCTTATGGCACCTGTGGTTTATAAACAGCTTTAGTAACGAGTATTTCAAAACATAGTTCACAGTTTTAAGAAGATCTGTGCTGATTTAAAAACTAGATTCTATATCATTTGAATGTCACCTTTTGTATATGATATCTATTTGGAAAAAAAATATTTACACTAACTTCTATGGCTGATTTGTTAGATTATTTTGAAAGAAACATTCCTAAGTTACACATTAGCCCTAAATTAGAAATTTTTAAAATTGTTATTATTAATTATATTATTATTATTGTTTTAGTACATTTTGTATAAGTCTTAATTTAAAGACTTGCAAACAAATTGCAAATATAGTCCAGTACTTTGATTTTTGGGCTATTAGATATATACACTCAGGAGTATAATCACTCAGTGTTAATGCGTAATCGCAGCTTTTTATTTCTTCTGTGGAAAAAAATGTACAGTGTATAGTAAACCAATCTACTAAAATCTCAAAGTATTCAGAAATCAAATTTCTATCTATAAACAGTACTGTCATTGTAAACTGAACAGGTTCAATATCATGTGCAAAGGGTTTATGTGAGTTATTAATACTGCCATCCTTTGTAACAGCAGTATGCACTTCAGTCTGTATTCTTCACTGGTAATGAGCCATGTTACAGAAGATGTAGCTAATATAAGTTAGCTTTAAACGAAAGTCTTTTGTCAAAACACACATCTACAAACTACAACTCTTAGAACAAAAGTACTGTGCTACAGTCCTCAGAACTTAGTTATGTGATTTTTTTGTCAAGAGACGCTGCACCTCTTGGTTCCATTCTTCTGTGAAGTTTGCAGCTAAGCTTTCCTCATCATCTGTCCGAAAGCAGCTCTCCTCATCATCAGTTCTTACGTAGCTCTCGTTGTCTGTCTGGCTGCAGCTTGCCTGGTGAGAAATGTTGAGGGAAACTTTTTAAAAAAGAGCCAGTGGAAGACACTGCATGTGTGTACACACCCACGCAAGCAAACCCACAAGTGGAGTGAGAGGAGGCTGCTTGATAGAGAAAGGGAGGAGCTGGCCAACTCTTGTGGTTATGCCTAAAACAATCAAAAAGAAAAAGTAATTCTGCCCAGGTGAGTCATAGAATCGATCCTAGAGTCATTAAGGTTGGGAAAGATCACCTAGATCTAGTCCATCCACAAGCCCATCCCCACCATGTCAACTAACCCACACCCCTCAGTGCCACATCCACACAATTCATGAACACCTCAGGGGCAGTGACTCTTCTACCTCCCTGAGCAGCCTGTGCCACTGCCTGACTGCTCTTTTGGAGAAGAATTATTCCTAATATCCAACTTGAACCTCCGGTGGAACAACTTAAAGCCATTCCCTCTCATCCTACTGCTGTTAACTGGGAGAAGAGGCGGCCACCTCACCACAACCTCCTTTCAGGTCACTGCAGAGAGCAATAAGGTCTCTCCTGAGCCTCTTTTTCTTACCATGGTGAAAAGACTGCTCTGAGCTTTTCATGTAGGATACAGGGGTAACTGACATTAACACAGATTTGCAGATTTTTCCATTTCCCCTCCCATTCTACTCTTACAGCTTTCTCTCCAGTCAGACTACTGGCAGCCAAACCATGGATTATTCCCCTTGAGCACAGGGTCCTGAGCCACTCCATTAACAGCCACTTGCCAGTTCCCACCATGAGCCTCCATTTGTGAAAATGTCCTGCCCTCATTTAGGCTTGGGTATATTTTACTATGTCTGAGAAGAAATGCCGTTACTTTGGAGGGCAATTCTGGGAGCAACACATCATAAACATCCCAGTTCACTGGCACACCAATTCATTCTTCTGTTGTGTCCTGAAGAACAACTAAATATCTTATTCAGCTGATAATGAAAAATGCTTAATAGGCAACTTGGTTCCCCCTGAACTACATCAGGACCTGCAACCGTTTTCTTTTGGCATATCTACCCTAAAGGCACTATATTCTCATCCCTTTTCAGAAATAAGGAGCTCATCCTTTTTCTCTTGATCTGTCTCAGAGCACCAGTTCACACTGCATGAGATCTGATAGTAACAGCATAAAAGACCAAACCCTACCGACACGAATTCTTTTCTACTCAGTTCAGGAATAAAGCTGGTCTACCAGATGAGAGAGGAAATGCAAATGGTTTCAGCAAAGAAGAATTAAATGAAATCTGATGAATCAAGAAAGGTCAGGTAGTTTAGCTTACTTCTTCTTCCTGGCACCATTTGATTGTATTAATTATTCAAGCACAAATGCTTCCATCCGATTCCTTAATATCTAAGCGTGTCAAATGGTATGATGATCTTTAATTTACTATCTCCGTGTGTCAGGCAGTTACAGAAGACCTAACATTAACATTCTGTTGATGAATGAAAAGGAAACCTGCATTGCAAGTCTAATGAGAGGTTCACAAAGAATTTCTGACGTGTATTTTAAGCAACTGTTTTTAAAAATCAGGCATGCATCTGCACCACTTAATTGTGCAAACTAATTTGGAAAGCTTCATAAATGAACATTTCGGTCTTTACAATACAGCCAAAAAACACAACCAAAAGCCATGGCATAGGTCAGTTCTCAGCTGTGTGAGACTGATTTTTATTGAATCAATTTAAAGGTTATGTAAATATAAGTACATCTCATACTTCATGATGGAATCCTTATAACCATCAGTGCAAAGCAAGAATGGCTTGTGGAACATTGGATGCAGATGCATTGATAGTACTGACGAGAAGCTAGTTTTGCTTCTAATTTTCTGGATAAACTACTTTTTGAGTGAGGAGAGGGTCTTTTACATTCTTTCATGACTTGTCTCTGTTTCACAGCCAGCATTGTGATAGAGAGGTTTCCATAAAAGTAAAAATGAGCACTGACGAACCTCACAACTCTAATTTCATGGTAGCATTTTGGATATGCCAGAATTAATTCCAATTTGTCATATTATAAAACTGTTTCTCAATCTTTTTTATAACTGAATCCTCAAGTTCTTTTCTGCTACATATCATTCAGAGATTTTCAAGAAACATCCCTGTCACTTGATTTTAAAACTAAATTAAAAAAACAAAAGTTGCTTCTTCACAGTTAACTTGGTCACAGTCTTCTTGCAGCTTTTCTACACCTACATGCTAAGAAGAGGAGGATTTAAGAAGAGAAAATAAAGAGGAGACACAAAACATAGCTCACAAAGTAGCACACAGTTTTAGAAGTGCTGTGCTGCCAGCCTCCTGTTATTTTCAAGTGGGATGGCTCACATAATGCTGTTTTTAATGCATTTCTTCAGTAAGAAAAAAATCAAACCAGAACATAAACACTGAATCAGATGGTTTTGCTAGTGGATTATGCCTTATTGATGTGATTAGTTCACCCAGGGTTTGTAATCTGCATCTCCATCACTGCATCACTGACTTATGAAGACAGGGCTGAAGAAACTGGGCTTGCTTATCCCTGGGCAGGGGCAGAAAGGGAGGATCAGTTAGCATCTGTCTGAGGGGTAGTTACATGATAACAAAGCCAAAATCCACTTGATAGTGATAGAGTATACATAAAGATAAATTGCATTTTGGGTGGTTTGGGTTGGATTTTGGGGTAATCACGAGGAAGGAGATGCTGCAATGGCACAGGATGCCCCGAGAGATGATGAAATCTCCACCCAGGGAGGTCTTCTAGTTTTTGATAGACAAAGCCATGCATGATATGACCTCATGTTGGAACTGGGCCTCCAGAGGGCCCAACCAAACAGAATACCTGCACCTCTATGAGCTCCTGAGCTTCTGGCTTGAAGCCCATGCTAGGAATGAGCCCTAGTGCATGAGCTTTAAATCACAGAACCGCAGAATGGCTTGAGTTGGAAGAGACCTTAAAGATCATCTAGTTTCAAACCCCCTGCCACAGGCAGGGTTGCCAACCACTAGAAGCAATCAGTCAGCTCTGACTGGCAGTGTTTGGGACCCTGCAGCTGAAAACAGGCCAGGGCATGGTTGGGAAATGTGGTGAAAAGCTCAGGCAGTGGGCACAGCAAATGTGAAAACTAGACATCTATTAACTGTGGGCCAGTAACCTAGCTTGGACCCTGGGCTATAGGTCCTTCATTTCATCTTTCCCGAACAGTAAATGGCTGGATCTATATCAAAGGGCTGAAAATGTCAATGACCTGTGAAATGCAGCTTGCTCTCAAATCTTACATCTTGCCCTGAAAAAAAAGATACAAGGCTGTTATGCTTCTACAGCACTTAAACAAATCATCTGTCACACTGTGTCTCTTGGCTTAACCAGCAGCCCTTCTCTGGTGAACAACAGGCAAGCTGAACTGACACATTATCTTCCAAGACCTGTGGGTTTTCTCACCCGGTGTTTAGCAATATTTATAATCACTGCTGATAAACATGAGAACAGAGTGGAAAAAAAAGGAAAAGGTGAGAAAAATTTAATAGTGCTACTCAGAAAGAATTTTCCTGTCCTGGAAAAACAGTGAAGTTGAATAAACAATTATTTTTTAACCATGTCTTCTTAGCAAAAAGTTGAGATAATTTGGGAGTTATATATTTAAGAAATTTCTGTTTGTTTCCATACTAACCATTCAGTCACCTCTACAATGGAAAATATCAGCTTTAGCCACCCAAGTAGGTAAAATAATGTCGAACTTGCATTTTGAGATCTGCCTAGTGCGGGCTCAGGACAAGCTTAAATTCATTCTGCTATTCTATTAAGAACAAACCAAGTGCTATTCAAGTGCATTTAACATACAAAATGAACTCAAAACATGATTAAATTATATTTTATGTATTACTCGAACCACTTATCTCTTGGGATCTTATTATACTAGATGCTTTTTCAAAATCAATTCTGGAGAATTGAACATTAGCACTTTTAAAAAATCAAATGTAAATAGAACACAAAAAGCCTTTATCAATTGACATCAATATTGCTTATCCATGACTGATAAATAAGGAAATGAACAGAAGCCCACGGCTGGCCATCAGTGGCAATGTCACTCATATGATGCTATAATAAATTGATATGATCCCCTCCCAGTTGGCTTTCTGTCTCATACATACAGGCAATACACGATTGTGTCATTACTGATTGAACAATATAATCTTTGAAGTAATAGTCTTGATGCAATTTGTAAACTTCAAGTAAGAGCCCAACATAGCCAGCATAGGCATTTTAGACATTCTATCTGGTATGAACAGTTATTTTTCCATAATTACGAAATACTACTACTGAATAAAATGTACACGATGCAAAAGTCAGTTATTCATAATTGCAATTAAACCCAGCTATATATAACATTGCCATTGCACACAGTTTATATGTACATTATTGTTGAAAGACCTATTTTCCTTTTCAAGCAACATGATCTGTAACTGGCAAGTGCAACAAAATAAAAGAAGAAAACTTGCTTTTCTGTCTGTCTATGTTTAGGAAACAGCTTACATTTTTAACTGGACTACCAAGAAAATGAACGTAACCTGAGGGGTAACTTTAGGAGAAAATTTTACGAGCAGTTGTTTGGTGTTTATAGTACTCTGGATATTGCTGTTTGTTTTTCACATCCATTTATTTTGCTTTAGCTGTTAGAAACACTGAGACAGATGCTTCAGAAATACCTAATGACTTCTAACACTCCAGAATGGTGGCTGCTTTACCAAGGCCCACACTTTCACATTCAAATCATAGTGCCACCAGAGCTTGTAAAACTCTTGAAGTAGGATCAAATTTTGCTATCAAAACTGCCATCTAACTAAGGAGAGTTTCAGCCCTTCTGGCAGCTCCAGCATAAAACACAGCAACCAAAATGCAACAAGATGAATTCCTGATATAGTTGGCATAGTGCAGCCTGCTGGTTTTGCTGATCTGAACGTCGCCCTGCTCCCACCACCAACTCATAGGGGACCTCTCACTGCAGGGGACTGCACTTTTCCTTGGAAGTCAGAAAAGCAGACCACAGCTTCAGATGAGGCAAGGCGTAAGCCTGCGGTCTCCCATTTCCCAGGGAAATGTTCAGAGTAACAGGCTACTTCGTAAAAATAGTCTCTGTCTGAGTTTCCAAGTAAAAACACAACTGCTGAATTTGGCATTAAACTCAGTGAGGCTGACATGCGAAGAACACGACCTGAAAATGGGCCAGCAGGGAACTTATAAACTATCCTGTTTTATCTCTGAATTGCCAGACTTTAGCAAGCACGTGGGTACCTTGCACTTTGTATCAGAGCACTTTAAACCTCCACAACGCATCTGAAGACACCTCTACAGTTAAGCAGCTGGTAGATTGCTTTCTTTGATGTTTGCCTAACTCCTGTTTCCCACGCTACAGCAGATGTTCTGGTCTCATCAGAAATGATTTATTTTGGTTATACTAGGAAGACTCAACCTTTGCAAGAGTTAAACTCAGGTCTCCTGAAATGTACTCTGATTTCTTATCATCTGTATATACTTTCTGTGCACTGGCTAGTATACTTGTCATCATCCCCAGAGATGAAAACTGCATTCTCACTCCTGTGGCCAACAAATGGAAAAGATGAAAAGTGTGATGGTGTAACATGAGTCTTCGATTCCAGGACCATATTTCAAATGGATTATTAGAAATGATTTGGTGACATTCCTAGGCATTCTAATACAGGTTAAAAGAAGAAAGAAACAGCATCATCACATACATTAGTAGTACAAGGTGCTCTGCAACTGAAATACGTTAGGAGGATTCATTTCAAACATTCTTCTAAATTATAACGATACTTACTTGAGAGGAGAGAGAGAAGGATATTGCACTCAACTTTGCAAACTGACCTGCAGATAACAAAGGATAGAAAACAAGAACATGACAAATTAAGCCAGTGAGCAGCCAGGTGGTGTATTATTCTGAAGAAAGCCATGCACAAGCCTAGAAATAAAGACTGTAATTACGGACCTGGAAAACAAACCCAATGAAAAGTGCCTTACACAACACATTCAGCAAAAGACTTTAACAAGAACACAACTGCTAGCAGATGTGGGAGCATCAGCACTGTTAGCACTTACACTTGTGCACTAAAAGTGATTTTTCTGGTACAAATAGTTGTTATTTACAACATGCTTCAGAAGAAGAGAGAAAGAAGCCTCCTTTGAGGTTCCCTGCCCCAGATTCCCTTGTGCATCCTGAGTGTTCTGCTCACTTCACTAATTTAGAGTTTTGCTTGAAAATCTTGCTTGAAGATAAGGTGACACAAAATAACAAGAGTGGGTTTTGACCAACCGTTTTCCATGCAAGGGTACATCTACACATTTTTCTAAATGTGCTGTTTTTACAAAAAAAGTGAGATATTTAATAAAGTAAGAACGGTTGGCATATTGTTACCGAGGTTACCATTCTGTAACCTCAGTAGGAGTTCTTCCTTCCAGATTATCTCAGCTGACAATTGCATTATGACAGCTACAGCCACCAGTTATTTTTTTGCTATCCAGATTAATTCAGTGTACATGTAAGTACACACAGTAAAACAGCCTGCAATAAATTTCAATGGTTGGATGCTCAAGGAGAATAGTTCACCTGGCCACTGTTCAATAGGATACCCTAAAACAATAATTTTCCAGCTTTCTTTCATTTTTTTCAAGTGGAAAGCAAGCCATGGCTTTGTCTTAAGGAAGTATCAATAACAATAGTGGAAAAAGGAATAGCACAACAAAACACCACAAATTAACTGCAAAGCACAGAGAGCAAGCCAAAGCAAAAGTGCACATCTCAGGAGCAATACATGATATTATCCAACCACCTCCCAGTCATCCTAGTGGTTGCAACTAACTTCATACAAAATTTTGCTTGCTTAAACATGTTCCATAATCAAAAGGGCATTAGATATTGGAGAAAGGATTTCTCATACACACTGCATCCTTTGGATCTGTGGTTATCAACGAAAAATAGCTTCTACTTATAAGTTACTGCTATAAAATAATTGCCTGATAGGAGCTGACAACCTGATAGACAGTGGAGTACAGTATGAAATTTCTTTTGGAAAAATTTTCTTAAATGGAACTTGTCTAGAATAAGGATTTTCTATTGCCTCAGTGAACACATCTGTGTTCATCTTGGTGTCGTCTTGGCTCACCTATACTCAAGAGGAGTTTTATTCTGACATCATCAAGGAGATCTCCTCCCCTTCTGTCAGTGTTGTTGAAAGACAGTAAAAAAACTATTTTTGACTAAAACAAGAGTAACATCCAGATCTACTTAGCAACATTTGCAACTCCTACTACACAAGGAATACCCTTATTTTGCATTGTACTTATGTATTCAGTTTTGTGCATGTACAAAATGTAACTTATGTGTCATGTAACACTGTTACTGTATATTGTACTTCCATAGTGCAATCAAATTTCAGTCTTGGCCTATCACCCCCAGAAAAAGAACTTTTACCAGCAACAATAACGTTTATTATTTGGTGCTTGGTAGCTGTCACTGTTGATGTACTCCTTAGTAACAGACAGTTACTTTCTGTTACATCAGCAGTAGCAGCTCACCTTGATCAGAAGTTTAAAGACCATCATCTTTGTCATTTCCTAGCTTGGATTAAAACAAAAACGCAACAAAAAAACCGCCATGTCATCAACTGTTGCCTTAGCATATATATCCCATAACAATACTGCTGCTGCTGTCACCATGTCCTTAGCGACCTTTGCAGTTAAATGAGTTTTGGCAAGTTACCATGAGCCTGTAGCAGATTGAGGTAAACGAGCCCCCAAAAGATTCTCATCAACCTCAAAATTACCTGCAATTTTGATGTGAGACAATGAACTTTTAAAGAATAATTCTAGCAGCTTTGCAGAAGAGGCAACTACAACAGCTGCCATTTTTTATTACACCAAGAGCCTGTCAGTCCCAGAATCTTGTATCAAAAGCAACCATCAGCAGGCACTACAGAAAAAATCTAGAAAGTGCTTTTGAATCTGATTTCTGTACAGTTGGTCTCTCAGTATCAGCTAAATCCTTTTTTTTTTTTTTTCACATTTATATTTCTTGTCTCTGCTACACTCTAGAGCGGTGAGATCCAAATTTTAATTGATCACCATGTGGGAAAATACTTATTCTTGCTTGCTTTAAACCCACTCCTTAGTTACTGAATTGGGCATGCCCTAATGGAAACATTACTACTATCATTATTACAAGATGTGAGTTTTATATTAGTACAATCCAAATCAGACTAACTTATAAAACTGTGATAGTTTATTACAGCAGGCAGAAGTGGAGACTGCTGCACAGGCAGGACAGGATATCTACAGAATTCCAGGCCCCTCTGTCAAATTAGCTTTTCTTGGATTCTCAAACAAACGCCCTTTGAAAGCTTCCTCAGGGGGTATTTAATGACAAATCCCCAGGCTCTACTATACTAGATGCTTGTTGAATACTCAGTTCTCTAGGATATAATTCATTCCAGACCCTCTCCCTCCCTTCCAGATTCTGATAATGACAATGACAATGACACACAGACTGTATTTAAGCTTCAGTTCACAGTGGAGAAACTATTATGAATGTTTTCAACTACTGGAGAAAAACAAAATTTAACAAGAGCTCTGCTTAATACCATGAACCAGCCTCTGTGGCATGGAGCGTGGAGGTCTAAACGATGTAGGGAGAACTGGCAGAGAACAAGCTGAGAAGCAATTCTGGCCCACCTGAGGGCCTTGGTAAGGATAAGGACTACTGCTGTGTGCCTCAGGTGTGGTCCTTCTGAGCATGCACAGAAGCTACATGCACACGTGCCTACAGAAGGGAACAGTAGCAGTTTTCAGAATTTTGTAGTTTTTGGAAAGGCTGAGAAATCTGGGTCTACTCAGCCTAGAGAACAGAAGACAGGGAATCTGATCAATGTTTATAATATCTAAAGTGTGTGGGAGGCATCTGGATGAGGACAGACTCTTCAGTGGTGTGTAGTAATCCAACACGGAGCAATGGTCAAAAACTGGAACACAGGAAGTTCCACACAAATATGTGGAAGAACTTTTTCACAATGAGGGTGACAGAGCACAGGAACAGGCTGCCCAGAATGGTTGTGGAGTCTCCTTTGGAGATGTTTGAGATCTGTCTGGATGCCTATTTGTGCAACCTACTGTAGGGAATCTGTATTAGCAGGGGGTTGAACACGATGGTCCCTGGAGGTCCCTTCCAAGCCCTGCAACTCTGTGATTCTTTGAATGTGGCTGTTCTAGTAACTGAGAAGAGATCACACCCTAAGGCCCAGGACAGGATAAGAAGGGCTCTGGGCAGCTCTGGTATGCAATTATTTCTTGTTTATGGAGAGGTATGGTCAGCTTCTTTTCCCACCTGGTATGCCTCATCCTGCAGCTTCTGCTTCAGGTACTCTTCCATCTTCAGTTCATTCTCCAGCTGGCGGACAGAATCATTCTCATAATTTTCATCATCTGCTCTGACAAAAGGATCTCCGTCTTCTGTAACCCTAAAGACAATTATTCATAAACAGGCTCCTGAGATGAATGACATTCAGAATGAATACAACCTCCCTTTATTGTAAAGTTTGAGGACAGCAGGATACCTTTGCTCCAGCCACATGCACCACCAGATAATAATAATAATGTCTGGAAGTGGAAAACACTGCTGTTGTTTGCCCTCTCCAGTGGTCTTGTATTGATAAAATAGACCAGAGGGTATATTCTGCTGAAGGTGTTTCGGGTGTATGGAAATGAGCCCTCAGTAATTGCTTTGAGAGTAAAACAAAGAGTAAGAGGTTGAACTAAAAATATCTGGAAAGATGCCTATTGATAAGATTCTGGTTCTAAAAATAAATTGGTTTGTTGATCAATTTAGTTCGTCAATAAAAAAGCATTCTGTCTTCCCCAGAAAAAAAAAACAATTTCTTTTTTCATTGAGCTCTAATAGGCTCTTAGGTCTGGATAAGCAGGGATTGGGACTGCAGAGCATATATGATTAAGGGGCACAGCTGTCCCACAGTCTTCACGCTACCTGAGTGTCCTAGAGTTGACACAAGATAGCTCACACCTGAAGGCATCCTAAGCTCTGGCCTTTCAAGTGTACTTACTTGAAAGCAATAGCTTACTACTGTGTATTCATAAAGCTGTCCTCATTTGGATTTAGGCTTGTTTGGGTATTCAAATAGTTGAGAGGGTAAGAAAATATTTCATGCTGCATATTGTCTTCAACAGAAAAAGAGTGAGAGAACAAAGGTGAATCGAGCAGGTACCCACATGTCACTGCGCATGGATCCAGTGGCAGCAGCACTGTGGATGTACCCTGGCTTCCGGGCATGGATCTGTGCAAGGAAAGCCTTCTCAGATGTTGGAGATGGAACAAGGTCATCAAAATGAGTCCGTCCAAATTCAGAATCCACGTTGCTTTCTGTCTCACTGCCCACTTCTGTGAAACCAAATTTGACACAGGTTTCCATTTAACTTTCACAAGATCAAGTGTACCAGTCTATTTCTCTAAACCTTTCTCTGTCTCTCCAGCTTAGGGTGGTCATCTCATCATAGTGAATGCAGTAGAACACAGTAGAATACTATTCTACATGTATCTGTAGATTTAACGGTCTTCTTCTTGTGGTGGGACAGAATAGCGAAGCTTTTGCTTATTTGGCTTAGTAGGTAGGATATTTTTATGAGTACACTACATATTGCATTTTACAGAAGTTCCTATACATTCTATATTGAATGATATTTCTAAGGACTGAAATCTCTCTTCAGTGCCATCCCAGTCATCTCTCTAAATGGAAACTTCTCTTTATGGAATGTAAAGTTGCCATCAATCAGGGTGCTTTCACAGCCACTGATAAAGTTTCTTCTCAGGTACAACAATTCCCTGAAAAGGCCATTGCCCTAAGAAAACAAGGGCCAAACTTCTCAATGAATTTTTGTTGCATTCAGCTGCATGTTTACAGCCACAGCTTTCAAAACCCCTGAAATCTGAAGCTGTTATTTGGAGACTTCTTTTTCTATAAGCATAAAAAGCTTTGAAATTACATTGTACTGCTTTCTTTGTTGGTCTCTATGCTCCTAGCTCTAAATTTTGTATATTTTACAAATAGATACAAAATATCAATGTGTTGACTATCCACTCTCTTCAGCCTCACTCACCAGAATTTAGTTCTTTTACCAAAGACGACATTGTGTTGGTGATTGAATCTGCTGCTACCAGCAGATCATTTCTTAAGTTTCGTCTTGCACCTGAAGCAAGAGACAGACAAAACAGTGTTAATATTCTTCACAAGACATATGTTTTCCTGTTCAAAGCAGTTTTAACCCTGCTGAAAGCTGCCATTGTGATGATTCAGGGTATCAAAGACCTTACGAGGGACACGTGCAGAAGAGTTCTCTGCAGAATGGCCTCATTTACTTATGCTATATGCAAGAGCAGAAGCCTACCCTCATGCTTCATTTAATCACAATGCTAGATATGTGGAGATTATTCATTGCCATCAAGCTTGCATTTGTGCAGTGACACCAGCAGACCAGGCCTGGAAGATTAAATCCAGCGTGAACTCATTTAAAATGTCTGTGGGGAAGGAGGAAAGAAATGAAGTGTTTTCTATAAGTTCCCACAGTTCTGTTTAATGACACCATTATTGCTAGGTATTTGCCCGATAATTATGGCAAATGTTGAAGAAACACACTTGACCTCATCAAGATTTATATGGATTTTCCTTCTCTGCTCCCTCTCAGCCTCTGCTCTAGTTGAAGGATTTTTTTGTATATTTCATAATTTACTTTTTTTTTTTTTTTTAATAAAAGAAGCACTATTGCCTCTCTTAACAGCCCCAGGCTGTTTTTAAACTCTTTTTAATAATGAATCTAGAAGTGCTTCCCTGCTGGACCTGGCAATATTCCCTTAATCATCAATCATGAAGGATTCTTGTGAGCTGCATGAAAAACTCCTTCCCTAGGAGCAGGCTGTTGGTAATGCATGCTTCACTCCCCCAGATCCCAAACATAGCTCCTATTGTGGCTGTATAATCAGTATATTCCACAGAACCTCTAATCTTCCAGACTGATTTATTCACAGGAACTTGCAGGATTCAATTGCTGTAGATTCTTCAGAATGGGCTGAATGTAAAATAATACATTCTAAAAACTCCAAACCCTAAGGTTTTTTCCTATTCCTTTTTTTTTTTTTTTAATATATTGCTGTTAGCAGATGATTCCTGGAGTGTAAATCAAAGTGGTTAATCTCTCTCTCACACAACAGGAACACTCAGACATCCACTCCCTCTCTAAAGTTGTCTTGGATTTGTACCTGTAAACTATGGCAAACTCTACAGCAAAAAAAAGCAAGAGAAATGGTGCTTTAACCATGGCTTGTGTGCATCACAGGACAAAGATATGGAGACAGGTCTCTGCTGGTGCAGTGCAGAATGGAGCACAGCATGTCAAGATGTGACAGAGTGGCTGGTTTCAGGTTCTGTGGTTTTGACCTCTCTGCCTAGGGAATGTGGTAAATGACATAAAGCTATATGCTGCAGTTTTTAGATGTGATCACTTAACTTTTTTGCTGCTTTCTTTTTGAATAGAACACATTTATGTACTTTAATAGCATCTGCCTGGGGAAAATTAGTGTTATTTATGGATAAATTATTGCTGTTACTATCTTATTTTTCACAGTCCTAACTCTAGAAGAAATTACTTAACAACATCATTGGAGTTAGCGGCCAAATTTTTGCCTCTGTCATTTTTTTTTTTTTTCACAGCAAAAAGGAGAATATGTCTTGACTGTTTCTTTTCTCACAGAAAATGAGGTATCCATCAGCCTGGCGTGCTGGGATTAGGAATTACACCTAAATAAAACACGTTCAATATATGAACTGACTAGCATTTCAGTAGAAAGTTCTTCATTGCATTATAGATTTGACCTTGCTGTAAGATACAGAGAGATAGTGCCCAGAGAAGTGCAGGGGTAGAGCTGCATGAAGGCTGAACTGAGTTCTTAGGAACAAACACACATCCACTCTAGCAGGACAACTAGAGAGTCCCACTTACATTTTCACTTCTACTACTGAAAGAGGGCAAAAGAATTGTTTAAATAAAAGAACTGCAATGAGGTAAATATTTTAGAATAAAGCAGATTTAAAAAAAAAAAAAGAAGGAATTATTTCCTCATTTGGTCATATGGGCTATTTGCTTTCCTTTGCATTCAACATAATCACTTAACCTGTGGCCTTAGAAATTCAAGACAGTTGAAAATGTATTGCTACTTGACAAGACAGTGGAACCAGGAATGAGAAGCACAGTGTAGCCTAAAGCAGTATTAAAAAAAAAACAGAGGAAGGGCTCACTAGATTTCCCAGCTCAGTTCCTGTTTAGTCTAGTCAGACCTTCTTAGAGGCACAAAGCAAAAGGGCAAGGAACAACAGCCACAGGTTGCATCAAGGGACACTCAGATATAAGGACAAAATATTTACGTAAGAGACAAGGTCAAACACTGGAGCAGAAGCTTGGAAGATGCACGATGGGAGCCATCCAGAGCTCAGCTGATAAAAGTCCTGAACAACTGCATCTTGCTTTGAAGCTGGCTTTCTTGGGGCAGGATGTGTGGCCTACAGAGTTGTTCTTACATGAACTAATTCTATGGTTGTAGCATATGTTCTTTAGCAGTCTTCATGTAAAAAAAATACACTGAAGACATACCTTGCTGAGGTCAATGACAACTCCTCTTATTCTGGTTAACAGAATTCATTAAATGGCATATTGTCCAGTTTCTGCTTACCTGCCTGCCTGGAAAGCAAGGTGTGACAGCTGACAAAGTCAATATTTGACAGTGAAACACAACTGTGGATTCACAGAATCATAGTCTCATTCACTGAGATTGGAAAAGAAACTCTAAGATCATCTAGTCCGACCATCAGCCACCCACCCCCACCATGCCCACTAACCATGTCCCTCAGTGTCACATCCACATGGTTCATGAACACCTTCAGGGATGGCAACTGCACCACCTCCTTGGGCAGCCTGTGCCACTGCCTCATTGCTCTTTTGGAGAAGAAACTTTTCCTAATATCCAATCCGAACTTCCACTGGGACAACGTAAGGCTCTTTCATCCTATCACTGTTAACTGGGAGAAGAGGCCAACATGCCCTTCGCCACAGTTTCCTTTCAGGGGGCTGTAGAGAGCAATAAGGTTTCCCCTGAGCCTCCTCTTCTCCAAACTGAACAATCCCAGTTCTCTCAGCTGCTCCCCGTTAGACCTGGGCTTCAGACCCCTCACAGCTTTGCTACCCTTTTCTGGACACACTCCAGGGCCTCAATGTCTTTCCTGTAGTGAGTGGACCAAAACTGAATGCAGTACTTGAGGTGCAGCCACACCAGTGCTGAGTATAGAAGGGAAGAATATTTGTTTTGTTTTACCACACGCAACTTAGAAGTTCATTATTCATTAACCACACAAAACAGCAATTTTTAAATAGTTTCTAAGTACCTCAGACAAACTCCTAATGAGACTTACTTTGTGCAAAGGCTTCCTGCACATCTCCTCCCACCCCAGTCAGAGAGTCCTGAGGCGTATGGGTGGGTGTGGAGCAGGCAGAGGCAGATCTGATAGGCATTGGGATGGGTCGGCTGATGGTGTGGCTGGGCGAGGAGCGGGGTGAACCTGCCCCTTGGGTCTGCAAAACAACCAAGCACATAAATGAGTCCTTGTGAGAGCTCTCGTCCTCAGCTCAAAGGCATCATGCTCTTTGTAGACGGGCTGTGTAATGCTAAAAAGAAATGCACAGGAGTTAGTTGTTTGTTTGCAGACAGCAATGCTCCAGTGTAAAAAAATAGTAAGTAGGAAAAATGTGAGTGAAGATCTGACTTTTTCAAAACATGGGAAAACGTCAGGCAGCTAAATTAAAAAACAATAATAATAAAAAAATCCAAGTTAATGAACACCAAAGCATAGGCCTGCTCTCTGTCCTCACTCACTTCCCCCAGTTCACATGCACGTGTGGTAAAACATAACTGATTTGGACTGTGAGAAGGGGAGCGATGCTGCACTGAGGACACCGGGCCCTTCACCTCCTCACAGAGTCCCATCAGGCCTGGGCAGCCTCTCAGCCACATGAAGGCTGACATGCTCCATAAATATACAGTCTCAGGCCTTTTACTTGGGTCTAGAGAACTATTTTAAGCCACTTCTAAATCATACATCATTAAATTGTTTGCTCTGCAGGATATACCCAGGCAGTCCCAAAACACTGTGGGGACGGGGCCATTTTAAATCCTGCTAGGGATTCAGCTGCTGGAAGCTAACATGTTTTCACACCAGCCATATAAAATGTCATGCTGTTAGCACCTCGTGGTTAGTATCACTTAGTTGAAATTCAAGCAGACTTTACAAAATAATAATTTTTACCAGGTTGAGTGATGCCAAGAGACACAGTGCCCTTTTCTCTGACTGTTTCAGGGCCCCTGGGAATGCACGTCCACGTGAGGAAAAATGAATGTCCAAGCCCACGCCAAGCTGCACACATCCTTAACAACTGAAATCCTGGAGGATGGAGGTGGCTGGAGAACTTTTACGCAGTGACTATAACATGCACCCCTGTTTGTTTGCAGCGAAAAGTAACATATGTGCTGTTTCTCCCTTACCTCATGTTCATTCTGAGAATTTAGAAGGATTTCTTAAGTATTCCCATGTCATTTCTTTTGACTCCTGCAGTGGCTGCCACAGTGGCCCAGAAAAGGCTTGGCAAATATATTCTAAGAAAAGACAGTGGCAGCCCATAACAGAGGGAAGGCAGCATTGCCCTTGAGATTTTTATAAATTTCTGCCCCTAACCATAAATTATGTATCAGAATACTAAGCTATTTGTTCATTTCTATCATCCCTTTCTAAGAGACATTATCACCAGAGAGACATCAAGGTTTATGAGAAATAAGCACATTACTGATGGAAGAATAAAGGATTTAATATATAAAATTTCTCTAATGATCAGTTTTAGAACATTTAAATGATGGATGAAAGGGAAGTCAAATATATAATGGCCAGATGCTCTCCTGTTTCTGCAATCATCCGTCCCCACAGAAGCAGCAATACTGATCTCTGGTCCAGAAGGAGCTGAATAAAAAGCACCCTTGAGATGCTCCAAGGTTCTTGGAGGTCACACACCCTGCATGACAGGCAAGGCACCTGGGAGCTACATCTTTCATGTCTCAACTCCTCTATCAACCAGATCTGCTAAAGAATTTCTTGTTCCCAATTCCCTGCTTTGCTTGCCCTTTTTCCTCAGCTCCCCACGGTCATAGTTCTGGGAAACACCAACAGTGGAACTTTCAGAGAATATGAGAAAAAAGGGATGAGATTTGTTTCCTATAACCAAGTCACATTTAAGGAAAGAACTTCATAATAGGCATTTTATTTACTAAAAATAACAGATGCCTGCCAGTACTTCTTCACTGGAATTTTCCCACAAGGGAAATGTAAAAGCTGCACACCAGTGCATTTGCTTTACAGCTATGGCTGAGACCTTGTGTTTACGACAAACAGTACTTTCTTATCTGAAGCTTTCAGTTTTTGAACAAAGCGTTTGTGAAACATAAAAGAATGAAGCTTTTGGATCTCACTGTCTAGCTAAAAACTTTTCAATTTTTATATTATTTGGGCAACATCATACAGAAGTAATGAAGACAGTGCTGAAATAGGTGGATGCTAGGGAATACCTGATGAAAGAGAAATAAAGGCCTATTCTACTTAGTTTCAGCTCAGCCCAAATTTGTTGGACAGGAGTGTTACTTGTACTTCATGGCTATCAGGCAAAATGTGATTCTCATGGGCGGGAGCTCCTGAAACCTGCAGAGACCATCAGTAGTGCTAATTTGAGCACAGAAATCTAGCACCTAATTGTTCCCAAGGTAGCCAGCCATACCAGCTGAGGTCTAGGGCATGCTGAAAAAGAAGCTTGGACAGCCACCACCAAATTCTAGATGATTCAGGTTTTATGCTGTAAATGGCTGCAGATGTCACTGTTTTGGTGCCTTTTAGGAAAACCCGTGTTTTAATTAATTCACCACCTCTAGTTAATGTATTAAGGATTTGAAGTTAACCTTTGCTAGACAGGAAAAGGTTTCCCATCATTAAGCAGTATGCATGCTTAGGAGAAAAGGCTTGGAGTGAAAGCAGGAGCTTGGGTGCACTGCTCCCTCTGCCGGGGCTGAGCAGCGATCACAGATGTGAAAGTGTCCTGCAGCCTCATCAGGTGGTGAAGAAGCTACACAGACATGAAGAACTCATTATCCTTTCTCAAGGAGGGGCAGCAGAGAAATAGAAAGATCATGAGTGTTAGATGATTTGCCAGATGGCTCATTCCAATTGAATTCATCCAGAAATTAATTTAATCTTGTTTCTCTCAACAGATCATGAAATGGCACAGTGTAATGAGTATAATTGCATGGAAACTCAGAGTAATTCCTGAGCACCATCACCTCGTATTCAGCATGGCTATTACTCCATGAAGAAAAATTCATATCCTGTAATAGCCCAAAAATGAGCTTCCACTTACACTGTCCAGTGAACATTCTATATGATAGGGAAACTCTTCATGTTGGGAGCTTCTCTTTTGTGAATGGAAGATCCTTTTAACACTGTTACACAGAACTATATTGATGGCTTTTAAACAGAGGTGATATTTCATAGGATGGCTTGAGATGGAGGGGACTTTAAAGATCAGTATTTGGTCAGATTTTATTTTTGGGTGCCATAGATTGATGCTTTATAAAAATTAGCCAAAATGCAAAACACTAGCTATATGATAAGTATTGCCTATGAACTCAGCATGTTGTATAACAGACAGAATATTTCAGACTTTTAACCGTATTTCTGCTAATGAAACTTGGAGGAAATGCGCTTCGTTAAAATGCAACACTTCTTTATTGGACTTATAAATCAGACTGCTGTCTGAAAAGGGTGTTTTTTAGCCTAATATTTTTCCAAGACTATTTCCAAATATTTTTCAATACTAAAAAGCTCCAAACCAACTGAATCATCTAAACTTTAAAACTGCCCTTTTAAATTTAGGTTACAGAAAACAATTAGTTTTCAATTGAATTTCAAATGAATTCGATTAGTTTTGAATGAATTTCAAATTCATGGTTCTAATTTAAAATCAGTTACATTTTTCTGATAGTCCCAAAGTTATCATTACATTTTGAAAACATTTTCCGTGGTGGAAGTGTTCTTTAATTCATATGCGAGGTTGCTTTCACATTCTGTTTTTTTTATATAATAAATGTCCTTATTTAGAAGAGTGAGAAAAAGATCAAGACTCCTTGTAGTCATGACTCACATTCTAAGGGGATTGATTATGAAAATCGCTCCAACATACTTGAAAATAATGTGTGAAAGAAGTGCAAGATATTAATTTTGGTCAAAAGAATATGCACATACTTCAAGCAAAGGAAGTAAAATAAATCAGTAAAATAAATCACAAGAACACAATCACATTCAGGAGTTAGTGAGGTCTCCAATAAGTAGGCAACTTACTGCCTGTTTCAATTCTTCTTCCTAAAGAAAAAGAGGATCAGCACATTAGATTAACCAGCATGTAAGTGAGGAATAGAAGAAAAAATGTGGAGTACAGATTTAAGCTTAAGCCACAGTAGCTGAGAAAGTGCCAAGGTGATGGTCTTATCTCTGAGCAGTCTGAAACACCAGAACAATGTGAAGTGTGCAGAAAGCTACTGCAACCTCCTGCTCTACGCTCTCTTTGTTCAGGCAGTGCAATGACAGCAGGCTGATCTGTCCACTAGTTGCATCTTTGAAGAATTTCATGGATGGAGGGAAAAGCATCTCGTCTACTCCTGGCTTGCAAAAATCTGCTGGATGTTTGGTTGGCCTCACTGCTCAGGTGTCACCAATGCACTGAGGCTGCAGAAGACTGTGTGTGAAGAGATGCAAATAACTCAAGGGGTCCAACGTCATTTAATGCAAATACATGTTGCTTAATGGATTTCCTTGAAATTCTCTCTGCTTTTATCAGAGCCACATTTGACCCAAGCTGCACTGAATTTTCCATGTGCTCATTAAATCTGGCATAGCAAAAAAGAAAACACTCTCACGCCATTCAGAATTCTTCCTTTCAACATGAATTTCTGGCATTGTTTGTGCTGAGGCATAGCAGAAAAATGGAGCTAGACTCAAAGACAGATGTACTTTCAACCTTACTCTAGCCTCTCTTAAAAGTGCATGTGTTTTGATACCTCAGCTTTTAAGTGAGATCCTCTCTTGAGGTATGTTTCATCCTGTTAACACAGGCTTGTTTCTACATTTATGAAGATGATCAAGTGTTACTGGGGAAGCACTTTCAGTGACTGATAGACTGAAGTCCAGGGATGCTGTCAAATCCTTCTGCAAATGAGCAAAACAGGGCTGTATAGCATCGTGCTACACTGTTATCCAAATGACTGTTATTTAGTCCATAGTATGGAGCCTATCTCTACTGTTTCATCCATTTAGCAGTAGATGACAACGATGATCTGTTATTGCAGGAACACCATCATCTGATCATCATTTAAAAGCCTTGAATTTGAAGATAAAAGCCAAAAAAAAAAAAAAAAAAAGGGAAAAAACAATGAAAGAAAGGGAACATCAAAGAGCCAACTTGCCAAATTTTATCATGAAAATTGCCAAGTTCTGCAGAATCCTGCACTCGTCTCTCCTCTCTCCTCTCTGTCAAAGGAAAGGGCTCTGCCCTTCCTCCTTGTTAGTATCAAATGCAGTTCCTTACCTTCAGCAGTTTCATGAGGCCTTCTAACTGAACCATAAGCTCTCTTCGGCTCTCTTGGAGAGCAGACATCCTCTGTTCCAGCTCGTCCTTCCGCTGTCTGAGAAACAAGCAGATAAATCAGACTTAGCCCTCAGCAGCTTTTAACCACATTCAGCGCCTAGAAAGCAGGGTTATGTGTAGGCTATGGAGTTCCCTCATACAGAGAATATTCGTGAGACTGAGTACAGTGATTAGGAAAAAGACAGACATTGACACAGATCCTTCTCCAAAGAGCACAAGGGGTTCAAGATTGTGTACATTTTCCCTTGTGGGAATGCCTGGCAGTGATTTCATTTTTCTATCTGTGAATCTCTCTAGTCAATAACCTCGCTAACTGTCAGGAGAAATTAAAGCCATGCCCTGAAGGGCAAGAAATTACAGCAGGGGCACTGCACAGGGCAAGATATGTGAGAAGATATAAGAGTTCAGAAATTCAGCCAGAAAAGCACAGTGAACTGCTTTTGTTCCTATCTTTTCAGAAAGCAAGCATAAGACTATCACACAGAAGAACTATAATTGCTTGAAAATAGCTCTTTGGGCTCTAAGTCCTGTGCTAGTCCTATGGCACTGTGAACACTGGGCCACCCCCATGTGTGGCAGCCAGTCTGTGCCCCACAGTCAGTAATGGTTTTGATCCTGTACAGCTCCAGAGCACCACAGGGAAGTACAGCACCACATGTTCCATTGACACAGCATTGTATGAGAGGTCCCCAAATGAATACAGTATGGAATTGCTGCCTGCTGGAAGCCAGGATGTAATTAAAACTGTTACTGTTGAAAAAGGTATATCGTATACATTATCATGTTGCAAGTTGAATAGAAACACTATGTTGTTATCCTTGTACTACCTTTAAAACATGACTTTATCCTAAAGGCCTCACCTAGAGTATTGCTAGGTGTATTGTATTGCTTCACAATACAAAAAGGGCGTTAAGTTACTTAAAAGTGTCCAGAGAACAACAAAGCTGGTAGCAGACTTGTAAGGTATGTCTGGTGAGGAGAGGCTGAGAGCAATGGGTTGCCTAGTCTGGAGAAGAGGAGCCTAGAAGTGACCTTACCACTCTCTGCAGCTCCCTGAGGAGGGGAAGCAGAGAGGTGCTGGGCTCTACTCTTTGGGAACTGATGGCAGGATGGGAACGGCACAGAGCTGCTCCAGGAGAGGGTCACACTGGGCACTGGGAAACACTTATTTACCGTGAGGGTGGTCAAACACTGGAACAGACTTCCTAGAGAGGTGGTTGATGCCCAGTGCATGTCAGTGTTCTAGAGGTATTTGGATTATGCCCTTGTTAATACACTTGAGCTTTTGGTCAGCCCTAAAGCGGTTGAGTAGGACTAGGCAATCTTTGTGAGTCCCTTCCAACTGAACTAGTCTAGTCCAATTCTATTCTATTCTATTAAGGAAGAACAAAATCAACAAACTAAATATGTTTCCCATATTTAAGGAAGCATGAAACTCGTATTTGAGCCTTCTATTTAAGTTGTGTGAACATATACTGATATAAATATCATTCATTTCTACAGGTTAGCATGTGTGCCATCTCTCACCTGTATATTAAGACCAGATAACAAAACTGCTAGGTTGTATTTACTCTTCTGGAGGACTAATTATCTGTGTTGCACCTTCTTTTCCAATGGCTGGAAATGCTATGATTTGTACAAAAGCTACTGAGTTCAAGAAACTGCCATTAAAAATAAGATATCCACGTAATCCAAAGTGGCACATCCTAGCACATACCTCTGTGGGTGTTTTTTTTGTTTTTGTTTTTTTTAAGATTTCATCTGCGTAGAGAGAGGATCTAAGCAGCGTACAACACAGTGTACAGATGCACAGATTTGAAGTTACTTACTGCCTCTGCACATTAAATCAGAAAAGATACTGTAGAACTCCGCACTACTGCCCTAGGGACATCCCATGTGAGGAAATTTAAATAAGGTTATTATGGTTTTATTAAGTGTAGCAAAATTGCAAAGATGTAAAATTAAGTAGTCAATCTGCTAACGTTGCACAATCATTTTGTTTTTTTTAAAGGATAATTAATTTTATTCGTTAACTACGTAGAAGAAAGCTGACCTCCTAAAACTGTTTAAAATAGAGGTTCAGCTTGATACACAGAAGGAGCTACATCATTAGCACGTTTTGTGCAGCGTTTTAATTTTCATTGTGTTCAGTTTTATATCTTAAACTCTCACAAAACATCATTTGCCTGTGGATATCAAGGAGTAATTACATACTAAAATCACTCAGAAATCAAGAAGCTGTTTGTTTCCAGATTGGAAAGCAAATGTAAGTATTTGTGAAACAGAAAAATATTTTAGTGTGGAAAATGTAGCAATAAAACTATACAGTATTTGTAAAGAAAGAATTTAGCATAATTTTCTACAGTAATTTCCTAGAGTTATGAATTAGGCAACAAAAATATTTCTAGTGCAAGGAGGAAGAGCTACATGGCCAAAAATTTTCTTTAGTCTTCTCATGAGAGAACTGCTGTTTGGGCGAGGGGAATAAAATTTAATCTAGCATTGTTTCACCACAAAGAAATGATTTACACTCTCTTCTCTAAATAGATTAAGTGTTTTGAATAGTTCTTACTGGATTCCCAGCCTGACTCTCACTACATGAACTCTGGGACATACAGGGAGCCTATAGATCTGTACTAATTGTTCTTCTTCAACTTGATATATATGGCAATTAGCATACTTGCGTAGAATACCCTAATTAACAAGCAGACACATCCATATCAACGTTTTTAGCTTAGTGGGATAGTGTGAGAAATGATTCTCTAGGTCTTCAGCTGCAGCAGATGTTGTTATTCCTCCCCCCTCACATAGCATGGAGCACAACTCTGCAGCCTGGTTATGCACAATGAAGAGAACTGACCTTTCCTTCAAGTTCAAAGCATGGGGAGTTTTCCAAAAATTAATGTCTAATTTTGGCTGTATTTTCATGTAACTCTGTATTTACTTTAGCACAGATGAGAAGTCTTTGTAGAAGCATTTGCTCTGACAGAAGAACATTTTTCCCCATATGATTAATGACACTTGGACAAGGCTTTGGGGACCTATTCCAAATGACCTAAGGGCCTAACTCTGCAAACACTAATGCACAGGCTTAATTTAATGTAGATGAGTAATATGTGAGATTCTTCATGCATGCTGCTTAAACATAAACTTAATTACTTTTAGGATCACAGCCTGCACTGAAATGGGAGAAAAAACACAGTGTTATATTTATATAGAAAAGGTCCCAAAAGCATAAGCCAGGTTTATCTCGTACTTCTTCCCTAATTGTTACAAGCCTGTCTGAGGAGCTGCTGGAGGTTTTACTGCTGTACACTTACCTGAGGAGCCGCAGCTCTGCCAGGAGGGTGGGATTTTGTTGTGCCTTCTCTGGTGTGGGCTGAGATGCCTGCTCATGCTCAAGTCGCAGCCTCTGGATCTCCTGCAGGATTTCTCTTGGGAAAGGGAACAAGCAGAAGACCACAAGTCAGTCATTTTCTGCTAAACCAGCTCATTACACACAGCTAGGGGAGAAGAAGTGTGACTGTACACAGCTTTTACCCAACGTGGATTTAGTGACTGGGCTCCAGCCAACAGAAGAAGCCCTAAAAATAAAATTTGAGTATTTTGTAATAAAAGGGAAGCATTTCTTCAAGATTCCCAATGCCAGAAGCAGACATGAAATAACTATATGCTTAATTAAACTGCTCCTTTCTATTTCTTCCCCAGGAACATTTCTAGTACCACTTGAGCTTAACAAATAATAAAATAATATCTGCCCATCTTGAGTATATACATATATATATTGTAGAGTAAGCACAGATCCAAGAATGGTCACCGATTCATGGAGAAGCACATTAACAGGACTTGTTATGGCTGGCATGCCATCCCTGGAAGGCTGTCAGAGAGCGAAAACAAAGCTTCACAGCTGAAGGTTGAAACCTTTGTGATTTTTTTCTCTCCTGCACAACGTGTTGGGTACCAGACGGTCAGGAGGCGGACTCCAACTATGAAAGACAAATCAAGACTGGAGCTGGTGGCTCATTACACCATGACAGAAGGCCATGCAGGGCTTGCAATAGGAAACCATCTGGTTTGGGCTGTCCTGTTTTACAGTCCAGCAGTAAATCAGAGCTCTGCTGTCATACATCTCATGACATCGGGCAGTCTGATACCTAGGGCCAGACACTCTGCTGACAGCACATGGGTGTCACTCCTGTTGGAGGTGCCTAACCCATTTCTTCTGGGCACTATCCCTCAGCCTCACTCACATCTGAACCCAGTGTCTCATTTCATCAGTGCCCTCACCTGCTGCTAACCTTTCTGCAGGCCTTTCTCAGGCAGATTGTGTTCTGGGGAGCTTTAACCATCTTCTTCACAAATAAAAGCAGGGGAGCATATCGTTACCAGAATGACTGATCCTTTTATCATTTCATGCTATAGCTCTACAGAGGATCCAGATAAAAATTAATTTGGTTTTGAAATAGGACTGGGCTTTTTTTAAGACTCTGAACAAACAGCAGCTGTGAAAAATAAAGTATCAATGATTGTATCGTCATTTGACAGGACATTTATTAAAGAAGAGGGTGGCTGGAGATCTTAAAGCCTTTGTCATGTTCTGTGGACCTTTTTGTGCCCTCTGCTTTTTGCTGGGGGAGGCATATAAGTGTGTTTAAGTACAAAGCACAGAAGTGGTGGTAGAAAATAACACACAACTCATGGGGCTGAGCAAAACCAGGTACTTTGTGGATCCTTACCGGTTTTTATTCTCAAGTTCTGCAATCAGCTGCCTCTGCTGCTTGTTTGCATCGATGGTGAAGGAGATGTCTGCCGCCCCTCTCTGCTGTGCCTGCTGCTGCTGTAAAAAGGAGAGCTGTTGAGCAAGGGATGGCCAGTGGGCACCCACAAGCTCAATACAGAGTCCTGTTCACAGAACACACAGTACCATGCATGTCCACATACAGAGACCATCCACGTTTTGCTTCATACCAGCATGGCTCCACTGCTAGCAAGCAGTGCAGGTGCTACAGTAAACAACGCAGTATTTACCATCCTGTCTTTCCACCCTTCCTTTGGGAGCTTTCTCAGCCGCACCATCTAAAAGCTGAGGGAATGGCACTGCAGCAGGCAGCTGCTGCAGTACAGACACTAAAGACAAGAGGAAGGCACTGACAAAAAACCAGCTTCTCTTTCCAAAAAGAAGAGGATATGCTTCCACTTCAGCAGTGCTTCTTTCCCTCGAAAGTTGAGTTTTACTCTCAGTTTGAAGACTTTTGCATCCAGGTTTCAGTCTGGCTGCACTGCCCACTCGGCCAAGTTTTCGCATATGCTCTTTGATACTTCCGAAAGCTCACCCTCCAATCCTGCAGAAATAAAAAGCCCTTTTTTTCCCAATAAAATGAAGTGGGAATTGAATTACTTCTCACTAACCTACTAGGCATTATTCACTTCAGTTTTATTGGACTATGTTCTTTTTTTGTAGTTTTCAGCAGATGTCAACTACTGGTTTGTTTGTTTGTACACACACCAGTATTTCAGCACTGCATCAATGACAATGCAAGGCAAGAATTCACACAGACATACAAAGTTTTATAATTTTTATCAAAGATATCCATTTATGTGGCTCTGGGCAGCCTGGTCTAGTAATTGGCGATCCTGCACATAGCAGGGGGATTAAAACTAGATGATCATTGTGGTCTTTTCCAACCCAGGCCATCCTATGATTCTATGTCTAACACCAGGGTGAAAGAATCAGACAATGAAGGTTCCTCTGCTGAGCTGCTGCTGTGATCTGAGCGTTTCTCACTGTCCAAACCCTGTGAGGCCTGGACCAGCTTTGTGTGATGCCAGACACCCCTCCTGCAGGAACGGGTCCTCAAAAAGGATGAAGACAATTGACTGGTCAGTGGGCTCTGTGCTATCTTTTCTGTTGTGGGTGCATTTTCAAACTGACACTGCAACAACCAGGGAAGGGAGTGCATAAAGAACTGAGACAGGCTGTTGGGTGCCTGTCCTGAGTGCCCAATGCTATGAATACGTTTGGTTCCTTAAAAAGCAGAATGCCCACAACCAGCAAAGCTTTATACATTCCTACCCTGCTCCTAACTTGGTTCTATTCCTGTGCTCTGCTGAAAAATTTTTGTATATGAAAACTTTCATTTTTTCTTTTGTCTTGTTTCTTCAAAGAGCACAAAAACATGGGCACCTGGCTGGCAAAAAGAAATACATTAATTTTACTCAGACCAGCTCTATTTAAAAGCTACTTAAGTACTGTTTCCTCAGTTCTTCTCCCTTCTATCAAGGAACAAGTTATATACACTTGATTTCTACCAGTTCCTACTCGGAGACGTTACCAGTAGGGAATTTTGTCCCCATGATGAATTACTTCAATAATAGTCCTTCAACAATAGTCACCTGCAGGCTGCCCAAGAGCTGAGTGCTGTGTGTCATGCCATTGAAAGGAACTGCTGTGGGATGGGCTGGTCGACCACAACAGCCCTTGAACCCGCTCCTCAAGAGAGAAATTGCACCAACAGACGGCTGAACGGGGTGGCCTCACATCAAGAGCACTGCCTGGCTTCACCCTTTCAATTGACCCCACAATGTAAATCTCAGTGTGAAAGTATGCTTCCTGACATCCTGGGCTAGCTGCCTTTCACTTAACTTTCATTTATGATTCCTTGTTCTACCAAATGTGCTGAGATGGAAAAAAAGTAACTAGGCTGACCTTACTTGTACCATTTAAGATTTTATATACTTCGATTAGGCTCCCGCTTCCCTCTCTAACACAGTTAGTGAGGTTTTGGCCTGTCATCACCTTCTGTCTCGACATACATAGAGCAAAATAATCACTGCTCTGAAATGAAAATGAGAGCCAGGGCTAATGCAGTGGGTCATTATGGCCATCCTGCTGGAGATCACTCTTTAAAATCCTCAGCACTTAGGGCCCTGGTGGTAGTGATATTTGAACTAAAGAGTAAAATGGATTCATCACTCGTTTTTTCAATGCAGTAAATCATTAACCTTTAGCCAAAGCTTGTCCAGACAATATTTTCCAGTTTTGCCTGAGTTTAAGATGTCAGATTCCCTTTGATGTACTTATTTAAGTACCATTACATCCATTACGTTAGTATATAGATTATATGCATTAGTATGTGAATTCTTTGACTTAAATAAAATGTTACTCATAAAATATAACAACATCTGATGAGAAGGATAGTGAAATATAACCCATTAACCATGGAGCTTGTCAGACATAATTTCCCTGATCTTGCCAAGCCCCTGGAACATGACAGAAGGAAAGCACCTCCCTTTAATTAAAACACTTACTGATGAAGAAGTTTCTGCTGCCAGCCTTGCTGCATACCTGGCGATCAGCTTGTGCTCTTCATCCAGGCGACTTGCGCTGTCGAGCACGCTGCTCAGGGTGGGAGAGGAAGAGGGCAGACACATTAGCGCACAGTACGCGTGGCAGCTGCTCCGCCACTTCGTCCACTCACACACCCTCATCACAGAACTTAGAAACAAAACATCGCCAACATGTTTACAACAGCAGATGTTAATTGAGCCAAGGAGAAAAGTGGGAGAGTAAATTTGTAGGGGCAGCTTTGCAGGGCACTTACCAAGCTCTCACAGAACTCAGCTTTAGAACCACTGATCTAGGAACTTATAATCAGACCTTTTATTCTTGTTTTCTTGATATTTAGGAGTAAGTTTTCAGAAAATCATATAACTGTGCCCCACTGATTCTAGCCTTGGACTAGCTTTATTGTGGACCCAATTCATGCTGTCAAGATGCAGGAGTTTAGTAGCACCAACTATAACAGTCCGCTTTGGTCACATATAGAACTGCCATAAAAACTGCTAAGAAAGTGTAAGAACTTACAGCAAATACACTGCATTCCTTTAAAATATTGCACCTGATTACAATTTGTTTTCTAACAGTATCAAAGGCAGATACTCCTCACAGGTTACTCTCTTGCCAGCCGTCCTTATTTTAAATGGAGATTATGACTAAGTTAGAAGAGCATGAAAAACTTAATACAGTGAAAACATTTACTTCTTCTAAACATTTAGAAGTTTGCAGAGAACCACCAACACTATTCTATATTGCATTATGCCCACTGTATACAAGAGAAATGAAGATGAAGCTGCTAAGAGAAGGTAAAAAGAATGTTTGCTGTGTGGAACATGACAGCCCTGCAGATGATCCTGGACAGAGGCAAGCCTGCTCTCTCTTCTGATGCCTTGGAAACCATGTGATGTTTTGGCTGAAGGGAGACAGGCACGTGCCTCTCTACCCATGTACCAATTAGGACATACAGCTTGTTGCTGGAGAATGAGTTTCACATCTCAAAGGAGTGCACAAAACAAGGGCATGGACATCCTATCCTGTAATTTTGCTAGAAATTATACCTTGAACCTGAAAAGCCTGCCAGATGAAAATAATTTTTGAGCAAGAAGTTCTGCTTCTGAAGAATCAGCAGATATAAAAGAAAACAGAAATACTTCCTCCAAAAATTCTCAGTGAGTTCATATCCCCAGGTACCTTAAAGAAATACAATGCGCATCTTTTGGTTGGCTTGATTAAGTCCACTGGGATCTAGAAGTTATGTTGGAAAGATGAGTAACTGTTGATATTCATTGATCATTAAACTAAAGCTGGGAGTCATGTGGATTTGTTATGACTTGCTGAGGTAAGGGAAAAGAGATAAACATCTTTCTCTCATTCTGACAATAACCTGTCAGGCCAAAAACATGAAGTATAAAAAAACACTAAAGCTATGAGAAGTCAGACATGAGAGGGTCTGTGCAACTTAAACTTGTGTTTTTTTTTGGTTTTGGTTATCCAACTTATTTTGCTGCATATGTAGCTTAACTCTGTTCTTACTCAGATTCTAGCAGGATGACAACATATAATAGAGTAACTTTCTGAAAAGTCTCAAGCAAAAGGTGTTTTTCTGATCTTTCTAAATCCATGAATAGTGCTCTTCTTACATACTTGTGCCTACTATACCAATATGTCATCCAGAGAAAGAAAAAGGAAAGCAACTCTTACACACGCGATCATGCAAACCAGGCAATAGGGATTAATTTCATGACAATAAAATTCATTTTTAATTTTTCCTTAACGACTAAAACATAACATTCTAACAGATGGCTGTGAAAACAGCAAGCGTTGAGCATCAATTCTCTTTTTTACGGCAATGTGCAACTATATTATCCATCCTGGAAAAATCATAGATTATGGTTCCGCTTGCTGGCACAACACAATCTGCAGCACAGCTCTGGGATGTGAGCTAACTCCTAAAACAATGACTTCACTGGAAGAATCAAGGCTCTGCTGCTTTTTGATTTTTACTCCCTATTTATGTCTTTGATATACAGTTATGTGTAGGCTGATGTCATAAAATTGATGCAGCAGTGCATCAAATTTGGCCTATGAATACCAGAAATCAGTGGCATCAACTCTTTGTAAATTAAATTTCAATGTCTGAGAGATATTTAATTCCAAAATATACCTATTCTGTGTGATCATTAAGCACAGAGGTCTGTACAGCAGCATTAGCCTGCCAATACTTTTATGTCTTAGATTTCAGATTTGCCATAATTCACTTCTGTTTTACTTCAGCAATTTTATGGAATATGATACACTGAAAACACACAAGCTTTAAAATGTTATGAATATGGGTGCAGAATGTTGGATCCTCAAGAGAGTCTTACAGGCATCCTTTCAAAGAAGACTCATCACATAAAAACAGTGCTGATGAGTCTTGTGCAAAAAAAGTTACGCAGTTGTTTTAACACTGCTTCTTCATTAGTGACCATTTTTCTAAAGACTTGATAATTATCAGCAGTAATTGGTTTGACAAATAACCAATACCACTCCCTTTACAACAGGACTTTTTGTTTAGGCTTTTGTTCTTCTATATGATACTCTACAGGCTGAAGAATATCCACGAGAAAAGATCTCAAAACTCCAGGCATAGGAATGATAGCCTGTGGAAGAGGAGAGACACCCAAGCTCCTTGGCTATTTCCTATGCTTTGGATGTGCTCAATTAGCCTGTTCAGCAGCAGATGCTCTGCACTGAGTGTTACGGATCCAGTGATATCCCTGACATTCTTAAAATTATGCCATCGATGGTTTGAAAAGTCTTTGAATTGCCATTCTCTCATGAAAGTTTTGCAGTACTGGAATCGGCATGGCTTGCACGGTGTGCTCTTGTTCTATAAAATGCAAACTTTCACTTAGTTAATAAATGAATAATATACTATGAAAAATGCTGACAAAATCAATGTTAGGTTTCTAAGTATTAGTGCTACAAGAACAATGTTCTAATTGCAACCTATCAATGCACTTTGATGCTTGTTACCTGTGAGACTTTCAAAATTGTTCTGGTCTACAAGCATTTAAAGCTGAGATGTATCATCTGAGCTCTCTGCTATTGTTACTTCACAATTTACTTTAGAATCACCCATATTTTACCACAGAAATGTCAGTATCACTAAGGTATGCAGAAATTAATTCCACTCGAGGGAGCCCAGTGTCTATACATTTCCTCTGTCATTTGAGGGTCTCTGATTTTTTTTTGCTTCTTTCATGGGAAGACTTAAAGCAGAAACCCAGCTCCAGTATTCTGAAGCCTGTGAAGCTGAGCTGACCTAGAGATACGCTTTACTTTCTTCCCAGCTAGCTCAAAGTGAGCCAAACCTTCCTAGCTAGTTAGCTCTTCTGCACACTTCTGTAATAAACATCTTCTAAAATAACATGGAATAACATGGCATTTTTATAGTACAGAAATATGACTCACTACATTCCTATACAGCATAACATAAAAACCATAAGCCAGCTTTCCAGAGAACGAAAATACCCTCCTCCTCATAATGTATCTTATCTTATCTTATTCTGCAACTAAAAGGAAAGATTGGAATATGTGAAATTGATATGCAAAACTAGGTAGAAACTCTAACTTACAAGAACAAAGAGGAGCAGCTAAAGGCTTTTCTTTCAGAATCAGACACTAAAAATGAACACAATTAAATATCACCTATTGGTTTTACACTCTAAAACACACTTTAACAACAAAATAAGCAAATCATCTGGGTAAGGGGTGCTATTTTTACCCATACAGTTACTATAAATAATGAATTAGTCTTTCTCTTGCTTCTTAATTTGCCCTGGAGTATTGGATTCTAAATAAAACCCGAAGTACCTTATTAGCCTATAAGAGATGGAAAGAAAGCTTGTACTTCTCTCGTTCCAGTATCAAGTAACTGCAGATGGAAGACAAAGATAAGCACTGAAAAATAATTCAAAAAACCAAATAGGAATACTAGCTATGCTTGAACAGACAAAAACATTAACTGGACTATACTGGATCATTAGCTGATCGTTAGCTACTATAAATTAGCCAGAGTTGTTACTTAAAAAGCTAACCTGTTCTGTTTTGAAACACTACTTATAGCTGTCAATATACTTTTATGTACTGTGCTCACAAAGTGTATTTGTATTTGTCTTTAAGGTGAAGGTCCACCTCCAATCATTCCTCTTTTTATTGACAGATGTCAGCAGCACCTGAAAGCATGCTGTGGCATGTAGGGGTTTGCATATACAGTATGTTCCAGGAAGACTCAAAGGCTGAGCTGGCTAGCTGCAGAGCTACCTGATTACAGTTAGCTGTGTGCTTTACTCAACCGACCACATATTGAGCTGCAGTATCAACGACCTTAAACTCAACACCATCCTAACACAGCTGCGTGGGTTTTGAGCAAGATGCATCCAGTCATGCTGGGACCAGGATAGGAGGAATTCCCAGTTTCCTGAAGATGCTGCCTCAGATGATGCAGAAAACTCACCTACCTCTCCTGGTGACATTTTGTTTGTTCTTCCCATCTTAACCAAAATGTAACCATCCAGTATTATCAGTCTCACTGCAGCTGAGAAGAAATTGACAATGCAGCATGGTTTGATGCACGACTGAGATGCTGTTTTCTCGGTTATGTTTCTGTCAAAATCTAATTGGTATCTCATATAAATGATTGAGATTGTTTCTAGTTGAGGATGTTGTGACTGCAGTGATTTAAAGTTGGTAATGAGATTGTATGTACTATACTTTGCATCAGTTATTCCAGTAATTAATGCCACTATCAGTCACTGTCCATTCATTCTTTTAAAAATATGACATTTTAAGGATGCTATGGCACATAAATTTTAAGTGCATATTTGGATACAAATATGTACTATGACTTGGTGAGGTGGGTCCACACACTTGAAGGAACACGTTGAAGTACACTGGATAAAATTTAGAAGTTGAAGAAGGTAAAGATGAGGCTGGACGCTCAAAAAGGATGTCACTGGTGATCCTCACTGAAGCTACTTCAATTACAGGCATGGCATCAATAGCACACCACCATAAATGACTCTAAACTAGGTCCAGTCTATGTTGACTTCCTGAATCACCTTATTGAGTAAGTCACTTACGGAAGGCAGGGCAACATTTCCTCCTTCCTCTGTCAAACTAGACCTAATGGTAATCTCCTCCTGTTCTCTTCAATCACAAGTGGGCAAAGACTGCTCTAAACGCATGCCCTACCAGCTTGTTTTCATGGCCATTCTGTAAATACTATTAAGTAGGCTTGCTTTCTGAAAGTGCTGCTCTGGGAATGAAATCCCCCTTCAAAATGTTTTTGTTTTGAGGAAGTGGTTTTCATTTTCTTCTCTAAAATGCAGCTTTTTTTTTTTTTTCTTCCCACTGGTAAATTCTAGTGGGATGCAGAGTAGAGAAGCAGATCCAGAACAACAAATACAGATTCTCTGCTCCACAGAGAGAGGAGCTACACACAGAAATCAATTTTTTGAGGTTGCAGAGAAAAAGCTGTTTATTGCCTTCTCTACGCATAACAGTATACAGGGAGTTTCTAACCTGGGAAAACCTCACAAGCAGTAGCAGTAGGAACAGCTGTGAGGCCATTAGCCACCAGCATTAGGAGAGCACATAACTTTAGAAATAGCATGGAGCCCTGTGCTCCATAGTCCCTCCCTCAGAAATAATGAACTACATTCAAGGCACATTTAAAAACCTTTCATACCTGAATCTGAATGAAATATAAGGTGCGTGTATATATATATATATATATATATACACAAGATACATACAAACAAAGCAGAAATCAGGTAGATGTAAAAACAATGCCTGGCATAAGTAAAAATTGAAATTAATTCCTTCCTTCACCAGGCTAATAAGCAAATTCCTATTATTGGCATTATTTACATATTACTACCACTTTTATTATCAAGGTAAGCCGAAGCTATGAATTATATATCATCTTAAAAATTATCAAGTCATTGTGTGAACACTTGACCATTGTCAAGTTCCTCAATGACAGGTGTGTGGCATTCCAAACCAATTTGTAAAGTCACTCTTTATTCAAATACTTATTTGCAATACCTTGCTACCAGCAATACCTTCAGCAGCTCCGGGAGGACATACCCCACAAGCATACACGTTCCCTTCAGGTTAGTGCTCATAGAAATCTGCCTCGTGGGTAGCCACGAGGAGAGCACGTGGCCAACCAGCGTCCCTTTCCTGGATCACCCCAAAGTGCCAAACCTGCACTAACCGTGCGGGGTTGCTCTGCAGCATGTTGACATACAACCCAATGAGCACATGTTCATCGGCCAGCCTGTCTGCAACATCGAGGCTGTACTGTAACCTGGAACAGGGTCGGGGAGAGAGGGTGCAGTCCGGACAGACAGAGGGAAATAAACAGAGAAAGCAGGAGCAAGAGAGATAGCGAAATGAGAGTGTAGGAACGAAAAATTAAGAGCTCTTAGAAAAAAGATACCAAGTGCAGAAATTGTTTTGTTATTGCTGTAAATTACATATTAAGTATTTAATGGCTTAGGATGGTAGAACCCAACTCGGGTACAGAGCCAGCCATGGAAATTGGTGAGATGCCACATCAGGCCAGGGACTGGGGCTATGCAGAAACATTAATTTTAAAATAAAGCAGATTGCAAGGTCAGCTCTATTTGTTTCATTATATTCTGTAGATTTAAATACATCAAATGTATCTCCATTACACAGATTATTAACATACTGAAATCGCAAGCTGGATTTGCTTGGAAATGTCTGATGAAGACCTTGCGCTCAGGTGCACATAAATACACTTAAGCATGCCCTATAGAGCTCACAGAGTTAATTGGTTGCTAGAATCTTATCAGGAAATATATTTACAGGATATATTAAAAACAGGGGGAAGTAAGAAGAAGTTTTTGTTTTAGCTGTGTTAGTGCAAGCTACAAACATATGCTCTCTTTAACTTACCCTTTGCCTTTCAAGAAAGCTGGAGCAGCCCTAGCCAGCAGTTTGCTCTGCTCTACTTCATTGTTCTTGGAGGGAGAGCTAGTTAATAAGACAGGAGAACTAAGAAGAGGTAATCACTGAAGCCTACCATTTATTACAGAACAGTCTGGAGAAACTAATTCAAGAAGCCTAGACTGAATGAAAAAAAAAACAAACACAGAGCTTTAAAGAAATGTTAGAAAACTTCAGAAATGTGAAGTCAAGAATTAGCTTTCCCTCCTGTTTTCGAAAAGCAAACTATAAAGCCTTCACTATAGAAAAGAGAAACAAAATGTCCTTCTCTCACAAATGGAGAGCTGGAAGTTTGAACAGTTTGCAGGTAGAGTATGATATAAATATTGCCAAGTTGGTAAAACTTCCCCATAACAGTTAAATTGTTTTTCTCCGTGCCTGCCATGAGGCAGTTTCAATAACCTATGGAAATCTGCTTATTTATAGGTATTAATGGGACACACAAATTTTGTTTTCAGAAGTATTGTTTTCCTGTTGATTAAAAAACATACAATTCATCAAACCTCAATCGTCCAATTGCAAAATGCCACTTTTTTTCTTAATTACTGTATTTAATGGATTGCAGTAACTGCAACTTTTCCAGTACAAAAAAAACCATGTTAATAACGTCTTAAGATAAGACTGGCCAAAAGCAGAGAAATTTCAATATTAGTTTTTCTTTCTTACTGCAGCATTCTGGCCATAGACAGCTAAATTGAAATATATTTTACTTTCTCGCTTTTAAAATTTCTCTTGGGGTTTGGCTACTGTTACTGTAAGTATCTTTGATCAGAAGACCTGTGTGTTAGCATGTATGCACCTGTGCTTCCAGATGTGCGTGTGTACAGGCAGATCATTTTGCATAGATATGATGCATGATGCTCTGATGGACTGAAGAGCAAAACTTTAACACTGGGATAAATAAGGAATTCTCTAGGATGAAATGTTGCCGCTCTCCCACTGCTATGGGAGACCAAGGTTATTCATGGGGTTTTGACAAACATGGCACTAAAAGGTGTTGCAGGAATCCAAGCCCTACTGTTGTGTACTAAATCTGAAAGAGAGCTCAGTGAAATGCAATATAACACACAGAACAAAACATAAAACACATAGAGCAAAAAACAAGAAAAAACAAGAAATCAACTTGCTTCTAGTTTCTATGTCCATCAGCATGCTGTTCATGAGTCCTGTGCTTCTACAGAAGTAACCTGCACGCAGGAAAGCATGCTCCATCTTGTCTAGAAGGATACATTTTTCCAGTGTTTTATTCCCAGTTACAGAAGGAAAATGCTTTAGGGAGATACAGAATGTGTTAAAGATAATTTTGTTGCCATAATCGGAGACTGAAGACTACAGGGAAGATTTCAAGCTTTGCTTTCTAACAGCACATTATGATGTCCCCTCTATCATGCATAAACTTTCCTATGCTTCAGAAGCAACTTAATTAGGGTGGAGGAGCTGGCGAACAAACATGACAATTGGCCTCACCTCTCTTCCCCTCTTGTAAGCCTGAAAGTATGTGCATCCAACCCTTTCTTAGAAGCTGTATTTTCTAGGCTTTTTTGATATTTGGGTATCTCCCAAGGGCTGGACTCTCACATGCTCAGTAACACATTTGTTCCAGTACCATGCCCTACGTAGGGTGCAACCTGCAGATGCCACCACCTCCGGGTAATGAGTTTCCAGTCCAAGTCCTAGTCAGATGCACTCTAACAATCATATTGCTGACTCCAATTAGTTTGTGGTTCACTGCAACTGTAGATCCTCTGTCAAAATATTTCTGTCCATTCAACTATGCTCCATATTTTATTTGATTATATGCTTCCTTGCTATAGCACTTACAATTACTGGAGTTTCCTCTAACTGATTTCAAATCATTTGGACATCAATTACTACCACTGCAATTGAGCTGCTTTTTTAATTTAGAAATTGCTCTCCAAGCACTCCTCTCTGTAACTGTTTCAACCTTTGTACCATCTACAAATTGCACACACTCACTCTACTGCTCCAGGTAGGTCATTACAAGAAATAGTGCACAGTGTCTGATTGAAGATAGACTTTAAGAATCCCAGCTGATACGTCCTCCTAGAATGATAGCAAACTTTTGTAAATCTAATTACAAATTTCCAACCACTTGTGCACTCACTTTATACTAATTTCCCTAGGTTCTTATTTCCTTTGGGTACTTTTGTGTCATATGGGGACTATGTCAAAAGTCTTTTTAAGGTCAAGCTGTATCATATCTGCTGCTTCTTTTTTAGCCGCTAGACCAGCTATCCTTCAACGAAATACATCAATTTGGTTTGACATAATTTGTTCTTGACAAATCTATGCTGGCTATTTCTCATCAGTTTATTATGCTCCAGGAACTTACTAATTCTTTCATAATTTCAGTATTGTTGGATACCAAGGTTAGACTCCCACTTGCATAACCTCTTTGATTTTTTGTCCATTTCCACCTTCAGTTTCCTTCTTTGGAAGAGATAACATTTGCCCTTCGCTGTCCCCCACAGCCTCCTACATCCCCCATAATTTCCCCTAAATACAGCTAATAACACAAAGATTATTTTGGCCACAGTGAATTTGTCTGGATCCAACAACTTGGAGTACATTTTTCTAAGATATATTCCTGTTACAGTGAGCTGCTGAAGAATGTTTTCCTATCCAAACTAAGAGATAAGGCCTTCACCCCTGGGCAGATGTTTATAAAAAAGTACACCTAAGAAGATTTGTGAAAAAGTTATACTCTAGAGCCTACCTGATTACTGAAACAACTAGACATTTTGCCTGCCTTTAGCAGGCAGAACACTGGCCAAGAAATCCAAGGAGGATTCTCATCTTTTTCTGAAAACAACATGCAAAGACATCCAACAGTTCAAGTTTACAACACTCCTCAGACATAGGAATGTGGCCAACAAAGGCAACCAGCATGCTATGCTCCAGAGATACTGGAGCATACTCTACATCCATCTGGAATTCAAAGAAGGCACCGTCTACACTGACTCAGCATTAAATAACACTCAATTTCTCATTGGTTATGGGCATTTGATATCACAGTATATTCTTTCTGTCTACCACAGAATTACTAACTAATTTCAACTGTACTAGAACATACTGTATCACTCCATTTATTCCAGCTGATTATACCTTCAGAAGAACTAAATGTATCAACTGCGAGGGGGGCACTGAAAAACATACAAGAAAAGCCATTCTGTATCACCTTATCCCACCTGTCATGGTTTCATGATTTTTCATTATCGGTATTCCACATCATAACATCATGCAATGCACTGGGGGTTTGACTGCTGATGCTCAAGTTCCGGGTGCCTGTCCAGAGGAGAAGAGCAGCTACGTTTCCCCAGGGGGCTTTGCGGTCAACGAGGAGATATAACTCCCGGCAAGGTCACCTGATGCTCTCTTCTTTGCCTGCGCTGCTTCGCTTGCGCTTCTCTGCCTGCGCTGCTTCGCTTGCGCTTCTCTGCCTGCGCTTCTCGCCTGCGCTTCTCTGCCTGCGCTTCTCATCTCAGCGTTGTGGTAAGGCCAATCCACTATCAATTTCACATTCTCTCTCCTTATAAAATTCTGTTGATACCATATTTAGTAAATTACTTTGTTTTACCTCAGATTGTTGCCACTGTTTTCAATTATTTCGGGGTCCCTTATTTTCTTTTTTTTTCCGGGGGCGCGGATCCGCGGATCCCTCCGCCCTTCTAGTCACGGAACCGGGCCGAACCAGCCCGTAAACCGTTGACATTCTTGGTGGAGAATGCGGGCAACAGTTGCTTTTTAGCTTTTTGAACAAATCTCTCTCTCCGCTCTCAGACAGCTTCATTGGGAAAGTTTATCTGTTTCACCAGTACTGTCTGAAAGCGTGACCTTGAAAAGTCCAGGCGGACGGCCAATACTCTAGGATATTTGTAAACTTTGAGCCTTGCTATCTTGTTTCTGTAAAAGAAAAAAAAAGAGAAAAAATGCTTTCTCTACTGAAACTGCCTTTTAAGGGGCTGCATGCCACTGTCTCTTCTTTCTTAATGCTAAAAACATACTGGGCCTTAATTAAGTTCACCACTTTGCTCTATGGAGCAATAGGTATATATAGCCAATTGAAAACATGGATGGAAATAACTATGTGGCATCTGCATATTATGTGGCATACCATTCCAGAGGGAGCTGCTAATTTTACAGGGTTGGGGATTCTTAAGCAGGTTTCCAGCCTCTCCTTTGAATTCTTTATGCGGATTTTCAATGCTCACCTGATCACGTTATTAATCTCCATGAATGTACTGCTCACCATTTCACTTATTATTAGTATTTATTATATTTTGAGGAAGTCTGCCCCAAAACCAGTAAATACTGAGTGGCAGGGAATGTGGAGAGGCCTGGGTGAGACTTTAGAGAGATGGAAATCTTCGGTGTCATGGAACTTTACTCCAGAACACCTGAAAGACCCTGAAAATTTAAACAGATATTTGAGACAGGAATGTCGTGGCTCAGGAAGATCTGAGGAGGCCCAAATTGTTTGGGGCCTGGCTAATGCTTACCGGGCCTTATTCAATACTATCCTGGAGAGGGAGAGAGTTTGTGAAATTGAAAAGGAGAGTCTCAGGGAAACAGTGCAAAATGAGCGAGAGAGTCTCCTGGTCGAGAGAAACAGCCTCCAATCTGAGAGAGATGCCCTCCGAATTGAGAGAGACTCCCTGCAATCCAAACTCAACAGTCTTCAATCTCAACAAGACACCCTCCAATCTGAGCTAGATACTCTCATAATCGAACGAGACAGGCTCCGAGCTGAACTGGAGGATGAGAGCATTGGAACTGACCAACCTGATCAACTACAGGAAGCACCACAATTGATGTCACTTGCCCCTGTAAGAGGACGGAAAATGAAACGAATCTCGACTCAGTTAGAAGAGAAGAAAGAAGAGGAGAGAGGTCCAGAGGAGTGGCTCCAAGATCCACAAGAAGCACCCCTAAGTCCAGGGGAGGGGCCCTCAGTAAGACCACGGTCACCGGCGCCAATGAGGGCAACAAGAAGTCCCGAAAGAGTAAGAGGTGAGCAAGATATTGTTACCATTGTTGATCGATCTCTGAAAATGAATGAAATTCGAAGTCTGAGAAAAGACTTTTCACGTCACCCAAATGAGCCTATTGCCACTTGGTTACTTCGATGTTGGGACAATGGGGCCAACAGTGTGTGGCTGGATAGTAGAGAAGCTCGCCAACTGGGTGGCGTTGCTAGGGACTCAGCCATTGACAGAGGTATTAGTACATGCCAGAACCAGGCCTTTACCCTCTGGAAGCGGATGTTGTTAGCTGTAAAAGAAAGATACCCCTTCAAAGATGATCTGATGCCTGAGAAAAAGAAATGGGCTGATATGGAAGAAGGCATCTGTTATTTAAGAGAATATGCTGTGGTGGAAATGCTACATAGCCCCGATTTCATTCCTGACGAGCCAGACCAAGAGCATGATCCCGAGAGAGTCAGGTGTACACCAAACATGTGGCGTACATTCACAAAGACCGCACCAGAAAGGTACGCCAGCACATTTGCAGCAATGTATGGCAGAGGGGAAAGAAGACCCCTTATAAGTGAATTGGTTAATAAACTTCAAGACTTTGAGTTACATTTAAGCCCTCTGCGAGCTTGTGTTTCAGCCATTACAAAGGTAGCTGAAAAGCTGGACAGAATGGAAAACAAACAAGAAGATATAATAGACAAACTATCAACCGTGCCTGAAGCTGATAAATCCATGGAGGTAACGGATACATCAAATGGGGACCAGAATCCCCAAAACAGCCTATTGGAGGGGCTGATCAACTTGATTTCCTCCCAGCCGGTGGCATCTAATGTCTCAGCTATCAAAAGAAGACGTTCTCCTGCTCGAGCAAGTGACAACAGTAAGACCACATCACGTTTTGCCTTGTGGCATTACCTACGTGACCATGGAGAAGATATGAAGGAGTGGCATAAACAACCTACTCCTGTACTTCAAGCACGGGTAAGAGAGTTACAAGACAAATCAACCACCAAGGTGAACTTCTCTAAAAAGGTGATTGCTCCAGTTGCTGCAGACAGTGAAGGTAACAAATAGAGGGGCCCTGCCCCCAGCCAGGGGGGGGAAAGGGATAATAGAGTTTATTGGATTGTGTGGATTAGATGGCCTGGCACATCAGAATCACGAAAATATAAGGCCCTGGTGGATACTGGTGCACAGTGCACTCTAATGCCCTCGAGTCACCAAGGGACAAAATCAGTTTATATTCATGGGGTGACTGGAGGTTCCCAAGAGCTGACTATGTTGGAGGCCGAAATCAGCCTCACTGGTAAAGACTGGCAAAAACACCCTATTGTGACTGGCCCAGGGGCTCCATGCATACTTGGTATTGATTACCTCAGAAGGGGATATTTTAAGGATCCCAAAGGGTATCGATGGGCCTTTGGAATAGCTGCTGTAGACACAGAAGGTGTTAAGCAGTTGTCTATTTTGCCTGGCCTGTCAGAAGATCCATCTGCCGTGGGGTTGCTACGAGTGAAAGAGCAACAAGTACCGATTGCTACAAAAACGGTGCACAGACGGCAGTACCGCACCAACAGGGATTCCTTGCTCCCCATTCAGAAGCTGATTCACCAACTAGAGAATCAGGGAGTGATTAGCAAGACTCACTCACCTTTTAATAGCCCCATATGGCCAGTGCGTAAAGCCAGTGGAGAATGGAGGCTGACGGTGGACTACCGTGGCCTGAATGAAGTCACACCCCCATTGAGTGCTGCTGTGCCAGATATGTTAGAACTCCAATATGAATTGGAGTCAAAGGCAGCCAAATGGTACGCCACCATTGATATTGCTAACGCCTTTTTCTCCATTCCTTTGACCAAAGAATCTAGGCCACAGTTTGCTTTCACCTGGAGGGGCATTCAGTATACCTGGAATCGTTTGCCCCAGGGGTGGAAACATAGCCCAACCATTTGCCATGGGTTGATCCAAGCTGCACTGGAACAGGGAGGTGCTCCTGAGCACTTACAGTATATTGATGACATCATCGTGTGGGGCAACACAGCAAAGGAAGTTTTTGAGAAAGGAGAGCAAATAATCCAGATCCTTCTGCGTGCTGGTTTCGCTATTAAGCGAAGCAAAGTGAAAGGGCCTGCCCAGGAAATTCAGTTCCTAGGTATAAAGTGGCAAGATGGCCGTCGTCACATCCCAACAGATGTGATCAACAAAATCAGTGCCATGTCTCCACCCACTAATAAGAAAGAGACACAATCGTTCCTGGGTGTAGTGGGTTTTTGGAGAATGCATGTTCCAAACTACAGCCTCATTGTAAGCCCCCTTTATCAGGTGACACGGAAGAAGAATGATTTTATGTGGGGTCCTGAGCAGCAGCAGGCTTTTGAGCAGATTAAACAAGAGATAGCCCGTGCCGTGGCCCTGGGGCCAGTACGGATGGAACAGGATGCGAAGAACATCCTCTACACTGCTGCTGGAGAGAAAGGTCCCACTTGGAGTTTGTGGCAAAGAGCCTCAGGAGAGACCCGAGGCCGACCCCTGGGATTCTGGAGTCGGGCGTACAGAGGGTCTGAAGAGTGCTACACTCCAACTGAGAAGGAGATCTTAGCCGCGTATGAGGGGGTTCGGGCTGCTTCCGAAGTAATCGGTACAGAAACACAGCTCCTTCTGGCACCTCGACTGCCAGTGCTGAACTGGATGTTCAAGGGAAAGGGTCCCTCCACCCATCATGCTACTGATGCCACTTGGAGTAAGTGGATTGCGCTGATTACGCAGCGAGCGCGGATGGGGAATCTCAACCGTCCAGGAATCCTAGAGGTGATCATGGACTGGCCTGAAGGCAAAAAGTTTGGAACACCGCCAGCAGAAGAGATATCACGTGCTAAAGAGGCCCCACCATATAATGAACTACCCGAAAATGAGAAGACATATGCCCTATTCACAGATGGATCGTGTTGTATTGTGGGGAAACACCGTAGATGGAAAGCCGCTGTGTGGAGCCCCACACGACAAGTTGCAGAGGCCACTGAAGGAAAAGGAGAATCGAGCCAATTTGCAGAGGTAAAGGCTGTCCAACTGGCCTTGGATGTTGCTGAACGGGAGAGGTGGCCAATGCTTTATGTTTACACTGACTCGTGGATGGTGGCAAATGCTCTATGGGGGTGGTTACAGCAGTGGGAGCAAAACAACTGGCAAAGAAAGGGTAAACCTATTTGGGCTGCTGACCTGTGGAAAGATATTGCTGCCCGAATAAAGAATATGGTTATAAAGGTGCGTCACGTAGATGCCCATGTGCCCAAGAATAGGGCTACTGAAGAGCAGCAAAATAACCATCAGGTAGACAGAGCTGCCAGAATTGAGGTGGCCCAAACAGATCTGGACTGGCAGAACAAGGGTGAATTATTTCTAGCCCGATGGGCCCATGAGACCTCAGGCCATCAAGGGAGAGATGCGACATATAAGTGGGCTAGAGACCGAGGGGTGGATTTAACTATGGATGCTATTGCGCAAATCATTCACGACTGTGACACGTGTGCCACAATTAAACAAGCCAAGAGAATGAAACCTCTCTGGGAGGAAGGGCGATGGCAAAAGTACAAATATGGGGAGGCATGGCAGGTTGATTATATCACCTTGCCACGATCTCGTAATGGTAAGCGTTATGTGCTCACCATGGTGGAGGCAACAACTGGGTGGCTTGAAACCTATGCAGTACCCCACGCTACCGCCCGAAATACCATACTAGGTCTTGAGACACAAGTCCTGTGGCGACATGGTACCCCAGAAAGAATTGAGTCAGATAATGGGACTCATTTTAAAAATTCTCTTGTAGGTACCTGGGCTAAAGGTCATGGTATTGAGTGGATTTACCATATTCCCTACCATGCACCGGCCTCAGGTAAGATTGAACGATACAATGGGTTGTTAAAAACTATGCTGAAAGCAATGGGAGGCGGTACATTTAAGCACTGGGAGAAGCATTTGGCAGAAGCCACCTGGTTAGTCAATACCAGAGGATCTATCAATCGTGGTGGTCCAACCCAGTCCAGCTCCCTACATACCGTAGAGGGAGATAAAGTCCCTGTTGTACATGTAAAGAATATGTTGGGAAAGGCAGTTTGGGTTATTCCAGCCTCTGAGAAGGACAAACCTCTTCGTGGAACTGTTTTTGCCCAGGGACCTGGGTCCACTTGGTGGGTGATGCAGGAAAACGGGGATGTTCAATGTGTACCGCAAGGGAACTTGATGTTGAGGGAGTGCAGTCAGTAATTCCTAGTGCGTGTGTTTATATTTTGTTTGTATATATTAAGCATGATGTAGTGATGTGGAATAAGGGGTGGAATGTCATGGTTTCATGATTTTTCATTATCGGTATTCCACATCATAACATCATGCAATGCACTGGGGGTTTGACTGCTGATGCTCAAGTTCCGGGTGCCTGTCCAGAGGAGAAGAGCAGCTACGTTTCCCCAGGGGGCTTTGCGGTCAACGAGGAGATATAACTCCCGGCAAGGTCACCTGATGCTCTCTTCTTTGCCTGCGCTGCTTCGCTTGCGCTTCTCTGCCTGCGCTGCTTCGCTTGCGCTTCTCTGCCTGCGCTTCTCGCCTGCGCTTCTCTGCCTGCGCTTCTCATCTCAGCGTTGTGGTAAGGCCAATCCACTATCAATTTCACATTCTCTCTCCTTATAAAATTCTGTTGATACCATATTTAGTAAATTACTTTGTTTTACCTCAGATTGTTGCCACTGTTTTCAATTATTTCGGGGTCCCTTATTTTCTTTTTTTTTCCGGGGGCGCGGATCCGCGGATCCCTCCGCCCTTCTAGTCACGGAACCGGGCCGAACCAGCCCGTAAACCGTTGACACCACCTCAAACCTGTAATTCAATAGTTTAAAGGAGACTGAAAGAGGTTGTATCCATTACTATGCTAGTGATAGATAGCAGCTGGGGAACAAAAGAATCCAAATAGGGAAGACATTGTTAATTCAGCTAGGGATAGAGTTATTCTTCTTGACTAGACAGAAGATTCTACAATGCTCAATCCACCTGTTTTTGCTTAACACATTCAGCTCACTGGGTTTCTAAGAGCAATGCCTACTCTGCAACAGTGTTCTGCTGCCCTTTAGTTAATCAGAGATCACAAAAATAAGTGTGAGATTAAAAAACAATAAAAATATTAGCCGGTAAAAAACAAATCAGTTCTTGCAGTGTTAGTCACTTATTAGCTGTCATTACAACAAATGTCTATCATTTGGTATTTGGGAGAAGATCAGTGATTTTTTGTTCCTTCTTTACTAAGATAAGTGCTTTAAAGTACTTAAGCTGTACAGACAGGAGTAAAGGACTCAGCTGAGCACACTGTACTGTTGATAGCAATTTGCACACCGCGTAAATTTAAAAGAAAGGCAATTGTTATGCCAAACTTCTCATTAACACTCCCTCATGGACATCATGGCTCAAACTGAGCAAGCAGACTATGATGCAGAAGTGGACTGAAGAAACTAAGAAGCATCTCAAAGAAAGCATAAATCTGACTTCCTTTGTGCTTTGGAACAATTGTGTATCCACTCAAAGCTCAGTTAAACTGCAAATAACATATCATGTTTAGTCTCCTTTCAGCTGTTCCCACAATTTATCATTATATTTGCTAGTTATCAAAGATCTTGTCTTAATAAGATTCTAAGATTCTTCTTCCCAGTTCTTTTCCCTTGTCCACCCAACAATTCAGAAATGAAGAGCATGGTTTGCTGCATTTATGCTACCATATTCATTTCTAGCAGCAGAGTGACTTGGTGTGCTGTATTCAGCATTTCCTGCTACAGAGAAAGACTGGTTGTGAATGGCAATGCTCTTATGTGAATGCAGCTATCTGAAACAAATACCACAGGAATGCTACAAATGAGAGTTTGTGCCAACTCTCTTTTGCATAAACTATCTAATTACATAAAAACTTTCTTCGAAGCTATCTGAAACCACTAAACTAGAGTGCAACACACATTAAAGTAACCATAAGTTGTCTGCAGTGAAAACAGATAGCAGATTTACCCTTGATTATGTTCAGCCAGAAATTCTACCCTAGATTTGTACAATTTTTATTATAACATGAATCACTGAGCATTTAATATGAAATCAGCAGAACTGCAAACAAGGCTGTCAAAGTCTGTTTCTCTGATGTATGAGAGGATGAGCTTCCACTAATGAGGCCTGATTCTCCCAGGGCAATAATAACAGTAAAACCTACAAGAACGAACGAAGATACTGTTATTAGTCTAATACAGATTGAAGAAGTTGGCATTTAGGAAAAAAGTACCTTTGTCTCAGTACTTTCTCACTGAATTATAGCTAATCTCATGCACTAATCAAAGATGAAAAAAAGAAAGGCTGTTATACTCCACAATAAAAACTTGGGAAATTGTTCTTATCCAGTTGGGTACTTTTACCGAACATGAATTTGGCTCTCCCTGCACGTCACTACAATGAGAGAGAATGTTGGGAGAAGAGCATCAGCCAGAAGCACTGGTCCACCTCTGAAGCTCCCTGAGTAACTGGAAGGTTTTCACTAACTTCAGGAGGATATACACCTGCCTTTCTGTGGCCATTTTGAAAAGCAAAGCAAAGTGGTTCAGGGAGGGTTATTGACAAGCAGCACTAACTGCTGACCGCTAACTCGCAGCAGCAAGAGTTGTGGACAAGGGAGGGCAGGCTGGCTCTGGGACTTGGAATCGCTTCCAGACTCTTCTGCGAGCCTCTTTCATGCCTCTGTCAGGAATACACCCGGGAAGTCATGCACTGAAGATCCAAACATAGAGGTGCATTTTTTGGCTTTCAAAAACAACGTATCCAACTTCCTCCAGATGCATAATATTAATCCTACGTGAAAAGGTGAAATGAAAGATTAGTGCTGTGCGAAAGCAAGGAAAGTTGGCAAAGCCCACAGCCAGCAGGAAGTCTAATCAAAAGAATAATTAGAGCCGTAAGAAATCCTCTAGCCCGCCAGAGTCCTTCCTTAAAGACTATCTTTAGTAATTGAGCAGAATTGCTAATGATTTAGTGCATGAGCTACAGAACTACGGCAGTTAGTGGGTTAGTGCTCTCATACTGACCGTGAATTGTTGTGAAGCTGATTTACATACAGCCTTATAAGAGAATGCTCATCAGCCACAGGACTGGCTACACTTATACCCCCAAGTAACCTGAATGATTCAAACAATGAAACCTTGTTAATACTCCAAAAAGTAAGCACAGATGATAGTGTGTTCACAGTAATTCTTCAAAATAAATGCAACTTACAACCACTTAGAAAGAACACTGACTTGATGGTTTGTAGGTGTTTGTTATTTTTTTTCCTAAATAAATAGATGCAAATGAAATGTATACAAGTTAAAATAATGACAATAAGCTGTGAAGCTCTTAAAATGCAGTTAGGGAAATGAAACAAAGGTTACAATAGCACTTATTACGCAGAATTGTTTTATATATCAGGGTATTGTTAGCTCAAAAAAAAGCCAGAACCAACCATTGCATCATGGAAACTTTCATGGTATAAGGACATCACACTGCGTGCTTAGAGTACCTATAGTTGTGGGTTTTGCCTCCTGCCTTCAGGGGATTCTCCGTCAATCTTCCTCCAGGAGGAAAATAGTTCTAATGGCCCAGAGATTACCTACATTTAATCCTGACATTTAGGCAGTCAGCTGAACTACTGAAGAAGACAAAAGTAAAATTATCAGGAATTTTCCACATATAAAAAAATAAATGTTGCACAGAAAACTGTGCTGTAACTATTCCTGCAGGTTGCTGACATACATGGCAAAGCGTACTTTTTTTGAAAGGGACTTCTTGGGCATAAATAGAAGCAATAGCTATACTCTTAGAGAGCATTGCTTTTAATGACCTGTCTTGGAGAAGCCACAGATAAGATTATTCTGCCTTGCCCCAGAACATAAAATCCCATATATACTGACTCTAGAAACAAATCTGCATTTGCAGTCTCACTGTCTGCAGGCAGCAGACTAAGGGGCTGCTTTGGGGCCGGCTTTCAAAAAGCATTTCAGATGTACCCAGCAGCCTTCTGCACTAAGATAACAATAAGAGTATACAGTTTATAGCTCCTGGTACCAAAGTTCATAAATCAAAGTAGTAACCAAAATCTTTACTTTGACATTTCAGTGTTGTACACTGAAAATTTCTATTCTGTGTTAGAAAAGGTATCCATGCATACCCAGAGATTGTGTTTGGTTATTAGGGAACACTAAAGCACTGACAAATACAGCAAAGGACCAGGCAATAAAATGCACCTGAGGCAGACGTATCACTCATCTTCCCCAGTATAGCAAGATGTTATTTTTCTGCCACTTTTTCATCCATATACATTGTTAAGCTTACACAGAGATTGGGTGAAAAAGCCAGCAAATGCTACACATGTATTTTGGACATATGAGCCAAAATACTGGGCCAAAATGTACACACACAGCTGCAAGCACCTTTTCTTTGGGATTAATGTTGCTAATCGCTCTTCTCTGTATTGTTTCCCAAACACTCACCATATTCCAAGACAGCCCTTTCTCTCCTGTAACCTTTAGAGAAAATCTGAATGGCTTAACAGAAGGAAGGATGCCTTGCTATGTTGTGAGAATGAACACATTTTCCCTTTGTTCATACCACATCTTGCAGTATGATGCAACCACTCCTCGTAGGTAATGGTATGTCCCAACTTCTGTACCCAAAGTGCTGCAACATCCACAAAATGTCTACAGAGGCTCATTCTCAGTCTCTGTCAGTGGATTACTGAGTTGCATTTGAGCATATTCAGTAGAACTTAAGGGTCCAAATAAGAACCAGAGCTCTGCATTCAATTGTGAGGAGTTTGGAGTGCCCCTTCCCCATCTCTCCACCTGGATATCTGGATACTTTTCTGCTCACATCTGCTAATTTTATTTTGCCTTTTTTTGAGGAGGGAAATTAGAAGTGGAAACCTCTACCACTCTCATATAGTGATTTAACATAAATTAAAGTAACAACTCACCTTCTGTTGGCAAAGGGACTTCCTGAGGGAACTGAGTGGGAGAAGAGTGTGTCGTTCATGCTGGTTACAGGTCGGGGGGGCCTAAAAGAAGGTAAAATATCTAGTTGCATTCATCTGGTACAGAATAATCAAACAGCAACAGTATTTACAGATAATTAAATAAGTTTCTTGTTTAAATTAACAATAAGGCCGGCATCGTCTGTTTTAAGTAATAGTTCAAAATTAAAGATGCTGTGGTTTTAACCAAAAGTTGATAAAAACACATCTTATGTAACGATCTAGTAGGAAATAATAGTTTTATGTGTTCTGTTGTGAGTTTTAAGCAATTCTCTTGATTTTATTCCCGATTTGGCAAACTGACTCTTTCCAGAGCTTGTAGTTTGTGGTGCCGACAGTGCGTTCAACTAGCCAGGCTGAGCACCAGCAGCAGATTAGCTGTGGCAGCATGGATGTTTGCATGAGGCCATTGCCAATAAATTACACAGCTTTTCTCAGATTTATCCACAGCTTATTCCCACAGTGACCACAGCGTATCCATACCCCTCAGTGTCCCATAAAATACTTGTAGTACAAAACTGCCTTAAGTGCAAAGCTTTTCAACTGGTTTATTAAACCCCTAAATCAAAATTTCAAATCAGTTTCTAGTTTAAAAGGACCTATTAATAATGATGGTTTTATTATTACATTTTTTATTTCCCACTCTTACTAAAAATGAAATGAGAAAGAATATTTCCTCTGCTTTCTTTTATTGTCTCCTCTTAAAAACATTTTGTGCCTAATCTTTTTTTTTTGTGTCCATCAAAGCAAATTTTTCTCTTCTTAATAGACTTCTTACACAACACTAGGCAAAAGATAAGGATGCTTTGGAAAGAATAGAAAATATGATAGTAAATCACAGGGTTTTCAGGTATAAGCAGAACCTGAAGTCATATACAGACCAGGCTGTAAACTGCCTGGATTTCAAGTGTTAAATATTATTTTCTGTAAACTACTTCATCAGAGCTAGGAAGAGCTTGGGTGAGGCCATGATGGATGATTCCATAATAATGGCAAGGTCTCTGTAGGATGAGCCTTGTGATACAGAGATTTGAAAAGAAACTTGGAGAGAATACTTGGAAACTAACAGGTAAGCAACTGGTGATTTGTTGGCTGGGAACCGTAATTATTTAGGAGCAACTACTGTTCTGCTGCTTTCTCAGTTTTCACAGTGTAACAGCAAATACATTCAAACTCTTAACTGGGCAGGAGCCAGCCTTTCTGAAAGATGGGTCTAGCCCAAGGCTGTGCAGTCCTAGATCCCAAAGAGGACAGGAGAAGAGGCTGTCTTCCAATGCTCCCATAGAGATCTCCCATAGAGAGGAGACAGGAGGGGTTTGGCAGAGCTTGAGTTCCACTCTGCCTGGTACTCCATTCACTCTCCTTCTGATTGTATGGAAGTGGGTACGCTGCATCCACGAAATTCAGTAGATCATTACATCCATGCTTCAGGTTCATGTCTTTTCTAAGTTTTATCTCAAAGTCAGGGTGTAAGGGAAGGTTTCTTAATCCTAGAAAAGTTCTTTCCTTTCAATATGTCTTTGCATTCACAGACAATGATTGTGTTGCAGGCTCCTATAAAAAGTTAGGGATTGCTAATGAGATCATGGAATTTTCTCAAACTATTTTCCTCCAACAAGTGTACTAAAGAAGAAAAATACTCACCAAGTATCTCTTTTGCAGCCAAAATGAAATGGAAAAGAGAAAAATAATTAAATTGCCAGTTCGAAAAATATGTGATTTAAGTACAGCATTGGACAATCTCCCTTCCTATGACTCTGATTTTGTAAAAACCAAGACAGCCTCTATGCATAAAAGGTCACTGACGCTGCTTATATATGCAGTTACTCTTGTGTATAGATGCTTCTAAACTCCAAGGCTTTGCTAAACTTTTATGACTAACATTTGTTCGTCAATTCTTATATTAAGAAAATTTAAAATGAATCTGAGCTTTCCCAAGTCATGTTTCTGCAAGGTTGATGCCCACTGTCACATTCCTCAGGTTTAACTTAAATATCAAACGGATGTTCAAACACACCTACACAGACCTATAAAAGTTGGTGATGTGGTAAAACAAGAACAGTATCTCTTGTGGTAAAACAAAGGAACACTATTACCTACTGATTATAAATGCAAATCTCTCAGAGGTTATTTCTAAACTTTTGAAAGTGAGTGATTATGCTCTCTGATAAAAGTGAACTCGTGATACTCAGTCAACTTTCTCAAGGAGGCAAAAATCACTTAAAATAACACAACCTAAAAATGCTCAATAATAGTGCACGCTATAGCCTAACATGTGACCATAGTAAAAGAAAAAAATAAGAACAGGAATTTTACAAAGTGCTCCTTGCTTGTCTAAACTATCCTAGTGATGTCAAAAATAATGCTCCCACTGGCTTGGATGCAAACAATGTTAGGACACTGCAGAATGTATTTGAAAATCCCTCTGATCAAGCCACTTGTCTCTGCAGACTATGGTGCCTTTTTTGTTGCCAATTTATCTTAGCTATAGAAGAGCAAAATCTCCCCTTAGTAATTTCTCCATCAGATTAACTACACATTGAAAACTATTCTAAATGAGCCTTAGATATATTTCTTAATTGAAAATCTTGTGTGGCTCCAGTAAAACAGAAAAATCCTGCCGCCCTTCCGTCTGCTACCACTCCTAAGTGAAAGAACGATAAACAGCAAAGACAGTATAGTAATGCAGAGAGTATTTGTCCTCATTTAAGGAAGAAACTACTAAAAAAAGGATATGTTTTGTTGCCAGAATTCTTCCATTAAATGCACGTATAAAAACCTTTTTGCCTGGATTCTCGCCCAGAGCTGTTTCTCTCAACTTCCATTATGTTTAAAAATAAAAATCACATTGGCAAGAAGTTATTCTCAATGAGGTGCCGTGGCATATTTCTCCCCTCAGTTAATTTCTGTGAATTATGCTGTAGATCATGCTACCTTCACAACTTACAGGTTTTTCACTCACATCCCATTATAGCCAATATAGCTATATTGCCTTCAATCTACGGATAAAGAGAAATTCGATCATAAAACAAAATAGATGGTGGCTCATTCTCACATCCAATCGCTCTAAATTATGCCCATATAGCTAGGAAGAAGGGAAGGTGTTAATTTTGCAGCAAAGACTTGGAACAGATCCTAATCAATTACAGTACCTTCCTCTTCCCTTACCTAACTGCACTCAGCCCATTCACAGCAGTCCAGCTTTTACTTGCTGCCATCTTTCAACACGCCCTGAGGCCTCAGAGGCCCTCAGCCACCAGGGAATGGAGGCTTCTGTTTTGGTTCCATGCTTCCTGGCTTTCCAAATCTGCCTTGAGACATGAATGGCCCAATTCTGCCCTGTGACATTACCACTGCCTCAACCAGCACAGCCAGGCTTTCACACCAGGCAGGGCAGAGTGATAGTTCAGCAAATCCATCTCTGGCTGATGTGCTCCAAAGAGCACCTCCACGAGGAGCTGTGCAGGCAGTAGGTGACAGCTGAGCCTTACAGCAACTTGGCACTGCCTAGCTGCCAGGGCACCTTTAGTCTAAAGAACTTTTAGGCCTTGGAAGACTTCTAAAACTACACGAGGAAGGATATAAAAATGTAAAGATAACAGGCCCATCAATTAAAGATGGAACTTATGCACTCATACAGCTGGTCCTTGAGGTCAGTTGACTTTGCAGCTTCACTGAAGTCACTGAGAACTTTGACACTGAATTAAAAAAAAAAACAGTCACTCTACTTTTCTCTGGTGGCTTGTGTCACTGCCTTCAATACACTGAGCTTAGGTGCCTACAAACTAATGTTCTAAGCATGAACACATCCCAAAGTTCTGAAACTGTATGAAATTGCATCTTCTCTACTTCTGAAGGGAACAGGGACATATCACCATTGTGTCCCATACTTGATTATATGTACATATTTCACCAACCTTCTAGTGAAGACACACCAGAAGCACATTTCTGTACTAATTATCTCTATCAGCAGATTTGCACTTGTGATGCATTGAACTTGGTAATGACACAGCTGCCTCCTGCTCTATTCAGAGCTATACCATCTAGACAAGGTGTTAGCAAGCCCCACAACAAAGCTTACTTTCTCTAGAGCACACAGATACTTACACAATATGAGCCAGGTTTAGAGGTTTTTCAGGCTGGTCAGGGAACATTGGGTGCAAAGGTTCACGGCTGGAAGCACAGCTTAAAGACTTGCTAAGTGCATTAGTTAGCTTCTTAGCAGGTGATTTCTGGGAGGAACAAGGAAGGTAGAGGTAATGTGGACAAGTAAGGTGCAAATTGTTTCTGCTGTAGGACGCACAAAACAACAGGAAGCTCTACTGCTTACATCAATATGACTGACATTCTCCCGTCCCCTCCCGCCCCACTCTGGTAAGCCAAAGATCGTTCAGATTGGAAAAAAGATTGCTCTTACCTTCAGCTGCCTTCAGAGAAGGCTCTGGGGGGGGTATATCTATACAGACAGGTGCAATTGCCATGGGTCCCTGCAATGCCGTGCTCAGAAAAAACTGAAGGTAGGGCAGTACAAAGGGAGGTCTCTCAGGCTGGAGCTGGTCGTAACTCACCAGCTGGCAACGTGAGCTGAACCCATTTGTTTGTGCCTGTCTGTATCATTTACTGTACAAGACACCATCCACTTTCTAGCTGGGGGCCAGGTACAGAGTTGCTACATTCTTTCTCCTTTTCATAAGCGTTTCCCTCTTCAGCTCAGCACCTTATTGCTATAAAGCTCATCTTCACCTCCCTGTTACACTGGTAAATGAACCAGGGCATGGGAAATTTCACACAAATCTGGCCAAAATCGTACCAACAGCATGTGAGAACATACTGTCTTTGCCACCAAAAGACTGGAAGGCTCTGTGCAGAAAGCATGAGTTCCAGCCTCAAATCCCACTTGTCTTCAACAGTACTCATCTAAAAAATCAACACACTCTGCTTTAGTTTTGTTTGAGCACCCTTGCAGTTGAACCCTTTTCTAAACATAAGCTTGGAGACTGAGTATCTCTTTTAGGCTTTGTGAGAGATTCTTTGGGAATCCAATTCACTTCTCTGTGACTCAGCTTCTCAGCCAGTTAAACCCGGGATGATGATCCTTACAACATTCCCTCCCCCACAAAAAAAAAAAAAAAACAGCTCAGCAGGATGAAATTTAAAAGTGCTTTGAGAAACTAGCAAGAGAGGTATTGTATCTGTGTACATGCATACCACATGAAGTTATCACTGTAATCAATCATAATGAAATATTTCTACTACGCAATTCCAACCTAAATATATAAAGTTCAGGCTTTTCCTCTCATATTATAAACACAATTTTACTCGGATCAGTTGATCTCCACCATGTATATTAACACCTTTAACCTGCATGTGGAGCTTGATATAGATTTATTATAGATAACATAAACCTGTTTTGAACGAATGCTAATGATCACTATAGAAAGACTATTTCATACAAAGAAAATGTTTGTTTCTGACTATGAGACATTTGAAACCATAAGGTATAGTCATGTTTTGTCTTCTGTTGAGCAGAAATCTTATGTGTCAAAATGATTTCTTGCCTATAACTACAGTTCTCTTGCTACAGCCAAAAATGGTTTTACAGCACAGATTGCTGTAAGTGGAGCCAGAGCTAGGTAGCTGGCATTCCCTTATTCAGAGACCAAGCTCAAGTCATTGTGTCTATGCAAAAAGCAGCAATTAAGACCCACAAAAACATTCCCAGATCTGCTCTGAGGCAGAGCGGGGCCATGTGACTGGCATACAGAGCAAATCACATCAGATTTAACCCTTTCTGGCTCCACCAACAGTAAGACTGCTGCTTTATAGATGTTAAGTTTCAGAGCTTTGTTAAGAAGCATACAAAAAGCACTGTATGCATGTAAATTGTTGCCTCACTTATCATTTTCTTTTATAACAATTATGCTTTTGTTGTATTTGAGATCAGCCAGGACTTGTCTGCTCGTCTCTGGCTAAGCACCCTGAAGGATGGGGAGGCTCAGGGACCAAGGGTTGTCTGCAACCATGGGAGAGTGCAGCCACCACACCTGATGCCCTGAAAAGGGTAAGGTAGCTGTCAGTGCTTCTGTGGCAGCTTAGAAAAAGTATTTAATGATAAAAAGGCCAAAGTCTGCCTTTTTCCATAATAAACACTGCCATGTGTGGATCTAAGCCTACGACCACGCTCAAATCTACCATCCCAGGACCACCCCAAAATCTACATATATTCTGCAGCCATTTGGATGAAAATACGGATGAGCCAGCGTTAAGCCACTTCACCTACAGAGAGTCAGCAGTGCCCAACAGAGACAGCTGGGGACAGTCCCATGGGAGCAGGAGGACTTACTGTGCGGCTGGCGCTCTGCTCCGGGCCCCCGGCGCTGCTGGCCTGCAGCACAGCTGTCACACACGCACCCTGAATCCACGCTCCAGAAAGTCTGCTCCTATCTCTGTGCTCTCCCGCCAGTTCCCTGGGTGCAACTTCCCCGACAGGCTGCTGATCCCAACCGGTAGTCCCTGCCGGGAGCCCCCACTCCAAGGCAAAGCGCCCGCGGTCAGGCGCAAGCCTCCCCTTACCCATGACGTGTACTCTTTCATTTGGTGTTGGTTGCTGTGGGAACCGCTGGCATGGCCTCTCCAGAAGCAGTCCTGACAGAGCTGGTAATTGTGGCATTGCTGGCAGCGGTAGCGGAACCCCATCATGCTCTCGCTGTGGCAGTAGGAACACTCAACGGGATGGAAGACTGTGGGAGAGAGACGCCAAGCTTTATCCCAAGCAGAGAAACCCAAAAAAAGCTGAAGCGAAAAATCTCTGAATGGAAGAGTGAATCTTTTTTTTCTCCCTAGGAATCTGTGACATCAGGAGCCGTCTGTAGCTCTGACCCATTGAGCTCTATGCACAAAAACTCATGTGCCCATCCATGAATCTGGCCTGAGCCATGAGCCCTAAGCCCCTGACTTCTGCTGGACAGATTCCTGTGTCTCTGCTTGCATCAGCAAGAAATATGTTCAAACTGTATCTAAGAGAATATAGAGGAAATACACAAGTGAGATAATCCCCTGCAGCCTTCGGCTACTCTGCTGGGGGAAGCTGAATGTTTTGCTGTGCCATTAGGAGGTACAGCAACACGTCCCAGAGAAAATGTCAGGCTTGCTGCCAGTTACTCCAAGCACTCAGGCATAAAGTTGTCCTTTATTACCTCTGTCTCATCTGTACAGCTGATGTCACTTAGGCATACAGAATTACACATTTGGCTTTGGATGTCTTATTTTGGAAATGTGGCCACTGAAAGGACCAGCTTGGTCCTGGTCTCTGCTCCCCTCAGAAGCAAGCAGCAATGAGGATTCAAGCACTGAGCACACTAAGGCACCAGTCAGGACATTCTGAACCCCTCTCCTGGCACTTCCGCTGTGTTCTTCTCTCCTCATTGCACCATGTGCCATACTTATCATAAGACACTGTACTTCTCTTTCTAACCAAACACCTGCTCTTCTCTCGAGAGGTTCAGTCTGGGAGGATTTAGATCAGTCTAGGTGTCAGAGTTTCATTTCCTTGCCAGAATTTTGCAGTAGGAAGGGTTTGTGCTCAAGGCTGGGAAACTGTGCAAAGCCAATAAGGGACAGGGATAGATGAGGAGAGCAGGAGGAAGCTGAGGGATGACAAGAACTGGAGGAAAGTGGGGTTGACTGCTGGCTCTGTAGCCAAGGAGAACTTAAGACTGTCACCTCATCCACCTTCATGCCTTTAAGAAGAAGTACAAAGTCCTCTGTCTCCTGTTATCACCAAAATGGCTGGACATCTCGACTTCCTCCAGGCTCATTTACTTGTGAAAAATACACGATTAATATTTTTATTTCCCAACAGTGTGAGTATATATGATTTGTTCTGCTTTCTGAGCCTTGCTTCTTTACCCCTGCACTTCTCAAAGCTTGAGTTATGCTAGAGGCAAACCTTCTGAGAAGCAGGAACACAGGAATATTCAACAAGCCCCTTACATAGCAACCTCAGAGGCAAAACACTGGGCTGAAAAATTATTTACAAAAAATCTATTTATAAAGCATAATTAGTATTTTAACATTGATTTTGTTTTGGTATAAACTTCTTCCTTTCCCTTTTTCTAGGTTTAACAGTACTGGAATAATGTCTGTCAGCATGATTGCCTCCTGATGCCAGTGAGCAAGAAATGCTCCTTTACTGAGAGCAAGTACACCTAAACAAGACAGGCATTCCTTGTATTGCCTTTTTTCGGTCTATTTAATATTGGCAGTGTTGGTCATTCTGGACAGCAGCAGCATGTTGGTTTGGAGATGAGAAACTCTTCCAGAAGCACAAAAGGAACTGTAAAGAGTTTGTGGGGTGCAATTTAGTGGCTGCTCACTGAAAAGAGAAGGCAGACTTTCCAGTTCTGCCATTGCACTTTCAGCATGGCAGCACTGTCTGTGTCCAAGAGAAATCATACATGAAGGGTTTGGCTGGAGGACTTCACATTTGTGAGCGTGGACTATTGCCAAGGTGCTCAAGGAGTTTTAAGTCTGACAGACGTTTCTGTCCAGAGATAAACAACGTGTTCAACGCAATAACCAAAGTAGCTAATCTTCATGGTACTTTCCCGTCTTAATGTCTGTCATCTACTCATTTTGGGGAAGGACAATCCTTATGGAACAAGAGCCATCTGATAGTTAATCTTCATCTTCCATGCAAAAAAAAAAAAAAGTAAGGATGAATCTGCAACTTCCTTGCTACTTTTCGCAGTATATTGCCTGGCAGCATAGGTATAGGAGGAGATCCTTCCTAAGGACCTCTTGGTATTCTGCACTGCACTGCCCTTCTCTTGCCAAGAATATCACGTGAACGGAAACTGCCAAGATGTTTCTCCACTACTGCCATATGTCACAGCTAATAAAAGCTGTGGCCTTGAAGTTTGTGAATGGATCAAATCCTATCATCCTTTGCTTATCCAGAGCACAGGAGAAGTGGACAAGATCAGGATAATTTCCAGAGCACAGCAAAACATCACCACAAAATCACAGGACTTTAGGGGTTGAAAAGAACCTCTGGAGATCAACTAGTCCAACCCCTTTGCTAAAGCAAGTTCCCTAGAGTACAGTAGCCTGTTTCTGGCTGAAAGACCAACAGGATTCTTCAAGTAATTTACCAGTAAAAATAGCACATGGAATTAATGAATGCAGTACAGTAACTCCTATAAAATCAACCAGAGAGTGAGAAAATCCTCACACAGAAGCTTACTCTAGTAATGTGTTTTTTCTTTTTTTGGAAACAGCTCTTACTTACCATTTTCCACATTTGCCAGCCGATGGAGAAGTGGTAACCACACCAGACACTGTGGCGGAGGATCAGACATGAGAGTATCCAAGAAAGTGTTTAACGTGACTTTTTTCTGCTCAAATAAGAAAACAAACATGCACAAAGAATCAGTAATCAGATGTATCAACATGATTTTATCTTGTCCTTAGAGAAACACTTGGGAACAAGCTTCAGACACTCTTTATTTGTAACCTTGGTTTACTGAAAAAAACAACTGACACTAGGAAAGATGGACTGTTTTTAGGAGTCAGAATTTGTAATACTAATACTTTCATGAAGCTGGGTTGGAGATTCCTAGTTCCCACTTATTAGAAGAGTCTTCTAAAGTCATCCCCTGAAGATCCTTTGTGAATAAAGTTCACAGTTACATTCTCACATGTTTTGACTACCCTCTAAAAATACAAATGAATGTAGGGTATTGCTGTGCATAGTTAATAGTCAGCAAAGAATGGCTGATAGTTCAACAAAGAAAAAAAAAAAGACAAGGGAGTATAAGTTCAGAGAACAATGAAAGATATGGGCAGAGCATCACAGCAGATTGTGTCATAGCCTTTGGGCCATGGCAAGTGGCTGTGGGAGTGCTCTGACCATGAAAACATTAACTCTCTATACCTATAAACACTATATCTTTCAAAGAGACTTCAACTCCAAAATATCCTCGTTGATTTAACAATCTAATATCAGGCCTTAAGTTTCTTAGATGTCTGGAGTCACGCAAACCTTAGTTCAGTAGTTTTTTCAGACCTACAGGTGATATTTCAGCTTCAGATATCTATTCCATCAGTCCTTTCACTTTCCTATGTAGTACATTAGCTACAGGAAGAGTACTAAAGTACACAGCTACTGGTTGGTCAAAGAGAGGGAGTCCTTAAGAAACCAGAAACCGAGCCTTCCTTTAAAATAAGATTAAGATAAAAAAATACTGAGTCCTCTTGAGAATATGTGCAGGTGTAATTTATAGGCATACATATTTAAGTGGCATCCCCAAATCCAAAGGGATTGCTAAGTTTTCATATTTGATTGGGTAAGCACAGCCTTAACTTGCTGGAGAAGAGTGGTAACCCTCATCAGAAAGGAAAACAGCAGCTATGCAGTGACATATATTATCTTCATGCATAGTGGAGTGCTTTTAGGAGTTGAAATTTCCAGATGGAGTGCCTTAGCTGCATTTAAATACAATTGCTGTGAGATGTAAAGAAAATCAATATTTCTCCTATACACCAAGTGATCAATGGAAAACTGCACTCTGGAGCAATCTCAAGGTTGAAATACTGCAAGATATTGAGAAATATCTTAGGGTTTCTATCCCTAAGATAAGAGAAAATACCTTAGGCTATTTGTGAAAACAGTCTTGATTCTTTAAAGAACACAAGTAGCTGGAATATGAGATTTAACTCTTAATGAAATACAGCCTTTTCCCTGCCATGCTTGCAGTATGGAAGTCCAAACATACAGTCTAGTAAGGGTAATTAAAGCTCTGCCAGTCCCCCAAGCCAGCTTATGTCAATGCACTATCACTTTAGGTACCACCTGCTTGTTGTATGGATGACCTCCCCAGAGTGGATGAATGAATCTGGGAATAGAGGGGTCCTCCAGTGCCTCAGCTGTAGGGCCAAGCAGAACCTGTCTCCTCTCTGCTCTTGCTGGGAGGTAAGTTGACAGTGCATCCATAAGTACTCTAAGCAAGCAAATCGATGGGGAGACAAGAACAGCCCTTCCACAACAGATACAGCTTTTGCATGCAACTATAATTTCAAACAGTGGCAACTAAAACAACTTAGCTTCACCGATAGCTTTACAGCCTGGAGGAGCCATATGGAGGAGTGACCATTCCTCTGATGATCACTGGTTTTATGGATTAGAGAGAGCAGTGGCCCTTGAAAGGGCACTGGCAGAACAATTTCCATACATTTTAGAGGACATGCTTCCTTCTGCAGTTTTTATCAGCTGCTAGGAAAATAGAAAGAGAAAGTTGTTTTCTAAATATATATCACATGCAGATGGAGTCTGGATTTGTGGAATAACACTTAGCCAAGCGATAAGAAAATGAAGTTAGTGCCTATTTTTTTTAAGTTTGGGATAAAAAGAGAAATTAAAAATATGGCTTTTAGCATCATAGCACTTTTTAATATGAATACAATATAATATCACATTAATCCTACCCATGGGGGAAAGTGGTAGCTATAAAACTCCTTTTTGAGCCACAGATCCACATTCTGAAACATTAAATCATTTCCTCTGCCTGACATTTCCATAAATTCCATAAATTTGCTGATGAGGAAATGCTGTTTCTATTTTGATCAGTCATTCCCTCTAGCAGTGGTTCAAAGACAGAGGAATGCACATGGTTTAATCAAATGAATGAGTACAACGGGGAAGAAATAAACATTTCTGCAATAGGTAAATTCCTTTCAGAGGCAAAATGAAATGGATTTGGCATCACAAGCAGAAGATCATTCCCAGAATTCTTTATTTCCATGACATGTAGGAATCTGCTTATGGGGTTGAGCTGCTTCTGGTAGATCAAGATGAGAACAAATGGAAGTGGCTAACTGAGCACCCCAGCCCCCTGCATTATCACTCTGGGGCTGTGGGGAGAATGGCTAGAAGTAAACAGGCACAAAATGCATTGAAGTACTATGGAAAAAAAGATGACTCATGTAAATGTGTGCGAGGTCTCTCTTCTACAGCAGAATACGTGTACTGAGTCAATAACATGCCTGAATGCTCTGACCAAGGGAAGGCAAGGTCTACGCAAAGAAGTAGATGTGTGTTTCTACGGATAAACAAAATATCAATTATTTTTTACACATTTTTTAAATGTTCAGAGACAGCCATCATACCATCAATGTAACTTCCTAGCTGTGGATAAAAAGAAAACATTCATATTGTTTGGAATCTGCCATCTCAATTTTTTTAGACAAAAAGGAGATGATCGAGGACTGTATTTTTTTGCAGCATTGTATGTACTGCAATGAAAAACATCAAATTGTTTGGAAGGCACTTAAAAACTGTTTTCAAAGAAGAGTCTGATTTATTATTACAACTTTAACCAGAAGCAGTAATCTTGAAGCCAGTCTCTGCTGAATGCTAAGCCTGAATTTCTTAACTACTACATCATATTCCAGTAGCTGAAGCTTAAAGTTCCCATTGGTTGCTGCACTGGTTGGCTCATGAAAAAAAATTCCTGTTCGTTCCTAGAGACGACTGAATGAGAACTGCATAAAGTGAATCTAAGTGAATTATTGGACTAGATTTACAAGAACACTTGGCTGTCTAGAGATGCAGACCAGCAGCTTTGTAAATCCACTTTGTAGTGACATTACTCAGAGACCTGGCCTTAAATGGAGTCTGTCTAGTTTGGAACTAAACCTTCTAATGACCGTTTAGAGGATCTATCTTTCTCAAGGTAGCTTAATATGCCTGGTCCACTCTTATTTGGGTGCAGTGTCAATGAAACCCCCATTGCTCTCATGGCTACTTGAATAGAAAATGAGGCCTAAATGACATTATAAGGAAAAAGAAGAAACTAATTTTTGATCTTCATAGTATCATGTACAATGTTCAAAGTTTAAATGCTCTGTTGCCACGCAAGAACATTTTTCTATTATTTTAAATCAAAAATACCGAAAGTCAACTTTACTATGTAAATTCTTCAAGACAATATGAAGTGCTGTTTTAAATCTCCCACTGTGAAACAAGACTATTTTCACATATGCGAGCATTATCGCTTAAAATCATTTGGGAGATGATTCAATAAACGAATTTCAACAATATCTTTCAGTTGACTGGAGAGCCTACTGATTAGTGATGAAACTGAAGGAAAATAAAAAATGAGACTGTTTTGCATGAAAATGACACTATTCCTGCTCCATTCGTTCAACAGCATTCAGTTACACTTTAGTAATGAATGTAACGAAAAGGAAAATAACATTTTATTTCTAACATTTTCCCAGCTTCAGCATCTTCCCTTATACTAGATTTATAGCATTAGTCAGTGTGCTGCATAGCAAGTGCCACAGGACCTCTCTCCTTCCATTCTATTGGAGAAGTGGATACTCAGCCCTGATTATGGGAAATAAGAGTTTTATCTTAGCTGCTGCCAAAGTGGTGTATTCAGTGTGCCTACACAACCTGCTGAGGTGTGGCAAATCTTGTGCTCTCTTCAGGGTAATGTCACTATTTTCCTGATGGTATCTGTATGGAACTAAAGATTTTCTAGAACCTACTGAATTCCATTTTCAATAGATGCTGAAGACAAATATTTCTACTCCTTTGTAAACTTTTTGTGGATGCACACCGTCACTTGAAAAACATGTAGTTTGATTTTCTGATGAGAGTTGAGTGGTGAAGTTAAAGTTTCATATATGTTGCAGCAACAACAACTAACTGTAGTGGGAGACTGCATGTCTTGGGATATTCACATTAATTAGGAGTTTGCATTTAACTTCAATGATTAGATTCAGAATTTAGTCTCCGCAGGCTCTCCTGCTCTGAATTACTTTTTGGCAAAGCTGCTCTCTCCTTGGTGACTATGCAGGGAACCTATAGAGACTAGATTCCTGCAACGTGTAGCTAACCTGCATGCCAGAAATAAGCAAACTGAATCTCCATCCAGCCATGTGTTCCTCTACGTAAGAAAGGAGGAAAGCCTCAGCCTCCTCTGAGGTGTGACTGAAAGCCTGTGTCGAGGACACTCGTTCTTCATTTACCTGTTGTGAGAAACAAGATTTTGCTGATTGCTCAGTATAACCGAATGAAGGCCCTTCAAAAACAGCTGTGGGCAGCTTGAGAACTTCCCGCAGAAACAAGTCGTATTTGCCATAAACCATCACTCCACTGGAGTCTGAAATCATCGAGAATATATCTGAGGAGAAAAAAGACAAGAAAAGGACGCAGCAACTTCAGTTTGAGCTTCAAATTTGCTCTTAATTCAGTATTATCTGATCTGAAACAGAAGTCCTAAGCAACATGTTCTGCTTACAGAAACAGCCACTATTACCACATTTTAAATTATAATCCTACTCTGTAGAATATAAAGAGAATGATTTACATATAAAAAGAAGCTGATATTGATATGAAAATATTCCTGCTTTTTTTTCCATTGTGTGTGGTCATCTTCTAAGTGAAGTCTGATGCATGACATGAGGCAGCAATTTAATCAGATAAGAAGGATCTAATTTGACAAGATACGCAACATCAGCTTTTTTCCTACTGCCAGCTTACCCTGTCAAATTTAAATCTTCACAACAAGCTCATTAAGTTAATTAACACTGTTTTGGAGACACAAAACACTGAAGCTTTTTCAAATACGTTGCTTTCTATTCTTTTCTCTGTTTAACTTTTTTGTTCTCGTAGAAAAATATTGCATCGCGTTATTGCTCAGAGATGCAGGTTTCTGTTTTCTCAGCCACTGCTTTTCCTCTGGTTTCAAAGGATCCTAAGCCAATCATGGGATCATGGACTAAGGAATATCTATCATTTTCCAGGCTGTGATGTCAGCTGCTTCATTTCTAGGAAGCTGGAACGAAATCCCGGTGACAGAACTTTGAGACTGCTACTGGAAAAGTTAACATCATTCCCCAGTCTTCCACTGGATGCACTCTGCTCCTTATCCTTAAAACAGCCTAGAGAACACTGCTGAATTTACAGTGGCTCTGTATTTGAATCTCTACATAGAAACTGTATACTAAAAAACGGCACCAAATCTGGAAGACTAAATTTGCATCCGGAATTTCTACTGGCCCACTCCAACCAACAGCAATTTGTAAATTCCATTTTCTTTGGCTGCGGTAGAAGGCTCAGAGGAAACTGGAGGTTAATCTTAATCCCTTGGTAAAAATGTTTGGAAAATGTTCTGGACCTGAACTACAGACATCACAGCACTCAACATGAAGTCTTTCCTTGCCGCTGCATGTAAAATATATCTTAGCTGATTGGAAGCTGCAAATAAGTCCTGTGAAATGAGAATCCATTCTGCAGAATAGATAGAATTAATATGTGCCCTATAGGAAGAAATATAAATAGTGAGTAAATAAATTGTATTTCTAAATGCAAAATGAGATTTTTTTTTTTAAAGCCTAAGACATTGCTAAATGATTCATGATGAACATTTGAGGCACTTGACTATACTCTGCATTTAATCATCCCAAAGAAAAAAAATCAAATTTCACTAATCAGAGCCTGAATATATGCAATGTGGTCTCAAAACCATGAAATCTTCTGTGACATTCAGCCAAACTTCTAGCAGGATTTTCATGCAGGTGCACACAGTGCAAATCCCAAACCCAGCAATGAAACTATAAACTATCTTAATTCTCCTTCTCCTTGCCTGTACTATTGTATCTCCAAATAAAACAATGATTAACAGGTAAAAAATACCACCCAAAAGACTTACATCTTAATTTGTCCATTATCTTTCCTCCACAAAGAGTTGCCAAGGCCATTTTGACTGCAAAAACGGAAATTTTACCATGTCCTTCCCTGTTCAAAAATAGAAAGTAGACATATTTTGTAATGTGTTTATCATTCACACAACATATTGTAATACATAATTACTACATAAATACTATAAGGAAATTCACACACAAAGACTTTTGAAGTTATGCAGGAGCAAACATCAGTGCGTTGCTCTGTAAAGACCTCAGAAGTGATGCACAATGTATGCGACTCTCAGTATCAAGCTATTTATCCCATTATGCACTAAGGTGATCATCATTACTATGTGGCAGCAGTATTGAAGGACAAATTCACAGCTTCCCTCTTCTACTTGTTTCAGCACATTAAAGCATGCTACATGCTTTACAGCTATGTTCATTTTTTTAAATTCTGCTTTTTGTCAGAAAATCAACAAGAGATGCAGACAAAAAGAAATAAATTCACTACTTCAGTATTTAAGAAGTAAATCTTTAATATGTTCTATAGTACTGGCTTTGGTGCACATCTCCTTTTTCATTACATTGTGTTCCCTTTGCCTGGCTTCCTGAGATTAAAATCCCAGTACAGGACTTTCAGAATCTATTCCAGTTTTTGCATTTCCACTCTTCATTGGTTAGACTCTAATTTGTGCAAATAAATTGTGGCTACAGCTGAGAATTTGACCGTTTTGCACTCCTTTTTTGCATTATACCTTTCAGACCTCTGGGATATTTTTCTGCAGTGTTTTATCATGAGGTTTTTGCCTGCCTTTGAAGGAGTTGTTATGCTAAAGAAAAATAAATGCTAAGTAAAAGCAATAGGGTTATTAAGAAGCTACAGAAAAATTTGAAGAAAAAATGAAGCCCATGTGGAACTGCTTCAGGTTTAGACATTTTCCCCAGTAAATTTAGTTATGTTTACTAACAGGATTATACTCTTGAGTGGCAGACACATCAACTCGCCTTCAGCTCTCCATCCCAGAACCACTGGCGTTTCCCACACTCATATGGTACAGAACACAGGAACAGGAAGAATAAGATTTCATTTATCTCTTCAATCTCTTGGTTAGAATTGATAACTTCTGACACTGTGCTTTGTATCGGTCATTTGTATTCATAAAAAAATCAGTAGACCCAGTATACATTCAATTAGCCCTCCAAATATATATGTGCGTGTGTGTGCATACATATATGCACACGCATGCATAAGTAAATATGACTGATGAACAGAGAGGATAATGCAGCCTAAGACTTTCCAGTATCACTCGGATGCAGAAGTGCCCTAAGCTATTGCAAAGCACTACAGATGCCCTTGACTGGCAGCAGCAGGGCCTCGCACTGTTTGTGGCATAAAAGCCAATGCTGGAGCAGCGGCTCACAGCAGCATGAAGCCTTTCACTGAATGAAGCTTTAGGCTGGATAGAATCATAGAATTGCCCAGGATGGAAAAGACCTTAAAGATCTTCAAGTCCAACCGCAACCTAACCATACTACCCTAACTCAAACAAAAAATGCAGTAAGATATGAATTCTGCTAGTGGAAACGGGACAGGGCAGAAAATGTTTTGGTTTTATAAAGCACCCCTCTTCCAGAAGTTCCTCTTCAGTTCCCTGCAGAAAAGTGCTGGGAGCATTAATGATGGCCAAGGCAACTCCTGAAGCTGACACGCACTTAGCACCAGCATGGAAGAGAGTACTTAGAGAAGGCAATTGTGATCAGGTTAGTAAGGTTATCTCCTGCTGCTGGGGGGAAAAGGGCAAAAATAATACATGCTTTTAGACACAGAGCAGAGCAGAAGGTTTCTTCATTCAGTGTGTGCCTGGAGGAAAAGATGGCCTCTCTCCACAGCAGGGAAGTCCCCCACACTGCCTGATCAACTTTCCATCAACTCCTAATAGCAAAACTTCTGTACTTGTGGACTTCCTATCATCCACCTTACTAAGGGCAACAGAAGCAGTATTGTCAGAGGCTGTAATTACAACCTCCTAGGGCTTTTCCAACCTTGGTGATTCTGTGATTTTCACAAATGGTTTTCACGGACAAATTATTGCAACCAAGCATCATTCTTTCATTTAGGAAAGAAAAATTCGTAACAGCCAATTCTCTGCCATGCTCCTTTTTGCATGACTTCCTCCATGAAATCCAGCCTGACTGCATCACTTTCAATGATTAGCAAAGATGGACAAGAGGGCAGTTTTACACTTCACAGCTCCAAGTGGATGGCCAAGCAAGAATTTATATATCCAAACAGGCACTGAACATTTCTACATGTTGAACTCAATACGGCTCTAATATACGTCTGATTAAAACCAGGCATGACTATTTCTTCTTTACTCTGCGGAAGTCTAGCCCCTGCAATTAGATTTAGTTTGTTCATTGCCCAGAGCTCTCAGCTCTGTTCATGAGACAAACACGTCAAGGGACAGAAATATCTGCGATGTTCTTGTCACTTAAACTTTGCAGGGAGAACAGCTGTACTGCAATACTGAGCAGATGCTGAAGATGACCTAGAACAGATTATCTTATAGTCTACTTAATAAGAATCTTTTTAGGAGTTGCTTTATTGAATGAGGCTGACATTCCACTTAGTTGGCTGTCTGGGTTTTGACATGTCTTGGGATGAATTTTTCAGAGAGGTCTGAACTTGTCATGTTGTATAGCATCTGTGTGCCAGTGAATGAGGTATGCTATTATTTCATAAAGTCAACTAATCACTTGAGCCCTTGAAGCGAAACTATAGCCCAATTTCCATGTGACATTAAATAGCAAACCAGGAACTATTTTGTCCTTTTTTTTTTTTTTTTTTTTTTTTAAGTCTGCCCATTCACCATTTTTTGCCTATCAGGGACCTCTCTCACATGACAAGCTAGGGGCAAATTAAGTGGAATGCTCCTTGCACAAGAGCGGAGAATCCTGCCAGATTTTAAGTGGGCTATAATTAAAAGGAGCGATGTATAATGCTTGGATGATCTTCAACTTGTTGCTAGCAGGTTGCCAGCATGGTACATGTGGGGCAGTATATATTGACCAGAGTTGAATAAATGAGAGGTATATTGGATTTTAAATCACATATTGATTCGTCCCTCGTGGTCCTTTCTTATACACTAAGTGATGGACTCCACTTCTCCACTCCTTTCCTTTGCATTTCAAATAGAACGTGAGCAACTGAGCGATCTCTTCTGAAACTGCCCAAGGAACAGCAGGAGCAGCCTTTGTTCTGCATAGCCGCAGACACCAAAAGAGTCTGTGATCACTTCTCATTGATACTGAAAGAGCTATATTGTCTTAGCCTTAGAAAGCAGTTCTGGGTGGGTTTTTTTATGGTTTGGGTTTGTTATTGCTGCCTGTGTACATAGAATCAAATGCGATCTTATTCATTAATAAACACATCCCTCACAATCTGGAAGTTCAGATGGCATTTTGGAAAGACCAGCCATTTCTTGAAAACATGGCTTCAAAACAGGAGTGAACTCGGGTCAAAGACAACAGGACTATTTTAGGAGTGACTATTTTGATTTCAGCATGACTCATGCACCTAATAAAACCTTTTTTTTTCCATCAGAGAAGACTCCAGGCAATTTAGTTTAACTGACCAGTTTCTCCATAAGAGAGGAAGGAATTGGAGAAAAAGACTTCATCCAGCCTCACAGCTCCATGCCTTTCTCCCTTTATGCAACGTATGGACACATATCAGTGCTGTTAAGAACCCAGACAGCTCTACATCACTTCTCTGCTGAGCAGGAGCTACTCCCATCAGAATCAGAGAAATCTGCACCACAAGCGGTTGCTAAACAAACACAAAACAAAACATCAATCATCTGAGTCACGCTAAAGGATTTTGACACCAGTTTTGAGAATCAGACGTTTGACTTTCATGTCTATATTTGCAATAGGTGGGCAAACACCCATCATATTAAAGAGACATCTACATGACACAGATCTCTGTGAAGCCTGAACTTAGGTCTCACGGAGTGCACCTGAACCTTGTGGTTAGATGAACCACACACAATGTTTGGTGCATTTAACACAGGGTGATGTGCAGCCAGTCCCCACCTCAGGTTCTAAGGCAGAGTGCATTTTCCTCGGGGTGCTCTGTCTGTCTCTGCCATAGGAAACGCACCCTGTGTACCCTGCCTGAAGGCAGCAGCATGAGGACGATGAGGTGCTTACAGCCTCCTCAGGTCCTTTGGGAGCCCAAACCGGGTCATCACACAGCACGTGGAAGCTTTCCACAGGAAAGTTGTGCTCAGGGGAAGCCAAACCCTGCTCTCACATTCTGTTTCTGTACAGAGGAGTTAAAACCCTATCCTCCATTTTGCTACGACTGGCCTTGACATCCAGCTGACAACTCCCCCCTCCACCATGGTGAGCTACAAAACAAGCACGTTATCACAGCTCCTGCTCTCATGGTCCTGGGGCTGCTGCTTGTCAGCTGGGGAGCAGTTTGCGTGCGGCATGCACCGATGCGTGCGTCCGGCCATTTTCCTTGTCCTTTTGTGCTCTTGTCACAGCCTCAACGGTATACATTAAAATGCTTGTTCCCTGCCTTACTGCCATTGAGAGGGAAAAATTATTCCTGAAGGCTACAGTTCCACAACTGATTGACTTCTTGTTTTTCCCTTGGAGGGACCGGAGGGGAGGCTGGGTGCAGCCTTGTCATGTGGAACAAGTACTTTTTCTCCCCGTTGCCATGGTGACTGAGCCGCCTGGCTGGGCTGCTTCCAAAGGGTGCACAAAACCCAGCCCCAATACCCAGCACCGGGACCATGGAGTGAGAGGATAGAAAGAGGGAGGGGAGAAGGGCAGCACCCTGATGTCAGGGCATCATGGCCAATGTTTGCAGCTGGTGAACTGCCATGAAGAGGCAATAGGCAATACGCAGACTTAACAGCTGTTCTCCAGTAACGTGGGACTGAGGGTTTTGAACACGGCAATGCAGGCTGATGTCTACACATTCAGTAACTGTAATATGTACACAAGATACACTCGCTACAGCAAGCAGCTCACTCTACCTTGAACCTGTCCTTTTTGCAATATGGGTCCCATGCAGTAATAAATAACACGAATTTCAGTTTCACCTCCTGGTCTTTATTCTATTTCTGTCATGGTCTCAAAATCATACGGCACTGGGAAGAGCCAGAAAAAAAAAGCTTACAGCTGCAAGAACTCACAGTAAATTGAGCTCTTTCCAAATAATGAGCTATTAACCCCTGTCACTGCCGCAGAGTCATTGCAGCAGTGTCAGAGACTGGTGTGTCAATAAATAACAACATAAATTAGAAGTGGATGTGAATTCGTTTCTGTAGATAATTCCTCTTTGATATGAACAAATCGGAGAAACTGGATGGAAACACACTTGTGCTGAATTTGGCTCAACAGAAAGGAGAGGCCCTTAATTTTAGGTTCTCTCCCTAGCGAGCACTATTCACACGCTCATTATTTGGGTCAGAATATAGCTTGTGGGATTGTTTTCCAGAGATATTTTCAGATCAAGCAAAACCCTTTCACCAGTCAGGGAAGGAGGGAAGCCCATGGGGGTATGAAAGCAGACTTACGGATCAAAGGCTGCTAGCAAGAAGTTGAGCAGTAAGCTGATGGACTGTTCTACATTGATCTGGTGGGTCGTCGGCATCCGTTTGTTGAGCTGGTAGAAAATAGTCGAAATCACAGCTTCCAGGCGAGCCACGTTGAGTTCGATGCTGGGATCCAGGTTGTTGAGGGCATTTTCCCGCAAGGCTTCTATCACGTTCCAAATGTCCACCAGGTGCACTAGGGGACAACACACAGTCAGAGGGACACGTTCCTAAATGATCACGCAGGAGGTGCTTCAGGAAACATTAAATGAATGCATACATCACCGAAAATTCAACTTTGTGGAGGGAAGAGCAAATAAAAACCAAATCCATAATAAACAAACCATATACTGTTACCGCAATCTGCAACGAGTACAACTTCAGCTCAGGAAATCACTCCTCATTGTATGAAGTGTTCGAGCAAAAATCTGTATTTCACTGAAACCACTGGAAGGAAAACACATGCTAATAGTTTTTCTGAATTTGTGTCTCTATGGATACCCATTTAGAAATTACTCTTAGATATTAATTTGCATAGCATATGGGCTTTTCAAGAGAACCTACGAATACTAAGTGCTTAACACACACTGACATTTTGAAAATGCTTTTCAGCAATTTGAACTGAAAGCAAAATATTTTACAGAAACAGAGTTGTAATTGAGTCAGGGCAGACAAAACTACATATAAATAGAGAACATGTAATGAGTGATCCCGAAGTCACATTTTGGTCTTCTAAATATATTTTCCAAATGATTTGTTAAATCTCTCTCTTGATCTCCTGATCTAGGCTGAATTTCACAGGGGCTGGTTATGCCTGCAAGGACAGCTGAAAGGACAATCTCTGCTCAGCCCTCATATTGTATCGAAACAGAGATCTGGTTTGCATAGCAGTGTTACAGTAACACAGTGTGTGATAGGCTTGCTGCAAATTGGCAATTCTTGAAGCGGGGGACCAAAAATCAAAAAGAAATGCACAGTCATTCAGAAGTTAGATTTAGTTTAAACACAACTAAAAGAATTCTTTTTTTTTTTTTTAATCTTAAGTATTACCTTCTTTCCTAAAAATTTCAATAAGAGATAAATCATGAGATTCAGGGTGCAAATTCTTTCTTTTTACCAGAGGAACTACCGTACAGTTTTTATTACTTAGCATAGTGATATGTCTTCATATCAAGAGCAACCTGTATCTGGATGGAGATGCATTTTATCGTGGATAGAAATGAATTCTAATCCTCATCATTATATTTTCAGTTGCTTGCTTTGCAGGCACGGTCTCAGACTGCAACGTGGCATGACGGTCTGATGGCAGAGAAATGTAAGCCAATACTAGTTAGATAAATGAAACTACACTGACTGCCTGTTCACTTAGTCTAGAATTTTTCCAATGACTGGGTTTCTTTACTTCTACCTCAGGAGAAAAAAAATATCATTTCTATTGCCCTGCTACTGCATATGTAAGCTGCAAGCCCAAGGAGGAACATAGAGCATACAGGCAAGTGGCAATAGCAGCAGCAACTACTGAGGCATTATACAAGGTATTTTTCCCCTTCTTCTTGTTGCTCCCTAGCAAATAATTGGGAAAAATTGCAAGATGTAGTTCCATTGTTACTACACTAACTGCTTACTTGGCCTTTATACTAAAAGGAAGCTTCTACAGCCGACCTTGTCTGCTTGACCTTGTCAGGAAATCACCTTCAGAGAGCCATCCTGAATGAAGGCAGGGGTGCGAACACACAGCCTCTCTGAACTCATCCTTTCTGTCTTTCAGGAAGTGCACATTCTCCAAAACAAATCCATTGTAAGACTCAGATCCTGTTAATGCAGCCATTCCCATTCAAGCAGTTTTCACTGTCAAGTTGCCACTGAGGTAATCTCAGTAAAGAGGAGATGAACAATCCTAGAGAAGACAGGCTGTACATAACAACTGCTCCTTGCTAGGAGGCTTCTCCACATAGCTCAGAAAACAGATTAGGCAGAGGACAGAAGTCGTCACCAAAATGCAAGCTACTGTCTCGTCCAGGAGAGAAGTTAATGAATTTCCCAATCTGGCTCACCAGCATAAGGTAGCAAAGAAAGAAATACAGAGCAATATGCTGGAAGATGCAGCAAGAGGCTGGCCCTCTTGCACTTATTCTGTGGCCTTACTATGAGGGAAATGGTAGGCAGAAAGCATAAGGTTGACTGTGAGGTTTCCACCAGGGTCCAACTGCTGCACGCCATGAGATTGGCCTCCAGCAACAGACAAAAGAGATGAAGGAGAAGGTGCTTCCACCAGTAGTTTGGGGGTGCTGGGGTTTGTGTGCCAACTGTCAAACCTGGGCTGCAGCTACACTGAGAGGTGGCAGTGTGAGCAATGACAAGGCATAATGAATAGGAGAAAGGGAGAAATACCCACACAGATGGCTAACCTTAACTTGAGGCTACACTAGCAAGATAGCAAACCCAGAAAAAGCACGAACAGGGTTACCAGCTGAACAGCACTGCTGACCAAGGCAGAAATTCCCAGGGCAATCCAAACATAAATACAGAATAAGGATGTAAAATCAGCAACATTGCGGCCAGTAAGAAGGGACAAACAGGGAAAGGCTGATCATCTGAGAGTGGATGAGCATAAGTGGAAAAAAAGCCCGCAGCATGACAGTGGAAGAAGGGAATATAAAGGACAACAAATCATGTCATTGGAGCTGCTTGGGGTACTCCTCAAGCAGCTCTGCACCTGATCAGTGCAGAGAAATGAAGAACGCAACAAGCCTTGTCCTGCCCACATGCATATTTCACAGAATCATAGAATTGTAGGGGTTGGAAGGGACCTCTAGAGATCATCGAGACCAACCCCCCTGCCAAAGCAGATTCCCTACACCACATCGCACAGGTAGGCGTCCAGGCGAGACTTGAATATCTCCAGAGAAGGAGACTCCACAACCTCCCTGGGCAGCCTGTTCCAGGGCTCCGTCACCCTCACCGTAAAGAAGTTCTTACGGTGCCAAACTTCCTATGCTCAGCTTATGTCCGTTTCCCCTCGTCCTGTCTCCACGTACCACTGAAAAGAGACTGGCCTCACCACTATGGCCGCCACACCTCAGATATTTATAAACCTGGATCAGGTCCCCTCTCAGTCGTCTTTTCTCAAGGCTAAACAGACCCAGTTCAACTTAGCCTTTCTTCATAGGGGAGATGCTCCAGGCCCTTCACCATCTTTGTGGCTCTCCGCTGGACTCTTTCCAAGAGATCCCTGTCTTTTTTGTACTGGGGAGCCCAGAACTGGACACAGTACTCCAGATGAGGCCTTACCAGGGCAGAGTAGAGGGGGAGGATCACCTCCCTTGACCTGCTGGACACGCTCTTTTTAATGCACCTCAGAATGCCATTGGCCTTTTTGGCCACAAGGGCACACTGCTGGCTCACGGCCAACCTGTTGTCCACCAGGACGCCCAGGTCCCTCTCTGCAGAGCTCCTCTCCAGCAGCTCATCCCCCAGCCTGTATTGGTGCATGCAATTATTCCTCCCTAGCTGTAAGACCCTACACTTGCTTTTGTGGAACCTCATCCGGTTTCTTACTGCCCAGCTCTCCAGCCTGTCCAGGTCTCGCTGAATGGCAGCACAGCCTTCAGGCGTGTCAGCCAATCCTCCCAACTTCGTATCATCAGCAAACTTGCTGAGGGTGGCCACTATCCCCTCATCAAGGTCATCGATGAAGATGTTGAACAAGACCAGACACAGCACAGACCCCTGGGGGACAGCACTGGTTACAGGTCTCCAGCCAGACTCTGCACCACCAACGACGACCCTCTGCGCTCTGCCAGTCAGCCAGTTCTCAATCCATCTCACTGTCCACTCGTCTATCCCACACTTCCTCAGCTTTGTTATAAGGATGTCATGGGAGACAGTATCAAACGCCTTTCTAAAATCAAGGTAGATTACATCTACTGCTCTTCCCCCATCCACCCAGCATGTGACAGCATCAGAGAAGGCCACCAGGTTGGTCGAGCACGACCTCCCCTTGGTGAACCCATGCTGACTACTCCTGATAACCTCCTTTTCTCCCAGTTGTCTGGAAATGGTATCCAGCACAAGCTGTTCCATCACCTTTCCAGGGACAGAGGTGAGGCTGACAGGCCTATAATTACCCGGGTCTTCCTTCTTGCCCTTTTTGAAGACCGGAGTGACATTGGCTATCCTCCAGTCTTCAGGGACCTCCCCTGTTGTGCAAGACCTCTCAAAAATGATGGAGAGAGGTTCGGCAATGACCTCCGCCAGCTCCCTCAGCACACGTGGATGCACCCCATCAGGTCCCATGGACTTGTGGACCTTAGTACTGCCTAGGCGCTCACGCACGTCCTCTTTCCTGACTAAAGGGAAGTCTCCCATTCCCCAGACCCTCTCCCTAACCTCCAGGGTGTGGGATTCCTGCGGGAGAGCCTTTTCACTGAAGACGGAAGTAAAGAAGGCATTCAGTATCTCTGCCTTCTCAGCATCCCCCGTTACCAGAACCCCCCCTCACTTAGTAAGGGGCCCACATTCTCTCTAGTTTTCCTTTTGCTGTTAACATACTTGAAGAAGCCTTTTTCATTATCCTTTATCACTTTAGCTAGATTCAATTCCAGATGGGCTTTAGCCTTCCTCGTTGCATCCCTGCAGGCCCTGAGTACATTCCTATATTCTTCCCAAGTGGTCAGACCCTTTTTCCACATTTCATGGACCTTCTTCTTTCCTTTGAGCTTGCGCATGAGCTCCTTGCTCATCCACACAGGTCTCCTGCCACCTTTTCCCGATTTCTTGCTCACAGGGACGCACCGATCCTGAGCTTGGAAGAAGAGCTGTTTAAATGCTGACCAGCTCTCTATTTGGTTCACTTCTGTCCCTGCAGCATTTCTTTTCACATTGATACTACATTTCTCATAACACAGTCACATCCACAGTTAATTTTGATGATGGTTTTCAGAAGGGAAATATCCAGAGGCTAGCAGAATTGAGACTAATATCAGCACGCTAACACATTCAAGTGAAAAATATTGTTTTTAGCATTACCTCTAACTTGAAAGCCTCACAGGCTGTCCTGATGTTCATTCGTATGCCACAAAGGTAGGGCACACATCTAAGAAAATGATTTAGTGGAAACTGCATAGCAGCAACCGTCCCCCACCTACCATAAAGTATTAGTCTCACAGAACTGCTGTGCATTTGATACTATAAATAATTTTACTTGGCTTTTTTTTTTTTTTCCCCAGAAATGTCTTGGTTCCACTTGAAGCCAAATAATCAACAATCCTATTGCACCATTTTATCTTTCATTTTACTCATGAATTTTAAATTTATTTTACAGAGGCTCCTTCCTGCAGAAGGAAATGAAAGATGGATAAGATCCAGACTTTTTAACATCTGCTAATTTTGAAAACATCTCTTTAAATCTCTAGCTCAAAATTACAAATAGAGTTTGCTAAATTGTTGTTATGAGGACTTCCCCAGCTTTTACTCAAGTTAGTTGTTATGGGCAAGAGTTTGGAACTCATCCACCTAAGCTTAATCCCTCCAAAATTGGTAAATTGAAAAGCATCTAAAATCAGCTACTGGAGACAGATGAGGTGAACGATGCTTTGAAGGTGCTTTTCTATTTCTTCATTGACTACAAAGCATACGACAACAAGCATACCTGAGATGTGACCTTAGGGCTGGCAAGGTTAGCTGAGATGAATCCCACACCTTGTTCTTTAAATAGTAAGGAAAGGTGTCTTTTTTGTTCTGTTTTTGTTCTGTTATGTGGCCTAGAATAATTAGGTTTTATAGAAAATACAAATAATAAATAATTTAATCTGTATAAAAAGCTATCAGATCTTACCATAGCCACCACCATGACCCTTGACCAAGCACTGACTGCATCCGGGTGGTACTGATCACTCAGAATCCTATTTTTTAAAAATGTACTTATGCAGTAAGCAAGCTTAAGTATTATACCACGTTGCCTAGCTAGGGTGGGAAAAAGCAGAGGCAAACATTGGCCTTTATAAGCTCCACTCTGTCCATCTGTACTATTAGAAACTTACGTCAGTTTCAAACTGCAGTTAATAAAGTATCTGTAGTGTCACACCCTTTTCAATGCAAAACCAGAATGTTAACCTTGCAAACTTCCCATAAGCTTGCTTCCCTCCCATTTTATTTTTCAGCACCTCTCCATCACTCCACTATGCCCATGCATTTATTTGCCCATCCCTCAGATTATCTTAATCTCATTGAAGAAGGTATTTCTCCTTACTTCGGAAAACATGTAGTGCAATAAAACCCGAATCTGATTTCTAAGTACTGTGGTGATAGGAAGTTTTCAGTGTAACCAGCTTACAAGTACTACACAACATTTTCTCTCCAAAAATCTGCCCTAATTCCTTCAAGAAAGTCAAACTGTAGGTTTATCTCAGCTTTCTGCAATGGCTACTGTGGCAGCTCTTGCTGCCTTGCCCACTTTTATACCACAAAAAGGGATTACCCTTCAACATGAGAAAAATGCCCTTTCTCAAAACGATATCCAAAGCTACAGATATCTGCTATTTGTTTCTACAGAGTCACCAGACTACCACTACACATCAGGAGCAAAAGCTGCTCATGTCTAGCATCTGTGCGGAGTTAAGGTGATTCAAAGATATACAGCCCAGCCAAACGTCAATTGCAAACTGCTGTGGTGGGTTCATCTGATGGGCAGCTGAACTCCCACTGCCTTCCTTCAAAGGAATAGGATAAAATAAGAAGAAAAAGGGCTGATAAGGACAGGGAGATTGCTCAACTATTATAGTTATGGGCAAAATAGAGTCAGCATAGGGAGATTAATGTAATTTATTGCCTATTGCTAACAGACAACAGCAGTGAGAACTAAAAGCAAACTAAAAGCACCTTCCCCTCATTCACTCTCTTCTCCCTTCTCCTAAGCAGGGCAGGGAATGGGAGCTGAGCTCAGTCTGCTGCTCCATCATGGTCTCTCCCCTCCCCTGCCCCAGTGTGGGGTCCGTCTCAAATTGATCCTGTCTAGGCTTCCCACAGGCTGCAGCTCTCCAAGCACAGCTCCAACACAGGTTCATACCACAGCGCCTTTAGGAGTTGCTCCAATATGGCTTCCCACGGGCAGCAGCTCCCCCAGCCCTTCTGCCCCATCATGGGCTCCTCTCCATGCCCGAACCTGGGGCTGCTCTCGTGGTGGCTCTCTGCAGGCTGTGCCTCCTCGAGGCCTCATCCACCACACAGCGATCTCCTCCAAGGCTGCACATGGAGATCAACTCCACGGGGTACCCATGGCCTGCAGGGGACTTCTGCACTGACCTTGGTGCCTGTAGGGCTTTTCTCTCACACTTTATCACTCCTCTCCCAGCTGCTGCTGCAGTGTTTTTCCCTCTCTGAAATCTGCTCTCTCAGAGACACAAGCTCAGATCTGGCCACTGGCAGGTTCCTTTTGGAGAAGGCTAGAACTAGCTCTGACCTAACATGGGACTTCTCACAGCTACCCACCCCTGCCATGTAAGGGGTAGATGAACAGCACTACAGACAGCTGCCATTCTCTTATTCTACACAACAATCATTAGTAACAAATGCATTCTTGGAGGAGGCACAACCTGAATCACAGAGAATTAAGATTAATGTATGGAAATACACTCCAAATAACAAACGTTATTTTCTTCAGTGAACTACTTCATCTGGTAAAACAGCATTTGGAGAGAGAGACTCTTGCCAGTACATCGTAAATGAATTGGTCTCTCTGCAGCATTTAAGTGTGGATGGAAGACCACAGTCTCAGTCTGAAAAGTGTTTTGCATTTTCCTCTATCCAAAAAGCTTTTAGACATTCCTGAGGACTTACATCCTGCCATTCTCCCTTTATTTGTGTTCAGAACATCCTTTCCTATTGCTTTTTACTAATTTGTTACAATGAAAAATAGGAATTAGAAGCCACAGGACAGAATTCCACCATTCTACAACTCTGTCAGGAGACTGATTTTTGAAGGAGGTGTACTTGATAAATCTGGAGAGAAGTTTGGACAAAATTATGTTGCTTACTATAAATGCATATGACAATTTTACCAATTTTGATCTTCCTTTTCTCTCCCAAGAGTTCTTTAGCTTCTACATTAGGAAGAAATCAATGCATTTTTATTTTAATGGCTATCCTTAAAAAGCAGCTTTCTGTTCGGTAGATTACAGTATAGACAAAGTATATTTGAGTATACTGAGTACTTATCTCAGTATATCTGAGATAAGAGATGGACTATCCTTTTTTACTCAGCATAAAGCAAAGAAATTAAAATTTATTTATAAGGTGAAAAATGAAATCTTCCTCCCATCATGCAGTTTATTTATAGTTACCATGAGATACAGAACTGTGAGATAATCTTGGATATATCACTAATCTCAAAGGAGGCAGATTACTTCAAACATCAGCTGCCAAGAAATGCCGTTGCCTGAAGCAAGCATAAAAAAGAAAAGTGTAGTGGAAGTTATCTTCTAAGTGGAAAAAGCAACAATAAAAAAAAACCAAAAACAAAAACAACAGAATAAGGGTTTGTCTGCTTAAGCCTTCTCAAGATTAAACCAATTTACTTACGCAAAAAAAAAAGAATCTTTTCTACAGTATTTTTTGTACTCCATCTGAACCATGAACTCTACAATGTTATCTTTCCATTTATTATTAAATGAACATGGAAGAGAAGACTGTGTTTAATCAAACAAGGGAAGCAACTAAATTATGGCTTTAATAATCAATTCAAATTTACTTAACTTACAATAGGCCTAACTGTGTCTAAAGTAAACATGCCCAACTGACAATTACCACAGAATTCTACCTTGACAGTGTTTGTTGGTGAATCTAAGAAAAACTTTTAAAGAAGTATTAACTTAAATCATTTCAAAAGCCTAAGGACACATTTCATTACAATTTTAGTTCAGCACAGTTCTTACAGATGCACCTGAGTTTAAACATACCAGCACTGTAATTTGAAATCAATGGCACTTGAATGTACTGCAGGTATTCAATGTGGATTTCATTAGAAGTGAACGATCTACGCTTCTTTGTCTAGCAATCTCCCAAATATTATAAAATGTTAGATGATTCTTCTCTTTCAGATTAGAATCCATGAATCCATCACCAATGAGGGTGTGCAGCCATTTGTCATCATCACTGTTGTGAAGCCCTGGGAAGTCACTCACTCTTTCTGCTTGACTTCTCTTTTCTGCTGCCAGGAGGGTAATGGAGCACTGAACAAGGTGTTTTCCCACTACAGAACACCTGTTTGTGGCCACGCTGCCCCTCATACCAAGCAGCTGCAGCATGTTCAGTAAAAGCCTTAATGTTTGTCCTACCACTATGCAGACCAAAGTGCCAACTATGATGGCTTCACATTTTCTGGTGCCAAATTACATGAAAAAGAAAATGTAACAGGGTGTTAGGTCTGTTTGGCTAAAAATGAGGTATTCCACTCTTTGGCTGGATATGTCTGGCGACAGATGTCACCCTCCATAGCCTGGCACACCCAGGCTAAGCTCACTGCCCAAATATCTGAACCTGCTCCTGGAAATGTCTTCTATGTTCTCCTCTACCTCCCTCATCTGCTTCTGCTGCCAGACACAGTTTATCCAGCACAGTGACTTCCAGCACAGCTGGGCACCCGCTGGGCAGCTAATCCAACAGGCACGGCATGCCCTAAGCTAGTTTTGAATGCTTTGCAAGCTACTAACAGCTCTTGGGCTGGTCATCATTGCTTACCAAAAACTCAAGAGTGGTGGACATCCAGGTTGTTGCCACAGGAGTTCTTTTATTACACATATATATATTATAATTTGTGTGTGTGTATATATATATATATATGTATGTGTGTGTATATGTACGCACACAAATTATAATTGCATCTTCCTGCTACTTCATGTGATTTCTAGTTTGTAGATGCAGCGATTCTGAGTAAATACTTCAAGCTTAAAGAAGCATGTAACAAAACATTCAGAATACTTACAGACATGCTATTCTGATCCCCAAATGCTTTAATTTTTTTGAAATATGTGTATCCCCGTGTAATAGTAAGAAAGGTTGTAAGAGGATGATACACTGAGGTACTGATAATCTAGAGCAACCAGAGACAACATTTCTGTATTTCTTTGTAGAAATCGAGTTCTCAAAAACTGCCCAACTCAAGCTGAATTTGGCAAGGAATGTGAAGGGTAACAAGAAAGGCTTTCATAAGCACATCAGCAGAACAAGCTTAGGAAAACGTAGGCTGAACGGGGTGTGGCACCTAGTGACAAAAAACATGGGGAAGGCTATGCTTCTTGAAGCCTTCCTATCTAGTCTTTACTGACAAGCTTCATCTTCAGGAAGATGCAGGTCCCTGTGACAAGTGGGACAGTCAAGAAGAGGATGACAATCTTGGTTGAGGTGTTCTGGAACTGGTTAGAGGACATTTAGACAGACTGGACACTCACAAGTCCATGGTACTTTATACGGGATGCACCCACAAGTGCTGAGGGAGCCAAGTGATGTTGTCACAGCAAGGCCACTCAATTACCTTTGAAAGGTTGTGGCAACAAGGCAAGGTTCTTGAGAACTGCGAGAAAGTTGGTGTTACTCTCTTTAAAAACAAGCAAAAGGATCCAGCGATCTAAAACTTCATCTCAGTCCACAGAAGGGGGATGGAGCAAATCTTCCTGAAGTCATTTCTAAGCTTGTTAAGGACAAGAAAACGACTGGGAGCAGTCAGTATGGAGTTATGAAGGAGAAATCATGCCTGACCAATCTGTTTGCTTTCCACAATGAAATGACTGCCTCCCTGGACAAGACAGAGCAGTGGATATTCTTTATTAAGGCTCTAGCAAGGCTACTGACACAATTTCCTATAATTTCCTCACTGAAAAAAATAACTACAGACTGGACAAGTGCAAAGTGAGCTACACTGAAAACTGTCTGAACCGCCAGGCTGAAAATCTTGTTAACAGTGGCACCAAGTCTAGCTGGAGGTCCAGCTGGAGGCCAGTCACTAATGGCATACCCTGAGGCATAATACTGGGGCCAAAGCTGTGGAACATTAATGACCAGGATGATGGGACAGAATGCATGCACAGGCAGTATTCCTAAATTGCTGCCAAAGCTGGCTGCTGGATGCCTGGAAATCTATAGGACAAAATATAGAGCTGAGGTGATGGATTTCAGGGAAAAAGTTTTAAAAGTTCTTCAGTCCGAATTCTAGGCTTGCATTCTTGTATCCTCACCTACTGTTCTGCCCAGAGTGAAAAGTGAGTTATTTTAAAGCCTTTTGAGATTCTGATCACTCAGCACATTAAACAAATGTGTCCTGTTGGACATGCCTGTCAACTTGGCCAAGTGCTATTAATGAGGAAGAACTGCTAGGATAACAATATGCTGAAATGTGGTCTTTTTATCTTTAATATGGCAACCAGTAAAGCCACCAATGTGTAAGATCACATGGAGATCTCCAGTAAAATTATAATCATCTACGTTAATTACATTTACAATAAAAGCTCCTTCTTCCCCCTGCTGTCTCTTCCCGCCTATTCTGTCTCACCTGTACTGACAGAAGGGCTCTGTGTGGGTGGCTGAGGAGGCCAACAGTCTCCCCAGCAAGCACTGCTAATGAGAGTCGATCCTGTAAGGGAGAGCAGGGGGCAATGCATCCCACAGCGCTGGGCTGGGGAAACGGCTGCCACTGCTTTTCACCCAGCGGCTGGGAAAGGGGATCCTTTTTTTTTAAAACACACTTGGAAATCATTTATTTGAAATGCTGAATAAAGTATGACATACATAAATTAAAATAAGAAAAAAACATAACTCTAAGCTCCTTAACGTTTTTATGACAAACAGGAGAGAACACTCAGTTAAAACACTGCTCTGTTAGTAGAAGTCACGTAGCTTAAATCCACACATTATATACCACTTAACTGTTTTAAAAACTTAAACACATTCATAAGTCAAAGACCAGCGTGTCAATAGCAGACCTGCTGATATCTATATTCCATATCCAGAAACTTTGTAAATTCTGCCCAAAATGACAATGGTACCCTTAGATTATTCATCTTCCTTATTTTTTAATCTCTCTCCCTAACACTATTCTAGTAAGAAACGCCTCATTTGAGGCACTGTGCAATCAAGCCTGAACGTGACAAAGTATTTCCTTCAAATGGGCATATGAGGTAACAAAACTTGGTCAGTAAACATGGATGATACAGAACAGCTTTCTCATTTCTCTTAAAATAAGGGTAATTTGCCTTACATCTGAGTTTGTATCTCATTAGTAAAACTACAGCATTTCAAAATTCTAATTAGATATAATTCTTCTGTAATATACTGCAATAAAAATACATTAGGAAGATGTCTCTGTACTCCCAAAAGGAGGTAAAACAACTTCCAGCATTGGGTGATACCGTATCTGCAGCTGATTTTCAAAACATCATCTCTGTTATACCTAACTGGTGACAGAAAATGAATTATGGAAACTTTCAAAAAAGCGTTTCCAGGAAAAAGAAAAAAACATGGTCCAGCACTCCTATTTATGAGATTATACTAGAAGTTCAGAAATGACTGAGTGTCTGAGAAGAAAGCTATAATTTTACAGCCTGGCACAAGCTTCTGTGCAATAATCCAAGGCAAAATAGCTTTTAAAGAAAAGGCAGAACAAAGTGCATAAGCATTCTGTTCATCATAGCCTTGACCACAGGATGGCACTACTGGGTGCATTTTAGTAAATGCAGCACACATTGGCTATTAAATTTTAACTCTGTATTGGCACAGCGTCAACCAAACTAACACAAATCAAAGGTTGTGTATTCCTACTGCTGTCCCCAGAAAACTGCCTTGTCCATGAATTTAGCTGAATATGTGCTTGGAGATTCGACAGTGTGAACATCCTATAAAGGCTATCACATTTGATAGGCAAATAATGCTAAGAGGTAAAAAAAGGGCAGAATAATCTTCATGTTGGGTGTCCTTTTTACGGTGATAAAATCTCCTCTGGAAATATGTTTCTTCAAGTGCCAACTCTGACTAATACCACATCTTATTCTCCTAAATAACTCCACTTTTTTCTTTTCTTCGGTACAACTGCTTCCAGCTGCCCTCTACCCCTCAGAACCTCTCCATACCACAAGAGACCTACACCTGGCTCTAACCATGTTACCTGCAAGCAGCAAGTGTAAAGAGAATACAAATGCTGAAAAGCTGAGTTACTTACATTTCCCACTAAACTTGAATTAATATATGTTACCAGCTCTAACAATACAAAGTATTAGCCCTGCTCTTACAGTAACTGCTGCTTTCCTTAAAATCCCTGATACTGGAAGCTCGTGATGGCAAGTAGATATTCAGCTTAACAGGTCTTTATAACCCTTTCCTCTCTCATGGCCATAGAAAAAAGTTGACATTACGATGGCAACCTTTAAAGTTCAGTCATACCACAAAGGTCAGAGAAAAAGAACGAGCACTTATTATACACTCAAAACTGCTTGAAGACAAAGCTCTTCCTCGGTTCATCTTCTGCTTTTCAGAGTTTGACTCATGTCATTTTTTTTGTTCTTAACTTTTTTTTAATTTAGGATTGGCAAGACTGTAAACAACAGGGTACAGAATGCTATTGAATGAGGAACTGCACATCTCCCTGAATATGAAAGTAGTATTTTGCACATAAGCATATTGTTAAGCTGATCCTTTTTATATTAATTTAATTCATTTCTTATGTAACATGGACTGAATTTGGCCCACAAAATTTTCATCAAAATAAAAATAACTAGAGAAATATTTAAATTCAACTTAATCCTTGAGTAAACTTGCTGATAGCAGAATTGTATTTTTCATACCCCAGAACATGTGCCCCACATGTGAAAGTGACACACAAAAAAGAGACGATATATGTCCCTCTCCTCTGTTCTCAGGAGGTAAGACCAATCCAGAGAGCTGTAGGAGCCCTTAATTTATGAGGACAAAATCCCAATATCAACCTCAGCTGTTAATAGTGAGAGCCTTGCGATAAAGTTGGATGTTCCTGTAGCACATGGGACTTAAGTGAAAAAAACATCTTATGGCTAAGGTCACAGTGACAGTTCAGACTCCAACCTGATTTAATCCCTTGCTGAGATTGGTAATGAAGGTGCTCATTACTGCCACAGGTTCAAACTTTCACATTTAAACATCTATTACATTTGAAAACAGGACAATTTATTTGCCTAAGAACTCTTTTGGTATCTGAGTTACAATCAGCTCTGAGATGGATCCTGGTATCCTGAAGATCCTTTTCTTTATATTGAATTCATTTGAAGAGACAATGTCTAATTCATGCAAACTATACAGAACATTTGACCAAATCCTATCTCTGTGTTCACATAATCTTTGAACATTTCTCTCCTGCCGTTACTCATACCCCAAGCAATGCCTTCCCCAAGAGCCAGCACTCCAGTGTCTGGCTGAATCATTCAGAAACCGTAACTCCAGAACCAGGTGGCAATTACAGTGGTTCCTATTTCAGTGATCTGTGGAACCATGCACTAAACCATCACGTTTCTTAAGGAGAGAGACTTGAGGATTAGGCCAGGAAAAGGAGAAAAGCTCCAGTTAACATAAACACTGCTCAACAATCAGCAACAATGAAAAAGGAAGCAAAAACACAGAATGTAAAATGACAGATAAGCAGGATTTAGATGAAGTACCACACATCTATATCTCTTCTCCTCTGTGTGACAGAAATTCTCTAATGATGTTTTCAGGGCCCCTAGATGGAGTAAGAGCCTCGATGTACATGGCCACTTAGCTGTCATCCTTTACACACACAATCCTTAAAGATATCCTACAAATTCAAGACAAAATAAAGAGTTTCGAGGTAAAATGGGCATGAATGAAACAGGGAAAACTACATCTGAGGAAGATCAGCACCTTTACAAGAGATGTACTATGATACTAGCATTTACTTCATTTATTGTACACTGAGTTCATCCTCTTCACACAATACATACTAAGAGACTGATTCACTCCTTTCCTCATGACACAGTAATGTCAGTGAATTCAGCAGACTTTCAATTTGTAAAGGCTGAATATCCCCAGAACTTCTGCTGGAATTAGCCACACTTCACCCAGTGATGGGTCTGAGACTGCTGGCAGCTCCCCTGCTACAAGTCTGTTACAGCCAACAACAATATCACAGGTATAACTTAACTTGAATTTGGCCTCACAGTGGTTTAATTCAGCACAAACAAAACTGTCTCTGCAAAGCTATTGTACATAACAAACAAGTCAATGATGGGAAGCTGAACGTTCATTGTGTAGCATCCCATAATCATAGTGAGAGCAGCACACACTCAGGACAATATATTATGCAGTCTCTTCACACTTTTAAAGGTGGGGAATTATTTTTATGGCCAACATCTTCTGTTCTCACGATTTGTCCTGGCAGCCGTATATATGCCGTATGAAATCTTCCACTAAGACTAACAGAAAATGATAGTAGGTACAGCTGGTATGTAAAAATAGGTAACAGTTAAACTCAAGCTTCTCTTTGAATATTCTGGGCACTATGAAGTTGACCTATATTATTAGAGGTACACAAATTGTCTTTTGGTTCAACTCTGAATACAAATGAACATGGTTTTAGAAGGAAAAAACACTTTGGGAATTTCAGAAGCAGTGCATTACAGTAAAAAACGAGGTCAAGCCCTACATTCTGACTTCCCTTCTTTACACTACTTGCTCTCTTCACCCTAAAGAAGCCCACAGCTGCTGAGAACATTCACCACACACAGCCAGCATTGCTGATGGCTCCACAGCGGTTTTATTTGGGAATGTTACTGGAGATGGAGTCTGAAAGGGAATGAAGCAGGGAATGAGGAAGGTCAGGAGATACATGAGATCACCTAGGAAAGACTGCAGAGGAGACAACTGATCAGGAAAGCTGCATAGTGCTTGGCCATTATTCAGAGCTATGTGACAGGATCAAACCCAAAAAACAGCAACAAACAAACCAACCAACCACCAACCCTCAACAAAATCCAACTCAGCAGATGCTGTGGAAAAGGACACTTTTAATCCAATGCTATAGGACATGGACAAAATGCTGGAGCTTATCTTCTCAGAAAAACAGTTTTCTGCAAGGGCTTCAAAATTGTACTCTGCTCTCAGGTATGGATGGAGTTCATGTATAGCTCCTCGAGAATTTCTGCTCTGAGTTCACAATAGAGGCAGAGTAGGTTTGAAATGAGGGACTGGAGCTCCCTAGGAACAAAGTACTGCAATTACCCAGCTTACTGTTATCTGCTCCAAGGAAAACTTCTATTTTGTTTATTTCCCCTTTCCTGGATAAATATGATGTCAAATGGTAAAAGCTGAGAGAATGACCAACGTGACAGACATGAAGTCACACTGCTTAATGCATTCTGGCACCTTATGGAGGTACTCACATGACACCGGGAGAACCCAGCAAAATACCCATGTGGGTAAGACAGTCTCAAGTGTAAGAGAGAATGTGCCTGAAGACAGGCTTCTTGCAGCCAAGAGGGAAATAGTGGAAAGAGCAGTTAAAAGCGTAAGAGTTGCAGAGAAGTCAGAGATAAAATGCATGCTACAGGTAATGAGGTAATCCTGAAGAAGGGGCAGAGAAATGATGATGGCGGAGATTTAAAAATATAGCTACAGAAGGAAAAACACAAGAGGGCAAAAGAAGTAAAAGCTCTCACGTGAAGCAGAAGCAGCTCCCAGACAATACAGCAATTCTATTATCACCAAGATACCCATTTGTTTTCATGAGATTGCATGTCTGCATGTGTGTGCATTTTGCAATTTTCAGAATATCTAGAAGAGTACTAAGTTAGTAATTGTTTATTTTCTTTCGTTGTGAATTTTCCCTAGGAGGAACAATGTGAAATAGGATGCATTTTCTGGTTTTGGATATCTAAACCAAAGCATGCTGGGTCAAAGGTGACTAATGCCTGACACCAGGAACAGATGTTCAGAGACAGCAGCTGGTGAACTGAACAGACTGCCCAGTCTCAATCTCAAACCTGTATCAGAACAGCCATCAGAGATAATGCAGGGAACGGCAGCTGTAGCAGAATTCAGGAAGTCAGTCAGAAAAGATTTTCAGCTGTGATCCAATTACAAAGCTGTCTGCATAGAACTGAGGCTGAGTCACTGGTGTCGTGGAGGGCAGCCTGTAGGTGTACTGGGGACGTGGCCTATCTATGTGCCTGCCAACTTCTGACTCAAAGGATGCCAATCCAGACATCTTCCTCTGCAAGGGACAAAGTAATATTAGCTGACAATTTTCTGCAACTCAGTTCTTAACAGGAGCTACTTGGAATAATGGGTGTGGCTGAAAAATCAGTCTGGGAGCACGCAAAGACCTGAGAGTTTAAGATATGCAGCCTTGTTTGTTTCACTCTTTTTGACACTGAAATGAATTCCAAATGTCCACTGACAGTTCTTATGCTAATCATGAATGAGATGGAATTGCAATGGCAGCCTTTAAAAGCAAATAATCAGGGATCTGAGACACTGCAATCCCTCACGTAATAACAGTCCACTTTGTGCCAACATCGAAGGAAGGCTGAACTGCAATCAGTCCTGTGGAACATGTCAAGTATACAGCTTATATGACAGGTATTAGGATCTGTCAAGCACATTAACAAACTTTTACAGTTAAAAGAAGAAAATCTGAAACCATTTTCAAGATATTGTGCTGTGAATGAACACTTACAGCCTAAAATCTTTATGAAGGATTTGTCTGCAGGGAATATGCTAAATCAAGCCCTTTTGAACTTTTGATTAAATAATTGATGCATAATGCAAAATGTATAATATATGCATCTTTTTCCCATAGTTGCCTGGAAACCCATATGGGATGGTACTAGCAGTTCCAAGAGCATTTAGTCTCCAAGTCGCTAGTAAAGACAAAGGAACAAAAAAGTTTTCAAAATCATTAGCTCATCTTTCTTTTCATTATCCAAGTACTGCAGGATACCAGAATTAGTAACTTACACAATGTTCTTGTAATATAGCAATGTAATATAAAGTGCTATTTCTTCTTCATTTTTTTTTAAAGCTATATCTTCAGGAGCTACAAGAATGACTAAGTCTCAGTTTTCTTAAATAAGAAAACAAAAAAACCTCAGGCCTCTACATTAACTTAGTAATACTAATAAGCAGATTGTAGAATATCCAAGAGGGTCAACAATGACAACAACAAAAATATAAGATTTCTAAGCAAATATCCCAGAAGACTGCTACTGAGAGTTTAGAAGAATATAAGGGTGCCATGATAAAAAATTCAAGAGGCAGAGTGTTTTCCCTGGAAATAATGTTTCAAATTGCAGCGAAGCAGACCTTTTACACTTCTCAAGTAGGCAACATTACTTGTCATTCAGCTTGACTGCTCTGTGACCCAGCCAGAAACCATCTTGTGCTTTATTGCTTACAGGATGGAATGAAAAACATGATAAAAACCTACAATGAGAACAGAACACTAACCACAGAACCCAACAATGTTGGGGGATTAAGTTATTTAACTTAAACAACTCTACAATTATGATAATTTGGAGGTTCCGCTTGTGATGGTCATCTGAAGAAAAGAAAGAATGAGGGGCAAGCACAGAAGTGCACAGGCTATACAGTCCTTGAGAACTACAAGGCACAATACTGCCACAACAAAGATCTTCATGGGATTCTTGCACACTATCAAACATTTCTTGTGGACTCCACTTCATGCTGGAGAAAATGAAGTTCCTTAATCAAAGAAATAATAGCTTTCTATTATGGTGGCAAGATTCTATGATTCTATGTCTTATTAAAGAGAAGCAATTCCTGCATCAATTAAAATATAAAGATGAAAGATTTGATGATGTTTATCAACAGGCCAGACCTGGACACTTCTGAACACCCTCCTGCTGTGTTCCCCAAAAAATAACTTTTTTGATAGTTAAGACCAAAGCACATTTTCTCATGCAGAACAGAAAGTTGAAACCGTATCCAGTAATGCCTTCCTAGGCCACTGGGGTAAAACAAAGGTCACAGCACCATTTCCCCTGCGGAATCAAGACTTGCATATCTTCATACCCTTTCCTTTTACTACAAGGACCACATACTGCAACACTTCATTTTGTGGGGAATGGCAAGTAAAATGGGAAAGCTTAAATACTTCTAAGCGTTAGTCCAGTACAGGAAAAAAAAAAGAGACAATGACAGCATTCACTAGTAATTTTACTTTGATTTAATAAAACCAAAGCTTTTCTTAAAAGTGATTGCCATCCTGACAGGGGCTAGTAGCTCACAAAGGCCGATTACATCACTTTATACCCAAATTGCCAGTTTCTAAGACAAACCAGTTCCAGCAGCATTACAGAAGGTATAAGAGCACAGAAGGTAAAAAGCTTTAAGAAAAGTGTCTAAAAATAGTGTGTTTACAATAACTGTCATTCATTTTCAGTGGGAAATTATTATATTTCAAGAGGGTGAGAAATGATTCTAACTTAAAACAAATGTAAAAAGGCAGATCAGATCAGAGAAGCACCCGGGAGCATGTATGGGAATTAAGCTGACATGGAATTAAGCTGACATGCCTCCATGCTTGGCTGTGACTGCTTAAGCCCAGAGGAGGTAGGAGGAAGAGCAGGGTAGAGGTGGAGGAAGCTGCCCTGGACACTCACAAAGTCTCCATCGCAGCCATAGCAGCTACACTCCTTGTATGGAAACAGCTGTATTACAACTTGGATAAGACGACCAAACCAAACCAAATTCACTCACACAGAAAAATATCACAGGCAAAGACTCCAAAACCCTAAGGTGCTGGGATTAAATCACAAGAGGAAAAAAAAGCTTCCTTTTTGTCTGAACTAAGCGTCTGATTATAATCATTGGCATGGCTTCAGGTTCAAGCTTTCAACTGCCAATGATTTATTCTGATCTAGGGAAATCAGCAAAACGTGCTCTCTGCAGCTAGACTCATAGAAAAACCTCACAACACATTCAGAAGTTCACTGAGGACAGAAGCAGTTTTCCAGCTGTACAGTTCTGTACAAGTGAGTGATGTGTAATTGTATAATGGTTTTGATTACGATATGTTGCTATGTTCTACTCCTGCTGCCACCATAGCCCAGAGGGAATTTGCATGTTAACATGACATTTCATCTCAGATTGTTTCTCTGTATAAACAATTGGATTTTAATAAACCAACAGAACAAGGAGGACTGGGGATTACTGTGAATCATAATTTTTCGGTGTTTCCTGAAGACCAGTGAATGTTGAAAGATAAATGCAGCTGCATTATAACTGGACAGTCACACCTTCTTTTAGGAAAGCATTACTACTCTTGTGTGTCTGATTGTTATGGATAAACAGCTTTAAGTCAACACTGTCAAGATGGCATCTTCCTTACATGGTAAGAATGTACGCTGGATGTTTCAAAACCTGCTTCAACACACAGAAGGTCAAGTGAAGGACAATACCCTAATGCCCAGCTTTGAGAAACATCAGTCTGTAGGGTTTGAGTTCTGTGACTGCTACAGACCTCACAGTGCTCACCTGTGGCTTTCCTATCTCTCTCCTTAACAGTGGGTCTCCTTCACACACTAGAAAACATAGATGAAGTTTAGCCAGCTGCATTTTATACAGCACAGACATACTGTACTTTTGATCAGGTTTCCACACCTGCTTCCTCTGTGTTATTATCATCCCAAATAATGAAATTTAAGCTCAGATGATTAGAGCATTGCTATTCTTGAGACTATACTCAACATGAAGATCCCTGAGAGCAGTTACAGTCAGCTGACAGGCTCCTGCTTTACATTCTTAGATCTGAAGATGGTGCAGCCTCCAGGAGGGTATTCTCTGGGGTCTGTCTCTCCAAGACTCTTGTAATTCACTTGAAATTATTCATGCCCCCATCTTAAGTTCTTAAGATTTTCTTTTTTTTCTTTTTTTTTTTTTTTTACAGTAGAGGATCTCCATCTTGTGCTGGTCTTTATGATTAAGAGAAGACCACTGCTATTGTAAGAAGATGTGCAAACTAATAAGCAAGTAGCACCTAATCATCTCTTTCTATACTGAACATTATCTAGAGTTTGTCTTTTCATTACTTCTATGCTTAGAAATTGTCATCAGAAATAGGTAAGCACAAAATGAATTTATATTCATATTGCAGTAGTAAAGCTTCCCAGCTTTCAGAATGCACACATGCAGAATTTTGTAGGTCTCTTATTTTTGGATGTTATATGTTTGCATCTCACATTTGGGTACTAGCAGGTTCAGAGGTATGCCCCAATAATTTGTCAATGTTATTGTTATTTATTGATAGCATCAACACAGGAAAAAAGAATACTTAAATCTGAAGGAAGCTCTCCTTAAAAAACAGCACTGCATTTTTTTCATATTTATGCACATATTTTCTTACTGCTATGAAGAATTTGTTGCTTCTCTGAAGAACGAAGTTGGACTGGATTCAATTCTGTTCTGTTTGACAAATAACAGCAATGACTGATATTGATTTTTTTCTCACACTGCTGATTTTATTTAAACTGGCTGTTGGTTTAAGTGCTCAGACAGATTTTTATGGAAGGAATATTCTTCACTTCTTTTCCTAAAGTTTTATAGAATACGTACAGTTTTGAAGGATGTTTTTAAAATATCTTTAGAGGTATCTTCCTCTTGAGAAAGTGAAATAATTCAATGGTATGATTAATTTGATCAACAAGTGCTAGTATTCAGAGCACAACATATGCAGTGGTGTTCTGGTAAATGGTGGTAAACTACCACCTTCTCTATAACTTTAGGCCACATGATTTGAATAGCTTAAGGAGAAATACTGCAGAGAACAGCTCTGAGATTGCCAATGCACCTTAACCCGTTACACAGTACTCACATCACCAGTAAAACCCACCCTAATGACGTAGGTTTCAGCAAAATACTCTTTGATAGTGAGAAGACTTCACAGTGGATGGCAGGGAGATGACCCTCTGAGTGTGCCTGCTTTAGAGGATGCAGAAACGAGCACTGCATTGTTTGTGATAAGCACAGCCACCTGATATCCTAGGACTGTCACACAGTGTTCCATACTAATGCGCACCTCAGGGTAAAAAAAAAAACCTGTGTTAATAAAACCTCTGCTTTTCTTGGAAGAGCCACTTCTGGCACTTTGAACAGCTCTTTGCTTCCATCCTCATACATCTCCAGCCTGCAGCCAAGAGCAGCTCTCTGCAATTTATTAAATTAGTTCTTTAAAAGAACCCCTTACACATACTTTTTTCCAAGCAATTCTTTTTCCCAGTGAGTCTGGGCCACAGTGACTGAGCAAGAAGCTGGTCAAGGCAGGGCAGGAGAGCACAGCTGAAAGAAGATAAAGATGGCTTGGGTGACAGAAGGTGACATGCACAAGAGTAGAGTGCGACTGCCTTTGAGCTTTTCCTTCTTATATTCTCTTGTATATAAAAGAGTTCAGATACAACAAAGTTTTTTCCCTAGGTCACTTTTTTTTCTCCCAATCTTAGTACTGAGTAGAGCTTAATGACGATTTCTGTAGGAAACAAGAGTCACTAACATGAGTCAGAGGTCAGACATTAACCATTTCAGACCAGTGCAGGTTCTGTGCTCTATGTTTAGAAGCTCTGCATTGGACCACCACTGCACAGTGAATGAGTGAGTCCTCTTCTTACCAGTGAGAGAAAGCTATGTGGGAGAGCAGCAGTCAGACAGAAATGAGAAGAAAATTGTACTTTATGGTGAAAATATATGCTCAATTCAGCCTGATCTAGAGCAAGACAAATTATTGGTAATTCCTAGGATGTTTTTGTTTAAGACTTTTTTTTTTTTCCCCAGGAAGGGCTGATACAGTGTGACTCTTGATGTAGGCCACTAAACCACTTATCAATGACAGCCAGAAGGCAACTACTGCCATGAGGGACTCAGTACAGACTGGTCAACTGAAGGCTGTGTGCATTGGTTCTCTAATATTCGATGTCAGAGGGAAATTCTTTACAGAGAGAGTGGTGAGGTGCTGGAACAGGGTGCCCAGAGAGGTTGTGGATGCCCCGTCCCTGGAGGTGTTCAAGGCCAGGTTGGATGGGACCCTGGGCAGCCTGGTCTAGTATTGAATAGGGAGTTTGGTGGCCCTGCATGTGGCAGGTGGGTTGGAGATTCATGATCCTTGAGATCCCTTTCAACCCTGGCCATTCTGTGTGATTCTGTAATTCTAATACAAAGAACAAAAAGAATAGTTCCACAGAAGCAGTTCACACTTAGAAGGAATAAAGTTGAGATTAACAACCAATATTATTAGCCAGTCAGCCACACCCAACAATGTTGCTATCTCATTCTTAAGCCTTTTCATTTTCTCTGCATACAGTTACCAAAGCAATTAGTGCTGCATCTTTGCTATCAGTGTCAACTTAATTAGATATTTTGGTCACTTCAGATTATTGAACTGTTACTATGAAAACGAAGTGGAAATTTCATCCTTTTAAACACAAAATCTAAAAAAAAAAATTAAAAACGAACAACTGAACACAGCATAATAGTGTCTTTCAATGCACTGTCTCCTGAATGGGTAGCTGCTGTGTAGGTACTAAGCCCCTCCTAAGTTTTGTGTCTGGCAGTCTGCTTGCAAAATGGTACTAATCTGTCAACTCATACTTCAGCTAACTACAAATTCAAAATATGAGAAACATACTGCAGAAGTGACGGAAAGACTAACTAGTTAATAATCTACTAAACACTCTCAAAAGACTTTTCTGTCACAGCTTTGTCCCTGTAGTGTGTATGGACAGCATGAATTAAACATTTCTGTAAAACAGACAGGTATAACCTCAAAACCTGGAACTCCCTTCCAAGGGGTTAATCCCTATCAACAGAACACTTCTTAATGCATTTATCACTGTGCATAGCACAAGCGCAGCCAGGCTGTCATTCTAGTTTAGATATGAACACCAAAAAACCTGCTCTCCCTGCATTCGTCCTCCTCCTTCTGTTTCTGCCAACAAGATCTTCCACAGGTAGGATGGGTTTCATTAAACTTAGTGTAGAAAGATTCAGTGTAACACATAAACCAAAACTCATCATTCTACATATTTGAACAATATTTTAGATGGAGAATAAATGATACAATCCGTAACAGGTTTTATATGCATTGAAATCCATTAAAGTTTATAGCTTTTCTCATGAATGTGCTAATAGAAATTGAAACAGTAAAGGAAGAGAGACTAGATCTCAGAAAAAATGCTAAAAAGATCACTAATCAAGTGGGTAACTTCTCGGGAATTAGAAGTTCTGGAAAAAACAGGGCTGACTAATACTGCACATACTTTGCTGCACCCCAGACAAGGAACAGAATCACCTTTATTCCATCACAGAGTTGCTATCACGCTTAATTTGCATGACTGCTCAAACCCCCAAGTATTACTTAAAAGAAAACTGGAGAACACAGTTAGCATTCATGTTAATTAAAGCTGCAGCCTGCATGAAGACCAGTGCTTCTGTGACTGAATCATGGGCATGTGAGAGACAAGCTCCTTATATAAACAGGCCAGTATTTGAAATCTTCCCAGGCACTCTGATTGGTGTCTTTTGCCATGCCAGGTCCAACAACCCCTTTTGGGACTGATCTGAAAGACAGACTGTAATGTAATGGAAATATACTACCAATAGTATAGGAAAGTGCTGACATACTTACAGTTGCATTTTTTCTGAACAAATCTAAGTTTACATGCTGTTCGGTAGGTGGACAAACGAATGCGATCCAGATCTTGAGCCCCTAGTGGAAGAGAATAACAGCAACATTTGTATGGAATATGACCTATCTTTCATAACAGGGAAAGCAGAGAATACAAAGAACACAGCAGTTGACTCATAAATTATTTCCAAGGCTATCTCGTTTGAAGGGAGGGTAGTGAGGGGTGGGCAAGAAGAGGTAGGTGTTAAAAGACTTTTGTGAGGGAAGGCAAGAAGTAGTCAGCCTACTGTGTCTGTCACTTTGAAGAACAATCTGGTCAAGCTGCAGGCTAAATGACAACCGCCAGGCTCCAACAGGATGAAAACCTTCATCTAATTTTAATATTTAACAAATAACTTTGGCTGACACGCCAGATCAGAATAAGGTATTGCCAGCAAACCAAATTAGAAACAATATTATGCCGTAAGTAATAGACTGATAGCAACCAGCAGAAGGAAGCAAAAATACTGCAAGGAGTTTGAGGCATCCTCCAATTCATAGATGTGTGTTCTCAGCGCTGGAGATCTCAAATAGTCAGCCCTCTGGCTCACACTGTGTGGTCCTGGCTGTTACAACTTAAAGATTCGGCAAGATTTCCAGAGCAGTTGTCCAGGAGATACAAGTAAAAGCTGACTGGTAGCTATTCCACACACAAAAGCAGCTCAAAGGGACCAAAACAGGGTCAGGATGTGACACACTGCCTTTAGGCATCTTACTGCTGTGTGTCACTCATAACATTTTCAAAGAATCTCAGAAAGGAGATGAGTAGGTTGTTAATTAAATGTTTCTCCTTCTTGGCTGTTATGTCGAACCCAAGAAGTATTGTTGCACAACTACAATATGGCCTATTAAACACAAGGCTGATTATTAATTCCATCACACATTTCAAGGAAATGTTCAATTGAATCTTTGCACATTTTCTTTTTCATGATTTTTTGACCCTAGAATAAAAGACTAAGAACTATCCTGTTCAGATGAGCAGCCTCCTAGGCAGGAAAGGTACCAACCTAAAATAGAGCTTCTTAAGGGACTGTCCACACAAAATGTGTCTACAAGATACACTTAGGCTGTAAGAAAAGTGGAGTGAAATATCACAGAATCATAGAATGGCTTGGGTTGGAAGGGACCCCAAAGGTCACAGAATTCCAACCCTGCCTTCCACAAAAAGGGCCACCAACCTCCAGGTGTGGTACTAGACTAGGTTGCCCCAGGCTCCATCCAAACTGGTCTTGAAAACCTCCAGGGAAGGAGCATCTAGAACCTCTCTAGGCAGCCTGTTCCAGCATCTCACTGCTCTGTGAAGAACTTCTCCCTGACGTCCAGTCTAAACCTTCCACTGAGCTTAAAACCATTCTCCCTTGTCCTATCACTGTCTACCCTTGTAAAAAGTTGATTCCCCTCCTGTTTATAATCACATTTTAAACACCGCAAGGCTGCAATAAGGTCACCCTGCAGACTTCTCCAGGATGAAAATGCTCAGCTCCCTCAGCCTGTCTTCATAGGGAAGGTGCTCTAGCCCTCTGATCATCTTTGTGGCCCTTCTCTGGACTCTCTCCAACAGCTCCCTGTCTTTCCTGTATTGAGGGCATCAGACCCAGACACAGTACCCCAGATGCGGCCTTACGAGGGCAGAGTAGAGGGGGACAATCACCTCCCTCGCCCTTCTAACCACCTCTCTTCTGATGGTGCCCAGGACAACACTGGCCTTTCAGGCTGCAAGAGCACACTGCTGGCTCACGTCCAGTTTTTCATCCTCCAAGACTCCCAGGTCTTTCTCCACAGGGCCACTCTCAAGGAGTTCTTCTCTCAATCCACATATGCATCCGGAATTACTCTGACCCAAGTGCAAAACCTTGCACTTAGCAACGTTGAACCTCATAAGGTTCACATGGGCCCACTATTTTAGTTTGTCGAGGTCTCCCTGGATGGCATCCCTTCTCTCTAACGTGTCACCGCTTGTGTCTTCACCACTCAGCTTGGTGTCACTGGCAAACTTGTTGAGAGTGTACTTGAACCCGCCATCGATGAAGATGCTGAAGAGCACTGGTCCCAAGACAGACCCCTGGGGGATACCGCTCATCACTGGCCTCCACCTGGACATAGTGCTATTCAAAACAAAACTCTGCATACAGCCTTATAACCAATTTCTTGTCTATCGAATAGTCCACCCCTTATATCCATATCTCCAATTTAGAGATAAGCTCTATTTAGAGATGGCCCTATCCAGCTTTCATGTCTTTCCCAAATGTTTTCTTTAGGAAGCATAATGACATTATTTAAACTGGCTGCTCAGCTTCACTGTTGTACATCTAGCCATACTGGCACTATCCATCCACACTCTTTTAAACATCCTAGCACCATTTCAAAGCAAAATGAGACAGCGAGACTCTGGCTTATAGTACTTTCTAGGTTGCACTACTAACAGTAAAACAATGTTGTAGGCAGTAACGTTTTTTTTCCCCTACTATTTGCATACAATTACTTTCTGACTATGTATTTTTGTTGATAAATCCCTGGAACATACTATCTAATTCTGACACAATTCACATTTTACCATAGTCTGAAACTGATTTGTCAAATCACTTCTGTAGAATATTGCTTCTCTTACATGGATAGTGCTGAAAAGTGGAAAGACGTGTGGCAAATACAACTGAATTTCTAACTTGCCAGTGGCTTCTCATTCTCTTTGACTACTGGCATTGTTTCACTGCTTCTTTTGAATGTTCTTCTCTATGTAATACTGCTGACTGTTTGCAAAAACAAAAACAAAAACAAAAAAAATACACTGCAAGCTTTGGTTGCTTTTTCCACACTAGATATGTGCTGGCAGCACAACAACGTTCATTATGAACTCTCCATCAGAGCAGTCTGGATACATATGAGCATGTCAGGTTAGACTAAGGGTAGCCTATTGATTTGACATCCACTGGTGTATTTTGTGAGATAAGACAATCCAGACTCAGACTCTACAGAGTATGATACTAATTCACAAATGTTTGTAATTTGGAACCAGAAAAATGCCTCTTCTGAAGAAAGTCAAACTAAACTACTCTCAATACAGGGAAAAGCACAGACCACCTCAGATTTGAAGTGAGGGTAAGCTCCTCCTTGTTAAGGGCAAGTTTCCTACTTAAAAAGAAATGAAGAATTTCTTTTGTTATTATCTTGTGTAGTCTTGAGCACAATCTACTTTCTAAAAGCACCATGGAATTTTAACCACAGTCTTGCCAGTATTACCACTAGAAACTAAAACACTAGCAAAGTCCTCTATATCATTCGTTTTCTTCCTCTAAAATTGTAGAGTTTAACTTTTTACCAGAAGTGCATATTTTTTATGGTGGCTTTTTTTTTTTTTTTTTTTTTACAATTTTTAGAAACTCCGTATCATCAAGGGTATGTAGGGCACACTAAGTACATATTTACTATTAAACATGGACTGTGTAGGCTTGCATACAGCTGAAGAAACTTAAAAGCAACAACAGTAGGACAAGCTGCTGTTGTACTGAAGCACACCCTTCATACTAATGCAGGAATTGAAGATACCCTCAACATGCAAAATTGAGCATTTTCTGAATGTGGAGATTTCTTTATATGTTATAATATATTATAATATCCCCAATACAATCAGTCTAAGAGAGCTGGGGCTTTTCAGCCTAGTAAAGAGACAGTTCCAAGGGGATCTCATAGCAGCCTTCCAGTACTTGAACAAGACCTACAGGAAAGCTAGGGAGGGACTTTTTATAAGGGCAAGTTATCAACAGCATGAGGGGAAATTGCTACTATAACAATCAGAAAGATCAACACGATAGAAGGGTGATACAAGAAACGCAATGACTGAGGGATTCATGCAACAGAAAGGTGTTAGAAGGAAAGGAAAAGGGACTGCTCACCAAAGATCTAGGCTCAGAAGGGAAAACTCAACAAAGGAGGGACATCCAGAAAGAGAACCTTCTCTAGGTGGCAGTCAGACCTTAAATGGGGTTTAAGAGAGGTGCAGCTAGGCTCCACCCCTTCGAGTCAGACAGGAGAATTGCCTTCACCTGTGCTCCCAGGGCTGACTGGGTCCTTTCCCCAGGTGCTCAATCAGTGATTCAGGGGTTCAGGCCATGATTCAACAGTTATCCTACAGTTACAAACTTGAAGAGGGTAGACTTAGACTGGATATTAGGAAGAAATTCTATTGTGAGGGCACTGAGACTCTAGAACAGGTTGTCCAGGGAGAATGTGGATGCTCCCTCCCAGGAGACGTTAAAACCAGGCTGGATAGGGCTATGAGCAACCTGGTCTAGAGAGAGGTGTCCTTGCTCATAGTAGGGAGCAAAAAAGTACAGCTGGATCCTGTATTTTGGTTACAAAAGCCTCATGCATTGCTATAGCTTGGAGTAGAGAGGCTGGAAAGCTGCAGGGAGGAGAAAGGATATGGAGGTGTCAGTTGGCAGCCAGCTGAACATGAGCCATCAGTGTGTTCAGGTGGCCAAGAAGGCCACTGGCATCCTGTCTTATATCAGAAATAGTAACAGCCAGCAGGACCAGGAAGGTGACTGTCCCTTCCTACTTGGCACTGGTGAGGGCACACTTCAAGTACTGTGCTCAGTTCTGAGCCGTGTATTACAATAAAGACATTAAGGCCCTAAAGTGTGTCCAAAGGAGGGCAACAAAGCTGTGAAGTGTCTGGAACACAAGTCTTATGGTGAGTGGCTGAGGGAAGTGGGATTGCTCAATTTGGAGGAGGCTCAGGGGAGACAATGACCTGAAAGGAAATTGTATTGAGGTGGTAGTCAGCTTCTTTTCCCACGTAACTGTGACAGAACAAGAGATAATGGCCTAAAATTTCATCAGGGGAGGTTTAGGTTGGATATTTGGAAAAATTTATTCTCAGAAGAAGTGATGAGGTATTGGAACAGGCTACCCAGGGAGGTGGTGGGATTTCTATCCCTGGAGGTATAAAAGGGTGATGTCGCACTGAGTGATGTGGTCTAGAGCAGTCACAGGCATAGGCCGATGGTTGGACTAGACAATGTTACTGGTCTTTCCAACCTTAATGATTTTATGATTCTACGGTCAAAACTAATGGATACAGTGGAATGGGCCAAGCCTGTTCTCAACAGGCTAGCTGAATGAAAAGTCTTTATTTTGCAGAGCTCAGTGCTGCAGACATACGCCATTCAGTGCGCCTGAGCTCATCCCTGGAGAACAGTACTGACCACATTTGATTTACCAGGACAGCACTGGCCTTTCAGAGTGCACAGTTGCTCTCTTAATGCTTTTCTTCATTAAGCCCTTGCCTTTAAATTCAGAGAACCAAAGTCTTGATACACAGGGCAGAAAGGGCAACCAGCTCTTAGTGCTAACTTGATGAAATATTTTGAGGAATAAATATTCACAAAAATCCATTTTCTATATTTCCATATTTCGAGGGACAAATAATAGGAATCCTAACCACCAAATAAAACTTTGGTAGATCTAGCAAGAGGGTGCCAGTCTCAAACTTTGTACCTGATACAAATTTCCCATGAAATGGTGGATTGTAAGAGAAGTAGGAGGAGCATTGTTAGAACAACACATCCATGACACACAGTTCTGCAGGGAACACAAAGCTTAACTAGACATTAAAAAAAATATATTGAAGTGGTATCTGAAGTACATGAAATCCTGTACTGGGTCTGGCTAGGATAGAGCTGACTTTCTTTAGAGAAGTGTGCGTGGCGCTGTATTTTTGACTTGTGACTCAAACGGTGTTGATAATATACCAGTGTTTTAGCTATTGCTTGCACACCACCTAGGTTCTCTTTTTTCCTTTCTCAGTCTTCTGCACTGTGGTGCATCACTTGAAATAGAGATGCCTTGTCTTTCCTGACAGCAGCTTCTAGCATTTTGCTGGGGCCTTTTATGTCTACAAAGACGCTCTATACAGAGCCCCTGGTGGGGTGAGAGGATCTCTGGATCTGAGGGCACACAGATGGACACTGGGAGGGTCTACAGATTTGAGGACAAACAGACATTGTGGCTAAACCAGAGACTCAACTCTTGACTATTGGTGAGGGACAAAGAAGTTCCCCATGAGTAGCATGGAGGGAAGCAGGAGGGAAAACCATGGCAAGCAGCCTGCTCCTCAGTGGGGCAGATATAAGGACATGGAAGGGAAGAGAAATATCCTAGAAGAGGCAAAAACCACCTCATCTCTGAATAAGCTGTGGAACATGTGAGATGCTTATGGCCACGATCCAGGAGAGCAGCTGCTACTCAAATGCTGGGTCAGTGGGGCCAGTGGTCTGGAACTGGAGGGCAGGGAAACTCAGCAGCTGGGATCCCTCACTAGGGCCCACCTAACCCACAAAATAAGGGCCAGATGTCTAAAGCCTCTGGAGGCAGCTCATGTCAAGCATGAAGGCGATTGCTTTCAAAAACAATGTAAACTACCAAGGGCAGTGGACCATGCTGAAGAAAGTATCTGAGGGAATTAGCAGTGGTGGACAGGGTCTATAGCAATCTGGACAACAGGACACCAAAGATCCAGATGCTGTACAATGCACACAATCCATGTGGTGGAGGCTGGTATGCAACACACCAGAGTTATACGTCTATACTTTCATGACAACTGGCTGCTCGGACAGACATCAAGGCACCAACCACACAAAGACTGTCCTCCCAACTTCATGGATTCAAAGAGAATCTCTCTTCCTCATTCATCCTATGGGCCTGCATCTCGGCTGGGAAGGACTGTCCCAAGAGGTTCAATGACTCAAATTGAGTACCAAGAGCATTTCTTCCTTCTTATCACTACACAGTATGGAAGGAGATAAAGTCCCCACAATACATTCTCCACAGTGCATGTAGAGAACTGGCTGGGAAAGATGGCATGGGTTGTTCTTTCCTTGGGAAAAGGCAAATACATTTGTGGGTTTGCTTTCACCAGAGGATTCAGGCAAACTTGGTGGGTAATGTGTGTGAAGATGGTGAAACCCAGTGCGTACCCTAAGGAAGTTTAACCTTGGGGGGAAATAACCCATGATTTGAGTTCTAAGCATCATAATTATGCCCAAATTGTATATCATTGTTGCATGCTATCCTTCTATGTCAAAATACTACAGCAGGAATCACCTAAAACAACAGACGATGAGCCTTGTAAGGAACTGGGCATGTGCAGTAGTGATCCAATCTAAGCTAGTTTCAGCACACAACACAACTCGCTGCCTATCCTGTCCTTAGTGACCACCACAACAGATGGTGCTCAAGTTATGGTTAAAATTAACTGAACAAATTTCTACAGACATTCGAATGGATATTTTATGGACAGTTGATGGGAATGGCTCTTAGACTAAAGGAATTGTATTTGCATATGTGCTAAAGAGCTGGGAGAATGGTGGATCATATAAGATGGGAGCATGATGCAAGTGATACGGATTATACTGGGTCTGGCTGAGATGGAGTTAGCTTTCATAGCAGCCTGCACAGTGCTGTATTTTTATTTTTGGCTAGAACAGCGTCAACAATACATTGGTGTTTCTCAGTTATTGCTGAGCAGTACATCAAGGTGCTCTTACTTTACCACTGTGCCCCCACAGTGAGTAGACTTGGAGTAAGCAAGAAGCTGGGAGGGGAAACAGTCAGGATTGCTGACCTGTAATAACCAGAAGGGTAGTCAGCATCATATAACATCATGCTCAGCAATAAAAATAAGAAGAAGGGGATGAGGAGTTTTGTCTTCCAAGGTGGGCACTCTTCAGAGACTGGCTGGGCACTGGTCTGCTTTTGGAAACATCTGCGCCCCTCAATTCCCTTTCACTGCTACCTGTGTATTTCAGCATATTTGTCTCAAGAAGGCATTAATTTAAATAATATAGTGTAATGTAGAAAAAATACAAAAGCCAGTATAGGAAATTAATTTCTCCTGATATTTGGTTAAATCAGCCCATTTTCCTATAGTTTTGTTTTCACAATATTAAACTGTTTGTGAAACAAAGGTATCAGTTACTTGAGATGGAAAGGTTACATAAATTTTACTGACATTGCATTGCAAGTGGCTTGGTCTAATGCAGTGAAATTTCTAGGAAGTACTTACGCATTTCTGCAAACAGCTGCCTTCTTTCTGCCATGGTATTTCCTCTTTTCCCGCAATCTTCAATCATTCTGGAAGACAAAATCATTTGAAAAGTCTAAGTATTATTCCCAGACAGAACATTCACATTTAAATATCCATAATCGATCCCGGAGAACCTTTGTGGAGGACTGGTGCTCCACATGTATTCAGTGCCTTTTGCCAGCCTCTTTGTGGTATGGTTTGGGGGAAAGCTGGTCCCAAAATTGCCCTCCATTCCCTAGATTCTGCTTTCAAGCATTTGTTTTCCCCCTCTCTATCTCCCAAAGGCAATGTTCAGTTTTTCCGCTTGATGTAACTAACTGACTTACATAACACAAGCTCTGAAATTCAGTTTAGGTTTTCTTAAATAAGGAATCTTCAGTTTAAATTATATAAGAGAGAAGAAATCATAAAAGATTCAGAAATTAGTTTATAGCTTAGAAAATGCTTTTCTAGCCAGTTCTTGGTGGAAGAGAGAAAAAAAATCACACAACAAAATCCATACTCCACAACATAACACCTCTATTTACTCAAGCAAATACACTCCAGATATTCATTCAAACTCAGGACAGTATGTTTCTGATTAAATGAATTCCAGAAAAAGGCTCAGAAGTAAGAATATTTTGTCCTTCAGTCTTCAGAATATTATTAAGAACAGTACTGCTGGATAGAGAATAGAGAAAAACTACAGCTTCCTTCACAGCTGACATTCAAACTGTAAAAGACTAAGGCCTCCAGAATAAAGATAAACATCTTTAGCATCACTTAAAAAAATGGAATCTGTGTCAGCTTCACTACTTCCTATGGATAATCACTCAAGCCTGGTTTGGGCTTCTGACCTGCATTTTAATTTACATCCTTATTTCAACTAGATCGTATCAAATAACATTGGGCCATGTGGGATAGAAAGGAGATACTATGTAGAGGAACAGAATCCAAAATAGTCTGCTGTTTTCAATAGCAAACCCACACATGTATTTAATAGGAAGGATAAAAGTATTAATTGCTGAAGTCTACTATCTGCCTACCAGAGGATCTGGATGGAAGACTAGTTTCCTTTTATTTCTTTGAGAAAGGAAAGCAATGACATAGGAGATTTCTGATTTTTCTTTTTCCCATAATGCACTATTCAAATGAAGTGCTGGTACATTATAGCTACCTTTTCCCAATAGGGAAACCAATTCTCAGAGTATTGATAAAGGTTCCACTAAAGTGCTGTTTGTGGTGGACATTTTGTGATGTGAGTAGCAGTCTCATTACAAAGTGGACAAAGGGCATGGCTGTACAATGTTTACAGGTATATTCAAGTTCACTCATGCTCTAATTTGGCTATGAGTGATACAGATGTGTGAACCATGGCATTAAGCTAGAGCTAATATATCCTGCCTTTCTCTAAAGATAAAAGCCTTCAATATGATGCTTTACTGAAGTGGCCACACAGTCTCTGATCCAGAGCTAGTTTGTGTCTGGCTGGCTGGGAGGTGTCAAGGAAGGCTCACAGCAATCTGCAAAATGAGATAAGATACCCATTCTACATTCCAAGTAACAAGATTGTTTGTGCCTGGACCAGCTTTACATCTCCCATAAAAGATGAAAAATCATGTAATCCCACTAATCTCAGCTCAAGTTCCCCACACCTTTCTCTTTCTAATTGAACTTACAGTAGCAAACAATTTTGCTATGGGAAATTACTAGATCTCCTACAGTAGGTGAGTTAATAAAGGCATTTTAAAAAATAACATTTTTTTATCAGGCAGGACAGTTGAGTGAACACTTCAGAGCAAATACAGTTTTAGATTAACATTTATTATTTGTAGTGTGGTTCACAGAGCATCATCTTTTTTCTTTGACTTTTACTATATTCAGAGTTATTCTACCAACAATATACGTACTGTTCATATTAACTGACAAAGCCTGGGTCATTTTCATTTTGGCACAACAATTACATCATCTTCTTTCAGTTTCCTGATACAATTTATACTTATGAATAATACAGATTCTTCTCCATTGATTAATTTGGCATTTCTTTCCAGAAATGTTCAATACAGTCCATCCAATAATCACTAGATTCAGAAACATTCAAACCTCTGACTTGCTTCAGTGTTTATTAAAAACAAAAAGGGTGCTACTTTATTCATGCTTTCCTTACAATTCCTTGCAGATAAAAGCATTCTTTAGTCACAGCTTTTACATACAGTCTGAGCATTCATTGAGTATGGCTTACCTGTGACCATATTCACCATGTGAAAGAGTTTTCCCAATCAAAACCAAGTGAAAAATGCATTTTTCAAATAATGCTAATTCTACAGCAAAATCTTGTGTTCCTCCAGGAAGCCTTTTGCTAAAGTATTCTTACACAGTGGGGTAAAAATCATCAACTGGTTTTCTCTTTTGTGCAGTTCATCCTTATTTTTATCTCACTGATGGTTATATCTCTTTATATGAAGGGTTCTTTGGGCACGGTCATCATTTTTCAGAATGTCCCCTATCTCCTGAAACACTTTATTCACAGCTGTGAAAACAGGAGCGTATGGAGATTATGAGACTTGACAAGGGCCTCCTCTGAAAGCCTGAGTTACATGTATATAAATACAAGTAACTTTGTAAGACTCTCACTGCAGTAGCTTTTATGCAGATTTCTGAATAGCCTTCATCCAAAATACTCCTAAAATTCTCTCCAGTGGCATATATACCATTAAGCTAACGAGAACATTAGCACTGGCAGTATTACCAGAAATATCTTCTATCCCTCTCCTGCATCTTTCTCTGCTAGAACTAACCAGCCAACCAAATACAGATGATGGTGATCAATACTGTTATTTTTGGGTTTCCTCTGATAGGAATTCTAGAATGTGTCCAAGCCAAGGCTCAACTAATGACACTGGTGTTGTGCATCTTCTTTTTACCCTGTTCACCTTGTTCCAGCTCACAGATATGCTGCTCAGCTCTTTAACTCAGGTTACAGAAACTTGTACTTCAGGATGCTCTCAGCTCAGTTCTTAGAGCTGGCCATGAGCATAACTGACTGTTGTCACGTTCCAGTATTTCTCGTCTGGCTTAAAACAAACGCCAATTCACAAAAAAGAGGTATCTTATGTTCTACAGCGAGAAGGAGCAAATCACAAACTGAAGTTTAACATATTTTACAAAACAGAATAAATTTTTACAAATGTTAATTCTTGTACAATCTTCTCTCAGTACAAGAGATATATTTGTCTTCCCTTGATGCCTTCCACTGTCTTTTTTCCTTCTCTTTTCCCTCTGGGAAAAAGCTCCTCTGTACACAGGGAGAACACCTACTGTGCATCTAATTAAAATTCTTGTCATGGACTAATTAGTGAGGTACTGATTAGCAAGGTATTAAGGCTTCAATACATTACCGGCATTCTAGAGCAGAAATAATTAAGCATAAGGTTTCCAGTTACTGAAAAGGATACCATGAATGTTTCACTTCCACTGGTGCTTTGAGCTGAATGCTTCTATAATGTCAGTAGAGTTGGAGGGAAAACAATCAATAAACAAATGGCTTAGCCCAATTTGAGCTGTTTCAATGACAATTTCATCTTCATGCTTGTTATGCATCACAAGCATAGCTGGTCTATTTTTTAGTATATTTTATTTGTTTATAAAATCTGAGAGAAAATACCATACATACATAAGGTGAGAACTTCATGCCTTACTTTTCTTTCTGCCACTTTGATTTATGAGTAATATAACAACCTCTGTCTCACATAAGTGTTTTTTTGGCTTTAGTATTTCTAGGATAAATAGCTTTTTATTAAATTCTGTTTTAAGTCATCAATTAGTATATTACCAGCTTCTTGAACTTGGCAAAAGCAACACCTGCTACCACTAAACCATTTGCTCCAAAACCCAAGAGGAGCTAACTGCCCGTTTAACTGGAAAAGGAGCTCTCTTCTTGAGAGTTCCATAAATTCAGGAAGAGACTGTAAGAAACTCCTAACGTGACACTCACATACATGCACAGTTTGATGACTCTGAGAAAAGCTACCCCCATTAACACTTTGACAAATCCCTGTGTTGTTTATCAGTGACAGATGAAGTGCCACAGGGAGTCAGGAAGTGTGCCAGCGAGGAAATTTTATACACTGAAATTGATTAATTGTGGCATGGAAAATTTATAAACTCCTACGTGATGGCTGTGACGCAGCTGCGCGTTTTTACAACCTTGACAGAAGAGGCTCCAAATCCAGATCAGTGACATTCCTGCCCACCTTGTAGACTGGATAGAAGTTGCTCTTTTCATTGCAGCTGGCACAAAAGAAAAAGAAAACATTTCTGTCTGCCTGAGTCTTGTCTACTTCTGATTGGGAATACTCTGGGATGTAACTTCTGGTTGGATGTTTTGCTCCAGAATCTTGGTAAAATCAACAGTGAGTATCCCGAGATCACCTCTGGAAAGAATAACTTCATTTGGTAGAGAATATCAACAGGGCTCAAGCATCTGAGCAGCATGTATTTCCCTGGCATGGAAATATTCAACCCCTGATCTAAAGAGGTACTTCTTAATCTAACATGAAATGTCAAAATACTTCAATTTAAAATTTTGCTTACGTATCTTTGGGAGTTGGAGGCTTTAGGATGAGGATTAGGAGAGAACTGCAGGTTTCTCAATGGCCTTTCTTCATGCTGCTGACAAATCAGATGCTATTTCCTACACTGTTGGTCAGAATTTAAAGACAGGTTTAACTAGACAATAGTATTGCTTTTCAGTAGCACAGGCTTCTTGTCTGTCACTGCTTGGGACAGTTTTATTAAAGTGCTGCTGCTCCTTTTTAGGCATTTTCAGCTCCAGAAATTCCAGTTTATGGAAATGAAAGTACTAAAAAAACTCTAGACAATACCTGAGTTTGAAGCACTGTTCACTTTGGGTTCACAGCAACCTGAAAGAGCAGATTTTAAACCTACAGTTCTTTTCTCCCATCTTCTCCAGACTCAGTCTAGGTAGCTAGGGGTTGCCCATTTAACTAGAGCAGAGTGATGGTTGCTTATTTCAAGGAGAATTTGGACCAGAGGATAGAGAGTTAAAAGGGACAGCGGGCGCCAGCTAGAAGTGTTATTTGCAGTCACCAACCTCAGCAACCTCAGCAATTTTAATAACTAAAATTATCAAAGGCCATTTCAGAGTCCTCTGTCACTTAATGGATTTATCGGTGCCTTACAAACGTCTTGTTCCACATCTTTTAATGAAGCAGGTCCATAATAGGACTTTCACAGCTTTACATTCCAGAATTAATCTTTGGCACTATAATAAAATTGTTCAGTGCTCTTTCCTGAGGCTAGGTATAATTGCATTGCACTTACTGTGCTTGTTTGTATTTTTATCTAGATGAGATTTTTACATTGAAGGAGACAAAATGAAAGCTGCTGCTAGGCTTATATTCAGTGCGAGTCTCTGCACTCTCCATCTTTTTTTTTTGTGTGTGTCATCTTTTTGAAATTTTAATACTATATAAAAAAATCTCTCTTGATTTATTCCTTCAGTAAAATGTGCTGTTCATTTTTAAGAATTTTCCACTGATTTTTTCATCAGTTCCCCTTCAGGAGCTTCAAATTCTTAGAAGGAAACTGCCAAAAATGCTTAATAAGGCACCTACTGCAACCCATTTTTGTAATGCTCAGTATCCAGGGAAGTCTTGAGTGTTACATAGATCTTATTTGCAAGATCTGAAAAACAAACTCTGACAAAGTTCAACAGTATAAGGAGAAAGGGACAATACAGAGGTAGAAAACATGAGAGTCAAAGCATCTGAATTTCATATTTAATACTGTACAGAATGAGAACCATAACAGAGAATGTCATGACTGACAATGTACTTGAGGGAACAAATGAGCCACCAGTCATTTTCCATGTGCACTAGACACTGTCATGTTTAAGAATTCAAAAAGTTATTAATTAGGCCAAAATATATCCAAATACTTTTCTATGGGCGCCTGTAGAGTATAGATTCCAGCTTTTCCCCACAAAACTCACTTCTCTCAACAGAAGAGACCTTTACCACTTGAGACAGGAAAGACATTTAAGCAAGGCAGTCCTTGAGGCTGTCACACACAAGGTGCTCAGATATAATTTTCCAATCACATGCTTTTAGAGTCAGCCTTCTTGGCACTTTAAGAAACTACTCTGTTGGCTGAAACACTGAAGGAAAACCAACGTTCAGTGCTTCAAATATATTTTCACCCTCCGAGAGTAGCGATCCAATAAAATCATTTTGTTCAGCTCCAAAATCTTTTTCTCCAGTGCTTCATTGACATAACTTCTGATAAACAATTCTGATAAAGAGCAACGATTGATTTCAGCTAAATGGTGCAGATTTAAATACAGCTCTTCAAAGTTCTATTCAAATGCTCTCTTCAAATTACATTTAGTCCAAGTTCATTAAATATTTTAAAACAAATTAAGCAGATATTGATTTTCTTTATACTTCACAATGTTTCGGAGCCTTTGTACAGCTGAGGGGTTGTTAGGAATAACTTCTGCTAACAGCCACTTCTTTTTTTTATTACACTAAAAACACATTACAGAAAAAGAACAAACTCTCAAAACTCAGACACAGAAATTGACAATGCGCAACGCCAAATCTGCCTGTCTGATGTGTTAATCTGTTAGTGGAGCTCTGCCATGCCCTCCTCAGGGACCTGGATTTCACTCAAAATGTAGTTTTTCATTCAACATTTGTTTGGCTTTTTTTTTTACTATATTTTTTCTGAAAAATGGGATCAATATTGTATTGATTACCTCTAAACACTCAAGTTTGCAATTCTACTTCTTTCATTCGGTTAGACAAAGAATAGCTTGTAGGGAAAGCCTTAATGAAACTCAGGGGATAAAAAGCTATAAGGACTTTTATCACAGAAAGTATGTAATTGATACACCAATACTTTGGTACGATGGTCTCCTCTCAGTTCTTTTCATCTGCCATTGTAGAGGCACAAAGGAGGCTACAGGATGTCAGATATAATTAAACTCCTTCTTAGTCAAAGATTTCTTTTCAGTTCTTCTTGTGCTGGCATAATTAAACTCAAATTCATTTGAGTAAGCTGTCAGTGATTGTGTTGGGAAGCATTTCCTGGCTTCTGTCAATTTTAATAAGACAAGTTGTCAGTTTTTGCAAATAGGGATTTGACGATTATTTGTTGTAGAACAGTAGGTAGAATTACAAAAAACATCTAAATAAACCAAATATTAGCTGTGGGTGAAGATACATTCCTAGGCAACTGAAGTTATTAAGCTTCACTGCATGCACTGTGAAAATCTTTCACTGAATGTATTGTTGACTAGTCAAATTAGTAAAGAGGGAAGCTGCTGTTTTTTGTCACCATATCTGATCAATAGTTTCAGCATCCAAACTATTTACTGAATAGCCATTGATTTAGAGAAGACGAAACAACCTTATCAGCTAAGAAGAGTTTTCGTTATTCAACTGAGAACGAAGAATTTAAACTTCTTCATCTTTATGCATGAAATAGGCCCCTCTGGACTTTTTCTACTTTCTATTTTTCCAAAACATTGAAACAAATAGATTCATGAAGACGTATTCTCAATTCTATCTCAACAAAACAACATAGCTAAGAAAGAAGATTCTTTAAAGTCATTCCCATGGAAATCCAAGTTCCCAAGAAGACCTAATTTGGGGAAAAGTGTAAAACAAATTACAAATGAAAGACTGATGAGGCACTGATGAAAATCTTCACATTAATTCTTTCATAGAGGTAGCTGTTAATTTGTCTTAAGTATTAATAGCAGGTGCTAGAATAGGAGACTGCCAGTAGGATGGCAATTATTGAATTTATGAGTATATTTGGAAATATTATGCCTTCTAAGCAAAATAAAAGCTTTGATTACTGCATCTTTGTGACTCATGCAGAGAGAAACCAGACCTTTAATGCAAGTAGATTATCCTACGAGCTGATCAGATCAATATCTGAAGGAGATATTTTAGCAATTAGCTATTGTCAGAGAATAAAGACGTGAGATTTTCTCCTTTTTATATGAACATGTCCTTTCTGTGAGTGGCCTGATGACTTCGGTAGAAGTGGTACAACTTCACCATTTTGGTAGCTCAAGACTCTCTTAAAGCAGACACCAACTGGTTGCTTTTAATTCTGCTTTCAAATACCAGACCACATTTAAGGATGCAACTCTAAGTCTTACAGCCTTAGAAGTTACAAGTCTGTGGTGGGAATACAACTGCCATATGTATTGTTTGAATTATTTCATTTGGCAGCCTTAGCTACAACAGTTCAGTCCTCAAGATACTCAGCTAAAATACTAACTATACAAAGACAATGACTGAAATCAGCATTTGTACATTCTTATTCTGTACCGGCCTGCATACTCATGAATAATCTCATAAGCAGTACATCAGTACAATCGTTCTATCCAGAAGAAACATAACAGGTAGCCAGGCAGTACCACGTGTTAAGAGAAGAAATGGCAGAAAAAAAACCAACCCAAGCAATAAGACATCTAAATTTGTTAAAAGATAAGTGATCAGAAATCATAGCCAGATACAAACATTTCTGTTGCCTCCTAACAGTGAACACAAAGGAAAGGAAAACTCAGACAGGCTCCAGCTCAACAAAAGCTGTCTTTAATATGTTCTCATTCAGCAAACCCTTCATACACGTTAGACTTAAAGGATATGCTTGAACTCCATTGTGTTGACTGAGTATTAAATGAAAAGGAATGAACTGCTGAACTGGACTCAAAGATTTTTCTATTTTGTTCTCAATAAACATCTAACAGAAAAAGATGTACTTGGAAATGGCACTTTGAGGAGTCAAAATAACTTTCAATACATGACAGTCTTATACACATGCAGAGAGGTATCTAACAAAGAACATACCTCCACATACCACGTAGAAGTTTACGAGTACCAAGGTCTTTTAGAAAGCACAAGGAATTAAAGAATTAAAGAGAAGAGGATCAAACCCATAGAAATTTTTTCCTCTTTCATCCTCTCCAACATCTGGGTGTATGTTGGGATGCTATTGAGGACACATATAAAAGTGAGCTGTGGAAAAGACCTACATTTTATGTCAGTTTATACATCACTGGTTATTCCTCAAGTATCCCACTACAGAAGGCTAGCATAAGCTTTTCTGTTACAAAACTGCCTTTGACGCAAATATATTCTGTCTTTGCCTCCCAGCAAATTTAGGCCTCCAGTTGCTGAACTACTTTCATGTGGTATTACCAGATCCTTTCTTGTTAGGCTAGATAACTCATTTCAGTGATTAATAAGGTGCAACTATTTATTCAAAGCAGAAATTTCTGTGAAACTAACCATTAGAAAAATAATAAATGTATTTAATATTATGGCAACTTCCATCCTCACAACAAAAAAATAGATATAAGGCGATGGAGGATTGTAATAACTATAAGAAGTAATAACAAAGAAAGACAACAAAACCAACCCCCTCTTATCTCAACAGGTTAAGGATGACACGAAATCTAAACAAACACAAACTAAAAAATGGCTAGTCTGATATGCACTACTAGCTAGTTTATTTTCTCAAATAAAAAACCTAGTACACCAAATTATTTTTAACCTAATTAAAATCTGACATTATTTTATTAGGCAATATCATCATTACAACAGTGTACAGAAGAAAATGAAATACAATATAATTATGTAGCAAATAATCTTAGACATTAAGCCAGAATACACATCTAATGTTTGAAATATGGGTTGCAAAGCTAATGGCTGGTGATGCCTGTAAATGGATAAGCAGAAATATCCTGCTTTGTATGATTCATGGATCCTGTTCTTTCTTAGATACATGTAGTAACACTGTTTGGACCATGCTAAACTTGAGTTACTGCTGTATATACAAAATATGCTTGAAGAGGAACATTTTTAACAAAAGAATATTAATTACATTGTGAAGGAGTATTTAGGCTATAAACACCCCTCCAATGCGGAGTAAACTTTTCAGCTGGTAGAAATACACTTGTAAGCAGACATTCATCTGGAGAAATTTCAGTGTCCTGAAATTACCTCTCATATGGCAAAGGGAGAATGAGAATGTGAAGAAAGCAAAGGGGAGAACAGCAATGCAGAAGAAGAACTGCTCATCAGGCTGGCAGCTACGTTTGCAGGGACTCCTTGTGTGTTTTGAAATCCCCCAACAGCTGTTAAAGAGACTTTCGTTCATGTAAACCAAGTAGATAGCTTCTTAAGAATGCTAATGTAAGGGCAGTCAAAACACACTCCTATGCAAACGTAGCAATGGATGCACAAAATGCAATGGCCATTGTGGAAAACTCAATTTTGTAACACTAACTACAGGTTACTAGAGGTGTCAAAATTGTCAAGATACTGACACACAGCAATTCAGATCTGTACATGCTTCTGTCACACTTCACAGAAGATTAAACTTCCTCAGACTAATATCAGTACAACTAGAAGTTACTCAACAGCCGCATTGGACTTCCCCGTCCCTGTTCTTAGGTCACAGTCACATTCAGAAGTGGGATTTAAAGCCCCAGCAACATACTATTTCTAGCTGAACTGGCTCAAAGAACACCCAGTGGTGCAATTCCAGTCACTGAGCTTCTAGCTACACAAGTGTGATTTCCAAGATCCAATACACTTATGTAGGTATTTTGCAGACTGGTGACCAAAAATGGGTGGCCATCAACTATCAGATAGGCTCACAGATGATGAAGGAAAGAGAAGGCATGATCATGTGAAAAGAAGACTGCCTGCAGCAGTGTGGAGGGTGCTAGGGCCTCCAGCAACTTGCAAGATGCGATGTATTTTGGGAGAGATATACCAATACTAAATGCTAAAAGCAAGTTAATTTTTTATGTGAAATACTTTGGTTCTGCATAGGTATAACATTACAGAAATACTAACAGTAACAGGTACTGATCATTTGTACCTGTATCACCTCAGCAAGACTTGCTGGGGTATTTTGTCTACCACCAGGGATTTACAAATTAGGCCACAAGAGCATGAGGATGGCATGAACCCTCTGGGAGAGAGATAATTTATCCAGGCTTGAACGTTGACCAAAAAATGTATTTGAATTGACTGTGACAAGCAAGAAGCACACTAGTCTGGTGCAGTTAAGACTAGTATGTAGCTACAGAGCCCTTCCACTCCCTGAAGCACCACTCACAACCTCCAATGAGGCTGCCAGCTTCTTGGTGCAATGTCCCAACTGCACATCAAACATCAACCTGTTTACTTCAGAGAACAGAAACTGAGACTGAGGAGAGCTCCATGCTAGTCTGAAGTCTCTCATCACCACCTTGACAAAACCACCTCCAAAGAAACTGCTGAAAGATGCAGCAGATACACTGGTATAGAGGCATTTAGCTTGAAGTAGTTTAAGCAGATTTAAACTAAGCTGCTTAATGATACTTAAAAACAAGAATAAGTGCACCTCAAGTGCCATTTGCTTAATAATCAGATCATGTCTAATATTCTTCTGAGCATTCCACCGACGACAACAACAAAAAAAAAGCAGCAGTGGTCTGTGTTATCAAATGCATCAAATCAGAGCAGGAAGCAAGAGACCTTCTCCCTTGTTTGGCTCTGATTCAACCTCATTCAACTATTACACTCTGGTTTAGGCACCAAGTTGTCTGAAAGCTATTGACAGAGTGGAAGGAGCAAGAAGGAGACACGGGGAAGTAATCAGAGGATGGAGACAGGACAGTCTGATTTCTGGGAAGAGAGTAACATCAAACCTACACAGTTTTGCTTAATGCTGATGAACTGCAAATAAAATAGTTGTATGCTGTTGATGCTGAGAGAGCTGAATTATTAGGTATGATACATAGGGTTTAATTGGGAATAAAATGAGTGATACTTAAACACAGAAACTGTCGTATCTCAGCAGGGGAACTCTGAAGTGAAAGATGTATTAGGCTGGGGCAGTATCTCAAGAAATGTGGAGAATACCCTACAGTCTGGCCTTTAAAATTATCCCAAATAAATCTTTATCATATATATTGTAGGCTCAACTGTATTTTCAGTGAGGTGAAATGGAGACTCTAAAAGTGTTTCATAGAAAGATCCTCAGATGGTATAAAGTAGCAGAGAACCATCGTTCATTCCCCATGTCTATACTCATTTTTTCATCTTACATATTTCATCATTTAGTTTCTGAAACAGTCAGTCTTTAAAAGAGGATAGCTCATTAGCCACATCCTATTCCCTTATTGCTATTTCTGCCTTCACTATTACCTTTCTTTTGTTGCATCTCTCTCAAACAATCCATTTTGGCTCTACTGATTCCTGCCTCTCAGACTTCCCGTGTTGTACCACAAAGTTGTGATGTCCTACAACAAACTGCTTGGTGACAGTCAAGCACTTTGTTCTTGTCTCAGACTGAAGTGTAAACAGAGAGTAAAGGAATGCAAAGAACTACACAGCTGGATTTTGGATTCTGGGCTCATCTTTCATTTCTGCTGAAAGCTCAAAGGCTGAAACATGAAAAGGACTGAAGAATAACCAAGCTTTCCTTATAGCTATGAGAAAGAGGACAATATGCACTATACATGAGCAAAATGCATTAAAATCTCACAAGATGACTATGAGTAGTGCTAGAGCTGTGAAGAAGCTGCTCTTTCCTTCAGAAAAAGGAGCAGGTGAAGCCCCTTGGTACAAGTGACTCCTTACTTGTTCTTCACCTTCTACTAAAAGAAGTTCTGATGGGTCATTTTTAGGACTGGGCTCAATTAACTGCTTGAGCTACATGCAGGAACTGAGTATAATGCAACTTTCTGGAGCAAATTCTACAACTTCACAGATGGCAAACTCCTACGAGGAGAGGGGTATGCTGTCTCGACATTCTGTAAGAGAGTACACCCCATCCTCCCACCTTTGTCTCCAGTGAGAACCTTTGAATCACATAAAGAGGAAAGAAAAACCTGTGTGGTGGGTGGAAAAATACCAGTGAGCCTTGATCTGCCATCACAAAGCATTATCATGATATACTTAGCTTGGAGGAACTAAGGATCAAAGTGGAGACTGGTAGCCAAGTCAACCATTACAGATCAGAGTTGGGTTTCTAGAGGTCTAGGGGAAGGCACAGTTAGAGATGGGGCTCCAGATCAGGAAATGAGTGACTCCTGTGTAGTAGGACCCCAGGCCAGGGTAAGACAAAGCTGTGGCAAAGTCAGTAAAAGAAGTAAAGGCAGAGGAGAACCATGATGACGAAGAAAAAGTAGAAAAGGGAGAGAACGAGTAGGCGTGCTGAATGAACAGTGTAATACAATGAGCAGTGAAGAGCAACAGGTGAGCCTATCTGCTACATGAGGCAAGCAGCCATCTTCTCAACCTGTGTCTTAGTTGTGGGGGCTCACTTTTGCCAACTAGATGGAATAGAACCCGTTGCAGGACTGCAGGGCCTTGCAGAGACTCCTTGAGCCAACCTGGGATTTCTACTGTCCCCTGAGAAAAGCAATTCCAAGCAGAATTCCTCAGGTCTTCCACTGCAAGGTGGTGGAACCTCCCCACAGCATTGTTTTCTTGAGATCCAACTTGGGAAGGGCTGGAGGCGACCTGGAAGGCACAGGAAGCCTGACAACACGCAGCTGAAAATATCTCCAGCACCATCTAAAGGACTGAAAATATTCAAGTCCAACTCAGCTTTTCAGCTAAAAAATTTCCATTTCCAAACCCTAGAGAGACAAAAAAGTATTCTGTTTTCTCAATCCATTACTTATTGACTCAGTTTATCAGTTATTTCAACTCTATTTCAGCTCTTCTAATACCTGCTTTCACTACAGAATGCCAGAGGCAAAGGTTACTTTGGAATTAGAGGTGTGAATTCATTTCCAGAGGCAATGAAATAGATTTAACAAAATCTATTGGGTAAATATTTAGCTGCAGGCCTGGTTCTAAGCAAGGCTGTGGAAGTGTGGTTTTACAACACAAACGAGTCAGAAAGCGAACTTTAAAAGGCAGACAGGCCTTTTCTCCAGTTATTTACAACTTTGTTTTATTTTTTATTTTATTTACAATTTTGCCACTCAATCTTATTCATATAGCAGCCAAAGAAGACAGATATCTTTGCTTTGAACAGACTTAGATGCTGGAAGGTGTTGAAATATTTGGCAAAAAAAGGCCTTTTGATGGTGTTCCTTGTGTACGCTTCATTCTTCTTCAACTGGGAAATACTGAAAAGATTTCCACTGGCATTCCCCAATGCCAGGACCATTCATTTATATCAAGTGTAGTCATTCCTCACTATATCAGCAGCAGGCTATTTAAAGTAGTATCATCAATTGCACTTTTTTTTGGACATCACAGAGATTTGAGTAAGGTAGAACAGCACTACAAAGTAACGCTTTTGGAGATAAGTATTCGTATGTCAATTGAATGAATTGCCTATGGGAGGTCATCTAACAGACGAGGGCCCACAAGAGACCAGTGTGGAACAGATCTTCATTCAAAGCAGCAGTGATCCTGGAAGCCTTTCAAATATTCAGCTTCTGATAAAGTCAGTCTGCTCACAAAGGTTTTAAACATAGCACTCACTGAGCTATAAATAACCCATGGCAGTAATAAGGTCAAAATAACGAGGGGAAAAAAAGTAATGGAATTCCTTCAAATTTCATTTTTCCATCTATTTTCTCATGTAACAAAGAAAAAGAATACATAATTTTGAAAATAGTGTTAGCTAGGTAAGGAAAATTCTAGTCCGAGACAAAAACAGCTACATTTTCTTTCTTTTGAATGATCTACTGAAATTGTACTGTCTGAAAAAGTGTCATTGCCTTGGGGGGAGACTAGAAATTTGTGAAAATGTTGCAAGACTATTAATTATAGAATCATAGAATCATAGAACGGCCCAGGTTGAAAGAGACCTCAAGAATCATGAATCTCCAACTCCCCTGCCACAACCTCCCCATTTAATATTAGACCAGGCTGCCCAGGGCCCCATCCAACCTGGCCTTGAACACCTCCAGGGACGGGGCATCCACAACCTCTCTGGGCAGCCTGTTCCAGCACCTCACCACTCTCTCTGTAAAGAATTTCCCTTTGACATCCAACCTAAATCTTCCTTCCCTCAACTTAAAACCATTTCCCCTTGTCCTGCTATTATCTACCCTTTCAAAGAGTTGACTCCCTCCTTTTTATAGGCTCCCTTTAGGTACTGAAAGGCTGCAATGAGGTCACCTCGCAGCCTTCTGTTCTCCAAGCTGTACGAGCCCAGCTCCCTCAGCCTGTCTTCGTAGGGGAGGTGCTCCAGTCCCCTGATCATCTTTGTGGCCCTCCTCTGGACCCTCTCCAACAGCTCCCTGTCTTTCTTGTATTGGGAGCTCTGGATCTGGACACAGTACTCCAGATGGGGCCTCACGAGGGCAGAGTAGAGAGGGACAATCACCTCCCTGACCCTGCTAGCCAACCCCTCTTCTGACAAATTACAAAACTAAGTTACAAAACCATTAACACAATGAACTAATCTACTTTAAAAAAAGTGGGAGGATCAATCTTTTCATGTGCCTTGAAGTTGGTAGAACTGCCAGCAATAGTCAAATGACATCAGCCAAACTCTTCAACAGTGTCGAAAGCTCATATCCTGGAACAGTTTTATGTAAGCTACTCTGAAAAGGAAAAATACACAAAACCCAATGCTTAATATGTTCATTTGCTTTCCTTTCACCTTTAACATGCAAACATATTGAAAAAAAACAGTTAATCAAACTTGAATAACATGTTTGCTTGTATGAAAAATGCACATAATCTTTGTCTTGCCTGTTTAGTTTTCGGTACAGCAAAGGATTAGAAAGCAACAAATACAGCATTCTCAAGTGTCCAAAAGGGTGTGAGTTTTTTTCCCCCTCTAACAGTCACAAATACTCCTCCTAGCTAAGGAGCAACCCTCCTGCTACTCATCTCTCATCAAAACAATAAAGTTATCCCACAAACTCTGTACTTCTTCCATACAGGCAATCTTCTGAACAAGAAAAAGAGAGCAACTCTCTTTTCTTTTGTTCCCATTCTCCAAAAACACACTGAGCAGAGATTGCATCTGTGCACATCTGATTATATCATGGTAAAAGTCCATTTGTTTTGTATTTGTTTTCCCAGTATTGCAAAAACTAATTGCAAAATTGGCAGCAACTGAATGTACACAGGATAGAATAGCTTTTAAAATTAAGACTCATAGGCTTCCTGTGGGCAACTGCTACTCAGAATAATCTTTTCTTCTCTATCTTCACTCATGAAAAAGATTTCTATACAGATTTCCTGTTCTTCCAGGGAAGACACAGAATTTGGAATGCCTCTGTCCTGTTACAAAGGTTTTTCTGCTTGTTCTGGAAGTCAGGGATATAACCACAACAAATGTGAAGTTCGAAATACGTGTATCTGTTCATGCTGATATTTATGGGATAAAAATACAGACTTGGAAAAAGAGGAAATTTAATTTACATTTCTCATCCTTTTCAGAAGGTGGCTTTAAGAAAGAAAAAAATGTCTTTCGTTTCATTTTTTTCTCAGTAAACAGTTCTTTTACGTTCCAGTCAGGTAACTGTCTGAGAAGGTAAATGTCAGCTCTTTAAAATAAAGGTTTTAGTGTTTTTTGGTTTTGGGTGCTGGGTCAAAATTTTGCCTAGAACGATAAGCAGCAGACACTTGGGGAGACTTGTTCCTGAGGGCGCCTGGCCAGTTACCATGAGCACTTGACCAAAATATTGTGGCAAATTTATCTTGGCTGGAACAAACACTGCAAATTTTATTTTGACAAAATGGCATCTTTGTACAACCCCTGCTTCTTAAGGAAGTCCATTGTAAAATGCATCATTTCTTGTTTCATTGCTTCCAGGCCCTCAGGCAATCCTCAGATTAAACACCTGGAACAAGCCAGGCCTGGCAAAGCTCTCTGCTCTTCAGATTACTGCCATACAGAGAAAGGGCAGAGCTGATGTTGTTAGTGCAAACAAACATGCTAGTGAAAGTGAAAACCCTTTTATATTGGACATTGACATGGCTTAGATAGCTACAAAGTGGATATCCAATACATTGTTTTAAGCTGCTCTAACAATTACTTTCACAAATGTAGCCTGCATAACATTTTCTAGAAAAAGTAATACACTGAATTTGAAAATCCGTAAGTATGCCTGAAACTTTGTTTAAATCTATCAGATGAAGCCTGCTGAAATCTACTTGGAGCTTTTGTGCTGCAGCACAGTCAGAAGAAATGCCCTCTCTTTTTGGAACAAAAAGAACTAACTGATGTATACAGCTATGCTTGTCCTTCACTCCTTAATGCTTCTCTGCTGTTAGCATGACATCTTTCACAAAGGTTGTGAACTTTAAGTGGCTCTTTCCCAGCACAGTACGTTTATACCAGAATAAGGAATAGAAAGCGTGCACGTGTATGTACAAAAAAGAAAGTAAGAGCTCTTCATCTTCTACATAAATACAGAGTTTAATCTTAGTTCTATTTAAACCAATAGAAAAACTTGAACTGACTTCAATGATAATGAAATCAATTCTGTCAAGGTTTTACTCATGTTTAGTTTCATCTATAATGGCTTATCTTTTCAAAAGTAATTTGTGATTTAGGACACCTCTGTTTCTGGAAATACTGAAAGATATACGTTAGGCATCTGCCCTTCACAAAAGGAAGAGTTTTCATTCTCCCTCTGGGATCAAGCTGGGCAATGAAAATAAACATAATCTGAAACCAGAGTCTAGCATGTTTGTATTTTCTGTAGCATTGTGGTGTTAAAATTAGAATGCTGCAAGGTTAAATTGTAACGTGAACAGATTACAATCAAGAGACAGTCAAGATAGCAGAACAGCAACATCAAAAATAACAATTGATAAACAATTATGGCAATGTATATGTTGGCAGTTTAATTATTCTAAGATTTGCCATGAAAAAGGTGGCATTTATTACTAATGACAAAATCTTCTTCAACCTCAAGTGGCAGATGTGAAACACTCATTGATGGGAGATACACATCATCACACCAAATCATTTTCCCACACCTTTATCCACTTTAGATAATTTTGGATTCAAAATTAGCAGCTGTTTTACAAAGAAAAGAAATTAACCAAATGACCTTGATGGAACAATTTCAGTCATTGATTCTAATGAAAGTAATTTATCCCATAGTTGTCCAGAATTTTGATAGTAAAGTGTTTCTACCCACATGTGAATAGATACAAGAGAGGATGCAAAGGCATAAAGATTGAATGGGATACTCCCAGAAGGGAGGCAGGCTTAAAATATTAGCTATTTTTATGCAACAAATCACAGCGTGGAGGGAAAAAAATTATTTTCAAATGCAGGCATAATCACTTAAAATGTTCTTCCTGGCCTGTAGGTATTTTCACATACCAACATTTCATCAGGCACAAAAGGAATTTAAAAGGCCAGGATTCTAGTAAGCGACAGTTTGCACAGCCCGGCCCTTTGAGACCAGCTTCAAAGATGGATGGGAGATGCTCCAGACAGTTGAGTTACATGTGGTCATGTCTCCAGCACACAGGTGGGACCAGCAGCAGTAGAAGGGAGCACTGATCACCATAATCCCAAGTATTCTGACTTACACATTCTCACTTTTCCAAAAGAACAGAGATTCAGAAACTGGGATGTCAAATTTCCATTTTCTCTTTCCAAGAGATACAACCGCACCATATTTATGTCTGGGGTGGGTTAACTTGTAACAAGAAGTATCACCATGAAGACCCCCTCCTACGTGATAGTACTCACTTTAAAATACAGTGCACTATTTTATTTCTCTTAGAAATTACAACTTCCACATAGAACTTTGGTTTGTGAGTATTATAAACAAGGACGAGACAGTTCAAATAAATATACTGATAGAAAACTTTTTAAAATGAACTGCTGAGCTCATTGCAACATTGTCCTGACTCTACTTACAACTTTGTGTTAGCCTGGGTTTTAGTCAGAACTCAGATACACAGATGTGAGCCTACCAAAAGCCAGTGAAAGCATTTTCTGCCCCTTGTCTCACTGTTTTCAGATCCATAGCTGTTCTCTGCACCACCAAGTCACACCCTATACTGAGGAATGTTTTCTGAGCTAATGCTAACTGTACCATGGATCTTGGATCGAGCTCATCCTTATTTCCTATGTTATAGTGAGTCATAAGAACAGGATTGTCTGGCTAAATTCTGCATTGTCTTTCTGGAATTATTTTTTGAACTTCACTCAAAATTTAAGAGCCCAAGTTATTCAGCAATTCAAGACACTTCTAAACTGCAAGACCTACTCCTCCATCTATCTGATACATTTTACATCTTACAAAAACAAAACAAATGAAATAAAAAAAAGCCCCTACAACATCAAGAGCTATAAAAGTCTTATGGGTAAATGGAGGTGAAAAGCCTAATTGCAAACAGTTTTCCTGACTGCTGTCAGGAGGCCGTCACAGGCTCCCAGGCCTGCACAGGTCCCAGGGCAGGTGGGATGGCGGTGCTCTGGCTCACGGTTCAAGGCCTCACTGTTCGGCCTGGCAGGTTTGAAGGCACAAGCTCCTGTTGCAGCCAGCACTGCTTTAAAATCATGCTTTAAAACCTCTCCTTTAAAACCAAGGTCCCTTGTGCCAGAATGATCACACTCAGGCTCTTAAAAATCAAAACCTGACCCAAAATGAATATTTATTTCATTCTGCTTTTAGCCTTTTAGGTTATTTATGTCATTTACAGACTCTTACATTGCCAAATGGGAGAAGAACTCTTCTCTAATGGCTAGCTTAAAGTATCCTCCTTCTTCAGCTTCTAATCGTAGCTCAGGATTATATTTTCCTGCATTCAATATATCACTGTAATAAAATCACTCTGAAAAGGAGGCTCAGCAGTGAGGTGCAGCAACAAGAAAAAGGCAGCATGGCAGGTGCTGGTTTCATCTCCTTACACCTGGTGTAGCCATCTCAAGTTTCTTCTTTAACAAGCAGGCAGTCCATGTCCCAGTGACATTATCACCTCTGCTCATTCAGCCATAGGCTGTCCTTTCCAAAGATCACTGTTCACTGTTAAAAGTGTAGAAAATAGACTTGCGACTTCTTTCACCTTACCTCATTCCCTAGCTAGAAAGGAGCTCCCAAGCCTCTAGCACACAGGGATACCTCAGAAATAAGTGACTTTATAACTTAGGTGTTTTTAGGGTATGCCTTGAGCACCCTTTGGAAGCCTCCTGGAGGCTGCCCTCTAGCCAAGTCTCTGCACAAGCCCAGATCTGGCACCTTCAAAGGTCTCCTTTCAGATCAGGATGGAAGGTCTGGTGATGCTGACAATTCAAAGCTTGCTTGGCACCCTGGTGTGCATGCCAGGAGAAGTCATGACTCCTAGGCAATCCAGTGCACACAAAGCAGCCATGTGAGAGGCAGCTGGACAAGGAGCAAGCTTTGTACATATCCTCTCCTCATATCAGCTCAGCTCCTCTTCAGGAGTTATGTGGGCTTCACCATGGAAGGGGTCTACCATGGGCACAGCTTCTTTGTTGCATTACTTTTCCCGTAAGTAACAACAAGTAACTGCTAGGTTCTGGTAATGCCTAATTTCACTAAGATATGTAGGACACCAATTAGGAAATTTTATCAGACACAAAGCAAAGATGTGCAGGAGTGTGTGTCACATCCAGTTAATATCTCTGAATACATTTGCAACTGACTGTACACAAAGTGTAAAAATAATTGCAGCGAGAATTCTGAAATCAATCAGCATTCATAGGGAATCATACATGTAACTTACTTGTTTCACGAGCACAAGAAAAGCTTGCCACCAATGAAGACAAGAAGACATACAGAAATTATTAAAGGAACTGAAAAAGAGCACGGATCATTAATGATGAGAGCTAAGAGAAGGGATTCCTTGCATAAATGGTGAAAGACAGATGTGAAGAAAGAGCATCTGACTATTAGAAAATGTAAGTTTGATGCAATGAGTAGTGTGATGGAGACAAAAAAAAATTACATACACGTGGTGAAGAAGGAGTAAAGAAGGAGGAATGGGATAGATCAATGAGAAAATGAAGCAGCAAAGCAGGCAGGAGAGGACAGTAAAACGAAGTAACAAAAGACAATGAACATAAAGTCTAGATAATAAGGATACCCCTTATTATCAGTGCCCTTCACACAAAGGTACTGGAAGCTTTTTCAAAGCTCACGGAAGGTGGTGAATCATACCTTTGCACATAGAGTTTTCAGAGGTCAAGAGTTACATTTCCAACATGGAGTAAACTCACTAGACTCATGGAACATAAACCTGAATAACAGGTATTTGAGGTCAGCCTACTTGTAGAAGACCTGAGTTTAAAACAGTGCATTAGAGAGACATTTAGGCACTTAGTCTCTCTGCTGAGTGACTGCTAATGCAGGAGCTATGTGTGCACAAAGAAAGTCTTATAAAAGATGACTAAAGTCATCTATCATCACACTTTGAGCAAAACAGGATGCATTAAGACCTTTTTCTCCATCTACCTTCTGTCTCCTCTCCTGCAGTGCAGCTAGCAAGATAAATAAACTCATAAATATACAAGCTGGGGTTAAAACCACCCTTTTCCAACTATAGCAGACTGGTGGTTTTGGTATGATATTGTCCCCTCATATCCATAATTCAGACAGATGCTCAAATGGGCAAAATACCTTGTAAAAACAAAAGAGAGCTTTAAATGCTATAAAGCCAATGAAGTCTAACTGGTTACTTGCTAAAAATTACCACAGTGCTATTAAGGCACCTAGAAAAGCCAATACGAAAACTTATTTCTTTCAGGACAGCAGGAATGAATTGGTTTTCCTATCCTCCTACCTGCAGAGACCAACTACCTCTCCAATTAGGGAAAAGAAAAAGCCGGTGTATTTCTCTAATAACTCTTCCTCATGAGGATCTTGCTGGTCAATGTCAAAAAAGCCCTCAAAGAAGAGAATTATATAGTTGGTTGCCTTCTGTCAGGCAGAAGACCTGAAGGATATCTGTGGGACCAATAATTGTTCAATACAATTTGTATTGTGCCAGCACAATATTTAATCTTCAGTTAACCTTTTAATTTAATGTTCATCTGCTTGCTTTCAATATAATTTAAAGCTGGTAAAAATCCAGGAAATCTTCAATATACGTGAAAGACAGCCTGACTGGAATGATAATAAATTCTTAGGTGAGATGTTAGCAGTGATTTCCCGAGCAAATTGGCAATAAAGAAGCGTGATGCATTTATGAAGCCTAAGGGTTATGAAAAGGAAAAAAAATCCTCTCTCTTTTTCAGTTTTGCTCTGCTAACTTCAGCAGAATTAACAATCAAGATGTTCCTACTTTTCCAGTATTAGCATTCCTCAGAGCACCCGGAGTTCATTGCTGTTGTCAAAGGGTTCTTGAAAGTCTAATCTGCCACTTTAAATTCTAAGCAGCATCGCACACAAAAATATCCATAGCTAAAGAAAGTTAACAGGCATTTAGCTTTCACCTCATTACATAAATGTGTAAGAAATACATACTTAATTACCATTAGTAGGTAGGTGGCACTGTGCCTCTCAGCCCTGCAAATCCAGTTATTTTCAATCCAGTTGCAACTCACACCAAGACTAGAATGGTCACCCTCAGAGACAGTCAGAAAATCACCATTCTGGATCAACACACAATTTGGCAGAATTAGTAGGCAACTTGTGCAGTAAAAGGAAGGATACACTTGCAGTTTGTGCCAGCTTCACTCTGCTTGACCCAGTGTGATATTAGAAGTGGATGGCAAGGACATGTGGCCAGGGAAGAATACAGGGATGCTGTCCAGATATGGAGAGATGGGATCAGGAAAGCCAAGGTACAGATGGAACTGAACTTGGCGAGGGATGTGAAAAATAACAAGAAGGGATTCTAAAGATATGCTGGTCAGAAGAGACAGGCCAAGGAGTGTGCACCTCCTCTGACAAATGAGAAAGGAGAACCAGCTCCAAGAGAAGAAAACTGAATTACTCAAAAAGCACTGGGGCCCAGGGAAGCCTGATCTGGTGAGCAGCAACTCTGCCTATGGCAAGGGGAGTGGAGCTAGATGATCTTTAAGGTCCCTTCCAAACTAAGCCATTCTATGATTATGCCACTTATTTTTAATAAAACAGCTTATGGCACTCAACATCTTCTTCAAATTTTTTAATTTTTTTTTTTTTTTGAAACCAGGAAAACAAAAGTAATTAATCCCAAACTCATTAATTTGTGTCTAATAACATATAGCAAGGCTACGTTATTTATTTTATGTGTGGTTGCGTGTACGTGTACACAAGCAAAGCATATGAGAGCTATATTACATGAGACAAGTAGGGAGTGAGGAGTCTTGTAGATTATTTACTAACTTAGCACAGTCTGAAGCTGATGGAGAAGGTAGTAAAATCATGAAGAGGAGCTTTTCCTTGGCAGAAGATCAGGGTGCTGTTTGACATTCAGAGCGAGAGATTATCTCAGTGCAGGTTTGTTGTGGGACAAATCTGTAAGAAGAAACTATGCTCTCTTTCCAATTCTCCAAGGTTCATGATTTCATCTTCTTTCATGCAACAAGCCAGAAAGATTCAGAAAGAAGCTTCAAAATCCCACGATTGTCCTGTAGCACTGACTCATGACCTGTGAGCATTGAGACGTTAGTACTGAAGTCAAGTAAGTGGCTCAGAGGAACAATTATAGAAAGCTTGACCACAGGCAAATACAGCTAGGTGATGGCTCTACAACTCTCCCTGAGACACTCATGTACAAGGGTCCCTTATATGTGGCACAGAAGCCAGGGAGCTGGAGGTTTATTTGCTGCAAGTTGGTGCATGTGTTTGTTTTGGTCTGGTCTAGTGCACCCTTAAAATGGAAATGGACATTGGAACTAGCTCCACAGACACCCAAGGTAAATACACTGATACTCTTGTGCTCAACGATGAAATGAATCACCTTCTAAGATGACTTCATAGAGGACATTTTTCCAGAGAATGGATTTCTTTAATTCACCACTGCTTAATGTTTTTAGCTAGTTCGACCTTCTGGAAATAACTGGCCCCAAGTGCACAGGTCCTGTGTGGAAGGACAGCAGGACTGCTACAATCCACCCACTTGTGATCTGAGATATTGCCGAGGAGATGTTTGCTCTCTCTTTAGAAATGCTTTTGCCCATTTTCATTTGAGCAAGATGAACATTTGGATGTGGAGCTCAAGCTCTTAAAGTTAGCGTCTGTTGCTGTAACATATTTATCCCTGGAAAAACATCTCAGCCATCTGACAGTTGAATGAAGGACTGGCCTGCTCCTCCTGGTACACATATTCTGGCATCAATTAGTCACAGCAAGTTGTTCCTCACTGGAATTTTGCCCACCTTATTATTTGCATACAACACATGTACACATCATATTAACCAGCCTTAAAATTTTGTGTCTGTTTTGATTCTGAGTACTCAAGACTCCAGATTTCCTTCTTCTCAGAGACTGAGGCAGTTATGTTAGTCCAATGGATCAATGTTTTCCTTCTCAGTGGAATCATTTTTTGGCTTTTCCACTGTTTTCCATGAATCCAAAACTACCAAAAGTTCATTATACTAGTAAATAATGTGATTTTAATTTATGGAATTGGGACGATGAGATCTCTCCAATAACTTTGTTGATATTATAAGTGAGTTACGAGTTTCAAAGCTGGGTAAAATCTGAATAGCAAAATCTTGTAATGACTTTAATGTTGGTTGATGAAAGACTCAACATGAGCCAGCAAAGTGTGCTTGCAGGCCAGAAGGCCAACTGTATCTTGGACTGCATCAAGAAAACACGATCCTGCCCCTCTACTCTGCTCTTGTGAGACCCCACTTGGAGTACTGTGTCCAGTTCTGGGGCCCCCAGTACAAGAAAGGACATTGATATGCCAGAGTGGCTCCAGAGGAGGGCAACGAAGATGATCAGAGGGCTGGAGCACCTCCCTTAAGAGGACAGGCTGAGAGAGCTGGGGCTCTTCAGCCTCGAAAAGAAAAGGCTCTGGGAGACCTTTTAGTGGCCTTCCAGTACCTGAAGGGGGCCTAAAGGAAAGCTGGGGAGGGACATTTTATAAGGTCAGGCAGCAAGAGAATGAGGGGAAATGATTTTAAACTGAAAGAGGGAAGATTTAGACTAGATATTAGGAAGAAATTCCTTACTGTGAGGGTGGTGAGACACTGGAACAGGTTGCCCAGAGAGGCTGTGGATGCCTCCTCCTTGGAGGTATTCAAGGCCAGGCTGGATGGGGCTTTGAACAACCTGGTCCAGAGGGACGTGTCTCTGCCTGTAGCAGGGGGTTGGAACTAGATGATCTTAAAGTTCCTTCCAATCCAAACTATTCTATGAAATTATTTTGATGGCACAGTGTACATTTTAGCAGTCTTCTGAGTTTTTCTCAGCTGTCCCATGTACAAGAGTCACCTGTACATTTATAAAGAATTCTTGTTTTACTCCTCAAAAACTACAATTAGCCCTGGCTATTAAAATCTTGTGCACTCTACAGGCATAAAAGACACCATCCCTTGTGCAAAAAAATTTTATACCAGATTCAGAGGGATTAATGAGATGGTAGAAAGCAACAAGGACAAAAGTCCAAGGTAAGAAAGTTATATGTTTAGTTCTTAAAAATGGACAAAAGGTGGCTATTTGAAAATAGTGTTCTTCATCAAAACACGACCGCATTTCCAAATCAAGCTGGTTTTCTTTAAGATCATTTGCACAGCTTAGCATGGTTCTAGAGAAACCACACAGCAGAACACCTGATTAGGCATAGGAAGTTTTTTTTGGACAGTGCTTATACTTCTTTTGTTCACCAGAAGTCACTGATGATTTTCCATACCCATACTTCCATAATCTCTTACCTTTTTACAAAGATGACTAGCTAAACACAAACTCTTCTATCTTGTTTGTTGCTGAGGCTTAATAATGAAGGCCCTATGTAAGATTCTCACTTCCAATTCTCTCTCTCTTGTTATAAGCAATCACAGCTCTGACTTCAAAGATGAAATTCACAGAGAGGGGAATATTTATAAGATGGTGATTTATCTCCTTTCATCTAAATTCCTTCATTTTTGAATCCCCACATCTAGGATTATCTCTGTGACAGTCAGAGGAGCGTTAGTGTTGCTAGACTATGAATCGCTCTCCTGTTGCTTTACACTTTGGGTCACAATGGATGTGTTACAGTAGTGATAATCCTGGGTGTTTCAATTAGATTCCTCATTCACCAAATTGAACGAGGTCCTTAAATCTAGAGAGATCAAGCTTCTTTGATTGCCTGGATAATTTGATCTGATTTTTTCTTTCTTTGCTTGAACTGGTGGAATCATAGCTAAATCACAGTCCTACTTCGCTTGACTTCTTCCTCATTTGGCTCATTTCTCCTTCAAAGAACTCCACTGACATAAAATGCTCAATTTCAAGAATCCTGATTCAACTCCTTGTAAATCTGTTGCATTCTGGACTTATAAATGACTGCTTAGCTTTGCACCTCTTTATTTCACAAATTCTATCTCGTAAGCAGACAGGCAGGGCTGGCTGCTTTTCTTCACCTTTGATAAAATCATCTAATTACAGCTGAGTTGAAAACCTGAGCTCTGAGCACTTAGTCCCTACAGCACGGCATAAAGTACACATCGTCTTTGCTTGTGGCAAAGTTACCGGCCTCTCGGACGTGGTTTAGTTACACCATAACTCGAGCAGCCGCTGCTCCCCACCAGCAGAGGGACAGGCTGACCTTCACCAGCCCCGCTGGAATGCTTCCAGTTTACCTACAGTGAGAACAAGGGTTTTAAAACAGCCTGTCCTATTTAACCTAGTCATGTACAAAAGCAAAAAAAAAAAAAAAAAAAAAAAAAAAAAAAGAAAGAAAGAAAAAGGGTGCATAGAGAAAATAATAGGGGGATAAATCTCATTTGAGTTTGTTATAGGTATGAATACACAGATAGAACCCAATGCTGATGGTAAATATTTCAGTTCATCTGTATGTAGATAAATGGTTTATGGGGTAAGAAATGGAATATCCTGCGGCACTGCTTTCACATTCGCATCCCTATAAGGAACTGAAGTTTGGTTTTATGCTGCCAAACTGAAGGAAGCTGTGTTAAATCTGTAGGAGGAAACGATATAGAAACTCCTTTCCTCCTTCATCAGAGACACTGATTCCACTAATCAGGAAAGAGAAAGGGAGACGTTAATAAATACTAAAGACTAAAGCAGATTCTTAAGAAGTATTAATAATAAAAGAGTAGGTAAAACACTGTTTTCCTAATGACAACAGATGTTCCCAATCATTGAGCAACAATGATAAACACAAAACTAGTTACACACCTTGAGGCAAAGCCAACAGAGCAGTAGAAATCTTCATACACTTTTCATTGATTTGAAGGCCACCACCTCCTACACGACAAGACTTTCTTTTTAGCAGTAAGGGAGTCCCTCAAACAGTTAAACACCTGACGAGGTGTTCACATAGCCACAAGAGCACGGTGACTTTACAGAACTTGGAAAAAAGAAGAGAAAACGCTCTTGGAAGTTCTACTGCCCCAGAGAGGAAGGCAAGGCTTCAGCTTAATCGATGCTTACCTGCTTTTGCAGTTTCATGCAGCCACGCACCCTTACTGCTTTCTCTGAGCACAACATGTGCTGGGAACCAGAGCACTTGACCTTACCCAGCTCTGCAACAGGAGCTCTAGAGCAGTTTCTACCTTCAGCAAAGGAGCTGAGCTCATTTCCCCTCACACCCAGCACAGAGCAACCTAATACACCTCATCATGTGGTGTGTTGCCATAGCAGCGATGAATCCAGCTGCTGCAACACAAAAGACTGATAAAAAGTTTTTTTTTTCTTTTTTCTTTTTCTTGTCCACCCACCCAAGAAAAGTCAGGGTTATTTTCTGGTGCAGCAAATCTAATCCAGATAGACTCATGCCACCTATGAGAGCTACACTGTGATGAACTCTAAAAAGAAAAACACAATTAACTATACATTTTACTTCAAGGGATTTGGGTTTTATTTATAAGAGAACAAATGAATTAATAATATGAAATCACCACTGATCCCTTAAACAGCTGATCATTGTTTTTCTGCTCCTGACATTCACTGGTTTCAAATTTAGGTCACTACCTCCACGGGAAATGAAAACAAATGATCATACTTAACAGAAGTGCAACGGTATAGCTGCATGATCAGCACAGGTGGCAAAAGCCAGATTTGCACCTTCAGAAATGCAATAGGTACTTCCACCCTCCTGGCCTGGGAAACCCTTACAAAACTTTTTGCTTTTGGAACATAATTGTATCTATCTGGAAAATGCTAAATAATCATTATGCCATACTGCATTCTGCATGAGTATTAATCACAGCAGACGTATTGGAGTTAAACACTGATGCTTTCCAGCTTCAGAATGAATTATTGCACTGCTTAAATAGATAGTATAATAATATCACTCAAAGTCTGCCTCAGGAAGCATACTAGAATACATTGGCTAGCACCTCACAACTGCACCTTTGAGAACAAAGTTTGACTGGGGAGCAGGGTAGTTTCTCCTTCACAAGCAGTGATGAAGCTGACAGAACCTGATCCATGGCACAAGACCCACACCAGTATTTTCAGAAGGGGTTTGACCAGCAGCTAGCCTTCCCCCAGACCTACTAAACTTTTTAAATCACAATAATCTCTCTCATCCCTGAGACAAAAGTTTAGTCAGTGTGAAACACACTTCTGCTCCAAAAATGACCTAAGTAGTAATGTATTTCTGCAACTGTATCAACAAAAGGTTTACTCATTTTTCTATGTTTCTAAATATGATGAAAAAGTCAGAGAAATTAGCTACTGATATCATGGATCTTGATACAAAATAAAAATAAAATCATACCTACTAATTAATTATTTTGTACTGCTTATGAGTAGAGTCATACTCTGTTCAAGTTAATTCGTAATATTTTTTCCTATTGTCATGAAGTACCCACCAAAGCTGTTTGAGGAATCTGTAGTTTACTGTAACTGCCTCTAAGGCTGGCTATGGAAGACACAGATCCCTATTTCTGCAGATGTACATAGCCACAGCTGTAAGAGACCTCTGAAGAGAGAAAAAGCAGTGCAGGCTCCTGGAAAAGTTGCCTTACTTTGCTTTGAAGTAGACATTTATTTTCTAATTTTCAAAATCCTGTCTGGTGTTCCAAAGAGAGGAACAAAACACATGGTGCAAGAGAATGTTCCTCAGAACAATTTCTACAATTTCTGTATTGTACATATTATATATATTGTATATATATATTGTATATATTGTAATTCTACAATAACTTTCATCTTCTTAATTGTTACCTTGCTGTGAATGTTCTCCCCGTAGATTCCCACTATCAGGAGAGCAGACAAACCATAAAATGCTTCCTAAAGCTGTAAAATGTGATGCAGTCCTGGTTGTTGCATGTGAAAATACCATAATAAGCACTTTAGAAACAAACAAACAAAAAAAAGCAAAAAATAACAAAAGCTGAGAGACAAGCAAACATTCTGTGCACATCCATTAATGTTACTGGTTTTTCTGTATGCCTTTAATGACTCAACTCTGCTTGTCTGTAGAGTGAAATATATATATATAAAAAAGAAAGAAAAGAAATCTTATCAATGGAGCCTCATGGGCTATTAAAGGTAGACACCTGCTCTGAAAGAAATGAATACAAGCTTTTGAAGAGGGATGTCCCCTCTATCTGAACCAGGAGCTAGCATAGCTCACACGGCTGAGGCCGCAGGCTAGAAGCCCAGCACTAGCCTCCCAGTCCCTGACCAGCAGGACCCCAGCTAGCGAGACATGGGACAGGCAGCACCTGCTCACTGTTTATGGTAGGGCTGACAACTCAGCCATTATCGGAGCCACAATATCAATAATTCACGTCTCCTCAGGTGCCCCAAGGCTAAAGGCAGCCTCCCGTGTCGCTCACAATTTAACGCTTTAACAGGCTTTCTCTCATCTGCAGTGCTTCCCCCTAAGCCTGTTCTACGCACTTGGAGATGCGCAGTGAACTTAGGGCACCTGCAGGGCAAGCAAGCTTGGTAGTAACAGGGAATAGCCTCTGTATTTTAACAGGAGCAGGCACCCAGAACATGCTCCTGAGGAAGGTTCCAGGTGGCATGAACTTCTGTGTGGGAAGGGCTGGACACGAGCATGCTTTCTCTTCTGGAACAGCTAATGCACACCTGGAAGTCATGAGAGAGACTGTGCCAGTGTCAAACGTATGCAACATGGAGGTCACTCTGCCTGGCTTTACATGTCCTATGGCCAGGGATTGCCTTACACAAGCAGAATTTGGTCTTTTAAGATGAATGGCCACTTTGCCTCGAAAATATCTTCTCATCAGAAATGCTGCTGATCTATGTAAAGCTTTTAGAGGTCTCTTCTCTCACTATCATGGGATAATTGATTCTCTTATGCAAAGCCCAAGCCACGCAAAATAAAGGCAAAGCCTGGTTCCTACATGAACTGGCTCTTTTTGGAGGAATCCGGCAGCAGCAGCCGCCAAGACTTAGATGTCCTTGTAAAATGCTGCCCAGGCAGTGAGGATGGAGCCACGGCACTGCTCCAGCCCTTCCAGCACTGAGCAGGAGTTGATAGGGGGAATCACATTTCTTCTCTGTGTCCTCGCTTGTCTGAACGAGAAGTCTGACTTCCTTCACACTGCCATCATGGCACCCCTGCCTGGCATGTCCTTTAGATAGAGGCTAGCACTTACACTTCTATTTTTCCCCCTGACTGTGTTTTCTCTCTTCAGCGAGACCAGGACATTTCTTCAAACTCATGGCTCCACAAATATTTTGCCCTAGTACTGCCAAGGAGGCCCTGCACAGCAGCAGGAGTCAGCAGCTGTGGGGTGGGTATGTGGGAAGACCTTACAGTGAGGCAGCATGTCACACAGCTCACACTGGGGAGTTGTGTCCCTCATCTTCCAATAGCCAAAAAGAGGCTGTGGCTTCCAAAATCACCACAGCCCCTCCTTCTCTCCTCTGATTACAGAGAACTCACAGGCTGCCACAAAGCACTACCAGGGTTATGTTATCTCTGCCATAACTGTCAGATAGCCTTTGTGGCACGCTGCGGCCTGGTCCTGCAGCCCTTGGGCAGCAGCTGCTACTCCAGCACCAGCACCGCTGTGGTACCTGGGAGAGCAAGTGCTTGCAGGCCTGGGCCATGACAGCATGGAGGAGTGACAACTCGAGTGCTCCCTACTCAGGGGAACCAATGTGCAAGCGCAACAGACTAGGCAAAAGTCTCTCTGCGATGTTTCTTAAAGGGATGCATTTAAAAAACATCCACAACTATAATCGCAATTAGGTTCCCTATCACTACAGTCTCTTCTATGCTCCAGCAGAAAGTGCTGTATACAGAACACATTTCCTCATTTGTATTTGTACATGTTTATACAAAACGCATAGCTTGAACTGCCTCTAAACCAATCTGTGCGAAGCCAGCCCCACATCAGCCTCTCATCACCCATCTAAAAGCCCCATGGGTGCTTCTGAGCCCCAAGCTTCCTTCAGCAGGGAGATGACCAATCACGCTCAAGACACAAATAGACAGACTCGACGAAGAGAGCAGACAAACTGCATTTGCTTATCTGCTATTTTAAGCATCTAACTCAAATGACCTGAATTGCCCACATAGAGACACCTGCTTCTCCGCAGTGAAGTTGCAGGGAATTTTTTCTCCTAATGCTGTCCTCTGAATTGCATCCAAGTTGGATGCACAAAGCAGATGGTATCAGTGCATCTCCTAAGGCTCTGCTTTGAGTAGACAAATGCTACCCTCTTCAGAAATGCTAAAAAGTCAGTTTTGGGAGCGCAGATCACAATCCGCATGAGCTGGGGGCTAGAGAAACACTCTGTAGAATCCCTTATTCCACTGGCTCTGATGAAGGATCCTGTCAAAAGCTCTAGCACCACTTCACCCATTTATTTTCCCTCACCTCAAATACCCAGCATAAACTGAGATTGGTACAGAAAGACAGCCCTCAGGGGAAACCAAAACCAACCAAGAAGGAGGGTGAGAACTGGAAGGTGCTTCCCTCTGAGCTGGAAGTAGGGGTGGATGGAGATGCCAGCAGAACACTCTTGAACATAGGGCTTTCAGGCAAGAGGCAACACCTCTGACTGCCTGTCATGACAGATCCTGCAGTTCTTCTTCGTCATGTCCTGGCCTGAAGCACCAGCCAGATGACGCTATCAGTAAGTAATTCTGATGGCTCCAATTTTGCCTGCAGTTGCAATCGGACACAGCAGCCTTTCTCGCTTTCCAACCCTCAAAGCAGGTTCCTCTGATAAGATTTCCATAAATACAAAGCCTTATGCAGTCTTCTGGAATGCTTAATCCCTGTGATTATTAGGGATATATTTATATATCATTGTTATCAAATCTTGTGTTGTTTTACTGTTGTTTGGGCTTCTTAAGGTTGCAGCTGCCAGAAAATGTAAAAATTCTGCCTTATCTAAGATCTAAGGATTTTCCGTCCTTAGCTTAGCATAAACTATATATGGTGATGTTTTTCTCTGAAGATAAAAGTAGGAATCCTGTTATCCAGTTATATATGCCTCCCTAGATACTTATTCCATGCTTTAATTAACCCCTGGATTTGAGTCTTTCATGAGACAACAAGTAGAGCCACTGCAGTGTCATTTAACCACTCAGCTAGAGGGGCATAAGGATATTTTATTTTCAAAACTACTAAGGGCATACCAACAACCTTTTAACAACAGTAGTTTGCTGTCAGTAAGGACATCATAACAGAAATAAAGTTATTGCAAACAGTACCATTACATCACTAGCTGAAAAGCTAAAGCTGATGTCAGCCTGGCACTGGTTAATTGCAGGATGTCGGGGAAGCTCGTGTGCATCAGGCAGAGGGAAGCCACGGTGGCAGCAGCCAGGGCAGTGGGAAGGACAGAGCCAGGAGCAGCATCCACCTTAAGTAAAGTAAACAGTGTCCAAATACCACGGCAACAAGAGCCAATTCCTACCTATCTGCTCTTCTACATGCCCTCTCAAGCTTGCGACGGTGTTACCCTGCTAGCAGGCAGCATGAGCATTCTGCTGTGGGGAGCAACAGCATGCCTCTGCAAATGCTATGGAAGTTATTTTGCCTTCAGGCAACAAAAATCTGTACAGGGCTTCTTATGACTGTATTTTCTACTTCTTACTATAAAGAACAGCAGTCTTTATATGGACAGTCCTTAAAAGATATAACCAACCTTTTTTTTTTTTTAAATCGCTCCTCTCACTTTCAAATATGCTATAATTGATACTTAAAATGACTTCAAATAAAACCATTCTGGAAATAAATAATTTTTGAATTTGTTGGTTTGATTTATAGTTTAAGCAGCACTTTGCACTTCTGTTTGTGGAGCTTCTCAATATAAAAGCAGAAAAGAGAGAAAGGCGTGACAGAATAAAAGTGATTTTGAAATAAAAACATGGACAAGAGATTAAGGGAAGTGCAATAACTGAAAATATTTTTAACTCTTACTTGAATATTTGATTATACTTTGAATGGAGAAAATGAGAAAGATCCTGCTGCAATTTTCAATTTTGCCTTTCTATCGTACCACAAATACTTGGCACAAATGGCTTCCATGCTTTTTGTTAGCCTGCCTTAACACGTCTGAAAATCAGTGGGAGCCAATAAGGAGTCTGAGATACCTCAGTGCATGCATGTCCGTTTTTACCAGCCTTAATCTTTTGTCATTTAACCCCTTACATATTGTGAGGCATCACTTGGCTGACTTCAAGCAGAAGCACTGAATGTACACCTCAACTTTATAAGGTCCTGCATCCCTGAACAGATGTTCCCTGATGTTGCACTGCCCCCACACAGGCAAACCGAGAGCTGGTGATGTGAAGGCTCACAGGATTCAAAACTCAGCCTGCTCCTGGGATTCTGCTCCACAGAGTGCAACACAGCTTTTGAATCCAGTGAGTTCAATTAAGCACATTCATAAGTGTTGGGAGGACTAGAAACCAATAGATCTTGTATTGACAGAGGCGTAACTATCAAAAGAAACAACATTTGATCTTCATTTTTGGGCCTATTTGCATTTTTTTAAATTAATGCACTGGGATGTAGTGGTTTCCCTCTCTCCCCATCTCTTTGAAAACATGTTAATGTGTTTTGTTTTTTTTTTTACTTAACGAAAGTAAAAATGGATGGATTCGGCAAATCTCATACTACTCAGAAAGAAATGACATTAAGTAGGGCAGCATCAGCACCAATTACAATAATGTCTTAGTATTGCTGTATCTGCTATTAGCATGAACAATAAGCATGAGGAACAGTATTGTGATGAATGTAAAAGCCTTTGTAGAGAAAGCTTTAAGGAAAATGTGATTATACACAGTGGGTAAACCACAGCAGTGGTTTTTGCATGACTTTAACCAAAGCAACTTTCCTGTTGGGACAATGGTGCGATACACGGCGATACAGGGAACAAAATGAAGATGGCAGAAGACAGAATGAAACAGGTCACCTGAAACTGTTAGCCGTTGTGAGGTAACTCCTTTGTTATAGTGAATTCTGTACAATAGATGAAGCACTCTTCCATTCTCAAACATGGGCAATGCACTAAGACATCTAACACCCTCCATTAGGCCTGCTCTCCACTGACATTTATCCCATTGATTCCTCCACAAGCATCCCACAAAGAGTTTAGGCAGAAGGCACTCTGACTGGAAAGGCTGTAAAGAGTTAATTGATTCTGTTCCCAGTTCTGGCAGGCTGAATTCATTTCCTGCTTGTATCACAAATAAAAATAAATTCAATCTTCACCCAGCACTTTTCCATAAAAAAAAATAAGTTCCCACTCCATCTGAGAAGATAAGCAGCCTTTTGCAGGAAATCGAAGGAGCAATGTTGATTGCAGAAGTGGCAGAATGGTCCCTGCCTTCCTGAGGAGACCCATACAAGCTTTGCAATAAGCATACCACAGCCGCGTTGTCCTTCAGATACGAGACGTGATTCTCAGGTAACACTGCTTTGGATCCGGTTCCTGATCATTTATAGACACAGCATCAACCCAAGCTGCACAAAATTCCAAGCAAAACTTTTCACCAAACAAAGACATTTCTTCATTAATTTTTAAATGATGTGCTCAAGTGATTTTTAGTAATTTCGCTGTGCTTAATTTAAGTTCTACTTTTATTGCCCGCTGGAAAGTTGAAAAGCATTCTCTTAAAATTAGTTTATCATCTTTCATTTGGCAATGTTTGCTTTCTTTCTTTTTCAATCTAAAACAAATGGCAGCTGCTTTTGTTTCTTTGGAACGTTTACACCAGACAATCACCATAGGAAGGAGGCATCTTTAACTCTGAACCCAACAGAACTGTTATCAAAATAGTTCCAGAGACAATGTTTGACAATTTATAAGATGCCACATATAACAAAATTCTTAGGTCCCTACTTTTCTCTGAAAACAAAAAGAACTGAAAGCTAATTTCTGGCTTAAGTTACAGATGAGCTTCAAAACCCAACTGACCAAACTCTCTCTCCTGTTCCCCCAATACTCCTCTGCCCAAGATAAAACACAGCTCAATGATCTCCCAGCTTTCATATTTTGAGCCGAAAATGACATACAGGATTGTGTCCATCGCAAATAAATAAATAAATAAATAAATAAATAAATAAGGTGAAACAGAACTGACAAAATAGGTTTTTGATTCGACTGTTTATGAAAGATACACAGATGACTGGGAATCCAGATCCGCTTGTGCCACAACACGTCTTACCTACAGGTGACTCAGAACACACCGCTGAACATGGATGCTGCTATCTTCCTTCACTGTCTGTCCATCTTCCGGTATATGAACTATGCCTAATCATGAATCAGTTCAACTGCATCCTCAAATTTCCCAATCTAATTCTACCAAAAGGTGCACACCAGTAAGGTAACCTGTCAAAAACCCAAGAGCTCTGTACCTGCAATATTGCATGCACTACAAAAACCCACACAGCTTCTTTCCTCCTGATTCTTCCCTTAGAAATCATCTTTTATTTCATTTGTACCTTGCAAGTGGAAGGAGAGGCCAGCACCCTGCTACTCACTGCCTCACATTCAAAACAAGAGGCCAAAGTCCTGACTTTGAAGGAGAGCTGGATTACATCTGACCTGCTCCCTCCCAGATGCAGCCTTTTCTGAAGAGGGAGGAGCTTCCAGGTGCACTGAAACTCAGCAATTTGACTTCTGCATACCTTGCACAAAAATTTGAAAGGTGTTGTGGAATTTCTGCCCAACAGGCATTGCTACACTCTGGAATTTTTCCTCCTGTTCCTGCCAAGAACCTCTAATCTCTCCTTTCTTCTAGATGTAAACTAAAAAAACATCAAGCATGACAGGAAGGATTTCTTCCTACTACCACTCACTGCAATGAAAGTCTTAAAGTGCCCCTGCAATACCCTCAAATCCCACACTTATCCCAAGCTTTGAGGGATCTATTTCTCCTTAGCCAGCTTTGAACATCTTAAAAGCAGCATCGGTCCTCATCCCACTGTTGAGCTGCACTTCACTCATTGCCCTAAAGCACCTCTTCAGCAGTTCTGAACAAAAGAAAGCCTGCATCACTGGGCATTTGCACCAGGGAGAGAGGATGGTTATGATGTGTATGAATCCCTGCTGTATTTCCAATTGCCAGCAGAAAGGACAGAGCCTTTCAGGTCATCAGCAATAGGCCATCGTCATGACAAAACCTCTGTGACCTGTCGAGGTAAATGAACTGTGGCCCAGGGGACAGACGTGACTGAACTCTTGGGATTCGAGCACATTAGAAATGACTGACCAATTATACCACTGACCTCCAAATGAAGCACCTGCATAAGTATGTTTAAAGCAGATATTGTACTTATCTATCTTCACAGTTATTATTAATTTATCTACAGATAAATGTTGGGGGAAGACAGCTAGGAAATTGTATTCAAAGTAATGAAGTTGAAGACAGCTGCATCTGATTAAAAGAGTTTTAATTGAACTAGGACTGAGAGAGTCAGCCAGCTCTTTGAGGAAGAATGCAAATGAAGTGTTTGCTTGTCAGCCTGACGGACAGCTGAGAGTGCTGGCCATCCTGCCCGTGCAGACAGGGCAGTGGGTCTGCAGCAATTGCAGCACTTCCGAAATCCATGCAGGTCATGGAGCATCCGCAGTTAGCAGGAATATGACAGATCATTCAACTGTGGTAAAAATAGGCATAATGAAATGGAGCAAGGCTCCTTCCTGCACTTTAAAATGGAAGCCTTGTGGGGTGAGGGAAATGACAACCAAAATGCAGACTATATAAAGTAATAAATTTATCTCATTATGTTGTTAGAAGAGAGACGAATCTGAAGGGCATCAAGTTATTCTTACCCCACAGTGTATAAAATGTCATCTACACCCATCCTGACTGCCCTCATGTAGCAGCAGCCCACCAGACACGTTTGCCTATTATGGATTCTGATATGGATTCAGAGATATTTGTAACAATCTAAAATTAGTTTCCAGAGGAACTATGATTGAGCAGAGTGCACATTTACCTGGAAAATGCTGTATTAGCCTAGTTTATTTAGTTTAAAAAACAAACACAGTGAAGTTGTATGTGCAATCAATGTACTGAAAGGCGGTGAGCTTGGGAGGCCTTGACAGGGCAATCCCAAACACAGGCTGAGTGGATAATGGAATGAGAGTAGCCCTCAAGAGGAGGACTGGGGAGTGTTCATTGACAGAAAACTCATCATAAGCCAGCAATCACATGTCAGTTTGCAGTCCAGAAAGCCAACGGTATACTGGGCTTCATCAAAAGAAGTGTGACCAGAAGGGTGAAGGATGTGACTGTCCCCCTCTGCCCTTGTGAGGCCTCATTGAGGCCTTCCAGTACTTTCAGGTACCTTAGGATGGGGAGAGACTTTTTACGAGGGCATGTAGTGATAGGACAAGAGGGTATGACTTAAACTAAAAGAAAGGAGATTTAGAGATATGAGATATTAGGATGAAATTCTTTACTTAGAGGGCAGTGAGGCAGTGGCACAGGGTGCCGTGCCCAGAGAAGTTGTGATGTCCCATCCCTGGCATCCAAGCTTGGATTGATGGGGCCCTGAGCAGCTGCACCTAGTGGGAGTGCCCATGGAATGGAGGTTGGAGTTGGATGATCTTTAAGGTCCCTTCAACCCAAACTATGGTGCCATGTGCAGGAAAAGCAGAGGATTTCTCCTTTTTTACATTCTCTTTCAAACATTCTGATCCCAGACTTACCACATCTGACACAAAACCATTGTTCGTCTTCAGCAATGAGGTTGGTGTCAGTATGGAAATTATTTTAATTGTAAAACACATTGAATCCTTTGCATAAATACTTCAGAATGAAATGTGACTTTTACATTAAAGCCAATTATTATTTATATTTTAATATCACTGACAACATTTTATTTTAAAAACTGTTCCAGCAAGCGACAGGGGGCATTCAGTAAAGTCTGAAGGAATACAATAAAAGCAGCATCATTCATAACTGGGTACATTACTTTTGGCTTACAGAAGGAAATTGGTTTTACAAAAAAAAATTATCACCACATAGACACATAGTAAGAGCAAGTTTCAGAGAATATACTAGGCATCTGGACACCTTATGCAATCTAGAGATTAAATGGCTCACAAATCCTGCATCGGAAAGCCTATGCAGGTCTGATTTTCCATATACGAAACTCTACTAGGAGTTCTTCATTTGGGACAACGTTTCTTCCTTAACACAGATGAGAAGAAGAATAATGAATCAAACAAGAGAAAGGGAATCAGGATTATTCTCCATTGTACAGTCAGCCCACTCCTAGCACTATGCGGAACTCAGTATTGCAACTTCTGCATCCCCTTACAGCATCTGAAAATCTATGTTTAATCCCTGATTTATTCCCCTGGGAGGTCAGAGTTGGATCTGAGTTCTTCCCAGCAGTGATAAACTTCACTTGTTTACTTCTTGCTACAGCTAAATCAAAGTACCTTGAATTTTTATATTTTATTTTTTTTCAAATAGAACTCAGCTGAAAACAAATAGAAAACAATCAATTGAAAGAAAAGTGAAATCAGCTTATCTGCTCAGACACTCAGCAAGCATGTCTAACAGAGGTCAAAACTTGCACACAAAAGAGGAGAACATTTCTTACATACCATGTGAAAAACCAAGCTGGCTGGGACCTTTTCCAACAGGAGATTGTAATAGGCAAATGCGGATTTATCAAACACAATATCTACCATCAGCATACTCTACTTTTGATAACAGTTTTGTTGGAAGGGTTTCTCAGGTCTGTCGTAGAATTTCTCTTGAAAGGCCAAAAGAAGTCCATGCACAATGAGAAGTCAGGTCATCCACTGATGACTGAGAAGACAGATGTTTGGATCCCTTACTCTGTCACTACAGCTTCGGAGCCCTGAAACTGGAATGCCACCAGAAAAAGCAATTGTCCTTACCTCTGGGCTCTTATAACGTATGTTTCTGGGAATCCATCTCTGCACGTTATCTTGAAAATAACTTAGTTTTGAATCAACGGTAAATGGAAAAAATCACGTTGTCGGTGCTGACAGATTTCAATACAAGGAGAAGATTCTGCATGTCCAATAATAACATAATTCTATGATTCTCTGACTCCTCCCTACCTCCTGTTTCAGCAGCCTTGTAACTGCTGGTTCACTCCATTTTTTCACACTCTTTTGCTTTCATGCTTAAAAAAACCTATCCAAATTGAAACAAAGGCTATATTCATAACAAGGCATTATCATATCAATTTAGGATTTTGTAATTTAGGAGATCCTAGCTTAATTTACTCTTTGTTCTGACCTCAGCCCCTTGCCCACAAAATGGGATGAACAGTGCTCAGAATTCTATCTCACTGAATTCTTCTGAAGGCACAAAAAATTTCCAAGCCTGATGTGATAAGACAATCACACCAATAAGAAGCTTGGATATACCCAAGACAAATATTTACCAGACCACTCCTGCTAGAAATCTTCGCACTGACATCAAACAGCCCCACCACCAGCCCAATATGTAGGAGGTGTCTCAATGGTATTTAAGAGGACTCTTAAAGCTCTCCCAGAGCCCCACACCTCCTGGGAGGAGAGCAAGCCCAGCCAAACCCAAGAGCAGTGGCCAAGAACAGGAGACTCCCAGAGAGAAGGGTATGGCAAGTCAGAAGAAATGAGGGAGGGGAAGAAGGAAAGAGAAGAGCAGAGTAACAGGTAAATAAACGATAAGAGTCAGAGCTGAAGAGATGGGATACAGTGGAGGCAAAATAATGGTGAAATTAGAGAAAGAGAGGTCTAAGCCGCTATAATAGAAACTTTCTTGCTCAAGGCATGTGTGCCTTACTTATGAATCACAACAGTATTAAATGTCATTAATTGATGTTCACATGAACCTCTCTATCATTTCTGGAGCTGCTTAGGAAACCCAGCAGGAGTCAGTTCAGGTTTTAATGCAGGTTTTCTTTGAAGTTTCAGATCATATATTCCTTGTGTCATAACAACATCTGCAGTGTCTGCTCCCAGCAGCCTTAGCACTTCACATTTCTCACACCAAGCAAACCCACAAATTGACAATTAACTTATCTCAAATAACACACAGAACACATCTTCCTGCAGGGTCGCTCCGTACTGTCAAATACCACTCCTTCTTAACCAAAGCCATCACTCTCTCCACCAGGACTAACATAAATATCTGCTGTGAAAAGTGGGAGAAGCCAAGCCACAGTTGCCTTTCCCCTATCACTCATGATACACAAGAGCAACCGCACCGTTCAGCTCTTAATCCTTCACCAGCTGTGTGCCTGTAAGCTTCTCTCTAAAATGCCTCATAAATAGGGAGATAAGAAAGTAGCAACCAGTATTACAACATGCCTTCACTGCTCATTGTGGAAGCCCAAATGACCGGACATAAAGGCCGAGTTGGAGACGAGGGCACCTTCTTTCTCTCCCTAATTCACTCTACAGTATAAAAGCTTTCAAATGCTTCTTCCCCAGACACAAAAAGGCAAAAGCAGTTGCTAACACAGGCTGTTATTCTGGAGGCTGCTAATACAAATCAGGAAGAAATGTATAGCTCTCACTATTCACACACAATTGTTGGGATGCAGTCAAATAATTGAGCAATAAATCAAGTGAGCTGAAAGTCTAAACATCTCTCCAGCTCCCTAAGGCAACTGCACCAGTCTTCATCCTGGTGGTTAATAGTGCTTAACCCTCACCCAAATGACAGGAAGGCTTAATCTCCTGATGGAAGGCAAGGATTTCCCAAGCAATTCTTGCAGGTATATGCAAGACCACTACTTATACGTAGAAGGTTGGGGGAAGAAGGGACTCTCTCTCAATTATTTTAACAGCTTGAAAATTTTTTTACTAGAAGAAAAAATATAGCTCTGAAATTGTTGGATTGAATCTTGTACATCACTACATAATCTTATAGTATGGAATACTGATAACAAAAATCATAAAACCATGACAAACCTTTAAACAATACAGGATTTTGTAGTGACTTCTTGTGTGTCATCATGATTTCCATCCACCCATCTCAATAACAAAATGGTGAGATGTCAACAGCCTGAGCCTATATCACCCAACACAGATAGAGAAGATAACCTTACAGATTACACTTACAAACTGAGCAGCTGCAAAAGCCTTTGTTTACTGTCAATATCTGTATTTGATTCTTCTCAGATGCTGTTTTTCATTGGCTACCAAGTACCTCAGTACTTCAAACTTAAAGCAAGTAGCACTTGTGATGTTCCTTAAGGCTTCCCCTTTCCCCAGCTCCTTGAGTTTCACAGAAATACCACTCACAGACCTGCTATTATGTTCTTGTTACTTCTACCAAGCGTGTAGAATTATACTAATCTTTCGCCCCTTTACAAAGGAACTAAATCTCTGATTCTTCTCCAAAGGAAAAAATAGCCCTTAGCTGTAGTACATACTAAGTCAATGTACACTGAGTAACAAATGAACCTTGCTTCTGAACACAGTGAATTCACTGATATGGCTGCTGGATGTTTCTGTACCATCAGGACTAAAGCCAGGTTTTCTAAAGACAAAGTAAGTCAGATTACGCATGTCTAGGTTTATCAGAATGATGATTCACTTTCTTAGGGTAAGCCCCATATAAATAAGGGATGGATAGAGAAAAACAGACACTGTAAATTGGTGCATCACAGGAACAGCAGTGCTGAGACACACTGACTTCAGTGTGATGCTGAAGAATAGAATTACAGAATCATACAGAATCATTAGCACTAACATGCTAATATCAGGGTAAAAAGTCTTAAAATTAAATGGGAGGTGACATGTTTTGACTCTGGTTTTATGGCCCAGGACAAGATGAGGGGAAAGCCTCCCAGTTGCTTTTTATATTTGACACTTCTGTTGTGTCACCATGCTCAAAAACCACCCATTCTACTCCTAAGCTGCAGCTGCAATGCCATGATCATGAAAAGCAGCCTGGGTCTGATGGGCATAAACCTCACCTGTAACTCAGACTGCCATACAGTCATGTTTCTGACAAAGTAGCCCAGCACGCAAAGCAGGGTTTGTGTCGTCTTTACACCAAGCATGGGAAGCTCCCTGCCTGTACTCTTTGAGAAGCCCTGAGTACGTGGTGGTAGGTGCCAGCTGCCCCAGGGTTGGCCCAGGAGCCCACAGGACACTGTTGGCCAACAGCAGCCAGGAGACTGTTGCCAACATTTGCAGAAGGATGAGCCAACGCTGCATGCTTTCCTTGGCTGTGGCTTTTTGCTTTTTATGCTTCAACCAGTATGTGTTACCAAAATTCTCTGCAGCCAGTAATCAGAGGAGGCTTTTTTGTTACATTTCCTCATCACCAGAAATGACAGACTACAATACTCCGTGATAGAGATGCCCCCCCCATGTCAACATCTGTATGGCTGCAGCTGCTTTGGTGCTCTCCTCCTCTTCAGTTCAAAAAAGATAGGGATTTCCCAGAAGGAGCCCAGTAAAGGGCCACAAAAATGACAAAGGACCTGAAGCATCTCTCGTACGAGGAAAGGCTGAGTAACCCGTGTCTGTTCAGCCTGAGGAAAAGGAGACTGAGAGGGCCTCTGATTAATGTTTATAAATATCCAAAGGGACGTGGGAGGCAAATAGATGAGGCAGAGATAGAACAAGGAGTAGTGGCCTGAAACTTGAACACAGGAAGTTCCATACTAACATGTGGAAGAACTTTTTTACAGTAAGAATAATGGAAAGCTGGAGCAGGTTGCCCAGAAAGGTTGTGCAGTGTCCTTCTATGGAGATACTAAAGACTTGTCTGGACACCTACATGTGTGACCTGCTGTAGGGAATCTGCTTTAGTAGGGGGGGTTGAACTTGATGATCTCTTTAAGTCTCTTCCAACCCCTGTGATTCTGTGCAATTCTGTCCTCCCTCTAGCTGTCAGCCATGCAATGTTAGAAGTGCATTTATGTCAAATTCTGCTTAGCCAGATCTAAGCAGTCATGTTTGCATCATAACCAGGAGGCACATACAAACACTAGATGTATGTTCCAGGTTCCAGACCTTCCTCCCTATGATGCTGACGTACATCACACTGACCTGCTGCATGGCCTTTATTTCCTTGTTGCCAATTTTTCCTGTTAAGCACAGATCCACGTTCACAAACAGCTAGGGCTGAAAGGATAAGCCGCATGTGCTGAGAAGCTGTGGATGCCAGTAGGAAGGTCCCACTTGTCCCGCTGCCATGCAGGCTTCTGGTTCTTCTTTCCCTTAACTTCACCTCTCACATGGGTGTGGGAAGTCTGTCTTCTTCATACATGGCTCTGAGTAACCTCCAGTCTAGAAGGTGGACTGTGGAAACTTGCAGCACAGATAAGGGTTTTCCTTATAAACAAAGTACTTTCTCTCCCACAAAATCAACAAGGCCCCTCTCTCTCCCAACCTGTTTATTCTAGGCAATAATTTAAACACCGGAAACTGAGTTTCTTTGTAGTTTGCTGGAGGGAGAAAATGGAGAGGAAAAGTGCCAGTCACAACCTAGATCAACGAGCCTGACTATTGGGGATGTTTGTAACGCCATCTGATCATACAGTAATGCTTGTTAAATGCAGAGACCTCACTGCTAGCTCAGGAAGTCCTCAAGCCATGGATACCTCTGCACTGAGAAAACATTCTGAATTAGTGTCAGCATGTTACCCACCTCTGGTACCTCTGTTGGATCCACATGCAGCACCCCGTGGCTTTGTGCAAGCTCTTAAGCCCACACAAAGCACTGCTGTATACAGATCTCCTCTGGCAGCAGAACTGGCTTAGGGGTGTCCCGGCAGCCAAGCACATAAATTGCTGTAACCCCTGGCATGAGCTGGGATAAGGGGACTGCACCGAGAAGGGATCTGCCACAGGGCAGTTTTTCTCCCCACTCTCACTCTGAGGACACAACTCCTGTCTTGAGATGCTCTCTCAGCTGTTGGTGGCCGTCATGCAGCACAAGCAGGTTCAGGCTGTTCAGCCTGACAGATTTCCCCATAGACTAGAAAAACAAATCCTTTCTTTCCCCTTGCCTAGTGACTTCTTGTTCTCTTTGTTTTAAAGAGAAAAGGAATTCTTGTTTTTCCACTGAATAAGATACCTGGTATTCGGCAGCTACGTGTTTGTTCTGGGAGAAGCAGAAAGAGTGCAGTGTAAGCTTACTACACTGTAGCACAAATGAAAACACAAAGGATGCCTCTTCAAAAGCTGTGCACAGAGCAGCCAATGCTTGTACGTACTAGTGTGTGTTTTCCAAGGACGCAGTGTCTACTGTGGCTGCTAGGAGGCCTATCAGCTAAGGTATGAAATCAGAATTATTTTTAGAAAAAATACAGGCTGATGGAGGAGGCAGCATGCAATCAGAGATTAAAAAGACGTTCTTGGCTATGTATCTGGTCTCCTCGGGGCTTAAAGGATATGGATGTAACAAGACCTTTTTGTGCACAAAAACAGGAAGAAATCTGGCTCAGCCTACTGCCTTATTTTCCACAGCACTCTCCTCTTCTCCTTCTATGGTCCAGTTTATAGTCAGTTCAGTGGGCAGCTAATGCATTGTTCCCTTGGATTTAGAAGCAGAGACTGAAGCAATATTAATTTTTAAAAATAATGTGCACTTTTTAGGCACCAGGTGGTGGACGTCCTAGCAGTTCTGCCTTGCAGTCTCAAACCTTCTTGCCAGAAGGAAAATGTTCTCATCTGTCTTTTGAAAGGGAAACGTTCCTTACCTAATTTTTAAGAGATGCACACTGACAGAGTCTCTGTTGTGTGATCCCATTCACACAAACAGGAAAAGAACTGGGATAAGCTACTAAGCTGGGCAATTATGCACTGCCACTAACATCTAGCTCACAATCCTCAAATCAGTTCTGTACATCCCTGAAAGACCTTCTTGCTGTCCATCCAAGAAATTCCAAGACTATAAGAAGGAGGCTTCTGCATTACAGAGAGCTGACATTTAACTTGAAGACAATGCACCGGGACCTGGTCCCTGCTTCTAGATCAAATCTGAAGAGATTATAAACTGTGTGGCTTGTAGTGTTTGTATGTGCCTCCTGGTTATGATGCAAAACTGAATTTTCTCACTATCAGAATAACTACCTATTTTCATTGTATGGAGAGAAGTGAGCTTTCAGGGTTACCTCAGAAGGCTAATTTGCACCAGATTTCTGTTGTAAAGTTGGTTGAGGCTGTTTAGACAGCCCAATCAACTCCAAAGCTTTCCCAAATCTGAATCTGTATAGTGGCCACATTTAAAAAGATCTGGTCACTGCCTGTCCACCACAGCTTGGAGCCCATTCAAATTTCCACCCCTCTCTACACCATTGGTTTAGCCAACAAAAACTCTTTTTTTTTCATGCTCAGATGCTCCTTTCAAAGCTAAACTTGGACATCTCATTTAGACTGCAAACAACAGGCTCAGCAAATTCAAGCAACCCTCATAGACGGTCTGAGACGCTACACAACCCAGATGCCCTGAAGAGGAACAGGCTCAGCCTTCGTCACTGCTGCAAAGTGACTGCACATTTGGAAATACATCCCATAGCAAGTTATCTTCACTTTGAAAATACTATTTTCAGTCTCATGCTATTTCTTGGTTTGGCTCAATTCAATTGCTAGCAGAGCTTAGAGAAGGGCAAAGCCTAAGGAAAATGCAGCCCAAGTAGAAATTTGCAAGTTAAAAGCCAGTACCGAAGTGCAAAAAGTAACAAACTAAACCAGAACAAAGACAAATACTATGTGCTTGCTGGTCTGGAGTAGCTCAAGTTTTACTGGCCATATATAAGCAGAGTATATATAAAGGCAGAGTAATGCACTGATACATGGAAGACAAATCCTGTTTATCCTTAAAGCTCCTCCAAGAGCCAGAATGTGCTGAAGTCAGACAGCTTTACCTACTGGATGGTTTTTACATAGGTAAGTTACAAACAATAACAAGGGCAAACAATACAGTTTTTATCCTGTACTACGCGAAATCAACAATAACTTCAACTTCTACATGTAGAAATTGAAGTGGAACTCCAGGTATACATACTTGACTGTAACAAATCCAGGAGACTGCACTTTAAGATGGATTCAGGGGAAGTATCTTGGTGCAAATTATATCTCCTTTCTGGCAACACCTGAAAATAGATCTCTGAGGGGGAGTGCAAACTGGGGTGTCTCATAAAGATTTGCCGCCAGACTTTTGTTAGTACCATTTTTCATTCTAGTCTTAACCTACACAGTTCTAGGTTTAATCTAACTGCATTTTCTAATCCTTTAAAATTACAACTACTGTTACTTAACCGTATGTATGGCTTTCAGTGCACTGCATGGCAAGAAATCCTGTCACGCATCCACAATACAATCTCTGATCTCACAGAAGCTTTCTGGGAAATGTCATTTGGGATAGCAGTAGTTGCTATATTCATTTTGTTAAGCAAGAGTAGCAAGAATTAAAAGAATCATAATAGCATTTCTCAATCTCTGTCCCTGTGATCAAAGCAGAAGCAAGCGTGAGGTGAGTCTCATGTCTGGGTTGTTTTGGTTCCTTTGCAAGATGTCCTGGAGAAAAGACTGGGCAGATAGAGGGCTTGTGAAGTTTGGTGGGCAGTGGGCCCGTGTGCAGTGGCAATACCAACTGTAATAGTTCTCAAGTGGGTAAAGCCTGCACGTGTCAAGTCATCTTGTACTGAGCAGGATAAACCGAGGGCCAAGAATTTTTGTATTCAGGTACTGTCTTTAGCCCACCTGCTAAGCTACATCTCTGTCACTTCTCCATGATAAATGTCTAGATGGAAATCTCAGTAAGTTATTTTAGATGGAGATTTTTTCTGTCTGCATGAAGAAGATGTACAAGAGTATACAATAAACATTAAATCAAGAAGCTTTCTTGCTTTTAGACCCTGTATGTTCCCTGTTCTGTTCACTCGTCCTTGCTTTATTTGTAACCTTTATAAACAATTCATTTTACAATGAAACAGTACAAAAAGTCATATTTTTACCATTAACTTATGATTTCACAGAGATTACTTTTCATTCCCATTGCCCCTGCATGCAGAGATCCTCTCACATTATCTGAAGCAGTGCATCCTCCCTGCATGTCTCTTTGCTTTGCCCTTTGGCAGGCGAGACGCCCTAAAATAATCTGACGGACGGAAACACAATTGCTTTTACAAGCACAATACTTCATTATGTATTTGTTTTGAAAACAGCTTCCAGAGCTTACAGTATGTCAGCAAAAGCCACAGAAAGAATGTTGATGCTGTTACAAGGTCAGCCTGTCAGAGACTGTAGGCAGCACTGCTGGCATGCCATCAAGTCATCACCATGGCAAACATGGCAGCTTGCAGGCAATGATTCAGCTGCTCTGGCAATACCGAGGCTCTAGCTAAATGTGAAGATGAGTTACTCATACTGCCTCACACACACACACACGCACACTACCTTGGGAGTTTCCTGATGTCTGTTTGTGTTGTTGTAAATGGCTGCAGGGTTTAAGAAGGAAAAAAAGCAGCATGCTTGCGGTGACAAACCACAGACACAGTTCCTTCTCTTCATACATATATGCTGTATGCATATATGCAGACATGTATACAGATATGTGCATGCATACACACACCTCCTGCTGATTGTGTGTTACTACAAACAAGTTTTTCCCTAAGCAGCAGAAACAGTGAAACCTTATTCTCAGAAGACTTCCTCCACTGTACACAATTTCCAGCTTTCTCCCTCTGTAACACAACTTCTGCATCCTCAGTGGAGTCAGCCATGTTGACCTTCCCAGCAGTACCAACATGTGCAGGGCTGGCAAGAGCACAGTTGATTTGGCTCCTACCGCCAACAGGCTTTAACTGCTGAGTCCTGCTCTCCTGTTGCTCCAGGGGGACTTTGTTTGGTTTCTTCCCTCCACTCAGTTGTCAAAATTCTAATAATAGCACTATAATAATTCTTGAAATCTTGCCTTTTGAACTTACATTGTTATCCTGCCAGTATACAACTAATGTTAACATTGGTAATGTTCACAATTTCATTTAATGCACTTGGAAAATATCCCTTATTGGGATATATGCTTATAGGCTACTTATAAAGTGCAAGTCCTCTTAAAACTATGACATTTGGCAGGGTGCAGAGCTGCTCTGTTAAATGTACAGCTTTCACTTCATTTTTTTTTTTATTGGGATGTTGTATTATTAATACACTGCTTTAATTTTGAGGGCTTAGGAGGACAATTTAAAATAATCAAGAATAAAAAGATGGCTTGAGATAAACTACCTCCAACAAACACTTCAGCGTTGTTAGGAGACAATGCCAGCAGTTTGCTCTGAAAAGTCTTTTTCCAAATTGAAGCAAGCTATCTGGGGTGTTTTGTTCCAAGTTTTAATATAATTAAAAAAAAAATCCTGGTCTGCCCTACAGCCATGTCCTCACTCCATGTTAGGGCAAGAACTGTTCGTACATCAGCTCTCTCATCTGCCTGCCTTGGCCTCCACCCAGCAGCCTGCAACTCGTTCAGGGGAAGGGAAACCAGGGACCAGGAGCTCCCGTGCACACAATCCAGCCTTACTGGGGCCCTGTGGGGAAGAAAGAAATAAGCCTCCATCTAACACATCATCTCTTTCAGCAAAAATGCACCAGTCTTTCTGCATGAGCAGATTCTTCCCCAAGAAAGGCCTGGGGTGGCTGCTCCTGGTATGGTGATGCATGAGGAAGGGCCAGGACCAGGGTGATGGGCAAACCCACACAAGAGAGTCACACAGGCTGCAGCAGGGATCGCGCTGTCACCCCTCCCAGAGGAGCCTTCCCAAGCAAGGATTCTTTGATTTGTAGCAGAGTCATGAATGGACATGCCTCTGTGAATGTGGTCTCCCCTGCTCTCATTCTACTATGGCTCTCAAGCTCTGCAGTGGATACACAGCCTGCAGCAAGAGGATGCAGAAGCCTGGCTGCTTGAAACAGTAGCATTAATAGGTATTTCCTAGTAGTCTCTAAAAGGCAGTACAGGAAGTCTACTAATTTTTCTAAGAAGGGCTGCGAAGAGGGGAACATTAAAAAATACAGTCTTTTGACACTTAAGGGTTTTTTTCTGGAAGCACTTGGGTCTTTGGATGCTTCAGAGCTCTCAAGACATTAGACCAAATCATGGATGACCTGTATCTACATGTATTTAGTCAGCTGACCATAGAACCATAGAATACCCTGAGCTGGAAGGAACTCACAACGATTACAGAGTTCAATCTGTGGTTCCACACAGGACAACCCAAACTCTTTATCTGAGAGTATTGTCCAATGCTCCTTGAAATCCAGTACTTGGGGCTGAGTCCACTGCTCTGGGAAGCCTGTTCCATGTCCACTGCTCTCTGGTGTAGAACCTTTTCCCAACCCTCCCCTGACACAGCTCCATGCTGTTCCCTCCGGCCCTGTCGCTGACACAGAGAGCAGAGCTCAGCGCTGCCCCTTTGCTCCCTGTGAGGAACTGCAGCCTCCATGAGGCAGCCCTTAAGCTCCTCTGCTCTGGGCTGAGAAAACCCAGAGAACTCAGCTGCTCCTCACACACCGTACCCTCCAGACCCTTCACCATTGTTGTGGCCCATCTCTGGACACTCTTTAACAGTTTTATGTCCTTCTTATATCGTGATGCCCAAAACTGCACCAACGTTTTCATGTAGCTCGCTGCAAGTGTACACGCATCACAATCAGAGATCACTCAGTCACACCTTGGCCACCTTGTTCATTCCCTACGGTTTCATGGTTAATATTCTCAGGATCAGAACAGGCCAGTGATGAGCACAGGATATCCAGGCTCAGCCCTGGTCTGGCTGCCTTCACCCATGACTCTTGGGGAACCCTCTCCATTAGGGATGCATCTCCCCACAGCTTACAGCAGTGGCTGCAGGGAGGCCTCCATTTGGTCATGCTTAAAAGCCCCACAGGAAGTTCCATATTTGGCTGTTTTTCCCAAGGAGAAACTATCACCTTCTCTTACGAAAAGATACTTACCCAGAGAATAGTGGTGGAAAATAAAAGACAGAAGCTGTGTTTCAGTGCTGAATGATTACAGAAAGATAAATTTACTTTCACTGAGTACAAGGGATGCTGTCAGAGCTGGGGAAATGGGGAATCGTTAGCCCATTAAGGGACTACACAAAAAACATGAGAGAAGAGAGGAAAGGCAGGCAATGTTTTCAAAATGAGGACACACATATGGATGAAGGAGTCTAATTTTAATCATCCACATATGAAATCCTTGGCCCAGCTCCCAATTTCCTCGGAGCGGGAGCAGTTGTTCAGGATTCCCTTTCTTGGCAGGTGTGCAGCCAGCTCCTGCTCCTCCTCTGCAGAGTCTGAGCACGCACCAACTCCTGCAGGGCACAGCCCAGAGCAGAGACTCACCATGTGGCAGAGCAGTGACAGTCCCTCTCTGACATCTGACATCAAAAGGAAGCATTGATCAGCTGCCTCTGCTTCCTCCTGTGTGGGTTTGCTTCCTGCTACCACCTGGCAGTCAGGTCTGGGTTCCCCATCAGCCTGCTCAGCATGAGGATGCAAGTTTCTTTAGGAGGGCAGCAAGTAATGGCTGACTTAATCTAGGGAAGAGCTTCTGAGAGGTATATCTTCTTCCTTTTTAGCACTGCCATATACTGCCTTTGCTCAAGCAAACTAAGTGCACAAAAATCACAGAATGGCCTTGGTTGGAAGGGACCCAAAAGTTCCAACCCACTTGCCACAGGCAGGGCCACCAACCTCCAGATCTGGTACTAGACCAGGCTGCCCAGGGCCCCATCTAACCTGGTCTTGAACACAAAATGGCCGTTTCTTCTTTTGTATCTCTCATCTATTTATCCCAGCCACACTGCTCAATATGAGCAGCAATGACAGGCCACTGTTATTATTCTTAGAGTTCTTAAGCCTTAAAATAAAAACAGCCCATGCCATAGTAGGGGAAAAGACACTACAGATAACTCAGAATTACACTACCCAGATGCAGAGCTTCTTCTTTTGCTAGCATTAGGAATCAGACTGAAGACTGATAGAAATGCATTTTCTAAAAATTAATAATCACTGATTTCCCGCTTTATTTTTACCACACACTTAGCAGGCTGTCTTACCCACTAAGGAAGATCACAGCTCTCATTTCTTTGCTGCTGGCACTACTCTGCTACTTCACAGAAAAGAGGGAAATAAAAGCAGTCTCGCAGGAAGGTTAAAGATGCATCAGAAGCACTCGTTGACCTCAGAGTCCCACTATTGACCAGCAACATCTTGCAAGCCCATTCATTACCCTACTGCTGGAAAACCAGGTATAATAAATAATTCATTGATTTTCAGTAACCTAAAGCATGAGCAACGGTACTGAAGTTCAGAGAACAGGGAGGAGTGGGGAGGAAAGAAGGAATATTTTTCAGAGCTTACTGTAACTGAATAGTTTATCCCATCTCTGCTTAGAGATTTAAGGCTTGGTCCAGCAATACTATTAAAGTCCCAGACAAAAATATTCCTTTAGAAAAATTTAAGTAAACACACCATAAATAACTTAATGGGAGCCAAAATCAAAGCAAATGGCACCACAAGCAACTTGACAATAAAAATATGAAAATGCTTATGACTTCCTGAGAGCAAAATGCAGCCACTATACACTGCGAATAGCAAATCGCTGCCAGCAGCAAAGTGTTTTAACACTCTGGAGTTCAGAATCAGTTCTACTTAAAATTTTATAGTGAAAACCAATTTCAATAATATCCTTTTGGGGGAATACATTTTCAGAGGCAGGAAAGTCTGGGCTAACCAGCTCCAAGACTGCAGATCCTGCTTTAGTAGAATACTTTCAGAGATGAAACAGAAAGGAGCATTAAATACCTCTTCCCTTGCAAGCTAAAAATAAAGCACGTGAATGCCTGCTTCCTTTCAAGATACTATAACAAGCCCACAAACAATTACTTGAGACAGGGTTTCACTGGTTTGTGCTACAACCCATCCTCTCATTTAATTTCCATCCCCGGCAATTTTTACAGAAAGCTGAAAAGAAGACTGGCCTAGACTTTGGTTTCTCATAGAAAAACATTATGTATCTTAGCTCTACAAATAACTAGCCATGCTATTGCTCAACCCTGACAGCCCCGAGGGGACAGAACCAACTCCTAGGCTGCTTGGGGCGTCAGTGGAGTGGGCAGCAGGTTCAGGAGGTGGAGGTGGTACAGTGCTCGGGGGAGACAAAGCCTCTGCCTTTCACGATGCACAGCATCAGAAGCCTTCTGTGGCTGAATGCCAGTCAGAGATGATTTTGCTAAATCACCTATTTTAGCTTTTTAAAGAACACTGCCAAGAGAAAAGGCTCAAATACAAAAAACTCTTATCTGTGTTTTTTAAAGATGTCATATTTTTACTAGTTAATTCAGCTTTTCACTCTGAATATGCAACTAACCTGGTCCACTGCACCCCCAAGACCAAATACTTAAGCACATAAAGTGCTGTGCTTGAACCCCAAACTCAGCAGCTTTTGTAATAGTCTCTAAATAATCTTTAAAATTTATGTTAAAAAAAGCAAAGAAATAATATTCATTTCCAATTGGATAAGACTTTAAGAAGATGTTTTATTAGACCTTGATGCTTTACTACTTACCAATAACAAGTAGTAGTAATATTAACGATACAATAATTCCTCAAGTTTACTTGACAACTTGACAACGACATGCAAATGAATAAAACATTCATCTCTTCTACATTCTCAGTAATTACTTTCTAGCCAACCTTCAATTTTTTTCCTTGTGCATCAGAAAAACTAAGAATTTCATCATGTACCAAAGGAGTTGTCTGTGAGGAACTCTCTTTCAGTTACAGAACTTATGTGTTTACAAGACCACTGTGGAAAAATGAAATAACCTGCAATGCTATGGGTACCCTCACAGTTATGAATACACAGACAGATTGTACAAATTTATTTAAAGAAGCCATTTTTTCCTTACTAGTTTTCAGAATAGTCTCATGCTCTTTAAGGTGGTCCAGATATATCTCCAAATTACATAATTGCTAGCCATTCGTCTGTCCAGTGGTATCTTGTCTGAGCCTAAATGATGAGACAAAGAATCTAGGAATTAATTATGCTTTACAAAAATCCTACATGCAGCTCCTTGCACCAAATTATTGACTCCTCAAGGGTTAATTAACTACTTTCTTAAAGAAGATGAAAATTCTATATGAAAAATCACATTCCCACATCTCCAAAACAATTAACTTGGATAATTCTGTTGGGGATAGCAGCAGAAATAACACCTTTTCTATCACAGTGAGCATCTCAATCAGAACACCACCCATATTTTCAGTCTGAGCTGGGGACTTTGGTTTGCACATGTATGGCCTTGTAAGAGGCAAATTAAGTAATGATCCCAATGCTGTTACAAATAAAATGCTAAGGCTGCCAACAGGTATGTGGTCAGTAATTTCATGACATGAGACAATAGCAAAAAGCAAAAAGTACAATGTTTAAGTATCATTATTTAATATTATTTAAATACTAGTAATGGTCACAGAAGTCACCCACATTAAATTATGGAAGAGTTTCTTACTGTCTAGGAAAGCCTGGCAATTACATGTAGATAAGCCAGCCTTCCAGAAAAAAACAGCCCATATAATTCCCCAGTGACTCTTTCGTTCAATACAGTGGAGCAGAAAAGGTGAAACCTGGTGAGTTGGTAACTAGCTGTGGTCATCAGTGACAAAACTTAACAAGATAATCCCACCTATCTAAGGGCATCGAGTACAACACAGAAACCAGTTTCTTCCCTCTAGACTTTCTATTGAAAACAAACAAACAAGGACTAGAAATAACATTCCAGAGGAAATGTCTTTCTCTCTTTCTGGACTATATTTTAAAATAAGCAGAAAGCACTGCTTCATTCCCTGGGACCCAGGAGGACTTTTTCTACAGTTAATGAGAGTTATTAAAACCACCACTGAGGTGGGTTGCTGTGTGACATCCGGGTCTCCCACCACCAGTTAACCCGCATAGCCTCAACTGTTTGGGAATCCAGATCCAAGGTTTCCCACTGAGAAAACTTCACCATGCATTTCTGGAGAGGGACCGAAGAGATTTTGATTTTAAATCAATCTTCCTGGTAAACACAAACAATGGAAAAGTTGAGCAACCTAGCCCAGTAGTCAGAGTTTAAGTGGCATCTATTACGGGAACTGGAGCAGTCTTACGAAGACAGCAACTGGATTACAGACTGGTTGAGGTTGGAAAGGACCTGTGGAGGCTGTCAGGTCCAACATCTGCTCAAGCAGGGACACCTAGAGCTGCTTGGCCAGGATCATGGGTGCTCAGCTCTTTCTACCATGATAGTTAAAGCTAAATCAAAAATAGCATTTTCAGGATAAACTTTAAAAAAAGGGAATTTGTAAATGCTAAGACAAATATCAACATTAGAAAAAAAAAGAGTAGAATTGATCATCAAAGTTTAAGTTTTTTTAGTAAAACAACTGTGCTACATAGTGCTACATAGTGTTCTGCTCTGTGGACATGCATGGATGCAACAAAAATCTGAAATATGAATTCTGCTTAGAAAAAAATGTTGTTATTGAAGTTAAAGAAACAGTTGAACCACAAAGAATCCAGGAAACAGAGAAGTCTATTTAGAGCATTAACCACATTTTGTTTACTGCTTAGGATGAATTCATCATGCAAACAGTCCAAAGTGAGATGCTGGCAGGCTCTGAGCATGCTCTGAAATGCAGAGGCCAGAAACATTCTACATCCATATTAGGCTGTCCTGAGTCCTGAGCTGGATTCAACCCTTCTGCTTTGCCTGTGACTTGAAAATTCCAGCGATGGCATTTGACATGCAGCATCACCACAATCAAAACATCTTAAAAAGGTGTTAGAACACACCAGGCTGGTACTAGCTACAGAAGCACGAAACTAGGAACACAAAACTGGAACCAAGAGCTCCCACATTAAAAGACAGAGGGAGGATGTGGAGAAGGGCTCTTGTCTCGAATAAAAACACAAATGTTTATTAATTAAACAAGAAACTTTAGCCTAAAGCAGCATAAGTCTAACATATACGTCAAATGAAATTTATGTTTATACTAAGGAAACTATAGAACTAGCTCACTTACTCAGCATGTAATTCATTTCTAAGAAAAGAGGTGTGCAGTACCAGTCCTTTAGTTCATCTCCTGACTGTGATTCCTCACATACCTACATACAAGAACATTTTGATACAATTTGAATCAATCTGGAGCGAAGCTGACACTCCCTGAAAGCTGCCACCAAATTTTCCCATCTGAACTGTTTGCACACATGCATTGGTGATCTCTGACGTGACCAGGACAGGAGAGCTACGTGCTGCTACTTACAGCACAGTAACATCACCACATAATGCACACTGAGGTACCAATACAAATACTTCTTTGCCAGCAGAAGAAAACAAAATCACAAATATAGAGGAACTAAGAAAAAGAATAAGGCCAGAAACAACTGCACGGTTGAATTCCCTTTCCTAAAAGCATGTGTAAAAGCAAAAATTCGGCATTAATTTGTCCACTGTGTTTTAACCAAGAAATAATGCCTGGAGAACAGAATGCACAAGGCTGTCTGAAAGATGTCTTGGGTAGGCTAAAATCAAACACAGCATCGGCAATGTGCAACAGCACACTGACTACACGCAAGGCACAGCAGACACGCTTTTCTGTATCCAATGCTGAGACTTTCCCACAAATATTTTCATTGATTTTGAAAGCAAATTTGCAGCATCTCTTGAACGTCCTTGCTGCTAGCAAGATCCTACCCAGCAAAAGACGTACAGTGAAACCAGGTTCTGGCGCTTCCCAGGAAGATTTGGCCGAGCTGAACTGGGAAGCTGCTAGGGAGGCAGCTTGCCCAGAGTTACTGCAGTAACAGTGAGCTGTTAAATGCAGCAAGCTCCTTACCTCTTCAGCTAGATGTATTAACCTGCGTGCTGAGCTCCTTCCAAATAATGTAAATCCAATCCACTGCAGAGAAAAGCGCATGTCTAAAATCAGCCTTTTCCCTTTCAAATTATAATAATAATGGCAATAATGATAAATCCCAGCCCAGCTGATTTACTTGAGGATCTGCCACTTCCCTTGTACTCCTGAAAGAATGCCCCTCACAACCACAGGTGAGAAGCCTGATAGAGGCTAAGCAGACCTAAGATTACACTGATAAAGATCATACCCTTTAAACTCACCATTTCCACGCCAATTCTTTAAAACTGATATGCACAACAGTTCTCAACAGACAGAATTTGATCCCATCAGTGCAAACGTGGTCCAACTTTTCCAGCAATGACCCTATGCTAGGAGCAAGAAACAAAGGTAAGGTGCATACCTGCCCAAGGAACTATCATCCTTTGGAACATGCACAAGCGAAACAGAATTCTCTGGCAAGCATAGACAGTGCGTAAACAGGACAGGTAAAGAGATGTTGAATCTCATAAAAACTGCTTCAACTTCAATGGTTTCTCTAAGCATCAGTATTTAAAGTTCAAGTGTTCCTAGCTCCAAATCAAGGTTATTAAATAAGCAACGGCAGAAAAATGACAAACAAGGAGAGCACGAAAATAAAGACTCTCAAAAAGCCTAGCCTGTGCTCCTGAACATAGGAGGATTAACAGCAGCACGCTCCTCTAGCTAGAAAGAAAAACCTCAAACAAGACCGCATTTCTCAAAGCTGTACTCTTGGTTTACACTGTGCTGTGCAGTAACTGCTGACATTAGTGATGGCCTGTATTGTGAACGAGCCCTATCCATTCCATCGTTCCGTGCCTACACGGGAACGGTTTTTTCTGCTCTGCTGCGTAAGGTGAGAATCCATGGGATGAGAGGTATATCTTGTGGTATCACATATCCTCTGAACTACAAATGTCATCTGAGAGTGGGAGTTTCACTACTTCAGCACTCAGCCAGAGGCAAAGTTTCATCTCCAAAGCTATGTTTCATGTTAGTAGAGTGAGACCACTTGAGCTGACATCCTAAATCAATTTCCCAGCTGATCTAGTTGAACGATTTTGTTTAAATCAGAGAGTAACTGTCACAGATGTTCCTAGCGATTACACAGCCAAGATTTTAAACCTTTTTGGAATATAGGCTTTTTTTTTCTTTTTTCTTTTAGCCTTTCTTTCTTTCTACCCTATCTTACACAGAAGCCTGAATGTTGCCCTCAAATAGCACTGAGGTAGCTTTTCAGGCTGCTCAGAAGGCCAAACAAGGCAGCTCCGGTCTCCTAAGTGGACTGGGCCTCTTGTCAGAGCACTGGCCCAGCATGGAGCTGGCAGGCCTTCACCTACCCACTGTCTCTTGTCATGGGCACACAGAGACTTGACTGCCTGATGCTCCTTCAGTAAGCCTCATTCCGTTGTCTGACAATGATACAAAGGGCTGTATTTCAGGCAGCAAAGTGACTACAAAGAGCCCAGGCTTGTGCCGATAGCAACATCAGGTTAGGAGCAAGCGCTGGCAGCCCCACACAGCCTGATTCCTATACACAAAAAACATTTGCAATGGCAGTATAAGCTCACTTCACTTGTGTTTGTACATCAGCTGTGGCTCCCCTTCAGTTCAGCATCTTTCAGTTTTGCAATGTGAAGTTCACAATTTTTCTGCGCCATCTAAAAACTGAGAATTACATTTGTCCTTCATAACCAGTCCTTACTTGGTACTCTACTGTCTTAATTAGAATATTTGTATCTGAGCAGCTGGTTATCCATTTACTCCAGAATGAAAGCCCAGAGCATATTTAAATAATGACTGAGTTCTCTATAGTTTTCTCTACCCTTAATATGTTGTTATACTGAGGCCTGTAGTTTAATACAAATTATCGTGTACATAAATATTGAGTGTTCTTCTGAAGAAGTCAGGAAGGCAACTTCTGTCTGGAGCAAACAGCTGGAATATAGGCTATCTTCTTTTTGTTTCTAAACATGCATTTGCCTATAGCGGGAAAGTCTGCCTTGCAATAATGAAAGGCAATGCCTTTAGTACGTCACCTACAGATTTTAGTTGAGTTTTCCTTTCGAGTTTCCAAAATTTATTAATTTTGGAAAGTGTCTGTTGAGGTAGAATTACTGAGATGCATCTGTACCCTCTCCACATTACTTATACAATCAAGCAGTGCGAGGCCCAAGGGGCTGAAGGGCATGAACAGTGAGCACTGAAAATCTTGTAACAGAGATCAGAAAAATTCCCAGGCCTGCTTATTGCTTCTCTGCAAGACAACACCACTCCCCTTTGACAGAAGTTTGTTAATCTTTTCAAGATGGACAGGTTGGCTCTGTAAAAAACACTACCTCTGGCAAACTGTTACTCACCTATTCTTACACCACTGCCACGAGAGGGAAAACTGGAGCAGTTGCACTGAGTATGAATGCAAGAAAGAACTACTTCCATCAGAAGAAGGGTGGCCAGCAGGGACAGAGAGGTGATTGTCCCTCTCTACTCTGTCCTCATAAGGCCCCATCTGGAGTACTGTGTCCAGGTCTGGAGCCCCCAATACAAGAAAGACTGGGAGCTATTGGAGAGGGTCCAGAGGAGGGCCACAAAGATGATCAGAGGGCTGGAGCACCTCCCCTACGAAGACAGGCTGAGGGAGCTGGGCTTGTTCAGCCTGGAGAAGAGAAGGCTGCAGGGTGACCTCATTGCAGCTTTTCAGTACCTAAAGGGAGCCTATAAAAAGGAGGGGAGTCAACTCTTTGAAAGGGTAGATAATAGCAGGACAAGGGGAAATGGTTTTAAGTTGAGGGAGGGAAGATTTAGGTTGGATGTCAGGGGAAAGTTCTTTACAGAGAGAGTGGTGAGGTGCTGGAACAGGCTGCCCAGAGAGGTTGTGGATGCCCCGTCCCTGGAGGTGTTCAAGGCCAGGTTGGATGGGGCCCTGGGCAGCCTGGTCTAATATTAAATGGGGAGGTTGGTGGCCCTGCCTGTGGTGGGGAGGCTGGAGATTCATGATTCTTGAGGTCCCTTCCAATCTGGGCCATTCTGTGATTCTGTGATATATAAACAAGATCTTTTGAAGAGAGAATTATCTCTCAGTGTTATAAACTGCAAAGTTCTTTTCCATAATAGAGAATTTATTTAGGTGGACCTAAGAGGACAGAGGGAATCATTAGAGAAATGTATTCCAAAGAACCATGTAGTCCTGAAAAAAGATAACTCTTTTCTCTCTTCCTCATGCAACTTTCTCGTTGTTCTCATGCAAACCTATTCATGTGGATAAAATACAGTAAATATGGGGCACTGAATAAACAAACTGGAAATAATCTCCATCTGACTAGACTGAATAAACAAAAATTCAATCAAAAGTCTTTTTCTGAAGGGAGATAGCTGAAGTACAAAAAATAAATACAGAGCAGAGATGTGCTCTTAACATGAGACACAACGATGATGACAGGAGGATTATTTTCTTCTCAATACTGGCCAGTATTCTGTAACCAAGGTTTCAAATTGCTCATGTATTTGTTTTCATTGTGTTTTGCTTTTTTTCCCTGTGAGATCTGTTTAACCAGTGCTTGGCAATATGGCAGAAAACTATAAGTTTTGAAAAGCGGCTCTTCATAAATCAACACTGAAATGAACTTTGAATGTAAGACCCTTTCTCTCTCCTGAGACTGTACTGCCCGGGAACAGGAATGATCCTTTGCCCTCCTCCATCTGTCCATCCTGCCCTACAACTGCTCCCTGCCAGGCTTTGCAGCCCTCACTGTGCTACACCTACCTCATGGGGTAATAGGTGAAGCTTGAAAGCACACCGAGATCTTGGGTTGGAGCTGTTTTGAATGTCAGTTTATATACTCTATATTATTCCAGAGGAATTAGGTAACAAGAATGTTACAAGTCTGCTTAGTTCAGTAGTCTCCACGTTTAAGAGCTGTGAGATGACAAAGTTCAGGTTGCACGCTGCATCATCCTCTCTGTGTGTAAGATCTACAGATGCAATCTTCAATTCCTCATCTTCCGGTTGAGCAGCTCTGTGTCTACCTAAGGCACATGAAGACAAATGCAGCAGAAAGTCTGCCAGGTGTTAAGGATTCACAAGTGCTCTGGGTGCCAGAAGAAGGCACAGAGACTCTCCAGCATGTGCAGATAAGCTGGATATGTCAAAGATTCAACTGGTTATACTCATAGAATGGCCTGATTGAAAAGAACCACAACGATCATCTAGTTTCAACCCCCCTGCTATGTGCAGGGTCACCGACCACCAGACCAGGCTGCCGAAAGCCACATCCAGCCTGGCCTTGAATGCCTCCAGGGATGGGGCATCCACAACCTCCTTGGGCAACCTGTTCTAGCGTGTCACCAGCTTCTGTGTGAAAAACTTCCTCCTAATATCTAACCTAAACCTCCCCTGTCTTAGTTTAAAACCAGTTCTCAGCATATGTGAGCAGCTCTGGAGTTTTTCTGCCGTAAGGGCTAACATATAGGCTGAACATGGGCACATCTGCACAGAAATGCTCCTCCCACAGAAGTCAAGGGGAGTCTACCAAAGTTTACATCCTTGCTCCAAATTACAGGAATACTGAAGCATACCAAAGACAGTGTCTGAGGTTTTCTTTTAATATGAAAAAAAAAAGAAAAAAAAAGTTAGCTTTGTTCTCAGTCTTACTGAATCACTTAAGCTGAAATATTCAAAAAATACTCAAGCTGAGGAAAGCAGCTGCCCTGAAAAATTTCATCTCAAATGTTAAAAGTTTCAAGAATACCCTGAAAAACAGGGTACTATAGTGGGAGCAGCTGGGCAACTTTCCTAGTTGGCAGTGCTATTACATAGTTAGTACTTTATGTGTTTTGTTTATCACAGACAATATTATCAACTGCCCTCCAGCGAGTTGACAATATGCAGAAAAATAAAGAGAAGAAGGGAAGCTAAAAGGCATCAGAGCTGCCAGCTGAACTCAAGTCCAGAAGTGTATTGCTGCCAATCCGGGCAGTGATAGACAAAGAAGGATAGTAGGAAGATAGTGTATCTGTCATGCCCTTTCTAAGTTATACGAAACGCATGCCCACACACATGGTACCCACACAGAGGGCTTTCGCAGCATGAATAGCCTTTGCCCCTCCCAAGGTCATGTGCCTGAAGGCCACAGCAAGCCAAATGGGCCGCCTAAACACGAGTGGAGCCACACAGGCTGTTACGGTAAAATCATCACAGTCATATTTCTGCAGATGAAAAAGAAATCTGAGATGTGTGCTAGTATTAGAAGCAAGAAAGAGGATACTCAGATAAGTAGTATGCAGTTCTATTTGTGTGCCAAAAGGAAATCTGTAGCAGGTTTTACACCAACCGACCTTCGGAGAAAGAGGAGCAAAAAAGAACCTTCTTCACAGAATCACAGAAAATACCAAGGTTGGAAAAGACCTACAAGATCATCCAGTCCAATCATCCACCGAACACCCTCAACACAAAATCTGGAAAAAATTCAGAGCAGCAAAGGACCATTTCCAGAGCCAAGCAGTGAGAGCATGGTCAGTACCATGCCTCAGGTCTGCCTGTTGACTACCAGGAACCCCCTAGAATTTTTAAGCGTACATAATTAATAATGTATCTTCAGTTTAGGCATGGAAAGACTAGATTTAGAACTGCAATAATGCATTTAACTTGTGGGGGTCAGAAAGTTAAGCCATAAATTTCTCACATCATGTCAAAAGAATTGGAACACCAGAAATTCTTTACTTCACAATGAATCAAAGACAGACAGAGCTGTCATTTGGAAGATGACAATGCAAATGTCTTGCTCAATAATCACTCTCATACAGGATGCTACTTTTACATTTGCAAGTAGGCTTTTGCACCTCTTGCCTTTAATAATGTGTGATCCTATCTTAGGACTGTCATGCTAATATGAAGTGACACTTCTTTACTAAGGGTTCAATATTTAGTTGACCTTCTATTCTGCCCTGGACAGGTCAATGAACAGAACTATCAATTCTGTAATAACCAGCTGAATTTTACTTGTAATAAGATTTTCAGTAGAGATCACATTCCAAGCAATTCTACTCATCAATTTTCTACAGGGTCAGAAGAACCACTGCTGTTCCAGATCACAAATTGCATGACAGCATAAAACGAGGGCAAATTACGAGTACAATATTTATTAAATAAAAGACAAAAGATGAGACATAAGCTAAGCAACCTGGTGAGCTGCTAGTGCCAGAAAGCAGCCACCAAAAGCCAGACAGGACAGACTTGGTAAAGATAGCTACACCATAACAGTGTGATTCCCATGTAGGGCTTCCGTGGATTTCATTCAGAGATACAGCTGCACAGCATCTCCAAAAGTCAGACGCAAATGGTAACACTGCATTCAAAGCTCTGAAAGCTTTGTGTGTGCAATGCAGCCTCCACTAGTGCTCTATTTCCAGAGTGTGAATTGGGGTTATTTTACGAATGAAGTTATGAATGAATGGGCATCCTTTCCCAAAAACTCATCAGGACGGCAGACAACAGGGTGTCAGGAAAGTGTGGGCTTCTTTCCTTAACTCCTCAGACAGGAGTGCTGTCCACTGGGTGAGAAGAGGAAACACACTTCTTCTCTCATCTCCCATCAATCACAGAGGCTGTGAGGGGCACTCAAGTGTGGCACTTTGCCTATGGAGGGCTCATAGAGAAGAGAGAAGCAGAAGAATCTCTACGGATCTATCTGGAAGCACAGAACACAGCTGGGTTTCTGGCCACAGAATGAGGTCCAGAAAACTACCAGAGGCAAAGAACATCTGGCTTAAACTGTAAAGTTCTTGTGGCATTGTACTTGCTAGTGGTAGGATGGTTCTAGCAAAGTTTCACTGTGCAAATCTCAGTAGTGGAACTCAGATTTAAATGTATCTGCTGCTCTAAATACTGCTGCATGCATCACAACTGATGTGTTTTCCAGTAGGAAAGGATTTAGGTGAGAACCAGCTACTCACAAAACAGACTTTTCTTCCAAAGAGAACTGCAATATCTTTTGCTCAAACCTTCACACTTCAGATAGAAGATAATTTACAAGTGGCAGATGTGTTATCTCCTGCTGCTTTTGCCACTTCCTCCTGTTTTGGGAAAATCCCATTCTCTATTTGAAAGCTAAATAATCAGGCATGGTTATTCATCCCCAAACCACTTCTCTTTTCTGATTTTTTCCTAAACAATATAAGAAAGTGATCCAAAATGACCCAGACTGTAACTTACATTCTACCAATGCAGAGCAAAGATGTTTTAAAATAACCAGTGAGACCGAAGGGTGCTCTGCACCACTGCCCAGTGGCGAGAGGTCTTTTAAAAATAATAATAGTAATAACTTTACTCCAAAAGTCAGAGTCAGACTAGACCCTGCTAGCCTCAAACTCCAAAAAGTGCTGCCAAATTCTCTTATCCCACTACATGCACTGGGCACAAGTGCCATGCATGGAATGAGATATTCATGGGCAACATGGACAGACCGAGCTTCTCTGCTTTCTGAGTTGCTTCCTGGAGGCAGTTCCAATTTGCTGTCAGCTCCAGCAGCTGCTGAGGCTCCATGTGGTGCTAACAGAGCTCCTCAGCTTGGTGTTGGCATTGGAGCACATCCTGCCAGCCTGGGGAAGGGACTGCACATGGAACTGCCTTCATACAGGCAATCCAAAGCAAGGTTGCTTGAAGCTTTCCACATTCCTTCCTCTGTTTTATCAGTAACATTTAGAAATATGTAAGCCTGAAGCAACCCAAGGGATAACACCCTCTTAAGGAATGATAGCTCACTTGATTTACCAGGGTTGAGTTCATTTGAGAAATGCCCTACCAATGATCATAGGTCCGCATTGTGAATGCATTAAGCAGGGACAAACCCCTTTGAGGAGTCCTGTTGAAACAAAGCAGCACTAAATGCACCGTGAGATTCTCATAAAGAGAAAAGCTTGTAGAAACAGGTCCAAAACATACCATCCCATATGTGTACAGACACATACGTATGTATGTATATACATACATACACACCCATCAATAAACTCAAGAGGTAACTTAACCTGGAGCTTTTCATTTTCAAATCTGTAACAAGAGAGTGCTGATGGAAAGTTTAGAAAAGTAAAGGAAAAAAAAAAACCAACAAAAAAAAACAAATCAAAACAGAACAAAAAAAAACAAACCATTTCAAGAGCCCGTAACATTTTCCCTGAGAAGGTTTTTCACATAATCTTGGTACTGAATGTACTGTATTAAAAGAATTCAGTTAATAACTGAATCCTTATACATGATTAATGTATTGTATTGCACGTAAGTGCTCTCCTGTTTCTAGGAACATCTAGTTGGGTAATATTCTCATTTGCGATGTATATGCATGTTCTCTTATAATTACAGTGAAATAACAGTTTGTGGGGAAGTGGTTTCTAAATGCACATTGGGCACTACAGAAGATCAAAGTAAAATAAAACTTACATGAAAGCAAAAATCATGCATGAATAATAGCATGAGCTTTAACAATGGTCTGAATAAATATGTGTATTCCGAACAGGGTGGACTGGATTTTTCATACTAGCAATTGATCACGTAAATCTACATCCAGATGAAAAGGCTGAGTAGAGAAGTTTGCACATATCACCATGATTACTGCTTCAAAACTGTACACGTATACATGCCCGGGTTCCCACACGCAGTGAGATACTCACTACCAGAAGTCAGCATGGATTTGTACATATAGTGTTTGGGATCCTATGAATACACTAAGCTCAACAGTAGAACCATCCTCAGCAAATCCTAATACCTAAAGCAGGCAGACTTTTATTTCAAAGAGCGGAGGAGCAGTCAGAGCAGCTGAAACAACATCCAGTCCATATCTCTGCATAATCAAGAAGCAGAAAACAACTGCAAAATGTGCCAGATGCGGCACATCAGGTCCAGCCACCTGCTGCTTGAGGGAGGGAGGACACCAAGGCAGTGGCTGCAAAGGACATTTTGCATGGCTGTTCGAAATAAAAGGAAGCACTCTGTGGGCGTGAGGTCAGCAAAGCTCCAATCAACTTCCAGCAGAACTGCTGCTCTTGGTGCCCTGCAGCCTGGTGGGGATTCCAGGTCGTGCCGACAGCTCTGAAAGCTACAAAATAAGCGGGTTGCCAGCTCAGCCACCTGTATTTTGAACCAAACTGTTCAGTGGCAGAGCTCTGGCATTTATCTTAGCAAAAGTAAGTCGTAAGTGCAGTGACTGACAAATGAGCAGCAGCCTTTGTGGAATTACTCAGCCATACGGACCCCTCACACAACTCACACTCCAGCTCTCTGCTTTCCAGGTATCAGATAAAAATAAAAATGGAAGAGGACAGTCTAAGCCTGACTCAAACGACCGGGGCAACGTGCAAAGAACAAGAAGAAAAGGTATTTTTCAGAACATTAGACAGCTGGAATAAAAAGCATGGTTGTTCAGAATAAAAGAAATGCAGGTAAAAAAAGCATATTTTACCTATGCAAAGTTTATTTTTGAATAATCGTGTTGAAATACCGTGCTTTGGAGGCAATATCCAAATATCACAATGCTACTTTAATCTTGAGCTACAAGGATCTTATTTTGCTAAAATAAACTAGAGAAAAGAGAAATCTCTGTGGCTTAAAATGCCATGAGAATTCTGTATATCCTCTTTTCAGGAATACTAATCTGCAATGCAGTGGGAGAAAAGAAACAAAACCAGGTGGTAACCAGCCCCGTGCCCTGACCTTGGGCTGCTATGGACAGAAAAACAGAAACTCAGAAAGAAGGGAAACACAGTGCCTTTGACATGTCTGCAAAAGGACTGGGATTGCAGGCAGCACTGCAAGAGGTACCTTTGGTGCTGCTCACAGCAAGGCTGTTGGATGGCAGGTAAGGCACAACACATCGCCATGCTTCTGCCTGCCACCATCCCCAGTGTGGTGAGCTGACTGGGCCTTCCTACTCTATTGTTACACAGCAAAAACAGTGAAACTCCCGGGGAGACAACAGCCAGTACAAAGCATGACCAGAAAACCACAAAGTAAAAGCCACCACAACAACAACAGAGAACTCAGGGTGCACAGAGCAGGTCTGCACTGTTAACAACTTTGTGTGAATGACTTCAGAGCTCTTTTCTACCTCTCCCTTCTGTGCAGTAATGAAAGGTTTAAGTACTCCAAATGTCTGAGCCTGACCCTAAGAAGCTAAAAACTTGAACAGAAATTGCACAAGGATTTTTGTTTCTTTCATAAACTTCAGAAACACATTCTTTGAAATCCCCAGTGCTCATCCATCAAACAATATGGAGCTGAATAAATGAAGCAAAGAGTGAAGGTATTACAGGGGCAACCCTGTCTGTCTTTCATTGCCTTTCACACCTCTACGATAAGCCCAACCTCAAATAAAATCTCTGTCACTGTCTGACAAAGACTTGCACTTGCTTTTTAACAAAAGATACACATTCTCAACAGTTTTTTTTTCCCCTCTTCAAGAAGAAAGTTTTCAAATGCAGATCATATTTCTCCAAGCTGCTGCTAGTACCAATAGCTCCCACAGTGGCATTAACTGCACCCTACCCGCAGAAATGATGCCGCTCCGATTGCTCATTCTGTTCCTTCCTTCTTCTGCCTCAGAGTGCTCAGATGAGATCCTGTCCTAAAGAAAAAGCAGAGTCAAAGGCCTGGCATACTCAGAGCCTAGCCCTGAGCCAGGCTGTGGGATGACAGAGGAGTGTTGGGCTGAAGCAGCACAGAAGGCAGACGTATCACGGCACGCTATCACTCACCCATCAACCACAGGTAATTGAGAGCATCTTAATTTGGTCACCATCTGGTGATAAAATAAAGAAACCCCAAGTGAGTTAAAGCAAGCTTGTGCATTCCAGAGTACTTTCCCTAACCTACACAATGAAAACCATCATCATCTGCGTTCACACTGCAGAGCCTTGCCCTGGTTAGAGGCTTAACACAATTTGTACTGCCTTTGTTTCTCTTCCTCGTGATTGCAAGTTGGTTTCATCTTTCCAAGAGATGATTTGCTCCTGAGCACACACATGATCTCCTGCTTCAGAATATTTCTAACATGAAAGAAAGTTAAGCGCAGAAGGGAGCAGCTGAACCCTACGGAGTGGTGCTGCTCCTAAAGATGCAGCTGACAGCCATTTGGATAAGTATGTTAAACAAGACAGAATTAAACGGTTAAAAAGGGACAGGATTTGTTCTCTCCCTGCTTCACAGCTCTTGTGTGTGCTTTTCTGAATCCTGAGATGGCAGCAAAATTAGGCCTCGCTGGCCTCTGTGAATGAATTATTTCCTGACACGGCAAGATGTTTTTCATGTATGTAACTGCTTCAAACAGCTGAAGTGCTCTGCTTCTAATTATTTTTGCTACACGTGAAATATTTGAGGAAAATATCTAGGATATCTTTAATTTGTTAATTACCAGCTGGTTCCTACTGTGACTTATTAAGCCACTACCGCAGTGACTAATGCTTCTGACAATACCAAGTTAGCAAAAACACCTTGTGGAGGGATGTGACCTGGCTGGCGTGAGAAAGGCTAGCTGCAGGTGTTTATTTGCAAAATGAGATGGTTTACTGACCCAGACATAAGACACCAGTATCACACACTGAGTGCTGCAGCCAGCACAGCCCTGTGCCACCAGGCCTAAGCCAGCCTTCCCCTCACTCCCTGCAACATCCTCAGACCTGCAAGCAGCCACCACACTGCCTCATGGCACACTATAAAGGACCAAGAGCATTTGGGATTTGCCTCATGTACTGTTATGCCTGCCGCAGGGAGAACATGTGGAAAGAAGGCAGGCCCAATGCCCCTTGCTCAGCTCGCTGCTGCAGGGCTGCCCAGCGGCAAGTGGAAGAAGATGGAGGGGCCTCAGGGAGGGCAGGGACTCTGCATCTGGGAAAAGGAAGATGATGGAAATGCAGTTGCCAGTAAAAGGCTTCTCTGCACACTTCCAGGCACGTGTTTTTTCTTCTCACTTCTGAATACTTAGTGGTTCTCAGTCAAAGCACTTTCTGCTGAATTGATTGGGTTAATAATATTATAGCTTGGACAGGAACTTACACTTCTTAGCACAAAATGTGTGAAATAATGTTACTCATGCTGCCAAATCCTCCTGGCATGGTTAGAAAAGCCGGTCTGCTCCTATGCCACTGCATTATAAAATCGCTGAACAAACCTATTCTGCTATAATGGGAAGGGACACGTTTCCTTCCCTGCTGTAAGTAGGTCAATGAAAACACGATGTTGTGAGGATGAAACAGTTTTCCTCTGTCCTCTTCCCCCTAATGGCAGTTTCAAATCATTCTGATTTAATTACACAGTAAGGTTATTAACAACTGATCTATTGGTGGTCCTAAAGCCCGGGCGTTGTGTTTCCTTGCAGGCCGGTTCTAGCCTCAGGTACACGTGCACCATTCATAACTCGGTGCATCACTGCACAGCTGAGAAAAGCCTGTAAAGAAATTTGGATGTGGAAATGCAACCACACATTAGGAACAGGTGAAATTTTTCCTCCCAGCTCAGAGATTAACACGGAGCTTTTACGTCAGTATGATCTGTTTGAGGATGAACTTCCAATTATCTCCTCTAAATCTAAAGTAGCCACACTGTGAACAGAGAACTTGCTCTGAATTAGTACTGCCATAAACAAAGCCAGAGTACTTTCAGTGGAGCTATTTTAGCTCACAACAACTGGAGACATCTCTGCATGTGTTTCATCAAAGGACATTAACCAGTAGTTAGCAAAACATTTTACTTACAGTTATGCCTATCTATTAAATGCTAATTATAGATTATTGGAAATAAAAAAAAAAAGACTGGGGAAGAACCCCTCTCCCCCCAAAAAAAGACAAAAAAATTACACTGAAGAGAATACAGAATGCCTGAAGTCTTAGCAAACAAAATTTTAAAACCCAAAACAGATTCTGCTTTTTCACTGACTGCCTCTCCTCTCTTTTATGCCAGATGGTGTAAATTAGTTTTGTTGACATTAACTGGAAAAAAAAAGTAGGAGTAATTGATTCCCCCCATATAACACCTGTTGTGAAGCCTCCCTCATCCCCACACAGGCACTCCAAGGGCCCTTTGCACACAGATGCTGGCCATGCAAGGTGGCACACTCTCATACCTCCCAACGCACCCATCCCACACACAGCAGTCTGCATGGAACAGCAAAGCCCATCATGTACAAGTGGACGCCACTCAGGCCTCAGCATGAAATTTGTGCCGTATAAAAACCCATGACTTCAAAGGGGACTCAGATTTCATCCCAAGAATCCAATTACGTGTTGCAAATTTAGGACAGCTTGTCAAGTGCCAGCTGACAGAGTGATGTCTCCAAGTATTTCAGGATGATGGTATTTGAGCTGAAATGCAAAGCCAGCTGTTTGTGTCTTAACTACTCACCTAAGGAACGTTTCAAAATGAGGAAACAACACGATGATTAAGTGCCTCTGCACCTCAGCAAAAACTGTCCTGCTCTGCACAGAGACCCCTCCTAACAGTATTAAGGAAGCATGTATTACAATAAGAAAATAATTTCAGGCACAGGATTACCACCAGTATCAGCAAATCACAGGACAGACAGAAAAGATCTGTAATCCGCCTCCTGCTGCGAGAAACAGCCAGATATACTCATGTTTATTAAAGCCATTCCTAGCACCTCCAGAGATGGACACTCCACAGCCTCCACTGGCAGTGTGTTTCAGAGACAACATTTTCTAGGGCTTACCTCATCTTCCTTGCTTCAAGTTACAGCCACTTCCCTTTATCTATGGGCAGCCTGGCCTAGTGGTTGGCAACCCTGCTGTGCAGGGGTGTTGAATCTAGATGATCATTGTGGTCCTTTTCAACCCAGGCCATTCTACAATTCTATGATACGATTCTCTGACCAGTCTCCTTTTGGCAACAGCCTGTTTTGTGCTTTCTGTGCTGGAGAATTGCCTGCCTCCTGCCCTACCTGCACATCTCACAGAATCAAGGTTGGAAAAGACCACTGTGATCCAGCCATCAACCCACCACCACCTTGCTGGCTTAAGGGCACAAAGCCAATCTACTTTATGCCCTCTTTGGAGGGAATACACTGTTTCCAAGTGGGTGTACATGAAATAGCACAAGGGTTAGTCCAAGTCACCGCCAACTTCTTATTTCCAGTTGCTTTGCTAAACTCTGTGCTTGATGTGAAATTCCACACACCAGATATTGCAGTCAAAATTAATGTTTTATGCGTATATATTCAACAATTTTTGAAGCCAAAACTAAAGAAAGGAGATAGTCCTACCTGTGCTAAATAAAAAATATTAATAAGAAAATAATCAAAAATAAGCTATTTTTAATTTTTTTGCTAAGAACCATGTACTTCTCCACATTCGCAAACAAAAACAAGTCTTGTTAAAGACGTATTTTGAAAATGTATTGGAAAAGGCTAAGATTAATTCTATCTGCAGCTGTTATTTGGTAATGAGTACTCAAGAACAACGTTGTTGTAAATGTACTCTTCTGTGCTTTAGCTGTGCTTAGTTTAATTACGCTTGAAAGAAGTAGGCACTGGTTGTCAATAAATTGTTTTTAATGCCTACTTGCCCACAGACTTCTGTGTGTCTCATTCCTTTTATACTTTCTTTCTTCTTTTGAGGTTCCACTGAGTGCAAATGTCCTTAGAAATTTACAGGGAGGTATTTTACAGTCAGCCTTATCCTTACAAAATATATAAAAGGAATAAGAACTTAGGTACTACTTTTCATCCCTTGATCTCAGAGCAATCGCAAACAAGGCAACGCCAAGCTCTCATGTGGCTTATCAGAGATGACGGGCAAACACTTGCTGTCTTCTGCTCCCTTCTGTGCCCCAGGGAAGGTTAAGTTCAGCAGACGCCACAAATAAATTAATAAACAGACATTCATCGTGCCCAGCACTTTCTCATCCCCTCTTTATTACTCAGAGCACATATCTCAGTTCAGGTTTTATAGCCAAATGTAACAAGAGGCCATACAATTGGCTCAGAAACCTGGCTTTGTGTAACAGCCCCCTGGTAGGAAGGGTAAATTTCTCCAGACTGTTAGATACCAAAAGCTTTCTCAACTACCACTGCTGCAATTAGATGCATTTTTAAGCATCCCATTAGTGGGAAGTCTCACTGTATTTCCAGGTAAAGTCACTTCATACAGAAATAATTACAGTAATAATTAGCTCAAGAAGTGCTCTGTTGCTTGATACTCAGGGAGCCAGGATCAATAGTGAGTGCAGGACTTGCATGAATTCCCAGTAAATGCAGCTGTGAGAGCTCCTGGGCTCTGAGGTTATACATGGCTACACAGGACACCATAATTTCATTAGGTTTGGTTGGTTTTGTGCGTTTTCTTTCTCTGTGACAGTTACAAAATTACAGACTCAAGGCTTTCTGCAGTGTGGTGCCTTGTATAAGGCACTGCCTGTCATATTCTGCCAAAACAAATTAGCTGCTGGCACTAGGAGTAGATTCATTAGGACCCAAAGGAAATTATATCACTGAGAGCTGCTCTCAGGTGCTTGTGAGCTCAGACATATGCCAGCATCTTCTCAGGGAACCTTGGGGAAAAGCCCTTAAACTTTTACCAAGCAATTCCAGACAACACTCCTCTTTCCTAACCTTCAGCAGAATGATCACTGAAAAAGCTTTGAAGATGAGGCTAGAAATAAAGACATACAATAGAAAAAATGATCCCAACAGAAAGGAAATGGGAGCCACAGGCAATAACTGTAGAGTCTATTAAGGAAGGATTATAAAGTCCTTATGCGCATTCCTGCCAATGCTTTTAGCAAGGTTCACAAAGGAAGAAATGTATAATTTATTAAAGGAAAAAAATGTGTCGAACCCATTTGTACCTTGCCTGACTTGCCTGAACTCCCATGACAAAGACACTTACAATTTGATGGTAACAGGCAAGAGGCTGAGGCCTGCCTGCTCTGAGACCAAGCATGCTACTAGCCATGCTAAAGCAGGACTTGTTCCCAAGCGACACCAAGCAGGCAGCCCTTCAGAGCTGGAATGTGTGGCACACATTAGTGATGGACAGCACATCAAAATTAGGGTAGCACTGGCCCACAAACACAGCACCCCAAAGCAGAAGGCTCCAATGCTGCAGCAATTGGATCAGCATGTGCTACACTCATTGCCTCATCTACACTATGTCACCTTCGTGCTGCTGGGTCACCAAGCACAGGTGACATCATATTTGTCCTAACCCAGAAATCAAAGTTGGCCAGGGATTCTCCATCTCAGAAAAACATACCAACACTACAGTCAATGAACAATAAACTATACCAAATGTATCAACATCTTCTATGGGAAAACAACAATTTTTTAAGGATTTTCCATTTTACCACTAACCCAAATTAAATTTGTTATTTCAGAAGGGTTCTACACCAGAACATATTTTTTAATCAACCCAACATTGCATTGCAGCTCCTTATTCTGGAAATGTCTCTTCCTGGTTCAGATGCCCATTTCTTCCAAGAACTGTTTGTTTTCAGCAGCTTCACTTCCCACAATACAAAGCGGGTTTCCCTCTGACGAAGCTCTCCAGCACGTCTTGGACATTTAATTATGAGAGAAGGGCCTCAGATAATGAAAAGGGAACATCACGCTCCTGAACCAATACTTCTTAAAAGTAATAAACTGTGGTAGGGAAATGCAATTTAATTTTGAACTGACTCAGGAATTTCCCATGGAACATTAATTCTATTTTCTGCTCACCTCTGAGTGTCAGTCTATTTTTCTCATGCAGTTTAGAAAGGCTGTGAAAGGTGTGGTGAAGCTCTGCTTCCAAAGTTGTGAATTCATCCTCCCTGTCCCTTTTTGCCATAGCCCTGGGGAGGAGGATGCCGTCTGAAAACAGAAGTCAATAGTACCAAGCCTTATCAGAAGCAATGCCTATTCCCTATAGGACCTGCTATCTAAATACAAGTACTCCCTTCCATTTTGCAGGGGCTTAGAAAACCTAGCTTGCTTAAAGCTGCACAGGAATCCAGTGCAAAAGCAAGAAACAACCACAGCTCTGCTAAGACCCACTGTAATTTTTTACTCATCCCAACATACGTATTTTTTCTCAAACTTCTCCCACTTCAATAACAAAACAAAAATTACCTTAATGTAAGAACCAGCTGGCCTGGATATTTTGCATGTGTGAAGTGTTTAACTAGTCCCAACTAGTTAAGAAAACATTCAACTACTGTTAACAATCAGAGAATTGGCTTAAATGGCATTTATCACTCCTGTAATTGTTCTTCTCTCCATAATTCCGCTAAAGGTTCTGCATTTCCCTCTCTTTCATCCCTATATTTAACCACACAGAAGATAATTCACAGCAGATCACAGAAGTATAGAATCACCAAGGCTGGAAAAGACCTCCAAGATCATCCAGTCCAACTGCCCACCTACCACAATGTTTCCCTTAGTCCAACAGATCTGCTCACCCAGGTGTTTTGCAAAATTCTAGAAAGCTAATCGAAAGGTTGATCGGCTTGATCAAACAGAAGAAAGACAATAAGACATATCAGATCTATCATCTTTCCTTCAAACGTTTCTATTTTAGTACATTTGCTTGCACGTATTTTGCAAGGCACAGAATGACACTGCATGAGTCTCTTTGTGCTTGTATGTATAACCAGAAATGCTCGGTGTTCCGGGAACCTGCAGGCAGTACCCACTTCCTACAGCCCTCGTGGGCACCACTGACACGTCAGGAATGCTGAACATATTTGGGTGAATGGACGCCGACACCACGGCTAGGAGCATCCCTGTTGCAAATGTGCAGTACTTGTGCCCAAAATACTTGATAAAAATGGTGCTGCCATTTAGGCAGTTCTCATAATATAAACCCTGAGGAAACTCACTGTATGAGTTCTCGCTAGGCAACAAATTTTACATCAAGCTTCCCACTGAGTTGCCGATATTTACTTGTGGTCACAGGAAGAGCAGAACTTCACCCGAAATGTTTAGGAAGTACACAGAAAATATCACTGATCAATGCAGAAATGAATCCACTGGATACTGAAATCACTTTTGGTAAGTTGTGGAAAGAACACGACAGTTTGATTCTTCTTGTTACTCACAAACTCACAGCTTAAGTAAAGGGGAATATGTCTGTTTATTCATTACTGATAGAATTGATTTTGTTTAGAGAAAACATAAAAACCAAAATGTAAAAAAGTATAAATGTCAAAAGCCAAGTAAGAGCATTATTTGAGAGCAAACAAACAATAAGTTTAAAGATAATGAATGTTGTGTTGTGATCAAACTCACAGAAGGGAAATAGCAAGCAAGCGAATCCATGACCAAACAAGCAAATAAATACTGATTATATTCTCTGTATTGTGGGAAACAGTTAGCTTTTCAACTCTAACAAAAAGCAGCATTTCAGGCAGCACATCCCTTTGATGAAGGGCAAAGATTTACAACAAAATCCAGCTGATAGGAAAACAGCACTCAAAATTGTAAGGAAAAGATTATTAAAGACAAAGACTCCCTAAGAACGTCAAAACAAGAAACCTTGTGAGTTAACCCTTTGTTGGAGAATGAAGTTCAAACAACTGTATTTGGAAAATAGGGCAAAAGAAATCATGAGAGAAAGCATTACTTGGAAATCTACCTTAAAGGAACTCCTGGGCTCCAAAACTGAGCTCTGAAAGCAGAAGGAAGGCAGAGAAACCACTGCAGCAAATGGCAAAAGGCAAGCTTCCTACTTACCCTATGGTATGCACCATGATCCCTTCTGCCACCTCAGTAATTCCACAGAATCCAGAATTATGGTACTTTTTCAAGGAATATTAGAGTCTTGAGAGGAGATAGAGGAAAGCTGACAGGCAGAGCTTTGCGAGGAGCCAGGCGGACAGGGATGAATTTAAGCCCTGGCTCAAGATGCTGTGTATTCTGCGTCTATCTTTAACTTGTAAATGATTCGGTTTCACATTCCTCTGAAGTCCTGCTGGCAGATGCCTTTGTGGAGCTCTTACCAATCACAGGCACCCAGACCCCCTCCCTCCTCTCCCTCTCCCCAAGCCGACATTCCATCCCCACCTCGCCCCCCATGCACAGCACATACCTCCCACAACACAACACAACACACACAGCACACACACACTCTTCACCTCAACAAAAATAACCCCCTCTGCAAGCGGCTCACACGCACTGCCACCAAACACGGCATTCTGAACATGCTCGTTTACATTTTGGAGGCTCGCTCAGCCTGTGTGAATACCCTATAATAATCCCGTCCTTCCTTGGAAGCTGCTGCAAAACATGCTGTTGTAGCACTTGGGAATAAAAATGCTTTAAGTGGTGCTGCTTATGTTCGGCGCGTGGGGACCTGGGATCATTGCTCGTGCCAAAACTACTACCAGTCAAAGTCTCCAAGTTCGAATCGTGCAGTCACCGATTTAATCACAGTGAGAAATAGGATCACTACAAAGCATTTGCTGTGGTTGACTGCAAATGCCACCAGTAAGGGAAAGAAGGGTGCAGAACAGCACTCTGTCATATCAAGCTCCTGCAGAAATGCGCATTTGGATGCTTACAGCACCTTAGCCCATACAGAGATCTATAGAGAGAAGCTGAGTATAGAATTAAAAAAGACCATATTTGATTTCAAATGTTAAGACTCTAAACTTTCATTCTTAGTAAATTTGTGTCTCTTTACAATACCAATGCATTGCAATTTTGTTCAGAAGTCAGGCTCCGAAATAATTAAACTACTGATTCTTGGCAGCTTTCAAGGCAATTAAGTGAACAAAAAAAAAGTCCTTCCACAAAGCACAGAAAGTCAGGATTACTGTCGGTGACTTCAGGAGTCGATACTGTTGACGCAAACCCCGGCTCTTGATATCAGCCTTAGAAAGCAGCTGGTTTTTAATCTGTAAATGTGCATTCGGTTGAATACTGCTTGCCATCAGGATTTCCTTATCTCAAAGACTGGTGCGAATGGAACAACACTGTATGTAAAACACATGAATTATTGAACACTTTGTGTTAAAACTGGAAAACACCAATTTACTGTCACGACAGTTCAAGCTGAAAAATACAGTAAATATCTGTTTCACAGTCCTTAGCCTCATCCTGCTGCCAGCACAGGTCAGGGCAGGGGGTGTGAGGCCAAGCTGTGTCCAGCATCACTTAGCTAAAAGCACAGTTTATAAATGCTCTGCCAATGGCCTACTTGATGAGACTTTACATTTTCCAGAGCACCCGTGTTGAGAGGCAAGGCTGATCTAGTAATAAAAGTAAGTATGCATTTACTCCAGGCTAACAGAGAAAACAGCTCAAACTTGGAAAGGCTGAAAGGGCTGTAAAAGGATATTCTGAAGGGCTATACGTTAGTGAAAAAGAAGTCTGCACTTTATCTCTGATGAGCTACTGTTCACAATCCTGCTGCAGGAGACAAAGTTGGATAAAAACATAAAGTGCACACCCCTGCTGTGGTCAGTCCTGCAGGCAGGAAGGCAAGAGCTCCTAGCTTGGAGTCAGCTAAGGTTCACACACCTGGAAAAGCTTATCCGTAATATACAAATATTAAGGAACAAACTAGCTGACAACATGACTCCTGAAGAATCAAAAGATTTATTTTGAGTCGCTAATCTTTTTTACTATTAGCAAATACAGACTTCAGTATGCTTAATGCCTGCTTTCCAGAGAGCTTTAAAAACTCCAGCAAGCAAAAAATATGCCACTGACTTCCTGCCAGATATTAAGGCAGTCGCTCAACTTCTCCTCTGCCTCAGGTCCCAAAACTGTGGCTTGCTGATAGCAAGATTCAAGGACCATGTCTATTATTCAGTTATAGGAGTTGCTGTGAATTGCAGGAACGATGCCTAACACTGATTTCCAATAGAGCCACATCTACCATTACGAATCTCTTACACCAGACAAAGTCCTTATGCCACAGTGACTCCCATTCAAACAGAGCTACTCCATGCTGTGTACGACAACACTGTACCTCAAATCAGTGTTCTTCAACTGTTCTGTAGGGATGGGAGATCCAACGGGCAGATAAGCACTAGAAGCAAAGTTAAGATTAGGTCTTAAGAAGCACAGTGCTTTAGAAGCTCAGAGAGACAAAAAAGAAAGAGAAAAGGCAAGTTGTGCTTTTGCAGTTGAGGGCTCCTTTTCATTAACACAATCAGCAAGGAAGAAAACAGCTCTCCATGGAAGAAAGTGTGATGCACCAATGTGATGGATCAGAAGCGAGGTGAAGAATTAACACTGAGCTGTTTCTTGGACTCCAATCTACTTCTAGAGAGCGCTCAATTGGGAGGAAAACAATGGAAGGGAATCCACAAAAGTTGTATCTGATCGGTTGTATTTCCTTTACTATATACGGGGAAAAAAATAGATTAGGATTTGGATCCTCTACAAGAACACTAAGTGTATACTTCTCACATCTGTAAAATGTTAATTACAAACATAAGAGTATGTAGAGGTGGAGCTTTGAAAAACTGGATGCTTCAAATTTCTGGCGAAGCTTGGATGTTGATATAGACAGCAAGATCCCATTCCCATGAATGGGACAGAGAGGTCATATATCCAAAAACTATGTCACGTAAGCCAAAGGAAAAGACTGGTGTCCAGTTTCCTCAGATGAAGAGGCATACAGAAATACCAGCGCCTAACATGGCCAGAGCTGAGCATGGCAGCCAGCACAGCATGGCTGGGTGCGATTTACCAAAGCTGGGAGGACTACTGCTTTTCCTCTCTTAGCAGGGCCTGTTGCTTATAAAAATCACCAAATGCCAGACTGGGGAGCACCAGTACCATTTGATTTGAGACATACAAATACAAACTAATAATGAGTTGCTGTAGAGGCAGGAGCTGGAGAGGAGAGAAAGATGAAGAGGTGAGAGTAATTTGGTATTAGTCATAAGTACAAACACATTTGAAACCATGTGACTTCCTACCCATTTCCAATTTAGCCCAGTGCCTAAGAGGCATGCTCTGTCCCTTCATATTCAGCTATTTTTAATGTGCACAGAATTTGCTCTTGATCTTCCCTTCTCTGTCAGCATCTTGAATTCATTTCTCTTGACAGCCTTAAGATTTGGGCTTACTGGGACAAGCAACATTTTTCACCCTACGGGCTCTGTCCTTCTAAGTCTTACTCAGAGTAATTCTTGCTCGTGGGAACAATCTCTTTAACCTCTACAGCTGATTTCAGCACGGGCTCATTCAAGAGTAGGAGCTTTGAGTAGAGGACTGCCATTACACTGACAGAAATGCAGTTCCATGTGTCATGGTGGATCAAACACATAGGCTTTTTTCAGTGATACTTAAATCGACCCCATTACCCCCAGTCTATCTGCAGACTTTGTGACTCAGCTGCTTGGCTACATCAGGAGTCTTCTCCGGTGAGATCTCCGGTGATGTCAAGGTTAGGCTAAGAATTGCCCTACACGTTGCTCCTCTCCTACCTACCACCTTCGTACTAAGCCATAATAGTATATCCTGAATTGGAAGGGACCCTTAAGAATTATCTAGTCCAACTCCTGGCTTCACACAAGAGAATTCAAACTGGAAGCCTATGCATGAGAGTGCTGTCCAAATGCTCCTTGAGCTCCAGCAGCTTGGGGCTGTGACCACTGTCCTGGGCAGCCTGTTCCATGCCCACTGCCCTGTGGTGAAGAACCTTTTCCTAACCGCCACTCAAAGGGTACCCTCCCCTGTCACAGCTCCATGCCATTCCCTTGGGCCCAGTTCAGTCAGCAGAGAGCAAAGCTCAGTGCTGCCCCTCCACTCCCTGTGAGGAGCTGTAGGCTGCCTGATGCCTCCTCTCAGCCTTCTCACATTTTGTTATCCAGGCCCTCCTTTGAACACTCTCTAATAGTTTTATGCACTTCTCATAGTGCACCCAAACCCATACACAGTGCTGGAGGTGAGGCCGCAAAGTGCAGAGCAGAGTGGCAACAGCCCCTTTCCTTACCCACTGACAATGATGGGCCTGATGCCTCCCAGAGTACAGGTGGCCCTTTGGGTTGCCAGAGCACACAGCTCTCATTTAACTTCTTGTCAACCAGAACCTCCAAATCCCTTTTTGTGGCATTGCTCACAAGCTTCTCATCCTCACTCTGTACATACATCCAGAGGTGCATCATCCCAGGTAGAGATTCCAGCACTTTCTCATGTTGAATTTCATGTGTTTGATGGTTGCTCAGCCCAAGAGAAAAAGAAAAAAGAGACTGAAAGAGATGAAGAACATCTAGTGAAGTCAGTGGGGATGGGGGCTCTTGGTGTCATCCCAAAGCACCCATCCCCTTGCTGCTCATGACACAGCACTGGGAGGCAACACAAGAGACTAACATGGCCTCAGCCAGGCACAGCACAGCCCCAGCCCTCAGAAGGAGACTAGCTGCTCCAGGGAGATCTGCTCTGGCACTTGGGCACTAAGATGAGTCCTCCTACTGCTCCCAGGAGGCTCACCACCTAAGAGTAGGCCATTTACTAGAAAAATACTTAAGAGGACAACCAGAATAATTCTCCTTCCATTTACCATTAATCCAAACACTAAATAAATGAAAAAGACTACTCTTCTTGGTAGAAATCTAAATTGATCAGTAAAACAAAGACCTCTGAGATTTAATAAAATCAAAAGGAATTTAAATCAATGAGTCATCATAAGTCATTTTTACTTCACTGAAAGGAAAAATATGTATTTAAAAAAAAAAAAAAAAAACAAACCAGCACGAAAAAAAAATTAGGTAAACCTAATTCTACCCAGTGCTGAGTCCTGGAAAAGTCCTTCCTGGCCTGATGGTGCTTACGGATAAATAAAAAAGGCTGTATCATCCATTATTGGTTCCCTGCCTGAAAATGCTGAACTTGAAATGTTTGAAGTGACAGCTGTATTTCATTAAAGTTGCTTGGTGAGCAGTGCATCTAATGAAGATTGTTTTCCTAAGGATTTAAGAACCTTGTTAATTACTGCTCCCAGTGACAGCAATCCCTGTTTCCTCTAAACTCCCATCAATATCCCTATCCCTCAGGAACTGAGAGTTGTCCATGTCTACCTTCAGCTTCCTCTCACCTACCATGCAATCATGCTGCAACACTATCTCTACAATGATCCTTTGAATTTCCTCAGGCCTCCACAACTGTCCTGCTAGTTGCTGCCCTGATCTGGTTTTGAAATCATGTCTAACACCACATGCAAAAGTACCAATGAGTGCTAAATAGGAGAGCTCATGACATCCAGTGCCTGAAAAGAATGGCTGAAACATTTGTCAGACTGAAGACCACAGCATCAAAATTCATCTTAACACAACCTTATCTTGATATTCATGCCCTTATTCCTGAAATTAGGAAGCAAACAGAATATTTTTATTAAGAAAATGGCTCTGCTATGCTTTCTCATTCCAGTATCTTGGTTCCATTGCAATGCTATGTTCTGAAGTGAAAGAAGGCTTCCAGTAAATTCTTTCATTAAGGTGCTACAAATGTTAGGTATTTACATTTGCCTAGACAGACAACCACAGGCCTTTCGTGGAAAGCTGGCCAATGTCTGAAGCGTGCGTGCAGGCAGACACGCATGTGGATGAAGAGACCATACACTTCTTTCAGGACTGGGAGAAAATAATCTATGAAATACATTCTCTGTTCAGTTTGGCTCAACACTGGAAAATCCTTCTTTCATTCATCCCACATCCCACCAAAAAATCCCTCCCGCTCTAAAATGAATCATAAACTGGTCTGGGTTGAAAAGGACCACAATGCTCATCTAGTTTCAATCCCCCTGCTATGTGCAGGGTCACCAACCACCAGACCAGGCTGCCCAGAGCCACATCCAGCCTGGCCTTGAATGCCTCCAGGGATGGGGCATCCACAAACTCCTTGGGCAACCTGTTCCAGTGTGTCACCACCCTTTGAGTGGAAAACCTTCCTCCTAATATCTAACCTAAACCTCTCCTGTCTCAGTTTAAGACCATTCCTCCTTTTCCTATCACTACCCACCCTTGTACACAGCCATTCCCCCTCCTGTTTATACACTCCCTTCAAATATTGGAAGGCTACAAGAAGGCCTCCCTGGAGCCTTCTCTTCTCCAAGCTAAACAAGTCCAGTTCCCTCAACCTTTCTACATAGGAGAGGTGTTCCAGCTCTCTGATCATCTTAGTGGTCATTCTCTGGATTCATTCCAAGAGCTCTGCGCTTTTCTTGTACTGGGGCTTACTTTATTCAACTCTCCAGACAAAAACCTTGGCAAAAGAGGAAAAGAAAACCTTTTTTTTTTAAAGAAAAAAAATACATAGGAAGAACGCAGAAAGAACCCTAAAAATCTCAGAAGTGATGATGATTGTTGGAGCATTAATACATAGGGCAGTGATAGAAATCTCACCATATCAGTTATATAAATGCCAGCAGTGTCTGCCTCACACTCTGAGGTGCATGGGGCTCTGCAGACATTGTGGCAGGTGCCATGGCCACGCAGCTGTCTCCTACCACCTGCATCCCGAACCAATGGCACCTACGTACCCTTTGGGCTGGGTCCTGCTGGGAGAGCAGGGACAGAAGGGGATGCTGCTGAGCCCGGGGGGTGCAAGCTGGGAGGGAGCATGCAGGGCGAGACAGCCTGGGAGAAGCTTGTCCTACTGCTCCCTCTGCTGTACCCATCCTGCAGAGAAATCCCAAATATCAGCCGGAGAAGCCGGGATGACAGATGGCAGCTTTCAGTGAGAAATCTGCACAGACCCAGGTGGACTCGAGGAAGGGGCGAAAGCACACTGATGAGGAAGGAAAGACCACCACACGCAGGAGATGGTGTGATGTGCATTTTCCCATAGTCAGTACATTAAATCTCTTTTGCTCTGTACCTGCTAGGAGAGATGTTATCCTTCCGCTTCCAGCACGGCGCAGGGAACACGGGGAAACAACGCCTCTCCTTGAGCGCGGTCTTCCCACTTTATAACCTATATTTAGCTGATGATCTCATCCTACGAGGACGGGTATCACGATCAGCTGCACGGCTCAGCCTGCAGAGAGGCGCATGAAGCTCCCCAGGCACGGTTGCTTACAGCAGCCAAATGACAAGTTATGCAATGCTGGCAGCAAATGCCTCACATACCCTGGGCTCCTCGCAGGCATCAAACAGGAAAAAACACCCGACCTGGGAGTCATGTTAATGGCACACCAAATTTTACAAGATGAAGCACAGGCAAAAGAGGTGAAAGGGGAAAATGGGCTTACAGAAAGGCAAATAACAATTTGTGAATTATCAGTTTGATTGTCAGTGAAAGAGAGACTTTTTTTTAACCCACCACCACCTGAACATTACTCCGGTCAAAAATCCCACCGTGCACACTATTTCGGAGGGCTGAGAAATCGTTAGCATTGAATACCACCTACTGAAGACATCTGCAGCTGCCATGAAAATCTTTCTTTGAATAGAGTGAAAACTGGTACCCCAAGAAAAATACATACTTTCAAATGCTCAGACATTACAGTGTGCTTCTTGCGATCTTCAGAGCAATATTTCAGCTACCACAAACTTCCCTTTCAGCCCTGATTTATGGAAATTCAAACCAGAGCAGAGACTACCTCAGAGAAGAAATAACTCTCAAGCACTTTTCTCCAAGAAGGTGCAAACTCATCAGAATGGGAAGGAATGATTAGAAGAATCAGCACCTTCAGGAGAAGCATACATTTTCCATATGAAAAGAGATGATTAAAGGCTGCAAGTCCAAAAGGCTGGAGTGCAGCATTTAGGATTTGGTGACTTTGAACCTTCAATCATACACTCATCTTAAACCGTGCAGAGAATTTCAGGAACTTTACACTTTTACTGAAAATAAACCCCTAAATTTTCCTAATACCAGTATGAGATTAAAAAAATTAATTAGTGAATTTTAGGAATTAACAGATTAACTGCATTCCCTTTTCCTCCATGTCCTAAGTATGATTTCCTTTTATATTACAGAACATCTACCAGCTAATGAAAATATCAGAAACTGGATTTTATGATATAACATGGTGATAGAAGTAAATTACATTTAAATGTCAATGGGATCTATGGAACAGAGCAAATCCGAAGAAACTCATTCAATAATTTTAAAGTTGTGAATAATTAGCATTCACATACAAATGCACTCAGTCATGACCTATTTCTTCTCTAAATGCTGTAATTTTAGCTTTTGCAAAGCTATACAAGCGAAGTAGTACCACAGTAGCAGCAGAACCCATGCAACAGCAATATAGAGTCCTACTGAAAAATCCCACCCTGAAATGAGCTCCAGCAAAACAAGAGGAAATGATGATCTGGGGCAGAATCCAATCCATTCTTTCCAATTGTCCTACTGAACATTTACATAAATACAAACAAATGCAAACAAATGCAGTTTAGTCTCAAGACAGACATAACTAGGTGCCTAACTCACACTTCCTCAGTTTCCATGAAAAAAGAAGTAATCTTGTCAAATTTATGGCTGGAATGGAATTGAACACATAAACTAAATTAACAACTTCCAGAGGAAAAGGGATATATAGAAAAATATTTTACCTGTAAATAATCCATCAATAATTACAAACTATTTTAACATTGCTCTGTGAAGCATCATGACAAACAACCTGCAAATGTACAGCGTGCATGCACAGAAGCTGAGCACTGGTCTGGACGTAATCTACTCGCTGTCAGATACCACAAAACTGCTTTGAATAAACACATTTCTTATTACAGCACCTCCTCCCCTCTCTCTGAATTCATCTTGTCTATCCCCAAATAAAAGGAATTTGGTTTTGTTTTGTTTGAAATAGTGCATGCTTTATCTAAGAACCTCAGACATTACAGCGTAAATTATTTGCACTCCTTGCTACACCAAGTCTTGCTCCAGGACTCTGTGACTGAACACAGAATACCTGAGGGAAATCAAATTAACAGCAGCTGAGACAAGACTATTAAAGGCATGTTTTCCCCTATGTACAGTAGTTTGCTAATGGCATCAAGACCATCCACCAAGGATAAAGCAAGGACATTTCTCTGAGCCCTCACTATATTTCCCATTACTGTCTATTTCTCTGAAGAAGCTGTGGACACAGTGATATTGATGAGCACTGGAGCTCCTCGAGTCTCAGAGTGAGCGTGCAAATCTCCCAAGCACGTGTACTATGAATCATGGAATGGTTCAGGTTGGAATGGACCTTAAAGATCATTCCAAAACAAATCAAGTGAGCCTTTGCTCAGGAATTACTATGTTGTTTCTGTCTTTAAGTGCAGCGAGGCAAGGAAATAGAGCATCAGAAGCCCATCTTCCCCACCCTCTCAGCCTGCTGGGAGTTCATGTCCTCAGGGGTGGTGTCCAACTCCTCCAGTTCCTGCACTGGGTTTGAGATAAAACCTGCCAGCCTCCTGCATGCCCTGCCAGGGTCAGGTGCTCACCAAGATGAGGGCAGGCCAGTCCCACCACTACCAGCCAGGCTGCGGGCTTCAGTGGACTGTGAAAAATAGGCCAGCTGAAGACAGCACATTTTGTCCCAGGCACTGAAGCTCCCACTCATCCCTTCCCTGTGAGCTAAGTTACAAATTGGGCCTAAAAATACAAAGTACCCATCAGCCACATTCAGTAACTTTTAGTTCCAGTCTAGCCTAGAGCTTCTTATTTTTACCTCAAGGACGTTTGTGGCACTTGGAAACAGTTTCACAATCCCCTCCTTCAGCGAATTTGTTTCCTTTGTTTACCTAGACAGTTGAGGCTGGCAGGGCATGATGGACCTCAGGCCCATCTTCAGGCAGCTGTTGACGGTCTCTGAGCAGCAGACCCCATCACCTGCACAGCACAGAAGTGCTCCTGGTGCTCTGAGGGAACATTCTGTGTTCCACTTTGTGCCCACTGCCTCTTGCCTTGGCACCGGCCAACACTGAATGGAGACTGTCTCCATCCTCTTTGCACCCTTCCTGCAAGTATTTATAGACACTGATGAGATCCTCCTAAGCCTCCCCTTCTCCATACTGAACAGCCCCAGCTCTCTCAGCCTCCTCACAGGAGAGGTGCTCCAGGCCCTTCATCATCTTCATGATCATTTGCTGTATTAACAGTGCGATAAATGAGAAGACATCACCACTGCTTTCAGAAGAAGCCAAAGACAGCATCAAAACGTTTAGTATGATGAGGATTGCTTTGCAATTGGAAAAAAAAACACTCTGAAATGCAGTTTTTGGGTGCCCATGTCCCAGAAATGGCCACATGCGGCCCTGTGCTGCTGAAACAGTACTTAATAGTTAGGGCACTGTGGGCCCAGCACAAAGACATCAGCAGTGGAGAAAAGCAGCACTCCTCAACTCTGGTTGCTTAGAGCAACTAAAACTTCAGCTAGTATCTCCAGCACTGCTGCAGCTAACATACCGTAAATTGCTAAAGGAATATTTTCATTTCATTTAGGAAATGGGAAAAATAACTAGGTAAAAGAAGAAAAAAAATGCAGCTCTCTTCAAAAGCCTCTTTAATCAATCCCAGAATCTGAATCAATGGTGAGCATAAAGATTTAAATTTGGCTTAATGAAAACTGAATAGACCAAAAAACAACAAAAAAGTATCTTTACAAAAGATACGGATTCTACCTCACCAGTAAATAATTAAAGCTCCTCTCTGTTCCCTTCCGCTTTCTATTTTAAGGCTTTTCATTACGTGGGATCAAAGTCAGCTCGAGTTGGAAAGAGTTAGAGACATCCATCACAGAGGCAGGCAGGCTGGGTGATCTCAGCCCTGGTGGCAGCAGCCCGGCGGTGCCACCTACTTGAGCTACTGGAGGCACCGGCAATGTCAGGCACACAGCCTGAAACCCGAGGCGAGGTGCGGAAACCCTCTTCACTCAAGCAAACCAAGTAAGAGACTGTAAAGCTGGCATTGGGACAGCACCGCCTACAGCCAGTTCAATAGGGAGGTTAAAACTGAAAGGCAAAGCTAAAAGAGATTAATGAAAAGTCTGTTCTACCTTTTTAAACCTGAAATGTGGTTTACCCTGTGGAGCTGTCTGCGTTATATTATAATTGGGACCAAAAAGGACTATTAAAAATATTCATTAGATTGTTAATGAATTCCTGCATGTTCCCATTAGAAACTCATTTGTTTTAGAAAGAAAGGATATAATCCTTAATGAACCTTGCTTTCTTTAAGCAACAGAAGACAAATATTTATATTTCCTGACACTAGCAATGATTAAATGTCAGAGATTAAGAAGAAAATTCCCCTTTTGTCACATTATTTCATAGCTATCCACTGGCTGTTCCTGAAAACGGTCAGGAACAATGCACGGGGTCAGATCCAACACAATGTTTGCTTAACTCTACAGTTTAGTCAAGAGATTTTTGCATAAAATTTCTGTTTAAGAAAAAAAAAAAAAAAAAAAAAAGATTATAGCCCTGGAAGTGCACCACAAACCTTTGCTTTCTAAAGCATTTTTTTACTCTGCCAGTAGCCAGCAGCACTTGAAGATGAAGGCAGCAAGCATACATCAACTCCACTTGCCTCAGTGTGTAAAAACACTTTGCCCAGTTCCTTTCTTGGAACTGCTTGACATGTTCCACACAAATGTGACTTCTGGTCTGGCACCATGGTTATCTGCACTTGCAATTCTGGGAGATTCAGGGATCTGCCAGCAGATGAACACTGCCACTACACCATGATACAAAAGAAAACTGCAAAATTGTTGCAGATCAGAAAGATATCTCATCGCTGTGAAATTTATGCAAGTCATTTCTCAGAGTCTACCAAGATGAAAACAACGAAATACTTCAGCACATCGCTAGCTGGCAGAGATACTTCAAACCCTAGTCTAGGTCAGGACTGAGAGCAGGACCTTTTCCCAGTGGGGAAATGCTCTCTGGGGATGTGCGGAGGCCCCAAACAGCAACATTCTCCTGTACAGCCTCATTAGTGTCTATGTGTGGGAACAGCTCCTTTAAGTGTGTGATTCTCCAGTTCACTTTGAGGCGGTTGTTTAATCAAATTCATGAAATTACTTTCAGCTGGTAGCAGACAGATAAATAAACCCACATTATTCAGGCCCAAGAGTTCCTCAAGTGAAAAAAAAATACAATTAAAAAAAAAATCAGATTGGAAAGGTTTTGATGCTTTATGTGGGAGTTAGCTGCATGCAGAATTGAACTGTATTTCTTGGTTCAGCTGAAGTAAGCTGTACTGACAGGAGCATGCTGAATTAGATCCGGTTGTAACCCGAGGTGAACCTGCAGGATAAACCTTACGTCATTGTGTTGCTGCAGTTCCTTCTTTTTTTTCCACGAGCAAATGTGGCTCACTTCCCTCAGTCTCCAAAATGCCACATCGGCAGTGCTGTTCATGGGGTATAAGTTGAAATAGAGCATGTTTGGATTTATTCATTTCAGGCCTCTGGGAATGGAACTGAGCTACAGAAAGACTAAAGTAAGACTGCAGAAGCATGAGAGAGGCAAAAGAGAACACCTCTTATGGGTAACAGAGGTTATAAAAACCTATCTTGTGTTGAAAGGCATTCACGCATTCCTGGTTTGCACTGATGACTACCCAGGGTCAGACCAACTCTGCGCTCCCTCTTCCACACGCTTATATAAGGACATTAGCCTTGCATCAGGGCAACTGAAACCAAGGGGGGCTGATGCCAAGCCCTTTCTGGCTTCAATATGTAAAAAATTACCTAATTTCCACAGCATCCTACACTAGCTTGCAGGATAAGATACAGCTCTCCTCAACAGCCAAATAATTCTTTGTGTCTGCTTTCCAGTAGCAGGAAGGACAACAAGGACACCAGGTACTTGGCACAGCGATCCCTTCTGCCAAATTTCCAAGATCACATCATTGCTTCAGAGACACAGCTGTGCAGAAAATACTGCCGCTACATTTGGCCTCATGGCCACGCTCTATGTTCCTCCTTAGGACACATTTCTGAGCACGGATCAATTTTGTCCTTGTCAGTCACCTGGAAGTCCAGGTGGCAGAAGGTGAACAGACACTGCACCATCTCTGTATCTGAAGACTCCCTTCTCTGTTAGGATGATCACTGACTTCCCGCAGCATGGCTGTCTGTACAGAAGTCCTCAGATTAACCTGCGTAGCCATGAGAAAAACAACCCACTATGTAGTTGTGCTAGCTAGGAACAGACAGACCTCTGCTCCATCACACAGCTCTTTGCCCGCAGAGGCCTGGAAGGAATACTCACTCTGCTCAGTGGGACTGGTAAGACACCATTAAATTGATTCAGTACATAGGTTTGGAAATGGAAGGCAATTACTCAGTGCACACCGCTGCTGACTGCAAAACGCTGAACTGCAATCCATCGGCTGAAACACCTTCCTGCCTTCACCATAAAACAAGTCAGCCAGAGTGCAGGGCTGTGCCACATGAACAGGGCAGACAGCTGGCCAAGACCTGCGTCCACCATCACAGTTACAGCTAAGGACCACCCTGCAGAGCAAGCATTTCCCTTGCTTCAAATTCCTTTTTCCTTATTTTAAAAGTATTCTTCCTTTCCCTTTGCACTGGCAGCTGTCAACACATAGCCCGCTTTGATGACCTTCCAGAAAGTCAGGAATTACCCTTCTCTCTCCTAAGGGTATGATGCTAGCTGTTATTTTCCAACCCTGTATAGCCATTTATTTAAAAGAAATTCAAGTAGATAACCTTGATAATGATTTTCTCATGTATATTCAAGCTCATATGCAATGGAAATGTTCTGGAGACACTGCAATTTTGCTTCATGAAAATATAAATCTCTATACAATTTCATCACCTTAGACCTTGAATAACTGGAAATCTTCCTCCTACGTAATTTGTCATGATTTCCTCTGTGTGAGCCTAATCTAAGAAGTGTATAGCTAAATTATGCAGGACTATAAACTTGCTTAACTGTTCTAAGAAAGGGAAACATAAAAAATAAAGAAGCTTTAATATTCAGGAATATAGGAAGGCTCAACATTAAGCCGAGAAAAAGACGATTTATAATTTGTCCTTGAAGTGGACAGGTTTATTAGTATTTAATTAGTATAAATAGAAGTAAATCTGAAGATATACTGTCATTACTTAAGACATATGGAAACCAAGAGCTGGCAAAACTAATTGCCAAGCAGCTATACAAACAAACATAAACATAATATGTAGGAAGGTCAAATTATACTGAGAGATCACACATCTCTTGCTTTAGTTTACCATCTCAGAACTACAGTGGATGCATGCATGTGGTTCAGTGATATCACCTGCACAAAAACTGAAGCATTAGGCATCCATTGCAAACATACGCTTCCTTTCATTGCCTACCAGGACATTCATCAACAGTCTCCCCTCTAGGCCTCTGTTAGCTTGCATTACCCTTCTTCTCTTAGAGTAGTCTCACATTACATTACATTATGCATACTTTCTCCTCCTCTTATTCTCAATGCGAAAATCAGAAGGGAAATCAAATTCATCAGTCCCCTACTTGGCCTATAACACCTCTCTCACACTGCCCATCATCCTCTGAGCTCTTAGCTCACAACCTGCAGGGCTCTTCAATCCTTTAGACTCCTATCTGGATGCTGTGGGTAGATCTTTACCACAACTCGCCCAAACTGACATTTCTTTTTCTAGACCCCAATAAGGACCTTTGCTCTGACTTTCAATCTCTTCTACTTCAGCAGAAACAGTAGAAAGTATTTTTACAAGATATAAAATATATTATCCTTATCCAGGTGTTCTTTGGCTCACAATGAAAATCCTGGAAAAGTACAAAAGAAACCTAAGGTTCATAACATAAGGCACTGCTGTTATAAATTATGAGAAGGTATGACCAAAATTAGGATGGAAGTGGGTTCCCTAGCAAATATAATCTTTTCAGAGTAATCCAAATATGTGCATCTGGAAATTCTTGTGGCTGTGTCCCATGTAAATTACAGTTTGAAACTCCCTTGCACTGTTTTCCCTTTAGGTGGGTGAACGAAGCATGGAAACAATCTGTTTTATCAACTCCATTCTCACAAAAAAATTAAAATGAGATTAAAAATAGCAATAAGGCATCACCTTTAACAGGGCAGTCCAACAGAACTGTAATGACATCAGGTTGGCTCCTCTCCCACAGTATATCCTGCAAAGGGAGGGTGGCTATAGCTCTGCTTGGTATCCTTCTACGAGTTTCTGCCTTGGCAAAAGGTTTACTATGAGGGAAATCACTGTGGCACAAATACCACAACCCACCTGTCCTCACTGCCCCAGTGTCACGTGGTTGGATCTGTTTGGTCTCTAGCAGCCTTTTTTGTGGTCATGCTCTTCTGACACGCTTGCTGCCAATCACTGTGGGGAGCCATTTTCTATACAGGCTCCTCAATGTATATCAGCTTCACTGTGAATCTAACGCAGGCTGTTATCCTAAATTTTGACTGTCCCATTGGTGGCCAGCAGCACCTATACCTACAGCCACAATTTCTCCCTCTCCTTCCCTATCACACAAGATGTGAAGCCTGTATCTCAGGCCACTGAGGCCACCAGTGAAACAGCACATGGTAATTCTGCTGCTGACGTCCACTTGCTACAACTAGAGGTTTTCAAAAACAGTACGTATGAATCATATCCCTCCAGAAATGCAAGTATTAGTCTGACCTTAAAGAAATATAGGCTAAAGATGCCATACTCACATTTCTGTGCAGCGATTTGTTTTAAGCAAATTTTTCTGCAATGCCAGAAGAAGAAAAAATTTTGTCTGTGATATTCAGGTACTACTCAGCTAATAAGACTCCTTAGCTGGTCTTCTTTAAGATGCATGAAACTGTACTTGCTGCTGTATTTCCAAAATGCACAAAAATATACTCACCTGCTTATTTTAGATCAAAGATGCAGGCAAACAGGGAAAAGAAAACAGCGAAGGCAGATAAGATTATTTCTTTTTCTTTTTTTTTTTGCTTAACACGAAAGTTTTATACTTAAGAATATATTTGCCTGCTGGTTTTTAAGAGATTTCTCAGTGGACCACTCACGTAACACTGGCAATAAATCCTATGATAAATACACATGTGCCATTTCCACCAGTTCTAGCAGATTTATTGGTGCAGTGAGATTCACCTTGGTTCACAAATTCAGCACAAAGGCCCTCTGCTGCACTGAAGACCATGAATGCGCAAAGGAACTACCCAGGGGCACTTTGCTGCAGCCTTTCACACACTGCTCAGCAGAAATCTCTGCCAGCTGCATGAAGGCTGTCACACAAGGATCCAGGAGCAGGCTGGAGGAGAGGACCAGGACCTGGGACCTGGGAGTTCGCAAGTCCTCAGCACAAAGCACTCGCAGCAGTAGCTGACTCCAGCTGAGAGCTGCTTGGTCTCTCCTAGCCCTCAGTGATCAGCTCAGTCTTTGTCACACAGCAGAGGTGGCCATTCCTGAAAAATATCATGCTAAGGGTAGGAAAAGCAGTTACTTTACTTCCCATAGTTTTAGGCACTAATGTCTAGAGCTTCTCTATCTAATGCATACGTAAATTAAACTGCAGCTACCGAGAATTTTGTTTCTGGCAAGAAAAACATGTAATGATACCAGTTTTCCTAATGCTTCTGTCACATGCAGAGTTAGCACTGTCACGGGAGCTGCATGCTCAGGATATGTTAATTGCCAGGTCCCAGGAACGTTCCCTTCAGCCTGCTGCACGTCTTCCTCTCCAGCAGCCTTTACAACATAGTGATGGCAGTCACTGACCCGTATTTTAAAGGTAGATTATTATAGTTTACATTTATAAGACAGTTATTAACTATAAGGTCATTTCTCAGTAAAATTCTGCTGTGGTTTGCTATGATTCTGCACTACTAATAAATATTTACTTACCCTTAAGTTACTCTGGAAAACACTTTTTAAGTGATTAAATTCAGTTCCCTTTCACAAGAGCATAGGTGCCATTCACTCGAAAGACAGACGACAGCAAGTGCAGTTCTATTTGTATCCTATATCCCAGAGCCTTCTTAGTTGCCATTTATAAAAATTATATTTTGAACAAGCCAAAGAACACTGCAAATCCACCCCTTCAGTGCTCTGTTTTACATCTCTGTTGCACCAACAGCATCAGGACAAAAAAGCCATTAACCTCTTTTGCTGGGGATCACTGCATTTATGACATGTCAGAAGTACTAGCAGAAGGAGTCACACACACTTATTGGCTATTTGAACATAAAATAACCCAATGGTCAAATGAAAATAGTTTGCCAGGCTCTGCATCTTTGGTCTCTACACTGCCACACAACTATCAACAACTTGCATCATGTTACTTCACCGGCAAGAATTTAGAAAACTATTCTAAACTCATAGAAGCTTAGAAAGGTGAGAAAAATGTTTTCTCTGTTCAAGAAACTTTGCTAAAAGAGGCCTGCTTTTCTGAATGCACTCAGCTTGGCAATTGGTGTTACTCTTCCACTGAGCTCCTCACTCTGCAATCGTTTAAGAAAATTTGGGGCAAACCACAAGCAATTTTTCCTTGAATTATTTTCTACTTCAGATTGCAGACAAACATGCTTTTATAACTGCTGTTCTCAACCGGAACCTTTCCCATACGTGTCCAGTGTTGTCAGTGCCCAATACCTTCACTTCTTACTGCTGGAAGGTCACAAATCTGAATTCACCAAAGGATCTGCCCAAGGGTAAAGAGATGACATCAGAACACGACAGCTACACGCCACAGCTAGAAACCTCAGCCCTGTACACTCTTAGAGGCATTTATTGACTTTCTGCTGTTTTCTCTGAGTTACTAAATTGGACCCAGCAAAAACCTTTCATCTGCCAACATAAAGTTGCAAGGTCATTCTTTATAGGGCATATAAACAAAGACAAATTTATATAAAAGTTTTGCATACCTAAGTAGACCTAACACAGCATACCAAAAAGGTGATAGTGTACAGCGGGATTTATGCTGAATGCAAGCATTAGATCTGCCTGCTCTCTGCAAGGTTACTTGTTACTGCTAGACTTCCATTTTGATTTGCAAAGCCAATTCCTGCTTACTTCTGCTGATACAATTCCAAAAGCAAGGGTCAACTCAACAAGCAGATCTATTAAAATGCTTTAGAAAATGTATTTGCTCTGTACTAATATTTGTTTTCCATGCACAGTAGCTGCTTCCTATCTAGAATTTTCAAAGGCACTTAACTGGGATCTATCCCCTGCCAAGGGGTCTCATTTGTTAGGGTTTAATTTCTTACACAGTTTTATGTATGGTCAGTTATATAAAACAACACTAATGCCATTCCATGCATTCTGCACGGCCAACTTTATCAAATAAAGTCTTAAGATTCTACTAAAATTTTAAAAGAACAATTACGTTTAAAAACCAGTTCTAGTTAATAAAAGGGACAGTACTATCATCCAGTGACAATAAGATTATATCCCAGGTAAGGAGCCTAGGCAGCTAAGCTATGGAAAAGACTCTTCAAACACTGAACATTTGATTGCAGCTTTTGTAATATATGCACTGTCACCTTAGCAATGCCAATTAGAGGAAATACTGGGACAAAACCCAAAAGACTGATTCACTTCTGACTTTCATTTTAGTCCATTGTACGGAATAAAATTGCACGCTGGCTCCTGAAAAAGAGCTAAAAAAGTGCATTAAGACTTGTTATCTCAGAAGAGAGTCTCTCTCCCCTTTATTACCCAACTTTTGCAAGTAACCTGGCGAAGACCGAACAAGTTAGGATGCCCACTTTTGCTAAACTGAACAATGAGTATAATTTTTTTTGTCCTGCCTCCTTCACATGGGTTTCCTGGGTATTTAAAAAAGGAACACGGAATACACAGAAACCACAACAGATATCACATGGAGTTTTCTCACTAACGTCAGTAGTCTAACAATCCATCTACCTAAGATGCAAACATTTCCAGGAAAAGCAGGAGACGTTGAACAAAGGGCACAATCATGTTTGCAACCTCATTCTCTTTACTGCAAGTACTTACCTTGTCCTACACAAAGGAGATGCCTTGTCTATGGAATGCATTCTATGAAATCATATTCTATTTATGTTCTTGCCTATGTTTAATCTCAGTTAAAAACATTCCCTTTTCAAAATCACTGAGTTCTATTGAAGTGTTTTCTAGGGAAATACCATCACTTACTGGGAAAAGAATTACAGATCTAGAATAAAACTGGCAAACTCTAAAACTTTCTGAACAGTGCTCACTTCCAGGGCTAAGTGCTCAGTCTTTGTCCAAAGCAGAATAGAGCCCCGTGACCTGGAACTGTAGAGGAACTTCAGCAGTAAGGGCACTAGCAGCTGGAACAAAGTCAGTGCAAAGCAGTCTTGCCCAAGACCAGGAGGGAGGAAAAGCAAAATGGGTGCTAGAAGCATGCAAGCCACCTGGAAGGTTTTGTAGGTTCTAAGGTTTGAAAGGAAATTCATAATGGCAAATTTCAAAGCAGAAGGGGGAAAATAAGATTTGCTCAGTGGACTGTGGAGTAGGGCCAATTAAGTACACACACACGACGCTGTAAAGTTGCACAGTTTAAGTCAGATTATACACCTGCACTCAGAATCCAACTAAGGCAAACCTGATATATATTGAAAATAGATTTAAAGTCTAGTCAAATGAGAACATCTGAAGATTTCTGACAGATCTTGTACTAAGCTACTGTCCTTTTCCTGAACTAATGAAGTTAACTTGAACACAAAGCACAAAGGCATATTTGAAACCACTGCCTTGGCCCACATGACTGTGATAATCAACAAATTCTCTTCAACCGTATCAGAACAGAAATAACAGGGCAGCAGAAGCCAACACTGACTTTGTTACTAATGATGGCTATGCTGATAAGGACTATGGGAGCTCACACAAGCGCACTGCAGTTGGGAAATTGTAAGTTCTCCATCTGTCTGATGTATTCTACGAATGCTCCGGATAAACATGGAAATTCATGGCAAAATCAACATCCACAAAGGTTCTACATACTCTGCATGCTTCCATTCACACAGACCAGCCACTCCTTGCAAAAAGCGGCCTAAGAAATTAACTTTCAGCTGGCATGAAACTTTAAGCCATTGTTTGTAATCAGTCACTTCTGACACTGTTGCAAAAGTGTATTGCTTCAAAATGAACCAACTAACATTCACAATTTTATTGGCTTACTCCTAAATATAAACCAAACTTACCTGCAAGCCTGGAAGGGTTAATTTGTACATGCATGTATAGGAGGCTGAAAACAAACAGGTATTCGCAGAGTTCAAAGCTCACGATTCTAAGTCACATCACAGGAAAATGCAGAGAAGACAGAAATTGGTGGAATGAAAAAGTTAAGAAAAATGAATATGAGGAAATGAGTGTATTTTGACAGTATATCTATTATGCTTTGGAACATTTTCCCAAGGGAAGCAGTGGGAGCCCCATTTCTTCAATTATTTAAAATTAGACTAGCATAAAAGCAGTAAATGTACAGCACAATATAGAATAATTCTATATAGGAAGGGCAATGAAGTAGATGACTAATAAGTCTTTCTTTCTAACAGCTATGATTCATGCAAGTGCGGCTGTGGCTTGACACTGAAGCTCCTATGCATGGATGGTAATGTAGACAGGCTCTCATATGGAAAAGGCTGGAGGAACCAACTTCCCATATGCAATAAAACACAAATATGCACGTATTAAAGAGTCTGCCTAAACTCTATAGAAACATCCTATAAGGATGCTTTACTCACGATCCCGTCTCCCCAGAACAGTAACAGCAATACCTGTTTCATTACAGTATGCACGCTGGTGTTGTTGGGACAGAATGTTCTTAGCTAAGAGAATGTATTGGAACTAATTTATGAGCTAAGCGCTTTATTTGTAACCAGAGATACAAATTTCTGGTCACAGATTCCACTGTGTTCTACTTGAGTTTAATTCATTCTCTGTGCAAAGGCATATTTAAGAAAAACATTTTATTTTTTGAGTACGAGTTCAATATTTTTGGAGAGTAACTGAGGGAAAGAATTCCACTAGATAGTGATGCACGGGAATCACGGTGGATGCAGTACAGGGTAAATCATAAGTACTCATTTTTCCTTCTAATGGCAAAACACATACCAGAATCTAGTAATTAAATAATATTTTTTTCCTTCTCACGCTTCACAATAGCAGAAGAAAACTGAAATAACAGGAAAATCACTGCCAAGCCAAAGATGTTTACCCACTTAAGATTAGGGTGGAAATCCACGTCAGTGCCAACAGGGGTAACAGTTTAGCCAGGTAGATCTGAAATAATAACTTACCTTGATCCAAATCCCACATAGCTCTCTCATTTTACACTTTTTTAATTAACCCATACTATCACTGAAAGAGCAAAATAAATGAATAAATAAATGCTATAGATTTATTTTGACACTAACAAAGAAAGATCATTAGGACAGTACTACTGTGAAAATTTATTTATATTTCAAAAAAATGCATTTTAATAACATTTAGAAATAAAATCCATTAGAGGACCTTCAAAGCATTTTGGTCAGTGGACACCAATTCATCATTCAGAGTCTTCCAAGTTTCAGAACACAGTGATTTCTGACTTACAGAAACTGGGCAAAGTGAACCTATATATTTCATCTAAGTAAAAAAAAAAATCATAGCATAGGGAATTTAGGTTTTCTGTAACTACCTGTCTTGGGAGATGACCAGCCAGAGGTCACTTCTTAACACTGTGCATAGCACAGTTTACAAAACTTTAAGCATTACAACTGTCAGAAAACACTTTTTAATGAAAACTATATGAAGTTTCCATTTTTGCATTTTTCAAAAATGTTTGCCTTCAAAACACACTTTCTGCTGAGCTGACAGTGATCAAATGCTAAGCATGATCCTGGGTGCAGTGAGGTTGCAGAAGGATGGGGAAAAGGAGGTGAAGATACAGAGGTGGATTATTAAAGGCTCCCTCATCGACTGGGAAAATCCTTGAAGATCCACCTTCAGTTGAGATTATCAGGACAACCTCACCCATGCAAGATGCTGAATAACTCCCATGAAATCTTGATGTCCCATTACTTCTTTTGCCAGAGCAGGACCTGTTGATGTCTCAGCTCTTCCTACTAGTGTGTCTGATGCACTCTGTGCAGTTACTGATGTCAGTATGGGCGTGCAACTTTTAAGCGATCGTATGATCAAAGCCTTCAGTGGCTTCTCTGCCATTAGCAGGTCACTGATAAACTGTGTTTTCCTTCACATCTGACAGAGGGCTAGACATATATCACTGACATTTTCCTGTTGTAACTTTTAAATCTGATTTAAAAGACAATCTATAGCAATTCAGTTTTAAGCATCTCTAATAAAGCACAGCAGAAATGATTTGGTATTAGATTTTCACCTGAAGAGGCTTAGGAAAAGCTTTTCTCAAAGCCACTTTATGTGTCCCAGAAGAAGGTAGAGGTGTTTATCCCAGGCTCTGAGCCAGGCAGGATGACACACACAACACGCACAGCATAATTTCCACTGAGTTACACAGCACAACTCTTTGCATAAGGTTAGTGCCACCACAGACTGCTAGTCCTGTTCACAACTATCCATTGTTCAAGAGCATATTTCTACTATTCTCATCATTAAGTTAAGTATAGTTGAAAAGATAATAATAACTATACATTCTTAAAAATGTTGTCAAGGAAAAAGTAGTTCAAAGGGAACTTAAGAAACTGTTCTAAAATGTGTCAGGATAGTCTTTCAATGTATATGTTGTGTTTTCAATTGCTAAGAATTTTACTAGCAAAGGCCAGACAGAACATGATCTCCAATGTGTCTTACCCTCCTTCATTACATTTACAAATCTCATGCATATTTCAGTTTTGCTGCTGTACTCATGATGCGAGCTCATCCCAGAGGAGCACAGGTAAATGCTGCCCTCATGGCAGGGTCTGAAAGACAAAACCTTCTCTGCCAAGAATGAAGCAGACTTGGATGCGAGGGAGGAAATACAGAAATAATCAATCCCTTCATTAAGTCTCCCCATTAAGCCAGCCTTTAACGTTTTCTGGAGCAACACTGGGTGTGCTCCAGACATGTGCCAGCCATGTGATGTCTCTCGTGTTTGTGAACAATGACAGACTGGCAATACTGATACGGGTCAAGTTTAGTACAAGCTCTTCCACGCTGCTCTGCCCATGCACAGCAGCTCTCCCTGTTCTCTGACTCCTAATCCAGCCTCGGCAAAGCGTGGAAGTCACAGGAGCTTCCCTCTTCGTCAAATACTGAAGAATGTCATTCATCAGACAGACTTTTTGTCCTGGTGCAGGAGCCAAGGATAAAGGCAGAATGAAACCCAGCACATCAGTTCACTAAGCCTGTTTTCAACTCTCTCCTTGAATATGTTTTCCAAACACACTTCTATGATAATTCTCCGCAATTCAAACTATCCTATTCACAACACAACTCACAGGAAGAGTTAGCAGTGATTTTCTCTTGCCTTCTAAAATACGATAATCATTTTTTGGGTTTAGATGCCCTGTGAGTATCCAACGATCCTTGAAAACCAAAGTGATTCCCATTTTCAGATATACAAGCTAGAAGAAGAGGAAGGAATACATTTATGCTATAACTTCTTCAGCAAAAGTATGAAAATATCAGTGAGCACTCACTGATGTAAATTGGCTCTGTTACACTCCAACTGAAAATCTACTACTTTTGCTCATAAAACTGGCCCATTTGTTTGGCCATGCTTGTACTTGAACCAGGACACCATTCTTCTTACAGTTCAGGGCAGGCAACAGCACCTGACACCACAGAAACTTCAGCATAGCAGGAACAACCATAAGGAAGGCTTTCTAAAGCCCACAAACACAAGCGGGTTTTGTCAAATAACAAACATATTTTCTGTAATAGACTCAGCAGTTCAGAGAAGCATCTCTCGTGTCAACTGTCCACACGAACCAACTCTCAAAAAGGGTCACACACTTCCAGTTCAGAAGGATGATCATCTTGTAGCAGCGGGAGAGCACAGTTTGCTGTGAAGGCACAGCAAACTCTTACCCTGGTTCTACTGCACGAGAACTCGTGGCTTAAAAAGACAGCAGTACGCGGGAATAGGCTGGCAAACAGAAAGTACCAGGATTCTTAGGAAAAGAGGTTAATTTTAATACATGAGCAACAGCAGCAAAGCAGAAGAGCAAAATCCAAAGAAGAAAAAAGAATGACAGATCTCAATTCAAAAAGGAAAATCCATGAATTACTTCTATACATTTTCCAGCCATCCAAAGCTTTCAGTATATTAGTATCAGACTTTTTCTTCTTTGGCTGGAATTTCGCTTTTCTGCTTTCTTTAATCCTGGCTTTTGCCCTTTTTTGGATCTAAATTCCTCTCATCTCACTTTCAGCTTCTATTGTGTTGCCCTAGAAGAAACATTCCTTGTTTAACAAGAAGAGCCGCAAAACGATTTTTAGCCCATTCCAGAAACAGCACTGCACTGGTTCCACCTTTTTTCTTTTTTTTCCACAAATTGCCTTTATAAAGGTCATTAAAAAGTATATATGATGTCCTACAACAAAAGAAAGCCATTCCATCAAAGAAAATGCTAATAGGCCTATAGCCACACTATGAAGATTGCAGAAATCACCACACTCTCTGTGCTTTACATTTATTTGCATGCATTCACTCATTTAGCAAGACTCCTTGTTGCAGCTTCCTGACATTAAGGTGAAAGCTGTGGTACCGGGGGATTTCAAGGTGCAGGAGGCGAGGCCAAGGCAAGTGAGCAGACCTTTCTGGGCAGTCCCCATAGAGGCAGCTCAGCTAGAAGCTGGGGGCAGCTCTAAAAGCCTGTCCGAGATCATCAGCTCCACAGGGTATTGATGAGATGTGCTTGGCATCTGGGGGAGTCTGTAGCTGATTCTGCCTTGCAGGAAGGTTCAGCAGCTGTGGTGTGGGTAGGGTCATTAGTAATGCTGCATTCATGACTCATCCTGTGGGTTATTCCCTTACCTACACACATGCAGACAGTGCTTTTTTGTTTCTCTGGGCTCCAAGTCGGTCAGGATCTGAAACCCAATTTTCTTGCATTAGTCTGCAAGAAAATTTATCAGCTCATTGTGATGCCCTTCTTCCACTTTGAGGTGATTGAGACTGTTTCCCCAGTTCCCTGCCTGTAACAACAGGAAGCACGTTTCAGGAGAGAATCCTTCACAACAAAGATATTCCCAGGTAAAAGTCATGCAAATGGTGAATAGGAGAGCCTCAGAAGAGAGGTGGTCAGCAGAACCAAATAGAACAGATGGAGTTTTACCAAGGAAGCACTGTATTTAACACTGCAAGCAGAAATTTTCCATCATCAAAATCCAAATAAAGTACTGCACTAAAAGCCAGGTTTGATTCACACAGGAAAATATATCACATTCAGAGCAGACTCTGTTTTGTATCGGGATAAGCTGTGTTATCTGAAGCACCACTCTGGACTTCTAATTTTGGTGCCTTGTTGAGTGAACCACGGGGCTGCTTTGGAGTAGTGCATTTACTCAGCATTAAACACAAGCTCCCCACTGGGTACAGAGGCTGCATGCTTCTGATACATCGAGTCAGCTGTATCTCTGGACTGAGCAGGCTTAGTGGGAGATATGAGGAGGAGGAAGAGTAGTTCTTCATTTTCAGGTAGAAGAAAATTTAAGTTCAGAACGAGGTGAAAAAAAAGCAGTGAATTCGGAAATGTTATAATATTTCATTTCTATTATGAATTCTAAAACAGGGAAATTCCTTATTCTATTCTCTATGAAACTCACTAAAGTAAGAAATGCCAGGCAGGACCAAATCCAAATCCATATGTTCTTAAGACTCACAAGTGTTTCTGTTAATTGTGTACAATATAACTCTATTTCTGATCTTTTTCAAAGATAAGATGTAGCAAATTGTTGTTTTTTTTCCTACCCTAATAACGTGGGTTTGGTTCTTTAAAGCTCTTGTGTTTTCTATGGGGAGTTTTTTCTTCCTCTCTTTTCATAACAGCTGCTTTTTTCTTTGCTTTGCTTTTGAGAACAGGCTATGCAATTTTTAGAAAATAAGCACTGCAAATGAATCATCAAATGATAGTAGTTAAGCTCCAGCCATTGTGGATGCTCCCACGGAGGGGAACACAAGGGCTTACTTAGGCGCTCGTACCATAGGGGTGGGTGACCTTCGGTACAGGCTGTACAAGCTGATGAGTGCTTCTGCTGCAATTACTGAAGGTTGCTAGCAGGGGCTTAACAACAGCATGGCATCGTGTGGAAGCGTGCTCACTGACTGCAGGCACATTTGGTCACCGTAATCTCCAGTGGTGATGAACACCAAAGGACCTGGAAGGAAAGCACAGGCCCCTGGGAAGAGGAACAGAATTACTGCCGGGCTCCTCGGGAGCTGCACAGGGTGCAGACAGGATGGCCACCAGCACCCAAGTTGGGATTGTGTTCCTTGCTCCCAACACAATCCCAGAGCCAGTATCCTCTCATAGAAAGAGAAACCAAGAGACTTTCTACAGCCACAAGTCATTTCTTGCATGTTCTACAACCAAATCCCAAATCTTGCTTTAGCTCAAAGTAAGCTAATGTAATCTTAAAGTCCTGCAGCAAAGCAAAAAAATCTTATTATGCCAGTGAAATCATGGCTGAGGTAAATACGTTTGGCATTTCTACTTTCAGACACTTGTAACAAATGCTGTCCTTTGGTCCAAGGATTTCACGTCTTGTCAGTTCAAAAGAGTACTTAAAAACAAACAAGCAAAAAATGTTCGCCAGCTATTTTTCATCATCTGAAGTACTGAGAAAAGAGGAAATAAGTGGATGAAGCATGGGTCTAAATATGCAAAGTCACAAATTATTATTTTTTCAGCCAGAGAAGCCTTCTCTCTATAAGCAGGGGCTTCTATAACCAGGGGCTAACGTGGTATTTGACTCATGCTAAAGCAGTTAGGACTGTATGCAGAGACTGCCACTGGAAGTCACCACTCCAAAAGTGGTGACTTCCCAAAAGCAGTGCTCCCAAAGTCTCCAAGATGTCATTTGTTTCTACTTATGTTGAAAACATTACTAAGAAAGGGAATTAACAGAAACATTTGTCATTTGACACTTATTATATACATCTAAGTCTGACAAAACCACATCATTACGTGCAATGGTGGCCAACATGCTCAGAGATGCAGCAGATAAATATCAAAGGAGACAATTTCACTTGGTTGGTAAATAAAACACTAAACTCACACCTCTTTAAGACTTGAAGTCCAGCAGTGAGAGAAGAGATGCCTGAATAGTCTCATACTACAAGTAGGAAACAGGTTCAACCTCAGTCAGATCACCAAGATGAACAGAACAATTCCCAACACTGTAAGTATTCCCCCTTCCTAAAACAAGGATTCATGCAGACGTGAATTCCACTCCACCTGAAAGAGCTTCTCATCACCTCAATGTACATTCTCAGTACTTTCACCTTCTAGTTATTTTTTGTGATACAGAGCAATTCCATAAGTTTCCTGGAAATTGATTACTGGTGTGGTTTTTTTGCATTACCATCATCTCCTATCTCGCTTTCTAAAATGCTAAGAAGTCATTCTGTCTTTGCACACATGTATGTTTTTGTATATTCAGACATTTACTTCCCTTCTCTGATGCACGTATAGTTTGATCCTGCTCCAGCTGTTTGTGCAGGGGGTTTCACAGGGAACACGCTCAGAGTCAGAGCAGATCCTCTAAGAAGTTCAGTGAAACAACATGAATTCATGAAGCTACACCTCTGCTGCTTAGGCTGTGTGTTACACAGTTCTTTTGCGTGAGGAGGCATAGATGATGCTCTGCACAGGCCTCCTGGACTGTGGTAGCTTTCTGCTGTACTTCTTGATAGGTGTTCCATGCATTTTCTTTTAAAAAGGAAGATTTAAAAATAGAGTTTGAACACAGAATAAATACAGAATAAACAAAGAGTAACAGAAGTTACCAAATGCTGCATTTTTAGAAGCAACTGCTGTAGGTGCTTCTGCTGAGAACTTGCCAAGCAGAAAAACACAATAATTAAAAAAACAGTTAATACAGATGCACAGACAGCATGGAGCAGAGTTTGATATATCAAAAACCACTTAAACACCTATCTGGTGACACTGGTGAATTGTGCATAGCATGCAAGAAGATGCTGCCATTTTCCAAATCAAAGTCTCATTAAACGCTCAGCTCTTTCAAAACAAGGGAGAATTTTCTCATTAGAAAGCAGTAAAGGTCCTCTGAACGCTCTAAGATTTCAGTCTCACTGCTCTTGTAATGATGCAACATATTCTAACAAATGGTTTTATACTTGAGGATTGCATGAGTGTATGTTGGAGCTTCTGTTTAAAAAACATTTAACATTTCAGAAATTGCTCTCATGATTTATAAGGAACTACATTAAGTTCTAGACAAACACAGGCAGAAGTACGAGGTAAAACACCAAAAAAAAAAAAATACTCTTAATGAACTTCTGATCCCTGGTTAAAAGATTCTATAGATTTAGCCAAGCAGACAGCCAGAGGGAGCTTCACTTGTGTGGTTGCCAAAGACAAGTGTCAAAAGGAACACCTCTCCTTTTGGTTTAGGGCAAAGCAACACATTCTTCTTGATTACTACATTCCAAGTCCACCAGAAAAATGTAAACTGGCTCAGTATCTTGTAGTCAGTTCTTCAATGGAGACAGATCCACAAAGAGCTAACTATAATAGCCAACACTTGCTGTCAATTCACAGAAAGAAGTTGATAAAAAAGAAAAGCAAACAAAGGAACACTAGAAATCAAACACACTTTTCTCTACCGCCTAGAGCTTCATGAGAATCATCCCAATGGATGCTGACAGTTTTGGATCAGATCAGTTTGGATCTGATGAATCGAGTTTATCTGTCTGTAGCTTAGCAAAGATAAATGTGTTGATATCAACTAATTGGGGTGTAAATCATAGCACCAGTGGCACAATATTCATTGTGTTTTTCTCTCTGATAAGCAGGGCCATAGCAAGACCTTTTGGAAAAAAAAAAAAAAAAAAGATATCAAATTCAACTGCCCTGACTCGGCTGCCTTACAATCAGGTGCTATAACCTCTGCTCTCCCTTCTTGCATCTTGAGAGGGTCAGTGTAGCACAAGACCCACGGCACCAGTATAAACAGTATGCTTCCTTTTAATTATCTCTGCCTGAAATAAAAGCAAAGTCTTCTGGGCAAACAAAATGTGACAACAGTGACAACTTTCTTGCCAATGTCAAAGGAATGTCAGCTCCTGCACCCTGCTCTGTGCTGGCTAAGTCTGCCTTTCCCAACATCCGGGGCAGCAGTGCCACTGTTCTCAACCTGCAGGAAAGAAAGCCACACGTGGACTGACAGCTTCTGGTCAGCTCCAGACAACCAGGCCCAGCTGGTACATTTGGCAGCAGCTTTCATTTCTCCCTCTATTGCATAATCTCAAGGTCTTGCTAAACGCATGTCCGTGAAGTATGGGAAATTTGGGTTTCAAGGACAAATCTCAGCAGCTGAGTAGTAATAAGAGATTGACTCATAGGCATAAAGTCTGTCAGAAGAGACAACTTGCGTTTTTAAATATTTTTGCTCAGTTTTGAGCAGCAAACAACAAAGAGAAAATGAGAATACTAAGGTTTCTGCTGGTGATATTTTACTCCTGCTCCTTTTCTTCCCCCTAAATTTTTTTATTTTCCAAAGCTACATCCTTAACTGACTGTTTACACTAAATGAGAGGTGTATTAAAAATACATAAACAGTAAATCATCAGAGTATATGCAAAATGGTAGACTTTAGAAATATTCACTGCTAAGATCTCAGCTGTTAAATGTGGTTTGGTAGGCAAAAAAGACTGCAGCTTTTTTAGGCATGAGGAAATCCAAAGGATTACATCAAATCATGTTACAGGCACTGACAGATACAGGCTCTCAAGCAAAACAGCTGTCACTAAAGCTCCCACAACTGCTTAGAATACATGGCTCCAGCCTCCTTAAAACAAAAACCATGGGGAAAAAGGGAGCACCTTTAATCTATACACTAACTTCACAACAGAGGTGAGGCACCAAAAGCAATGCGAGCCATTTCTATGTCTATGTTAGCCAGCAAAGGCCCAGAGGCCACAACACAGCCTCCAACAAGTCTGCATACCTTAGCAGTGACTGCAGCCTCAGACATATTTTCAAGGAAAGCACTCACTGCTGCATGTTCATATCTCACTTAACAGCAAGGTGTTCTGGACACAACATAATGTCCTGCCTTCCAAATGTTGATGCTGTCTGAAATAAAGGCAATAAGCTCTGGACCAGCATCCAGTACCAATGTAGCTGCTGAGATGCTGCTGTGTCCCTTCCTTGGGCAGCTGTTAAAGCTGTCCCCACATATCTCCTGAGGCAACAGCAGTCTGCCACAGCCACAAAGGCTTTGCTGTTCTGCAGGACAAGTGCAAACTATTTACCGAGATTATTTGCATGTATGGTCAACATGCAGCAATAGCTGAAACAGGAGGGCTGCTTCCATCCAAGCTCCATGGACAGACAGAGCTTGAGGTTGTATAGAGGGAGCATCTCTGTGCTGAGAAAGAAAAAGAGAGGCCAGCATCAGGAGCGGCTGGGCTGGGTCTCCAGGAGGTAGAGCTAAGAGGGCACTGGATGGCAAGAAATAAAAACACTTGGGTCTAGGACATGCACAGAGATGACGGAAGGAAATATCACCTCTAAACCAGACTTTTTGCTGAACTTTAGGCTGCCTTTATGGCCTGACTCTGATCAACTTTGATCCAACGTTCATGTTCATTATATGGCACAGAGGGAAGTACCCTCACATCTAATGAGACTTAGCGAGTCTCAGTCCTCATAGGTATCTTTCAGACCTGGTGTAATCTATCTCTATGTTACAATAACAGTGCTGCCAACTCACGTAGTTCCCAGCTTCATTTCTGGCATAATATTTGCACAGTAATACTGACAAATACATATTAATGCCTTTAAAAGCCATTTTCACAGGAAATACAAGACAGAAGACAGATCAAGTTGTACTCATCTTAAATCTTTCCTGTTTATATCTTGCCCAGAGAACCTGCATTACTTACTGGCAAAAGGGTGCCCACTCTCCCTGCTCCTCTGAGGTCAGAGTTTTCGAAGTCTTTCTTCTGGTCCTTCCATTTGGCAACTTGGTGAACCCCAGAGGCATTTGCATTGATGGTGCAGGACTTAGCACTGTATCTGTCACTTATGGTTAAGCTGCTGCTGGGCTAAGCTCCCTTTTTTTTCTTTTTTTTATCCCAAGTGGTATTTTCGCTTTGAACTTCATGAATTTATACAGCGGTTTATCCTTTCAAGTATCTCAAAATTCTTCATAGGATCTACAGCACAGGAGGGCCTTTTTATGAGAGAGAGACACAGTAGGTTTCCATGCTTCGCAGTCACTGTAATGTAGCCCACTGCATCACTAAGTCCACTAACATTACATTAATTATATGGAATAGAACTTATGGTTAAGAAGCTGTGGTCATTTGTTCTGATAGTCAAGCACGTCATCAAAAATCTGACTGCTGACAACAAATCAAAAGTTTTATTATGCCCCACCACATGCTTTCATGCACTGAAAGAAAAAAAAAAGCCACAAATTGCAAATGAATAATTATCTTTCTACTTTAGTGTAAATGCAAGCAGTAATCATAACATGGTGCTTCCAGAACATAAGAAATGTAGCATTCCTTTTGGAAATGTAGTGGAGCATTACAAGGGGACAAATATTCTATGAAATGTAATATACCCTTCAAAATGTATTTTCTCCATAAGGAGGACTGCCTAGCCCACGATGCAGAGAAATGAACTAACGAGCTGCATTTAAGTTATCAACCTTGTACAACACTTATCTTTTACAGCACAAACAACTTTCATGCAGTCATCCATAATAACATCCATCTCATATGACTAGTTTAAGCAGGGGTTAAGCAAAAATTAGTGAAGTGTCTTTTAGAGTAGACTGATGACACCTTCACGAACACTGATTGCTTTTAAATCTTCTGTAGCTGTCTGAAGGAACAGAAACCACAGAAATAATAACTCTAATATTACAGTATTTGACAGTATGTATCACCTTTCATTGCAAAAGGTTATACAGAGCAGGGTGTGATGAAGTTCAACTTTCAATGTGCCTGTCTGCAGACTTGAAACATACAGCAACTCAGTGGCCTCTTCCCAGTGCCAGCATTTAACTGAGGACAAATACATCCCCACCTCAGCAGACTCAGTAATGAAAAGGAAACCAGTGTCCTATCTGCTGGCATAAACAGATACACCTCGACCCTGCTGCTCTGAGCATATTGGTCTTTTTAGATTTAGACTAGACATTAGGCATTAGGAAGAAATTCTTTACTGTGGGGGTGTTGAGACTCTGGAACAGGTTGTCCAGAGAGGTTGTGGATGTCCCCTCCCTGCAAGCATTCAAGGCCAGGCTGGATGGGGCTTTGAGCAACCTGGTCTAGAGGGAGGTGTCCCTGCCTACTGCAGTGGGTTGGAACTGGACACTTCCAACCCAAACCATTCTACGATTCTATGATTGTGCAGTAGGTATACCACAGCACTCCTACTGTAAGAAGCTTTGTCTTCTGAAATCTAGATCCTAAGAAATTACCTCATTATGTCCCTCCTTCAAAACGTTCCCAATTGCACAATCTTGCCAGGCAGGTCAGCCCCCACCAAAAGCTGGTCCCCTCCTTTGGGTCAGAAGGCCCTATTTGCACTGCTGGCTTACAAATGAACAAACTTGCAGCACCCCATAGCCAGATACAGTAGGCACAGATTACTGCACTGCTTCATCTGGGAGTCACAACAAGCAGTTACTGTGACTCCAGGTTAAATTCAAAAGGATTTCTTTCCCCCAGAACTTCTGTTCATCTGTTTAGTGCAACGGTCCTCAAACCATAAAGCTAAATCTCTACTTTTATATTGAGTGGGGAAAAAAGAAAAAAAAAAAAAGAACAAATTTCTAACCATATGGATGATCAAGACAGCTCTGAAGGAAGTAAATTGCTTTCAAAACTCGTTATGGATTTTGCTGAAAATCACAGATCCTTGGTTTGCCCTGTGGAGCTTCAGGACAACTATGTCCACAGACCATTCAGAGTTTTAAAAGGAGCTTCCAGTTGAGGATGTGATGCTATTCACCGTGCAATCCACTAGTGCTCTCTCCCAACGTGAGCTGGACTTTCAACCAAGTACCTGTGTGACTTGAAACAGCAAGGCTAGGCAATTCTCTGGCATGATAACGTTGGCTGAGGTCTCAAGAAACACAGGCTTCTGCAATCCAATCCCTTTGCAGACAAATTCATGTCACTTTGCTTTCTTGTGGTCCTTCTGCAGAGATGCAACTGACATCCAGTTCTTCGAAAGACCAATGCAGGGCAATGATTACTCAGCATGCACACCTATGGCAGCTGACTGTAACCCATGGAAAGGGCCTGGCATTTACTCACCAGCGAAGCATGCCCAGATTTTGGAAGCATTCGGGCTAGTACCTACAGAGAAGGTTTTGTTGCTTCCTGTACTGTAGATGATTTCTGTGCAACTCTCACTCTGCAAAGTATTTCCATACCGTAATTAATTCAAAATGAAAAGCATGAAATGCGCAGATTTGCACTGATCTCAAGCTGTAGTGAGCATCTTCGTAGAATCTGAACCGAAACAAGCTTCAAGCAGGTTTGTAAAGGGATTGGCTGCAGTAAAGCGTCATTCTCCACATTCTTGGAGATAATAACAAGGGTGCCTGGATTCAAAAGACTAAATAGCCTCCTTTGTTCATTATATAATCTGCCAAACAGCAAGCAGAGGGTAACAAGGAAAGCACAGATCTCCTCTGAGCAACTCTAGCACATCCCATCCTCAAAAGAAGTCTCTTTAAAGGCTCTTAGTTTTAAAGCTGTCTTCCACTTAGACATCTTTTTCCAAACAGAAAAGATCCCAATTTATTATGCCTGTACGTACAATATCTATATCTACGCATATGTATCTGCTTTGCTGGCTGCCCACATTCAGGTTCATCTGTTAGGCTGGCACACTGCCTGCTGAGAAGTTGGTCGGTCCGTTTCATTAAAGCGTAGCTGTCAAGCCATGATGGGCTTTGGTGGGCCGCCAAGAGCTCTGCTTTCTTCAGGGAGGCGAGCCTCGCTGGAGTTTGTGTTGAACGCCACATGGCCACGCTCATTGACACGCATGCCAAAGCAAAGAGTGTTTCAAAGAGGAAAAGAAAAGAGGAGAGCTGACTGCTGTTTCGGGCTGCGATCAAGACCTACTCTGTGGCAGCGATTATGGAGGGGACAATGATCCTGCAGCTGAGCACTGGCCAACCATCATTTAACTTCCACTCTGGCACCAAGCAAGTACAACAGTGCAATTGTGAGACAACTCAATAGATGCAAATTGCTGTTATACAGGACAATTTTGCGAGGCATAAGGACACAAACAAATGGCCTACAAAGACAGCTCCTGCAGTACTGACACTCATGAGGAACTACAGTTACCCAAGAACCAGGGGTCAAGATCAGAACAACATGCATCAGATCCTAAACTTAGCTTACATCTTTCCAGACAGATCATACTACCAAGTTGCTCTCACGATTCTCTGTTACATTTCTGATAGAAGCTGATCTTTCTTTCCTTATACTTTATCACTTGAAAACAGAGGCGAGTTGTGTTTTACTTCTGTTTTTAATCTTTTAATAATTACACTCCAGAAAACGTTGCATTACCTTCTTTTCCCTTTCTCCAGTGACCATTTTCTCCCAACCGAGATACGCCAACTGCTTAACGTGGCTCTTCTTTCTGGATGTAGCCAAAGCTGCTGGAAGCAGCTCACCCATTCTGTGAGATGCCAAGGTGAGGTGCAAACCAGTTCCACTCTTCTGCATAAACCAAGATGAACTGTTCAACGTGGTCTCATTGCTTCACTGGATCTATTTGCCCATAGGTATGACTAGCAAATTTCAGCACAAAAGCAGGAACTGCTCTATTCCCCAGGAATGCCCAAGGCCTTTTGCTCAAACCAACACAGTCAAACTTCTCTACAGAAGAGTTTCACCAGTTGGCTAGGCCTTGAATCCCACAGTCCACTGTGAGTGGAGCTGACCAGCAGGAAGAAGTTCCAGCTGAGCTTTTGAAAAGCTGTGGCTAACACTGAAAGACTTCCTTTTCCCTGTTAATTTTCATCATGTCACAAGAAAATCTTACATTATGATTCTTACATCAAAAAACAGTTTATAGAAGTTGCTGTCACATCACATTTTAATTGCTGCTACCTTTTTAGACAACAAAGCCAAGGCAGAATTTGTCAGCATCACAAAAGAAGAAAATCAAGTGCACGTCTGAAGTCTGAATTTCATTTTAAATAAAATAAGCAGAGACATCCAGACCACTACATGAAGAAATTCCACATGATTCTCCTACTTAATTTTCGTGGCTCTCCACCCCAGCTCTTCTGACATCTCTTCTAGCTAAGAAGATTTAAAAAACACCACCACCAACAAAAAAATTATTTGATTACTTCACTTCCTGGCACCATTCTGGTAGAGGATTTAACTCAAAAGAGCCTTTATTTTTGTACTTGGTACATAATAGAGTGAAATTCTGTTAAGTTGTAATCTCTGTTAAGTTGTAATACCCCTTTGGAAGCCATTCTAGCTACACAGAGCATCCATACACAAAAGCAGCCTCTGTATGATGTGAGATGCAGGTGAGGATTTCCTTGCAGGTCCTTGCAGCATATGCACCATACGTGCACTGTCAGTGGTACTTCTCATAGAGTCAGCATAGAATGGATACAGGCGGAGGAGATGACATCATACAATTAATATAATGGTTCTGAACAGCACAATGGAACAAGTATACTCTCCAGCAGAAACTGTAGATATGCTGCAGATAGGTAGTAGAGTTGCTGTGATCTCTTTTGCTTCACTGTGAGGAGGAAAATACACCAGGTCTGGATTTATATAATCATAAATAAGAAAAGGATCTGGCCCCATGCATTTCAGCCATGATTATCCTAAATAGTGGGGAAAACCCTGCTTCTGCTGATTTCAAGGGGACATGATGTCAGCTTGAAACTTCATGATGTTCCAGTTCTACAATAACTGAACCCAAACAAGCTGTATTTGAAAGTTTTCTTAGATCTCTGCATCCCTACATTTGAGATGCTCTTTTTCTCTGGAGCTTCCTAGTTTCGGTATCACTTTCTCCACCAGTGCAACCGGTCTTAGGCTTGTTGATCTCCACTCCAGGACACAAAGTCCATTGACTTTTCCAAGTTCTTGCAAGTGGCTTTGCATTTCATCTCAACTGCTGAGACTGCTAAACAGTCCATGTTGGTATCAGGTTTTAGTTCTCCACATGAGACATTCTAGAATGTATACATTTAGAGAATACAGTAAGTGTAGCTGCTACCTTAAAAACAAATAAAGTGCTTATGCTCAATCAGAATTTGAGGGGATTTAAACCCGAATTGCCACACCCTTCCTACATGTTTTCCACATATCAGTTTCCAAATTTAAAGCAATGTGAGAACACCTCTTTTTATTTCTGCAAGACCATTAACACCCTCTCCCAAAGGAATGCAAATGCCCGTGGTGGTCACAAAATGGTGACTGGTTACATCCAAGAGATATAAAAATATACAGATCAATACAGTTCTGCTACGCATTTCAGACAAAAACCTCATGTATTTTTTTCCAACATACTCTCTCCAGTGGCTTTTGTAATGAAACAGGAGAGAGAGACACTGCATTACACTCTTCCAGCCCATTATGGTTACTCCACACCTTTGCCACCTGCTTGCCTCCCCCTTCTTCCCCCCCCGCGACAGCTTTCAGCAAAAGCACAGCTCATGTGCTGTTTGTGCCAGTGGACAGAATTTCAAGCATGCTCCTAAATGATTATAAATGAAGGAATTTTCACGCTCTGTTAGCTTGAGAAGATGATGTTATTAACGATTACCATTCAAGGAAGCTCAGAGTAAGTGCCGAACTGAAGACACCTTTGACATAAGGCTTTGTTTTGTTCCTGAGAACAGCTGAGCGAGCAGTCTTAGCTCTCACTGTGTAACATATTCGAGGCTGCTGCCTGTAAGAAGCCTCATTTTCCTTAATTTAGAAATAACATTGTTTTCCTCTGGAAACAGAAACAAAGATGTCAGTCCACAGCAACGCCCATAGAAGTAATTTGGCACAAGCAGACACTGGAATGTATGAAGGTGCAATGTTGTTCTTACTCCTCTACTCCTGATCCACTTTCAGACTCTAAAAATGCTGACGCAAATCTACAATGCAGAAAGTGAAAATAGAAGTATGAGGTCATACTACTATTGGATTGGAGACAATGCAGGAAATGAACGCGCATTGCCTGGCAGACCTGATTTCCTCGGCAAGTTCACACGCCGCAGTTCCCCCTACAAATGCAACCAACAGCTCTGCACCTCAGTAAGGGGCAGGATAAGCTCTGTAAAGAAAAGGCATCCCATCATCTGTGAGTTTTTTTACTTGTGAGGTGCTCAATGAATGCAGCACAGCCAGAACGTGGATACAACACAACATCAAAGCCACAGTCCGAGGTCCGACTCATCCCTCCATCACACTCGCTTTGTGTCCCCAGGCTCCACATTCCCAAGAATCCCCTCTCCAAGGAAAACACAAGACCTACAGTCCACGCAAGACCTCCCCTCAACTACAATCCCCATTTGCACAGCAGAACTAACTGGAATGTAACATTGCCTCCCGTTTCCACTTGGTTGTTATACCTAGAGAGAAACACACCTGCAACTAATGTAAAGAATAACAATTTAGAACACAGTCATTAGAAACAACCTTGTGACACCTGATGACATAAGCAAACTCCCCTGTTTGAGAGAAGTCTTTGCCCATTGCTAATAGTGTGTATACCTGCAAGCTAAGATTAAGACCACAGAATGAAAGAGGAGATTAGTCACTGGAACAAGAAGTTTCCCAAGAATAGTTCTCATTCTAAGATCTAATTTTGTTTTCCTCACCAAAAGCTGCTGAAGCTGGAGAAAGAAACTTTCTGGGCAACTCTAAGAGTGGCATCAACTACTTTGTCTGAAAGGACACACTGTGTTCATGGCAGCTATTTCTGACTTTCAGCTGTACAAATATAAAACACCATGAAAGTGCTTTTCTTCTCAGTTTCGTGTCAGTATATATTCATTGATTTCAGTGCAATTATAACTGATTATTTGCCTGCCACGAGAATTAGATCAGTGCTGGCCATTAAAGGCTGCTCTGAACAGACTTAAGCTGAATGAAATGGATAGGAGGAGATCAGCTATTCTCTTCTCTGTGACAGCATACAACTGCAGAAATCAGGGAAATCATTAAGAGCACTGCGTCTTCAAAAGCCAAACAAAAAAAATCTATCCTTCACCTTCCTCTAAACCTTAACAGACTGCTATTCACCACCTTCCCATGATGTACTCTATGGGGCATTTTTTCCTGGTTTTCCACTGTAGAACCAGCAGGTTACCCCACCATACAGCAATCACAGCCACACACTTTGCTTTCATGATTAAGGTCTGAGGGACTTCCAAGAGAGAGCTGAGTTGACCAGGGTTGAGCTGGCATAGTTGAGGCATTGCTGCACATTCACAAGAGCACACTGAAGGCTGCCTGTGAAAAATGATTACACTGATGGAAGGCACAACATGCATAAGTTACCCACCTGCTCTGACCACAGCGCACAGGTGCCCAATTTTGTGCATTAACTATTAACATTGAATCGATACGGGAGCCTTCGTGCACCAACAGTAGGGTAAAACCCAAACACGTGTCAGCAGTATATCGCTTGGAGAAGAAATATGAAGACAAGCTGACAGCAGACACGGAGCTGGCTTTTGTCTCACGCTCATTTACTCTTGGGCAGCCAGACGCCAGCACAACCCAACTACCCAGCACCCACTGCTCTCCAGTTACCATCGTTCCATCAGCAGATAGGTGCCCAGCGGTGAGCACGCTCACTGGCAGTGGGTACGTGAGAGAGGCTACACCGCACAGGGATAAAAGTTAGGAAACCAGCTCAGCAGCCACGGCAGGGTTAAAATACAGCCTCCAAGCCTTTATCCCCTCACTACTGTACGACTGCGCCAGTACACCAACGGGAAGGGGAAGAGCAGAGGTGCAGCGTTTAGAAGTGAACAGAAAGTTACAAAACTTCCAACGTCAAGTTGTATTTAACGCCTAGATATACTGAGCTTGTGGCACCTCTTTAACACTTCTCCAGCTCTCCTTTCCACACCTCGAGGCCACCGGCACACTCCGCGGTTCATCACGCAGCACGTACCCCCTCCGATGCTTTAAATCTTATCTCAACACCCTCCACGCTAGGAAATGGAGGCAGCGGATAAACGCGGGGCTCACCCGTCCCCGCAGCCACCAACACGACGTAGCGCCCGGCGGCGGGAGCGCTGCCCGGGATGCCGCTCACCTAACTTCGCGGCAGGCGTTACGGGGCGCTCCCTCCGCCCGCCCTCCCGCGGGGCCGCACGGTGGGCTGCGAGCCGGGGACACGGAGGAGCTGCCCGCCACCCGCACCGCGCGCAGGCAGGCGTGTATGTCACACACATCCGTACGGTCGCACTCACGCACCCGCGCAGCCCCGCTGCCCCCAGCCTAGAGGGCGAGCGGAGCCTCACAGCCCCGCACGCCCCCACCCACCGCCGCCGCCCCGCGCCTGGATCCCGGAGCCCCTCGCAGAGAGCCGGGCGCCCACGGCCGCGCACAGGTGAGCGGCAACAGGCGCCGCCCCGCTGCCCGCGCTCCGCCGGCCCGGAGGGGCGAGCCGCTCCGTACCTGCGAGGTAGCGCCGCTCGGTAAGGTCACGGCGCGCCGCCGGCACGCGGCGCCGGGCGGGAGGGACGCCGAGAGCGGGAGCTCCGCCGCCGCCGCCGCGCACGGCGCCGGAGCGGGGCGGCCGCGCCGCGCAGAGGCAGAGGCGGCCGCTGCCGCTGCAGCTCCTGGCACATGCTGCAGGTGTCAGCGCAGGAGCTGCCCCGCCGCCCGCCCGCCGCGCCCGCCCCCCCGCTGCGCATGCGCGCCCGTCCTACCGCGCCGGCGCGGAGCCTCTGCGCCGGCGCCTTGCCGAGGACGAAGCCGTCGCGACGCCGCTGCCCGGCCGCGGAGCCCCCCCTCGGGGCCGCGCGCCCGCCAGCACCGGGGGGCGGGGGGATGACGTCGTGGGTGTGGGGCATGGGCGCGGCGGCGGGCGGCAGCCCGGGGAACGCGGCCCCGCGTCCCGCGGTCGGGACCGTGCGGGCGAGGGGGGTCGGAAGGAGCCCACCGACGGTCCCGGGGCGGCGGCCGGGCCGGGGGAGCGGCGGCGGAGCCGAGCGGGAGGGATGACGTCATCCTTTATCCCGGCGAGGGGCGGGCCGGGCGGGGCCGGGCGGAGCGCTCTCTCCGCGGGATCCGATGAGGGCGGGGGGCGCCGCACTGACGGTGGCGGGCTCGGAACCGTCGGGGGCTGGGAGCTCCGCGGGCTGCGCTGCCGCCCTGAGCTCCGCCACCGTGGGTCTGTTGCAGGATGCGGAGGGAGCTCGCACCTCTGCGCCACGCAGTGCAGCACAGCGGCGCGTTGAGCCGAGGAGATGCACCTATTAACCCAAAGTCAGAGCCTTTCCGCTGCGTTTGGCTCCTGTGGATGTCAGCGGCTGTGTGCGTGCTCAGCCTTACCGTGGCTCTCCTCAAGAGCAGTGAGTGTCCTTGCGAGCAGCCCCTGGACACACGGGGCAGCCGGCATCTAAAGCCTCCGCTGCTTCTGCACGCTTCGGTGTGGGGATGGCACTGAACCTCCCTGGTGCAGAAGGTCTGTGACCGACCCGTTCCTCCTTCTGCTCAGGTATGCCATGGGGGTGAGCTGTGTTGGCCAAGCACACGCTCAGCTGTGCAAGGGGGGGCAAATGCTGCACCACTCATTGAAGCAGTCTTGCATCTCCATTCACTGTCACACCTAGCAATAAGAGATGCCTGTCTGCATTAGGAGTGCAATGGACAGTATTTGAAACAATATTTGTTCTCATTGTGAGCAGCCCTGTGGAAAAGGACTTGGAGGTGCTGGTGCATGAAAAGCCAGACGTATGAGCCAGCAGCATGCTCTTGCAGCCCAAAGGCAAAGTGTGAAGTGTGTCCCGGGCTGCACCAAAAGAGAGGTGACAGCAGGGAGAGGGAGGGGATTGACCCAACTACTTTGCCCTTGTGAGGTCCCATCTGGAGTATTTCATCCTGGCCTGGGGCTCCCAGTGCAGGAGAGATGTGGAGCAGTTGGAGCATGTCTAAAGGAGGGCCACACAAATGATCCAAGGATGGAATAACCTGCTCTATCTAGGCTGATAGAGCTGAGGCTGTTCAGCCTGGAGAAGATAAGGCTCTGGAGAGACCTCACTGAAGTCTTCCAGTACTTGAAGGGTGCGTATGAGCAGGAGGGGAACTGACTTTTTACTGACTTTTTACAGAACCTGATAGCAGTAGGACATAGGGGAATGGCTTTAAACTAAAAGATGGGAGATTAGGGCTAGATGTTAGGCAGAAACTCATCACTCAGAGTGCTGTGAGGCACTGGCACAGCTGCCATCCCTGGATGCCCCCATCTGCTAGGCCAGGGTGGATGGGGCCCTGGACAGTCTGCTTTTGTGGGTGGCAGCCCTGTTCAAGGCAGGGGCTTGGGACTGGATGGGCTTTAAGCTCCCTTCCAACTTACACCATTCTGTGATTCTACCTGCATTTTTAAGGTTATTTTTTCTATTCAGCTTTCATGGATATTCCCAACTTATGAAAACAATGAAGAGTTTGTGTAGCTACAGCATTTATCTTGAGCGTGCATTCAGGTGAGCCATCTTGCCCACCACACAGGTTCAGAAGGGCTGCAGGTTTTCAGGGTGTGCTACATTGATACTGTGTTAGAATGCTGCTTGACCAATTTGAAAACAGTATGAAGAGATGCCAGTTCTGACCAGAGAAAAACAGGAAAGTGAGAAGAGGGGAAGATCTGCTCATTCTGGAGGCTGAAATGTGTGGTGTTAGGTAGTTAGGGCATGAAACTATCCACATACATGTAAAAATTTAAGAATCTGGTAATCCACATCTGACACTGAACGCAGGTGAATGGTGTTGCCCAGGCAAGGCTAGATCGTCACACCGGGATGCCGTGTTCCACCAGTTTGCAATTACTGGCCTCTTCTTGCTACTGGAGCAGTGGGAAAGAGAGGTGATAACAGGATGAGAATGTGGTACAGGAACATTGGGTAATGCGGACCATTGTCTGCTAGTGCCCTCTGGCTTGGTAAAATGCAGAGTGCAGGAGGGTTGGAGTGCAGGACAAGTGACAAAACAACTGGAGTATGGTGCAACACTGTGGAGGACACAGAGGTTGAAATAGGAGCTTAAAATCAGGTTTGGTAAGGGATGGAAGGGCAGAAGGGAGCTCTCTGTGTTTGCTGACCATACCAGCTACAGAAGTTGATTGTTGCTGCCAGAGTACAGTAACAAAATGCAGGGAAAGGTTATGTCACAAGTGAGCCTGCAACAAGAGTTGCTGTCACTGTAATGCCAAAGTGAGCAAAGATTGCATGTAAGCAGGGAGGTTTAAATGACAGTAGCCTTACTGAAAGGGAAGAGTGATGCATAAAGGAAATGGGACCACAGAAGAAAATGTCTTTAGAATTTCTGATTCCAGCTCACAAGATGACCAGGCCTGATGCTCACTAAGGATCTAGTGAAGAGGTTAGCAGGGCTGAGAATGTTCTTAGTCCTCCAGGCTGCTCACTGGAGGGCTATCATTTATGTTTTCCAAGGCTTTGTCACGGTGTATTGCTCCATTTCTTGAAACCTTGGGCTAAATTAATTGCCAACAGAACACAAAACTATTTGAACTTCAATTAGAGGCAATTTCACCATGATAAACCATGATCTTTCATTCTCCAGAACAAGACTACCAAGTCTAAATGCTTAAAGGACTGCCCACTATATGGGCAAAAGATCTGGCTGTAATGCTCTTTGCAAAGTAGTCTTTCCAAAGGGGACTGAGATTAGTGTTAGAAGCAACTGTTCAACTCTAATCAAATTCCCCTAGAAAAGTGCTTTAGTTCCTGACAGAGTGCCTTAGGAACTGTATGTTTGGCTTCCAGGCTGCTCTAGGTCTTGTTAGTAGTCATGGGAAGGGCCAAGCATGCCCACCCAACTAAGCAGCTGCCATAGCAGGGAGGTTATGTTGTGTGGGGAACTCCGAACATCAGTGGAGTTTTCCTTAAGCATCTGTTTTGCAGCATGTTGTGGTTTAACCCAGAAGGCAGCTAAACACCAAGCAGTTGTTCGCTCACTCTCCCCTCCCAATGGGATGAGGGGAGAAAACTGGCAAAAAAACCAACAAAGTGCAACTCATGGGTTGAGATAAAAACTACTAAGTCAGAAAAGGAAGAGAAAAAAATAGTAATGATAATTATAGATCTATACATATATACAAAGCGAGTGATGCACAGCGTAATTGCCCCCACCTGCTGACTGATGCCCAGCCAGTCTCCAAGCAGGAGCTACCTCCCAGCCAACTCCCCACTGTTTTTCAAGGTTTTGTTTTTTTGTTTTTTTTTTTCACATGATGTCAAATGGTATGGAATATCCAGTTTAGGTCAGCTGTCCTGCTTCTATGCTCTCCCAGCTCCTTGTGTCCATCCCCAGCCCCTTACTGGAAGGACAGCACGAGAAGCTGAAAAACTGAAATGTCCTTGGCTCTGTGTGGCACTGCTCAGCAATAGCTGTAACATTGGTGCGTTATCAGCATTGTTTTTCTCTGAAAGCCAAAACATAGCATCACACCAGGCATGATTAAGAAAGAGTCAGCTCTGTCCCAAACGAAACCAAGACACAGAAATACTGTTTTTATTGGTTTTGCTTGAATTAGAAGAAAACTAAATACCAACAGTGGAAACTGCTGGTAAGGGAAAATCCTGCTTTTGGGTAGGCACATTGAGAGCTGCCTGTGATTGTAAGATAATTTTCAGGCATCCTTCCCTTGCAGAAGAAGCGTTGGCTTGTGTCTGTCAGAGCAGGCATCTTTCTGCAATCAAGCACCTGAAAACTCTTGTCCTTTCATTAATTCACACACCTACAAAGGAACACATTCTGTTTGTTGATGTTCTATATATGCCCTAGGGAGCAGTTCCTCTGGAAGTTGCCTCTTCATGCCTCTTTCTTGGAAGCATTTGGATTTTCTCAGAAAATGGGAACACTCTGAGGTTTGTTAGCTTCACCTAGGCTTGTCATTAACACTAGTGGAGTGCAAACATTAACCAAATTAAAGGTTTACTTCAGCCAGGCATGAGGGCAAGCTCCTAATTACAAGGCTGGAAAATGGAAATGACCAGGAGTCATTTAAACTTGAAATGTAATTCTAGGGCAAACTTAGCAACAAGTTCTTCCTTTGCTGCCTATTATCCTTCACTTTGAGTTTTTAAGACGTGTTTCATCCATAAAAACCATAAGTCTAATTTGTACGTGCAATGCGTAGCTTGTCTAGTTCCTTCCAGCAGGAAGTGCCTCAGGTGTGGCCAGCTGGGGTTTTGTTTGCAGCTCCTTCCTGACCCTTCTTTCTTTCATGCCTTCCAAACAAGCTGTCCTGGGACACACTGACCAGCTCCTCTTCCCAGGCAGCAATTTATGAAGCAGTTCACAAATCCTTTACTGGCTTGCCTTAATAACATGAAAAGCTATGAGCTCTAGCCGTTGTCTCAAGTTTTCCATGCATAGCTGATGTCCTCTGGAGTAACACAAATGTGCTTCAGCAACAAAGATGACAGACTTGATAGCAGCACTTTTTGACCAAGCAGCCGTCCCACCATTTGGTATCAGCTTATGGGGTTCCCAGTTTGACATCACCTCATTCCAGAAGAATGAGAGGAGATCATACCTCCCACATCTAAGAAAACATGAGGAGGGAGGGAATCACGCTAGGCTGTGCTGATCTTAATGTTACAGTTGACAAATCTAATCTTTCCCTTGTTCATTTACCACAGTGCCAGCCAGGCATCGTTTTGTATGATTAAGTGCCTGTGAAATCAAATAATGAACTGAATTTGTTCCATTTGGATACATTATCCAAACTGGACTTTTGGGTACATCATCATTACTGTGATCTCTAACTTGTCAGAGATGCCACAACACAGATAATAATAGTAAAAATACTGACACTGCGTGCTGGTGGTTTACTTGACTCATTACAGAGAATAAAGAATATCACTGAAATAAATGTAGTGCTTAGCACAGAGATGTCATAGAAATAAATAGAATTCGCGCTGCATAGAAAGAAAAAAAATAGTGGATAATGTGCTTGCAGGGAACTACAAACCATTTGAATGCTGTGTTTTTGTATTTTTTTCACTAAATACTTTATTTATTCTCTCCTTAGAAGAAGGAAATGATGTTGGCTTGGAACACCGTAACACTGGTAATACCAGACTGGGCTTTCTTAATAATCTGGAAGTTAGAATCATGATTTAGTCTGTTACTATAGCTTTGTGGTAGCTGCATGAGTTCCATTCAGAACACGATGGCACGCTGTACTGGAAATACATTGCAACAGACATGTATTTGCTTGCAAAATGGGGGGGGACTATCCATATCTAACGCTTACAAAACGCCTTCTGGGAGTGCAGCTTATTCTATTCCAGGAGGAGTTTGAAGCCTTTTTGGTGGCGAGTGTTAGCAGATGGTCCCCGAAAATGGTGGGACGTCTGCTCAGCCAGGCTCCTGCAGGCTCCCAGCTGATCATGCGTCCTGGCTCCGCTGCCACAGGAGGTAACAGGCTGAAGGGAACCCAGGGGAAGCACCACTGAGAGAAGGAGGGAAGCAGACAAACGCTATCGCGGGGGCTGTGAGGAAGCAGAGGGATTTTCTCCAAACCGCATCCTTTTAAGGAATCATATTTCAATTTGTCTGAGAGGATGATGCTATAAAGGTCGTCAGTCACAATAGTAAAAAATTTAATTCTCTTTTAGTTTTTATCTTCAGTAAATAGCACAGCAGCGTCAGTCATCTTGTGAAAGAGTGAAAACGTTGTGCCGTGCAATTATCATCAGCCTATATGTGCGATTTTATGATTGTTATTTGCATTAATGTACTGCACTGTTGTACTCTACATCTTGCAGACGTGAAAGCTTGGAAGTGTTAGGAATCTGGGTTTGGTGATGACATTTTGTATCAATGTAGGCCTTTAGGGATACTTTAATTTCATTAGTGCATTGCTGCTGTCTGTGCCAAGCAGATGAGTGGTATGCCTCTTAAAGTGGAAAGTGAGCTTAGGTGTATATCAAGACCTCTGTACATATCAAAGGAAGTCAGCAGCTTATCCATGAAGACACAGTGAGGCTGTGACGAGGATGCTGGATTGGGATTTGGTAGCCAGGATTTCCATCCTAACTCACCAGCCCAAGTGTTGCTGTGGATGTAGTCCTCACCTTTCTGTATTCTTCTGTCGAACTTTTAAAATCTGCCAAGAAAAAATGGTAGATATCTTTATTGGGATTAGATGTACCCATATCCACCATTTATATTAATTGCATGGAAAGTTCTTTATAGGAGTACACACCAGTGGCAAGCACTTCTAACACGGACATGTGCAGGATATGAATATGAAACCACGCTGCTGTGGGAGAGTGGCATGTCCATGAACTAACCCACTACTGGCTCTACAGGAGCCAGAACCACTTTGCCAGCTGTGCACACGCAAGGCTGCGTGACAGAGAGCTGCTGTGTGACTGCATTGCTTCTTTGTGTCCTTGTGACTGCAGAGAGCACCACAGAAATGCCCTGCTGCATCTCCAGGTTCACCTTGCAAAATAAATGACAGGAATCACACAAAAGCAAGTGCACAGAAAGGGATAGAGGGACAAAGGATGCCTGAATAGGAAGGACTCAGAAAGGCTAAGGCACAAAATGAGTCACTAGAGACAAACTGTAATGACAGCTTTGAAAGGATGTTAGAAGCAGGGGGAGGCAGAAGGAAAGTCTACAGCTGAGTGAGGGATGAGAAGAAAAGCAGATGACACCAAGATTGAAGTACTTACTCAGTGGCTTTTAGTCACAAACAAGGTGCTCGTACCCAGCAACTCAGTAAGCTTCATTTTAAGAGAGGTACAGACAAGCTAAAAATCATGTAAAAGAATATATTTTTAAAATGCCAGGAGATGTAGATACATTGAAATCAGCCAGGCCTCCTGAGCTTTATGCTGACAGATTTGGAGTGCTAGAGCAGCCTTTGCAGCACTAACTATAATCTTTGACAGCTGCTAGCAGAAAAGTCCCAGTGGATAAGTACAGTGCCTGTCATTAGAAGGGAGAAAATGAAGAAAACAGGGACTTAATTCTATGGAGATATTCAAGACCCATCTGGATGCCTACCTGTGTGACCCATTGTAGGAAACCTCCTTCAGCAGGGAGGTTGGACTTGATGATCTCTTGAGGTCTTTTCTAAGCCCTGTAATTCTGTGATTTTGTGGCTTTCGGAGGAGTCAGGCTGGGAGTGTTGCTGAGAAGCATTTTAAGACAAACAGATACAGTTTGTCCCCAAACACACATAATAGAGTCAGGCAACAAAGACTTTTGAAGAACATTGTTAAATCAAACTGATCTAACCACCTCTTTAGGACAAACTTCCCAGCAGCCTATTGCTGTTGGTGATGTGACCTCTCTGGGAAGAACACAGGAGTTGCCTTGCTTTCCCCACGTGCTGTGGAAACATGGTGCCCAGCAAACACTTAATGCCTGCAAAATTCTATTTTTCCTGTTGCTGCTGGATTTGCAGGGCAAGCACTACAAACTACATATGGCTGAGACTTGCAGATGAACATCATTTGCTGTATACATAGGTACAGCAAATGCCTGGCAGTTGGCTACAAGCTACCTGAGCTAACTCGGAGGATATAGTCCATGAGATGTGTACATTGGACAATGCTCGACTGTCTAGGATGTGGTAAGCATGAATTATAAGCAAGAGCTTTTAAAAACTTTTGATCTAGTCCCATGTAATGTTCTTATGTTCTGAGCTGAGCTGGAAAAAAATAAAATAAAATCACTGCAGTCAGGCAGGTGCACAAGTGGTTGAAATACCACTTGTCCAGAGTAATTATCAATGATTCACTGTCAGACGAGGAGAATGTTGTAAGTGAGGTCCCACAAGGGTCTGTCTGGGGTCAGCGTTACTCAGTGCTTTCAGTAATGACTTGGATGAGTGTAACGGTTTGAATAAAGAGTAAAATTTGTGGATGACATCAAGACAGAAAGGTTTGTGAGCACTTTGGTGAACGAGATTTGAATTTTAAATAATCTTGCTGCGCTGGTGAAATGCCCAGAAATCAATAAGATCAAGTTCAATAAAGAATACAAAGAACTCCTCTTGGGGGGGAGAAGTCAAATGAGAAGTGGAGAATAGCTGGTGGGGCAGCAGTCCTGCAGGCAAGGCTGTGGGTCTTACTGCTGCTTACAGATGCTGCTGAAAAAACATTTCTCCCACAATGACTTTACTGCCCCATGAACTAAACAAATGTAATTCTGGTGACTATAAATGTAATTTTTCTGGTCTACTCAGCACTAATAACTGGATTGTATGTCCAAGATGGAACATCATAAGAAAAAAAATAAGCAAGAAAACAGGACAATAGCAATAGGTGTGACAAGATTTAATAAATCTCAGGAGGGAGCAGGGGAGGGAGAGAGTTTATTTAATTTAGATAAAAGGAAATTGAATGATGACCAGCGTAAAAGACTTGCAAAGAAAGTGAAGACTTCTCCATACTGAAGACAAATTAGATGAGAAGTAACTTGCAGCAAGAGATATGTGTTAGACAAACCATTTCTCAGCATTTGAAGAAGTTTCTTAAAGAATTCCCATCATCAACGTTTTGGAACAGGACAGACAAACTTCTTTCAGGAATATGCTAGACAGACTTGATTCTTTCTCAAAGGAGATCTGAGCCATATGTTTCTTCTAACCTTATGTGTCTGTGATTTTGTCTAACAGCTTAAATCACAGGGGATAACATAATTCTTAGCAATCCAATTCTGCAAGTCAGTGTTCAAGTGTGTAGTCAATACTATCCAGTTAATTCAGAGCTCTGGCAAGATAGTGGTGTATGGAGCTGAAAACCTAATGTGTCATAATATTTTACTATGGTACAATTTCTTCTACTGGAGTCCAGTCCTAAATAACTTCACAAATGTCTTTGTAAAACTATGTTACCTTTGCTCAGGAAAAAAACAGTGACTCAGATCTATATAGAGCTGAAGGACTTGTTTACATACTGCTAATGTGCAGATTGCAGAAGTATCAACTTGGTAGTATATTTCATTGGCTTGTTTCTCTGGTATTTGCAGGTTGAGCCCATCTAAAACCCATTCTCAATCCAATTACATGTGCAAAAAGAAGTACCTTGAGCACTTAGTTTTGTCCTTGTGCAGATCAACACCGTGCAGACCACAGGTGGGACTGGCTGTCCAGGCAGGCAGCTAGCTCCTACCTCCGTATTTCTGCTGGCTGTGGGATGCTGGCAGCTTGTAGCAGAGAGGATCTGGCCTGCGGTATCTCTAGAGCACTACTCTGCAGCTCTGATAATGGCAGCATGAAAGTACACAATTTATTTTTGCCATTTATTCCTTGTATGAGCATTTTTCCTCCTTCCCAGGATCCTTGGTTTTAGAGGAGAACTGCTGGAAGATCAACATGCAGAAAAATGCTCTATTTGTTTACTCGTTTTCTTGTTTTTCTCCTGTCCCAGCTATTTGTTTTTGTAAACCACGTGATTGTAGCAAGAGATTAGATATGCACAGATTTGAGATTTCCAGTTGGTTATGCAGGATATTAAATAAGATATATGGTAAGGGAAATGGAACATGGAAAAGCATATGGTGGATGTTGACGAATTCACAGATTTAGGATGAAGGAAGTGCTAGTGGTTGATAGCTTATTTTAACCTGATTTGATTCCTTAGTACTATAGCAAATAAGGTTAGGTCAGGATTAGGCAAAAAAAAAAAAAAAAAAGTGAAAGAGCTCAATTTGTGAACATTCAGTGGTCTATAGGGTTAGGCTGAAGGCTGAGGGCAAAAGGAGACAGTTTCATACTACATTTTAGCCATATTTTTCTGAATAATCTTTCCAGAAGATGGATTTAGGAAGACAGTTGTGGAAACAGTAAGAGACAATTGAAAGGCTCCTGGTTACGAGTGAAGCATGCAGAGAGAGACAATGAAGTCTGATGCTAAAGGAAACAAATGGCCATTTGCCTATTTCACTCCCAGTTTTGTCAACTGCTTCTTAAAAAAAGGAAGGATCAAAATTCAACCTAGAATAGAAGCAAGGGGATAAGCAGATCCCAGCCTGTTGCTGAGGACCCAAACCATTTGGGGCTGTGGTTCTACTCTTTCTCTCTATTCTTATCCTAAACCTATGGTTTTTTTTTGTGGCAGGTCCTAAAGTACAATCAGCAAACAATGCCAAGAGAAAACCCTTAGGAAGTAGCAGTAGTAGGGAGTAAAGCATATACACGTGAACAATTTTCCACTAGTCTATTTATATTTCTGAGATGATTAAAAAATACATTTAATTTCAGCCCTCAGGTGCTCACAGAATATTAAATTAGAACCATAATTATTCTGTGTGTTCCTTGTGGTGGAGACAAGTGAAAAGAGAACCTCATTTCGGGGTAAGGAAGCTAATAGTTAAGAGCAAACTGTGTTCACAGCCTTTCAGCTGAATTAAGATTCATTTTCCTGAAGTTTTGAGACAGAGTTTGGATAAAATAGGTGAAGCTGTGATCTACAGGGAATACTGCTTCTTGCATGGAAAAGTCACTGCGGACACAACACTGTGAGTTAAATCTTCAAACACTGAAATAATTGTATGTTCCCAACTTCGAGACAGACTGGCTTCCTAAACCGTCAGTTGCAACAAGACTGATGATGAGGTGTTCAGCAGTGTCGTGATATCTGGCGTGCCACAGAGAACAATGTTACTGAAGAGATACCTGCTGTTACCAGTCTCGGTGATGATATGAAAGCAGGACCTGGTTTTCTAGGCAATATTTAAATCTGGTTGCTAGACCTATAAAGCAACCCCTGGCATTTTCACACAGAGTCACTCTTTGGCCCCAGATCTCACAGAGGCATAGTGCTTGAGATGCTGGAGCTGTGGCACTCAGTTTTGGTTCTACTAAGAGAGCATTATCACACTCGGCAGTGACCTTAGCTTATCTGTGCAGTCCTGTGTTATTCACACACTCATGGTGGGCCCAGTGGCAGAGTAAGGGAGCACACACACCCTGTGTTTCACAGCAGAAGTGAGGGCAGCGCTGACCTTGGAGAGCCCCTCAAGAGTCAGCTGAACTGCTCTAAAGGTGGGACAGTACATGCAGCAGGTCAAGATTTTGCAGTTTATCAGGTTAATAATAAACAGATGGGTTTTGAAGAACTGGAAATTAAATAGTCTTAGGTTGTGGTTTCAAGAGAAAGCATGTGAGGCTTTAGATACCTAGCAATGGGGAATTAAAATGCTGCAGCGTGTTGATGGCAGGCACTGAAGTGGGACACCTCACCTGACTGCTTCAGATTTGTTCAAGACATGCTGAAGGGTTAACTTTGTGCAGACTGTATGTCAGATCAGGTATTTACTGTCCTTGTAGTACTGGTATTGGATGAGGAATAACTTAAAGAGGCAGCATAAAGCACCGTCAATGTGAATCATGTTCTGGATGTTGCAGCTAACTGGACAGAAATGTAATTTCCTCCCTGATCCTGATCAGTTTTCTTTTCCCAAGTGTTGTAGAAATCCAATATTAATAACATGGAACCAGAGCCCTAAAGACAGTGAACAGACTGAGTAAGTGTAACAAATGAATATATAACAACCCACCAGAAATCACAACAGAATATGGGCACAGCAGTATTGATACTCTGATGTGGTAAAATAAGGCTGCAACTGTTTGTGTCAGCTTATCAGTTAACACAATTGATATAAATGATTTTGTCTTAGTTTAACCTTTTCTCAATTACCACTTCTAGAACCCCAGGGATAATTGTATTTCAAGAAAACAAATAAACCTCTCAAACCTTTGACAAAGCGCAATCTCTTTTGAAAGGTCTTTTTCAAAAGAAATCATAGCTGTAAACATGAGGTGGTGGTGGCTCATAACTTTCTTACAAAAAGCCTTTTAAAATTGACTGACAGATTCAGTCCCACCTCGATCAATTATATGGAAGCAAATGGGCTGCAAAGAAAACCTACTTAAAAAGTCAGCCGGCAGGAGTTTTGGTTACTACCCAATGTGACTTACAAATTGGGTAATAAGAAAAGTAAAGAAATAGCAGGCTTTAGTAACAGTGGACAATGAGGTGGGTTGAGAACTGGCTGACTGGCAGAGCGCAGAGGTTGTTGTTGGTGGTGCAGAGTCTGGCTGGAGACCTGTAACCAGTGGTGTCCCCCAGGGGTCTGTGCTGGGTCCGATCTTGTTCAACATCTTCATCAATGACCTTGATGAGGGGATAGTGGCCACCCTCAGCAAGTTTGCTGATGATACGAAGTTGGGAGGATTGGCTGACACGCCTGAAGGCTGTGCTGCCATTCAGCGAGACCTGGACAGGCTGGAGAGCTGGGCAGTAAGAAACCGGATGAGGTTCCACAAAAGCAAGTGTAGGGTCTTACAGCTAGGGAGGAATAATTGCATGCACCAATACAGGCTGGGGGATGAGCTTCTGGTGAGGAGCTCTGCAGAGAGGGACCTGGGCGTCCTGGTGGACGACAGTTTGGCCATGAGCCAGCAGTGTGCCCTCGTGGCCAAAAAGACCAATGGCATTCTGGGGTGCATTAAAAAGAGCGTGTCCAGCAGGTCGAGGGAGGTGATCCTCCCCCTCTACTCTGCCCTGGTAAGGCCTCATCTGGAGTACTGTGTCCAGTTCTGGGCTCCCCAGTACAAAAAAGACAGGGATCTCTTGGAAAGAGTCCAGCGGAGGGCCACAAAGATGGTGAAGGGCCTGGAGCATCTCCCCTATGAAGAAAGGCTAAGTGAACTGGGTCTGTTTAGCCTTGAGAAAAGAAGACTGAGAGGGGACCTGATCCAGGTTTATAAATATCTGAGGTGTGGCGGCCATAGTGGTGAGGCCAGTCTCTTTTCAGTGGTACGTGGAGACAGGACGAGGGGAAACGGACATAAACTGCAGCATAAGAAGTTTCGCATGAATGTGCGTAAGAACTTCTTCACGGTGAGGGTGACGGAGCACTGGAACAGGCTGCCCAGGGGGTTGTGGAGTCTCCTTCTCTGGAGATATTCAAGTCTTGCCTGGATGCCTACCTGTGCGACCTGGTGTAGGGAACCTGCTTTGGCAGGGGGTTGGTCTCGATGATCTCTAGAGGTCCCTTCCAGTCCTTACAATTCTGTGATTCTGATTCTGTGATTCTGTAACATTAGGCTAAGCTAGAATTAGTCCGATTCTTATTAGAATCATATTAACACAAAGACAAAACCTTAGCACTGTTTGTTTGAGTACGTTGAGCTATGTGGGAACATAGACTTCAGAACATTAAGACATGTTGGCCTGTGATCTCTCTATAATAAATGTAACTATTGGAGTCTTCAGCAAACTAACAGAAATCAGGTACTTTTCAAAGTGTCAGAACTCAAATAGACTAACAAAACTGGTTTAAAGATTGACCTGATTGAAATTAACATTGACTCTTGAGTACAGGCATATTTCATTTAGCATGCATACAAGGCATAACCCTCCTCACCCCCTCCAGCACTTTTAAAATTGAATAAATACTACCGAGTTAAATCATGAATAACCAAGAGCAACTAACTTGGCAGGAAAGGCAGACCTCACAGAAAGCTGTGAGAATCTTCTCGCACACACAGTTTTCCAGAGATTTGTTCAGTTCATGCATTAATGTCATTTTGGTCATGTTTTCTTGTTCCTAAATACCATTACATTGAAATAAAGGAAGTGCCCTACTGCTGCATCTGTTAGAGGCCATGGAATCTGCAGGCAGGACTGTGCCACATTATTTACAAATGACTTCTCACCAAGATAGCACTGCTGTGCTGGTGACCGTGCAGAGGGACTCCCCAGAGCCACCAGTGCAAAGGTATCTGCCTGCGGCACGCTTGGCACTCAGCTATGCTAACAACAGGGATTTCTCATCAAAGAGCAAGGAGAAGTGCTCCTGCCTTCAGCACTGTCTGGTGCCAGGGGATGGTTGTATGCACAAGTGGCAAAGATGGGGCTAGATGAGTGCAGCTCTTGGTGCTCTCAGACTACAGGTACTGATGCCATGTATACTCTGCAAAGATACATTCTTAAATTACTCGTTTCCTCATTTTTCAGCTCTCTCAGTCTTCCCATCACCTACAACTTTAAACTGTAAGTGCAGCGAGCAACTGGCAAAAGTTGTTTGTGTTTGTACCACAGTCCCCTGATTGGTTGAACACTTAAACTTTTTCACGTGTAGTAAACTAGTAGCTTTTATACTGCTCTGTGGATCCAAGGCAGCAAAATCAAGCCTATGGTTAAACTTGGGGTTTTAGCGCTTCCAGTTACAGACAGCAATAGCTGTTGGTTTGCTGCGTCAACTTTATCGACATGAATATATATGTCTGTGTAACCCGAGAGACATGAACACAATACTAGGTAGATTAATAACTTTAGCCAAATACTTGGGCTCATAACAGAGTTCAAATTGTGTCAGTAGGAATACAGATTACTGCTTAGATTCCACAGCTTCTTCCCAGTGTGTCCTGCTTTCCCATCCCAAAACAGCCTCCTTGGGCAGTGCTGGAGATGCTTTTGAATACCCTGGAGTGGCTAATCCCACTACCTGTTGACTATCCCAGCAAAGATTTTAGCAAAAATGTGCCATTTAAATCAATAACAAAATGTAATTACCAACCATGAGTTCCACTGACATAAGAGGAGAAACAGCAAGACCATTAATCACTTTACTCTCACACAAAAGTATTTGGAAACTCCCTTGAAGTATTTTGATGGTAGTTTAGGAGCCTGTCCCTTTTTTTTTTTTCACATTGTGGTATCTCTATCTTTGAAGACTGCTCTAGCTTTGCCAACCTGGGTAAAAATCTCCTCCTCATGACTTCCTAACATCCAGGTTTAGTACAGGAATAGACCTTGTCTTTGTATAGTTCTGGCAACTTTTGAGGGGATATCATTTCCAGGGGGATCTCTAGTAGCAACCTGCAGTATTATATTAACTGTAGAATGATAATGAAAGCAAGTAGATAGCTTTAAGCTTCATGGGAAACTATAGAATTTTTTGAAAAACACAAATGTTTAATTTCACACTCAGAACTTCTCTTCATGAGAGAATATCCACAGAAACGATAGTTTTCTATTTGCTTGCTTCATGTTATCTGCTCTGGCATAGGTAGAGATAACGAAGCAATTGGCTTTTATCTTGCTATAAGTCATTATTTCATCATGGTGGTGATTTCTTTCAGAGTATTTCCTCAGTGCTGCAAACTAAAATTTCATGCTCTTTGGGGTAATGTGGGGCCTAGTGCATCTTGGGATTGTTTCATTGGAACTAGAAGCATATCTTGTTGATAGCCACTGTAAATCTGCATTTTCTGTATCCTCCCACATAAGTGTAAAAATGCTATCATTTGTCTTCTGTCACAAGAGTTCATTGCCATCTGCCTGTGAATTTGTGGCTGAGGATGAATTAGTGACACATCTGGATAGAAACAGGATGTATTCCTGCTAGGCACCTTGTTCCTGAGCAGTCAGAAGGTATTAACTTAATCCCTTTTTAAAATTTTCTTTTCTTCTGACCTTCACAGTACCCTTAACCTGGGGAACTACTGATCTGTCAGCCTCACCTCTATGCCTGGGAAGATCACGGAACAGATCCTCCTGGAAGAGATGTTACAGGTCCTGAGGGACGAGCAGGTGATGAGACAGCCAGCATGGCTTCGCTAAGGGCAGATTGTGCCTGACCAATCTAGGGGCCTCATATGGTGAATGACAGCACAGTGGAGAAGGGAATGGTAAATGTTGTTGTCTACTTTGCACGTATATTTTATATTATTTTCTCTATTTAGTCACCAATTAATAAAAGACAATAAAAATCCTTCATAGCCAGCTTTACTCTCTGAGCAGCTGTGTCATCTGTAAACTTCTCAACCTCACTCTCTACCATTTTGATACATAACTTTTAAATATCTGGTAGAGTACAAGCCTACCATTTATCTCTGTGGTAATACGTGGGAACCAGCCTCTGCTACAAAATGTTGTTGTTCATTCCTGTCTTTTCTTTCCTATCTTTTAACTGGGGGTCAGTTTATTAGTATACCTTCTCTCTTCTCAAGAGCCTTAAAGAATCTCATTGAAACTTTGGCAAAGTATGCTATATCAAATAAATCACCTTTGCTCACATGCTCATTGACTTTTAGAAAGAACTCTAATAAACTGGTATCTCATAAGTTCACTTTACAAGAATCACCTCAGCCTTTTTCCAGGGCATCGTACTGTCTCTTAACTATACTCATTATCTTGGTTTCTACTGGTTTGCTCTATACAAACAGATGCGGAGATTGGTTGGAGTGGATTTTGCAGCAGAATTGGAATGACCAGTGATGGTTGAGTAACTTGAGGTTGTCAAAGGATATAGTCCTGAAAATAAGCACTTGGGAAACTCTTAAGCAACCAGTCTTCTTGTTTCTGATTAATTGTCAGGAGATTGACCCTGAATGAACTACTGTGGCTGTGTAGCATGCTGCTATGAAGAGGCATCCTCTCTAACAACCACAAGGGTTGCTATCCACAGAAGTTTGGAAGCAACTACAAAAATGGTGTTCCCTCCTTCTAGCATGCACATTTTGTCTCCATACCAACCCAGTGAGTTTAGAAAAGAAAGACTTTTCTATTTCTCTGCTGAATCTTATGGCCTGCTATGTTGATTAATAATAACATGAGTCTGCTTGGAAAAGACTGTGAGTGAATATTCATAAACTGTTATCCATTTTCCCTAGTGAAAACTGAAAAAAAAAAAAAAAAGAAGTAGTTTTCCAGCGTGGTTAGTAGTATGAACATAAATGCTATTAGCATTTCTCTTCAATCCTCCTACAGTCATGGTTAAGGAAGCCTTTCACTGGGCAGAAGAAAAATCACTCCTATTTCATCATTATTTATACATTTGCAGTGTGACAGTAAGTTTTCTCTATAGGAAGTGGAACAGTAGGCAGAGAGCCTGAGCTATACAAGCAGTATATGCTTTGAATTATAACAGAGCACTATGCCCTGCGTAAGGCTGAGACTAAAGGTTAGCGCTCAGGGTCTCTGGACAGAGGTTCAAGGATTTCGGGACAGGTCAAACAGCCTGGGGGATGTCCTCCTGAGCACGAGCTGCCAGCAGTACATAATCTGAGATGCCTGGAGCACTGGATCCGAGGAGTGAAAATACTGTTTTTCAAACACAACTTGGATTTTTTTTTTCTGAAATGGAGTAGTACATGTCAGTCCTAATGTGTGGGAGGGCTCAGTGTGGTGCATCAGGAGGACCGTTCTGCAGCCTGCCTGTGCTTCCGTGGATATTGATCCTTGTTTGCCTGCAGCACAGAAAGGATAGTCTAGGTGAGAGCCTTTGCCTATAGATCCAGAAGGGTTTTCTGTGCAGTGCCTGGATTCTTTTCCCTCAGTAAAATTTTATTCTTGTCTTTCCAATTGCGTTCTCAGTGTGAATGCTTCAGCTTTTAGAATTACCAGCTTCATTACATAGATTTGTCGTGAATTTTAAAATCAGTGGATGAGAAAAAAAAAAAAAGATGCTTAATCAGTAAACAAGAAGTGGCTTTACTAAGTAAACAAGATAAGCCTCTGTTGTCCTTAATGTGCATCAAAACAAATATCATCAGAGGTGCATACACAAATAATTTAGAGACCATTTTGAGCAAAGTGAAGAGGGAGATGAAGAGGAAAAGAGATAGGAATATATTTTTGTAATTAAGGATGAGTTAAATGTAATATTAGAGCTTTTTGTGGGAAGGTTTATAGTCCAGGAAAACGATCTTTCTTTTTGGGGATCACCCATATATTGAGGGTCTCTATCAGACTCATAGTATCTCTGTATCTCTGTGCCAGACCAAGTTGGCTGGGGAGCCAACTGCTGAATGCTTTTTCCTGGTAGGACAGGAGCTAGGCACTGGAGGTGTCAGGGCTGGCAGAGCTGTGTGACACTGGAGATGCCAGAAGTAGGGGGAGGCAAAGAGCTGGCAGCCTTGGCAGATGCTTCTTTACAATACTAATAATGACCTATTCTGAGTGCCCCTGAGCTGCCACATTGTCTCCACAGCCATATCAGTTGCCCTCTCTATTACAGCCAGACTGTGCTTTGTTATCTTGAGGCTGCTTTCTGGCAGCTACCAGCTCACATTGAAACCCTTTTTCTATCTCTAGTGCTTCTATAAAGTCTTTCTTCGCTCTTACCCATTTACTTCCACTTGTCCTTCACTTTCTCTTGTCTGAAAAACACTCCATGCGTCAGAAAGCTGCAGACTACTTTGAGACCCCTGAGCTTTGTGTTTCTTTCTTTTTCATTTATTTATTTATCTACTTATTTTACTTTTGAGTTCACCTAAAACTAGATGATGGGTAAGCTGATGCCTCTGAAAGATGTTACAGGTGCTGTTTGAAAAACTTCAGAGGCTGTTACCATTCCTGGCTTTTGTTTTCATCCTGTAGTTTTCATTGACTTACAGTGCTGCTTGAAACCCTGGGAAATTTCAAAGGCAAGTCTTTCACCAGATTCTCTCTGAGATTCCTTAACATGTATACTCTTGTCTAGCTCATAGAACTACTGAGGTTCATACTGGGTATGATTGCAGAAAGTGGCTGAGCAGCAAAGAGCCAGACCTGCTGCTGCTGCAGGCTAGCATATTTCCACTCATGTTGTTTCATAAAGCATCAGTTTAGATGAAAGAAAAAAGTAAGTTGTGATTCAACAAAAGACTTCTTAGGGCTTGATTTCTTTGTGTTGGTAGCCTCTATGCTAACACAATTGGTGTATGTTTGAAGATTGCCTCATCCACTAGGATGCACATATTACCTTGAAATATATGCTTAATATGCAGAATGACAGTACCTGCAGCATTTGTAGTCAGCAGCATCAGTTCATTAGATTAAGAGGCTGAATGTTTCAGCCAACACATGAGCAATTGCTCACATTGCTCTATGAAGTTTGCAGTGTTTTAAGTCCACTTTCCCCTGACCCAGTGATAACCAGGAATTAACAGACATGCAACATCTGTGCATCAGTGGCACGTTAGGTTCTCCATAGTTAGTATCACTCATTTCCTGTGGGAAATGGAGGCTCATGATACTGATGACAAAGTGTTGAAACTTCCAGCACCAATATTAACCATCATGCATTTTACTGACAGATCCTTTCTTCATTTTTAGTGAAGCATTTCCAAGACACCTGATTTGTATCTTACTGCTACATGCTTTCTACACACAGTGCTTAAGGGATAATCCCAAATGCACTGTAGTATACAGAGCAATAAATGGCTGCTGAGATTAATAGACTGAGCAAAGCTGAAACATTTAATCAATCTCCAAAAAATTACTCATTGCCAGAATATTACAGGCAAGATAATTTACTCCTCCTCACATGCAAAAAACCCTAGCAGAGAACACTAATGTTTCTATGTGCCATGAGAACTTAAACTCATGAGCTGTTCCCTTAACATGACACTCCTGTATGAGGTGGAGATGAGGGGACAGACTGCAGTCATAAACTAAGCAAGGAACAGATACAGGTTTGGATGTTACTGCATAAATGTGCTAAGGGTAAAGGTTTCCATGCTTTATGCGGGAGGAATAATGATGCCCTATTTCTCTGTGTCATGATATCTTTGCTTAAGATAGAAGAATAATAACAAGCATATTTGTTGGTGAAAGAAAGAGCAGAATATAAGGAAACTTTGGATCCTATTGATCCATCCAAATAAGATGCAGTTTACAGCAGCTGCGAGACTGCAGCAATTTGCAGCATTGGTTTAAAGCTCTTAACCTCGCATCAGCAGGGATAATTGAAATGAGGTTTGATCTGATAGACTTTGATGGGCCCCTTATATCATCAAGGTAGAATGCTAACAAGCGTAAGGAGCTCCTGTCCAACAAGGAGCTCTCATGTGAAGATATGACCTACATACATCTGACCTGGACAGAGGTTGGTGTCAAGGCTTCTGGCTTCAAGAGTTGTCTGTAAGTTCTCAATTTCCTGTAGGAACTCATGTAGGAACTCTGAAGTTACCTGCTTCAGAGGATATCATCTCCTCTTCGTGTCCTGAGTCACCAAAACAATCCAGAAAAAATTCAGCAAGCGTCTCCATAAGAAACTTATATTTCATGATAGTGATTAAGGCAAATATGTGAACCTGATGGAGCAGGAGGAGAACAGAAATACTTTTTCTTACATCTCCTCCTTTGACTCACTCTTTCTCCTTTCTCCTTATATGATATATTTATTTGCGCCTTATCAAAATCCAATCAAATGAAAAGTTAGGATTTTCACTGTGAAAACATTTACTTGTTATTTAACCTTTTCAAAGAAATGCTGGCTCATGGGTTGGGTGTTCTGAGGAGTGCTGGGACTATATACCACCTTACACTGGACTCCAATTCATCTCTGCTCGCACCCCTTCTGTAGCTGCTATATACATTCCCTTCCTCTCCATTGCTCCGGATTGTCCCAGTTCTGTGTGTCCCCTACTGCAAATTTTCTTCCAACTTTTCTTATGATTTTATAATTTTGAGAAAATCAGTGCCAATACTTCCTGAAAAGTCATATATTATAAAGGAAACAGATAATCAATGGCCACTTTTGAAAATCTTGCCCATGTGACCAGCTGATACTTGTTAGAGGCTGTGTAGGAACACAGATGAAGAAGCTTCCCTGTTTCAAACTGAGGTGTTTGAAGAATCAGAACGATAGACTGGACCAGATCTGCATCAACTTTCTAATATGAATCTTCCATTTTAACTTCACAGCAAGGAGAAAACTATACAACCTGAATAAAGAAGATAATGGATGCTCATTTGTAAGGACTTTGAATATAAACAAGCAGACAAATAAACAAAACCAGCTTTACCTTGCCATAAATCCAAGGTAATCTGCTTTTCTCTAGTATCTTTGTAATGAATTCTCATTAGTTTACAGATGGAGTAGTGGCACTTAAGTGGATAATGTAACATGCCATCTTTTATCTTTCCTCACTCATCTGATGGATGCCCAGAGAGCACCCGAAAGATGTCCTTACTGTTGAAGTCCAAACAATATGAAAGTCTTCCACATAATGTTGTAAAGTTATGATGATTTTTAATGAATGTAATTTAGAAATAAGTTATTCAAACAACATGCAGACAAATCTGAAGTGAATGTTAATTAATAGAGAATTGCCCTAGTAATTGAGATGAGAGGAAGGACTTTCATAAGGCTTGTTTCCAGACTTTGTTTAGGCAGGGTTTATGCTGAGGTGATTCTCTTGGATTTTATTTACATTAGCATACATTTGGACTAAGTGCAATTACAAGTACTTCATGTTTCTCTTAGAATCATATCTGTCTTCCAGGAATATAGCACATGGGGAATAATTGTGAACACCTGTGTATTTTGTGTAAGAAACATGTGAAAGCCTTTGGGAATTGTCTAAAGCCAATTAAGTTAATCAGTCCTTATCACTGCTCATTCAAGTTAGAGCAATTGGCATTGCTTACTTAAAGACAATGGCCTAATGTTACATTATTTATTTTCTATTTCTGACAAACAGTATAAGACCATATTAATATCCCAGACCTTCTCAGATGTGTATTTTTCAAATTTTCTGACAAATTCTGTCATCAAAATTCACTTATACTCCCTTGAGAATTTAGGGAATGGAAAATGTCATGCTAATGTCAAGAAACAGATTTTGACTGTGACAGTCCATAACTAATTTGAAGGAATATCACCAATTAATTTGAACTGAAAACTTGACCTGTCTTATAATTATTTTGCTATAGTAAGAAATAAGAAATTTGTTTTTCATTTTAAAGTCACATTTTTACTTTATTTGTGTATTTTTTAAAAGAACATCCACTATTTTTTCTCTGAGAAACAGAATAATCCCCAGCAGAGTAACCATTTAAATGTATGAAATTTGAAATGCTGTTGGAAAGAGAAGAGCTACCCATGTGAGGAAAACAAATGAACGAATTGGAATCTAGTCCAACTCTTTGTTCAGTTTATGACAATTTAGATGGGACTATGCATCTTATTTCCCAAGTACTGTTGACTTTTCTGATTACTCTGCAGATATTCATAGGAGGAAGAAAAAAATAAACTACATCATACTCTTTTGGTGTGTGATCCATATTGACTTCACTCAGAAGAGGAATTAATTCAGGAAAGAATAGGTAACTGTGTCAGAACTCAGGTCAGTTAGTTCTGTCCCACATACTTAAGAGCATATTCTGACAAAGACATTATTCTGACTGACTTGTTTAAATTGTACTTGCGGACCTACAGCAAGAGAAGCTGATTTGTCATTGTCCAGTGCAGAAATTTACAGGGTAGTAACATAAATGTAAAACATACTACAGCCACAGAGAGAGTGTTTTACTCTGTGTATTAGCACTTCATGCCTACTTTGCTAAAGATCTAATATAACAGGTAAAGGGTGATGCAGAAACCAGAGATATATCCCAAATTAGTTGACTTTGGTAATGGAATGAACCATGAGCAAGTCTCATTCTGCGACAGCTCAGCCGGTCTTCAGTACAGGTTTGCTATGACAATATTACTGTAATGGGAACTTCTTAAATATTGAGACATACAGTTCCCAACTTCTTTTTTTAATCTAGGTATATGATCATCTAAGTGCCCCATAGAGAACTTTATTTAATCTAAGATTTTTGTCCTGGACTTGCAATTTTCTGAGACAAAATAATTTCCGCTTTAATTTTAATGTTGGCTTGATAGTATTTATACATTTTGTTTACCCTTTGACTTTTTACTGTGTTAGACTATACAAATTTGCTTCTTGTATTCTACATGTAGCAGAACTCACCTTCCATGTCTAATACAGCTTTGTTGCCATTAATTATATCTATCTATATATATACATACACAATATTTATATAGATACATATACTTTATATTTAATGAACGCACAGGTTTTTACGGTGCATGGTTTGGAAATGCTCATAATTCCAGGCGTGGCTGCTACCTGAGCCACGTATAATCATCTCATCTAGAGATTTATATATAATCCTCCTTTGATATATCATTGTGAATATCTTTGAGCTTTGCAGTAATGGATCTGTACTGCATATCTTGTTTGCTTTATTTTTACTGTTCAGGAAAGTCCTAATGCAGTGCCAAGGAAGACTTGATATTAGAGCTACTTAACTGATTAGAAGGGCAACAGAGAACTGAAGTGCACTGTGCCCAAAGTAATAGAACAGCCAAAATAGAAGGGAAACAAAATGAAGGGAAAGCTTCAGGACTTCAGGGGGATTCCATAAGCATTGCCAGGTATGGGCAATGGGAGTCTTCCCTGCAGATCAGACTCAATGTCTCCCTGCAGCTCAGGCCTGGCCACCTCAAGGGTGGGAGGCCACACCTGGCTGAGCCATCTGGCCTGTCAGAGCAACAGAGGAGGGCTATGGCTGAGGTGTGGTGTGTAGGTAGGAAAAGGAGAAGGCAGGGTTCATCCCCTCTCCCAGTCTTGTACTCTTCAAGCCAAAGCTGCTGCCTCAGGCATTCTCATACCTCCCTGGGCAGCACCCACACTAAGTCCATAGCCCATGATCTGCAGGGCTTTTGCCATCTCTAATTTAATAGAGGTAGCAGTTTTGCCTGGAACTGGCTATGCTTCTTCATGCAAGAGAGTCAGAGCAGTGATACAGACTTGCTCGTGTCTGACCTTTCAGAGACTGGGGAGATTTTTCAGGTTGCTCTTTATCTCCCTTATTCCTTTACCTGAACTTGAATGATTGGTTTGGGAGTGCCATTCCGTACCAGTTAACCTGCAGCCAAATTCCCTTCCTACACACTATGCAGGGCTTTTCTGTGTTTCTTTCTGCAGCTTACACAACCTTTATCAGGAAAATAAAATCTGAAGCAATAGGAGATAAAGCTATTTAACACTTTCTATAAGTCAGTGGAGTTTCATATGCAGAAATTACAGTGAGGTTTCATGAGTGCATGGTTGAGAATCATTCTGTTATTGCATTCTGTAAAAAACACAGTACAGAAGATATACTGACTTACTACACTGGCAACCAGCAGCAGACCTGAACTGAGGACAAAGTTGGCATTCCTAAATGAACTATTTCTAATTAACATGATTGGAAATCACACAAATAGTGTCCTAATATTTGCAAATGGCATTACAAATGATGTAATTAAATCACCAATAGAAAAGGTTCTTATTGGGCTTTTAAAAATAGATATACATTTTATACACCACAGGGAAATTTGTCCCCCAGAATTAATGAGAAAAAAATGCTCCAAGTATTGCTACAGAAAACTTATTATGAACAAGTTTCTTCTGCTCTAAATAATTATTATTACTATTATTTTTGTCCTAAGGCTTCTCGCATATTTTCAAAACCTGGAAACATAAAGCAACATGACATCTTTCACCTCTGCCTTGTCAGGAGATCGATCCATTCCCCTCAGCCACTGAACAAGGTTTCTGAAATAGCCCTTGCATTCCATACATTCACATTTCTTTCCACTTAACCCTTTTGGAAGTCTTCTGTTGAAACTGCTAATTGCCGGGCATCAACACACCTCCAGTGGCTGCCCAGTGGCCATTTAACCTTTGGGCCCTCAGGATACTGAAACCTAGCTGTTTCTGAGCAGATTCCCAAAACTGTCTCTTTTACATTTATTACTGCGTGCTAAAGTCCAATGCTCCTTCACAGGCCAGACAGAGATTTCCACAGTGCATAGCAGTGCAGCTGAGTGCCCTTGCAGAAGCGCAAGGAACAGAAACATAGAATCACAGAATCCTTAGAGTTGGAAAAGACCTTTAAAGATCATCTGGTCCAACTCCCTTGCAATGAACAGGGACATCCACAGCTATATCAGGTTGCTCAGAGCCCTGTCCATCACGGCCTTGAATTTCTTCAGGGAGGAGAAATGAAGCATCCACCACATCTCTGGCAAACCTATTCCAGTGCCTCAACACTTTTAGTGTAAAATACTTTTTCCTTATATATAACCTAAATATCCCCTCTTAAAGCTTGAAACCATTTCCCTTTGTCCCATCACAACAGACCCTGCTAAGAGTCTGTCCCCCTCCTTCTTACAGCCCCCCATATAGATACTGAAAATCCACTCTCAGGTCTCCCCAGAGCCTTCTCTTCTCCAGGCTGAATAGACCCAGCTCTCTCAGCCTGTCCTTGAAGGAGAGGTGTTTCACCCCTTGCATCATTTGTGTGGACCTCCTTTGGACATGCTCCAATAGGTCTATGTCTCTCCTGTACTGAAGACTCCACATCTGGACGCAGTACTCCAGAGGAGGCCTCACCAACACAGAACAAAGGGGCAGGGATCACCTCCCTCACCCTGCTGGCCCCACTTCTTTTGATGCAGCCTGGGATACGGTTGGTTTCTGGGCTGCGAGGGCACAAAGAAAGAAAAATTATTTCAAATAAATCAGAACTACATATGTTTTTTCATTGTTACTATTAACTAGGATACTCAAGCAAGCCTTTATTGGAGGAAGCAGCAGTTCAGTGAGAGATGGAGTTTTATTTCCATTTTTATTGATGAAGCAATAGATGGGAGCTGAACTGGGAAACTCATGTGAGCTGTATTGCAGCTGAACGCCTTGCAGATTTGTGTGAAGTCCTATGGCCACAGCACAGATAGATCTATAGATGTTTTCCAGGGTAAAACAACATAAATGACTCTGAAAGGGACATGAAAAACAATAGGAAGACTTTCTACAGGTACACTGGTCAGAAGAGACAGGCCAAAGCGAGTGTACCTCCTTTGGTAAATGTAAAAGGAGAACTTGCTTCAATGGATGAAGAGAAGGCTGAGGTACTGAATGAGTTCTTTACCTCGGTCTTCACTGATGGCCAGGATTCCTGTTCTTCTCACGTCCCTGAGCCCTGCATCCCTAAATCTCTGGTGGAGACCAGGGTGGTAAATCCCCCCGCACCGTAAGGGCAGAGCAAGTCTGAGACCACCTCATGAGACTGAATGCGTACAAGTCTATGGGGCCGGATGGCGTGCATCCCAGGGTTCTGAAGGAACTGGCTGAGGTGGTTGCCGAGCTGCTCTCCATCATATTTGAAAAGTTGTGGCTGTCAGGTGAGGTCCCAGATGACTGGAGAAAGGGTCACGTCACTCCCATTTACAAGAAAGGGAGCAAGGAGGACCCCGGGAACTACAGGCTGATGAGACTCACCTCTGTGCCTGGGAAGATCATGGAACAGGTCATCCTAGATGACATGCTTGATCACATGAGGAATGGGCGTGTGATCCAAGACAGCCAGCACGGCTTCACCAGGGAAGGTCATGCTTAACCAAGCTGGTGGCCTTCTATGATGGAGAGATGGCATTGGTGGACAAGGGAAAGGCGACCGATGTCATTTACCTGGACATGAGCAAGGCCATTGAGCCCCCAGTACAAAAAAGACAGGGAGCTGTTGGAGAGGGTCCAGAGGAGGGCCACAAAGATTAATAGGGGACCGGAGCACCTTCCCTATGAGGACAGGCTGAGGAAGCTGAGCTTGTTCATCGTAGAGCAAAGAAGGCTTCGAGGTGACCTCATTGCAGCATTTCGATACCTAAAGGGAACAAAGAGGAGGGGAATCAACTCTTTGAAAGGGTAGATAACAGCAGGACAAGGGGAAATGGTTCTAAGTTGAAGGAGGGGAGATTTAGGTTGGATATCAGGGGGAAATTCTTTACAGAGAGAGTGGTGAGGTGCTGGAACAGGCTGCCCAGAGAGGTTGTGGATGCCCCATCCCTGGAGGTGTTCAAGGCCAGGTTGGATGGGGTAGCCTGGTCTAGTATTAAATGTGGAGGATGGTGGCCCTGCCTGTGGCAGGGGGGTTGGAGATTCATGACCCTTGAGGTCCCTTCCAATCCTGTGATTCTGTGAAAGGAGAAGGCTGTTGCATCACATCTTACCAAACAGCTTTTAATTCTTCTTAGTGCGAGATATTTCTACACCCCATATAAAATAAGACTCCTTTTGTGGGAAAGTTGATGCTATAATATTCCCTGTCAGTGTACTGTCAGTGATAAGTATCTTTTTTGGCACAGAAAGGGTGGAAGGCCCTTCAGTGGGCTTCAGAGAAAAATCCAATATTCTCTGCTGTGGCATCACAGTGGCCGAGATGAAAGCGTGCTTTCTTTATTGCCAACACTGATCTCCAAAACAGTCAGAGCATCCCAAGCCACCTCAGCTCTTTACCTTAAGGAATACGAGCCAGGGTGCAGAGATTGCTCTGATTTCTCTTAATTGCCTTCTTTGTTCCACAAAGCCAGATGCGGCTATTTCATTTAGACTTTTTTTTTTTACAGATTTAAAAATAGAATAAAATATAGGTTACAGCAAGAGTTGCCTAAAACCTCATTAGACTTGAATTTCCCTATGTTGTAACATGATGTGAAAATGAACCAGTAGTAGATGGGGAACTACGTATAAGAAAACCTCCCTTGAACATTTCCTTAGCCCAGCAGTCAGGCTTTAAATTTGACCAGTGTTGTGGTCTTCACTGAACAGATCTTGTCCAAGGAGTTTGAGCTCTGATTTGCGCAAACGCAGAAATAACTTAGAACTAACACTTCATAAACATATCCTGCTTCATTTTCCTAAAAAATACAGGAATGTAGGTGCTCATCTGGGTGTACAGGGAGTTTGAAATGGCTATAGGAGAGGGTTCTAGGCAAACAGGATCATGCTCTTTATTTGCAGTTGGTGAATTTTCTTCTCATATGGAGTAGCTGCTATAATTGGAAACAGTTCTTCAAATGTTTTGTACTTGAGTTAACACATAATCTTGGGCAGTAGCACTCAGGACTTTCTTTCATTGTGTGCTACAAAAGCAGCAAGCCATGCAGGAATTTAGTCAGTATCTGATTTGTTGGCTGTCACATTAACAGATTGCATTGGCCTTACAGTGTCCAAGTGAAATTCTCCCTGAGAAAAGTCTCATCTGTGCACACTATAACGTGATGGAAAGTACAGCAATAATAGCAGGATGGCAAAGTCTTTGGCTGCAGCAAATGAGGACAAGCCCAAATACAGCAGCCACAGAAGCAAAGGAAAAAAAATTACCTTCAGAAGGCCACAGCTAAGCAGAGATCTCCAGCAAGATACTCTTGCCTCCACTGTCAACCCATAAATGTGATCCTGGAAGGGGTGGATCTTGGCTCCAACCCCTCCCGTCACTCAGGTTCATGCACCTGAGTTTCCTTGGGTTCACCCTGCCTTCCCAGCAGGTGCTCCATCACTGGTTCAAGCTGTGACTGAGCATTTCCTCTAGACACACATATTTGCTCTGTGCAAACCTGGGCTGAGTCTAACACTTCAAAACAAAGCCTCCCATGAGCTGTTCAGAGGTGTTCGTTGAAAACAAACACTAGAAACAACTTTTAAATGCACAAAGGTGCCTTATACAAACTTTAAAAGCCCTTCTTCACTATAACATAGCACAGTCACTGCCTGCTGCAGTGGTATGCATGAATGGAGGAAATTTCCCTGAAAAAGCAGATCTGGTCTGGACAGAGGCTGCCCAGTGCACTTCTGCAGCACTTTGGGGATTTTGCCTGAGAGCAACCCAAGGCCTGTTTACCTTAATTTCCTGTAGGCCAAGACTGAAGCAGTATCAAGAGCAGACTCCCCTACCCTTTAGGAAACACGCAATGCTGCTTTGAACACAGCCTGCCAAAGCCCACGATGGTCCAACTCACCCCGACAGGGAGACAGAGGAAGGAGAGGGAGATGTGCTGGCAGATGGTGACCCACGGGGAGGCAAGAGCTACACGCTGCACTTTGGCAGCCAGTGACAAGGACAACTTACAGTAACCTAGTTTGCTTACAAAGGGATGAGGCTTGTTTGCTGCCTCCTCCCAACCCCCCATCTTTAGTCATATAACTCTTTAAAAAGGCAACACAATGATAATTAATTGACTTAGCTCTGGGAAGGTGTAATTCTAATGCTGGCAAAATGTAATAGAGCTGTTTTAAGATAGTTAATTTTTTCAGCCTTGGATGCAGTTTCACTTGCGTAGATGAGCTGAGTGATGAATTTTCCTCACTCGACAAGGCACTGGTGAGTAGTTCAGTCTTCACTGTTACGTGGCCTGAGTACCCCAGCTAAAGACAGAAACCCACAAGAAGTCAGCAGAGGCTTTGCTATGCTTTCTGCATGCCTTTGCCTTAAAAAAAAAAAAAAAAAAAAAAAAAAAAGCATTTGCTTGAGGTAGGCTACAGCCAAAGGGGAAATAACTTGATTTCTCATAGTTGTTTTGAAAAATCATGCTCCTGTCTCTGCCTCTATCCATTAAAAGTAGCTTGCTATCTAAATGGATCTCATCTAAATTAATTGTACTGTCTCTATGTAGTGATTCCCCAAGGAATGTCTCCTCTTGGCTGATTGAGATATTAATTAGTTATATGAAGATAGCCCAGGAAAATAAAAGTAGGCTTCTGTCTTAATTCAAGTGAATAACAGGGTCCCACACACATGGATCTTGCCATAGTCATTTTGCTGCCACCTCCACTGCTCTCTCACCTGAGCACCATGCTCACTTGGTCACCATCTCTGCCACTGGCTTATTTACAGCCTTATAAGTTTGTATTAAAAAAAACAAATATTTTGTTGGAATGAGAAATGCTTTCTTAGTAGCATTTAAGAATACTGAACCTTCAAACTCAGTAGTGGCAACAGCAGCTGGTATTTATTCTGCTCAGCAGTGAACATTTCATGCTCCTGAAATATGTCTATTTCCAGTGTGCCTATTAAAAATAAAAGCATTTAAGTATTTAAAAAAAAAAACAGATCTTTCTTTATAATTTAGCTCTGACCAGTAACATTTACATTTCAAAGCTCAGACTTAATTTGAAAATAAACATATTCCAAGAGAGCAGGTGTTAAAATTGTTCCTGTGTTTATTCCAAAACTTTCTGTATGCTTTACTAGTCCATAATTCTGATGAATACACTGAGAAGGGTTCAGGAAATTTCTTTCCCCATGAGAAACTGTTTCCAACAAGGACAGGATTATGAAGCCTCCGGGTTTGTCACAGCAGAGTTGGTAGAGGCCAGAGTCTGGGGAGCTGCACTATCTGTAGCACTTACAGGGCTCAGAAATGGACGAGCCAGTTCCCCTGGATTAAATGCAGAGCAACTCCTTGACTTGGGTGCTGGTGCCTTGCATTTCCTCTCACTGACCAACACTGCAGTGTGGCTCTGTGTAACCTGGCTATTTTGATGCAATCATTTTGCTGGAAATGATCACAGGATTATTAAGATTGAAAAACAGATTTGACTTAGCATTAGCATACAACATTCATTTTTCATGTTCCATCTATTGATTGTGGCAGGGAGATCTTAACTTAAACTGAATATCCACATTCTGTAAGCAGCTCCAATTTTCGTGAAGAGCAAAACCCAGGTCCAGCCCTAAGCACCCTGTAACTTTATTTGGGAGTACTGTGACCAGCAATCATGCCTCTTTACTCAGAGCCTCAAGTCTACCTTAGCAAACCTGGAAGTTTGGAAATTAAATCAGCCTTCCCTTTAAGATACTTTAAGATGTGTTAGTTGCACCCCAAATTTGTCGAAGGAATCTAAACAACTCTGATAGGAAGTTAGAAACAAGGAGGAAAAAATTGGCCAAATTCCTATATCCAAATATTTTTACAGCATGAGAAATTGAACTAATAATGCGTCTGTCTGGTTAACAGCTGTCAAAGGATGAAAAATAAGCTACTGCAAAGGCAGTCGATCACTCCCTCTTTTTAATGTGGTATGAAATCCATAAAGGCATTTATACTGCATCTTAATGTGTTTTATGGAAAAATAACTGGTAGCTCTGTTGAACAGATGCCAGTTTTTAACAAGCAGCGTCTGGTGCTTACAGAGGCTTTCTACGCATGTGTATTCTGTAGGAAAAAGATGAGTTTGCATTCTGTTTGTGACTGTGAATTCATGTTTTGTAACATTTCCTCTGCTCCCTCTGCTTGGGCTGGGTCATAATGACATAAGCTTTCATTCACAAAAACACACTGGAGCTTCATCAAATCCCTCCCTCCCTGCGCCCATAGCCTTGCACCTGCACAGTGAGGGCTGCAGCCCCATGAATGCAGCACTCTCAGAGGCAGGATCACGTCGAGTCCTGTTGGTTTCTGAAGCTGCTCTTCTAACACCATTTGCAGGTGGCCCTAAATCACGTGCTGGGTCCTTTAACCAGTAGGTAATGATACCACTTCTCTGTGTGACACAGCGAGAGTTAATGTGGGCAAAAAGCTGAGTGTTGAGCAGCCTATATATAACCACAGATAGCAGCTTCTGAAATCAGGAAGACAATTTTTATGATGAACAGTACTGGGCAGTGAAGCACTCAGTGACTGTGCACAGAAAATGTGTAGCTCTGGTTACTGGAGGGTTTGCTTTTCCCCTATGGCCCTGCTGTCCAGTGGGGTTCTTGGATGGACACAGCTGGATACAGCTGTAATGATCATGGTCTGCAGCATCCTCCTTGCCCTGCCTCAGAGGAGATACACTGCATTAGGAAGTGCTAATGCACAGCCTCAGGCTCTTTGGCCATCCTCCTCCTCCTTGCAGACCCATTGCAGCTTTTAGATTAGTGAGTGTGGGGTGACTGCAGGGGAGTATGCCCTGCCCAAAGCACTCAGTCGCAAGAAAGGAGCCAGTCCAGGGCTTTCTGTCATTGTTCAAGGAGAAAGAATCAAAGGCTCACTGCATTCCTTTATATCTCCCAGAATCACAGAATTGTAGGGGTTAGGAGGAACCTCTGGAGAACATTGGATCTAACCCCCTGCTAAAGCAGGTTCCCTATAGTACATTACACTGGAAAGTGTCCAGATGGGTTTTGATTATTTCCAGAGAAGGAAACTCTACAGCCTCTCTGGGCAGCCTGCTCCAGAGCTCCATCACACGCAAAGTAAGGAATTTTTTTCCTCATGTTTGTATGGAACTTCCTGTGTTCCAAGTTTGTGCTGGATACCTCTTGTCCTGTCACTGGGCACCACTGAAAATAGCCAGACCACATCCATCTTGACTTCTGCTCATTAGATATTTGTAAGCATTGGTAAGAATCCTCCATCAGACTTCTCTTCTCTAGGCTGAACAGTCTCAGGTCTGTCAGTCTTTCCATGTAAGAGAGATACTCCAGGTCCCTCATCACCTCTGTAACGCTCCATTGGACTCTCTAGAAATTCCCTTTTTCTCGAACTGAGGAGCCCAGAAATGTACGCAGTACTCCAGATGTGGTCTCACAAGGGCTGAGTAGAGGGGGAGGATGACCTCTCTTGACCTGCTGGCCACACTATTATTAATGCACCTCAGGATCTCATCGGCCTTCTTGGTCACAAAGGCAAACTGCTGGCTCATGGCCAACCTGCTGTTCACCAAGACACTCAGGACCTCTTCTGCAGAGCTCCTTTCCAGTGCATCAGCCCTAACCTGTACTGATGCATGCAGCTATTCTACCACAGGTGCAGGACTCTGCACTTGCCCTTATGACTTCACCAATTGGTCTGGATGTAAAGGCCAGGCTTCCCACATTTGAACCTCACTCCCCTTTCTCATTACTTAAACTTACTGTGTGGTCTGAAGCTGACCTGGTGTGCTCAACCCAGGTGATACTTTTGATTAATTTTATCAAAAATCAGGAACAGAAACAAGGTACTATCCCAGCTATAAACTGGCTTGTAAATTCTATGCATAACAACAGTAACAACCTAGAAAGACACTTAAAAGAGCCTTGCTGTAATCCTTTCCATTAGTTACCTTTACCTAGTAATCTACAGAATTGAGCAGTTATTTTCCTCAAATTTCATTCATAATGTATCTCTCACAAGTTAAGGCTGTGGCCCACACTTTCTCATAGGTTCATGGTAGAATAGAAATGTTCAGCAGTGCGATTACACCAAATGCAATTACACTGAAATATTAGTCTTAATGATGAGTTCTCATACCGAGTTCTTCTTTCCAGGCCAGGAAGGGCATGGACATAACCATGCTGTGTTCCAAAATAGTAAGTGCCTCAGGATGGCTGTAGGGCTAACACTGGTGTCATGGTCCATGCCCAGACTGATGCCATCAGTATAATGAAAGTTGTGGTTTCAGCTGAGTTCCTTGCAGACCTTAGTTTAGAGTGCAAAAATTATCCCACTCTCTCTAAGGAACAAGTGACCAGGGCTGAACAAGGATGATGGTGAACCTCATTCAAAAAAAGGCCATCTGTAAGGCCTGTTCACATTACACAGCTCTCTATAGCTTGCCAAGCCTAAGAACAAATATGGCTGTTGGGCTTCCAGTCCCTCAGCTCTCAGAATATAACTGTTTCTGAGTTGGTTTTGAATTTATATAGTGCAGAACATACAAACATTGCTAAATATATTATATGAAACCACAATTTGTGCTTCCTTTTCTCCATGTATTCATTTTCCTCTTTTAATTTAGATCAGCTACCAGCCTCCAGAATCTGCATCTTACAGAAATACTGTATATCGGTGACATAAAAATTTGGAGGCTTTCCTAATATAACTCCTGTGTTCCACTGTGGCACACTTTTATTCAAGTAAATGCATTATGGCCAGATGCTTTTCAATTTCACTTGAGTCAGAGAAGATATATATTTGTTTGATGAAGATTGTACCTCATAAAAGACTATTTTTTTCCAACTGGATGACAATTTTAAACAGACATTTAAGTTTCTTAGTGTACAGGACTTGAAGAAATACCAAGTAAGTTTGCAGATGATATTAAAATAGGATGAACAGTTGGTTCCCACAAGAGCAGAGAGGCCTTACAGAGAGATCTTGACAAATTAGAGGGCTGAGCAATCACCAACCACATGAAATTCAACAAAAGCAAGTAGTGGAATCTGCAGTACTACAGATGGGGAGGGAGATATGTACTGACTGGGAGATGAGAAGGCAGAGAATAGGTCTGAGAAATGGATCTGGGAGTTCTGACTGGCAGCGAGATGAATGTCAGAGAGCATTGTGTCGCAGTAGCCCAAAGGGCCAACTTCACCCAGGGGTGCATTGGGCCCAGCACTGCCAGAGGGTGATGGGAGGGACTTTGCTGTGCTCTGCTTTGAGCTGTGCGGCATCACCTCCAGCACTGGGTGTCGTTTGAGGTGCCACACTATGAGAAGGGCATAAAACTATTAGAGAGTGTTCAAAGGAGGGCTATGAAGATGGTGAAGGGCCTGGAGGGCAAGATGTGAGAAGTGACTGAGGTCCCTTGGTTTGCTCAGCCCAGAGCAAGGGAGGCCTAATGGTGGCTGCAGCTCCTCACAGGGAGCAGAGGGGCAGTGCTGAGCTCTGCTCTCTGTGACAGCAATAGGGCCTGAGGAAACAGCATGGAGCTGTGTCAGGGGAAGGGCAGCTGGGAGCTAGGGAAAGGGTCTGCACCAGAGGATGGTGGGCAAGGAGCAGGCTGCCCTGAACAATGGGGCATGGCCCCCAGTGCCAGAGTTCAAGGAGAGTTTGGACACCGCTCTCAGACATTGGGTTTAGATTTGGGTGGTCTTGTGTGGAGCCAGGAGTTGGACTCGATGATGGTCTTGTGGGTCCCTTCCAACTCAGAAGATATTCTATGATTCTAAGTATTTTACCAAATGCATATAAACTGCTAAACCTAGGTCTCGGGTTATCTCCATGACAATATATTTTGAGACTATTATGGTACTCAGTCACATTCACCTTCAATACACTACAGCCAAGAGAGAAGTCAGCCTGCTGCAATTAAATTCATGAATGAGAGTATCTTTCTGAAAATCAGCAATACCCCTTTTTTGTACAGAAAGTGCAATATCTCTATTTTATGAGACCTGCCACTTGTTTTTCTCAAAGGAAGCTCAAACCAGGTGCTCAGGCAGCCAGCGAAGACACAGGGCACAGATGCTTCCAGACACATGTTTAGCTTTGCCCACATATGGAGAGGCCAATACAACATGTAAGAGGCCCAAGAAGCAAAATGCTGGGTGCCCAAGGGTACAAACATGCCTTGGGAGCACAGGGCCCTCCATGGTGACACCATGAACACTTGTGACACAGCATCTCCTGAAGACCTCTGGGTCACAGAACAAAAGTTTTGTACTGCCAAGTGCATCTGCCTTCAAATACATCCTTTCAATGTTTGCTTTTAACTGGTACTTTTTTATGCATGGTTTCTGTTGATGATGACACCAAGCTGAGTGGTGCAGTTGACACAGTGGAAGGAAGGGATGCCATTCAGAGGGACCTCAATAGACTTGAAAGGTGAGCTCGGGTGAACCTAATGAGGATCAACACAGCAAAGTGCAAGGTTTTGCACTTGGGCTGGAGGAATCCCAGGATTACATACAGACTGGAAGGAGCGGTCCTTGAGAGCAGCACTGCGGAGAGGAACCTGGGGGTCTTGATAGATGAAAAACTTAATACGAGCCATGCAGTGTGCTCTTGCAACTTGGAAAGCAAATGGTATCCTGGGCTCCATCAGAAGAGGGGTGGCCAGCAGGGACAGGAAGGCTATTGTGCCTCTCTACTCTGTCCTCATAAGGCCCCATCTGGAGTACTGGGTCCAGGTCTGAAGCCCCCAATACAAGAAAGATGGAGAGCTGTTGGAGAGGGTCCAGAGGAGGGCCACAAAGATGATCAGAGAGCTGGACCCTCCCCTACAAAGACAGGCTGAGGGAGATGGACTTGTTCAGACTGGGAAAAGAAGGCTGCGAGGTGACCTTATTGCAGCTTTTCAGTACCTAAAGGGAGCCTACAAAAAGGAGGGGAATCAACTCTTTGAAAGGGTAAGTAACAGCAGGACAAGGGGAAACGGTTTTAAGTTGAGGGAGGGAAGATTTAGGTTGGATGTCAGGGGAAAGTTCTTTACAGAGAGAGTGGTGAGGTGCTGGAAAAGGCTGCCCAGAGAGGTTGTGGATGTTCCGTCCCTGGAGGTGTTCAAGGCCAGGCTGGATGGGGCCCTGGGCAGCCTGGTCTAGTATTACATGTGGAGGTTGGTGGCCCTGCATGTGGCAGGGGGGTTGGAGATTCATGACCCTTGAGGTCCCTTCCAACCCGGGCCATTCTGTGATTCTGTGATTCTGTTAACTTGTACCCATTGCAATGTTGAGTCCCTCGTTCTCTCAGTTACTTCTGTCTTCCCAGCTTCGAATAATTTCAGGAATTTATCTAAATTTTTCCTTAGAACCTTTTATGTCATTAAGTGATCAGCTACTTCCTAGTTGTGTTTTCTTTTTTTCCCCCCTCGATTTCAGCCACTAAAGCGGTAGGGGGGTGAGGTGGGTGTGGGGATCGTCTAGAAATGCCGGTAGAGGGAGCTGGGATCTGTGTTCCGCTGAAGGCCTTCGAGCAGTTCTTCATTGGTTTGCACCTGCCGTCTTTACCCGTCATCCCTTGTTTCACACAAAAATCTCCTGGGAACCTGGGTGCTTCTTCCGAATAAATAAATAAATAATAAAAATGAATGGGTTTAAAAAGGCAGGGGTAAGCTGAATGGAACACACAACAAAGTGTCACATGTCCTTAGCTTCGGTGTGCAGAAAGCAGTGATTGAATGAGAGCCAGCAACAGGAATGTGTTTGAAGATCATGGACAAACTACCTGCAAGAAGAAGTACGTAAGAGCTGGGTTCAAACAGCAGTGTAGCAAGCTTAAATGTGAATGGCCATGCTGCTCCCTGCAGTAGGAAGTGCTGTGTTGTATGACTCCGATTAAACACCGCTTTGCACAATGCAGAGTATATTACTCTCAGTCAGATGTGAGGACTGTAACGCTTTCCCTGCTGTACAGTTAACAATGGCAGAACTGCAAAGGAGATGCTGTCCCTGAGCAGAAGCTGCTAGGGCTGGCAGTGCTCCCACCTGCAGACAAGAACAGTAGTCACTCTGGCCAAGTATTTCCTAACTGCACGCTGACAATAACATTGTGAAAGATGCTATAGTCTGCTTTAAAACAGACAACTTCATGATCCCAAAACAACTGCATTTCATTTTTGTCTATGCTGGAGAGTTGTCTTTATGTGGGTTACATGCTCTCTAAAAGCACCTAAGCTGTGCTTACATGGTTACTATTTCTTTTAGATTCAGGATCAGTTCACCATGCTGAACTAGTGTTATCATGCATGCTGTGACCAAGACAATTACGTCTGCAGGCATTTCACCTCTGAGGCAGTCTATGCCTAGGAGTCTGAAGAGGAAGTATCTCCACTCCCAGACCTTTTGTGCTTTTGTCAGGTTCATGTCAATGCCCTGACAAAAGTGCAGCAGCAACTCCAGCACTGGTCTGTGCCTGCTTCTGCTCAGGAATGCTACATTTTACAAAACGGTGGTTTTTCACAAACCATGAAGTGGGACCACTTGGTGCCTCAGGCCATCTCAGTTAAGCTAGACAGCACTGCAAGGGCAGGAAAACAAAGACACCTCTACTTTTCTGCCTAGATTTCCTAGCAATATAATACCAGCTTTTCCAAATACGTTTCTGTATTTAATAGAATCAGAAAATTTTAGCATGGTCTGTGTTGGGAGTGTCCTTACATCCAGTTCTAATCCCTCTGCTGTGGGCAGGGATACCTCCCACTAGATCATGCTGCCCAGGGTCCCATGCAACCTGGCTTTGAATACCTTCAGGGATAGGGCATCCATAGCTTTCTCTGGGAAGCGTGTTGCAGTGCCTCACTGCAATCACAGTGAAGAATTTCTTCATTACAGCTAATCTAAATCTACCCTCATTTTGTTAAGAGCCATCACCCCCTGTTCTACCACTATAGGTCTGGATGTGATATGGCAGTGTACAAAGGCAGAGCAGAGGGGGAAATCCTCTCCTTCTCCTTGTTGACCACCACTCTTTTGATGCAGCCCAGGGTATGGTTGGTCTTCTGCACTGCAAGCTAGCTCATGGCCAGCTTTTCATAAACCAGCTAACCCAAATCATTATCCTGAGGGCTGTTCTCTATTCACTCATTGCCCTGCCTGTTTTTGTGCTTGGCATTGCCTCAGCCAAGGTACAGGATCTTGCAATTGGCCTTGATGAATTTTACAAGGTCGTCATGGGCCCATTTTTCAGGCTCGTCCATGTCCCTCTGGGTGGCATTTCATCCCTGCAGCATATCAACTGCACTGTTCAGCTTGGTGTCATCTGCATTTGGGCTTCCATCTTCAGAAATCCTGGCTGTACAAGATCTGCCTGTGACTGTGAGGATGTCCACACAGCATTTGTAGGGTAATACACTCCAAGCAGAATGGAAATAATAGTCTAGATGCCGTAACTATAGAAATAAAATGACCCTGGAGCCATGGCCTGAGTCAGTCATAGTGCTTAGAAACTAGAAAGAAACAGAAAGCAAAGCGACTGCTTCTGACATAGATTACATATTAGCTGTTTGAGGAAAGGCTTTGGATTTCCTTCTTCATGGAGCCGCAGCTGGAACAGAGCCCAAATGCTGGTTGATTCTCATCCTGCCATTTCTGCCCTCATCTGTACCCTCTGCCCATCTGTCTGACTTCACAGAAAGCCATGCCCAGGGCTTAGAGAACTCCCCTTGTGAGTGCCAGCAAACAGGGACAAAGTTCCTAATCTGGTGCCCACCTCCTCTGCGTGGGTCCCTCTGCAGAGCACAGGATAGCAAGGGCATTGCCTGCAAACATCTTTCCTAAATCCAGCATTTGGCCTAATTCCTTGCTTTAATGCTCCTGTTAGGGAGGAAAAACAAAGCTGGCTATTAAACAACTGCCAGCAAGCAAATGGGTTAAATGGTGCTGTAGGTCCATGAGCGCAGATGGGTGGTAGCACAACCTGTTTATAAATGGCACCGGCTGCTGCCTGGAGATGACTTCATGGCTGAAGAACCCTGGTAACCTTTCTCAATTTATGCCTTTCTTTCCCCATCATACAAATGTTGTGCAAGGACACACACTGCATTATAAGGATGTCACAGCAAACTGCCCAGCAATTGAGCTTTCCTCTTACTTCCCTTTTCCCTCAAAAGTGAGTCCTTCCTTTCTGCTTCATGTGAACAAAAATTGGTTTTGATGACAAGATCTAATCCCCAAACAAGTCCTTCTTTATCTGTGAAAATTTCAGAACAGTGGACAAGCAGGAACATGGGCACAGCTTTTTGCTGCGATGATCATTGGGGAGCATAGTGAAGATTAATCACCACTTCATCAAGCTGTATCAGTGTTTTTAAGCACCTTGATTAGACAACAGCTTAAATCCTGTAGAAGCAGCCAAGCCAGAGATGCACCACAGTGACATGTTCGCTTTTTCTCTTCACTGGGAGCCTGAGGACAAATTCTTGCACACGCTCTGCAGAGAAGCCAGAAGCAGTTGCACAGCAGTTAGCCCCATTCCCACGTCTGTGCTAAGGGCTTCACTGCATGGGGAGTTATCCCTAATTAACTGCCTCCAATTAATTTCCTGAGTAGATGCTCTTATTTCAGAGCAAATGTTCTTAATTAGGATTCTACATAGCTCATTTTGCACAGGGATAGAAACTAGATATTCGTATGTAATAGATGTGCAATCTCATGCAAGGCAGTGGCTGCAGATGGTCTGGGCATGCAGTGAAATTAGGGCAGGCTGCTCAGGCCAAAGAGGAGGCGTGTGAGGCTGGGCAGCATCTGCAGCTTCTCATTCTCCTCATTCCCACATTATGAAATCAGCTGGACATAGAGGCAAGGGAGCAGTCAGGGCCCAGGGAGCGCACGCTTCAACGCCATTTCCCTGCCTTCCCCTGTGCTCAGCTTTGCCACACTGTGTTATGGATGCCCCTAGCCCTAATCCTCTCTTCCACCTTTATTTCAGACTGTGGGTATCTCCCTGCGTGAGAATTGCTCCTGTTGTGCTCTCACACCCAGTAAAGCCTTACTGCAGCCAAGGCACTGCAGCAGCTGATGTGCTGCAAAGAGCGTCTTGCAGAAAGGAAGACATGTTTGGAGTTAGGAGCTTAAGCATAACCTGGTTGAAGATCATTGGTTGATTCCCAAGTGCAATAGGGCATAAAATATTAAAAACATCATTGCCACAGATTCTTACAAGCCAGGTGGTAAACATTCTCATAGTCTCCCTGTAAAAGGCTTGGAGGTGGGCAATGCCTAATGACCTGAGTGTTCAGGCCTTCAGCATTTATTTACGGCCACTATGAGTAGGCTGCAAATCTCTTAAGCCTGTTGCTGGAATAAAGCCCTGAGGAGCTGGATGAGGCATGGGCACACACATGCAGACAGTCAGCACCAGAGTGAGAATATTTATTACACCCAGTGAAGAGCAGGTAAAAGAATAAGTCCTCTCTGTGCAGCACTGGTAAGAATGAATAACATCTACTTATGCTTTGACTACAGATTTGAAACTAAAAGAGGGTAGATTTAGATTAGACAGAAAAGTTCTTCACTCGGAGGGCAGTGAGGTGCTGGCACAGCTGCTCAGAGAAGTTGTGGTGCCCCATCCCTGGAGGTGCTCAAGGCCAGGTTGGATGAGACCCTGGGCAGCTGAGCTGGTGGGGGGCAGCCCTGCACAAAGCAGGGGGTGAGACTGGCTGTGAGGTCCCTTCTAACCATGCAACAGTTCTGTGATTCTATGATAGTAACTTTTTTTTTTCCTGAAAGTCTCAGTTTGCTCTTTTATAAGGGAGGAATAAGGTGAAAGACTCATCATGGTTTGTTTTCCAGTCTCTGGTGTTCATCCTGGAGCATCCACTGAAGGAAATACAGACCTTGTGCTAAGTCCAAATGGCTGTCCCTGTACTCGCCAAAGTGAACAGAATACTTTCTGAAATAAATATCTATCTAGTAGTTGTGAGATATTTGAGATACTTTGATCCGCTTGCTCCTGTTTTGCTCTGAAATAATTTCTGCAGCAAAATAATCACCCCAGAAGTATTTGGTGACTGATTTGCCTGAGAGCTGACTAAAGAAATGCAGGTTTTAGCCCTCTCTCTCTTTTTTTTTTAAACCTTTAATGGGTCATTTAACTAATTCATGTTTCTGTGTCTCTCTCTGATCATGTACTAGCATTGCATGCTTGAAAATAAAAAAGCACAAGAAGCTCTGAGGGATTTCTAGGCCTTCTGACATGACCATTTTCAAGATAATATTCAGAGACATTACAAAACATAATCCTTAACTACCTGAGAGTGATGTCAGACCTTCTGTTCTTTTGGGTTAATGTATGATTTAATCAGCACAAATGGAGCTCCTCAATGTGTCTTTCATTGGAATTAAGTTTCTGTTACATTTTGACATCCATAAAGACTACGAAGAAATACAGTGATCTATATGCATAATATGGCAACGGTGACAACTTGAAATTAAGAAGGACATTGGTAATTACATGTAGTGAAACTGGCTAACACAAACTACTTGACAGCATTGCACATTTCACTGATTAATAGCACTAGTTAAAAAAACTGCAGACTTAACTTACATAGTCCTTAAGATACGAAGAGAAATTACAAATGAAATTTATAATGTTTATATTGCAAGTGTGGCACAGCTGGCTGGCAGTTCTGGCATGATTTATGTATGGCCAAATCACAAAGCAGCTAAAATCAGCACAAAGTCCAGAGTTGTACACATTGCACACTAAAAGAACCACAAAACACTTTCTTAAGTCCAATCTTCCTTAAAGAATACTCTACCAAATTTGCACCTTTTTCTCTTATTTGTGGCTCCAGAAACAACAGGGAATCTAAACCTTGCATAAATTCACTGTACTTTACTCCTTTTTTTATTTATATCAAAATGCATCATGTGTCTGTGGAATGGTGGTCCTCCAGACCCACATGAACTCAGCCACCGGTGGTCCTGCCCAGCATCCTTGCCCCTGACCTCCTGGACCCCATTCCAGTCTATCTTCCCTACTTTGGCTAATTGCAGTGTGGATGCTTGTCAGCAGGGCTTCAAAAAGACCATCAACTCCTTTTCCTAGTTTCATGATTTCCAGCCAGATAACAACTTCTGGCCACTTTTGACAGGATCAGAGGTGAAGCAGTGACCCAGAGTTGAAAGGTAACGCATCCTATTACCAGCACACATCTGACTGCTGCCTTACAAACCTCCCAAGCCCTCACTAGAGGAAAGCAGATGTCTTATTAGCTGCTATCCTTAAGTGGCTTTTGTCATCATGTCAACTTTGGAATAGCATAGGAGAGACTAAGGAGACAATAATCCAAAATGAGCTGCTAGACACTTCAAATGGAGTAAGGAAAGACATCAGTTTATAGAGAGAACAAAAAACACAAAAATGCACAAAATGTTTTTGTAGGTTGCAGACAATGAAGGAATAAGTCTTGCACCCAGTTATTGCAAAATATTAATGATACTTAGGATTTAATTATAGTAAGAACAGAGTAAAGAATGCAAGCAGCATAAAAATTTATGGCAATGCTTGGCACCCATCTCTCTTTTCCATTTACAAACTGTATAGTTAATGTAAAAGCCTATCCGGCAGGTAGCCTACCCTCCCATCACCTAATCTAGTGCTTTAGAAATATGGGTGCTCATGCAGATCTCTCACTTGGCACCTGGAAGAAATGAAAGGATATGGAATTAATTTGCTGATACCCACGTAAAACCAATGATCCTTCTTTTCTGTCCATGGAAAGGAAGGCAGTAGAAGCACAGACAGGCAGCAAGCTCATTTTGCCACATGTATTTCAAGCTGAGGAGGAGCAGACTCAGCTCACAGCCAAGCATTAGGACACTGTGGGAACTGCTGGCTCCACACAAGGGAACAAGATGGGAAATGAGGGCAGCCACAGTACGAGCCATGTCCTTATTGAAGTGACCTAGCCCTGATGTTGGGGCTAAAGGTGGCTTTTGGTGATAGCGTCCACCAACAGCCCCTGAACCCACATGGGTTTGGGAACACTCTGTGGGAGATCAGGCAGGACCTCAGTGCTGATACAGATGCTGGAGAAAACTGCTTTCACTTCCCCAGTGAAACCTGCAGCTGGCTATACTCCCTTATGTCTCCTTGAAATAGCTCACAGGCTCTCCCTGTCACTCTGAGCACACAAACAAATCTGTGCCACCCTGGAAGGAAATAAGGATGGGACTGGGAAATAAGTATAACTGGGAATGCCTTTGCCAAATTTTGTCACCCACAGAGGATTTCATGATCATGTGTATTAAAGGAAGAGGTTTGTGTTTACTGGACTGGTTGTTTCTCTGGCTCCAGGGAGGGGGACTGCTGTGTGTGCTCCTGAAGGAGAAACTCTCAGCAAGAAAGGTACTTAGTGCTGGAGTTGCTCTGGTCTTGTTCTGTTTAGTAGGAGTACAGAGAAGGCGATAAAGCAGTACATTGTTGGCATCAGACTGGGTGCACTGCCTGCAGAAGGAAGGCTAAAACATTAAGGGAAAGAGCAATGTAATGGGTATGTAGATCAGTGTGGTTGAAATGAAAATGTATTTAATAATAAAGTTGTAGCCTCCTTGCTTTGGGTTTAATGATGGAAATTTCTTCATGTTCATAAGCTGTGAATGACTAAGGAGGAGTAAGTCTTGGCTTTATTATTCACAAGATGACAACGACCACTGAGAAGTGTTAACTGAGAACTAAAAACAGGTGACCAAAAATCTGCTAGGCAAAGTACTTCCTACAGAGATCAAGGATTATTATTACTGCTGTCACAGAAATCTCTGGAGGAATCTCATCTCCATGTTTCAGTAGTGGCTAGAGTCTGGAAAGTCTTGATTAGCCTGGAACAGGCATAAAGGTGATGGCTGGGGCAGCCACTCTCTTTTAGGGGAATACATAGAAGAGTAATCAGCTCAGCAAAAGACTGGGAGCTTATATGATCTCTCTTCATAAGTAATTTAGAAGAGTTAGTAGCAGGAAGGGGGAAAGGGCTATTTAAGCTAAGCTAAAGAGCACTTTTGGCACAAGAATGAATGGTGTGAGCGGCTGCAGGAATCCCACAGTGCCAGAGACAGAGCTGGAGGAAGTGCAAAATGCCATTAACCTTCCTGGCTGTCCTTGGCTGTGTGCTGAGTGAACCGGTGCTGCTGCACAGGGCTTGCTGGGCTCTGTAAGGAAAACAGGAAGGTAATGGCAGGAGCTAAATTCTGGGTAGCCGGGGTCTTTAGACTGAGGTAATTAGCAGATAGCAGAAGCTAATGTTTGCTTTTCCAACAGGGTATAACTATTTTGAGATGTTTGGGATAGTGAAAAGTTTGGGATATTGAAAAGGGTGAAACTCAGTTGGGCCAGAGCTGAAAAACAAGGTTATAAAGCTGAGAGGTAGCAGTCAGCACAAAACCTCCTTCTCTGAGTCTGAACTGGAGATTTCATTAACTATCAAGAAGACTTTGTTAACCACCAAGCTGAGGCATGTTTGCTGTGGGAAGCCCTATACCTGTCCAAAATGTGATGGTCTGAAACTGTGAAACTGCTACAAGCTGTGCTCAGGCAATCTAGCCCATGTCTCTTTTGAGTTATCCTCCTCCAGTCTCATCATCACTGCTCTCGGAAGTGTCCTGGATGATATCTGTAAGTACTGAAATGCCTTCTAGCCATATCATAGAATCATAGAATCATAGAATGGCCTGGGTTGGTAGGAACCACAATGATCATCTAGTTTCAAGCCCCCTGCTATGTGCAGGGTCACCAACCACCAGACCAGGCTGCCCAGAGCCACATCCAGCCTGGCCTTGAATGCCTCCAAGGATGGGGCATCCACACAACTCCTTAGGCAATCTGTTCCAGTGTGTCACCACCCTCTGTGAATATGCCACCAAATATATCATGTTTTCCAATCTCTCCACCTTTCCACAAACAATACCCTTCATGGTTATAAGGACTGGTCATCCAAAACCACGTGCAGCACACTCTTATCTGCCAAAAGCCTCAGTGGCAAAAACAAGCCTGGTGCATCCCACGGCAGCACAGCCTCCATAGTCAGTGCAAACAGAAGCGTGTTTCCCAATCTTTCCCCATTTCCCCACCTGAGGCTTGTGTTGCCTTTGCACAGTGCATTAGCCTCCAACACAGCTCCACTCATCCTCCTGCCACTAACTACAGGCCAGCCAGGGTGACAGAAGCTCTGATGTCCTGGCACAGAGATGTCCTAGCACAGGTGGGAGAGGGACAGCAGGTGATGAAGGACAAGCCACCCTTGTGAAGGAGCATTATGGTCTGATGGAGAAGCATGAGCCTGGTAAGGGTGGAGGAGGAAGGAGTTTGAAGAAACACTGATTGAGGTCAAAAATATTTCCTTTTTAAAAGAGAGAGACAGAGGAACATTAAACAGGTAATGACAAAGTAAATGGAGGAAAGCTACTGCACAGTACAGCTGCATAATAATCAGGAGAGGTTATACATGTATTCAGCAGCTATTTGCACTGATCAGCCCAGGGACCTGGATCATGATGGAATCTGAGCATAGAACAATAAAAGCCAATTTCCCAGGTGATCGGAGGCACGATCCAAAATGAGCTGCTTGCAGCTTTGTGACCACTTTGTAATGCATAGCCACAGTACTCCAAATAAAATGGCTGGGAACTCAAAGGCAAATGTTGTACCTTGTCCTCCTCTATGCCTTCGGAAACTGAGGAAACATATTTAAACAGAACAACCACGTGAAAATGATTCTCTGATTCTACGGTTTACTGGGGAAATACCGGGACTGGACGATCCTGGAGACCTTTTCCAACCTTGGTGATTCTATGATTCTATGATCTATGAAAATCAGTTGGTACAGCTCTCCTTCTTACGGACAAACAACTTCTATTGGGATCAGTAGGAGCAAGTCATAACAGTCTGAATAGAAGTCCTTTGCAATAAGTAATAACTGCATGTTCATAGACCTTCTATTTGCTTCAGCTGCTGTTGTTGCTGTTATTTGTTTTGTGTGTTGTTGTTTGGTTGGCTGGTTTTCCAAGTCAGGAAAACAAGACCTCTGTTAGCTAAGGTCTGGAGAGAAGTTACATTTCTATTTTTATTAGTGTTAAAAATCGCATCCTTCTTTTAATGCAAAAAAAAAAAAATATTTGTAAGCTATTCTTCAGTAACAATCCCTCTTGGACTAGGCAGGACTAAGGTTATTCGTAAAGCAAAGAAAGAAAATCAACCTTCCAGTGCTTTAATGTGAGGGTAGGCTGCCCAGAAATATTTATCTGCATCCTGTCATCTGCACCACCATGCTGCAGTGGAGTCTGGCAAATTTAATTACAACACAACATTCTGTTTTCTCCCAAAGAGAAGAGAAATGTGTTTGCCTCTTGCCCCGGGCTCTCACATTGTGCAGAGAGCTTGCCTGCACCAGCACAGGCTGGGCAAGAGCTGCGCAAGCTGCTGGTGAGCTGCCCGCAGCCCTGTCTGTGTCCTGGCAGAGCTGCCAGCCCTGCTCCTGCCTGCAGTCACAGCATGGCGGGTGGGCTGCCGGCAGCACCTCTATTAAATGTGTGCCACTGATGGGGCTTTCCCTGTGCTGGGCTTCAACCGGAGTGTCTGAAGCATCAGCAGCAGAGAGGCATCAGCCTCTGTTTCTGTCAGCAGTGAAGGTGGAAGGGTGGGAAAGAGCCTGAAGCTGATCCAGAAGAAGGCCTGTGTTGATAGTGCTGTTCCTGTCTGTGTGATGTGGGATCTGTCAGCATGCCAGCAGCTCTGCTCCTTTTGAACATCTTTGAGCAAATAAGACTTCTGATTTCTGTTCCAGTTGAAATGCTTCCGCTGATTTCTCTTGGTACCACCTGCAAAATGGGATTTAAATCAGAGCCTTCAGGCAGCTGATTTTTCAGGTGTGTTAGTGATTGCCAGGGCTGTGGTTCATCCACAGAAACAGCAGTGGAATGCCACCACTGAACAGTGCACTTGACCTGAAAGCAGATCTCTGCTTCAAATGTCAAAGTTCACTGAAATGATGTAACTTCCTGGCAAATAGTCTGCCTTGGTGCCTACCCATAGCCCTAGGAGGAGTGCGGCTAAACCAGCTATGGGAACAACTGGATTCCCACAGCAGTGCCTCCCATCGGTAGTGGGCAGTGACTGGAGGAACCCTGCCTCACACCTTCTGGATATTCCCCAGAGCTGAGGAATCCTCACAGGATGACTTAAATACAACTGATGGTGGCTTTGCAGAGTGCCATGACCACAGTGAAGGATCTGCTCCATGTACTGCACTGAGCCTCAACCCACAGCATTTCCAAGCACTTTGTGCTGTGTGGGACTACTTCTCAATCACAAAATGAGGCTCAGTATATTTCTAGGTAGTACAACTATGACTCAAAGAATATTAAATGTTTTTATTAGTTTGAAAAACAAGTCTTAATCTCATTGGGAGAATGAGATGGTTGGAGCTGACAGCTGCTGTTTAACTTCCAGCTTACAAAAAGCTGGCTGCTGGTTGCTGCTGAAAGTCACTGCTTCACACAGAAATGACTGTTGAAAATCAAAATAGCAAATTACTTTCCCATGCAGAAGTAATAAGTGCATTTCATGATAGGCAGAAAAGCCTGTTAGGACATTTCTGATTCTGGAAATGTGCAGGCTAAGGAATTACCAGAGACATAAAATGCATGGATTTAGAAAAGATAAGAAATTCCAGTTACTTTTACAGTTAATAATGCAGTCTGGTGGGCTTGGCCATTTTACTGGAGCCTTTTTTAAACTGAGATAGATTTTTTATGGGTTAAAGTCACTCTTGCTGCTCCAGTCTTCTGAATTGTCCTGGTAAATATATGCTTTTCCAGCATGAGAAATCTGAATTTTGATGGTCCCGAGTCAGCATGGCTACCTCCATTCCTATCTTGAGTTTCAGTACAGCAGAAGCTGTGTGGGATAGCTGGGATGTACCAAACCCTGCTTCATCCCTATGGCATCCCTTTGCCTTGCACAGGAACAGACTGATCACACAAACACCCAGCCCTGTCCCAAGAAGGCTGCATAGAGCAGGACCTGAGCACAGGTCAGGGGCAGCACAAAGCAGCCTGCTGCAGACAACACGTAACTGGTAGAAGTGTATGTAGGGTTATATGCGTGTGCCCATTACATCTGCTGGGTTTTAAGGCTCTGTCTGCTCTCAGGAGGAAGTCACCAGGCAAGGTGTCACTTTATGGAGTGACAGGCTGGATTCTGATCATCCCTGATGCACACACAGGTGATCTCAAGGGTGGTCGTTCCCCTGGCTCTTTTGGTGACAATAGATACCACACAGAGTCTACAATTCACTTTTTGTTTACCGTCTCCAGTGGATGTTCCTCCATAGCCTTATTGTACAGAGAAAAACAATGATCAGTCCATTTGTTTTAGTGCCCTAAGACTCTGAGACTTTCCATGAGCAGAGTCCCTTCAGCCCCAGGGAATTTATGACACCAGGCTCCGGACTTGCCAGTAAAACCTACAGCCTGCCAGTAGGTCAATGGGACAACTTATGATTTCACAGCTATGGATACATTAATGCATTTGCAGAATCAGGGTCTTCTCCCTCTGACCTTTCTCCCACCTCCCTGGATTTCTGGAAGTGTTTATGCATGTGGCCAGCAGCCTGCCCAAACACCATTTAACTGATGGCCCTGAGATGAGGCTGTGTCTGAGCACCTAACTCCAAGGGAGCTTTCTGCAGACCCAGTGGGATCTCTGTGCTTCCTCCAAGGACTGCTGATCATCTATGCAGGAAACAGCACTCTTCCTCTGTTTCTGGCCCTTACCAAGGAAACCACTGATCAAATGGGCAGCTCAAATTTGTCAAGTACTGATTGGATCCACCTTGGCTGGAGAGAAAGGTCTTTTATATGAATTAAATTGTGAATTTTACATCAAATTCAATGTCTGAAGGCAAATATTTTCACTGAGTTTTATTCTTGGCTGTGTAATATGGTCTCAAACTCTGGTTTCATTTGAGCCTTTCATAGTACTTGTTTTATTAATTTGCAGTCTTGTATTTTCTGCATGTTGACAGGATTTCAAAGTAAAGGTAACTTATCAAGATCGGATTCTAGTGGTGATTGTGCTGCTGGTTAGTTTTTCCTACTTACAGTATGTAGCCTTGTTTCACTTCTCTCCTCAAAGAGTCTAAAACCCTTTGATACCGAAATAGTAATTACTCCATCATCTGTTGTTCACTTATTAATGCAGCTAGATCTCTTTAGGCATATTTTTGTCTTTTTGGTTGTTGGCTTACAGTTCATTCTGTAATTTATTTGCTGTTTTTTTCCGGCCTTTTTGCAGACTAGATTCTTAATCTCAGTGCCGGTGAACATAAATCCAATTTTTTGAAAGTAAAAAAAGAGATTTTGTAGTTCTTTGATATTTAGAACTACTAAACTCAAGAGACTGGAGAATGCTTATTTGTTAACTAGACTGTAAATGTTCATTGTATTACAGAGTTTTACTTGATTTGCTGAATGCATACCCAGGGCAAAGGAAAGGGTTCAGACCTACAGAACAGATAGTCACATCCTGGAAAATAGAAGAATGGAAGAAGATATGAAGATCCTAAGGAACAAGAACTCAGCATGAAATCCCAGTGCCCTGTCTTGTTGATGCACATGGTGTGTGAACTGGCAACTTGCGAGGAGAAAGGATTTCACTGCTAAATGGGGCACTGGAATATTGCATGTCATTGCTGCTGCTGCTGTAAAGATGACATGGGAAACAAACAGAAAAAGTCCAGAACTGAAAATGGCAAAGATGAGGCCTGGACAAACCTTTCAAAGGATGTGTCTCCTTAGCTTTATCAAAGAGAAGGTTGAGAAGCAACTTGATCACGCTGAGGAGTACCCTTATAAAAAAGAAAACAAATCCAAAATCTTTTTAATAGACCATAAACTAACACAAGAAAGTTGAATAAGGAGTGAGGCTGATTGTTCGTGGCTGTGTAATCTGGTCTCAAATTCTGGTTTCATTTGAGCCCCAGCTAATTCAAGAGCCAAGAACTATGAAGTTATCTTCTCTTTCACTTTGATGATTTCGTATTGAGAGTGAATATTTCCCAAGCAGAGATGAAATCATAGCAACAGTTTATGGATGGACGTTTATTGCTTTTGGTTTATTGCTGGTAGGAGTTCCCACCTACACTACAATCAAGCACGCAGAAGCTACAGCATAGTAGGATACTGCTTGCAGAAAACACTATTGTTTTTGGGTTCCCATAAAAAAGGGTTCTCTGCTAAGAGATGACCTTAGAGAATATTTCTGTGCTTGTTTTCTTATTATAAGGAAAATAAGCTTGTTGTGGAGCCATACTTGATGGGCCACAGCTTTTGGTGCTTTCTTTTTTTCTTAAAAAGAATTATGTGTAATGCACAGTCAGTGACTTTGCTATTGAGCCAAGTGATTTTCCTTGCTTCACAAGCACAAGTGGGTCAGATGCACTGCAAAATAATTACTGCCTATCCTTTTCTCACAGAGTTTAAGCCAATACTGGAAATTCAAAAGGAGCATAAAAATTCTCACTGTCCTTACACTTGTAGTTTAAAACTTTGCAGATAGGTCAGTAGTTGATCCTGTTTAAAAATTTCTTTAATGATCCTCTTGAATCTTGAGGCTTGGGATACATATCAGTTGGGAGTTGGGCTAGGCCTGGCATTGTGACAGGAGATTTTCTCTGATCTATCAATCTACAAATACCAGAAAAAAAGTAGGGCTCAAACTTATGCATTGCACTGTACTTCAAAGTAGTTTGAAAATCCTACTGCACAGAAGAAGTCAAGTCAGGCCCTTCTTGTTTAATTAGTTTAATATCCATCAGCTTTGTAAAGTTTAGTCCTCATAATTTTAGCATGGACAACTGATACATCAGGTTAGATGCTGCAATAAACCATTTCTTATTGGCTCAGCTTTATTCCAGCCAACACTTGGAGGAGTTCATAACTTTCTGAGCAATCTGCTGGTACTCTGTGTGCATCTTTGATCAGCACAGTGTGAGGCAGGGACTCAGTATGGAGTGAGAGAGGGCCAGTATGAAGCATCTGGGTGAACGAGGAGAAGGTTCCTGTGAGGGTCTTGAATGTATACCTGCAGCTAGGTGAGGAACATGGATTTTATGATTAGGTCTTTATTCTTGTTTGAATGGGTCAGGGAATACTAGAAGCATGTTAATCGTGTTTGTATCTATCTCTTAAAGTTTCAAAATATTCAGATGAATTGCATCTAAAACCTCCAAGGCTTGAGTTCTTTCTCAGTGCTTTGTTTCATCTTTGTTTTCCTACTCACGTGGAACTTCTGGTGCAAGGCTCTAAAGGGGACCATGTAGTTGTAAGCACTTCTAAAACAGGTATGAAAATTATGGCTAAAAAACAAGTTGAGGACCAAAATGCTCTAGTTTTTTTATCACAGTTCTGATGGATTACTAGAAAAAAAAGGACTTAGAGAAGGTTGCTTTAGTAACCAATGCTTTAGTACTTCAACAACCCTAATTTCCCTGCCTGTAAAATGAGCATTTACCTTCCTCTTGGGCTGCCCAACAAATCAAGTAGTTTAGGCCTTTGAGAAGCTGACAGAAGCATTGGCAAAGCATGTTATAGTTTGCAGCTAGCACTGCTGTGTTTTTTTTTTCCTCTCCATTTCACAAAACAAGAACCACTTCAGTTACATCAATACACCAGTCACCCAGTACAAATTAACTCCAAAAAGATTTGAATAATTCAGAGCCCTTTGCTGCGTGGACAAACTGTGAATGGAGAAGGTCCGATCCATAAACAGCTTTGACTGCCCCTCCTTCTCTGCCTTACAGAGCTGCCACATTGAGTTACATTTGCTGCACTTCATGAGAAGGAGAGAAAGCAGCTGCGAGGCTGAGCTTTGATGGCCAACGGTACTGCTTTAGCTTGGTTCTGCCAGATTTCATTTTCAGCAGTTGCTTTCTTCTGTTGCATGTAGCTTGCTGCACATTAGCAGTGCAGGCGGCCCAGAGCCCATTGTCCAATTATGCTTGCAGAGGAACAGAGCAGGCCCTCAGGCCACATCACAGTTGGGCTGGGTGGAGATTCTCACAGGACAGTGCCTTCTCAACCCAGTGGAGCACTGCCCAGCCCAGTTCTTCTACATGTCATGTCTATATCCTGCGCAAGCTACTGAGATGCTTAAAGTAGCAAATACGACCTTCTAAGAGGGAAAAAATATGAAGGAGTGAGCTATTTCTACACCTCATAAACGTGATACTCATTATGTGTTCCATCTCCCTCTCTCCTCCACATGCACAGATACACTCACAAAGTAAGGGAGAAAAAAACAACCAAAAAGCCCCCAGGACCACTAAAACCAACCGTACTCAGACTTCTTATACATGCACATGCCAACCATTCTGTATGTAGCTGCTGAATCACAGCCTGAACCTCTAATCACATGAGGGGAGCAATAAGTCAGCCACTGGAGCACAGGTGAAGGCAATTCACCTGTGCTGCAGGAAGGGATGGAGCCTGGCTCCACCTCTCCTAGACCCATTTAAGAGCTGACTGCCAGTGGGGAAGGATCTCTCTGGAGATCTACTCTACCAGAGTTTCTCATGTGAGCCTGGTTTATGGGTGAGTGTACCTATCATTTCTGTTTCCTGCTTTGGTGTAATAACATCATAGCCAAGCTCACTGTTATACCTTAACATCTGTATATTTGTTAATTGTACACTGCTATACCATAGCATTGGTATATTCATTAATTGTGCATATTTGTATACAATAACATAGTTGGAGGAAGGAGTCTATGAAACAAGGTCCTGAAAAGCATCTGTTGTGCCTATTTCTCACACAGCCTGTGCTCTCATTTTTGTAAATGTACCTAGCTAAGACCACTTTTCTTGTGCCATGCTCCCTTAGCAGCCACCACAGAAACAAAAATACAGATCACAATGGAGGCTGGGCACATGTTTTAATACAAGTCCTGATTACCTTCAGGAGTCGTGGGCCTGTGAAATCACGCTATAACTTTTCTTTCCTTTTTAATTTTTAGTCTCTATGCTGTAGAGTATTTTAACATATGAAGGTAGCTTCATGACTTTATCTTTTACAAATAGCATTTCTTTTTTCAAATGTGAAATGCATGTGAGTAGGAAGACCTCATTACTGAGCCAGGATCACTGAGTAGTTGCAAAGTTGAATAATTAAAGTTCACTTTGGGCTTTGCTGCAAATAAAACAGATGTACCTTTGCACTGAAAATCAGCAATATTCTCATCACTAAAGTAGACCATGGAAAGTGTTTTGCATTATTTCTCACTTCAGAGGAGTGCTCAAATTACTGAACCACAAATTTTCAATATCCAGTTTGTGTTATGATTGTACACGACAAAACCAATTTGAGGTGCTGAGAAGCAGCGCTGCCTCTTTGCAGCACTTCAGTGTGCAGTGCTTCCCATCCAACTGGGTTTCCTTGCTGCAGAGCAGGCTTCATGCAGCCAGGAACAAGTGTTTGGCTGAGTGAGCAGGAGGGGTCCTCTAATGATTTGCTTTTTCAAACTCATGGTAATATCAAGAAAAAAAAAGTGAAATCTTTAAGTTTGTCTCTCCTGAGTTTCCATTAGAACAGTGTTTGTTCTTAAGCAGTTACCTTAGTGCGTCTGGATGGAAGTAGCTCTGCAGAAATAGAAGGCTGTAAAGACTCAGCCGAATGAGTGATATCTTTCTGTACAAGGACTAAAGCTATGGGAAAGATTTTTAAAGTACGCTGATCGCTTCTGCAAAAAACAACAAAAAAGTATTTAAAGATATGTACAGCTGTAAATCATTAGAGATTTCTGTTTAAGGACTGAGAAAGAGGGAAGTGATATTCCCAAGGCTCTCTGGTGTTTGTGCAGATCAGCACACAGCTGCCTCTTGTGTAGCCCTCTGCTCTCCCCCAGAGGGATCCATTCAGGGCACTCAGGCCATGGAGTGCCAAGACCCAAAAGCAACAGGCTCTGCAAGCAGAGGAAAGGAAGCCCCTATCTGACGCACCAGTGCGGTGCCCTTTTACTATCCACAGAGCAATCTGATTTTTGTAAGAAATTGTAAACAAATGTCAAGAAAGTCAAAATGTCTTGTCTTTTTTAAAATGACTTCTCAGAGAAACCATATAATTTTTAATTCTATATGTAGTAAGTTATTTGTACCTGAGCTTCAAATTAAGGTATAGAAGGTTTCTAACATTTGTCCAGCAATATTTATGCAACAAAAATATTCCTTCCAGTGCTACATTTGAGTCTGGGCTGGATATAAACTCCACAGTCATTAAACCACTAAAAAACCCTGACATGATTGAGATTTGAAAACAACTGTTTCTTATAATAAAACTCCTAATACTCTACACCTCTTACTAAAACTCTAGTTTGCATAGCTCTCATACAAACAATTAACGTTCTACTTAGAATCACAAAATCATTAAGGTTGGAAAAGAGCACTGAGATCCCTCAGTCCAACCATAAGCCATCCTCACCATGCCCACTAATCACATCCCTCAGTGCCACATCCACAAGGTTCTTGAGCACCTCCAAAGATGGAGGCTCTACCATCTCCCTGGGCAGCCTGTCCAATGGCATGGCCACTCTTTCTGAAAATAAGTTTTTCCTAATATCCAAACTGGATCACTTACTAAGACTTAAGGGCACATAAATTCAGCATTTTATTCAAAAAAACTTTCTTAGCCTTAGCATATGAGATTTCTCTTTTCTGTTTCCTTTGTCGTGCTACAGAATCACACAACAACAGAACTGTAGGGACTGGAAGAAACAGTTAAGGAACGTGTAGGTTTTTTCACAGTTTAATATTGGCAAAACTAAGTACCTGATAGAAATCCAATACTACTGACATACCAAAAACTTTTTTCCTTGATCAAACGATTCCTCTCCATGGTTGTTTAACACATCATATAGCATATGGAGAACAATACTATATCAGGATTATCCAGTCTTTTTCTACTCAGTAGAATAAAAAATACTAATACAATGAGAGGATATAGTAGTACCAATATAGATAAATATATAACGCAGAAAATGTGTATGTCAAATGCATTGTACAGCTGTACATTAATGATTTTTTTCAATGTTAATTATTATTAAGTAGAAAAATGCAGGAAGGTACTGTCTAGTCTCCTCACTGGATCAAGGCAGAATTGACTGTATGTGCTGTAGTTCATGGCAGTTCTCATCAATATCTCCTTAAAGCTCACCCTGTTGAAGCTACACAGCTCCCTCAGACACTCACCATTTGAGAGCTTTAGCTTGCAACCTTTCTTGCACCAATTTAAAGCTATTGCTCTTTTTCGCTATATTTGAAGAGGTTATTTCCTTCCTCTATGTACTTGAAAATTGTAATCATTCCTTCCCTCCCACTCCCGAGTTTTTTTCTTTAATTCTAGTAATATATTTTTTAAGAAAGCCTTTTCTTCTTAGGTTATATTCTTTACAAGGAAGAACATGTTCTGCTCTGGACGCTCTCCAAGCGTGCCACATTGCTCTTGAAGTACAATATCCAAAACAGGGCAGAATGCTTCAGCTGAGGTTTGATCAATGATGGGTGGAAAAAGAATTTCCCATGTGCCTTGCAATTGATATTTGTGTCTATCTCCCACTCTAATGAGATGGAAGGAGATTGTTGGTAACAGCACAGTTGAGATTTGCGTTTAGCTATATGCCCAAGATGCATGTGGAAAAGACTTCACCACTTGTCCTTCATACTCTATTGGAAGCAAACAACAAATTGGATCCTATTTATCCTTATTGTATCCCAACTAGTATTTTTAAGCCATTTTCTCTGGATCTCTTAAATTCTAATGTAACCCTTGTGCACTCTTGTAGTTCCTTCCACCACAAGTCACCCCAGACTTTAAACTCACTTCTAAGGCCTAAATCAGAGACTAAATGGATCGACATTAAATCAGCAAGCATATCTCCAGTGTTCCATCACAGCTAAACAGCCTATTTCAATGTCTGCAGAAGTGAAATGCTTGACATTTTCCACAAAGAATCAGTAGAAGTCAATATTCATTAACTTGCAGTTCCTTCTATTACCACAGTAGACTTTTATTTGTGTTCTTTCTAGGAGTTGGCATCAGAATAGTCAGTCTACAGCTACCACAGTAATCTATTTTTCATATTTCTGTGGGAGTGATCTCATTTTGACTTGTCCAAAACTTTATCCTTCTTCAGTAATACCCACATCATTCTAACATGGCTTTAAGTGTTCCAGGCCCAGCTAGGTATTTAGAAGTATCTAAGGTAGGTTCAAAGTACTTAAATGTCTTCTTACTCTTTGAGATCTGCGTATGAACAGAAAGCTGATTTTACACAACATTCTGAAGTAGTCATGCAAGAACTGTACACTAGTTATGAAGTTGTGTTTGACTTTCTGAAAATTCAGCATATGCCTACAAAAGACACAATACTGGTAGCACTGTATGCTTCCATTTTTTAGGTGTATCTAGAGGTTATTAGTGAGCAAAGGGCACAACATAAAAAATTGGCATCTGAAAGAAGTTATGAGCTCAACAGCATTCTTAAGTTTTGATCAGACCATCCTTGCAAGAATCAGCCTTCAGATTAAGCTGAACACTGCTCTGAAAGCAGAAATCCTGTTGTTTATTGCCAGATCTATAGCATATTGATGAGAGCAAAGAGATTTGTTATCCCCCTGCTTGTCCTCCCACCACACTCATTGATCTAACAGCTGTGTTACCACTCGAATTTCTTGTTTCCTACAATGACTGTTGTCTGTAGCAGTTCCACCAGTTCAGCTCTTTGCTCTAGTCGTGATAGAAGTAAGACTGGGTATGTTAACGGGAGTCACAGATAACATCAGAACTCAGTTTTAACTGTGTAATCAGTGAAAACCTCTGCTTTTCCTGTTTAATAAGGTAAAGAGATAAGGTCAGCACAAGTCCCTATAGATCATTCCTGCACCCCTGTTACGTGGCTGCCCTGCATCCCTCCCTGCAGGTGACCCTCTGATTCTATGGAAGCCCGATGGAACAGCAGCTGCAGGATGTTCGGGATCCAGGGAGCAGGCAGAGCAAGACGTAAGTATTAAGCAGTGCCACCTAGTGTAGTGCGGGGACTCCTTCACAGGGAAGGAAGCCGCCTTCAGGCATTGTTTATCCCTTAACGGGGCGAGAAGCACGGTGCTAAACCCGCCGGCGGACTTTAACAATAAATGAGAGCAAGAGATATCAGAATAGCTTTGTGCCTTCAGAATTCTGCCTAATCTGTACCCTGGATACCCAGATAGCCCTCTTTTTGTTTTCGGATCTTTGCCATAAAGCGGGTGGGGGAAGGACATCTGCATAAGCCTCTCCCTAGATTGGAGCATCCCTACTGCAGGATTAAGGGCCCTGTTTCAGCAGTGCAATGACAGATGGCAAGAACTTGGTTGGAGGGAGCTACCGAACCAATTTGTGAGCAGCACCTGGTGCAAGGCTTTTAGGCAGGCTCCAGCTAGATTGGAAGCCCTTGGTAGCATAGACTTTCACTAGTGAAGCAGAACCTCTACAGAAGGAATGAATATGCTCCCTGATAGTTTTGCACATTACCCATCCTATTCAGGGCTCTAGGTGATAAACTCTCATAGCTCTGCATGGTTATAAGCTCTCCATCTTCCTTGTTAGAATTCAGAGTTGCAACATAGTTCAAGGACAAAAAATGAAGATAACGTACTGCATAGAAATAGCATCAGATACTGTTAAGAGGCAGTGGACACATATCAAAGTCAAATATCCCACATAGGTCAGTAACAATTTCTGCAATGGAACAACCTTTGTGAAAGCAGAATGTGTTCCTCTCAGCCAGAACTGGAAATCAGCAGCATTTGCTGAGGCTGTTCTAAAAAGATTGAACCGAACAGAGCACAGCCAGGTGAGATGAGTAACCAGATGGGTAACCTGACTGCTCCCAGCTCACTGCATCACCAGGCAGCTCACCCAGCTCTACACAACAAAGCCCTACCCTCTCCATGACCCAGTCTCCTTAGCCCTAGAGCAGCTCCTCCCTTAAGTAAGCTGCTTGTTAGCCTTATCTCATCAGATGGGAGACAGCTGATTAGTTACAGGTAGGAACTAAGCCCATCTCCTTAAAGTCCCATCTCACATGTGACCAGATGAGTACATATATATATATATGAGTATATATATCTACTATATATATATATGAGTAGATATATATATATCATTTTTTAGAAAACTTAGGGAGAATGCTGGTATGTACCTAGACAATTACAGGTTACTAAGAAACCAGATGAAACTTTGTGACCTGTGTTATGCAGAACAATTGATTAGCTGAGAAATTGGCTTCTGCCTTCTTAAAACCCATGAATTTGGTTTGAACAGCATGAGAAGTACTTCTGAGTTGGAAAGCTACATGCCCTAATAGAAGTGAATATTATTGTCACAAAGAAACTGTCTCCTTAAGGGAAATTATTTCTTGAAAATGGTTGTTTATAGATATAGGCAAATTAAACACTTCTCAGTTTGGGTTTCTAAGGTAATCACCTCTGCAGGTAAATGTAGCTGTGAGTCTGTCACTGTTTACAAAACAAATTGGAAGTGTACTGAAAAGTAAAAAGCCAGTGGCAGTGTGTGACACTCGGGCCAAGACAAGGGGAAGGGGAAGCTGAAGCACATGATGGCCCCATGCAACTCACTGCTGCCATGGCAAAGTGGCAGTCTGCAGCACACATTTATTCTCTGCTCTGCTCCACTTTTTGGTCACTTTGCAGGTTTGCCTGCTCTCCAGAGGTTTGATCTCCAGGTTGGGAAACTTGGCTGTTACCACTAGAGAAGCGGAGCAGCAGCTACCTGCAGTGGTTTCCCAGCAGGACTGGCTTTTCCTACTAACCCATCCTTACCTCCTTGCTCAGTCCCGTAGCCGCAGGAAAGGAACATGCCTTGTGGCCCCCAGCGCCAGGCTAATTACCCCCGGCTCTGGCTGAGGCTCACATCAATAATACAAAGCCCCGGAACACAGCAGCCTGGCATTATGCTGCCCGCTAATTAAACATTCCCTCCTCTGCAGCTGGATCTCAGAAGGGCTCATGGAGATTCTCTGGGCAATATATAATCTATTTGGAAATCTGGAAAAGATATCCCATGTTATTCCATTATGGATCCCCTGTCACAAACCTCCCAATGAGGATATGGGGTCAGTTGTCCTGCTATGAGCCCCGCATGGCCAAGAGCTGCTGCTGCGAGCAGGCAGGAACAGCGAGGTCTCGGGTTCAAACCCCATGGCCACAAGAAGGACATCCAACTCCTCCCCATACACAGGTGGATGTGCCCCCGGGTCTGGCCCTGTCTATGGCCTTGAGGTTCATGCCAGGTGTAGTTCTGTTTTTTATGTTTTCTTACTATGTAATTTCAAAATGCTTTTTCAGAGCTTGTGTGAAGAAGTAAGGCACTCCCCTGAGAAATTTAAGAGGACAAGGAGTGAATTTACCCATATTTGTTAGTGGCCATCCAGTTCCCAAACAGGCGCCGGAGTGGAGGTGGAGGTCTCAGAACATGCAAACCACTTATACCCAGAAGGTCTCCCATGGGGTGATGATATGCCTAAAGTGCAGGTTTGTCTGATTACAGTGATTCCTGTTAAAAACTGGAGCAAGTTACTAATGGGAGAGGGGTGGGGAGGGAGTTGTTCATTGCAGAATTCTCACACTTAAAAATGTTTCTAAAAGTTAAATGTTTTCATCCTGGTGGATAGAAAAACTAAACATGAGCCAGCAGTGTGCTCTTGCAGCTCAGAAGGCCAATGGTATCCTAGGCTCCATCAGAAGAGGGGTGGCCAGCAGGGACAGGGAGGTGGTTGTCCCTCTCTACTCTGTCCTCATGAGGCCCCATCTGGAGTACTGGGTCCAGGTCTGGAGCCCCCAGTACAAGAAAGACAGGGAGCTGTTGGAGAGGGTCCAGAGGAGGGCCACGAAGATGATAAGAGGGCTGGAGCACCTCCCCTACGAAGACAGGCTGAGGGAGCTGGGCTTGTTCATCCTGGAGAAAAGAAAGCTTCGGGGTGACCTCATTGCAGCCTTCTAGTATTTAAAACTGGATTATAAACAGGAAGGAAATCAACTTTTTACAAGGATAGACAGTTATAGGACAAGGAGGAATGGTTTCAAGCTCAAGGAGGTAAAGTTTTAGGTTGGATGTCAGGGGGAAAGTTCTTTACAGAGAGAGTGGTGAGGTGCTGGAAAAGGCTGCCCAGATAGGTTGTGGATGCTCCGTACCTGGAGGTGTTCAAGACCAGGTTGGATGGAGCCCTGGGCAACTTGGTCTAGCACCACATGTGGAGGTTGGTAGCTCTTCATGTGGCAGGGGGTTGGAACTTGGTGATCCTTGTGGTCCCTTCCAACTCAAGCCATTCTGTGATTCTGTGATTTTATGAAGTGGCTGAGCATTAGCAAGGCCAGACTGTAGCCTAGCAGTGATCTGCAATACTGCCCTGAGTGGAAGTTCTTTTCCCACTGACTGAAGAGTTCTTGGTGAGTTTAGCTGGAAGCTCCAGACCATGCCATTATGTGAAACATATTTCTTTAGAATTGTTTTAGAATGGCATTTTGCTTAATTATGAACTAAGCAAAGAGGTGTAAAGTGATCAAAGAGAAAACAGATGCTGCAGGGAGGGATATCAAGGGGGGGTTAGCCGAGGAATGCAGCCTTATCTCTCTCTTGCGCCGGGCACTTGCGCTTACACATTGGTTCAGACTGTGACTTATGAATTCTACTACAATCTGCAAGTCATGATAACTCAGCAATTGGGGTGGAGAATACGATGATAACTTCTTGGAACCGATTGTAATATCTCCTCCTATTCTAATTGTAATATCAGAACGACCTATGCCTAGTTTCTTGGAATCAATAGTAATATTCCCTCCTATTCTTTCATATGTATAACTCGTTTCTATAAATATCCTTAAACTGTTACTTTGCAGTGTGCAAACTAGGAAGGGCTAACCCCTTTGCACCCAGCATGCGTGTGCAGTGCTGTAATAAAAATGTATACCAGCTTTATAACTACTTTGTGGCTATAGAGTTTGATTTCCACAAATCAACCGCACTGTGAGTCTTTCTGGAGAGTGTTTCTTTGCTGTCAGCAAAATTTCTGCCTAAATATTTGGTGGTCACTACCAACAAGAGTCAGCTGGAGAAATAATGTACCAGACCAAAGCAAGACTACCCAGGAAGTCATATCAAAGGCAGCAACCACCCCAATACTACCCAGGAATCACTCCATCCCCACCTAATTAGCACCCTATTTCAAGTAGGAGAGGTTCTGAGTGCTTTTTTATTCTTTCAAAGTTGCTGTTACCTGTTAAATTGCCCCACAGATAGCAGTAATTTTCCCTCCTTCTCCCTTATCCCCCCAAAATCTCTAATGCTTTCCAGCGTATTGCCATTTACTGCTCATTTTGCCACATGCATGGAGCCAGCTCACTAATCTCTGCTGTTAATGCACAGAAGCATTAGTCAGACCTCTCAGCATCTGAATCACCCTTACCCTGTGCTCTGTGTGTCTCATTCAGGTGTTTAACACACTCAGCACAGAGTAGCTCTAGATTAGAGTCATTTTGTAAACGAGTGATTGTTTTAGTCTTCAGAAAGGAAGGTGAGAGAGGGGAATATTTTTATTTTGTTACAGTGTTGCTGCCACCCAATTTCATGCAGAATTGTAATACCCAGTGTATGAGCTCTTTTCTTTCACTTCTTTCTTCGTTATAACAGAAGATTTTTTTTATAAATGTCTCCCTTATATTTTGATATGGACTTAAGAAAAATGGTTATGAGTTGATCTTTCTTCAGAAATAGATGGCACATGATTAGAACAAATAGAATTTAGGTATATGTGTGTACATGTATCTATGTAAATCACAGAATGACAGAATCATGAAGGTTGGAAAAGACCACTAAGATCACGTAGACCAACTGTCAGCTCATCCCCACCATGCCCACTGACCACATCCCTCAAGTGCCACGTCTTCATGGTTTGTGAACACCTCCAGGGATGGTGACTCCACCTGGGCAGCCTGTGCCACTGTCTGACCAAATAAGCATGTACCATCTCTTTCTGAATGCAAATCAATGCATAATTATTTGATTATGGATAAAAATCACTCACTTGATCGCCCTCAGCAAATTTGCAGACAACACCAAGCTGAGTGATGCAGTTGACACGCTATGGGAAACCTATCCAGAGTGACCTGGACAGGCTTAAGAGGTGGGCCCATGCCAATCTCATGAAGTTCAACATTACCAAGTGCAAGGTCCTGCATCTGGGTCAGGGCAAGTCCCAAGCACAGATACAGGTTGGATGGAGAATGGCTTCAGAGCAGCCCTGAGGAGAAGGATTTGGGGGTGTCAGTTGATGAAAGTCTCAATATGAGCCAGCAATATGCGCTTGCAGCCCACAAGGCCAACCATATCCTGGTTTGCATCAAGAGAAGCGTGACCAGCAGGTTGAGAGAGGTGATCCTGCCCCTTTACTTTGCGCTGATGAGACCCCACCTGGAGTACTGCATCCAGTTCTAGGGCCACCAACACTAGAAGAACATGGAGCTGTTGGAGTAGATCCAGAAGAGGGCCACGAAGATGATCAGAGGGCTGGAGCACCTCCCCTATAAGGACAGGCTGAGAGAGCTGAGGCTCTTCAACCTGGAGAGGAGAAGGCCGTGGAGGGATCTCATAGCGGGCTTCCAGTAACTGAATGGGGCCTACAGGAAAGCTGGGAGGGACTTTTTATAAGGGCAGGTAGCAACAGGATAGGGGAAGCAGTTTTAAACTGGAAAAGGGCAGATTTAGACTAGATGTTAGGAAGAAATTCTTTACTGTGAGGCTGTGGATGTCCCCTCCCTGGAAGCATTCAAGGCCAGGCTGGATGGGGCTTTGAGCAATCTGGTGTAGAAGGAGGTGTCCCTGCCTATAGCAAGGGGTTGGAACTCAATGATCTTAAAGGGCCCTTCCAACCCAAACCATCCCAGTGAGTAACTGGGATGAGTAGTTCAATCTGTGGATTCTTTTAATTATTTTTTTACTGCTGCTTCTGCAACATTTGAAATTCATACCAAAGGAGAGGACTATTTTTATAAAACATTCATTTAATTCCTATTTAAAAAAAAAAGAAAAAAGAAATACCAGCAATGATGTCTAATGAATGTCTAATATTGTTTTTTTCTACCTTTGCTTTAAAATGCATATTTTACTGTGTACGACCATTACTTTTGATTTACTTCTTGGATCAAGTGTGTTGTGCTGTATGCAAAATGAGGTCTGCCAACAACACTGTGTGCAGGAAGAACATCAGCCTTGTAGCCATGGCAGTTCAAAGATGTGACAGACAAAGTTTGCAGGAAAAAGTAACTCAGCTCCTTGATTAGAGCAGTTGCTTTATTCATTTTTTCCAACTGTAATAAAACACTCCCTCCCTTACCTTGTCTATTTTATATAGGTAAGTGTATCATAATGGCTTCATCAGAGTTAAGCATAGCTGCCTGCAGCTACACTTTTAAGTGTTGCAGTTCTCTGCCTCATTGGTCTCCATGACTTACCACCAGGATATTGAAAGGGTTCTTCTCCTTGTGGGCTGTAATTTTCTAGGTCAAGCAGTGTTTGCAGTGAGCACTGTATTTCTCAGACACAGACGTGCTCCTGGATTTGAGTGGTGCTGCTCAGTGCAGTGGTTGGGAAGGCGTGGGACAAGTTTCGAAACAGAAGATTCTCTGCCTCCAATTTGTAGTAGGTTTGTGCCTCTTATTTCATGCAGCTACATGTAAGCTGATCAGGAATACAGAAGTCACAGTCAAATAGGTCCAGTGATGCCTTATTTCACATTTAGTTTTGCATAGCAAAATCTATGATGACTAACTGAGCTCCTGAATGCTTTCGCTGTGGCCAGTGCTGTGTCTTTTTGACTCATCCAGTGGCGTTCACTGCAATCCAAGTCAAGGCAGCTGGTTCTTTAGCAGTGCCGAGACCTCATCCTTTATATTGGATTTGGTGTGCAAGTCACAGAGGAGCCTGAAAAAATCCGGGGTTCAAACTCCACGAGATGGCCACGAGAGGGGTATCCAGCTCCCTCTTGTATGCCCAAAGCAAACTGCAGCCATACTCCCGCTCCTGGACAGGGCATCTGTCAACTGGACGTCAGCTCCTCAGGCAGTGTGGGGACTATGGGGGTAATGCTGTACTCTGTGCTGGACATATGCAGGTTAAATGGTGGCTAGGTGTTCCCCAGCCTTTGAATCCATCTGCCAGACATAATATCCCGCATAGAGAATGAACAATAAACAATTTATGCCATAGTCTTTTACTGTATATTTCTCAAACAAATATAAATAAAGGGGAAAATGTTTGAGTCCTACTTACTAGTTGAATATAAGATACAGGCAGCTATGCTTCAGCTATTTGGTGCAAATGTATGGATCATAAAGCAGGAAAGACTATTTGTGATCATCTATTTTTTTCTTATATTAAACAGGTTATGGGATTTTCTTGGATTATCTCCTGTATGAACTGGAGCATTTCTCTGAGAAAATAAATCAATTTCAACTTCAGAATGTCTAGCGATGAAGAATCCATTACAATCCTCAGTAAGTTGTTCTAATAATTAATTACCTTCTATGTTAAAATGTGTCTGGTTTCAAATTTCACTGGTTCTTGTCAGACTGTTTTCCACTTGAGTGAAGTGACATATATTATCAAATTCCTAGTCCTCTATTCTATTTCCACAGGAGAGGGAAATGTGTGAGTTACAACCAATTCTCCCTTTAACCTTGTCTTTGTTAAGTGAAATAGATTGATCTAGTCAATTTTTCTACAAAACAAACAACCCTGAGTCATTTCTTTGGATGCATCTGCTTTCCCTTTTTGGGGATGGCACCTACCACAGCCAGGACACCCAGCCATATCAGAGAAATAGAGACAGAGGTATACCTGGAAAGGCTTTTTCCCTATAATTCTTCTCTAGGATATATTTCAAGCTCACTTTTTGAAGTGGGAGATAAGGGAAGTTTTGAAGTGGGAGATAAGGGAAGTTCTCTCATGGGATCTGTGCTTCAAGATTTTGAGAGCAGAAAAGAAGTGATGTACTTTGTCTTCAGCACACCACAATTATTTGCTGCAGACTGTCTGTCAACTTGCTCTTTGTTTTCTAGGGATCTTGCATCTACTGGTGAATTTATTGTATTCATTCTCAGAGGCCTATAGCAAGCAATGCATTAAGGGACCGCCTCTTTCATGAATCCAAATTCATCGATAAAAATGATGGAAAAAAGCAAAGTGAAAAATTGGGCCAGACAACATGAACTAACGATGTGATGAACAAATGCTGGGTCCGGCATATGTTCTTTTTGTGTTTCCTCTAGTTGATAAACAAGTGAACACATGAAATAGGAAGTTACTAATCTGATGGCAGGTTTCGTTCTGCTAGTGTCAAATACGACAGAGTGAGTGGTTAAAGAGCTGGGAATCTCACAGGTTGGAAGGCAAAGTCCAAAATGGCACTTTTCTTCCCAGTAGGGACTGGGAATACCATGCAGTACTTGATCTTTTGGAAAGAGTAAACGCATTTTTTCCCTTCTGTATTTTTTATTTTCTCCCTTCCCCCTTGAGAAGCACTAAAAGCATTAGGATGGCTTTCTAAACTCTCACTTCTATACCCATGCTCATCTCTAACTCCCTGATCTCTGGCATGAGCAAGAGTGGTGAAGTTTTGCTTCTGAAGTTTAGCGCAGAAAATGATGAGTAAAATTCCCCCACTGAATCATCTAGCATGTAGTATCTGTATAACAAGTTGGCCGGAATTTCAACACTGCATATGGCTTTTTCACACATGAACACATTTTTTATTGCATATTTGTTTGAAAGGGGATATCAATTTCAGAAAACAAAGTACACCTCTGGTTTGAGAAATGGCTGTGTGAAGTACAAAGAGCTCCAATTTTACTTTCTTCCATAAAAAACATTATGCAAACTTCAATACGAAAAGCATGAAAATATACAGAGCTTAACACTGCAAAGTTCAGTATGTGTTCAATAGAGTGTGGACTTTGCTAAGGCAGCATTGTTCTCTACAGGCTAGTGGTGATAAATACAAATATTCACGTGATCCTTCAAATTTCAGGCATGCTGCTATCATTATTGAGTTTTTCCACTAGGCAGTTTTCAGTTGCAAAGCCTTGAAGCGTTATCCAGTGAGCTCCTATTTTTTCAACTGGTCTCTCCTTCAGGGAGAGGGAAATCAAACCGATAAGAGAGAATGTCCTGGTTCAGGTGAATCACTCGGTCTTTTGCACCTGGGAAACTTGCCTCAGATCAGTATCCAAGAGATAAGGCATCAGGATCACTTTTGTAAAAGCACTTTTGCATTTCTTCTATATTTGAAGAAGATACCGTAGCAGATAGCAAGTGGAGAAATCTCACTGCTTAGAAAAAGTCTTTCATGATACAACACATGGTTGCAGCTTGTGCTCCTTCTCTCTCTGCTTCTCTTTCCATATACCAGCTCAGAGAGGGGCTGCATCAAAGGTGTCCATGGACAGAGAGGTCATGGTGATGCCTGGCTCCTCCATGCCTAAAACCCCACTGTCAGATGACCGATTTTGGCCTTTACTCTACGTACTATGAATAGGGATTCAGGCAACACACCGGCACGGAAGTCTAAATATACCTGCTTCTTATAACAAATATCCTTTGAAGTCTTGGTATAGATAAATGCAGTGATTCTGGCAGATTTGCAGAGATGGTGAACCGAGAAGTGGTGCTAGGCTCAGAACTTGTTTAATTCCTGAGTGCTGATGTCTTACACACACAGTACCTCCTCTGCAGTTGGTTGGAAATCAAAGCCACAGCCATTTCCCTGTTGTTGCAAACTATTGCAGATTTTAATCTCTTGCTGCAGGATTCCAGCTTGATGTAGAGTGTTGGGAGAGTCCTGAAGTGATGGGGAAATGTGGAGGAGTTTTGTAGTCAGCCCTTGTCTAAATGTTACACTAGATAGGACCTGTGAGGAGGTCTCCTCCAGCACTGTGCTCCTGAGCTGAGAGATGTGCACAGTGGCAGTTTGTCCAGCTCCCCATCCTGGGCATCTTCCACAAATATCACCACAAAGTTCTTGTTCTCCTTAGATTTGTGGCAATGTCCTGCATCCTGCAAGTGGCAGGGACTTCTCTCGATCAGAGGTCCTCTGGAATGGCCCAGGAAGCAGCAGCAGCACCAGGGAACCTTTACTGCATCTCCTCTACAACCGGTGTTACATGGGGAGTGCTGACTACACGTGTGTGGGTTGTGCCTCAGGCTGTAGTACAAGAATACAGTGCAATCACTGAGGAGTTTGAGGATGTCATGTTAGGAGGAAGTTAAAATGTCTGAGCTTTGGTAACAGTCACACACTTACAGCAACCCAGGGCTACTCGGTGTATCCATACCTCTAGTTTTGATGCTATTTACCACCACTAAACCTGTGCTTTTGTTGGAATTCTCTGTTCCAGGTGTTTCTTCCCTGAGTAACTGCAAGCAGAAGCACAGTTCGTTCGTGCAATGGCTTCTAACAGCTGCTTTGGTCAGCGTACATATGTCAGAGCACAACACAGCAGCAGGCAAACCAACAGGCAAACCAATAACAACAGCTGAGACAACCTTCCAACCCAAATCAAAATCCAAAGAAAACCAATTTTTCTTTCCACAAATTGAAATCTGCACCCCACTTTAATGTTTAATTCCCCAGTTATTGTGAGAATATCCCACAGCAGGGGATTGAACTAATCCTCAAGGTCTTTTCCAACCTAAGCTATTCCATGGTTCTATTTAATTAATTACATTGCTTGTGTTTCCTTAAAAAAAAAAAAAAAATAATAATAATAATGATCTTTCTTTTGTTGCTATTGTTCAGATTGGGGTTATATTGAATAAAAGGCACTTGGTATTTTAACAGGAACAAGGAGATCAGCATAAGAAGCATGCAGTATATAAACAGAGACAAGTCATGTGAGGGTAGTCACTACTTACACTCTTGTGTTGTTTAAAGTTGATATTAACAGCATTTGCTGTTAGTTTTATTCAGGACATTAAAATGGTACAAACATGTTACTGTGTCAAGAGCTGCCTGTAAGGTCTGTTTCTGAAAGGCCGCATTTTTACAACCATTCAGTGACCCTACACATAGAGCGCAAAATAAGCGTAGTGTTTTCATGTAACGAACATGGGTACCTTGTGTCAGAACCACAGCAGCATAACTTTTGTAAGTACTTTCTGCAGATTTCATCCATGAAGAAACATCACGAAGAAAGAGCTGAAAACCACACAGCAGTGAAGGAAGAAGCGACTCTCATTTCTCCTGGTCTCCAGCTGATGGTCTCCCTGACATTACGAAGCAGTGGGAGGACCCTGCGCTGCTCACACTGTCATCCATTTCAGAAGCAGAAGTGCAATTTCGATGATGTTTTATACCAGGGAAGGATTAAAGTTATGTTCCGTCAAATATTTCGGACGGAGTAATTCTCTTCATTTTCTATCCTCTGCAGTTTCCTTCCACTGTAGGAGCAACGTGCCAGCTGGGCAACCACATGTGTTGTGCCTGAACAGTCACTGTGCAAACCGAGAGGGAACTTTTGGGCCAAATTCACAATATCACATCTTCTTCCACAGCAATAAAGCCAAGAACGCTAACAGAGAGAGGCTGTTGGCATTTTCAGCACCTTCCTATTGGTCCTGGCTTGGTTTTGCCATCACACTGGGTGATATTCCAGAAGTTGATTTACATCAGTGTTGCTCTAGCTGAGTAAGGTACATCATCTATGGAAAAAGAGAAAATCCTGTGCAATAAAAAAAGTTCTCAATTCTGTGAGCACACCTTCTCCTTCAGGATGAAAGCAAGCAAAGCTGAACGTGGGGCATCATTATAACATGTAAGAACCTTTGAGTCCCACATAGAAAGTTCAACACTCTTTTTTTCCTTTTTTTTTTTCTTTTTTTTTTCCCCGGTATGTGTCACGTATCTGCTCAGTTTTCCTCTGTTTATCCTTTATTACTAAGGAAATGAGAACGTTTGCATGAAAATAAGGGCTCAGATTCTTATGAGGATGCCTATGGCTGCCCATATTTTCATCCTCTGAAGGGATCGGAGCCTTCTGTGGTGGGAACCATAATTGCTTCCAACCCAACAAGCTGTGAGGAATAGGAAGAAGGAACTTTTAAACATAGGCCCTGTTTTCATACAAATATTCATACTAATAAAGCAGAGGGTGAGAGAAATATGTCAAGTTATGTTTTGCAGAACCACTACTTAAAGCAAAGAGACTTTGTAGAATAAAGTCAAGTCAGAATTTTTCTAGCAGCAATAAAGGGAAAGGGAGTTTTTATGTTTTCCATAACAGAACCCAAATGTCTCTAAATGAGGCTGTTAAAATGTAAATACAGAATCTATCTCAATATTGTTGTCATCAGCATCATCAGCACCGCTCTATGTGAAAAGATCCTAACCAGAATCACAACACCATTTTTTTAGTATCTTTGAAGAATACAGGAACATATTGCCTCTTTCACCCAAACATTCAGCAGTCTAGTGTGTTCCTTCAGAACCACAGAATCACAGAATCTAAAGGTTGGAAAAGACCACTTACATCACCTATGCCATCTGTCAGCCCATCCCCACCATGCCCATTAACCATGTCCCTCAGTGCCAAATCTGCACTTTTCTTGAGCACCTCCTGAAACAGTGACTCCCCCGTCCCCCTGGACAGCCTGTGCCACTGCCTCACCACTCTTTCTGAGAAGAAACTTTCCCTAATATCCAACCTGAACCTCCTCTGGAGCAACTTAGGTCCTTACCTTACATTACCTTCCAACCCACCTCCAAGCCATTGCTTTTGTCTACCTCCTCTTAATTTTTCTAAATTCAGGAATCACAGAATGGTTTGGTTTGGAAGAGACCTTAAAACCCACCCATTCTCAGCCCCCAGCCGTAGGCAAGGCAGACTCCCACCAGCTCAGCTGCCGAGGGCCCCATCCAACCTGGCCTTGAGCACCTCCAGGGATGGGGTACCCACAGCTTCTCCAGGCCGCTGTGCCAGTGCCTCTCTGCCCTCATGGTAAAGAATTTCTGCCTAACATCTAACCTGAATCTACTATACCTTCATTTAAAGCCATTACCCCTTGTCCTGTTGCTTACTGCACATGTAAAATGTCGGTCTCCCTCGTGTTTATAAGCTCCCTTTAAGGACTGGTAGGCCACAATGAGGTCTGCCTGGAGCCTTTTCTTTTCGCAGCTGAGAAAGCTCAGCTCCCTCAGCCTTTCCTCATGGGGGATGTGCTCCAGCCCTCTGAAATAACTGAATAACCAAACAAAACCTACTGAAAAAAAAAATAAAATAGAGATGGACATCAGAATTGGGAACCATACACAATTAGTAGGAAACATCTATGCACAACAACAATGCTTTAATACTTTGGGCTCGGCTTCACCATAGCCGGCAGCTCAGACACCAGGAGGCACCCCCTTGCTTGCAGTTTTCACACATCAATACCACCACGTGTCCGCCCCTCTCCTTTCCCATCTTCAGCAGCCGATGCTTCGCATCCGTATCATAAACATGCACAGCCTGCCATGGGGGAGCACTTCCTTTGTTACCGCTACGGAGCCTCCCCGCTCCGGGCCGGCGGCGCTGCGCATCCCGGCTTGTGGCGGCCACCGGGGCCCGGGATGCGCAGCGCCGCCGGCCCGGAGCGCCGCGACCGGGGTTGGGCTCCGCCGCTCCGCCCGCTCGGCTCCCGGTAGCGGCCGCGCTCCGCCGCCATCCCGGCACGGGACAGCGCCGCCCGTCCCCGCTCCGCCGTCGCCGTCGCCACAGAAACTTTTGTCCCGGCGTCCAATCAGGGAGCGGGGGGGGGGAGCGGAGCCCGGTGAGGAGCGGAGCCGCGGAGCGGAGCGGAGCCCGGCGCTGGATGGAGGAGGCGGAGAAATGCGGGAGGAAGAGGAGGGGGGGGTCCTGCTCGGAGCGGCGTGAGCTGAAGCGGTGGCAAAAGGAGTAGGAAAAAAATCACTGCTTTTCATTATTATTATTATTATTATCATCATCATCATCATTTCTTCTTCATCCCTTAAAAAAAAAAGGGGGGGGGGGGAGGGGAGGTTCTGCTCAGCATCCGCATGCAAACTTACTTGCACGCCTGGCAGCCGGCTCAGCCCGAAGGGTCCCCCCAAGGCTCTCCTGCACCCGAGGAGTCCTGCGTGCGAGAGCCGGCATCACCCCGGCACAGCGCCCGAGAGCCGCCTCCTTTCCTCGCAGCCCTCCTGGGACCGAGCTCGCTCTCCTCCGGTCCAGCGGCCGAGCCCATCTCCCATCTCCTACATCTCTTCGCTTTTTTTTTTTTTTTTCCTTTTCTTTTTCCTTTTCTTTTTCTTTTTTTTTCCCCCTCTCCATCTGCTGAGAGTGAATCAATGGATGAAAAGCCTTAAAAGGGCATCGCTAAATTCAATGGGACGGAATATGAAGAAGTGAAATGCTTACGGAGCATTACAATTTTTTTTTTTAATTATTATTATGATTTTTTTTTTCCCATAACAAAAATCTGTACTAAACCCGCGGATCGGATGTAATTAAGCTTAGAAAATAGCAGGTAAGAACTTTCTTTCCTTCCAGCACCTCCATGCCCGGAGCGGGGACAGCAGCGCGCCCAGCCCTGGAATAAAGGGGAGCGAGGAGAGCAGTTTGCCCTTCAGTGCTCCCTCCCTCCTGCGCTGCTCGGGAGGCACAGCCCGGACGGACACAGCCCGCCACAGCCTGCAGGAGGGAGCAGGAGGGAGGGCTTGTTTTTTTTTTTTGGTGGTTTTTTTGGTGTTTTTTTTTTTTTTTTTCCTTCTTCTTTCCATTTTTCCCCTTCACCTGCGTTATCCAGGATGAACGCGGGCGCAGCGCGGGGCCGAGTGGAGATTTGCTAAAGATGGGATTTTAATTCTTTCTCTCCGGCCGAAGCTGTCTCTCCGCCGCCGCCGCAGCCGCCGGGATATCCTGCCTCGCTCCGCCGCTGCGCAGCGCGGAGCCCTCCACCCGCCCCGCTCCCCACCGCGCAGAGCCCCCCCCGCCCAGCCCCCGGCCGGCCCCCGCCCCCCCGCCCGGAGCGGCACCACCACAACAAAAAAACCCCGCCGGGGGCCGCCTGCCTGCGCCGGGGCTGTGCCGGCGCCCCATGAGCGCCGGGCGAACAGGTGCCGAGTGACCCGGGCGGCCCCGGCCCGGCTCGGCCCGGCCCGGCTCGGCTCGGGGGTGCCGCGTGCGCGCGGTGCCGGGGGGACGATGGAGAGCGGCGACCGGGACATGTACCGGCAGTTCCAGGACTGGTGCCTCCGGACTTACGGGGACTCGGGCAAAACCAAGACGGTGACCCGTAAAAAATACGAGCGGATCGTCCAGCTGCTGAACGGCTCCGAGTCGAGCTCCACGGATAACGCCAAATTCAAATTCTGGGTCAAATCTAAAGGCTTCCAGCTCGGCGACTCGGACGAGGTCAGTGGTGGTGCTGGAGGAGGGAAGCAAGTGCTGTACGTGCCAGTCAAAACCACGGTTAGTAGAGAATCGTCTTCTTGTTCTATGTCGGCCGCCGCAGCCCGCTCCGGGAGCGGGGGGAGCCGCAGCCACAGTTGGCTCCTTCCTCCCTCTCCCCCGAGTCATCATCACCATGTCGCGCCCGCCTGTCACATCCCCACCGCCGCGCTCTTTGTGGGCCCGAGCGAGCGATCACGCGCGGAACACACCCGCCGGTCCCCGCCGCCGCTCTCGTCGCCGCCGTCGCCCCCCGTTCCCCCCGGCCGCTGCGGAGCGGAGCGGCGGTGGTTCGGGGAGGGCCATTGTCCCGCCGCCCGCCCGGCCATTGTGCCCGGCCTCGGGCACCACCGATGCGCGGGGCAGGCGCCGTGCACGGCTCGGCCGGGGCTTTCCCCGGGATGTCTGTAGCGGCGGGGGGGGGGAGTGAAGAGGAGGGAGGGGGTCGTCTTTTTTTTTTTTTTTTTTTTTAATTTATTGTTAGACCGCAGCCCTCAGGATCGGCGAACAGCGGGAGCGTGCGCCTGGCTGCCTACGGTGCTAGGAGCGGCGGCGGGGAGAGGATGCTCAACAAAGGGAGATGGGGTTCCGCATGACCAAATGGTGTCTCTCGGTGCTCTGGTCGGGATTGCGCGATGCTCGCAGCCACACAGCCTGCGCTCGGCCGCTGCCAGCCCCCGGCGGGATGCGGGGCCGCAGAGCGGGGCGCGGGGCTGACAGCGGGAGAGCTATTATATTGGCTGGTGGCAGCAGCTACAGATTTTCCTATGTAAGAAGATGGGAACGGTTGGCTACAAGTAGGTTTTGCCTATTGAACTATCTTAACGTCTCGTTATTCTGACTTCTTACGCTCCGGGTCACGCAAGCTAAGCTTCTTTTGTCTATGTGCGGGGCGGAAGGCGGGGGGGGGAGGGGGGACGGGGACGGCTGCGAAAGGAAACCCGGCAATTAAAAATATCCCTGCCCGGGCACCGGCGTGGCCGAGCACCGTTCGTTCGCCGGTTCGGTGGGAGCCCGGCGGCGGTGGGCGGCGCGGCCAACGGGGCTCCGTGGAAGCGTTCTGGGTCTGGCCGTGACGTAGCTGCCGGGGAGGGAAGGAGCCCGGGCATCCCTTGGCAGCATCGCCCGCTGGCTGCGGGGAGGCCGAGGTGGGAGATTCGTCGTCGGGAGTTCATAAATACGAAGATTGGAAGAGAAGGGGAAGCACGGAGGGAGTCTGATCCCTCTCGGTGGCTTCTGTGCGCTGCCGCGTTCTAGGCGTGCCTATGGAGCCGGGCGCTGGGCCATCCCCTTTGGTCTGCCGGGGGATTGGCTGCTAACCTCACCCCCCAGCAGGTGCCACAGACAAAATGTAATTTGCAATGAAATTTGACAACAAGCAGAGTGAAAAGTTGTCCACAACCGAAGTCTCAATTTAGGTTGCTATTTTTTAATATCTTTTGCTTAACAGTAATAAGGATTTTGGAGAGTCAGCAAGAAGATCTTTTATTCCTAAGACCATTCTTTACCACAGAGAGTTCAAAGATATAAGCAGTCATATTTTTGAGAGTAAAATTGCACTGACTGCCCTACTAAACAAACAGGCTATCCTACATTCTACAACACAGAGCTTAAAAATGAAGGGCTTACCTGGGCTTCTGACACACAAGATTCAGATGATCAACTTGTATATTTTCTCTCACTTTTGCCTGTCCACGGGAGCTTGGAGATCCCACCTTGCATCCCTTCTTCTATTTTATTTGCAGGTATAAAAAATTCTCATTTTTTTTCTTCCTTCAGCTATCTTAGTAAGAGGTTGAGCACCTTGCTGGGCTCACCTTTGTTCATTCGGAGGATCACACCCTCAACACTGAATATTGGTGCATATCCCTATAAATGCGTATATGAGTACTGATATTTGTATGGAAATAACTACCTCAGAATCACAGAATCTTTTGAGTTGGAAGGGGACCTTAAAGGTCATGCAGTCCAACTCCCCTCCAATAATCAGGGACACATACAGCTCGATCAGGTTGCTCAGAGCCTATTTCAGGCTGACCTTGGCTGTCCTCAGGAATGGGGCATCCACAACCTCTCTGGCAAACCTATTCCAGTGCCTCATTATCCTTACTGTAAAAAATTTCTTCCTTATATCCAATCCAAATCTCTCCTGTTTTAGTTTGAAACCATTTCCCCTTGTCCTATTGCCACAGACCCTGCTAAAGAGTCTGTTCCCTTCCTTCTTATTGCCTCTCTTTAGATACTGAAAGGCTGCTCTCAAGTCTCCCCAGAGCCTTCTCTTCTCCAGGCTGAACAGCCTCAGCCAGTTCTCGTGGGGGAGGTTTTCCACCCCTTGGATTGTGTGGCCCTCCTCTGGATGAGTTCCATCAGATCCTCCTGTACTGCAGACTCCACATCTGGATGCAGTACTCCAGTAGAGGCCTTACCAGCACAGAGTAGAGGGGCAGGATCATCTCCCTCACCCTGCTGGCCACGCTTCTTTTTATGGACATTGATCAGATGCCCTCTCAATCTTCTTTTCTCATAGCTGAACAGACCCAGGTCACTCGGCTTCTCCTTTTTGATGTGGCCCAGGATACGGTTGGCTTTCTGGGCTGTGAGGGCACAATGCTGGGTCATGTCCAGCTTCCCACCTACCAGTACCCCAAGTCCTTTTTGGCAGGGCTGTGCTCCATCGTTACATCCCCTAGCTTGTACTGATACTGGGAGTTGCTACAACCCAGGTGCAAGACCTTGCACTTGGGTTTGTTGCATCTGATGATATTCACTTGGGCCCACATCTCAAGCCTGTCTAGGTCTCTCTGGATGGCATCCCATCCCATAGGCATGTTGAACACACTGCACGGTTGGCATCATCTGCAAACTTGCTGAGGGTGCACTCGATCCCACTCTCAAAATAACTGATGTAGATATTAAAGAGTATAGGACTCAGTACTGATCCCTGAGGGACAACATTTGTCCACAGTCCCCATTTGGTCATTGAGCCATTCACCACCACTCTATGGGTATGAACTCACAATCAGTTCCTCGTTCATCAAACAGTCCACACATCATATCCATATCTTTCCAATTCAGAGAGAAAGATGTTAAAGAGGACTGTGTCAAAGGCCTTTCTGAAGTCCAGATAGATGACATCAGTGGCTTTTCCCTTCTCCATTGATGCAGTTACACTATCGTAAAAAACAACAAGGTTAGTCAGCAGTGCCTGCCCTTGGTGAAGCCATGCTGGTTATCTCATATCACTTCCCTCTCTTCCATGTGCCTTAGCAGAGCTTCCAGGAGGATCTGCTCCATGATCTTCTGTAGTACTGAGGTGAGGCTGACAGGTCAGTAGTTTCCAGGCTCATCTTTTCTACCCTTCTTAAAAATGAATGTGACATTGCTTTTTTTTCCAGGCACCAGGGACTCCATCTGGCTGCCATGACTTTTCAGATATAGTTGGAATAGTTAAGTATCCAAGCAGGCATCATAATAAAAGCAAGGAAGGAAAGTTAGCATGACATATCGGTTAGGAATTTCGGAATATTCGCATGTTAATTAAACAAGGACATACAAACCCTTATAGAAAAGGACTTGCATTTAGGAAAAAATCCTTTCTTCTGCTATCCAGGACTAATCCATTGTCCAACATAAGAGACCACACTCAGCACTCTTACACAACAGACAGCTCTGAGAAATAAATGCCCTCCTAAAACCATGGAACCAGCGTTAGTGTCCACCCACATATGGCAGAGGAGGCGTTTATGCAGACCTGTGGTGTAGCAGCTCTTCGTGTGAGGTGCTGGCTGTGCCCAGAGCAGGGCTGCAGCCCCTGTCCCACCGGTACATCTTCCATTGGTGTGCACAGGGAGGGAATTTCACCCAGCCAGAAATGACATGTACAGGAGGAAATATGGAATTTTCACTGGACAGTAATTGTTGGTAAGCCTTTAAAGCCCATTCTCTCTTTCCTTTGACTTTCATGAATTATTTAAGAGTTTATCAATTTACGATAATTTAGAGACATCCCTACTGTTATTTTTTTCATATCTATTTTATTGTGTACAGTTGTGTTTGTTCAGAGAGAGCCGCAAACAGAAACAGATCCCCAAACTGTGACTCCCTCCCTTGTCCTCTCCCTCTTCTGTGCATCACTTGATCTCACCATAGGTAAAAGGAATTTCAATTTAATATTAATCACTATTGGCAGCACGAGCACTCCCCCTGCAATAACAGGATGGATGAAATTACGAGTTGGACTCTAAAGTCACAAGCTGGTCAAAAACAAGAAAATAATATTGAAATACTTTGCTAGGAATTATTCTCTCCTTGAAGCTTTAAGATTTGCTGCTCAGCTTTGCTGTCAGCCAGAGAGATTTGCTCCTGATGGTGCTGTAATCCACTGCTGCTGGTAATTAGACATCATTACTGCTGCGTTAAAGGGAAAGAGAGAAGGAGAGAGGACAGGCTGGGGCTAATTAACTACTTGATTCTAATGAAAGAAAGAGAGCCTGATAGCAACTGGGAGGTTGCACCGGAACAGGCTGGATGTACAACACAGGCTTAATTGAAGCAAGGGTATCTTGTAGCCTCACAGTAGCTGGGCTTGGTGTACTTACATATTCTGTGGACATGAGCAGGCTAGGATTTATTCTGCTGTTTCCTCCTCTGGTTGGGAAGGAGCTCCAAATCACAGGCCTGCCTTAAATACCAAGTTTAAGCACGCCAGCAAAGAGAATGGACGGCTGATTATGTGTTGGCTTCATCTATTTTCACATTTGGACTCCTCAAAAGCAACAGGAACAAATCAATTTTTGAATGTTCACATCCCTCTGTGGCCTAGGAGATGCACTGTTGGTCACCAAGCAACAACAGCCCCTGCAAAACAGCCATTTTAGGTCTAGAGTGGGACAGCACACAGAGCAGCATTTGTATCTGCAACTTGGCGAACATCTTGCTTTTCTACTTTTCTGATTGCTGCTATTATCATCTCGTATTTTCTTTCATTAGGCCCAGGTTGTGCTTTATGAGAACAGTGAGATGATGCCTGGCCCAGGCACACTGCACACACGTGCTGAGCCAACAAATATGCCAAATGCCTGACAGCTATTGCTATCAGATTTTAATGGGTGGTGCTCCCAACCATAAGGATGTGTGGAATTAATACTACTAGTATAGCATCTTACCACACTGTATACATTATTTTTATGTTTTTATGTTTTCTGCATAGTTCTCTACCTAGAATTATACATTGGTTTGTAACTGGAGGGAAAAAAAAAAAAAGTAACTTCTCTTTCTCTTGTTTTGCATCTTCCATAGACATAAATATGACTCCTCTGGTCAGTATTGATACACAGATAAGTTACAAAATAATGGCCCAACCAGGTTTTAAGCAGAACTTATCTTCAAAATAGAATGGCCTAAAATGATTGAGATACGATTCTGACACAGAACGCACAGTGTATTAGCAAAGTACTAGAATATAACCTCAAATGCCAGGTTCAGATTGTTTTTATATCATTTTTACTTTGGAATGACTCCACAGACTTTAACAAAATCCCACGCTTAATGTACAAATTATCCTGTGTCCATGCTTAATGTACAAATTTTCCTGCGTCTTCTTTTATTATTTTCCAGTAATAGGCCATATAGAATGGCCTTTCATTCAGAAACCACATTTTGTCCAGCGGGACCTGGCACCTCTTGGACTGTCATGAGCAGAACAGTGAGGCCAAACACACGCAGGGCTGTGCTACTGAATCTGATTACAGGATTTAGGGCTTACAAATTATAGGCCAGTCAGGTCTGTGGAACAGGGTGTATCCCAGCCCACCTCGTGCTGATAGTGATGAGGGACAGTGATGGGCATAGGAGTTTACGGTTCACTTGATTTCACAAAAATTAGTTTTTTTATGAATGATATTGTATCAGAAACAGATCACAGTATAAAATAACTATATGTCAAAATACGGTGCTTTAAATTATCTTCTGTTTTAAAATGTGCTTAGTATTTGGGGGAATTTTATAGCAATCTGAAAATACATAGACTTGCTTTGCTGCATTTCTCTCTGGTATTTTATCCATCAGTATCAAAAAGAAAGAAAAGGGCTCGTCAAACATTTGGTATTGGTAGCTCTGCAGTCTACTGAACTGCTAACACATAACGGGAGTTAGTGCCACAGAAAGGTGACGCTGAGAGTGAATTGTGATTTATCCCAGGGTATGTTTCCACAGTAGTTTACAGTCCTATTAAATGCACTTTCTGGGCTCAGCATCTGTATTCAAGCCCTGCCGCATCCGTCTCATTTTCCTGACAGCCACACTTTCCCTATTCAGGTCTCCAGAGCTCTTCAGTTACCCATGCCTTCCATCCTGCCATTCTCAGGCCTCCCTACGGGCTCTGTGAGGAGGGAGGCCGCTGAATCAGACGGGTAGTGCTGGAAAATGGTCCTAGCAGATGGAACAAAACCGGTTTATACTTGGCAACTCTTGATGTAGGCATTCAGCTCAGTGTTCCCGAATTAAGAGAATAACTCTGTCCTGAAACTGAAAAATGTTAGAGGCCATATGTAAGATGCTATCTCCACATGTGTGTGTGACAGAGAGGCAATGGAAGAGGAGGATTTGAGATTTTGTATTAACAACGTTGAGCTAGAATTTTCCAAAGAAACATGAGCCAAAGAAAGACAATTTTTAAAGGAAGAATCATTTAAAGTGCTCCTTTTGTAATACTAGTAAATACTAGGTAGCAAGTATTGTTTCTGTAGCTACACAGCTATGAGATCAGTAAGAAATGTAAGAAGGCATTTGCTAGTAAGCCACATCTAGAATGAGGAGATATGCACCAGTACAACCAACTGGTAATTTATCTAATTTTTAAATGGTGATAGTTTGAAAACAAACTATCTAATTTCTGGGGTGTTCACCACTGTTCTTGTTCAATGCTCTAGACAGAAAGGAGATGAATTCACACAGAGAGAGCACTTCCTATGAGCAGGGAAGAAGGCCCGTGCTGGACAGTGCCTGAGTTAATGATTCAAATTTAATTTTACACTATGGAAATAAATAAAAATTGGCTGTCATCAAACCCTAAGTTTCGGTCTGCTGTTCAAAGGAGGCAACTATCAGCTTTGGTTTTGTTCTGAAGGAAGCTATTTGGATCCTGGTATTTCCCAGCACAAATGACACAGCTCTTGAGAGCTTGCTGGTAACAAAGGAAGAAAACAAGCAGGGCAAATGTTGAACAGAGATATAAATGAGCTTGGTGTGGAGAAAGATCATGAGATAGCATGCCAGGAAACATGGATCTCTAGGAAAATCCCATTAGATTCTGCAACTTTCCATGTACCACAGAGCACAGGAATCATTTAATCTTTGTTGCATAGGTGACCCTGATCAACAAAGTTCCAAAATGAACTTCACAGAACATAAAAGATACTTTGATCTTGAATATGTCATTTTAGATCTGTCAGAGGCCTCCTTGGCTTTAAAAAACTCAAGGGATGATACCAGCTGGTGCATGGAAGTTGCTGCCCTACAACAGCAATGAATGAGATTCCTGAAGCTTTCTTAAATTACCTTTTTTTGTTCTGCATAAGCAGATGAACCTCACAGCCCCAGATTTCCACCAGCAAGGTATTTTTAAAGGCTTATGAACATGAAATACCTAGGTAGACAAGAAAGACTTGCTACAAGTTATAGCACTGGACATTTTTCTGGATGCAATGGACTTCCTCAGAGATTATCACTTTAAGCATAAGCAGTTGTTCAGGTTTGTAACTGCTTATTCAATAACTGCAAGCCTCAAAGACTGACAGTTACTATGTGCATGTTACTATGTGATTAAAGCTAGTTGCTGACACTGAATGGTAGAATCTGAACCACTTACTTGTATTTGTGGATACTCCTCAATTTAAGAGGTTATTGGTAGTGAACTTTTTACATAAAAATTTAATCTATGGAAGCCTTGACCTCAAATAAAGACTCCCCCTCCCCTCCCCTAGAAATATGTATTCTGTAACAGGTTGGAAGGACAGTTTTTATTAAATGATCCAATGGAGCTCAAGACAAAAGTAATTCAGCTTTTTTGACTTGAGAAGTTGTAATTAGGTTCCACTAAGAAATGAGAGGTTATATGTCTTTATGTTGCCAGTAAGGTCTGCGTGTCCGAAATTTCTGTAATTTTTTTTACTCCTAAATTTTTAACACAATGACAGATGGACACTTTAATATTTTGACTGTACTTTAAAAAAAAAAAAAATTAAGTGATGAGGCCACTTGTACTTAAATAACATATAGCTCTAGCTCACCATACAAGTTTTAAATGAATAAGTGTTGGAATTGTTCTCATTATCACCTCTGAACGTACATGTGGACTACTAGCAATATGCCAAGTGGATTTTGTAGAGATCTTTTGTTCAAGGCTGATCCAGAGCTGACATAGCTGCCATTAAATCGTGACCTATCTGTAGGATAAAGCAGAACTGTATTGATACATGAGAAATCAGACTTTTGAATGATGAGTAACCTGAGCTAACAGAAGATGAATAATTATACAACTATTTGGTACATCAGGAGAAGAACAGCTAAAGTATGGCCAGAGGTTTCAGCAGACAAGGAAGACAATCAAAGAGTATAAAAAGGTTTCACAAAACTTAATTTTTCTGTGCATATTTTCTCTGTTATGGGTAATGAGGAAATATGTTTTCTGGGTTTACATTTTTCAGATGATGAAGCTGAAGAATTATCATAAACAGAGGAACAAAGAAAAAGGTGATGGTGAATGGATATATTAAATTGCAGTAAATCACCAGGACTAATACAAATCATAGAATACTGAAGAACTCAAGAATGAAGTAACCAAAATATTATTAAAATGTATCACTTGCCACTACATGCAGTGATGATATTGGAGGATAGTCAAAATGTATTGGAAAGAGAAAAAAAGAGGTGGTAGAAATAACAGACCACTGAACCAGATTTCAACACTAGAAAAACAATCAATAAGAAAATCATTAATACTAGAGCTGCTATGTGTCAACACGAACTGTACCTGGTTGATGCAACTAGTTTAGATTTTGTAAGGTTAATTACATTCCTCTTACCTGTCATATTCAGAGGTAATTTTCAGGTGAAAATTTGGTTCTGTCTTCCTTCTGAAATGAAAACAGTCTGATACTGGTTTTACTAAAGTTAGGTTGAAAATTTGTGATAACAAGTTAAAGCCGGTGAAAAATTGGAAAACCATAGAAAGTGACAGAACTATACAAATGTAGTTCGATGTGCACATGCACATACATATGTACTAAGAGTACAGATAAAACCCAGACAAATAAAGAGGTTTCAACACCAATTGGAGATGCAAATTAATTAGATTAAGAAAGTTAAGGAAGAGTCAGGAAAGAGAATAGAAATACCACAACAAAGGACAAAAGAAATTATGGCAGGCAGTTCCCTCCAGACCATTGCCAGGTAATTTACATCTCATGCCACTGTGGTACTAGCTTTTTGAAAGGAACGAGAGATTTCACGCTTTTCAATCACACTGAAAATGTACAGATTTATCATAACATCTCAAGGGAAATATTTAGGAATAATTTCGAACAAATCAATGCATGCATATCATAAATAAGTATACCATTAGGAAAAGTATGGAGAATCATATGGAAAACTTATTCTTCTCATTAATTAAATGATATGCCCTTGCCTTTAATAACACACTTAGTGTATTTACCTCAACACTAAAAGACCAAGACATATGAAAGTTCCAGGGAAGGTGGTTAAGATAATTAAACAAAATGGGGTACTTCCAAATGAAACACATTTGAATTGGCCATACCACAGATGAGATTTAAGAGAAAATACACAACAGAAAAGAGATCTGTAAAATGGTAGAGAAAAATTGAAGAAATGGTGCGGTGTAAATACTGATGAACAGCAGAAAGAAAATTCAGCAGGTGCCCTTTTTAATCCTATTCCATCCTCTGAGACTCATTTGACAACTATGTTAATAGGCAAATTCAAAGTTAGGCCATTGTTTCATAACCTTAGTGTTGGGAATGGAAAGTCTGCATTGCATCCCTAGAAGAAACTTTACCTGATTCAGCAAAAGCCTCTTCCAAGGACTTTACAAGACAGTGATAGTTCTGTGGCTCTTGTAAGGATTCTTTCTATCAGTTCAGCTATCCTGGCTGGAGCAGAACAGGACAAGGTGACGTTTCAGCCCTTCCTCCTCTGTTTCCTTGGAAGTGTTGGCATGCTGATGGCACTCCACCTATGTTACCTGTAGGCAGGCAGCAGCTCTCTGTGTGTTTTCCCATAGAGCTCTCCAGTCTATGTAGTCAACATGAGGAAATAGAGTGCGGTGGAAACCCAGCATCTTCCAACGTCCTTCTCCTTTGTGCTGAAATTTGGTATTGCTGGCAGTCTCAACCATCATGCTCTGGCTTCACATTCCATAAATGGATTAGTAAGCTTTTGGTATGTTTTCTTATGTTGGTTTGAGGCTAACAGAGGAAAATAATTTGGTCATTAGTGCACAATGCAGTGTGATGCGTTGTGTTTTGTTTAAGGATTTATTTGTTTACTTGTTAATTACTGAGCTCTGAAACATCTTTTACAGAATCCCTTGGAGACTGGGACTAGATGGTTTGTTGGTCAGCTTGACAGTGGCAGTTTCTGTGGCTTGTTGATGTAGGGTTATTAGTAATCTGTAAAAAGGAAGGAGACTGACAAATGTCTGAGCTCCAGTACAGACCTATGTGGATCAGTATACAAGATTACAGTGATTTATACAGAAAGTTTTCAATTAACCATCTCCATTTTCCAATTTACTTGTGATGAAAAGAAACGTGCTGGTTTCGCCTTCACATTTTTGCCTACTTGTGCAAGCACTTTTTGCTGGCTCTTTTTACAACTATTACCAAACTCTTACTAAGGCAGAAAGGAAAAAAACAAGAACACACAGGGTTATTAGAGAATTATTTATAAGTATGAGAGAAAAATCATTCATTCAAAGAAATGTAATTTCTGGATGACTTTGCTTTTGACCAGCCTGACCAGCACAAATGGCATATATCTATTTAGAGGAGTCGTCCCACTGCACTTCTCAAGAAATGACAATGGAAAGAAATAAAGAATGTAGCTCATTCTCTTTTCCCTTAATCTACTTGTATTTTCTTTTAAAATTTTTAATGACATCTTTCAATATCATTTATTCTGAGAATTCAGTGAAGCCCTACAGCCATGGTTGCCATAATACTAAAGAATGTAGTTCAGAGTGAGCAAACAGCTCAGCCCTATTTTAAGGAATACGCTATTCCAATGCAAGGCATCCATCTAAAGCGTGTAGTTCAGAAAGACTCCATTCCAGTTTACTCCTTTTAGTCTGAATCTGGGACTAAGTAGACAGAATAGTTCTGCAAGGATGCATCTGCAAAAAACATTTATCCAAAAAAATGTATATTGTAAACTCATTGGACAACAACATCACTTTTTTAGAAAATCTACACAAATCCTCCACTTTGTTCTACCAGTGTAAAAGGCCAAACTTATATCTCAGTTACTACTGTTTTGGAGTAACTGAGATATAAGTTTGGCATATGGTAAGCTTTTGGTGAGTTACATTTCTACTGAAGCAAATAATAAGTCAATGGAAATTATGCTAGCTCTAGAACTAAATAAAGCTGGTTCAAATAAAACTACTCCCTTCCTTTTCAGTTGTCCCTCTAGATAACAAATTGTAACATTTTATTCAAATCAGTTCCAAAACCAGTTTTGGTGAGATATATGGGATATTGAGGAAGCTGTAGAGCTGAAACTATTCTTAGAAGGATATTCCTATTGCATCCTACATTTTCAATTCAAACCAAAAGGGCTGTTTTCAAAACCTGAGCTAAAAAAAGAAAGAAAAAAGCATTTTTAAACAGGAGAAAGCAGGTCAAATTTCTTTAATAATAACATTAAACATTTGAACATTAATAAGTTCACAGGTTATCGCCTCAATTTTATTTTATTTTTTTTTCTAAAAAATTGTTCCTTAATTAGTGTTGTCAGGAAAATTTTCAGTTATACAAACTACAAACATTTTTACAGATTTGCTTTATCGTGTTTGCTGCTATTTGAAAGCAGGCAGAGGAACAATGCTTGGTATGAAATGTTCTGTGAAAATACTCAAAATGAAATAATGAAATAAATGAAGTAAACTAACAGATCTACAAAAGGGATGAAAAATTGTAGCTTTAGGTTGTTAGGAAGAATTGAGCTGTTTAAATCTGAGAGCTCCAGCACCAGTTCTGTCATTCTAGCTACAGTGTCCCTGTTCATAGCAGGGGAGTTGGACTAGATGGCCCTCAGAGGTCCCTTCCAACTCTAAGGATTCTGTGATTCTAAATAGTACTGGATAAAATCCCCTTGAGGGACAGGAAAAGCACTAAGCCTGTGGGTTTTTTTGGCACAAAGATGATGCCTCTGCTTTGAAGGCACTGTGCAGTTCTTCAGCGATAGCCACTCAGAAAGCACCCACCCGATGCACTCATAGCTCTGCGCAGTTCATATCATTTGGCTGGGTGGTAATGGCTGGGATCTCAGTATGATATCTTAGAATAAAATTCTTCCATTTGTAAAGAATAATTTACCTGTAACTGCTAGCCCTCTTTGCTGTAAGATACTACAATGCTATAGAACAGTGCTTAACAAATGTATACATATGTTTGTGAAACATATAAAAGCCCACACAAAGGCTTAATTCCATCAAGGCCAACACCGGTTGTAAAACACTTCTGGAAGCAAGCAGCCTCCACTCCTTGGTACAGTATAAGCTTCTGCAATGCCTGAGCACTGTATGAACAGCTCCCTGCTGCAGAAATCAGCTTGACCTCTGTCCTTTAAACTCCCCATATACAGTACATTAAAGGCATATATCTCATCCTCTCCTCTTTCCTACTAAACACGCACAACGCATACACTTATCCTCAGTCACATTGTTGAAGTAGTTTGTTTGCTTGGTTTTAAATATTCTCCCATTTCCACAGATTTTTCATTAAAACATGCACTATGGGGAGAATTCAGATCTCTTTCCCTTTTCCACGTTCTTTGAACTATATTTACATTAGAGAAGCTCTGCTTCTAATAATACTGAAAGAAAAGCCAGACGAGAGAACAAATGGGGTAAAGTGTTAAAGCAAATAGAGGATAAACAAACTTTCACTTAATAGCTCCCTGTGAGCTCATACTAAGGAAAGTAAGTCAGCTTTGGGAGGGGTGGAGGCTGGGGAAAGTCAGCTCAGTCTGGAAATGCATACTACAAACTTCAGAACAACAATAATAAAGCTAATGAAATAAACCAAGCAAAATAAGGACGGTGCTTCCTGTTGGCTTGGTAATAAGACAACTATTGATTTTCAAAATCAGTATTTATGCAGCTAAGCATACCTGTCGGCCACCAATAAACACAGAATGACTGTAAGATATTAATCATCTAACAATTCAAACTGCCTGGAAAATGTGAGGAAGATAAACCATGATTACTTTTTTATTGTATTTTTCACTGAAATTTCATTTCAAAGGTATTTTGAACAAATTCTACATATCTTCCCCAATATTTATTTCAAATCAGAGCTTATTAGTCAACATTTTGTTTAATGAGTATCACAGCATGATATAGCAGAAAGAAGCTATGCAGAATGTTGCTAGACACCAAAAGCTTGTCTTTATACATACATGCAAAATAGGTGCTGGCCATAACTCACAATTTGAATGTGAATATGTTCACTGCTGTACAACAGCCCCAAAATCTATCTGATGGCTGCAGAGCTACACATTTTCTTCGATCCTCATCACCTGCCTTTGCTGTTGCAAAGATTATTATTTACTAATAGACAGACATTAGTTTTTTTCCTTATGTTGCCTTTATTTCCAGACATTGAGGCCTGCAGCTTCTCATTTTGAATTCCAACCCAACGACAGGTGCCAAGCTTCAAATGTATATTATCTATGGGCAGTAGGCTCAGCACATTTGTGTCACATCAGCTGAACTGATTCGCTCACTGTGCTGGCTGCATTTTGATATTTTTAATCTTTCTTTGGAAGGCAAGCTATTTTGGTGAGCAACCAAATGCAGTCGAAACTGCACACAAGAGGAGATCTACAAATGGGTTTCTAAATGTAAACTTCTGTAAAATTAAAAAACCACCACCATCACCAACAGCCAACAAAAACACAACAAAAACCAAACCTCAAAAACATGTAACTGGAGAACTTATTAGGCCCAATCCGCCCACAGCCATCTGGAGCAGTAAGTTATCTATCTGATTTATCTAAACAAAACTTTGGACATGACATGAGCAGAAACGCACTGAATGAGTTGAGCTGAAATAATTTGTACTGTAATCTCCTCAAATGTGCAAGGCCAAGAGGGTTGATTTTAAGAATTAGTAAATGACATTACCATAATAATGTGAAATAGACCATTTTAGTGGCAAAAACTGTTCCCGCTGAAGTCAATATCAAAATCCCACTGACTGCAGTAGTAGTGGGATCGGTCTGCTAAATAGCAAACCATGCTTTTAAAAAATCAATACTTCAATTTTACAAGGTAATGTGGATAGCAGTACAGTTGCCTATTCAGAGACTCTGCTGCCTGTGGATTTTATCTCTCTGATAATCCAGAGGTGCAGCTCCTCTCATGTGAATCATGGTGAGGAAAGCCGTTCTGAGGGACATCCACTGACCCTGGCCAAGAGATGCCACTCTCCATGGCATTTGATGGCAGAAACGTCCCATCACAGCCCTTCTTACACATCCACAATGCACAGAGGTGCCCTGAGATGGGCCAGCTTTTCATCTCAAACCAAACCATGAAAAATACCAGCAGCATTTGAATATTTTTTGGCACATCACGTATGGCTGTGAGCTACACGCCACACATCACAAAACAAAAGACACACACAGGTTTTAACGCAGACAGACTAGGGAGAAGCCCCGCTCCTGGTGAGGCCCCACAGAAAACATCGATGCTCAAAATGGAGACTCTGGAGCCTCAGGGCAGGCCGTGCCCTGTCATCTCCTGTCTAGTGGTGGCAGAGAGGAGGAACCACGTACTCCTACTGCGGCCGAGGTGCTGGGGGGAAATTCAGGGGAATGCCTTGAGATTTGGCGCCGGCCAAACGAGGCGCAGCAGGGCTGACTCTGACTCCATCGGACATAATGAGTGCACCGGTTCAGCAACCGGCAGACATTTCCCCCACCCCTCCCCCTGCAGCCATATGGTACAGTAAACAACCACCATTGAGCCTTTTTTTTTTTTTAATTGTTGTAATTTTTTTTTTTAATTATTATTATTACTATTTTTTTTAATTATTTTTTCCTCTTCCCCCGTGCGGATGCGCATAGCTGCGGGGCAGCCGGGCGCCCCGTCAGGCACGGAGGGATCGAGGCAAGGCGGCTCCCCGCTCCACGCTCCGCGGCCCATGGCTGCGCGGCTCCTCCGCCGCCCCGTGACTGGATGCAAGGCCCGGGCTGGCATTGAGGGCACGGGGAGGGGGAGAAGGAGAGGGTGCGACCGCGCCGCCACCGCCTCCCCCCGCCGGTTCCTATAGTAACAGCGCAATACCTCCGGGACACGCACACACACACGCGCACACCCGCCCCTCACGCCCACTCGCGGCAAGGGGGGAGCGGGCACGGCCGTTCCCCCCCCGCCGTTCCCATGGCGACGGGCTGCGGCAGCACCTGTGCGGCCGCCGCACAGCGGCTCCCGGCCGGCCGCTCCCCCTCCCGGGTCCGCAGCGGGGCCTCCCGCCTAGGCTGGGCGCTGCGCCTCTGGCGGTCGTCGTGCACGGCCGGGAGCTGAGTGACTGAAACTGGAAGGCGAGGGGAAACATTAGCGTGAATGTATATTCTCGGAGAGCGGCCCTGCCTGCGCCGGAGGTTATCCCTCCTAGTGCACCCATAGTAACGGGATGTTGGTGGGGATGTGCTGCAACAGCACGCTCTCTGATTCATCAGGGTGCCCACAGCAGGCTTGTGCTGTATTCGTGTGGTGCGTGGGCATCATAGGCAGCCAGAGCCAGCAGTTTGGCCTTGGGAAACCCTTGTTTCTGAAAATAAGCCCCATGTTCCCCTGGCAAATTCTCCACACTGTGATGTGCTGCCCCACGTCAGTAGGTGCAGCCCCACATGCAGTTACCAAAGCTTGCTGATGTGCCATGGTTGGTGTGAGTTGAGGTGCAGGGAGTGAAAAAACCTTGTGCTGCTGCTTTTGCCAGAACCCAGTGCTCAGGACTGCTCCTGCCTACCAGCCCTGTGTGATCATAGCTAAATTCTAAACATAGTGTTTAGAATTATAAAATATCCTGAGTTGGAAGGGACCCACAAACATCATCAAGTCCAACTCATAGCTCTACGCAGTACCACCCAAATCCAATTCCTATGTCCGTGAACATTGTCCTTGAACTCTGGCAGCTCAGGGCCGTGCCCACTGCCCTGGACAGCCTGCTCCATGCCCACCACACTCTGGTGCAGACCCTTTCCCTAACCCCCAGCTGCCCCTCCCCTGACACAGCTCTATGCTGTTCCCTCGGGCCCTGTTGCTGTCACAGAGAGCAGAGCTCAGCGCTGCTCCTCCGTACCCTGTGAGGAGCTGCAGCCACCATGAATCCTCCCCTCAGTTCTCCTGCTTTGTGCTGAGCAAACCCAGGGACCTCAAACTTCCTAGCTTCTAGACCCTTCATGATCTTCGTAGTCCTTGTTTGGATATAGCATAGTACATAGTTCCACCTATCACTGAGGAGCACTGCTGCTCAACTTATGGCCCTCAGGGTGCTGGATGGGCTGTTCTGGGCAATAAAAATCATTGAGCATGGTTGTGATGGGAAAATCTGATGGCAGCTCTCTGACACACAAACATTAACTTGCTATAGGGGGTTGGAGCTCTATGATCTTTAAGGTCCCTTTCAACCCAAGCCATTCTGTGAATTCTAAGATTCTATGAAGTCAGATCTGCCCTTCTGAAAAAGACATGTGAGTCTCTTCCTCCATGCAGCTGGATGAGGCAGCCCAGGTCAGGATGGATGTGCATAGCCCTGGGCACTAGAACAGGTTTATCTTGTAGTGGTAATATACAAAGTATAATTTTGGTTGGCTTCGATAAATGCTGGACTGTGTGTCTTTGAATACATCATCAAATCCCCATCAAGTGGGGAACTCCCATTGTCTTCAACAGTACACAGGTTGACACCTAATAGGATAGTAACGCACCTGACAAATAATAGCATCACTTGTGAAGATAAAATTGAATTCCTTTGTGAAGAGCTAACCACAAACCTGTATTTATATCCTGAAGATGTTAGTGTACAGAAGAGCAGGAAGCTCTCTCTTTCTGCACAGATGTTAAAATAGCTTAAAATTGGGCATTATCAGCGGTTACAATTTCTTTGTGAGTCCCATGGTGTTTGTCATTTTTTTTCTTGAAAAATCTCATCTACAGTCATATGCTTGTGTGAAAATTCTACTTTTGTATTAAAAAATCAGACAAAAATCATTTAGTAATCCTCCAATCTCTATAGAAGAGACTGTTAGTTGTAGCAGTAACTCCCTGTCAATTCCCAAAATCTCTCAAGGACCCCAGGTATGTTATTATCAACTTTTGACTGTTGAGTGTATAACAAACCAGTAGTTACTGTGGTTACAGAGACCAGTACTGTTGATTTGTAAGCTGTAAATGGTCAGCAATTGCTATTTGGGAACTTTCACTTAAAAGTCTGCAGAAGACCCAAGTGGAGTTGATGCCCTGCAGATTTTCAAGGCAAGGCTGAATAAGGCCTTGTGCAACTTAGCTGTGGTGTTCCTTTTCATTGCAGGGGAATTGGACTCAATGGCCCTCAGAGATCCCTTCCAACTCCAAGGATTCTATGATTCTTCGTCTTGTGTATTTAGAAAACAGGGTACTAAACAACTGTTATTTTTTTATTTATTAAATCACAACATTTTTCAGACCAGTTTCATTAATTTTTAATGGTTCCAATCCAGGTTAAATAATTATTCTTAAAACAAAGGCCATCAGTGTGAAAGATAAGAAAATGAAAGATATGAATTCAGTCAAATCCTTTCAACATAATGCCTAGTAAGCTCTTTGAAAAAAAAAAATAATCAGAAGGTGCTGAAAATAAAAATAACAAAACAAAAGGCTAAAATTTAATTAAGTAGAAGGAATGCTGAACGTATCTCAAATTATATAAATCTTAGCTTTATAGTAGGAGAGTCTCAAAGTTTCAGGTTCTGAGGTTTACAAATCAAATTGTAAAAGCATTGTATGGAAAAAGTTGCGTGACTATGCTGCTGCATACTGAAAGGCTCTGGAAAATGAGAGCTCTGTGGTAAATATCTTGTTGAAGGCTGTACTCACCAGGTGCTATCTTATCCAAACTGAGGGAATTCCTTCAGCTGCAACCCTGGGAGCACAGAAGGATCCAATGTGAAAGCATCATGAATATTTCACTTCTTGGGCTGCATAATTCTAATAGCTTGACTTGTGTGGGACCAAATGAATTGCTGTAATATCTAGATCATCAGTGGTGCACAAGGATTAATTCACATAATGTTGCAGGTTAAGTTATACATAGTATAACTTCATCTGAGATGAGATGAACAAAATGGTTCCTTACTATCTAATAACTCACAAAACCCAATATAGCTGAGGTCAGAAAACCAATATCACTGAGGTCTGGAAAGGATGAAGGCAAACAATAGGACGCTAGGCTGGATGCTGTGCCATGTTAATAGTTTTCTTTATTTCAGTGAATTTGCAGAGCAGAGGCAGATACACTGAATGGAGAATGCATGGCTGTGGCATAGAAGGGGAAACACAGGGAGACAACAAACAAACAAACAAACAAAACAGAAAGAGGAAAAGGAACAGCTGAGCAGAAAATTTGTCAGGAGAAAATGAAATGAAGTAACACTTTTTGTTTCAACAGCCAAAATGTGGGGGAATTTCAGGAAGATATTTATTTTTTTTATATCAGAAATCATAATGTATGTTTGTCAAAAAGCCTGACAAGAAGGTGTGGTCCTGACCCTGGGAGAAAGAGAGTGCAGTGATAGCATCGTGTTGTGAAGTACCTTCAGATGGGAGGTTACTGTTAAAAGTGACCGAACAAGATTGGAAATGGTAGTAAATAGATAGATGGAATAAAACCCCAGATAGAGAATGAAACCCCATCCCAAACACATTGTACCAGCTGCTGACGGCTACCTCAAGGGTCTGTTTGTTTTTCTCAGGCAATGGCTAGCCAGCCTGCCATGCCAGTAACATATTATTGAATCAAATTGAATTTAATTTCACACACACGCATACATAAAAACAAACATACATATTTACCAGACGTGCAGCTGTGCCTGATGTCTCCCCAGAAAACAAATGCCAGGATACATGCAGAATACCCCCAATGAAAAGTTATGCTGGAAATGATTTGATTTGATGGGAAATTACTGTGTCATTTCCTTTCAAAGACTGTAGCACTCAAAATGTAGCACTGTAATAGGCTATTTGCAAGAACAGAGCGTGGATTGTCTACACAGTCTTTTAACATCTTGTAGGTTCCCCATGCTTCTTTGCCCACTGTAGATGCGGGATTTTGAATCTGTGGTTTCTCTTGTGGGGGAGAACCAGCCATATCTGTGGTTTGGGTAGCAGGTGTGATTCATCAGGAACGTAACAGGGTATTTCTTAGAGCAGACAGGGCTTAAGTGATGTGGATACAGTACATATTCATTCCTCACAGCTGACTCCATCTGTTGGTATAAGTGCTGCAAAACCTTTTAGGATATTTGAAGTTAGTGATTGCTATAAAGGGCAAGGAAATGAGTGCATACAGTGTATTTACAAAGAGAGAGATGTGATACAAAAATTCATACTACATTAATGTCCTTGATTTAACTAAAAGTTTCATGATACACAAGATCTCCTTTTGCAGTGTGTCTTGGGAAATGTAGTCCAGGAAGAATCAAGCCTGATGGAAGGAGAAGATGAAGCTCTAAGACAGGCGCTTGGCCACTTCGTGTAGGCACAGCAGCATCTCAGAGGATACATTTTAATATTGAATTGATGCAGAAAGAAACAAAATGTTTCTCTTTCAAATTGCATTCTTGATAGCATTTTGCTTTACAGATTAAAAAATGTTATCATTGATATTGTTGGCAAGATGAAAATCTTGGCTCTCCTTGTAACGTAGACTTGAAGCCTTAAACCCTCAGCTATCTCTAAGGTTGTTATCAAACTATGATCAGCTTTGTAGAAGCTTTGTATTATCTTTGCTAGGAGGCTAAAACTGATGACAATGTATCCCTCGTCTCTGCAGACAGAGCAAGGTTGTAGAAAGAAGTGAACAACTTGGGAACTTGAGTCATAGTTTATTGAAATCAACAAGATTCTTCAATGGGATTCTGAATAATGTTATTATTCTGAAAGAAAAAAAATTCTGGACATCTAACAAGAGAAGCTGTATTTTGGCAGCTGCAGAAGCAGAGCAGGGACTGGAAGCTGCAGCAGAGCCCTGAGGAGGAGATCACCTATTTTTCACTACCACAGACATGCCGTTGCTGGCTCTCTTTATCTGCAGATGTGATCTCATGTGGCAGAGGGACTCTCTCCCTGCGGTGTGTCCTGGGGAGTGTTAGTGTAGTGACTACCTTCCAAGTGAGCATAACTGAGGAGCAGTAGCACAGCAGTCTACAAACGTTCTGTAGTGGGCTGTTCCCGGAGGCTCATCCAAAGATTCCGTGCTTATCTCTGCTAGTCTGTAAAACAGTCTCTCAGAAAAGACATTTACAACTTGACTGCACAGACTAAATCATAAGCAATATAAAAAAATTCCTATATAATCAGGGGTAAGTGACTAGATGATTTTTCTTTCATCTGCATCATCCCCGATGTTGTAGAGTACTACTCATCTCAAGAGATCCCATGGCACATTGCAAGCTAAGCCATGAATTACGACTGGTTCTGGGGTGGATGGCCATATCAATCAGTCAAGCTGTACACAGCATGTGTACATAATGAGAGGAAGAGAAACATTATTATCATTATTATTATTGAACACATCCGAGTGCTGTATCCCATTATCTTAATACACACAGTATTCACAGAGGAGTGAGAAAATGGGCAAGTCACTTAATACCGATGAATTATGGTTTTGCTTCAGTTTGAACAGGCTAGTTTAAGGTAAGATTAAGACATAGAGCACCAAATTCTCATGAACCTGATGAATAATATAGCCATTATACTGTATTTAACACATAATTGAATTCTGATGCTGTGTTTCAACTTTTTCTTCTTGTTCTGGTAAACAGCTGAGAAATTTGAAACTTTGGTCTTTTTGTATAAAGAAAGTGCAACTAAGGATACATTCTTAAAGAAAAAAAATGTTAATATACTGCTGGGTTTGCGTTTTGTTTCACACAATGGTACTAATAATTGTGAAGATCCTTATAGTTTGCATATTAACTGCTGCAGATATGAAAGAATAATCACAGAATTTAATTATACAGAGCAGACTATTTCATCTTTTCTTTCATCAACTGTGCTTTACGTATGCTAACATTAGCATGCAGAGCAATACTGTATGGTAGTAAATTCACAGGCATGCGTAGATTAGGGCAGAGACTTGCAAGCATTTGATTAATTGGTAGTCCTTAACTTGCAAATATTCTGATTTCCTGTCTTTTATCACGCACCACATGTTGGGTAAATCAGGTTACCTACTTATTCAAAGCACCTATTTTTGAAGTGCTGTTGAGGAAGTAAAGTTTTCCCTCATTATTTGTATGTTTGTTTAATTCTGCTAAAAATAGGAAAGGGTTGGCTCTCAACATCATCAGTGATTAGAACTGGAGTGTACCTACTGTCTTCACTAAAAAATTATGTGTAGGGAAAAACCCTACCCTTTCCACAATAATACAGCATTTACAAATCTGAGGTTTTAATTTGCAATTACTGTCATTTTGAATTACTTGCTGTTTAGGGCGTGAGACAGGAATAAAATTCTCGTAACTGAAGGTCCAACCCACTTCTACCTTGAATCTGTAGTTCGGACATCTCTGTCATATTCATACTCATATTCAAAGCAAATAAAGAAAATAATTTAAGCCAACTCTCCTGCTTTTACAGTCGGTGATACAAGTGCATATTAGATAAGATTGCAAAACACAAAATTCATGTAGAGGCATATTGTTCAAGTGCAGACTTTCGAAGAAGGGGACTGCTATGAAGTGAAGGCCTGAAGAAAGGGCACAGCAAGCACGAACCCACTGAATTTCATTGCCAGTGGCAGAACAGACACAGCTTTTATTCCCAGGCCTCCAATGAGTGGTGCCTGAGCATGCCTGAGAGAACATGCACACAGTCTCTGTGGAAATTGCTAACTATAAATCTGTTTAAGCACTGACAAAAAAAAAGGGTTTAGAGCACATGAGGAGCTGCAGCTAAACTGAAAGAAGAGCAGTGGAGAGAAAAACAGTGGGAAAAATGTGTTTTATCTTACTGCTTCCATAGGAAGAACCAGTATGACTCCCATGAACACTGAGTATTCTCACTGTTTTCAGAAGGGCATTAAGTAAGGTGAGAAAGACTTATATTCTTATCCTCATTAAAAACGTGTTGATGAGAGTTTATTTGGAGAAAGTTTCAGTCTCCTGAGTCTTTGAATAAGTTAAGGATGCCCTTTAAGATGGTTGTATCCTCTTAGAGCATAATGCTATAGGCCAAAGAGAGTTTGGGCTTTCATGAAGGTTCATCATTAGCAAGTGCTTTCTATCACACAGTTTCAGTATAGTACTTGATACAGAACAGTGTTCATTAGAAAAAGGATTACTAGAAGGGTTTTTAAAGGCTTCCTTTTTCAGTCATCACCACCACTTTTTTTCCTTAGATTCTTTTTACATAGCAGTGTAGTAGAAAATTAATTGGCAAGGTGAAATTGCAGGCCAGTGCTGAAAATTTATCCTAAGCAAAGCCTGGCTAATATTGACTTCAGTGTGCAGTAGCAGCATGTTTCTGCTGAATGATGATATGAACTCTCCATCTGCAGATGTCAGCCTCCTAACGATCCTGCTGGTCAGGGCTGAACATATGGCTGAGCAGTGTTTTTCAAAACTTGCTTCTGCTGGCAGGAATTGGCCTCTTCGTGCTGCGGACTTTGTTTACAGATGGGGAGGAGAGGAGGAAGAAGAGGAGAAAAACTGGTGTAAATTATCTGACTGCAGTGGTGCTGCCGTGCAGAAACACTGGGCTTTGCATCTGGTACCTGTTCTTGCCTAGGTAACCCAGGAGAGAAAAGTGCTGTTGTAGGAGTGAAAAAAAATATAGAATTAGGCAAATGTAATTTAATTAAAGATTAAGTCTACAAATGAGTTGTTAAAGAGTCCCATACAAGCCTGTTGAGGTCATTTCATTTTGTAAAATGTGATCTGCACATACATTAACAAATGATTATAGAAAAGGCAGTATTCTTTATTTACCAACTAATTTAGTTCAGTGTGCCCTATTGAGCACACAAGCCCTCCCTCAGGTCTGACATAAGAGCAATATATTTTTGGAGTGAAAACTTTTGCAGTCCTTTTAGTGAATTTTCCTGAAGATCTCTGATAGGTACTTTGTTCATGACATTTGCTGGCTACATTCAGAATTTACTGTCAGTATCTGACATGCCATTTTCTACTTCTGTTTCAGACTTGATGGAAACATTTTGTATCTGATGTTTTGCCAGAGTTTTCTAGATCTTGTGTCCCTTCATTTGAGAACAGATCCTAATTCTCTCTACAGATCCTACTTCATTTATAGCATTAGTTCATCAGGGTTGTGATGTGAGGAGTAGCTGAGGGAGCTGGGATTGTTCAGTCTGGAGAAGAGGAGGCTCAGGGGAGATCTTACTGCACTCTACAACAACCTGAAAGGAGGTCGTGACAAGGTGGGAGTTGGCCTCCCTTTCCACCTAACTAGCAATAGGACTAGAGGTGATTGCCTCAAGTTGCATCATGGGAGATTCAGGTTGGATATTAGGAAAAATTTCTTCTCTGAAAGAGTGGTGAAGCACTGGAACAGGTTGCCTAGGGAAGTAGTTGAGTCACTGTCCCTGGAGGTGTTCAAGAAATGGTTTTTGTACTAAGGGATGTGGTTTAGTGGGGAAACAGGTGGTAGATAGATGTTTGGACTGAATAATCTTTGAGGTATTTTTCAACCTTGGTGATTCTATGATTCGATCACTGTGTATGCAAACAGAAATCTGTACCATGCACTCAGACCTTTGGATGCAATTTTGTGCTAATCTTACAGATGTGTGACCAAAGGCCTGTAAGGCTGATCAGGTAACATTGCTTGTGAATTACAGCAAGCCCCTTCATAATCCGTATTCACTGCTTGCAGAAATCTAGAGGGACTTCCATTTCAGTTTCTCCTCCAGGAAATTCCCATCTCAGAGATATCACTTTGCTCCCACTCAAGCAGGCAGCTTTCTCCCGGAGTAGGCATTATATTGGCAACTGAAACAGAGAAACCAGCCCCTGGTTAGAGCATGATTTGTTGCTAGAGGCTGCTGTCCCTTTTAGCACTGGGGCTGTGAACAGCTCTCTTTCTTCTTTGCCCATTGAACCAGTACCTGGGTTGAGTCAGAACCAAGGCTCCCCATGGGTGATGTAAAGCCACTAATGATTTCTCATCCATTCCTACTGTAACCTGCCTGTACAGCACCAGTGCAGCTGAAAAGCTGATCCCTGGTGCCTTTACTGATGTTGCTAATGAGGTTACCAATTAATGGCACCTAATGGTCTGTTGTAGCAATGGTTTTGGTGATGGAGACAGCTGTCCTCCGGGAACTGTGCTGAGAACATGAACTCATTTTGTATAAGCAAGTGAACAGCTGTTGCAGAAACATAGATGGGAGAGATTAGGTCACACACTTCATCCCTGCCACCCCAGGGTTATTCCTTGCAGCTCACAGCAGGTGGAAGCAACTCGAAGGGACAGAAGCCCTTGCTGGAGCTGAGCCCGGAGATCTATACAGACTAACACCATAACCTACTAACAGTCTTCTGATCCAACCCATTACCCTGACTTTTCGGAGTATTTCACAAATTACGCAGGCTTTTAAAGCAATTTATTATATATGTGTTTTTAAGTGTTGTCACTGAAAAGTGTTGATCTGTGGTGTTGTAACCTGATTACAGTATGTGACTCTTGGCACATGCATAATCACATTATTTATTAAAAAACCTCCCTCTGGGAACACCCTGTATCAGACAATTTAGAGTATGTGGAAGATAATTCAAAAATGCACATTTAATTTCACGAGCAGCACTTCGGAGCAATGAATTCTCACTGTTTATGCTTCACTTTAGTGTTAGGTTACTTCGGGCATACAGTAGTTGCATTTCATCAGTCTGAAAAAAGGTGGCATTATAGATCTACATTGCATTCCCCTACTGCTTGAATACCTGTAAAGTATAGCACACTTTAAAATGTAAACGGGCAAGTTTTGAGACATCAAAGGACTGTGAAGAGTTAATATTGTTAGTAGATTTTACCACTGCTGTTTCCTGAGCTGATGACAATACCAGAAACAATAATTAAAAAAAAAAAAAAAAAAGCAGCAAAAAGAAACACCAAAACATATCAAACAGGACCATTTTAGTATCCACGGTCATCAATTTTATTATCCTCTGCAGTCAAAAATAATAGAAGAGAATTAGTTGTTTTATTTTGGTAACCTTGTTTGGGACAAGAAATTATTGTCATTCTCACAAAAGAGATATTTATTGTATATTATTGCTACCCTAATACTTATCTTCACATTCAGTTTAACTTATATTAAAAGAATAGCACATTATTTTAATGGGATGAGTTTTCATACATTTTCATCATGTTTCATGCAAGAACTGAAGTCTTGGCAGTTTTTATAAGCTTAAAAAATGCCATTTCTTAGGACTCACACAATTATAGAAAATTATTTTGAAAGTTCCTCATACTTAGATGAATCCTCTAATGAGCCATCAAGAAGAAGAAAATGCATTAAAACTTTGATAATGAATGTGAGATGAAGCAAAAACTTGAGATAAAATTCATCTGTGTTGCACTCCTCCTCTTTGGTTATCTTCAATGTCCTAGCTAAGTGTCCTACCTTGTAGCTTACAAAACAGTGGGTTTGAAATGAGCAAGTGAAATGTACTGAATATTTTCAGAACTTTAGTGAATATTTAAAATATATATATATATTTAAAAGACAAAACTTAATTATTTCTAATAGAAAACCACCTCACTAGAAAACAGACATCCTTCAGAGAACAGGAATTGAAAGTCTGGTTAACATTTTTGAAGGAGGAAATAGTTGTCAATCACTTTTCTGTATTAAATAAAGACTTTTGGACATATTATTTGAAAATGCTCTAAGATCAGGAATTATCTTCTAGATGCCTTTTTTAAAACATGAATTCATTGCTGAATTATAGTCTATTCAGATTTATCACACAAAAGTGCAAACTGTGGTCTTCCTTGAGATGTTGTATGAGCTCTTCCTTTCCATCCAGTTCTAACTACTTTTTACTAAATACGATGCACTTAATGCCTGAGTTCATTGTTTCTGTATCAAATATATCAACTGCAGATAGTTTTGTGGAAAAAAGCAACCATTCGCTTTCTATGTGAAATAAAAACAAACCCAAAATCAGTCAAACAAACAAACCTCTTACACACACAAAGAACAACAAAAAGCGTGAAAGAGCATAGCCGCAGTAGGACTGTGCATCTAATGATGCAAGCATCACCTGCCATTTCAGCAGGCTAAGCAGGCAGGAATTTGCTGTCATAGGAGGTATGTACAGGGTGGAATATGGCAATATGGTTTCCGTGTCAGAATATATGATTGTTCAGCATCTTCCTTCCTCCTGCTCTCCTAGTCAGACCAGGGCATTGTGTGTCCCTGAGCTAGACATTTAAGCATCTTCCTCACCAATCTGGGGAGTGTTCATCACAGTGTGCACATGTGAAAAGTGCAACTTGCAATGAAGATGCTATGGCTGCATCTGCATTGATGTTTTAGTTTGGAAAAGGAAAGTGTGCTTGAAACAAAGCTCCTGTCCACATTCACTTAACTGTGTCCAGTGCCAGGGACCAGACTAGAGCCAGACTGAAATACATGTACTGTGAAAGCAGTTCCTTGTTATCAACAGCTTTAGCTCTGCAGCTCTGCTCTTGTGCTGCTCTGCTTGCTCACCTATCACCTGTAGTGTTTGGTTAGATTGGATCAACAGGCTTAACAAATAGTAAAATGTGGCCTGCCTTGTGACCAATTATTCAGAATAGTTATGTGAATGTTTAAAAGTCTAAGAAGAAATAATTAACAAAAAAGTAGAAATAAATAAATAAATTAAAAAGTGTTAGCATGCTGAGTAAAAACCTGCAGGCTCTGTCTGCTTTGAATTCTCACTGGAGTTTTGTCTGTCCCCCTCCAGGTTCAGTATGGATTCAACTCGAGGCATCTGTTTGAAAACACTTCTTGCTTCCCATATCTGTACTTATTTTAATAGGAGATACAAGAGACAGTGGACAGGCCCCATCCTTCATTTCTAAGCCCTTCTCCTGCACTAGCCCTCATGATGGTAGGTTTGCCTATCCATCCATAATTCTTCTAAGACAGATGAAAAATAAAAGTTTCTGCCCTTCTCCAATATGGATAAAGCTTTAAATATTTATCTCGGAGACACTGACCAATTGTTATCCTCTTTGTGCCAGAAGACCAAACAGGTTTCTGATGATACCTCTGAAGGTATCTTGTCAGTCTTGAAATCATTCCCAGGACCATACTACTACATTTCATGGAAATAAGCCTTTCTTTTGCAGCTTGGCAAGCTGGGTTTCACAATCCATTATATGTAATTGCTAGAGCTGGATTTAATAGAGCTAGTGATTAACACCAGGGGATGACCTCACCTCAAATTACTCAGTAGGACAGTCCTTTTAGGTGGGATCTTTTAGATTTAAATGGCTCTCATCACTCATTCTCTTATGGTTTGTTGAAAAATTTTGCTTTGGTGCTTTCCTATCACCTGGACTCGTCCAAGAGACAAAGGGAAAAAGAACTCAGCGTTTATTTGGTCTCTCTTGCTGTTTATTAGATCTCTGAAAATCTCCCATCAGGACAATCAGAATCATAGAATCACTCAGGTTGGAAGAGACCTTAAGGATCATTGAATCTAACCACGACCTAACCATACTACCCTAACTTTTATTCCTACAGATTTCATAAATCTCTGCTCGGAAGAAAATCCTAAACTCTGTATCATTTATTTTTAGTTTCTTATCTCAAATTTGCTACTTTACTTCAGTTAATTCTATTTTCAAAGTTAATTCTTTCGATTTTCAAAATTTATTTCCACAGTGAAGTTTGACTTTTTAATAGCACAGCCAAGCTTATTGTGTTACTCCTTGTAAGGTTAGTGCTCTAAAAGTTCCAGAGAAAGAACTTGTCCTGTGGAAATGGTGTATTCCTGCCTTCACGAATCTTTGATTTTTCCTATCTCCATCTGCTGGCAGAAGATGAGATTAGCTGTTCAGATTGTTCATACAATGAGTATCAGAAACAATACATTTCAAATAATAGATGTCCCTTTTGCTCTTATAGGGAACTTCCATTCGGAATTAGATAGAAATGATCTATTTATTTTTATGCCACTTAATAATATCTGCCAAACAATAATAGTTTTTGATCTGTTGTAGATTTCTGTGCTGCAGACAGTAGAGATTTAGATATTCAAATGAATGCACTAATAACTTGAGAATTCAAATCAATGTGCCAATGAAAGTAGATTTGTTCATTTGTACAGTAGCAAGAGATGTTCTTAAATACTAATCAATCTTCTTAAATTTTCGTATTTTTATAGCTACATCTGAGCAAGCAGATAAAGGCAGTAAAAAATAATGACATTTTCAATCTGATGATTTATTGTAAAAAATTTTAGCAGGCAGGTATATAAGGATTATGTTACGCATAAACTACTGGTTCGTCCTAACACAACACAAATGTTGGTAGTGTTTGCTACAAAAATAATGAAACACCAGCATAACATCATGTCAGGAGTTCCTTATGTATAAACTATCAAGGTGGCTGGGTTACATGCAAAACATTTTGTAAGGTCATATAAAGCTTTCAGGGTACAGGGTTTCAGTCAGCAAAAGACTGCTCTCTGTCCAATGAAAATGTGAAAGACAGCAAAACTGCATGATAGTCAGCTGAGATATGATGGCACGAATGTGCTTTATGTTCTCTGTAATCCAAACTGGTATATTCCAGAAAATTGTTATACAAATATTGCAGCAATCAAAGTGGTCTTGTATTTGCATGTGATTTATGTAATGTGACAAAATATTTAGGTTGATTGTTATTTTCACCTACCCCTAAAGTTTTGTAGATGCTTCTGGCATTGATGTTTTTACAGCAGAGATTTTTACAGATTTGAGCATTTTTTATAGAACTACCACCCGAGCCTATTCTTTTATTTGCTATTTCCTTCTATCACATTTTTATAGGAATATTTTTCAAAAATTGTAAAGATGCTGATAGTTATATTCATTCATGAAGCAAGAGGACGTTTTATAAGTCCTATTTCCCCCAAGAAACTTCAACACGAGATGTAGCAGGTGTTCTCAAGCAAGAAACAGCAAGAACCTTCTTTTGGTCAGCTTTAATTTTAAAGGCTTGTTTTATTCAGCTAACTGCTAAAATGACTGCTTTCTGGATTTTATTTATTTATTTATTTATTTATTTAATAGATCTTTTTGATCTCTTTGCTAGGAGTTTTGGATCATTGGCAACCTTTTTTCTCTTTACCCTTGCTAGCCCTGCAGATCCCATCTCAAAGTAGGAGACTGACTCTCCTCAAGCATCACCGTTCAAAGGGATGCTCAGCAGTTTTTGAGAGATGCATAACTATCAGTAAAATCAGTACTGTCCAGAAGTGTATTAGAATATTTTTCGTGTAGATATCAAAACAAAATTGAACAACTTTAATCTCAGATTGCAAATTCAATTTCTAGGGCTGAAAATGAAAAGAAACATCTATTTATTTGTATCCTAAGCACATAGGAAGATCATAGGAATAAACATAAATGAGATCTGCAATGCAAAGAGTAAAATTAAGCAACTCTGCTGTGATAGAGATTGAAACTGTTTCAGCTCCTGTAAGGATGAATTGTGCTATGTAGTTGTTGTCACATTGTTGACCAGAGAGGAATCTGAGGCAACTGATTTGAAGTAAGGACATACTTCTGTGATAGCTGAAACAAATGGGATGACAGTCAATCTAAAAAATTTAAGATTGTAAGTCCAATTTTTGAAAAGAAACATGCAGTGGAACTTCTATCTCTAAGTCAACTCCAAGAGTAGGACTTGAGTTCTTTTCATGATGAAAAAGATGCCTAAAAATACCCCAGTGATTTATAAATATCTTTCTTGCTCTCCTAGGACTATTAGTGCCCTTATAACTTTGAAAATGATCTTTGAGCTTCTCAGTTATTCAGTTATCAAGAAGGGACTCAATTAATAACTGGTCTATCCAAGAGAGGATTTACTCAAACTGTTCCTGACAGATACTTTCCTAACCTGGTCTCAAAATCCTCCTGCGACAGAGATCCCCAAACCTCCCCAGGCAAACTACCACTGTACTTGACTATCCACATCAATAGTGAGCTTTTCCTAATGTGTAATGTAAATCTCCCTTGCTGTGGTTTAAGCCTATTACTTGTCCTGTCCCTTGTGGACATTTCATAGCCTTTCAGACATCTGAATAGCATTATCATGTATTCCCCCATTCGTCTCTTTTTAGACTTAGTTGAGGCTAAAAAATTTCCCCTTAGGCACTGTGAAAATTTTACCCAAAGCCAGCTTATAAAGAAGACTTGCTTTGTTAATGCCTTTATCAAATAGCAATTTCAGGATAAAAGTGTAATGTAATGGCATGTGATAGGAAAGTCTGATACAACTGCGTCCACTTCAGAGACATTATGGTTTAAATTGAGGTCTAGGGTTGTAACATTTGCCCAGATTTTTGCTTGCTGAAATGTCAGTGCTGGGATATCTAAAGTCTTAGTAAACAGCTATCTCATTCTCATTCAGGTTACTTATCTGGTGTATTGCAGTTAGAGCTTACGTCTCTGCAGAGCACTACCAGATGTACTTAACAGCCTACTCATGGCAATTCAGCACCTTTTTTTTAACACTGCAGCCTTTCTGAAACAAGGTCTGTCTTATCACCTTATGCAGCACTATGCAGAATGAATCCTGACCAATTCATTGCCCGGCTCCAACCAGTTTCATTTACGATGAAATACAAGTATAATTGCTAAGTGATAGTGTTGTCTCTCCTGAAGAAGTTTCCACTCCGTGTACACCATTTTTTTTTCTATCACTTCTGACTGACAAGATTTTCAAAGTTTGTATTCATTTTCTGGCATTTCAGTTAAAGGGCATGACAAAGAGTTTGTGCAGATTTTACTTCCTTGTACTTTTAAAAGTTGCAGTGATGCTTACTGCGATAATCAGCTGAATGAAACATAACCTGAAGAACACACTCATATCATACTTACCTCTCTTTGGGTCTCAGACTAGTGAAGGAGGGGCAGGGGGACTGCCAAAAAAGAACACTGTACACTTATGGCCACCAACAACAGCAGAAAGAATTTCCATCTTGAGGTTCTTCTTTGAATACATTCCTAATATTTGTACGTGTCAGCTTTGCTGATGTGGCATCTCAGGTTTTAAATTAATATTGTTGTAATGGATTTTTCTTTAATTAAAAAAGAGAGCTCCCCCACAGGAAGTTTCCTAAAACAAAACTCATTAGTAATAAGCAGATAAAATCTTTATCAGTTAATCAACGCTATAAACTTCTGACAGTTCTGAGAGCGGCATGAGATAACACTGTCGTCATAATAAGAGCATTTGAAATCATTAAGAATCCCACTGAGCCATTTGGGTGGTGTGAAAATAATGACAGAGGATGGGCCCCCTGCAGAACTCGCATGTGAATTCCCCTTAAGATTAAAGCAGCAAAAATCTTGATTTTGTCTTGGCCCCATCTTTAAAACATTTTTTTTTTTTTAATAATACACAGCAATGAAGAGAATACAAAGAAAATTCTTAATGCTGCTGATACCAGAACCTGGCATGATGCCACAAAATTTTTGAGCAGGTGGTTAGTGAAATTTTAGGGACTTTTCAGGGATGGGAGCATCTCTACTGTCTCTGAGCTCTTCTTTCCAGCTGATCTCTCTGAGGATTTAATCTTTGGTGGAGACTGTAAATTCCTCACCTTTCCTCCATCCTCAACACAATCACATCTGCCACTCTTCTTCTTTTCAGGACTATGGAAATCCTCTTAACATGCGAGGGAGTTCTGCTCCATTCCAGCTTTTTTGAGACAGGGAGCACAGACTGCTAAATGGATGGTAGCAAGTATCTAGCTTTGGGCAGGGGACTTCTTTGAATAAGGGTGGGAAGAGCAGGGGCATGATGGAAGAGGACAGCACAAGCTTGCATGGCTAGTAGAGTATTAACACCACCTAATCTGATACCATCAGGCACTTGTAGAAAGCTATGCTGTAGAGATACTGATATTTTCTCTATCACTGATAGTGATGTGTCAGTGCCCCGTTGCCACCCTGGGGATCCTTTGAAGCCATTGGGATTATTTGGGTTATTTCTATGAACTTTGTGAAAAATAAAAGTATGTGGGCTGGAATAAAATGGTAAGGAAAAAAAATAGTAGTTGTCCACATCCAGCAAACTTACTGGAATGGATTACTGGGAAGTTATTGGAGTGGAGGCAGCAACTTGGAATTGTATGCAATTGTTGTATTTTCATTTCTCGTCTTTTGTCTGTATTTGGTCACAAAAGCAGCAATTTCATTTGCTTTGCTACAAAGGGTGAATGTAAATCAGGGTTGGGGTTTTTTTTTTTTTTTGGTGGCATGACTTACAGCAGCAGTAAAGACATTATCAAATGTGTTAAGTTTTGAAGGTTAAGTGACATTGTTGCCTTCTGAGATCTAACTTTAAAGATTGTGATGGATTGCACGAGAATGGGCCATTCACATTTTATTCCTCACATACTTACCTTGTATTACAAAACATAGCCTGCTTTATAGCTGCCTGCCCTGCAAAAACAAGAGTGCCAGCTCCTGCCTCTTCATTAGAACTGAATCCATAGACAGCTGTGAAAAAAAAACTGAACCTCTTATGGATGGTCCTATTTAAAAGCATAAATTGAACGGCAGTGATTAATTTCAGAGCCACTGGGGCTTCTCTCTGTTTAGAAGTCTTCAGCTTAGAAACTGTGTGATAGTGTCTTCGCTTTTCCGTCCCTCATTCCAATCTGACGTCTGAGTAAAAAAAAAAACAAAAAAGAAAAAACAAAAAAAATCCCTTTCTTTTCATCATATTGTGGTATGTCTTCCTGTAGTGTATTTTCAAGCAGATTTTCTGGCAGTAAATTGTTTGTAACAACTTCCTTGTATTCATAATTACAGTCAGCTCTGTCACCTGCAAATTAGAACCCTTTATTAAATACCTTTATGAGATGCTAGGTACAGATTTACTGGGAGGGGAATGAGAGAATAAAAAAGCTCTTGGATTCTTATTAACAGCCACATAATGCATTTCTGTACCACGTGGTGGGAATCGCTTCTGCGGTTGAATGTTGTTCGTGCATTTGGAGAAACAAGCATGGGTACTTTTTCTTTAATTTTTAAAATACTGGAGTGAAAGATCACTGTCGAGAGTCCTGGCCTGGCAAAATGAGCTGATTGCAGAGAATGGTGTCATATCATCTGATCCTTCTGATAATATAGCTTTTTTACATTAGTCTTCCTGTCATACACTGAGTGGGTGACCTTCAGTTCCCAATGGCAGGGTCTTTAACTTGCTGTCACAAGAGGAAAATCTGTCTCGTAATGATCACCATTTACCTATTTATCCTCTCCTTACTTTTTTTTCTTCTCTCTTTTTACTTTCCAGGATGGAGTAGGTGTAGATGAGAAGCTGTCTTTACGGCGGGTAGCCGTAGTAGAAGATTTCTTTGACATTATCTATTCCATGCATGTTGAAACTGGGCCTAATGGAGAACAAATCAGAAAACATGCTGGACAGAAGAGAACATATAAAGCAGTAAGTACAAAAAAAAACAACAAACAACCAGCTAAAAGTAAATATCAGTCTCTAAACACATGAATTATTTGGATTTAGTCATTTGACATGCAATTTGTGTTTTGTTTTTTTTTTTTCCCCCACTTACATTAGTATTGCAAACTTCAACCTTAAATTTATTTCAGAGGTTCTTCAGAAATGCATGCCAAAATACAGTTTGAACATGAGGAAGGCCAGACTTCCTACTCATTGGAGCATGGACCAGATCCGTTGACTTCAGTAGTGATGCTCATACTGGTAGAAGAACAGAATTTATTATTTCTATAATGGCTTGACATTTTCTCTGATAACTATATTAACAAGTTGTTATTAAATGAAAGAAGTCTGAAAGAAGTCTCAATACCTTTTAAGTCAACTTTGTTAAATGGGGTGTTGTATTTCCACATATGAAGTTTCCTTGTAATTTATTGCTGCTGACTAAATATTCTTAATGGATTAATGGTTTGAAAACTCGTATATTTTTGGAAGTTTTCAAGCCACAGCTGCTCCCACCCTGGCTGAGACACATGTCCTTCACAGATGGTCCCAGTGAGATGGGGGTGTCAGGAGGGTGGCTGAGGGACTGAGGTGACTCCCTGAATTGAATTTGAATTGTCACCCTGTATACAGTACTCTTAACCTTAAAAGTGATCTGCAGTTATGCTAATCAGTAGTGAGCCAACAGTGTGTCCAGGTGGCCGAGAAAGTCAGTGGCATCCTGCTTGTATCACGAATGGTGTGGTGAGCAGGACTAGCGAGGAAATCCTGCCCCTGTACTCAGCACTGGTGAGGCCCCACCTTGAGTACTGAATTCAGTTTTGGTCACCTCACTACAGAAAGGACACTGAGGTGCTGGAGCAGGTCCAAGGAAGGGCAACAAGGCTTGTGAAGGACTTGGAGAATATGCCCTATGAGGAGTGACTGAAGGAACTGGAGCTTTTTAGTCTGGGGAAGAGGAGGCTGAGGGGAGACCTTATTGCTCTCTTCAAACACCTGAAAAGTGATTGCAGTGAGAGTAGGATTGATCTCATTGGTAACAGGTGACGGGATGAGGGGAAATGGCCTCAAGTTGCCCAAGGGGAGGTTTAGTTTGGATATTGGGAAAAACTAATTTACGGAATGGGTGGTTAAGCTCTGGAATAGACTCCTCAGGGAGGTGGTTGAGTAACCATCCTTGAATGTGTTTAAAAACCATTTGGATGTGGTGCTCAGGGACATGATTTAGCAGAGGGTTGTTAGAGTTAAAGCAGTATGGTAAGGTTGTGGTTGGACTTAAGGATCTTTAAGATGTTTTCCAACATGAGGAATTCTATGATTCTAATGATTCTAACGCTTTTTTAGTGAAAGGCCAGCAAATGTGTGGGCACTCTAGTTTTCTGACATCTCAAAGTTTAGTTGTAAGAAATAGCTGTTTTTCCATTACTATTTTTTCAGGTATATAACAATCTTTACTATGTCTCTCTGAATCCCTTCACATATATTTTATTTATTGGCCATTTCAGACAGTTTGTTGTGGGATAAGCTCTGGGCAAGGTTTCTCATAATTTGTTCCCAGCTGTATTGACCTCAACGTAGATGTATGAAGGAAGACACCAGTCATCTGGGTGTGCTTTGTATGGCTTGGAGTGATATTTCAGGATTAACAAACACAAACTGTCTAAATTAATTTTCATCTATCACCTCAGCCATTTTGATACTTGGTCTTGTGTTTTAGAAAGCATTAGAAAAGTAATATCTTCATTGACCTTTGTCTCTCTGTTTTGTTTTACTTTGGTAAGCTGTTCAAATGTATAGGCCACAAAGTTTGTAGAATAAGATACAGGTATAAGGAAAAAGAAAGAAAAAAAAACCTCCAGAACAAACTAATGTCAATTCTTGCAGTCTGTCCCAAGATAAGAATTAGGCTAAATAAATAGGCCTCAAACTCTTCCAGACTAACTGGGGGAACACGTGCTGCTTTACTGGCCCTGTTAATGAAAATATTCTCAGTAAAAATGATACGCAGTAGTGTCAGTCTTTCCAGAAAGCCACACAGTATCTCCTTCTGTGATGCAGCAGAAGGAAAGAGGTAATGTCTTCAGTAATAATCTTGTAAAAACAATACCCTAAGAGCTTTATAAATCAAACAGAAGTACTTTGGCAGATCTTAATTTTATTAAGTGAATTGGAAACATGATTAATTTAGTCTTGCTTCTTTATTCACAAGTCAAAAGTGAATCATCCTTGACTTCTGTGAATGTATATATTATGCATAAGCATTCAGCAAATAGTTTGAGTGAACAATTTTTACAGGGATGGTTCTTCACCTGCTACAATTGCAGCTGATACAGCTGAAGGAAGGGTTGCCATCCAGAAGGACCTTGAAAGATGGGCCCTTGTGAACCTAATGACGTTCAACAAAGCAAAGTGCAAGGTTTTGCACTGAGGTTGAGGTAATCCCTGATATGTATACAAATTGGAAAAATAAATCCTGGAGAGTAGCCTGTCTGAGAAGGAGTTAGGGATCCTGGTTCATGAAAAACTTAAAATGAGCCAGAAGTGTGTACTTGCAGCCTGGAAAGGTCAATGGTATCAGGGGTTTCATCGGAAGAGGGGTGGCCAGCAGGGCAAGGGAAGTGAAAGTAGCCCTCTATTCTGCCCTTATGAGGCCCCATCTGCATCCATGTGTGGGGCCAATACAGGAAAGATGAGAAGCTGCTGGAGAGGGTCCAGAGAAGTGCCACGAAGATGGTCAGAGGCTGGAGCATCTCTCCTATGAAGTAGGCTGAGGGAGCTGGACTTGTTCAGCCTGGAGAAGTGAAGAATGTGAGAAGACCTCATTGCAGCTGTCCAATATTTAAAGGGAGTTTACAAACATGAAGGAAATAAACTTTTTACATGGGTAAATAGTGTTAGGACAAAGGAGAATGGATTTAAACTAAAGGAAGGGAGATTTAGGTTAGATGTAAGGGGCGAATTTTTTACTGAGTAGTAAGGTGCTAGAACATGTTGCCCAGGGAGACTGTGGATGCCCTTTCTCTCAAGGTTTTTAAGGCCAAGCTGGATGGGGCCCTGGGCAACCTGATCTAATACTTAATCTGTCAGCTGGCAACCCTGCCTGTGGCAGGTGGGGTTGGGACTCTTTGGAGTCCCTTCCAACCCAAGCCATTCTATGATTCTATGGTTCTATGAATTGCTATTTGTTATTCACAATTCCTGGCATGTGATGATCACATTGCTTTTGCTCTCTTATTGGACAGCTAGAATGTCTCAACAGAAAAAATGATAGGAAGAAAGCCACATTTTTGGTAAAAATTGATAAACTTCTGTAATACATATATCTTTCATACCCAAATATTTCTAAAAAAGATACATGGCTTTATACAGCTTTAAGGACTGCAATATAGTTTGCTTATATATGCATGAGTCACTATTTTCAGTTGAGAAACTGCTTTATTCAGGACTTTGAATAGTATTCAAGCATGGTTAGAAAGGTAATTAAATTGTCATAAGTAATTTAATTAACCACTGTTTTCATTTATATGGAGTAACAAATTTGGAATTGGTAGAGCTTTTTTTCATTTTTGATAGTGTCCCCCCCCAGTTGCTGGAGTACTCAAAGATATTGGTATTTCTCTCTAAAAATATGCTCAGAACAGCTTACAGACTCAATTACCAATTCTGTAATCTTAAATGAGTTGTTAATGTCAACTGTGTCAATGGTGTTTTTGCAACTGATTTCTGTGGAACTTTCTATGGAGGTGCTGCACAGGGAGGTACATAGGATATGGTGCTTGGTAATTTAAAAAAAACCAGCATATTGGAAGGGAACTTTTATATTTTCATGGTACAGCAATGTACCAAACTCAAACTTCAAGTTTTCTTGGCACAGTTCCTACAGATTAGTTAAGAAAGCATCTGTGCTTCAATATTCAGGATTAGAATAAGTTCCCATTTTATTCTTCTCTGTGCACTAATGTGTGAGAAGGGAACTGTACAAATTCTATGTCGATGATTTGGTAGAGTAACCTTGAAAATACATATAAAAGAGTGAACTTCCCATTTAACTAGCAGGTTTCATGCTCATGCTTAACTTGTATAAAATGTAAGATTGATAGGCTATGTTCTTTGCCAGCATAGCTGTAGGTAGACTTATACTAGTAAAAAAAGGCTTGACTTAGACATGTTAAATGAAACCAAGAGTTGTCATGCCTTTAAATTATATCCAGTGTTGCAGTATTGAAATTCATCAGGGTAAAGGACTACTTAATACAACATTTGTAATTTTGATTAGTTCTACAGTTCCCAAGGAAGTTTACAAACAGGAGGGCCTTGAGGGAGATAATTCCCGCACAAGGCAGGATATGGGACACAAGGTCAGGCCAAGCCGTTGGCTCAGCAAGAGAACAGTTGGCTGGGAATGGGAAAGGAGTGTGTTCCTTGGTGCCAAGGACAGCAGTTGTACCCAAACAAGTGCCTGCCCTTGCCGATTTCCTCCAGATTCTCTAGGAAACCAAGCTCCACAGACGGAGGAGTGATGTGTGGCCTAGAAGAGTTACCTGAGCAGCCAGGAGGAAGGGCAGAGGATCCTCAGAGGGGTGGCTCTGCTTGCACTTTTGCATAAGCTCAGCATCCTAGAGGAACTGCTTTGCTTTGAAACAGTTCATTTCTGTCCATGTCCTAAAGGTCTGTTTGGATGTGTGCAGACATCAGGCCCTGAGATATGAACTGCTGTACCGAACTGGAGATAGGGACACACAGGACAGAAATGTTCAGAAGAATTGGTACAGCTTAATGTGAAAGACATGCAACAAATGCATGACTAGCTTCTCTGTGTCTCTGTGCCTTTGTTGAGATACATATCTTGATTTAAATCAGCTGTATATGAAATTTAAATTTAAGTGTTGAGGAGTATATAGAAGGTGGGAGCAAATGGGAAAAGTTATTGCTTTAGGAACAGTACATTGCAAAAGTCACAAAAAACTTTTTGTAATTTGGTGCAAACTGGGAGAAAAAAAAGTTACCTTATTAAATTTTTCAAGAAATTGATATGGCTCTGATGAGTCTGAGGAAGAAAATCTCTGCCTCTTCTCAGGTCCAGCCCTGCCTGTTAGGCCAAATTTAGTGGTCAAGCCCTGATTTTAAGAATAGATTTTATTTTCTTTAGTTATTCTTTATCTATATCTATATCTATATATGTATTTATGACGTTTTAACAATAAATTATGAAGAGTAAATGCCTCACGTTTGTGTATTACATCTGGAGAGTTTTTTGTAATTAAGTGTCTACTTGAGAACTGATTGCATAGGTCTCGGAGCCACCTTAAACTCTTGAAATTCCATGTACTTGTATATTTTTACATGTGAATAATCATCTAATGTCTGCCTCTTGAGCCTACATTGCCACAGTGCAACGCCTTGAAAGCAATGAACCTGAGTTGTAAGCAAAGGTTTCCAGAGAAATGGGTTGGTTAATAAAATTCCCAGCCCATGAATGAAGAAAGAGCAGCAGAATGATGAGCTGGAAGAGAAGTAGGCTTGTAAAACTTGTGGGACATATTGATGTGTCAAGGGAAAGTAGCTAGAGGCAAGACTCATCAGAAACATAGTACATAAATATATAACATCTGAGGAAAAATAGGAGTCTATTAGGTATGGGGAATATCTGGAGTCCTGTTCTTCATCCAGTTCTTGCATTAATGGTTGTTGTCAAACTAAGAAAAATATTCTTCAAATTGTAAAACACAGAGAGACTTTTTCCCACTCTTGAACAAAGAATGTGTTTGCAAATCTCCTCTAAGCACCACACTGAATGTGTTTTCTCTGGGAAGAATTTTTTGACAGGTCACATTATGAATAACATCATTTCCTTCCAGTACAACTTCCTTGATCAAGTAGAATTAAGAAAGTTTGCAGCCTAGCTGGTCTCCACCCAGGGCAAAACTGTGCTTGGGAAAGAAGAAGAATATGAGATTTATGCAGGGTCTTAACACACTAACATACTTGTATCTGCACCAGTCCTTTGCGCAAGGTGAAACATCGAACCCTGTGCACTTTTATCCTTCTGTCTTGTTTCTGCTTTCTTTTTTTTCTTCCTTTTTTTTTTTTTTTTTCAGAGGGCAAGTTTTGAGTGCCCTGGCAGAGAACCAGCTAGCAGATGCTCTGCATTCCCTCTCTCTCAGAAAGATAGTCCTGTTATGTAGGGAGGAAGTGGAGTTGTGAAGGTAAAGTTGTGTATGAGAGAGAAAAACATTTTCCCCAATATATCAGGGTAGAAAGATCTTGATAAAACTCTTGGCAATAATATATATGCTTTCCTACGTCAGCCTTCTATCCTGACCTCTTGCTGAAGTGAGGAAAGGACTTTCCTTGTCTGGCTTGCACTCCTGTCATCAAGAAACCAATTTCTGCCACCTGGTTTGATGGCTGTTGGCCCAGGACAGATTGTCATTTTCTTCTCTCTACATGTCTCTCTTTCCTCTTTCAATTTTTCTTTGGATCATCTTCCCTTTCCTCATCATCCTTAATTAAAAACATATACATGCACAACAAAAATTCTCTCATTTCTGACACATCATGCCTTCCAGACTACACATACATTCTCTGTGTTAATTCTTTAGGGGTCAATAGGTTCACTTGCAATATTTCACTCTCTCTCCTCACACTTGTCTTTCCTACTCTGCCATATGTGTCCTAAAATCTGCCTTCAATTTAGTGCTTGTTAATTTTCCAAATAAAAATGGAGCTCTGAAAGCTGTATCTTCACAACACCATGCACTTAAATTATCTGAACACTGGGGAACATGAAGTTCACTTTGCCTATTTTCTCTGCCTGCAGTGATGCAATGGGAAGGTGATCTTGTTCTCAGGGATAGTTAGGGCATACTTCACTTAGCTCCGGTATGAATCAGATTACATGCTCAGTTACTGGATTAATTCCCTCTTATAATTCTGCATGGGATCCAATAGATAGCATGTAGACCAATTCCAGATTTAGAAGACTTCTGTTGTTGGATCATATTTTGAAAGGCTTGGGTGTACTCTGGAATATTTTATCAATATGGTCAATCAGGTGAATTCTGGGATGTTTTAGAAGTATGATATATCAACGGTATTTGTTCTCTGATTGATAGAGGTGTACGCATGACCAGTTTCCTGTAAATCATACAAAAAAATATGCACCATAAGTGTGTGGATGTAAATCATGTAATATCTCCCAATTCAATTCACTTTTCTGACCTTATTTTTCTTAAAATTTTAACTTTTTTTTTTTTTTTTTTTTTAAATGGAATTGCAGTACAACACTGTTCTTTGATTGCAGGGCATCACTAAATGAGATGGTCTGGCTGTAGTTTTTGTTAGCTAATGGCCTTGAGAAGAACATTGCCACTGAAGGCAGTGAGAATTTACTGCATCAGTGAGGACTGAGTCACTATTTCTTTCAGATAGAATAGAGGATAGAAAAACATTTTTTCCTGATGAAGTCAGACCACTAAGGAATTTCTAAATAATTAATTACAAATTCTCATTGGCCTACAGGTTTTATTCTGAAATACATGCAAGCCAAATCCATGACATACACAAGCCCAAACTTAAGCACAGGCATTAGGCTTTGACTGAGGAGTAAAATACAGGATTTTCTGCTCAACTTTGTGCTGATTTGGTTAGAGAGCTTTTAGTATGCTAGTGGTTCTAAGCCAGCTGGTTCAGAGCATGGTCAGAGCTAGCAAGCCATTATCTTCATCTTATGAAGTAGAGATGCTCTTCTTCAATGAGAAAAGCAAAAGGGAGTCTGCATTGCTGAGATGTGAGTGTTATTTTTTTAAAAATCTTTCTGGCACTGAAAATTGAAAAGAGATCTTTGTATATATTCAAGCAGCAAGAATAAGGAAAGTTGTGAGTCTCTTGTGTTACGCAAATTTAAACAAGCTTAAATCTTGGCCTGTAAATGATTAATTCAAATTACAAAGTAAACAGGGGAGGAAGTTGGTGAAAACTGATGTTATTTATGGAAGGGCATCCTTAAAACTGTGTTGCAGTGGGAAGTTGGAGACACAAGCATCTGCCATGTGGATAAATTTAGTTATAAAACCTGGTTCTCTTATAGTCAGTGGAGCATACCTATTGAATCTGGGACTTTGCTCACTTGCTTTCGATGGAGAATTTTTGTCTTGTTTGAGCAGAACTGGAATTTTGACAGAGATGTTTGATTGGAATAAATGGAGCATTCCTATCAAATGCAGGTAACTAATGAATCCGTGGGTAAGCTCCATTAATTTCGATACAGTGCTAAATGTGTTAAATGTTATGAGAGAGGTTGTTGCATACATGCACTTACCAATTTTCTTAATGATAAGTTCTAGCTGATTTTAAGTTCTATCATTTTATATTCCATAGGGACTGTGAATGAGCAATATTTCTGAATTTAGGAAGGTAAATGAACATTTGTTCAGTGGTATAAAAAACAGGAAAATTATCTGAAATAACTTTTTTGGTAGGACTTCCCATTTAAAAAGAGTTTCAGTTACTGACTTCATTTCCAGATAAATTGTTTCAGCCCAGAGAAAATCAGTACCAATTCTCAACACAGAACAAATTTTGCTTGTATAATAATCCCCTTTTCTGCCCCCCCAAATAAGATTCATGTTATATAGAAAACCCGGCAGCAACAAACATCTCGAACAACAATAGCATGAACAGGATGGTATAATTCACAGTCTTATTTTGCAATGCATGATTTCCCATATATTTATAGACAAAGCTGATATCACAAGAAGAAGCACTAATATAAAATTCCCTTATTTACTAAATTAATCAGTGGTAGAGTCTTTTAGTTCATGGAGTTTTAGGAAGCGTAACTTTCAACATAGACAAACAGCCAAGAAGGTATGTCTGTAAGATAAAACAGGCCATTTGCCCTCATCTTAGCATCCTTTTGAGAAATGCCATTGAATGAATTGCACAACATTTCATATTTAATTCTATTTACATACATTTAAAAGAAGTATTTTGTCCTTTCCATCTGCATACTTTTCTATATTCCATCTCCACCTTTCTGAACTTCCTGTGTAGACTTTGATCAACATAGCCTCTTGATAGGAAATTGAATCCTGCTGCAGGTTTTACAGTAAAGGTACGTAAGTGCAAATCAGATAACTTTTCTTAACCTGCCACTCAGATGATCAGTATTCTCAGATGCCACTCAGATCAGTATTCTCAGATGCCTTCTTGAGCTGTGGAGGGGCAAACCAGGCACAGTATTCCAGCTGCTACCTTACTAGCACTGAGTGGAGAGTTATATTAATTTTTCTTGATCTGTTGGCCATATGTTTAATGTAGTCAATTTTATTTTATCTGTGATCAGAGTATGCTATTGGCTCATTTTCAACTTGGCACCATCCTCTCCAAGTTCTTTTCAGCAAGGCAAAAATGTCTACAAAGATATATATATCCCTGTTGAGGAAAAATGCAGTCTTTAAAAACAGAAATAATAATAATACATATCTAAAATGTTGAGTATGTGGTTAGAAAAAGTGATTATAGTGAAAGAAGGAAACAACCAGAATCTGTTGTTGCAAGGTGAAGCAGAATCTCTAAATTTGTGTGAATCCTATAACTGGCAATAATTCATTTGCCCTGAAATACAAAATTAGAAGCTTTTTTTTTTCAATTTTTTATCTGCACAAAAAATTGAAATACAAAGTTAGAAATGCAAAGAGAGTGTCATCATCACTCATACACAGGCTTCTATACCTGTCTACGTATTGTCAATCAATATTAATAGAGCACGCAAGATAAGCATTTTTTTTATTAGTTATAAGAAAAAGGTTGAGTTTTTGATTTTTTTTTTTTTTAAATAGTCCTCCTTGGGATGCCATTTATGCATGAATCTTTTTGCTGAAAAGAAATTGTAAAAAAACTCATAAACAGAAAATGAGGTTCTAGTGATATAAGTGAAATTTTGTCATTAGCCATTAGGTGATAAGTAAGCAGATTGGATAGATATTTCTTGAAATCCTACATAGTATGCAGAACATGCTTTCATTGTGCTTCCTGGCAGTATATGAAAATATGCCTTATTTGGAAACATAATGATCAGTTCTGTTAAATCATGTTCAATCAGCTTATATAATAACACCTATATTTTGTTATTCATTTCAGATTTCAGAGACCTATGCCTTCCTACCGAGAGAAGCGGTGACACGATTTCTAATGAGTTGCTCAGAGTGCCAGAAAAGAATGCATTTAAACCCAGATGGAGCAGATCATAAAGGTAGTTTTAGTGTCAAACAGTGAGATGTAAAGTAATTTTATTTCTAATACCATTTATATTTTCCTAGCATAAGTAAAGGTTCATAAAAATTTGGTAGACTGGAACAGTTCAATAAGTCAGATCATCTCATTTACTTAAGCTGGAAGGTAGTAAATCTGCTTTTGCTTAAGGATGGAGTGTAATACCTACCATATGCACCATATCATATAATACCTGATAGAAAAAATGATTTTATTTGGAGGAAATCGTTTATTTTGCTATGGAAATGTTTATATGAAGGCTTAAACATAAGGAATAGATAGCTGTAGTCATTTAGGATAGAAGAACTCATCACTTTTCAGGTTTTGAATTTGATTTTCATTTTTCTTTAGGAGATTTCCATCTGCACAGCCTACAAGCAATTGAAAATGCCAAAGTTAGAACTGAATGACATAACTGTCTGACTTTGCAAAGTAGGCTGAAGTAGCCTCCACGACTAACATATAATGCATAATAAATATTTTTATTACAGATAATGGGAAACCACCAACACTGGTGACCAGTATGATTGATTACAATATGCCAATTACTATGGCCTATATGAAACACATGAAGCTGCAGCTACTAAATTCACAGCAAGATGAGGTACAGACTGAAATCTTTTAAGTTTGTTTTTCTTTTCTCTTGTATTCTTTGATGCTTGTCTTTGCGGTAGCCAAGAAACAGAACTGAAAGTTGATGTTGATGTCATCTTTATAATTTCATTGCTACAGTAGTGACGGAAATCAAACCAAGGCTGTGTGCAAGTAATCAGTTTGAGAGAAAATGTCATGACTTAATGCCCTTCCATGGTAATATGTTGTACTGCTTCAAAGAACCTGAAGGTGCCCTTTCACTGACTAGAAAGGATGAGGGGAGCTGCTGAGTATAGCCTTAGTGTTATGTTCAGCAGTGACTTTCATTGTCTACTTCTTGAAAGCAATATCGTTTACAGTTGAAATGAATGCCGTGATGCTCTCCAGGTTAGCAGCCAGATACAATACATTTTGGTGGGAAGCCCTAGCCACATCAGTTCCAATCTTGAATGCAAAAAGCTTGCCTTATTGATAAGTAAGAGTAGGGTTTTCTCATGAAACTTCAAATAAAATAGAAGGGAAAAAGAAAAACAGTAGGCTGAGAATTAAGTTTCTTCAGGGAGAACTTAAGTCAAATTGCAGTTATTTTATTTCAAAAATAATTTCTGTGATTTATTCTGATTTTTCTCAAATCTTAAGAAGTACTTCATCAATTGGAGGTCAGTACCAAGTTATTTGTAATAAACTCATTTTGCTACAAATGTGTTCATTTACCATTTGAGCTGCCAAATATGTAGAAGCCCAGCAACGTGCCAGCCAAAAAGCAATCCTACATGCTGTGTCCTTCTGCCTGACTACAAGATTGTTTTTAGTAAAGAAAATAATCAAAAACAACCTTAGCAGCTGGATTACATCAGAGACTCTGACTGACTCTTGACTTCTGTGGAGTCAGCTAGGTTTTGTTTCATAATAGGTAGATATTGGCTACTGGTGAAGATGTATGAATATTCAATGTTCCGTAGACTGGGAATCTTTGTTTCACTTTTGCCTGTTTTATTTATTTATTTATTTTTTTAAATTTTATTGGGAAGGGTAGAGATCCCTTACTGAATTTTTCACTCACAAATATAGTCTGGTCTTCTTTCCCTCCTATGGAGTCTCCCTTCTGTGTGCTGCCCCTTTACAGGAATCTGACAGCAGGATTCCAAGCAGCAGGAGGTAAGAGGCTTTATCCCTGTAGTAGCCTTAGGGGTTAAAGGACTCTTTGGTTTCCCCACTTCCCCTCTTTGACAGTTACTCATCCCGCAGTAGGGTCAGGCACTCATGATGGATCAGGGCCATCTGCCACAGTGCCTCTATAGCCCAAATGTTTTGGTATAGTCCTTCTGGCCTGGTGATTGATATTTAAACTGTTTTTTCATCTAGATGAACCAGTGACAAAGATACAGGGGCAGCAGGAAGCAGCATTGCTTGGTATCTCCCTGCCTGGCTCAGTTTTGTAGCTCTGATCTCACTGTGTGTGAAATATCTGCGGTACTGTTTTAATGAAGAGAGAAGTCGTTTTTAATACATTTTAGTCATGTTATATTTTCTTAGGCACAAAGGAAGTCTCCCCAAGATAATCATTTATGCCCTTTTTCAAAGCAGTTTTGCTAAGAATTTGTTTTTTGCTCCGGACTGTATATTTGTTACATTGAGAAAGAAGTGGTAGTGAAAATATTACGTGCAAAGCAGAAAGATTTCATGCACTTGAAATTGTGCTTGGGTTTGTAGGAAGGCTCTGTTTCCAAGGTTTCATCAGTCACATCTCTGTTCTTACCGAGGGGGTGGAATTGAGACTGGAGTGAACTTGGATGCCACAACAAGCCAGCACAGCAATTGAAAGTCTCCAAATTCTCTCACTCTCAATTCATCATTTTTCATCTGAGGCCATCAACAAAAGGGAAACAGGCTTAATCTAAAAGGAGAATTCATCTACATGTGGGAATTTACAGAGGTACTGCAACTGGTACAAAGAGGCCAGTGGCTACCAGTTCTGCTCCCCATGCCTGCCTGTACAAAAAGTTCTACACAGTTCATAGAGTGAGGTGGAGATATTCTACACACTGCCACAAGCAAACAAGCTGCCTGTGTGTGGTGTTGTTTTATAGCTATGCAAGTATCAGTTGCCTGACTGGCAGCCCATATATATAGCCCAACCTCAGAATTAGAAAATGAAAGCCACTGCTTGCTGACTTCTGCAGGGACAAATGAGAAATACCACTGTGCTTCAACAGAGTCACAGTGTTCCAGAAGGTCTGGAGAAATTTGTGTCCTGATCTCGTTCTTTGAGAAAGCAGCACACATTTCTGCTAAATCCCAGCACCAGATCATAGTGTATCTTGACCCCGACTGTCTGGAGCATGAGCTTGGTGGCTACCAGCTTTGCACAGCTCTCATGTTCCTGATATTTACTGTGCTGTAGCTGAGGTGTTTCCTTCCCTATCCAGACAAGGTAAAAAAAGTGTCCCTCTCTTAATCTTGGATGGCATTTGGCAGTGCCATCCTCTTTCAACAAGAGCTGAAACTGCAGGAAACTTTGGTTCCAAAAATGAGAGAAATGCCCTCACAAGCTGGAAATGACACTAAGATCCACAAGATGAACTGATTTAAGGGCCAAGTGCTTAGACAGAAGAAAGCAACTATATTAGCATCTGTAGAAACCAGTTCACAGTAAATGCACAATAAAAAAAGTTGTTGTAAAGGTTGCTATTTTTTTAGGTCACTTCTGATAAGCAACCCAAATAAAAATAGTCAGAATTCTGCCAGATAGTTTTGTTTTAATTAAATAACAACAACCAAGCAAATTAAAAAAAACATATAAATTGGAAAAGTTTTTTAATCCTCAGGGGACACTGTATTTTTTCTATATGTTCTTTAAATGGCTTTTATTCACAATAGGAGTAATTATTTCAGAAAAGTCTTTACTGAAAATACATTGCCATAGGTTTCTGAATTGCCACTGCAGCTTGCAGAACAAGACTTATGAGAGCTAAATTTTTACTCCGTAAGTGGATGCAGTGGGACTGAAATGAGTGAAGTTACACAGGTACTATACACAGGTACATGTTAACCCTGTATATAATCATATTCTGGACTAGGTCTGAAACAGTTTTGTAACTGGGGACTTTCTGATTGGGACTTTTTGCACTCTAGTATCATTCCTAGTAGAGATTTTGTAATTGGACTTGATAGATAAATCATATTAAAGATGTGTGAGGTAGAATAAATTTTAAGTGATTCCCATGTGATTGTATTACTTCGGTTTTCCACTGACTTTTGAGTCATTTGAGCATGATAAACAGACTTCAAAATTTTCACAGATGCTTCTTTAAACATAATAGCGGTGTAGGGGCGAAGTCGTATTGAGGGAACTTGGTTGTGGATTCTTCTTAGATCATTTGGAAATGTTTTACTGTAAGTGAAAATCACAGGGTTACCTGCCTTGCCTGGGAAAAGTAGGGAATTCAGGTACAGAGTATGGAGAACACTCCTCAACCACGCTTGAGTAACAAGGACTTTGTGTGGGGTCTCCAGTTACAACCCTATTTTACAAAATGCTATGGAAACAGTTACGAGTGTGGTAATGGAGAGTCGTCATAGTTAATCAAATTGCATTTGTCAGACTGACATATCACATAAGTGCTGCATGTTCTTTGCTCTTCTTTATGTGCTCTGCTTGTTTGCTTATGTACACAAGCATTAGCATGAATATATTCCGTGCCAGGGACAAATGAAATGGAGTAAGTGAGCCTCACATACAATTTGAACAGCATCCAGCATTTTCTGACATGTCTCTGAAACTTTCAAATTGTAGGATGAAAGCTCTATAGAAAGTGATGAATTTGATATGAGTGACTCTACGAGGATGTCAGCTGTGAACTCTGACCTCAGCTCAAATCTTGAAGAAAGAATGCAAAGTCCCCAGAATCTCCAGGGCCAGCAGGATGGTAAGGCTCTCCTTTCATACAGAAAATGTGCTATTGTCTTGTCTCCTTCCCATTCTGTGCTTTCATTTAGTACCTGCTGTGTCCTTCACTTCATAGTGTGTTTCATTAGGTAATTTGAACTATATGTTCCCTTTGTCTCAGCATGAAGAGAATTAAGTTGGTTGTTTTTTTCCTTTCCTTTCCTTTTTTTTTTTTTCCCCCTTTCCCCCCCCACCCCCAGGTTAATTTATTTGTTGCTTAGGCAACAGGTGAGTGGCTAGACCACTGTATATTTAGTATTATTTTACTATTTTTATTTACCAAGTGTAATTTTATATAGACATAAAAGGAAATGAAACTGAAACCTTTCCAGGGCAATCCAGAAGGCTGAGAAAGTTGTTTTTGCTGGTTGAAATGGGGAAGAAAGAAGAAGGATGTAAGAGAATTTTGAAAGCTAGGAGTTGGGTGTATTATTCAGAGAAAAGAATATAAAAGACAAGCTCCAACAGGGAAACAGATGTGTAGAAAATAGAACCAATGTCATTATAAATCTGAATATTAATATTTCTAGTTTAGTTGTAACATAAAGCTAATTAGTTGGTGAAAGAGACAGAAGTTTTACTTTGTGCAAAAGGTGGATAGAGGTGTGTTTTTTGCCTGGTTTGGACTCAAATTTCTCTTTAGTTTGAGTTCACACAGAGCTTGTCCTGTACAGACTGTTACAGGACTCATCAGTGGCATGGGGATGAGTAATACCCAAAGTGCAGATCTGTTCTATTGCTATTAAATATAACATACTGATATTCTGTACTTGTTATGCCATAATTTCTTAAACATGTGTGTCAATTTAGAAGTGCTTACGTTTCTCCTGGACAACAAGTATGTGGAATTTGATAGTTAAGCTGGATTTTTTCCACTTAAAGCATCATCATCAGTTGATAGCTTGTAAGTTCTGTAGGTAAGAATGCGTGTGTTGCATTGAGGCTGACGGAATCTGGTTACGGGCAGGAACTTCTGCTGTGTCACTTTCTAGACAAAAAAAATGTTGAGGAGGATGTTTATGATAATTTCCTGTGCCAGATTTTAACCGCAGCCACTTTTTCTCTTGGTGTCCTAAATTATCACAAAATGTGTGTAAATATGTTGACTAAAGGAGCAGTACTCTAGGAGTAGAGGAAGATAGTTCACTTTGCTGTTGGAGTCTGACTTAGTACTGCTAGGTTAGAGTTTTCAGAGATACTTTGGAAACTGTTGAGTTTACGTGTCTGGCTTTGGGTGAAAAACTGTTTTGGAGGTTATTGTTTACATAAATAATATGTTTTCATATGAAATATTTTTAATAGGTAATTGAATGCATGTAAAAACATGTACGTGAGGTAGAAATTATAGTGCAACAAGCTATGGAGAAACCTCTGCCTGTCACGCAAGTCTTAATGCATGTCTTCAACAAGAGTCATGCAGTACATCTGATCATAGCAGAACGTATGTATGAATGATAAAATGCTGAAAATCTGTCACTTGCCATTTAATACCTGTGACAAATAAATGCACTGTGATTTGGATCTACAAGTAGCGTGATCGTACAAAATTGCATCAAATCTCTCTGCTTTTTTCCCCTCTTCCAAGATAGCACTGTCTCACCTTCCTAAAGCAATCCTATTTCTTTTGCTGTTTCTTCTGACTGTATAAGGCTGCTGAACCTCTGATCACCTGAGGCGAGCAATGAGTCAGCCATGGGAGCACAGGTGAAGGCAATTCACCTGTGCTGCAGGAAGGGGTGGAGCCTGGCTCCACCTCTCCTAGACTCATTTAAGAGCTGACTGCCAGTGGGGAAGGATCTCTTCTGGAGATCCCCTCTCCCAGAGTTTTTCATGTGAGCCTGGTTTATGGGTGAGTGTACCTATCATTTCTGTTTTCTGCTTTGGTGTAATAACATCATAGCCAAGCTCTCTGTTATACCTTAACATCTGTATATTTGTTAATTGTACGCTGCTATGCCATAGTATTGATATATTCATTAATTGTACATCTGACTAAAACATTTTCTGATAAAGAAATTTAGAATCACATCTCTTCCTGCCATGGTTTTCGTGTGTTAAATGCCACCAAGTTGCAAACCTGAGTGAGGGTAGCTGTAGCAAAACTGTGTTTCAAGATAGGCAAGAAGAAGTTGAAGGAGAAACTGAAAGAAACTGTGGGGAAGGAGAGGAAAAAGGAATGATAGCAGAGGGCAGGAGGACAAAAAGATTAGAAGAAATCAGTGAACACTGGAACATACGGAAGGAAATGGTACTAGAAGGAGGGAAGACAAAGGGGAAAAGTGAATGTAGCAGCAGTGTTCTTTTTGCTGTCGCAGTTTTTACTGTAAAATTTCACAAATGTACACAATTATGGTGTATGCTCACACAAATTAGGACTTAAGTGCATATGCGTGTGTCTAAAGTTATTCCTCTCCCTTTCTCTCAAGCTATTTTGTATGTCTATGAGAGTTTACATCAGCCATCAGGTTCAGTCTGCCTGTAAAGACACCTGGTGTCTGGCTTATCTGAAACATGCTGCGTTCTGGCAGGTGGAAGTTTACTGCTGTGTGTGGCTTTCTATGCACACAAGGCTGGGAATGGTGCCTGTGGTGGAACAGGAGAGCACGCATCTTTTGCTGCTCGCAAGTGTGCTCTCACTGGGGTAATGGTCTGCTAATGGGAATAATACGCAAATAGGAATCACTGCTGCCTTGGGTTGGATTAAGGACAGATCATCAGTAGCCAGAGGTTGTGCATGCTGTCACTGTGTGTTTACATGGCCTTTCATCTAACGTGGCCTAAGAATATTTTGGGATATCTATCATTCTCTTCCCATGGATTTCAACTGATTAATGGTATGATGTACACAGAGTTGGTGTACTCTAGGGGAATTCATAGTGGGCCTGACCATGCCACTGGGGTTTAAAAGAAGGCACTCTCTCCAGTCCAGTTATTAGAGCACAGTAGCATACTGATATTATAAACATTAAAGAAAACAAGGTGTTTATATAACTTCTTATCTGGGGCTATACCTGCATCATATTCAGTCAGGTATTTGGATATCCATTGCAGTGCTCACACTAGAAAATTTGGCCACTGATTTCTCAACAATGTCTAGTATAGTACTTTGTGTTCTCTGTTTCTCATGGTTAGGTCATTTTAACCTAAGTAGAATAAAGGCAATTACAAGAGTCACCCACAGTATGGGCTGAAAGTGATAGACTTCTGCATCCAGAAATATCTTGGACAGCAGGAAAACTGCTGAGAGAGAAGGGGAAAGTGTGTATTTGCTTGTAACAGATGGGTGTTGCACTAAAAATGGGTGTAGGTACTGCATAAAAATCCTGAACTCTGCAAATGTGCCAAAGCTTTGTGAGATTTACTGTATAAAGAATAGTAGATTAAAAGTGAATGAAAAAATTAAAAAATAGGGAAAGCTAATATATTTTGCACATAGTAGTGAATCCACAACAATACTGTGAAAGAGAATTCCCACTTTAAGTTAGCCTTTGAATGCTTTTAAATAACAGAACCCTGAGTCACACCTGCTAGTGGATGGCTGAAAATAGCATCCTGAGCACCTGCAGGGCTGCTGCAACTGTGGGGGAGGAGTTGGAAAAGAGCTGCTGCTCTTCCCTGGGGAGTTAAAGAAGGAAAGCAGCTCTAATTTGAGATTGGTTTGTTCCCCAGCTGCGAGTAGGGTAGGCTATCTGGTTACTAGTCCCTGGGATCTGCTTTCCCTAGCAGCCAGCTGGGTAATAGGGCTGAAAATTGCTGAAGTGTGCCTTTCTCTTTTGCACTCAATACCCTTAGTTGCTCCTATTTTCTTATTCACCTATTCTGGTAGTTTTCTCTTCACTTTGTCTGTTTCCCTATAACATGCTATGTCTTTTTTTTTTTTTATCCTAAGTTTGTTCTTTGCATTCTGGTTATCTTCAGGCAAAACTCCTGCTTGAGGGATGGCTTTAATTCTGCTTTTTCCTAATAATGCTCTAGAGACTTGGATGTGGCTGGATCAAAATGTTTTTGCTCCTGTTTAATAGCACAGGCAGCAGACAAGATTTGCCAACTGAATCTGAAATAAAGGAGCTTGTTTTGGTTTTATTTTTTATTATTTTATTAGGAAATCTGTGCTTGAACCTATAAAAATGTTTTTTTTTTTTGTAGAGAACATGTACAGCTAGAAATAATGAGGAGTAAATGTTATGCTTTATGCTATGAGCCATTCAATAGAAATCACGTATGAGTCTATTTGACTATAACTTAGTGCAAGATGAAGAATCCTCCTATTTGCAATATCTTTAATTCTACCACGGCACAGCAAAACATTTTAATGCTTTTGTTTGGATTTGAGCGGAGGGATTTTCTTTAATACAGTTAGTTGAAAATGATGCAGTTGTATAAATGCGTGTAAACATATAGAGCTCCCCCTCACAGACACTGTATAGAGACTGTAGGAGATTGCTATAGCAAAATATGTTATGATTCAGTATTTGACAGGAATTTTACTATAATCTTAGATGTGGAGATTAGTAATAAGCTTTTCCCAGTTGTCCATCACATTACAGTACTATTACACAATATGCCATACATTGACAACTGCATTCAAGCCGTTTGTGGTCATTTGGATCATGCTGGTGCTCTTTCCCCAGCATGTTCGCATTGCCACGCTTTCCACAGTATGTATTTAGGAGATGTGGTTGTTGGCATTAACCATTTCCTCCACACAAATGGTGTTTGTGACAGATGGAGGTATTTATCATCTAAGTACCTTTCTGTGCATCAAAGCTGTAATCTTTAATTAACAGCTGCACCTAAATTAACTGATTCAGTTGTTAAAACTCTGTGCAGGTTGGAGTTTGCTGGACCCCCGGCTACCATTCATTTGTTCTCTCTGAAATGAGTCCCAGCCAAATTCTGAATTGGCTGTACTGTAGTACTTTCTGCTTTTAGTTTTATTCCACTAAAACCTGGACTCACTGTCTTACAATATTGAGTTTTCTTTTTCCACAATGTGATTTAATTGAAATGCATGGGATCAAGCATTAAGTGAAATGTATGGATTCAGGCCAAAGTGAAGGCAGATTGGCAAAGGAATATACTGGGGTAAATCGTCCCTGGTGTTGCCTATGTTTTTGCCATGCTCTTGATGTTGAGGAAAGCAAGTAGTAAAAATAAAAACAACATGCAAGCAGAAGATTCTCAAAACTAAACCCATTGCAATATTTTTGCTGTTGATTAAGACATCTCTGTGGAAATGCAAATGCTATTTTACATTAAGGGATATTGTCACTAATTTCTGTTGGAGCACTGAAATTCTTTAAATATGCTTATTGTCTATGAGGACAAATTGCACATGACTTCTGTGATGGCACAGAAGATTAACCAAAATGTTTGCAGTATTTGGGTGCCTTTACTTAAAATCTTGACATCTTCTTAAAATCTTAAAATCTTCAGGCTTCAAAACAAAGCACCTGACGCTTCTGTGGTGCATGGGATGGACTGAAATAACCACACAAAGTCACAAAGCTGTAATAACAATATTGAAAATAAAATAAAGAGCAGCTTACTAGTTTTTCTCCATGCAACCTCCCATACTAATGAAAAGACTTTTAATTTGCAGGTTTTCTGTGGCTTGACTGGCTTTATTTGCAATTTGTAGATCATACTAACACAGCTATAATGCTATAAAAGTTGCTTGTTATGCTTGTACTTTATACAAGACATTAGGCTGATTAGCATTTTACCCTAAAGCAAAAGGTAGTTTTTTGTTAAATAGCAGGGGTTTGAGTTGATTAAGAATGGAGGAACTTGCACTGTTATCTTATAAAGACTATAGAGAAATGATTTTTTTTTTTTGCAGACCACTTAAAACTACAATTCAAGTTAGGGCCAGGATAGCTACTGAATTTTGAGTTAAATTCAGACCTGGTTTTGCTCAACCTGGCAAAACTTGCAATGTTTGGAGCAATAACCTCAGTATGTACAGTTAAGGATGAAGCAATAAATACAAGCATACTGAATGAGATCTATGATACCTCACTGTCTCATGGCAATGGAGAGGAAGAAACACATACAGTACCATCATGGCAATGCTGGTAATACAGCGCTTTACGCACAGTGTTTTGTGATCTTGCTCTAATTTCCCTGGAGAGGAAAGCCCACTGGTACAGATAGGTTTTACCTTTCCCTTATTCTGCAAGGCTGAGCAGACACAGCAGAGGCTGAGGGAGGGCAGCAAGTACATACCATAGGTGAGGTTTGAGACACAGTGGCAAAAGGGTATGAGGGAGCTTTTGAACTTAGCAGTCTGTTCTGAGGATAAGCAAAGGTCTCTTGTCTCTGCAGCTCTCAATCTGCTACCTCTCCCAAGCACAAGATCTGTTCCTGAATCAACCACGAGTTTGCAGTCACGTATGCGTTTCTGAATAAGTCTTTGAGCTGCGCTGAAGTGTTACCATGCTCTTGACAAAATTACAAATGTTCCTTTAAACAGAGAGTTAGGGATAATATATTGCTCCATTTTTGAAAATTAATATCATTTTCACCTAAGCAGACTTAAAGTGGACCTGGAAGCTTGGCATACAGTGACACTATTATCTTGCTTCAGTGGAGCTATACCTGGGGTGATCTGGCCCATCAGATTTGCTTTGATGTAATTGGATTTATACTAATACATTTAAGAGAGAAGGAAAAAATGTTGAAATGAGAATAGAGAGGCAGGCAATCGTACTAAATGTTTTCCACCAGTTTTTTAAAGGTTTCTTTGGAGATGATACCCTATCTGTGCAAAAGGCACGATGAGTGACACTGTCAGGACACTCGAGCACTGCTACAATGTCAGGGATATTGTATTATACTGAACCTGTGAAACAGTTTGAAGTGTTGGTGCTTCAATATTAGAAATTTTAGTCCTTAGCATCATTAAATATCCTCTGGAGATCCTGCTGGATGGATTTTTTTTTTTTTTCAGCAAATCAAGTATTTTAACATTCTAGCTGCTTACTTTTGGGACAGTTTATGCTTGCACTGTCACCAGAGCACTGATAGAGTAGAATCTTCCTTTGTGTCATTATACAATTCAAATATGTTTTAAGTATTGAGTGACACTGTATCTCCATGCAGAACGTGCCTTCCTTCCTCCCTGTTAAATGAGAGCATGGCTGAGAGCAGTACTCTACTAGGTGGGTGAACAAGCCTAATCAGATTGGGCTCTCAAACTGGGATTTGGGCATGAGCATCTCTCTCACTAATGCGTAGTGCAAACATTACTTTCATAGTTGACTTTTTTCATTTGAAAAGCTACTGTACATTCATTTTCTGGTTGCAGTGTCGCAATCATCTTGTGAGTTGATTGGACTGAATATTTATTTCCTCCTGCATTTCAGTTCTAATTGTCTTCTCTTGTGTTTTTATATGTTGTGTTCTCTCCTTGATGACTTCGTATTCTTTTTTCTATCTTATACTGTAATTTGTTTTAGAGACTAAAATATTATTAAACATGAATTATGCATTTAGCAGACTCAGCTACAGCGTGACTGTCGTGTTGCAAGCAGCGAACAATCCCATTTCCCGTACCACCCTCCCAGCTGCGCAACTGTCACTTTCTATTATGCTTGCCTTGAACAATTGAGTGTGCCTTCTAATGACAATAATTGCCTCAAAATTGTTTGTCATGTTTGGCTTGTTAGCAAGAAAGTACTAACTGTTGGTTACAATCAAGTTCTCTGCTATTATTCCGTAATTACATAAGGGAATACTTTCAGCCAATAATAGCTCAGAAATGAGGATTATCTTTTGAAAAGTAATGCTAAAATGCTTGCAGACCATTCACTCTATTTACAGCCACTCTTTTTACATGAGTAGTCTGGTGTTAAGTGAAGTCTACTCCTGTATCTTTTTACATCTTCACAACAGGTCTACAGGTTGCAACAGTGGTTGACAGGCCCTCTGTCAATGGAAGTTTCACTTTGACAATATGACTAACCCACCAGGCTCTCTCTTCCTTATGTGGGTACTGAAGTGGGCCAGTTTGCTGAAGTATACCACACCTTGTAACTAGGCCTAGCAGGATTTCGGAATTGATTTGATTTTGGTTGATTTTCTTCTTATCTTATTATTTCTCAGGCTTTTCCCTTCCATTTCTCTGTAACCCCAAAATCAGTAAGGGGCATTCCGGCATAGGGATTTAATTTAGTTTTCCAGTACAGATGTTTTATCCAGTTTATTCTTTTGCATGTACCAGTTGACATCAGCGATAGTTATGTTCATAGATGAATTTGATCAGCTTCCTTACAGTATAAGTACATATCTTTTTATAATTACATTTAAAATATATTCTAGTCATTTATTTCATTTTTTATTACATTTAATATAGAAAAATATAATTGGGCTTTTTTTCTAGTAGAAGGAACATACTTCAAGGAAAATTAAATATAGCCATTAATTCCTTGCTGTGCTATATTTTAATTAAGCAAGTTCTTAATATTTTTTTTTAATCTGAACAGGAAATTCACTGGAGACACCGCGCTGTCTTGCAATTTTTTTTAAACGGAAATTTCTTTAAAGTGTTTTTCATTTTTTTTTCCTGATGAAAGTTTAAAATTAGAAGTGATTTGCTAACCAAATGCAAATGCTTCAACTGCAAAAAGAGAGTAATATTTTCTCAGCACTGTAGAGTATTATAATATTGAACACATAGGAAGTAGTTGTGTAAGTTTTTCTGAGATCTGTGGAGCGGTGTTTTCAAATAATTGATTTAGTGTTGCCAAATAGTAACCATTTTCCTTATTCTAAGGCAGGGGGAAATGCATCTCTGGCACTTCTATACAATAGGATGGAAGAAATATCTAATCTTTCTGGAATCTTTTGGTTAGGCTGAACTTCAGTGATCTCCTCCAAGTATTCACAAACACTAATAGCCTGTTTTTATCATGAAAAAGACAGTGCAGATTGAAATGAGAAAAATACATGAACAGTTAGACAACATCAAGACAGGTTAAAATACAGGTTCTTTTACTAGTTTATTTAGCATGTGGTGACTGGTTGGCAGCCTGCTGGGAGGCATGTGAGGCTCAAGCCCTCTGCTGCATGCTAGCTGGCTCCTGGAGGAACACTCGGACAGGCAGACAGACATTTTTAGCTACTCAGAGCCACTCAGGGAAGAGCTGTGGAGGAAGACATTTATTTACCTTTGTGAATTGTACTCTGAGTGATGCGGAGAAACTAATCTAGAGCCTCAACTTCAAGGATTGGCATTCCCATTAGAATAAATTCATATAAAAATAATATAAAGGAAGAATCCAGATTTGTACAGACTTAGCTGCACAGAAAGGAAGATAAATTGATAAATTACATCAACTCCAAGAGGATTTTCTCTGTTTTTGCAGAATTGTAGGGGTTGGAGGAGACCTCTTGAGATGAACTAGTCAAACCCCCTGCTGAAGCAGGTCCCCTATGGTAGGTTACAGAGGAAAGCATTCAGGCAGAGTCTGAATACCTCCAGAGTAGGAGACTCCACAGCCTTTCCAGGCAGCTTGTTTCTGTGCTCTGTCACCCTCTCAGTAAAGAAGTTTTTCTGCACGTTCAGATGGAATTTTCTGTATTCCAGTTCTAGTGCATATTGCCCCTTTCCTTGTCACTTGAAAGAGCCAGCGCCATCCACTTGACTCTTGCCCATTAGGTATTGATAAACATTGATCAGATTCCCCTTCAGTCTTACCTTCTTCAGCTGAACAGTCCCAGGTCTCCTCCTTTCCTCATAAGGAGGATGCTGCAGGCCTTTCATCATTTCTGTGACTTTCTCCTGGACTCTAAAAACTCTGTCTTTCTTGGACTGAGGAGCCCAGAACTGGATATGTGTAGTCCCCATTCTCAAGGTCTGGTCTGCCGGGGACTAGCGATCTCCCCTCGCTAGGACCATTGTGACATGGACACCAATGCAAGGATGCAGCAAATGGCGTTTATTTTGACTAAACAGTGGCTTATATATCCTACGTGCTTCGTCTACGTCCCTCAAGCACGCGTCATGACTTACATAGCAGAGGAGGGGAGGTCCTATTGCGTCACATCCTGACTCCTCGTTAACACCTACTACAACAGATATGGAACTCCAGATGTGGCCTCACCAGTGCAGAATAGAGGGGTGAGGATCACCTTCCTTGGCCTGCGTGCCATGCTCTTGTTAATGCACTCCAGGATCCCATTGACCTTCCTGCAACAAGGGCGCACTGCTGTCTCATGGCCAACCTGCTGTCCACCAGGATGCCCAGGTCCTTCTCTGCAGAGTTCCTTTCCAACTGGTCAGCCCTAACCTGTGCTGACGCATATTCCTCTCCAGGTGTAACACTCTGCATTTGTTCTTGCTGAATCTTATGAGGTTCCTCTCCAGCCTGTCCAGGTCTTGCTGAACAGCAGCACAGCCTTCTGGTATGTCAGCAGCTACTCCCAGCTCTGTATTATCAGCAAAATTCCCTTCATCCAGGTCACAGATGAAGATGATGAACAAGAACAGAGCCAGTATCAGTCCCTGGGGAACACTGCTAGCTACAGGCAGAAAACAAATAATTGTTCTAGACTTGCTTCTAGATCACAGTTCTCCAGCAGAAACATTGCCCGAGATCAGTCTCTATTACAGATCATAGAGGTATTTGCATCTCTGCATCTTAAATCCTTCCTCAGATCTTCATTTTTTACAAGTTTTACAAGGTCACTTTCTTGTGAACAGATGGAATCAGTTTAGTGCATGTCTGAGAGAGCAAGTGACATCTTCTGATGTCCCATGAGTTTTCCTGAATGGTTTGTTCCCTAAGCAGTAGGTAGAGTTATTTCTGATTAAAAACTGTCCTAGATCCATGCTATAAACAAGTGATTAAACTTGTGTGAAAGCATAATTACTTCTGACTGCAAGGTGGAATTCAAAACTCTATTTTTAGCCTTTCATACTCTGAAACCTGGATTTCACATCACTAGAGACATGGGCATGGATATTTAAGTAAGATTGTAAACAAGGATAAATTATGTGGTTCATTAGCAGCTTTTAAATAAGACAAAAGTAATGTGTATTTTGGGGTAATAATTGATTAGGAAACTTCATTCTGTGCTTTGAGAAACACTGTGATAAATCCATGATATCAACAGACTAGTTCAAATTCTTAGTAACAATATTACTCGTTTGATGGAAAACGAAAATGAGAGATACAGAGTGGAAGTAGTTATTTGTTTTTCTTTGCAAAGACTATAGAGTGATGACATTTCAGTTACACATAGTCACTCTTCCATGAAGAACCAAAATATGAACCATGCTAAAATTTTAATGACTTAATTGGCAGAGACATGCAGTAGTTTGTTATGTTGCAGTGTTTAAATGTCTCTTGGGTGATGATTCTGAAGGCAGCTGAATCTGCAGCCTATCAAAGAAAGGATGAAGAGACAGAACTACAAGATGTGAGAACTCTTGATGTGAATTTCCTGCAATAGGGAAAATTGGCATTCTTCAAGAGTAGGTGATGCAAATAGTAAGAGCAGCCAGATGGCCTAGAGAGGCTGAAAGTAAATGTAAAAGAAACTTGATAGCACTTTCTTGTTTACAACAGACTCCATGTATGTATATAAAGATTAATACATGTACCTATATGCACATATAGATTTATAGACCTATAAATATTTATAGGTCTATATGCATTCTTCACCAAAGAAAACCTTTAATTTCTGTCTTACAGTAACTTGCATTTAGAAAGAAATCAAGTATTTTTTTCTAAATGCCCCTCCAAGCTACCTGTTCAAGAACCATATTTTCATGAAAAGTTCAAAAGAATTTCAACTTTTACTGATTTGTCTTCTAGAAACTGTGTCCTGCATGATTGTGTCCAAAGAATAAGACTGCAGTTAAAACTTTACTAAAGTCGATGTGAGAACTTGTACAAAGGCTAGTGAAAACAAGGTTTCATCTTTTGCAATTTCCTAATAAGTTCCAAGCCTTAAGGAGTTACTGTGGATGCTGAAATTGCCAATGGTTCTTTAATTAAACCATCTGTGTAGCTTATGCAAGTTGATAAGCTTTAGCTCAGTGAGTTAGCCACACCCTATCCATACTGCTGTCTTCCTTTCTTCTTTTGCTACATTCCTGCAATTCCGTACCAGCTGTTATGTGTGCTGTCTAGGAACTGCATCTACTTAAATTCCTGGCTCAGACTATAATACTTGGTACATCTGTAATCACAGACTTGTAGTTGCACATATTGTCGTATCTCCTGCAAATGGGTCCTATTAAAAGCGTGCATGTTGTAAAGCCTGATAGCAAGGACAAATATCTTTCTGTTCTCTGACTCAGCTACTCAGCAGTGTGTTTCCATTCATTTCCTGTGGAAAAAAAATTTAGAACCTAAGATGACTGCTTACCCAAAGAAATGTGGAAATGGTGGTGGTAAAGGCATATAATTTGGGTAGATTTTGAAAAATTAGTTGATAAGTTCTCCATGCTGATTTAAAAAAGAAAATTCTGGGGTGATTTTTGAACTTAACTCTCTGTTGGCAATGTATAATATTGATTTCAATAGAAGCTTATTTAAATGAAGCTTTGCAAAGGAAAGGTTGGACAGTTATTTTTTTCTGAGACATAATTCTTCACCAGCTATGATCACCTGTGAGTAAAAGAGGATGCTGTAATATGACTTCAGAGGGGAGAACAACAGGGTTTCCAAATCTGGCATGTGGCCCACCAAACTAGTATTCTGTAATACAAATAAAGTTCATCACTTCTTAGCTGAAGTAGATTGTAGGACCTTGTGTAAATCATGAGCTGGATAACACCTGAGGTATATGCCATCTCAGCGAGCTTATGTTTACCTGTTCAGCAGAAGTAACAGGAAGCATCTTTAGTCTTCTCACAATATTTCAGTGGAATTTTGTGGGGAAGAAGCATCAAAAATAAATTTGGATGACTGTCTTATGTTGAAGTAGGTTCCGTAGTGAAGCTTGTGTGAAACCTATATAATTATGTATGAAACCTATAGGGAAACTCTTTCCATCCCTCAAAGTGCTGTCCTGATATAGGACAGTGCCCATCTAGGGAGCTTCCTCTTGGATCTGTTTCTGGTGGTGCTTTGCAGGGCAAGTTAGAAATATCATGGAGAACACAAGGATGATGTGCACTTGAGAAATGGCACTAGTGAGTAAATGATTTCCTGAGGTTTATCTAGGACAGTTCTTTAGGTTGTTTTGTTCTTAAGTGTGATCATGGGATATTTTGTGTTGAAAGGAGCCCACAAGGAATCTGACTCTTGGCTCCACACAGGACCACCCAAAATTAAAACTGTCAGCTTAGGGCCATCCATAACGAGTGCCTTGGGAAGCCTGTTTCAGTGCCCAGTGGTGATGGTGGTAATGAGGGCAAAGATTCATAAAATCCACAGCTTGAAAGGCAAAAAAAAAAAAGGTATTCCTGGCTCATTACAAGTGAAAGATTATTTGTTTATTTTTGCTTTTGTGGCTGACCACGTGGACAGCCAGTATCATAGCATTTTGAATAATTTAAGGCTGGTTGTTCTTGTCACAGGGAGATGATTAAGAAATACTTTCTTCCTCCTACCAGTTTTCATTTGTCCACCTTCATTTTCAAACACTGTTTTTTTTTCTGTCATGTCAACATCAAGACAAAGAGAAATGGACTGGGGATTGAAAGACTTTTTTCAGTAGTGTCAGGATAAATAACATTTTTTTCATAGCTTTCTGTAGTTATTTGTGAAGAACACCAAGGTTTTTTGTCTCCAACATGAGAGTTATGGAGGGAAAGAAATAGTTTTCATAACAATTCTTAGTGCTCAATCTAAGGAAATTTGAAGTATTTCTCCTCAATACTGCACTTCTGGCTATTTGCCAACTATAAGTATGTACTATCAAAGGAGAATTGTAGTAAAGGATGGGAACTGGTGATTGAAAGATCTGTACTTCAGTGAGAACAGATCAATACAGCTAATAGATCAACAGCAAATAAAAAAGTAAGCTTTCTTTGTGCTGATTTCTGATTGGGATGCTAAGCATGGTAAGAGAGAGGCATTTTTAGCAGCAAGCAGAAACAATTTTCCAAAGAGCTGTATAGAAGATAGAAAGAGAGGTGGTAGTGATTGGGCTGGCAGAGTCATAACTGGTAGTTAGACATCTAACTCCCACAGAGGTAGAGGAAAGAGAGCACTTCTGCAATTTGTGCCTTTGGAAGTGCTGCTCCTGGTGAAGGTTTGCAGGTTCTCTTCTAGTTGTTCCATGAAGTAACTATTTAAACAAGTATTGCCGGCGTGTGAAAGGAAAATAGCAATACAGGCAAATTTAGACGTCTTTCATTGTATTCTCAGTGGGCCTACACTGCTGTAGTGCAAATGAGGTTCTGATCTTGTTTAAAAACAGCTGTTGTTTTGTCTTCAATATTGACTTCTTTGATTGTTGATAGTTGCCATTACATTCTTGTAAGTATGAAAAATGTGGTCTTAACCTCCTTAATCCGCGCATTTTGTAAGTCCATTGTGCAGTGTCAATGAAGAAAACATGCTGAAGTCCATCTGCTATTCCTTCTCATCTTCAAATGGTGGACTGACCAAATAGATGTTTGTGATAAATGGTTGCTTGATTTCAGTACAATAAAACCTGTTCTAGAATGCCAGCTAGTCTGTACCACAGCAGAAATGGCGTGCCATATTATGTTGCCTAAATTCCAAAAGAGATGCTGTCACCTCTTCCACCCACCTTGTACATGTGGAATATTTCAATGCAGTCTGAGGGTGTTTGCCTGTGCATTTAAATTGAAGCCCTGATTCAGTAGTTTTATTGTTCCAGGTAGTAATACTAAAGGAAATGTTTTCACCTTGAGACTGTTTGGGAGAATATTACCGTCTTTGTTAAATGTATGCTTCCATAAAACAATTTCCAGTGACTCAGAGCATCATTAATCCAGACTGTTTAGAGCTATTAGCAGGGATAGCAAAGCCCAGAAAGGTTACTTTCCTATCTCCCTGGTTAAATCAGAAGGAGTTGAGGAAATAAAGCAAGAATGGGTCATAGACAGAAGAATAATGTCCACTGTCTTGAGCCACAGCAAAATCTATCATTTAGAATCTGGAGGTGTCAGAAATTGCCAGTAATGTGACTGATAGTCAGAACGTAGCTTGCAAAAATAAAGAACAGAAGAAAACTAAAACAAATCTATAGTTAAGACTATAACGAAAACCTTACAACAAAATACTCCAAAGATACTGGCAACTCAATTTATAAAACTTTGAAGATGCTGGAATTTATTGATGCTGTAAGAAATGTGCTGAGGAACTCTTCTGACTGAGTATAGAAGAGGATGGACATTACTGTCATACTCCTCCCTTGAGAGTGAACAGAGGTGATCAATATTCTTTGATATCTATAAGCTGTAATGGGAGGGAGTTACAGAGTTTGTGGAAAAAAAATTATACCTTAAGTTAAATCTGCATTACACTTCAATGAAATTTGACTGGCTTTTGGAAAGAGTGGAAGAGTTTGGGCCCTGCAAACTGTAGATAATTTGTATTACTTTTTTCCCTGGATGTTCTCTAATTCAGCACTAATTATATATATATAAAATTTATATATAATTTCCCCTCTTATGGTACTACTGAAGAGTAGCTTTTAGACTAAGCTAGAAATCTAGATGGTGTTTTAAGATCCACCTACATCTTATGAGATAGTCTTTACTACTCTAATTTAGATTCTGTAAACGTACAAAATACAAGAATGGGTAGAATATATGGATTGGCCAAAGGTATCCAAAACAGGAGCCTTTTGTTTCTGCATGCTACAGCTCAGTTCATCCTGAAACATGACAGGCACTTTTAGTGACATGTTCACACAAGAAAGAAGAGGACAGCTGTGAAGAAACTTTCTCTGTGGTGAGAACTCTGCTTGTTGTATGACATGATTACATAAAAGCCATATGGTACCTGTTAGATGCTAGTGTAGGTAGGACTGAGGTCTCACTTTCGCATTTTGGATCATGACCTATTTTTTACATCTATCTGTAAAAAAAAAAAAAGGCTATAAGCACAAAACACCAGAGAGTTCCTTTGTTCTTTGCTTGAAGCACAAACACTGATAAACTCTTTGAAGTCCTGGCTAAAAAAAAAAAAATACCGAATGTTTATGATATTTGTTTGCACTCAGGTCCCAGGTCTTTATTAGCTTATTTTAGAGTCTCATAGATTGCATATCCACATCTTTCACCCAAATGAGTTCTGTATAGTTGAAATGTACCAGTGCATCCTGCAACACAATTAAGATTTTGGTAGTAGAATCAATAGATGGATAGTTTCACTGGTTATTCTGATTCCAGATCTTCAGTCTCTACCAGGTGCTACCTTGGGCTGAAGTCCACTCGGCGTCATTTGAGTACAGAATGCCTTAAACTCGTACCTCTTCACTACTGGCTTTCAAATGTGAGTTGCTGATTCTCTCCCTGTTCTTATTCCATTTCAGGACAAACTTGAAATACATGAGAAAGTTCAAAATTAGTTTCTACTGACTTTGCAACTCTGTTACTAGCAGAGATTAAGATGTGATTATCTCACTCAGTGCTTGTCAGGCTATACCTGAAGTATTTAATTCTAGGCTCTGCTATTCAAAAAAGACACAGGCAGGGTCCAAAGGAAGACCACATCTATGGTCAAAGGGCTGGCAAACCTGCCCTGTGAGAAGGACTGAGGGAGTTAGGTCTTTGCAGCCTGGAAAAGGTTGAGGAGCTACCTCATCACAGTTTTTCAGTGCTTGTAATGTGAAGGAAGCTCTCTTTTCACAAGGAACCACATGGTGAAAACCAGGGAAAAGAAATACAAGCTACGTTAAGAGAGGTTTCACTTTGGTGTGAAAAAAACATTTTTTTATAGTGAGAACAATCAGTTACTGGAACAATCTTCCCAGGGATGGGTGGAGTGCTCATCACTGGAAATTCTCAATATGATTGAATAGGGGATTAGATAATCTCACTCGCACTCCTCCCACCAAAGACTTCAGCTGATGATCTTTTGAGGTCTCTTCCATCCTAAGCTGTTATGTGATTCTCTTGGCATTATGCTGAAGTAGATGCACTCTTGTGCTTCGTGCCAATGAACTCAGTTAAGTGGAACTGCTCCCTTTTGTGCATCTTTCCACTGTTCTGTTTCCAAAGACACTGTAACCTGGAACTTTCAGGATGAGGTGAGGGTTGTCCAAGGTTTGGCTCTCCAGCTTTTGGCTCAAAAAGCTTCAGAGCAGCAGAGTAAGGAACAGGAATTTTAACTGTTTGAATGAAGGTTTGTCTTGGAAAAGTGTGTCAAGGATTGTTTGAGCCCATCTCACTTGGAGATAGTATTTTTCATGGGTTTGGAAGATCTGGCTAATATACTAATGAAGGAAAATGTTATCTCAATAGAGTTTAAAAAATAATAAATGGTGCACTTTCAAGTTATGTTAAGATTCTAAAAAGTGTTCAATATAAGAACTAAGATACTTCTTAAGAGTTCCCAATTTGTAGCAGTCCTACATCTTCGGACTGCAAAGAATCCTTTTAGATAAAGTAATCAAATAATGTGGGCTCTTTCTATTTAAAGTAAAAAATACACATCACATGGCTTAATCAGCTTTCCAACAGCAGGTTTTCACTGCTGGCACACAGCATGTAGTTTCTGCAGAGTAAGATTGCTTCCAGTGTTATCCAGGTTGCTCAGCCAAACTTATCATTAACTAGTTTGGCAACACCTTCAGGCAAAGAGTTGATTTGATAATAAATAACCATCATCTTATCTGAACGGACAACTATTAGACACTGACTGCCAATGGATCATACGCTGAACTCTTTGGAAGTATGACTGCCTAGCTGCAGATATTTTTAAACACTCTCTTTTTGAACTGCTCAGCCTACAATAATCAGTCAAAAATATCTTCAATGGATGTGTATTGGAAGTTCTTCCTCAAGCCAGAGACTTGACTGTGGCACACACATTTTAGATCACTGTTCTTCCCAGTGTGTGCTCAGATCTCTTTGGATGTTTGGACATTTCCACATTTACTTCATTAAAACAATTTGTGTTTGGTCGTGTAGGTCTTAAATTCTGTAAAATCCTGTGTTGTGGTGCACACAAAGATATGTAATGCTTTGTATAGATGTTTTCTAGCTACCAATTATTTTGTAAACCTAAATATGTGGTGCAGAATTGTTTTTCTGATCACTATAGAGTCCATCCAAAGGCATGGATTTCATGTATAGGTGAAACAGGTGTCCTTTAAACAAAAATTTACTTTTCTGATTGTAGATATGATTAACCAGTTATTCATCAGCATATAAAGGACAGCCCACTACAAATCTGCTGAACACAATTAATAGTTTTTACTCAGCAGAATTCTTTTGAATTAGTGTTTTTTTTTTAAATATAAAACAATGTTAAGAAAACAATCTTATCTATTCTCAATCTGAAGTAATCTGGAAGTAGTATGTGGAGACCAACTAAAGCAAAGTCTCTTAAATGGGCACTGAGGTGATGAAAGTTTAAATTTCATACTGCTTTCTGACTAATGCTGCAAGATGCCAAGTGTATCTGCTTTGGAAATAAAATCCTTCTGGATTCTCAGAGAGCAGAATATATTTAATGCCATCTAAAGAATCAGTGAAGTGTTTGTTAGGCCTAGATATCATCAAAGCCTTTTAACTCATTACATGATAAGAGCAAGATAGTGAGCTGTCATATAGGCAGACTAAATACTCAAAATATGAAATTTTGAGTTTTGAGTGTCCCATATTCAGGCACCAAATCCATTGAAATTGCATTAAGTTAATGAAGCCTGATTTTTTTTCAAAGGTCATCAAGGCCTGTCATTTATTAGTTTCTTTACTAAATCACTGCAAGGAATCCTATGTATTTTACACTTGTTTATAGGCACTGAAGTGTGACAATTATGCCATAATAAATGAAGGGAAGTTAAAATGGATATTTCACCAAATACCAATTATCTGACTCGACCATCTGTGCTATAGCACATTTTTCTGTCCCACAGTTACTGATCCAGTCTGAAACCTGACCCAAGCCCTCTGAAGACAACTCTGACTTGCGGGTCTGGGTTTCTTCCCACCAGAGAACAAACTGAGAAGTGACAATGTGTGTCCTGTCAGGACATCTGCCCAGACTGGGGAGAAGGAAAATAGTTTTCTGTCTCTTTTGAGACTCCACCTATAAATGCCTCTTTCAGAGCATTTGGCAAATATTTTTAAGTTAATCTCAGGAAATTTTAAAACATCCGCTTCTGACTCAGGTATGGGTTTTGGTGACTGGATTTGAAAAGGTGTTTAGCTGTGTAATTTTAAATTAATTATTAAAGTTAAATTAGCTATTAAATTATTTAATTAATCATTACAACCAGAACCAGGCCTCTAAATAGTATTGAATAACAGTTGTGAATTAAGACGCTTGTTGGTTTGTTTTCTTCTACTCTAATAAAATTTTACCTTGGTTTTGCTAGTTAGATTTTTCTGTATTAATTTTTGAAGAAAATATTAAAAAGAAGTCATGCAATCACTGATTACTGTAATAGCCACTAGAGGTCTACTGATATCAAAATTCTGCCAACATCAATTATTTCTGCAAGTATTAAAAATGCTTCATCCAGAAGAAAACGCTCCTCATTAAGCATTAGTTGTTTGCTTTGTGAGGTGCATGATTTAATTCTCAGAATATTTAACCTCTTAGTATTGTTTTTAGTAGAGCAGCATTTTGTTGAAGTAGGGAAGAGTTGTAATGTAAAATCTACAGCTGAAAGGAAAAGTGACTAAAAATCTTCCCAAGTATATTCACCAAGTAAGTATATTATAATGTAATTTACTGGACAGAATACTACTTAGTGGTTAACCTTACAGCAAACAATGATTTAATGAAATTGCCCTACAATTAATGGCTTTTTATGGCCTTATTGGATTCTGTCTGCCTTTGAGGATTTATATATCTCTAAAAAAATAAAACAATCTTCAATCCCTCTTTTAAATGGTCTTAGTATGTTACTTTTTAAATTTCTAACAAGAAGTAGGAATTAGATTACTCTATTTCCTGTAGGCCTAGTTATTCATCACAAGAACAGGAGGGTATTTGTTGGAACAAAAAAGCTGATATATTACATTAATGACTTTTCTCCAGAGACTTCCCTGCAGTCAGGTGACAAATATTGCTTTTAAGTCAGAGCAAAACCAAAACAACAACAAAATCTATTAAGTCATAGTTGTCTGTGATTCATGAGCTCCTTACCTAGGGTTTGTAGGGAATTGGTCCAGGTTGTGAAATGATACACCTGAGACCTGAATACTGTATAGAGTTAAACATGATTTCTCTGTTCCTGTTCAGCAAAATGATTTTACATCCTCTTTGTTGTGGACTCAACCAATCACAAAACAGCAGCCTGCATGCCTCAAATTGTTAATACACAGATAAACATACCTCATTTTTGTCCCTCACTGAAGGATGAGGGATAGGACTGTGTGGTGACTTCAATTAACTGTCTAGTGAAAGGCAGGTGGCTGGCAGCTGAAGAAAAGGAAAAGCCTATAAGATCTGCTTTTTTTTCAGACTTAATATAATAGAAAAAAATCAGATGTCCATCAGTTTTAATGAAGGTATCCACACATTCTTCATACTCTGACTTCTTGACATAAGAACTGGATGGAGCAAAAGAGATATGGCATGTTAGGACAAAGAGAACATTCTCCAGCTATTATCTGTTCTTATCATTATTGTCTATGCACCACCTCCTGTCTCAGCCAGAAGACTTGGTTGAATAAAAACGATAGATTATTATTTTTACTGTATTATTATTATTATTGCTATTATTATTTATGTTTCCATAGACTCTGGGCATTTTTCTGGTGCTAAATTCCCCATACAGAAATTGTGATGATCAACAACCCCGAGTTGTTCTTTGAGTACTGCACAACAGGCCAAATAGCTGGACTGTCTAGTTTTCCCTCCAAGCATCTCATCCCATACTTGAGAGGAATGAGTGCTGAAAACAAGTAGTGTGAGGGAGAGAAAAACTACAAGATATGTCATGAGAAAGGACCATTATGTTTTTCATATTTAAGTAAGAGAAGATGTAAATTACATGTGTCTAATGGGGCATTGCTTCCAGAGTCTCAATGTAGCAAAACTAATGGAAATAATTTTCTTTTTAACTCTAAAATACAGTGTTTAAATGGACTTATATGGCAGAATTGATGGAGCTAGCAAGGCATTCTTTTCCAGATGTTTGAATTCCTGGCTATACTTGCTCCAGAATTGTTGATTCACCTTTCCAAAGCTTCACATCTGTTGCTGTTGTTGCTTCTGCAAGTAACAAGTTTGAGAGGAAGAAAGAAAGGGCAAATTATTTTTCCTTCCCTTGGGTAAAATGTGGCAAGTTCCCACTCTCTGCTTTCTTTTCCCTATGAGGAGGGGATGAGAAATCAAATGACAGTTTATCAGTACTAGCTATGCTCACCCCTGTCTCAGGCAGGGACCTCAGCCAGAAATATGTTTCAAGCATTAGGAGTAAATGAGAAGGATATTGTTCACTGCAAGATTGCCAGCCATTCCTCAAACTCAAAGATACAGCCAACAGATTTGACTGAATTCACAATGAAAGCATCCTGAGGACTTTAAAAGCTTTTTTCACTTTCATATTTTGTTTCAATTCTCCAAAGAGTATGGTTGGCTTTAAGAGAGCATTATGCAGAAATGCTTATTCAAGCAAGACCCAAGGAAACACCTAAATGGAATGCAAAAATCCATTTTGGTAAACAAAGTATTGTTATAAGAATTTAAGTGTATGTATATACATACGTATAATTTTGTAACAATTTGGAGAATGTGGGACTTCCTGTTTGGGGACCTAAAAATTATGGATAAATAACAATTTCTGGAGTTCTTTTCACATTTTGTGTGAGAACACAAATGTTGGCAACTTAAAATATTTAAATATTGTATTCGTATTAAATGATTTAATTAAATATCATAGACTCAATGAACTGGATATAGATAACATACTGGAGAAAGCCATCTATGGTGCTGGTTTTATTAACTGAATCATTGTATTGTATATTTTACTTAGGGAAAGGAGGCTATGAATAGAAAGCCCTCAGGCCTGTGACTTAGAGACAGGACCTGGGTTTGTATGTTGCAAGTTGGGAGAAAGCAAGCCTTGGAAAGGGTTTCCCCCAGGCACTGAGTGCTACACATATAAATATGTATGGCTTTCATACGTTCCATAGATTCAGTGGCTGGAATGCTAAGATGCCTGTATTTGAAGCCTTTAATTCCTATAACAACCTAATGGCAGTGGCTGTCTGCTTGTCCTGAGTGAATGTCCTGCCTGATGTTGTTTGTGTTGTGCTGCAGAATGCTCAAGTGAGGTTGTCTGAGTCTGACTGCCTTCCCCTTGGGAAGCTCAGGAAGAGATATACTGAATCTCCTATAAGGTTATCCTAATAAACTGTTTTCTACTTAAATAAATGCTGTCTCCTGGGAACTTTTAGAATAGTAATCACTGTATGACTGCCATTCTGTTTTCTTACAGTGAAAAATCTGAAAACCTTAACTATAGCACCTTTAATATGAAGGCGCTGTTAAGATGCATCCCCTTTTGATGCTTTATAATTTACTGACTGAACAGTATTGGCTTCCTATGTGTTTCTGTCTTTAATTTAAGTTGTATATACCTCATATTTTTTGAGACTGAGCTGCCTTAGGAAGTTTTGTTCTCCTTATAATATGAAAGCTGAGGTCATTTGTGGCATGTTTTCTATTTTTTTCTTAGAGGTACATATTGAAGTGGTGTCCTGGTTTCAGCTGGGCTAGAGTTTAATTTCCTTCATAACAGCTGGTGTGATGCTGTGCTTTGGGTTTGGGAGAAAAATAATGTTGATAACACACTGATGATGAGCAGTGCTGCATAGAGCCAAGGACGTTTCAGTTTTTCAGCTTCTTATACTATCCTTGACAATGAGGAGCTGGGGCTGGAAGGGGATAGAACCAGGAGAGCTGACCTAAACTGGCCAAAGGGATATTCCATACCATCTGACATCATGTGGAAAACAAAAACCACAGAAAAACTAGGGGTGCTGGCTGAGGAAGAAGCCACTCCTAGGGGACTAGCTGGATATCAGTGAATAGGTACTGAGCAATTGCACTGTGCATCCTTTATTTTGTATAAACACACACACATATAATTTTAATTACTGTATAATTTTTCCCTCCCTTTTCTGTCTTAGTAAACAGTTTTTATCTCAACATGAGTTCTACTTCTTTGTTTCCTTTGATTGTCTTCCCCAGTTCACTGGTGTTAAGTGGATTAAACAACGACAAAAGGGGAGGAAGGAGGTTAAGGCCAGCTACTGTATTCCTGCATGATATATCTTAGCTGGGGAAATATATGTGTATCTTAAAAGCCTGTTCTGTGAGTCTAGCCCATCAGACCCACTGATGTGAACATTACAGTTTGTATGTGCATAGTAAGTGGGATACATCTTGAATACACCAGATTTATTGTTAATGCACCAAACATTTGCAGTAAGTTCAGTGCACTCTGGAATCAGTAAGCTTTTTGCACACTGCTGAAAAACTGAGATATGTATGCATAAGAAATTATGCTAGAAAGCATGAAAGGGACTTTTTTTTTTTAATCTGTGTGCAGGGAGGTCTTCACTACACTTTGTATACATTTTGAATTACTCCTTCTAAGTATGTGCGGTTTGTTATTTGGACAATGCTTGGTTTCCAGCAGCCTGGCAATCCAATAAGAAAAATCCAGACAAGTGTCCAAGAATTTTTTGGCTTTGTACAAACAAAACTCTTCTGGGGAAGAATCTTTATTAAAAGCCCTCGTGTTTGATAGTTTATGGAAAAATAGCGGATTTGAATCTCTTTTATACATAAACCAATCACACTTTTATGTACTTACGAAGGAATATTACTACTAAGAAGTAGCAAGGACTTTTAATAACTCTGTTTAAACGCTTGAAAAATGTTTCATGTAGAATAAGAATTCATTATATTATGTTTCTTGTGCTTCCTTGAACTTTATGGTATTGCTGCACCTTGAAAACTGATGTTAGAGAACAAAAACTGGTACAAGATGCTATGGATTTAGAGGAGACACAATGAGGAATGACTAGAAAGCAATGCAATGTGGAATAAGAGACATTAAATAAAGTCTTGGACTCTTCTGATTGGAAAAAAGAAAGTCTGAAAAGTGGTATGACAAGGATCTGTACAATTTTAAGTGCTGTATAGAGATAAGCATGGTATTCTTCCACAGTTTCTCATACTGTCAAAAACTGCAACGCTTCATAAGAAGAGCAGGCAGTGAGATTATGAGATTATAAGAATCAAAAGATGTCTTTGGACATAGGACATTAAAAGGTTGTGGTATTTGTTGTCACAGAATGTTTCAGAAGGCAAAAATATGAACAGTTCAAAATGAGTAAACATGGTCTTTAAGCATAGAGCCACTGGTGGCTATTCAATATAGTTTCTGAAAATCTGTACTCAGAGTAGATTCTAAAGTATTGATTGCTGGAAGCTTCAAGGATGTACTAGGATAAGGCTTATCATATATTTTACTTCTTATGTGGTTGTTTTCTCAACGTCTTTCAGCACTGTGTGGAAGATAAGTTTCTAATGCAGGTGATGGAGGAGCCAATGAGGAGAGGTGTGCTCCCGGAGCTCATTCTTACAAGGAAGGACTGAATGGGAATGCGAAGGCTTGGAGGAGTCTTAAATGCAGCATCCATGAGATAGTGGAGTCCAGGATCTTATATGGAAGAAACAAGGAAAGAAGAAGGATTGCAACCCTAGACTTCAAGAGAACCAACTTTGACCTCTTCAAGGACCTGCCTGGAAATATACTGTGGATTAGAGCAGTGGTTGACATTCAAGCACAACTTCTTCTAATTCAAAATCAGCGCATCACTAAGAGTAAGAAATCAGGCAAAAGGCAGTAGACCCATTGGGTAAGCAAGGACCTCATGGATAAACTAAAATGGAAGAAAAAAAGTCTACAGAACACGGAAAAAGGGACTGGACATCTGGGAGGAATTTAGGAACATTGTCAGGGCATGCAGGGATGCAACAAGAAGGCGAAGGCCCACTTGGAATTAAATCTGGTGAGGAGGTCAATTACAACCAGAAAAGCTTCTTTAAGTATGTCAATAGCAAAAGGAAGACAAGGAAAAATGTGGGTTTGCTGCTGAATGAGGTGAGTGCCCTGGTAATGGAGGTCACTGAGAAGGCAAAGTTGCTGAATGTCTTCTTTTCTTCATACTTTATCATTAACATTGCCCCTTGGAAATCTCAGAACTGGTGAGTAAGAGAGAGACTCTGGGGAAAGGAAGACTCCTCGGTCAAGGAGAATCTGAACATAAATGATCTTGGCAAACTCAGTGCACACAAATGGGGCCCTATGGAATACACTCACAAGTAGTAAGGGAGCTGATGGAAGGGATCGCCAAACCACTCTCCATTGCCTTTGAAGCATCTTGAAGAATGGCAGAAGTGCATGAAGAGTGGAGAAAAGCCAGTGCCACATCAGTCTTCAAAAAGGGGAGGAAGGACGACCTACAGGGAAACCTCAGGCCAGTCACCCTCACCTTTGTCCCTGGGAATGTGATCAAACAACTTACTCTGGATGTCATCTCCAAGCAAGGGGAAGAGAAGGTTAGCAGGAACAGTCAACATGGACTGTTGACTACTACACCAAGGGTGTAGAGTGTTCATGCTTTACTAATCTAGTAGCCTGTAACGATGTCATGCCTGGCCAGATAGTTGAGGGGAGAGCAGTGGATCTTGTGTACCTTGACTTCAGTAAGGCTTTTGACTGTCTTCCAAAACATCTTCATAGGTAAGCTTAGGAAATGTGGGGTTGAAGAGTGGACAGTGAGGTGAATTGAGAACTGGCTGGCTGGCAGAACTCAGAGGGTTGTTGATCAGTGGTGCAAAATCTAATCAGAGGCTTTTTAGCTAGCAATATTTCTCAGAGGTCAGTACTGGGACTGATCTTGTTCAACATCTTCAGTGACCTGCATGAAGGGATAGAATATACTTTCAGCAAGTTTGCTGATTATACGTAGCTGGGAGGAGTGGCTGACACACGGGAAGGCTGTGCTGCATTCAGCAAAACCTGGACAGGCCAACGAGTTGGATGAAGAGGAGCCTTGTGAGGTTCACAAGAGCAAGAGTTGAGTCCTACACTGGGGGAGGAATAACTGCATGCACCAGTACAGGTTAGGGTATGATCTCCTAAGAGATCTGTGGAGAAGGACCTAAGAGTCCTGGTAGGCAACAGGTTGGCCATGAGACAGCAGTGTGCTCTTGTGGCCAGTGGGATCCTGGGGTGCATTTAACAAGAACATGGCTTGAAGATCAAGGGAGCTTATCCTCCCTCTCTGCTGTGGTCTGGAGAGACTGCTTTTAGAATACTGTGTCCAGTTCTGAGCTACCCGGTTCATAGAAGACAGGAATCTCCTAGACAGAGTCCACTGGAGAGTTGCGAAGATGGTAAAGTGCTTGGAGCATCTCCTGTACAAATAAAGACTGAGAGACTTCGGACTGTTCAGCTGTAGAAGAGAAAACTGAGAGGGGTTCTGATCAATGTTTGTAAACGTCTAAAGGGCAGAAGTCAAGTGGGTGGGGCCAGGCACTTTTCAGTGGTGCCCAGAGATGGGACAAGGGGCAATGTGCACTAACTGGAATGCAGGAAGTTCTATCTGAACATAGGGAAAAACTTCTGTACTGTGAGGGTGACAGAGCACTGAACAGGCTGCCTGGAGAGGCTGTAGTGGCTCCTCCTCTGGAGATGTTCGAAACTCACCTGGATGCTTTTCTGTATAATCTACTGTAGGGAACCTGGTTTAGCAGGCGGTTGATCTCTGGAGGTTCTTTCCAACTCCTATGATTCTGTGATTCTCTGATCTGCTCTGAATTGGGATATTTAGCAAAATGAATCCTTGTTTGATCCACTGTGATTATTTGTGCTTGCTTTTAGATGTCCAGGTATGACCTGTGTGTCCTATCAAGTGTTTGACAAACTATGTAGCATCATGCAAACAAAGTCCTGCAGTTAAAGGTGATAGGAGGATTTATTTCCACTAACAGAGTAGCAGAGGAGGAATGTGTAGCAAAACAGGAAGACGAGGCAGTGCTCAGTACATGCTGTATTGTGAGCCTGCTGTTTGATTTTCAGCATCCATTATGCTAATTATCATAATAAACCATCATAAAATCTGAGTCTTACCTGAATTTCTGTTTTACCTACCCCTGTTGCTTAATATAGAATTCTTCACCTATTGTTTTATAGAAATTTTTTCATTTCAACCACCTCAGGTGTTTCATTAAACAACCTTAGGTGTTCAGTTTGTTACTGCTGACAATTTGTTTTATTTTACAAAATAGAGGATATAGTATTAGATGCAGAAGTGGTCACAAAAAAGAAACCAATCAATCCAACTAGATCAGACAGAAATGAAGCACCACTGCAAAATTGCCCTTCTTGGGATGTTAGGAGAAAATGACTAAGCAGCAAAAATATCACACTGGAAGTAACCAATGTACACACTGTCTTCTGAAGCAGTGGAAGGGATGCAGAAATGGGATCCAGCAGACTTGTATATGTTTCCCAGTCATCTCTGCCTTGGTAACTCATTTGATTTCCCTTTGTTTCCTTTCCTATCTGGAAAACGAAGGTGATAATGTTGCTTTAAATCCATCCATTTTCTATCTTGCTTGATTCAGCAGTAGGCTGTGGGCTAGGGACTTTCAACTCTATACATGTGCAAAGCCTGCCTTAGCAATGACCTGACAGCAGCTGTGGCATGTAAACACTAGTGCATTTACACAAGCACTTATATTAAGCAGAAATTCTTAAACAAACCAACCAAACAAACAAAAGAAAAGCTACTTGAGCACAGAGAAATAGGAAGAGGGAAGTCCTTGGCTCTTCACTTCTGTCCTTTTTTCTTCCTTCCTCTCTTATATCTGCTGACACATTCTCTCTTTTCCTTAATCTTTCTCAGCTGGCAACAAGGTGGCTTTAAAACAAAGGCTTCATTCTCTTTGATGGTGTGCTTTAAAAGAAAAAGAAAACTGTGAGGGAACCACTGCCTGAACTCAGTGTGCCTTCATGTGCATGGGTGTTCCCAAGCTGTGTGACGGCTGCTCTGTGGTCCCACTGGCCTGGTCACCTGTGCCTCCCCTGTGCTGCAAGGAGTGATGCACTCAGACATGCATTGGAGGCAGAGCTTGAGGGAGACACAGGTGTTCTCAGCAGTTTTGCCAGACATTTCTACTGTAACCTCAAGCATTTGTGCACTTTGCAAAAGCAAACCAAGAGCACACATCCATCCTTCCCACACTGAACCAGTACCCCCTAGACATTCTGTCTCTGAGCATCCATGGCCTTTTAGTGATCTGGTTTCATGAAATGAGGAAAAGAATTGAAAAAAAAAATAAATAAAAGGGACTTGGTTCTTTCAGTGAAAATCTTTTCCAATTTTAAGACAGGGTAAAATGTTGCCATTCTTATTTTGATGTATTAAAACCTGAGTGTTGGTGGTTAACACTCTTTGTGAATCATGTTTCCTTGAGGGAGATGGGGAAGTGATGCACAGATGGGAGCTAACAATACCTCACACATCTCACCACTTCTCTGTGTGGCTGGGCTAGGCTGCTACCAAGACTAGCCAACAAAGTTAGCTTCGCTCATTTTGACTCAGTAAGGGGAATATTAGCTTTGTAATATTTCTGTGTCAGGGTCACCAGCCAATGCACGGAGGACTGGGAAAAAAGTGGCACTTGAATTCCTCAAGATACACCTATCTCGCCCTATCATGCAGTTAGTATAACTTTGCACATTTTTCATTTCTTAAATTAGAAGGTCACAGTACTATTAAAGTCATCCATTGAAGCAGAGTTATGCAGAACCCACATAAGCCTCTGCAGACAACTGGGATTCCAGCCCCCTAATCCTGGCCACGCACTTCTCGTTGAAATCAATTTTGCACCATGGGAGCCCAAGATTTTTTTTGTCAGTGCTCAGGTTTTGAGCAGTTGTTTCCTTGTTTGTCCAAGTGTCCTATCTCAGGCTGTAAATCTCAGTCCACTATCCTTTATAGTGAATGTCATAGCATCTCCTCTCTGTGCTTTAGATGTGCTCAGAGCTTTGATGCTCCTCTACAATGCCCCTCTTAGATCAGTTTTATGGTTCCATATCCATTCTGTCCCTGTTAGATGTTCCTCAACTTTAATGTCTATTTATGAAAATTAGATTGCAGATGAATAAGCAGCTGAGGTTATGACCCAGGTAATGTTCTCATGTCTGAACTTTTGTTTATTTATTTTTCTTATCTGCAGTACATAAATGATTTACTACAGGATTGGTGTCCTTTGAATAACTTCTTTATTTAATTATTTGAGTCTAATGCCAGGTGAGATACTGAATCATTCTTTCATGATTCCTGTCTGAGATTTTTACTCTGGAAAATACTCCTACCAGACCCAAAGAACTGATCTTTCTGCACTTACCAGTGAAACTTAACAGAGCCTTGGAAGCAGATGGAAACTGAGAGGATATCAAACTTTCTTCACAATCTTCTGCATGTCTTCTTAATTTGCTCTTGCTTCAGCATCTCATTCAAGTCTTCTGTGATGCACCTTGTAAGAAAGTGAAGAACTGGAGCTGGTATATTTTGATACAGATCAGCTATGCTTAAGGGGACTGAGGTCTAACTTTTTGGTTGCTGGATGTATGAATAATGTCCGTCTTACATCTTGCACGTTCTTTATCTCCATCTTATTTTCTCCCCCAGTTTTTATTCAAGCAGTCATGGTATTATGGATAACTTTCTTACAAACATACTTACATATACTGAACCAGAATGAAAATTTGAGTATTCAAGACTTTTTCATGCTGTAAGGTTCTTGACTATGTTGCTTTGTCAAGCCAGAAATGGCTGGCACAACTTTCTTGTCACTTTTTATAGCTATGGACTGAAAAGCACATACATTTCTTCACTTTTAATTTTGGTACTCTTGGTCTTACATCAAATGTTCATCCATTGATATTAAGAAATAAAGAGCTCAAATGTTGCTGGACCATTAATGTGGTATTGCTTTTCTTCTTGTTTCCTCATCTTGATTCTTCTATGTGTCTGTCATAATTAACAGCTCCAGGAGAAATATTGGGAGACAATATGGTATATGTAAAAATTGTTATTTTCTGTGATACTTAAGATAGAAATTCCTTTAAATATTTTCTCCAGCTCTGAATTCATAAAGCTATTCAAAGAGCAGTAAATATAAGTTCTTGCCTGGCAAAATAGGGAAATAAGCATTTTTTTGGGTCTTTCAGAGTTGTTTCTCGAACTTTCAGTCGTCTCAATATGTAGTTGGATATTACTTTCAGCTTATTTTTAATATGTGGGGCTTTTTTTTCCCTAAATTGCAACTTAAATTGATAGCTAGGAGAAGAAACTGTAAAATTCCAAAAAAGATCTAATATTATATTAGGAAAAAGATTTCATGCTACATTGAAAGCAGACCTAAATATATTCAAACATTGAAATGTACAGTAGGTCATCCAAAGTCTGTAGTGACATGATTTGGAGTACCAGAGAGGAAATTTGATGCAGCTTCTAAAATTAATTTCGTTTGAAACCGTGAGGATTATAAAAAGTATTTATCAATTTATCATACTAACTACTGCAATTGCATTAAGCTGTGGGAACTTTTTTTATTTTTATTTTTTTGGAAGTAATGGAAAAGATGTGCACAGAAGAGTGGGGCAGAAGAAAGTTCTAGTGTATTTAGTGGTAATCTTTAAAATGTAGTCAATATTCTATAAGATAATAAATATCATATGAGGCAAAAATTACCTTTATAAAGCTGTTGCCAATTAGGGTTGTTTTATTTCTTAACTAGTTGTTCTATTTGATTTTTTTTTTCCCCCAGTATTTAACCAATAAACACTTGGCTTTTTAAAAACAGAATCACAGAATTGTGAAGTTTGGAAGGAGCCTCTAGAGATCAGTCAGTCCAATCCCCTGCTAAAGCCGGTTCCCTCCAGTAGTTTACACAGGTAGATACCTCCAGACAAGGAAACTCTACAGCCTCTCTAGGCAGCCTATTCCAGGGCTCTGTAACTACACTGTAAATAAGTTCTTCTGTATTTTTGTATGGAACATCCTACATTCCAGTTTTTGGCTATTGCTCCTTGTATTACTACGCACCACTGAAGAGTCTGGCCTCACTCAGTTGCCTCCTGCACTTTAGATGTTTATAAACATTGGTCGGATCCCCTCACAATCTTCTCTCTTTTAGGCTGAACAGACTCAGGTCTCTCAGTCTTTCTTTGTACAGGAAATGCTCCAGGCACTTTAGCATCTTTGTGCTTTCCAGTGCACTCTGTCTAGGAGATTCCTGTCTTCTTTGAACTGGAGAGCCCCAAACCAGACATAGTATGCTAAATGCGGCCTCACCAGGGCAGAGTAGAGGGGAGAATCACGTCCCTCGACCTGCTGGCCATGCTCTTGTTAAATCCACCCCAGGATCCCTTTGGCCACAAGGGCACACTGCTGACTCATGGCCAACCTGTTGTCCACCAGGACCTTTAGGTCCTTCTCCACAGATCTTCTCTCCAGCAGGTCATCCCTTAACTTATATTAATGCATGCCATAGATTTGTGCACAATGATTTTGGCTAGATGGTCTCTGACCATATCTGTCTCGATCAAAGGGAAATCTTCCATTTCCAAAACTCAGTCTCTTACCTGCAGGTTGTAGGATTCCTTAGGTGCAGTCTTTGTAGTAAAGACAGAAGCAAAGAAGGCGTTCAGTATCTCCATCTTCTCAGCATCCTCTGTTACCAGGGCACCAACCTCATTTAGTAGTGGGTCTAGATTTTCCCTTGTCTTTCTTCTATTTTTATTTTTTTAACTTTCTTGTTATCCTTTATCTCCTTATCTTCCAATGGGCTTTAGCCTTCCTCTTTGTACCCCCAGGGGTCCTGACAGCATTCTTATATTCCTTCCAATTGGACAAGCCCTTTTTCCATATTTTGTGGACCTTCTTCCGTTTCAGTTTATCCATGAGCTCCTTGCTCATCCATGCAGATCTCCTGCCACCTTTCCCTAACTTCTTACTCTTAGAGATGTACCAATCTTGAGCTTGGAAGAAGTGGTATTTGAATATGGACCAACTCTTATGGGCTCCCCTTCCTTCCAACACTCAATCCCATGGGATCTACCTCCAAGTAGATCCTTGAAGAAGTCAAGTTGGCTTTCTTGAAGTCCAGAGTTGAAATTCTACTTATTGCTTTGTGTCTTTCCACACAATATCCTGAACTCCACCATCTCACAAACATCTCACAAACACCGCACCCCAACCTGCCCCCAACTTTCACATCCCTGACCAGTCCTTCCTTGTTGAACAAGATTCAGCAGCACACTTTTCCTCATCAGCTCCACCACCACCTGTATTAAAAAGTTATTTTCAGTGCATGGCAGGAACCTCCTGGACTATGCATGCCTGGCTGTGTTGCTAATACAACAAATATTGGAATGGTTGAAGTCCCTTATAAGAACCAGTGCCCAGGATCACAGGCTACTTCCACCTGTTTGTAGAAGTCCTCATCAGCTTTCTCCTTCTGACCAGGTGGCCTGTAATACACACCTGCAACAGTGTCAACCATATTAGCCTGCCCCTTAATTATCACCCACAAGCTCTCTACTCAATCATCATTCACCCCTAGGTGGAGCTCGATGTGTTCATAAAAATCAATTCCACTGCCTTGCCTCACTGGCTTGTCTTTCCTAAAAAGGACACTGCCATCCTTGACAGCATTCCAGTAATGTGAGCTGTCCCACCATATCTTTGTGATCACAATGAGATCATGGCCTTGTGATCACAAACAGATCTCTAATTCTTCCTGTTTATTTCCCATTCTGAGTGCAGTAGTATACAGATACTCCAGGGAAGAAGAGGGTGAAGGTATCCCTAGAGGGATAAACGAAGATTTCACGTAGGTATACTCACCTTTCAGGTGGTTGGCCTTGTCTGGCTTTTGTCATGAGAAGGAGTTAAGGAACATTTATTACTCCTTCTGTTGTCTTGGCGCATTCCCCAGTCAGTTGCAATGGCATGAGCATTGCCCTTACAGACCCCCCCCAATTCCTTCAGTTTAAAGTGTGCCTCACTAAGGTTAGCCAGCCTGTTCCCCAAAATTGCCCTGCCCTTCTAAACATGTGGACCCCATTGCTCCTTAAAAGATTATAATCTTCATATAAGGTTCCATTATCATAAAACCCCCAACCCTCACAATGGCACCAGCCACATAGCCAGGAGTTGATGTGTATTATGTGTCTCTTCCTGGCTTCACTCTTTCCACAGAACTGGTAAAATGGAGGAGAAGATAACTTTGGCTCTAATGTTTTTCACCTGTGCTTCCAAAGTACACTTGATTTATAAAATTTGTTGAAAAAGCGAGACTGAATACTGTGTACACTTTAGTGTAGGGATGCTACTTTCTGACTGCAGTTATCAGCACTTAAAGAAGAAAGCAATAAATACCTGGTCATCTTGTTATTTTATCTATTTATTTCTCTGTGAAAAGACCAGGATGATGTTAGTCAGCCCTGTCTGCACAAAGATTATGCACAAAGACGGGTTGTAGAGCAAAATTCACATGCAAGAATCAAAACAAATCAATGATCTTTAATAGAGTTAAATGTAAATATTTGAAGCAACAGATAAAGAAAAGAAATGATGAAATTTCAGAGGGTACATTTTGATGCTATGTAAAAAAGACAACAGCACTGAACTTGGAAAACAAATTTAGAAATAGGGACTTATATCAGAGTATAAATAGTTTTTACATTATTGAACATGTACATGTGTCTAAATTAACATGGTGCTAAATGCAACTTTTAAATTATAATACCTAGATCACATTTGAAATAAACATTTTAAATATCTGTGCCTTGAATTTGCTGTTTCGGAATGTGCAGTTTAATGCTCACACTTATATTTAGGTGGATATAAACAATCTGACCTTCAAAACATCTCACATTGAGAGGGAAGATAGCAGATGTGAATTTTTTCAGTGTTACAGCCAGTATTCAGGGAACTGCATATGAAAAAATCAGAGGTCTTCACTGGTCACGTTGGTAGAAACAATCTGAAGAACAGATTTATTATGCAGGAGTTCATAATAGTATAATATATAAATACAATGTACTGAGGAAGAGTTGGGAGCTCAAACGTGTTAAAAGCAAAAGCTATTAGCGTATGAGTCACTGAGCTTGTGGCTGATTTAAGGTACATCTACAATAAAAAGGGGTCAGGGCTGCAAGTTTGAGCACTGGACCCCCTGAAGGCCTTTAACAAGGCTCCTCCTCAAGGCTCTGTAGTTTCCATTAACTGAAAAATCAGACATGGGGAATGTGCATATTTAGCTTTCTCAGTGGGAGGAGATCATCAATGGAAAGTTACTCAGGATCATAAAACAAATACTGATTGTAAGGAGTTACTGAAGAATCTCTTGGTACTAGGTAATAGAATCACATAAGAAATTAATCTGCTTTGAATGTAAAGAATAAAGAAGAAATATAACCCTTAGATCACACTGGCTCTGAACTGGTAGTTACCACCTTGAAATAAAATTGTGGGGGAATAGTAAATAAAACTATGAAAAAGTCAGCTGATTGCTCAGTGATGGCTGACAAACGGAGTGAGTGGTATGAATTGTTAGTGATAGCTGTAAAGATATGAGTTAAATAGGACCTGTAGATACATATTAGATCAGTTATTGCAGTTGGAGAAAAACTTTAAGGTAGACAAACCTTGATGAAGTTGGTGATAGAAGGAAGAGACTAAAGAGCTTAATACAGATGGAGAACAATGGGATCCAACAGTAAACAATAGAGAAGAAAACAGTGAACATCTCCTTTTTCACCACCACCAAAGACAGGCTTTTAGTCTAAATGGACTTCCTCTGGTCCAACATAGCAATATGTATGTTTCTGGAAATAACATCCTCATGTAAATTTATGTATCTACAGTACCATTCTGCCCTCCTTTTTCAAAAAGGGTGTTGAAGAAAAGGTATAGGTAAAGGTGATTCAGATAGTCAAAAATAAAAAACTGTCTTAATGAGAGAAGGATTATGACACTTTAACCTAGAAAAAGGATGACTTAAATGGACATAACTGACATCGATAAAGTCTCAAATGGAGAAGATTAAGAAACATCATTAACTTGTTGTCTCTCAGAATACAAAATGTGTGATGGAGTTATCAGAGATCATGACCAGAATAAATAAGATACTTTTTGTGTACATCACAAAAGGAGGTTATATCTACTAAATGCTTATAGAGTTTCAAAGAATAACTAAAAAAATAATGGAGAGAAAATCCTTGAAGAGCAATATCTTTAGATTGTTCATTGTATTTCTGCATTTTGCAGATCCAGATCTGATCTGGACATATCATGTCCTGCTGAAGATTTGGACATCAGAATGTGATGTCATTACTATGCTTTTACAGCTACTCTATGGAGGATTGTAGCATGTCTGTCTCCTCATTTGGTTTATTTGCAGTTGCTATCCAGATGGGGTGGCCTAAGCGTGGACAAAGTCTAACCTTTAGCATCATGGACACAAGACAATCTGCTCTAGCTGATCCAAAGGTTAAAGCTCACTAACAAGTGTGGTCCACAAAGCTAACAATGTAGCCAAAATACATTAAGTCAGGTTTAGGAAGTGTCTGACCTAAAGGTGATGGGAGGATAAACCATGGAAGTATGCTTGCTTCTCACTCTTGTCTCTAGGCTCTGGCTGGTATCTGTTCCTACGTCTTTCATGGGGCGGTAAGGGCCCCTTGCTTGAAATAATAACTTCTATTTTACAGTCAGTGTTATTTTCTGTAGGTATCCTCTTTTTGAACAAGACTATCTATCAGACATAAATAAGATGTAATCTTTTATTTTTGGTCTCACTCATCAGAGTCTGTACTGCCACAAAGTAGCCTGTGTAATGGGCATTCTTTGAGAATCTTTGAGTTTGGAAGGGGCCTATGGAGATTGCCTGGTCCGACCCCATTTTTGTTTAAGAAACATATGATATTGAATTTTTAGAATACATAAGTAACAGGCATTTGAAAGTAATGTTTACCTGTGGTATGCCTCTCTATCACTCCTGATCTGATAAACTAGACTTAAAAGACACAGAAAATGAGAATGTCCTATTGCATCTTTACTTCTGGCCTTGTCTTGCATGTATGATTTCAATGCTGACATGATTATTTTAATATTAAGTGTTGTCCAAGTCTCACAAGGGTAGATTATCCCTTCAGTGACTGCTTTTACTTTTGGCACTACATTTCCAAAATGCAATGTATTGGCTTAAAAAGACAAAATGATATTATATTTTTTGTAAATGCAGGCTGTTTTAGTTTTTCTGTATAAATTACATTGGCTATTTGAATGGAATCACTGTTTTTTGCATTTTTCAAAATAACCTCTCATGCAATGTGAAATTACTTACAGTAACTTTTGATTCAAACCTGAACCCTGATTCTGTTAATACCTACTCCTATTTGTAAACTTTGTGTAATATCAGTGAACTGAGAGGAAACAGAGTAGGAGAAAAAGAGTTTAAGTGGTACAGAAAATAGGTCCCAATTGCTCAAATGAACAAGTACAGAAGTACAGGAGGAAAATGCTAAATTATATGTTACTTTTCCAAAATAAGATTGTGTTTAAGAACAAATTTGTTACTGTCTTGAAGTACAAAAGCAAAAGTTTTCTTTTTAATTCATGTATTTAAGTGCAATCTGATTATTCACTTTGCTCATTTAGTTTTGCGTTTAGAATATTAAAACTGTTTGCTATCACAACGTGCTGATACAAATTGCACTGGTGTAAGTTTCTCATCCTTGATTTATCACTGCACTAAACTGAAAGGCACTCAGTGGTTCATATCAGGAATTCATCAAACAAAGCCAGAATCTGAGTTACCAAGGTGTTTAAAGAGAGAAAAGAATAGATATGGAATTAGGAGTTTAAAAGTCTCAAATCAAGGATTTGATTCTAGTAATGGGCACTGTAGCTCAGTTTTAGCAAGAGTTACATATGCTTAAACCTTATGCTCAAGGCCAGCATTTAGCACTGTTGAATCTCAAATGAATAGTTCTTAAAAAAAAAAAAAAAAAAAAGACTGATGTTCCTTTTCACTCACAGATTCACTTTGTGAATAGCTGTGTACAGGAACTATAGAATAAAAACGAGAATTAAATGATGATTTTACAATTAGGCATAATAATGTAAACCTTCAACTTCTTTTGCCAACTTTTGAAGTTGAACCCATTTAGTAGCTTTATTTTCCTTTCTTTTTTCTTGTTTACTTTAAACATGATATCCTCAGACTGCTCTTTTATGGCCAAAGATGTGAATTTGTGCAGAAACATAAGATAAGATGTATCTTCTCTATCTTCCCACTCTTTTCATTAAACTGTGAGTGTGCTGTTAAGAAAAGTGCTTTCACCACTTATTCCCTCTCAAACAAGAGTCTAGATAGAGGGATAGAGGACACAAACTTCAAACTCCACCTTCATTAAAAAGTGAATTCTGAAAGGTAGAGCAGGAATATGACAGCTGTTGTACCAGCTTACTTCTAGTAAAGACCAAGAGCTACTACCTGTAATTTTGAGTGTTAGCAATGTTTTTTTGCTCCTAGTATGGTACAGGTATGTGTTGCTCCCTAGTCAGAGTTGATTGCTTAAATACATGCCATCACGTTTAGTTCTTGAAAGCAAGAACTTTTTACATGAGCATTAAGAAATGAATTTTTGCATTCTAAGGGCAATATTTACTGATTTCTACACTTACAGTTTGTGAAACAAAAAAACTAACAGAACCTCACTTTCATTAACCATAGTAGTAGTTTAGGTATTTTCATTGCATTAATCTTGCTGCTATATGTCCCTTTCACAATGTGAGAAGACAGCGTGTGACAGAAAAAATCTGTAACATCATTCAACATCTGATTGCATGCCCTTTTCCCTCAAAGCCAGTTTGCATGCCTACAAATATCAGTGTTTCTCAGTGGAATTTAAGAGATTAAATATTGTCTCTTGAGCTGAAAATTATTTAGCCAAAGATTCTTCAGTATTTGGGAATTCTGGCTGGATGATTTTAAAAGCAAAACCATATGTCGTTTACATGATTTGGAATTTCTCCAGCTGCATAGAACAAGAGTAGAAGAGTGGGGAAAAAAAAGAAGACGGCTAATACTAATTAGATGATAATAAATACAGGTGCTATAGTGTGTAGTGTAATTCATCTTCATAGCAAGCTGTGGGATGAGTCAGAGACAGCAGATTCTGAGTGATACTATTCTGTATATGTGCGTGTATATTCTTGGTACATGCTAAGATTCAAATTAACATAAAACTGGAAGGATTGTGTAACACATACTTTTCAGTATTTGAGATTCACAATCTTGTCTATGTGGGGAAAATAAACTGAATGGTTTTTATTTGGTTGGGTTTTGTCTGTGTGTTCCTCACTGCAAATGTAAGGAGAGTAGTAGCAGGAAAAGATGGATGAGAAGTCCATCCACACTGATCCTGGCCAGAGCTTGTCCATGGGCTCACTCCCAGACTTCCCCACAATTTCCTTTCCTATTCTAGGCAGCAAGGTGCCTTTACAAGAGGGCCCTTTCCTTCTCCTACAAAAGCCTTATTTCTGCCTGTACCTGGTCTGCTGAGATCACATTAAGCTTGGACTGACCTCCTCGCCCTCTTATATGACCTGCTGCACAGGAAAGCTGTTACATGCCTGCCCAGTGTTACCACCCCTACAGCAGGAGACCTGGCTCATATGCAGTCTCTGGGCCTTTTCATGTATTGGAGATCATCATGAAGCTCTGTTCTTTCCACATTTCCAGAGAGAAAAGTGGTTTCAGATGGTGCAGATTTGACTCATCTACAGCTCTTTCAGTGCCGAGTACCAGCAAGCTATTGCTGGTACTGAAGGACTGGTGGTCCTGTTGCTGATGCTGTGCGATGGATGTGGCCATGCACATTAGTTCTCAAGAGCAAGGGCACAAAGGGGTATGGAAATGGTTTGTGCAAAAGGATGATTAAAAGCATGCTTGTGTCTGCAATAACAGAAAGCACTGTTGTACAGAATCACAGAATCACAGAGAGGCCAGGGTTGGAAGGGACCTCAAGGATCATGAATCTCCAACCTCCCTGTCACATGCAGGACCACCAACCTCCACATACAATACTAGACCAGGAGTACTCCTGCTTCCAGGAATTTACCACAATAAGATGTTGTGTGGTGCTGCGACAAATACGAAGAGAAAACCCCTCTGCATGAAAATTTGATTGAATAATTAAAAATGCATCAATAATTGAAACACAGGGACTACAGAAGCTTTCTGTTGTTCTTCTTGAGAAGAAATGCTTAAAGTGAAGGATCCAGATGTGATGCTGGGGCAGCAAATAGCTATTTGTAGGATGGATCACTCAATTTCCTTTGCCTGACAAGCAGGGCTCCCGGAATTCATTGTGCTGTGTGTGTGGGATGCATGGCACTGCGATTTGCTGTTGTCAGCACCCAGCCTTCCCCAGGCTGCGAGCCCAGCGCTCCCAGCACAGCGCTGCGTCGCTTTGTGTGATGGGTGTGCAGAGATGCAGTTATAACATGCTGGGAAACCACTGCTGATGCACAGGGTTTGGCTCATGGCTTCGTTTCTTCATCACAGTGAGACGTTAGCATGGACTGAGTGTGGGGTGATGTGTGTGAACAAGCGGTGTTTCACGGCTGCTTATAGAATCAGCGATGTAATGTAAGCGAGAATGGCAGTTGCATTAAATAACACTCTGATCTCTCAAGCATATTCTTAACTAGTAATCTCCCCGTAGCAAAACACATAGCTAATCAACCTCCCAGCCTGCCAGTGAACTTGCAGGGGAATTAAATCCTGGAGGAAGGAGCCCGTGCCCCCGAGGAAGGCTGAGTGCATGTTTCGCTGTCGTCTCTGCAGCTCATCTCCCTGGTCCCACTGCTAGAACGTGCTCTGTTGCCATGGCAACCCCATCTCCTGCTTCCTACAGGAAAGATTAGCTCGCGCTGTGCACTGGAGAGAATTTAGGGGAAGTCAAGCTAATCCCTGGGTGCACTGCGAGAGAAAGGTTGGACCTCGCCTGAGGGATGCTGTACCCGCACTGATAGAATTGGCCTGCCACAGACACTGGTATTTAAGTTGAAGAGCAGAATTCACAGTAAGTGTCAGATCCTCCAGAGAGGAATATCGGATGAGGTTTTCTAAGTCTCGCTGAAGACTGTCCCATGCCAACAGTGGAATGACAGCAGGAGGCTGTGTGTGGAATACCAATGTGTTCCACCGGTTAGGTGCTATTTCAAAGACAGGTTCAAAGCCTCAATTCCCTGGAATCTAGTGATAAAATTTTAAAGCGTCATGGTGAGATGTGCACATGGAAACCTGAAGCGTGCCTCATTTGGTGCACAAAGCTGAGCAAGTGACGATGCGTGTGCCTTACAAATTGCGTGCCTTGGGATATTCCGTGTGCCAAAAAATGAGCGGGAAATGTGCTTGGTGTATGCTGCAATCCCAGCTGCAAACGTGCTGAGCTGCCAGTAGTAAGCGTGAAAATGTACAGCTCCTGATTCAGCAGTGTGTTTTCTTCCTATTAAAACCCAAACAGAGAAAACATCAGTTTTTTAAAGATATAGTCACAATCCCAGGTTTTCTTTGAGGAGAACTCATTCTGCTGTAGCTGAATTGAGGCATTGTGTGACATGATGCAGCATGTGAAATGTATGTCTGTTCTATTGCTCGTAGCAGTTAACAGAGGGTGTTGTAGCTGTTTCACTGCCAGTTGTTTTAATGCTCTCGTTTTCTTTGCTGTGCTCCTCTATTTCACTTTAACAGATGCTCAGGTCTCCCAGCTTTAAACTAAACAATTTGCAATAAGATTTGAGCTGTTTGTTTTTTTGTTACTGTCAGCTTTTCCTAGAGTTGTTTTTTTTTCAGCTGTTTCTATATTCAGCCTATGTATTTTTACAGCCTTATTATGTTTGTTTTCCCTGTTGAATTTTTAAGTGGAAAAGTAAGTTAAGATTATTTAATATATACAAATACTATCTAATTTAAATTTATTTATATGTATGTTTTACATGTATAAAGTATATATGTGTGTGTGTTTCTGCAATACGTACGTGCACGCATACATGCAGACAAATGGGCTCTTTGTTTTAACGAGGCCCATTAGTGATTTGTAATAATATAACAGACCTGTTTTCTCTTTGAAGAATAGGTGATTTTTCCATATCTATAGCATTTTTTGTTGCAAAAAAACAATAAACAATGCTCAGCCTACTTAAAGAAACAGCACTTTCCATATTTCTCTGTAGTTCTATAGAGTAAAAAGGGAAAGCATTATGGCTGATAGGATGAAAGACCAATGTGTTGTCTTTTCTGAGACCTGGGTCCATGAAACGGGTTCTGAAGGGATATGTTTTCTTCTATTCCCTCCCAGGGCATCTCAGAATGACTCACACATAAGCCCTAGATTGATTAATATAAGAGCAATCTTCTATTAAAACTTTTTTTTGTTTTTTTTTTTTTTTGGCTTGTTTACCAAATAGTAGGAGAACTGTTAATCAAAAAGAATGTCTGTCTTCTGTATAGGTGATAAAATCAGTAGCCACTGCATCTGTAGAGGACTATAGAAATAAACACAAATGATACGGAATTTTTATTGCATTTTTCAGGCTAGCCCTTGAATATTTGGTAAACTTATGGGAGTAGGGAATCTGCACAAGTGCCAAGCAAAGTGGGGATCAGGATAATACAAAATTCATCAAATAAATCTTTTTCATTAGTGAGAACACTGAGAAATTAGCACTCATTACCTTTCCAGTTAAACTATTGTTTAAAAAGTCCCTTCTGCACGTGGAGGTATTTGCCAAAGAAGTCACTGTATGCTTTCACAACTTCTATGAGGCTGTTTTAGTGTGACCTTTTAACTTAGCTGTTTACAAATCTCTAAATTGTACATGTTTAATTGCAGAATTTTTCTACCTTTTGAACCATTTTGTTAAATTAAATTAAGCAAGATGTTGGATATTTTTTATCTCAAAGTTGTGCTTTATCTTTTTTTTTTTTTTTTTTAATTTAGTGCCTAAGTCGTGTATGGAATAAGGTTGGCTGGTCAAACTTTGTCTCCACTTTTCTGTCTTCCACAAATCTCACGATTTTTCACTAAGGCTCTTGAATTCCTTGTCTGTATTCTCTAGACAATTTTACTACAAACTGTAAGCAGGACTAACTGCATCTATGAAGGTGCAATAAGGGTCAAAGCTTGCTTTCAGACAGATAACCTGTGCTACATTCTCTTTCACGAAGAGGAAGTGAATAATTCTTGTAACAGTGCGAGGTCAGATCCTTTTAGTAGAGGCAGCTCAGGCTCAGGAGTCCAGGCCTCCAGACGTGAGGGAGTTCCTCTATAAACTCTGTGTTTTGATTAAAGAAAACTAATTTTCTAGAGTTACGAGAGCAGAGGTGACTCACAATACTGTACATTAAAAAATAAATCAGAGTTCCTCAACTCCTAAAAATTATAGCAGCAGCATCTTCTACCAAGTTTCTTTAGTTGGATTGTCTTGCTGTGAGGACTGTTGGGCTCCTCACTGCAGGGGTCACTCAGCCCAATCTCTTCTGGGGCCCTGGGCATTCTGATCTAGTACATGACCTAGCAACTGGCAGACCTACCTATGATGGTGGAGGTTGGAATTTGATGATCAATGAGGTCCAACCCAAGCCATTCTATGATTCTATTCTATGATGATTCTTCTCTTTATTCCATTTCTGCTCAGTGTTCCTGCTCCGGCAGGTATTGCTTCTACCTAACCTGCCTCCTCCCTATGCTACAGTGTCACAGCATTCAGGCTGTCTGCTGGCTAGATGTTGGATGGGCAAATGTAATGCTCTGTAATGTGTCTTTTCCACTATAAAAATAACATGATTTAATGCATATACTGGTTCACCAGATTGAAGTTTAGAATTATGACACCAACCTGAAAAATACTGTTAGTGATGTGTCACTCTCCTTTCTTGAAACATTTTTCACCATCTCCAAAAAGAAAAAAATAATCCAAAAACCTTATTGATAAAGCACAACTCCTGCCTACAACCTGAGATCTTCTCCCATTTGAGATTCATGGATAACAATTTGTTCCTCTCTCCTTGTGATCCTCATTCAAGGAAAAATAAGCAAGATGTTCATCACTTCTCAGGTGGCACGTTGCACTTTGCAGGAGCTAGCTGTCTGTTAACATCCATAGATAAGATACAATCACAAACTCTATTCTGTCCCAGCAGGAAACTTGCTGCTGGTATTCTCATTAAATCAATACAGAAATCACAAACTTATAGTATATACAAACTTTTGATTACACTGCATCTTTAAGCACAATGTACGTGTCTCTCCATCTCGAAGATTTATCCAGCCCATTTTGTTAAGAAAGCAGCAATATATGTATGACAATGTATTTTCTTGGTTGCAAGGCATTGTTTCATTAGGCTTCTCTGCCTCTTTAATTCCTTCAAAATGTATGTTTCTTGTATTTCCAGAAAGGCCATAACTAGCTTGAAGTTAGCAGAAGTGTCCCTTAGTTAATGGTGTTCTCAACTGACATAGTACTGGGATTTTTTTTAACCTTGAAACATAAGCTCAAGTCATCTGATTATTGTCCGTATTTTCCTTTTGGTTAAACATATCTTCAAGGATCTAGAAATATTTTTTTGAGTTGAGAGTTTGGCTTAATTTGAAACAGTAACATCCACATGGGAATATTTTGATTAATTTAAAACCTCCTTTATCTGTCTTTTCTTTCCAAAGAAAAACTCTGGAGCCAGTAGGTGTGTGTAAATTACATTAATTTAATGGACTAAATTATTTCCCAGGCAGCGCACACTGGCTGCTGTTGAATTCAGTGAGATTAAGAACATATATATCCAAAGGTAGATTTCAGCCCTCTCTATGGTGTTTTTCTGACTAGCTTTATACCAGTTAATTAAAAAGTACTTTCTCAGTGCTGCACTATCGGCTTCATGGTCTGTGTGTAGTGTTTTATATTAGCTGAAGAGCTTGGCAAAACAACGTTAATTTTCAGCAAGGCCACATAGAAAGGGTTAGAAAATAAGATTTCCTGGTCAAATTCTGTTTCTAGTGGTATATGAGATATTACCTGCTTTATTGACACCAGCCTTTATATTAATGCAGGGGGATTTTTTCTTGTTGTGACCTTAGTACTGTAGTTACAAATGCTACTAATCATGGCAAACTGAACTTTTTAGTTTTCTCCAAAGTTTATTTCATTTGTCAGACTATGACAGCAGTGGGCTAAAAGGAGCTTGAGGGGCGAACACCACCCTGTCGGGCAATGCTAAGGGTCATTTTACAATCAAAATATGTAACAGTAGTTTCAATAATATCAAAATTGCAATTGCAGTAGAATTATATACAATGAGAACCCAGGACTTCTCTCACACTTTGCAACCACCTGGACTTTTGCAAGAATTACGAGAATCAGTGTGAGCATTACTCTTTGCACATTTATTTCTGGCAATATATTAGTTACTGGTGTACTCTGGCATAGACCCATTTGATAGTATGTCTATAGGCAGATAATAAGTCCTTTTGAGTTTGTGTTTCTCTAGTCATTATAGTTGAAATAGTTTTCTGAAACATACTGAGGTTTTTTTTTTTTGTTTGTTTTTTTGTTTTTTTTTTGGAAAAATATGTCCTCTACTGAGTAAAGGAAGATAAGATAGTTACTTTTGTATTATAGTAAGTTACATGTTTCATGGCTTATGCACAATAAAAAAAAAACATGTGTGAGCCAACTTTTTAGGTACAGATTTGTTTTTCCCATATTTCAGAAAATATCAATACATAGTGGGGTTCTATCTATACCATAAATTCATTATCATTTGTAGCAATAGGAATAATTACCATCCCTAATTGGATTAAATTGCTTATTTGCTTCAGGTTTCAATAGCATTATCAATTGCTTTTCTTAAAAATATATTTTCTATATGTGAGTAGTTGAACTGAATTTAGACATCAGCCACCTGAAACACTTGGCCCATGCAAGAACCATTTGTGTGGGTTGATGACAACATTAGCAGTAATCTTGTGTCTGTGATTTGTGAATGCATTCAGACAGCAGCAAACCAAATGGGATCTGATCAAAATGCTGCTTTGGATATTCAAGTCCAAGTGCAACAATGCCACGCTACTCAGTAATGACATTCTATTCTGTTCTTCATTGCCATGTAATCTACTGAAGGTTGTTTTTAATGGTTTGTATTGTGGTTACCACACAATGTAGAAATTGCACTATCAGTACCTGTCCTGTTTGCAAATGTGCTGTCAGTGTTACTCTACTTCTTGGTTTTTATCTTAATTTCCTGCAACAGCAGTTGTGTTGTTGAGTTTGACAGCTACATTTAGTGTAGGAAACTCCAGACACTGCAGAGTTCATTGCTGAAGTTAGAAAGAAATGCATTTTGTGAAAATAGATTGAAAAATCAGGTTGTAGCATCTACACAGAAATGACTTCCTTGCCCATGATTTTTACCTCGTTTCTCAATTGTTTCTTGCTGTTTGTTAGAAATACGTCAGATAACAGCTGTCCCAAGTTTTCTTTAGCAGACTAAGATAATCTCACCTGAAAGTTTTTGGACTGAAAGCCAAAAAGCCTCCTCTGGGGCATTTTTCCTACGGTTGAGAGATTCAAAACACTTATTTGAATCAAGCAGTGAAGAAATTTAGGTATTTTCTGCATCATTAATAATTACTCCATCCCCATCTATATGGACTTCTCTTTGCTATGTTGACAATATGCACACAGCAGTATGTTGTTCCAGGACTTCAGCTAATTCTGGGGAAATGGAATCAGAAGCACTATGCTTAGCTGTTTGCATGAAGAGGAATGCCAAGAATATCTTTGAAGTATTATAAACTTTTCTGAATAGGAAAATAATAATCTTAGAACACCTTCTAAATGCTTCTTTGTTGGAGCTACTGTCTAAGGCTCATAAAGAGTGGTGTTCTCTTTTACAGAGGCTGCTCTTTGAGTCTCCCACAGTGTTTTGTTCTTACTTCAGAGAACCAAAGATGACAATTATTTTTCCTGAAGCTGAAACTTTTTAAATTGCCTGAATGGACATACACATTACAGTTGGTCATTTTGCATTAATATTTTTCTGTGTGTTGAATTCTGTTATATTCACTCCTTCAGGAGTAATAAAACTATGCTTTGACTTGACTGATATGTAATTTTTGGACCAATTTAGCATTTTTGAAGTGCAAGTAATAGTTTAGATCAGAGAACTTTTACTATTTACCCTAGATTATATTATTTGATGCATTGGTCATATTATTTCTTCTGATGGCAGTAATTTACAGGTGCAGAAAAGTAAAAATCAGTTGCTGTTCTGCTAAAGGAGGACACACTAAGCATTTCATGACATCCAGTATCAGTATTATTGTTTGTGTTTTCACTAATACAAAAATAACAGCCCATCCGGATAGAAATAAATATTGCAAACAGAATTCTATTCATGATCAAGATCAATACCATGTTTTCCTTTTACAGCACAAGTAACTTTTCTACATGATCCAATGATAATAACTCCCCACCCAGAAATGATAACTTATTCTGTTCTCAAACCCAGCTTCAGGTCCATATTGTGCTTCTAAAAGTTTATAGCTAAGCTTCAGAATTGGTATATTATTGTTATTTAGGAAGGAAAGAAATTGATCTTGAAGGTGATGATAATAATTGTAAAGCAAAGACCTGAGTTTAGAAGAAACTTCTCAGGAATTCTGTTGTTCTGACGGACATTTATATCTTATTTAACCAAGAAAAAGTAAGCGTTACTCATCGTTTTTGCAAATGTTGTATATTGTCTATCTTCTCTGGAAGATTAGGAACAGGTTTGTCACACAGTAATAATAACAGTGCTGCTTCTGTTTCTAATGTGTGTTTCAGTTGGAGTGAAATATCTATACAGGGATGAACACTACAAAACATGTGTGTATCATGGGCCAAAGCATCTTGTTTACAAAAAGATTTTAAAGGAAAGTAAATGATACAGAGGATTTTGCAATAGCATTGTCCTTTGTATTTTGTTATTTAAAATAATACCAGACATGTCTTTGAGTGCTCTGGACCCAGGCAAGCATTACAATAGAGAACAATATTGTTGTCAGAATGCTTTGTTTGCCAGGAGTACCTTGACACTTTCCACATGCAGATCAGTTGGGCTAGCTCAGCAAATGGTCATTTCTCAAAATTTTATTCTGTTTTTCATCCTTAGATAACCTCTCATTATAATGAGGCCAAGTATTACAGTTGAGTATGTCTCCATTGTTTCCCTTTCTAGCACTTTGAGCTTGAGCAACAACCTGTACATAAATAGTTGGAATTGTAGTGAAAAACCTTCTCAAATTCTGTTTCTACTGGTAATCGTTCCTCATCAATACTGTAAAGTGCAGAAAAACCACGTGCCACAAATACTCTGTGGATGGACTCTCCTGTTGCTGAATCCTGCAGTGACATCAGAAATGAATTAGGAGAATAGACCTGCTAGTTTCTTCCTTAAGAAGTCTCTCTGGTCTGCAAAGAACTGCAAGACCATTCATGTATTCTCACCGAAGAAAGAGATTCTGTTCGTTCTAGTTCCTGGCACTGCTGAGTATTCTATTTTTGAGTCTAGGTCATAGTGATGTTTCAGTAAGGGCAAACTGACCACCTTTAACAAGAAGAAAAGTTTTGAAAGTTGATGAATTAGTATTATGTCCAAGATTTTATAGTAGTGTCTCTGCTGGCATTAACTGTGAAATGATTGCCTGCCTTTATGTAAAGGTTTTCAAGCATGGAATTCTTCAAGTTTTCCCACACACATGTTCAAGACATCCTCTCATACTTGTCTTATTCTCTACCAAAGCGCAGTCCACTGTGCTGCAGAGTCCATAGGGAAAAGAGATTCAAATTTAGATGCATTGATTAGCGAAATGGCCCTGACAGTTTCAATTTCGAGATCACAATTCTGGTGAGGAATAACTGAATGTAGCAGAACTGTCTCTCAGACCCTTAAGGCTTTATGAACTTTCTGCTCATTGTATCATTGTTATTTGACTAGCTAGAGATCTAGTAAGATCATTCCGCCTTCAGCTACCTGTTATTCTGCTGATCTGTAAATGATGTGTGAAGAAATGTACTATTGGAACTCTACAAAATGCATTGGCCTTGACACTTTTGCTAAAAATAATTTCTGAAAAATAAAAGAACATGTTTTAATTTTGACAATGAGATTGGAAGTTAACATCTATATGTAGTAGCACGATGCAGTCAGAATTTAAAATTGGGGGGCTTTAACAAAGGCAGGAAAAACCTTTCTGTAATATTAACTATTTCATGGAAAGCCCACAGTCCTCTGCCTTATATCATCCAATGGGTGATAAAGATCCCAATAGTAAGTGTCAATTTATAGATATTATTTGAAAATCTGCTGTTTTTCAATGGAAATTAAATAATATGATTCAGGATTATACTGTCTTTGGCCATGTTATTTCATAGTTATATTGCAAAAGAAGGCAATAACAGTGCCTTCTAATGAGATTCAATACTACAGAGCAATAGCAAGTAACAAAAAAGAAAAAATTGGCTCACCCACTTTCTGAAGACCAGTGACACTTCAAGAGAAGTACAATCTCTACCCAGAAAGATGGTGCTCACTAGGCTGCTAACCTTAAATGAGGGGGGTGAAGAGGAGTAGATCCAGGCTCCACCCCTTCTGGTCACTCGGGTGCGTGGCTTGCACCTGAGCTCCCTGGATTAGCCATGCTTTCTCACCTGGTGCTCAGCCTGGCAGTTCCACTGCAATAGTACAAAAAATAGCAGAAATTATAATATTGTATAACTTCTGTACATATCTCAGGGAGTTTTAGCATTCATTACAAGAAAGAGGTTTTTCAGACTGATTAAAGGGTTGCCAGGAACTGTAATTTTTCTTCCTTTTGTTTGATGCTTATCACTGCAATCAACATGCTGGTGAGGCTCCTGATGTGGCTTTGTCCCTTATCTCAATGGCAATATTTTTGCATTCAGGTAAATCTTCCGTAACACAGATGAATGTTGTCATCTTTTGCATTATTTGCTGATATTTAGGGCAGTGTTTAAACATTGTAGATGCTGAATATTTTTAAGTTGTTTTTGACAGATGTAGTGAAAAATAAAATTAAGACAGCATAATTTAAATGGAATTCAAAAATGGTTGCATTTCAGATGGAGAAAGGCCAATGAGTTTGTTATCAAGAGTTTCCTTGCTTGACTGGAATACTGCTTTCACTCAAGCAGTGAGGACACCACTCACTGCGGCTACCCAAGGCATGCTCAAATAGGGAAACAGTAGTGTATGTGGTGCCAGTGACATCCCTAAACATTTAAAAGTGACAGAATAAAACAATTCAAAAGGAGCATGTAAACTATATCCATCAAATGTGCTTGTTTACTCAGGTTTGTAAGAGCAATTTTTCAGCTCAGAATTCTTCATCAAATTTCTAAACAGTAGTTTGTAAGTGAATTCTGCACCATAAAGTTTGGGCCTTAAAGAAGGGTTTGAACACAGTGCTGCTAAGGCAATATGAAGCTCAAAGCACTCATGATTGCTTTCTAGGCTTCTCTTTCAGATCTCTCTTGCTTACAAAGAGAACTATAATGAACCTTAGGTCCTCAACCTTGCTGCTTTTATAGAAGGGCAGGTAAAACTTTGCCTATGAGAGCAGAGCAGTCATGCAACCATGTGTCTTGCTTGTGTTCAGGGCTTCAACCTTTTAGAATGGAGTACAGACTGATGTCACTGTGAACCCTCTCAAAACACCAAAGCTGGCAAGCTGCATTTTAGACTTTTAAGGGTTTTATTAGAGACACCAGTATTTGTGGCATGCAGTCTGTAGAGATTTTCCTGACTCCAACTTGATCTTATGTCTTTGCTTTCGTCTTCTGGGAGATCCTGATGAAGTAGAAGCTGACACTGCACAAATGCAGTAGATATGAGTGGCAGATGAGTTTAGCATAATTCATTTTAGCCTCTTTTAGTTGCTGCTTAGTAACCAAACTTGACCCTACATTTTACTCCTTTGTCTGTTGCTGGCACCTTACCACATTCCTTTCGCTGCCAGGCATGGCTCTAGCAGTTAGCTGGAGAAGCAAAACCCTCTTTCAGTTTGGACAAGAAGGAGGCAAAGGTAAGATCTCTTGGGTTATACAAATACAAAATATTTTGTATTTCTCTTTACTTAACATGTTTCTGTCTCCCAAATTCCTTTGTTGCAGATATGTTTTGTGCTTGGTTGGAATTTCCCTCAAAAATAAGAGCTGGTCCATCTTGAACCCGATCTACCAGTGTGCCTTCCCCATTTCCTAGTTTTTTATCAGTAAACAGTTCAAAAGCCTGTAGTCCTGTTTAGGATGGGTGCAAGCCAATACCTCTAGCACAACTCATCCATCTGGCTGAGAACTTTTTCCTGAAATGCTTGTCCAGAAATGGAGCTCTAAGCCACAGTTGTCAAGGCCAGATGACATTTTACCTGATAAATAAACAGATTAAAAACTTTTAGAGATTTTCTGGTTTTCTGTATTAAGAACTGCCTGATAGATCTTTTGCCACAAAAGTGCCCCAGAGGTTTCTGCAGAGTAAAGAGAAAATAAGAAAATTTTCTCTCTGGATGCAGTTAGGGCTATGTCTTTTGATGTGGAAATACCAAAGCACAAGTAAAAACTAGATGCATAGTGATAATAAGACAACAGCGGACACAGTGAGCTATTCAATTGGTTATTTACATGCATGGTACCCCCCCAAATAGCTATTCTGTTCCATCTCCTTGTGCATATTCAGGAACAGAGTTCTGCAGGCAAAGTAAACCTGCAGTCACCCACAGAGCTTTATAAATGTGCCCTTCTCAGCACTGCTATGACTGCTATGACTGACAGGGCAGCATTACTTTTCTGACAGTTGCTGATGCTGTGGAGTGGCAATTCTTTGTTCTTATTTAATGTTATAATTGAATACAAGGATCTGCCTGTTTTGTGCCTGCACCTAGAGACGTTTATCCGTAGACAACCTGTTAATTTCTACTTTTTGTTTGTTTAATAACAAAATAAAATTTACAGGCTGGCTAAAGCTGATACCACTGTGTATTTGCATGTGTATATCAAAGCCTATGAGTTTTACTGTCCTCTCACTGGCAACAGCTAAAGATTAGTTTTGTATTTTCTTTGTTCCTTTTCCCTTATATAAAAAGATGCAATGCTTGAACACAAAATTTACTCCTGACCATTATTCCATCTGAAAGCAGCAGTGAGGGGTTCAGTGATTGACATAATGTTGAAACTGATGGAAATTCCAGGTTTTAATTTCAATGCAGCAAGTTCCATGGTTGAATTCATAGAAGCCAACCACATCAGGAAAGTGATGTGTAGAAGGATAAAACAATAATTGTTAATGTTGTTAACTGAAGAGGACAATTAATACATATTTTGGCAAAGAAGCCAGTGCAGTCCCACTGAGAATGGAGGGAATGTTCTTTGCACATCACACTCATGTCCTCTGCAAGGCCTTGCCCACCTCTTTATACCTCTGTGTTGCTTTCTTGCCACAGTACTGATATTTCAGATGAAACACAGTGGCAGTAATTTTTCTGATGAGCACACAAGTGTCAAACAGGCTCAAAGAGTAACTGGATATTTAGAAATGTGCTGAGTGTCCGATCACCTCCAGCTCAGAAAGACCTTGAACTGAAATTCCAGTTTCTGGGACAAAAAGTACAACAGTACCAGAAATTCCAGAAACTAAGGGCTGGACAAGCTGGAGAGGGGAGAATTCTCTGCATTTGCCTTATTCTGTTCCCGAAACATTTCCTAATAGCCACTTCTGGAGATAGGATATTGCGTGGAATGGATTTTTGATCTAACCAGCTATGTCCATTCTTATGCTTTATGAAATAAGGAATAATAGAGGGTCTGAAATCACCTTTGTACCTCCATTAATTCTCTTGGTGTTCTTTATCATAATGTGAAAAGAAAAGGAGAAGATGAATAGATTTAGTTGATTCAACTGGCTTTTAAGTTATGTATTGAATTCGTGCTTGAAAAATGACTTGTGATACAAATGAAGCATAACCAAATACATAACTGTGACAAATTGATATTAAACGGTCATTGTGAAAAGTGGTGGGAGTGAAATGTGACCTCGCTTTTTTTATTGGGTCTTTGAGAAAAGTCTTTATAATTATTTCATACTACAGAAGTTCCTATGAGTCTGCTGTCTATACCATCTTTTCTCTGATTCACCATGCTCCTCTCCCCAAATTGCCTGCTACCGGTTGCTATCAGTAGAGGTTTTTTTCCAGTAGCTACCATTATGAAGGTTTGTTAGCATGGCTTGGGCTTGTGAAAATACAGAAGGAATATAATTTACTTACTTTTAAACATTTGCTTATGCCGCATATTATTTTCATCAAAATTGTATTTTAACACAGAAAAAAATAAAGCATGAATAATGTTGAAGCCGAAGGTTTAAAGGAAGCAGCACAGTAACTCAAAACTGCTCTGGAGTCTGTCATTTTTTGATCTGCAAGTGTCTGTTGCAAGTGGTCCTGTCCAAATGAATCAGATTGCTATGGCTGTAAGCTGTTGTTCAGCAAGACCTCAGCTGCTGGTATCCAGCCCAAAGAGATTAAATCAACCTTTGTTATACAGACCTTTGGTAGGCAATCTGTGAGAGTGGGTTTTATGACACTCTGCACTTGCACAGGCAGCAGCTTCAGTCTCACTCTTCCCACTCAACTCATTCATTCCAACCTCCTCGTTTTAGAAAGAACAGTTACCCATCTTACAGTAACTGCAGCTCTCAGAGATGCTCTGTCAACAGGCAGCCCACTCCAAGTGTTCATTTAACCTGTGTTAAATGAACATGCTAACCTGGAGTCTGCAAGCATCAGTGTATGTCTGGCTGCATATGTGCTCATATCCCATCTTCATGTCTTACAGCAAAGCAAGCAAAGTGGCTCCAACAATTGCCCTATTCATTTGTTGTGATTAACCAGACTGATTATCATTAGTAATGGTGTTATCTTGTATGATTCTGCTCATATGGTCAATTTTTTCCTAATTTTCCTAAAAGAGCTAAAGTTGCTCTGTTGCAAAGTGGCTATGTTATAACTGCTTTGGCATCTTTGGGTTCTCGCTTCACTTTTTTTGTTAACGAGAGGAATCCTTAGATTCCCGGCCCATCACCACCCTTTCAGAAGATGTGAGCCTCCAGGTGGCTGTGTGGTTGTGGGACTGTGTCATGCTACTGCTGTTAGAGCTGAAGGGCAAAACTGTAGATTTCTGACTTGTGAAATATACAGTTAGTTTCAGGTAATTTTCATACAGATTTCAACTAGAAAAACTAGTTAAGCATGCTCTAAATATTATTTGAATTCTAGCTTGACAAGTAATTTGAGAAAAGGAGACAAATTATTCAGAGATCTACTTTGTGTGGAAGAGTTTGTTGATTCCCTCCCTGAATTATCTGCAAGGAATATGAGAAGCCTAAGTGATATATAGTATGAAATTATTTCCTAACAATAACGCAAGAGATCCTTTAAAACACCTGAAGATTTTTTTCTCACAAGGAGATAAGGAAGAATCGTATATATGTACTTTAGTTCGAGGTTCATAGTAAATCAGTGATGCTTATATCAGTTTTAGATCTAAAATTTGTGCTCTCAGAAAACTAGTGTTTGAGGGACTTGTTATTCAAGTCAAATTTCATGCACGCTTCAGCTTGTTTCCCTTTAAGAGAACCCTTACTGTGAACAGTGTTGAGGATTTGACTTATCTGATCTGAGGACAATTCTCTCTGAGTGGAAGAACTCCATTTTAACATGTAAAGAAGAATTTTTACTCCAAGCAAAATGTGCTTTTTGGCCCATTCAAAAACATAGATGCTGTTGATGGGAAAAGGTAATCCTTTATATTAATATCTGACTTCTTGCTCTAAGTCAGTGTCCTTGGACTGTGCGCTGTCATGGAAATCACTTGCACGGTGTGATGTGTAAAATATGGATAAACTGATTTTTGGCAAAGATTTAGGTCATGTAGTGGATAACTAAAGTGAAGGATGCAACTGTTCTGAAAAAAAAATCTATTTAGAGTACCTGTTTTTGTGTGTTGGTTGGGCTTTCTTTCCTGCCACTTTTTTCAGTTTGGGCTGTGCTCCTTGGTTCAGCAGAAGGCAGGATGCTGTCCCATTCACACAACAAGCTTTTCTCTAGGGGGGGCAGGTTATACTCCTTAATCCCTCAAAGGGCATATCTGTGTAGGCATTTCTGAGAAGCAAAATACATACCTGTTTTGCAGTCAGATTCTCCCTTTTCAGGCTTATGCAACAGAAAATGTAGATATACTTCCATCTTTCCAGTGTGTGGGGTAAGGGTTCAAAGTGACAGTTCCTAAAGACATAGTTTGCTCTGAGCAAACATCATTGTCTGATGAGGCCATCATTCACTGTCAAGGTTGATGTCTCTGGACAGCGGTGACCTGGGGAGGAATTGAAGATGTGAATGACTGGAGGGGGAACAACTGTTTACAAGGGTGGATAGTGATAGGACAAGAGGGAATGGTTCTAAGCTAAGACAGGGGAGGTTTAGGTTAGGTATTAGGAAGAAGTTTTTCACACAGAGGGTGGTGACACACTGGAACAGGTTGCTCAAGGAGGTTGTGGATGCCTCGTCCCTAGAGGCATTCATGGCCAGGCTGGATGTGGCTCTGGGCAGCCTGGTCTGGTAGTTGGTGACCCTGCACATAGCAGGGGGGTTGAAACTAGGTGATCTTTGATGTCCTTTTCAACCCAGGCCATATATGATTCTATGATTCTATGAACTCTTCCCAGTTCCTCTTTTGTGACTGTCCTGGCACGTGACATAAGTCAGGAAGCTATCTGCCCCTCTTCTTTCAGCTTGTGGTACATGCAGCTGCAGGGTGCTTTCCTGCAGGTATTCCCATAAACCTTCACAAGCGATGGTTATGGCAAGAGGCATATTGCAAAACACACTGTCCTTGCATCAGTGGTGCAACCACTGCCCGCACATGAATTGACTGTGGTGAATGCCAGGCCCAGGCCAACCCCAGCTGCCACCATGATGCCAATGAATCCCAGGGCCCACCATGCTCCTTGCTTACATTTCTCTGCAACCCAGAGGCTGGGCCTCTGCCTTTGTGGCCCACCTTTAGTGGAGTCCTTCATGAAACAGGAGCCTTTTTTTCCTCAAACCAGTTACTCACACAGTCTGTGTTTCTGTGCCTCAGGCACTGGGTAGCTCCAGCTTTAAAGTAGCCTTATTCTTGGCATGAACAGACCACCTGCCCGAGAATGAGAAATGCATGAAACCTTGTAATTTAGTTACCTTGGTAACATCTGTAAGGAACTACCAGTGCTAAACCAATATTTTTTATTTGTTTATTTTTATCTCTTTTATGGCAATGCATATTTATTTTTACTTGGCAAAAGTGTGCTTTCTGGTCATTGCGGCCGTTCTCCTGAACATTTTTCCTAACTGACAGTCAGGAAAATGAGCAAGGTTAAATGACTGTAAAAGATGATATTTGACTTTATAGTAGAACTGAGATCTACCATCAGGTAACAAAGCTTTTGCTAAGCAAAGCCAAAGCCATGCATGTGCTGTATTATTGTTTCAAAATAACATTTGATGACATTTATTCAGCATAGGTATTTTATAGAAATTTTTCAATAGTTATATTTCAGAATAAGCAGAAAAGATGTTTAATTTTTTTCTTTCAAATTATAACAGGCAGACATGCAGGTTTTAGTTGTCAATCATTCATCATACAGGAAAAAAAAAAAAAACACGAAAGAAAAGGAACAGAGAATTAAAACCACAATTAATGACTCCAAGCCCAAAGTAAAAGCCTTGCTTTGGACTTTAACTGTTCCTGGATCTGGCTCTGGACACACCTCCTTTCCTACTCCATCACTCCCATTTAGCCATCTGGCTCCTCTGCACGAGATTCTCAGCTGCCACCACAGAGTGGCTTCCCAAGAATCAGATTTAGCTGCTGCAGAGGAAGCATTGACCTCAGCTTTTAGCTGTGCATTCTCTGGTAACTGAATTGTTTCTCTCTTTGCTCCCAACCACAGATAATATCCTTAACTCTTAAAAGGGAGGAGCCTCCACCACTTGGTGCTGATTGATTTAATTAATTTGAATCTAATTGTCCCTTGTTAAACCGATAATCAAAAAGGCGATCGTCTAATAACAGTCTAAATACAAATCAGCCCTACCAAAAGAGTTTGTCTTTTAATTAAACTGGATTTCTTTTTTATATTTCAGAGCTTTTAAAATGAGTAGAAAATAGAGCTGTTTTCTTAAAAAAAGAAAAAAAAATCATTTCCCTTTTAAAGTACCATTTCTTAGTTCTGAATTATACAATTGTGTATTTATTTATGAAACTTTATTTAGAATTTTAGTATTTTTAAATTATTATTATTATTATTATTAATGTGTTATTGTTAAGGTCCTGTGAGTCATAAATCACAAGGAATGGTAAGGGATACGTTGTGTTGACCTCAAAATTATGTCACTTTAGTCTTCAATTAGCCCCAGGTTTTTAAATAAGAATGTCACAGTGAGATGGTGCCTAGCATGCAAGTTGTATGTATTTAAAAATCTGCTTCTAGGAACAGCATGTATCTTTTAGTGTATATACATTTGTATTTACAAGAAAGGTAATGTAAAAATGTTATAAACTGAAACATATCTTGCTTGTTTTTTTTTTTCATTGCAGCCATTAAATATAAAGCGTTTTGTAAAAGTCAAATCTGCTCCTTAAGTAAAAGCATTTAAAATGTGATTTTTATTATGTATTTTCATGAAAATAGATTTTTTTTACAGGTTTAAAACTAAAATATCTTCATAATGGAAGCCAAGTCTTATATACTTTGACATAGTGGTGTTGGATGCATGCAGCAAGAAAAACACTGATGTATGATGTCTTGCCTGTGGCTCTTTAAGTACTTAAGTGAATTAGATCACTACCAATTTGTATTGGAATTTTCTTCACTTTTAAAATTCTAATCTGAGGGTCGGAATATTTGTTTTTTATTGTGTTAACTATTGATAGACAATAGTTTGATCAGTCGTGTAGCTTGAAGTGTGAACGTTTCTGAGCACATCTTTTAAAGTATGCGTTGTGGTGTCTTTAAATACCATGCGTATATGAACATGTTTGTTTCTTTTCAATGGAAAATGATTAGGAGAGCCTGATAGCAGATGTCATATAAAGGTCCATTTCATCTCATGTCTCCACTTTCGATGTGTATGAGTTCCAGGTGGCTAACTCCTCAGTTTTGATTCCAGCTTCACTGCCTATGATAAACACAGACTTGTAGGACCCTGGGCTGGGCTTTGCACTATGAGCTAAACTACATAAATTGCTGCAAGGTGCTTGATAGAGCAAGTAAGCAAATTGAGGTCCAAATTCATCCACTGAAGGATAAATTGTTTATTAGATAGCCAAAAGACTGCTTAAGAGTAAACAGTGGCTGAGAAAGTAGAACAGGTGGCAAATCCCAGTGCTGACAAACACAGGATATACAAACACAGAAGCATGTCAAAATATATGTTAACCAGACTTTTCAGCTGTAAAATATAGGGGCCAACACCACCATATCCCGAGTCTCCAGATGTAACTTCCAGGTTGATAATTTAATCATTTATTAAGTAGTATTTTAAAATATATTGTAACACAATGAATGAGCAAAAGAGATGAGCACATGAACAAAACAAAGAGGGGATCTTTTGCTTTTGGAGTCGACTTTCCCATTTAATCTCTATTGCCAGCAGTGAATACATCAGATATATTTACATTGTATCTGTGTAAGAGGATGTTTATGAATATGACATATGCTACTCTGCACCCTTAAAACCTGAGAATTACATTCTCTCTCAATACCATGTGCATCTCTGTTAACTTCAGAAATATGCAAGACTGCAGCAACGAGCACGACATAAGAATAAATAAATCCATAGACATATGGACAGACAGATTGTTTAAGGCAGATTTTGTCACTTTGTCCCTAAAAATCCAGTGAGATGGTTAGCTTTTGTGTACACAGTGACACTAAGGTGTCAGCCCAGATCATTTCCCTTAACTTGCAATATTTTGTTGGTTTACACAAAGTTTTTATTTGAATAAGTGGAGGGGTGTGCACACACATTTTGCAGAAATGTACTGGGATTAATTAACATTAACACCTTTTAAACTCTATTTTAAAAAAGATTGTGAAAATATAGATTATGTTTGAACTGGACAAAAATGATGATGTGGCATATGACTGAAAATATATATTTTTTAATAGATGATTCAGCCGCAGAGAGTTTTAATGGCAATGAGACCGTGGGACACAGTTCCAATGCTTCAGGGGGAACACACTGCAGGGAGATGGCAGAAACCAACAGTAATGGCAAAACAAATCTGGAGCAGGATGAGCAGCCTCTGAACCTGAGTGACAGTCCCCTCTCTGCTCAGCTGACTTCAGAATACAGACTAGATGATCACAGCAGTAATGGAAAGAACAAATACAAGACTCTCCTAATTTCTGATCTCAAGATGGAACGGGAGGCAAGAGAAAATGGAAGCAAGGTAAGATGCTTCCACGTGCTCCAGATATGAAGTGTGTAGATTAGAAAAGGAAACGCTTTGAGAGGCCAAACCAAAGGTTATTCCCAGATAAGTACTTATACAATGTGTCTAATGTGTGTCACATCATTACTCAAATGCTATATATGGATTTGTATGCTCTGTTACACATACATGATGCATACTTACATTTAGTGTATGCAAGTGTATATGGGTGTACGCACATATATGTATAGGCATACATAGTGTGTTCACACTTCAACAAAAATCTTTGCAATTCTCCATCAGACATGAATTTTATCAGCTCATTTATTGAGAACTGTCTACATTATCTATTTGAGAGATATAAAAGTATGTTATTTAATAAATATATATATATATACTGGGATACTCATCTATATGTATATTTATAGACGACCATCTCATTACATGTAGTATGTGTCTATAGAATGAATCCATATAAATGTTAAGTGTGTATGCCCAAACAAATTACTATGTGTGAACCATCAGCATCTGAAAGGAACTGATTGGGTTCCTTCCTGATTGTTTGCGTTATGCAAGCACCTAACCTGAATTAAAACTGACAAATTTGCTTTAAGAAGGCTGTAATCCCCCGAGGGCTTTTCTTTGTAGCTGCCTTTATGTGGGTAGAGAGGAGCAAGAGTGCTTACATTGTGAATAAAGGTAGATCCTATAGACTAGATAGATAGCTTGATAGATATTTGTCATGAGGGCATGACAAACGTAGGGAGGGTGAAGAAATGGCTTATATCATAGAAATTATTTGTTGTTCTGCTCTGCTCTTATTGGCAACAAGTTCTTGATTTTTTAATCTGATAACTCCCAACTGGATTACCTCTTTTACAGCAGCAATAATAAGATGTTAGTACTGGATCCAAATACTATTAATGCTGGTCACTAGCTCTCAGTAGCACACTACAAAATAACCTGACAACACATGTGTTCTTTGAACTCCCTTGTTTTTTGCAAAGCTTTGAAATATGAGTGATGCGAAAAATCACTTTTTTAAGGCAATCCATAATGGGATTGTACATGACTGATGCCTGGAGAAGAGCAGTTATTTTCATGAAAGTTTTAACTCCTGTCATCATTGCCTGTGGTGTAAAAATAAAAACTTGAAATGTTAATTCAAGTGTCTGGTTTTGATGGGTAAAAAAAAAGGGAGACAAAAAAGGAGATCTTTAGTAGTTCTCCTTCTTGGCCAGTTCCATTTAGCGAATCATGTATACCCAAACTTTCTCCACCAAATCTTCATGTAAAATTATTTATCAGCATGGAATGCATTTGTTTCTACAAATTCTAAGTTACTGAAAATGTTCTGAATAACTCAAGTCTGGGAGTGTGTATGCACTCCAGTGCTGGATTTATTCAGTACTTTGTCTACTGCACAGTGAATTCCAAATTGGCATATATGAATGGTATTTTCATTTGCTCCAGGGCACGTTGTTCCAATGAACCTTCTCTAAGCCAGTCACCCAAACACTGATAGACACACAGGCTCTTTCGCCTGAGGTGTATTACTGCTTTTGCCATTACTCTTGTACACAAATAAGCTTGGTGAAGGAAGGGAGAAATCTTAATGTGGAACTCATTCACAGCTAAGACGAGAATATAACCTAATATTATTTTCTTTTCAATTTTATTCTGTTTCAATGCAGATACAAAGAAAAAAAAATTATCAGAAAGTGTTAAAAATCTGTTTGTAATGAGTTGAGATGACAACCAAAGACAACTCATTCTTTGTTACTCTACAAATTTTAAGATGTCTGAATCATCCCCCACATCGATATACTCTTTCATCACTCACTGTCATCCTACCCACTCCATACTGCTAACAGTATGCAAATTTGCCTCCCCTTTTTGATCCTAGCAAAACTCATGTTGATGGTTACAGTTCATTTATATGATTGATTAAGTACGCATGAAAAATTATTAAATATGGAGTGAAGACTTCAGGAAGAGCATACTTCTGGTACGAAAAAATGTCAGAGGTTTGTAAGCTAATTGTAGAATAAAATTATTTTTGTGGCCACATTCTTATTTTACAGATGAATTCTATTCATAACTTTAAAAGTAGTTACAGAACAGTTTTAGAAGTAACAAGAATCATAGTATGTTAGAACAAAATGGGCTTACAACACCTCAGTGTTTCATTCACATACACGTTCACTTATATAAATCATTACTATTGTTTTACCTAGAATGCTGAAGAGTCAGAGAATGTCTTACAAGCCTTACACCTGATCAAGAGAAAATTACATGAGACATTAGTGATAAAAAATCTGTTTTTTTAATACAGGGAAATATATTTTAAATCATTGAGTTAGCATTGCAGGAAGTAATAATTTATGCTTCATCCGTTTTCTACAATGGCCCATTCAGCCTCCAGAAGATGTTACTTGCTGAAGATGGCCAAATCTCTGTGAAACCCACAGGTGAAAGAATGGAGCTGAGAAGATCTGATAGCTGATGTGTTTCTTACCTGCTCTACCTGAATCATCTTTTGGATACTTCATCATAGTTTTAAGTAACTCAAAGCTGCAGTTTCTCTGGTCAACTTGCATTCATTTGGATCGGTCTCTAGGTTTAAATTTAACTTATACTATCACGTCAAAACTGAATATAGCCAGAATAAAAACCAAAAGGTTACTTGTCTTTAGTTGAAAGTTATCAACACATTATATCTCTTCCACCAAGTCACAGACTTTTAATGTGAATTTATTTTCCTATTGGAAACCAGTAATTTTCTTAAACTATATTGGAGGTATTTGGTTGTACAATGCTATTTTTGAGAAAATTTTCTTCACGTGTAATGGTGAGCTCCTCCACTTGACAACAGAATTCTGATTGATAATTGTGTACATGCTGTGGATATATGATCACAGGAAGCATTGGAGAAAAAATGATAGTGTTTCCATCATATTTTCTTTACGTATCTGGTAGGTAATAGGCAAATGTTTAATGAAAATGCTCACTTTTTTCTTAGATTCCGATTTTTAGAATATCCACCCATTTTAAGCAGTTATATGCTTACAGTATGTGGTAAGTTTGCTAGAAGGAGGCCTCGTTCTAAAAGAGTGAGAGTTCTGGATGTCAAAACAGGGACGATTTGCATTTTCCTAAAATCCATGCTCATAGATAAAATGACTGATTATTAAGAAATGTGGATTTTCTGGGAATCAAGTTTGTTTGAAAGGACTGATGCATAATTGATCAGAAAACCACATGAACAAATTTCAATTGAAATTTGCAAACTAGCAGAGCACATTATTGAAAGAACACTCTAATTCTATTTAGTCTTTAAAAACTGATGTTGACAACACTCTCTAAATAAGAATTACATTTTAGAGGACAGTCTAAAATTTCTCATTGGATCCTCAGTTTCAAGCAGCAAGCATGTGTGCAAACTTTTATGTCGAAAGAGCACTTTCTGTTTGCCATGGAGAGTTTTGCTGAACTGCAACTTAACCTTAAAATGAGGTTCAAAATTTTTACCATTCACTGAAATTTTTTTAATAAAGGAAACCTGCTTCAGTAGCATTAGATATATACATGTAAGTATGCATGCATACTTTTATATTTATATATATATACATGTATGCTTCATATATATAGTTTTATTAAGCTGATACTAGGAAAGTGGTCCTCCAGTAAGAACCAGATATTCTTTCAGATCAGTAGAACTTCCTACAGCCATTTAAGGTTCTACTGAAGTCAGTGGAACTTTGTCTAGATGCAAAAATATATACATATGTCTCAGCAAGACTGAATCTGTATTATGGAAAACTTATAAAAGTATTCATCTTTAAGTATTCTGCAAATGCAGTTATTTGAATTTAAACAGTTAAGTGCATTTATAAATTATTTCAGATCATTATATGTGAGACTGCTGTGTTTGGTTTGACCATGGTGGAGTCTCCATAGCAATGAGATTTTTGATTTCTGATTCTTGTGTTACTGCTTTTACCTACAGTGTACACTGTATTTTGAAAACTCACTATATAACATTATCTCTTACACCTCATTTATTTCATGAAATACAGCAAGTCCACACCTTTTAAATGCTTTTCTTCCTTCTGCATCGAATTACAGTAATATAGTATGGGAAAACAGTTTTTTGAGCTAACCAGCCATACTAATGTTGTGCTGTATACCCTACATGGATTTTAACAAATAGCTCATCGTGTGTATACTGCAAAGGACACCCATCATGTGAAAAACTTCTGTTCTGGGATTTCCTAGATAGAAACACACGCTACTGATCATGGATGCCTAGGAGGTACATTGAAGTGAAGTAACAACACACACCACGTGTCCACTTTGTCCAGATAACTAATTGCAGACAGTTGACTAATGTCTTCTTTTTTTTTTTTTTACGCCAGACAAAATTTGTGACAGAAAAATTGGACACCTCTAGACTCTCTGCATGTATGGCAGGCCAAATTAATATGATCTATAATTAGCTTGAGTGTGTAACTGGTTGCATGGAGAAGCACAGAAGATTATTAATTTTTCTCTAAGTCTGCAAAAAAAAGCAATTTTAAAGGAGAGAACAATAAATAACAATTGCTGCACACGGTGACCTTTAGTTATAATACTGCATTCTAATGTAGCAAGCATTATAGTTACAGTGGCTCACAACACTTCAGAGCTTTCATATAGTTTCCAAAAGGAAGTCCTTTCTTTCTACAACTCCTTTAATGCTAGACTTTTCAAGTGATTCGTAGGCTATTTTTTCCAACTTGTTATAACGAATTGTTATCGTAGACCACCACTTGGGGCTGTTTGTCCCCAGCTACTGCAACTTCAAACTGGTATTGTAGTGGGCGCACTTACACCGTTGCAGGTTAGCCTAGCAGGCTACCCATTTTTAGGAAAGATCCCAGTCTAAGGTTTTAAAGACTGTAAGCTTGCAGAAGTTCTGAAAGCCAAAGCATACGTGAGATGTGAAGAGCCATTTGAACTTTCTGCATGCTTCTGTAGGTAAAACTTCTGTCATCTTCAGTAGGTAGTCCACTTGCAGCTTCTTGTAATATCTGTTTTGTTGGGGTTAAGCATTGTTGAAGGAAAATACAGAATCAAAGTAATCTGACCTGAAAAAAAAAAAAAAATACAAACATACAGATAAAACTGATGTAATCTGTTGGTACATGATTCCAGCTCATTTCCAGAAGTGCATGTGAATGTAGCTACAGTTAGATTCCGTCTCCGAAGAATAAGGTAGAGTTTCAATGTATTTCTTACTCATTCTCTCTCTTTTTTTTAAGGTAGTTACATCAGTATGATATGAATTGTCATTTCTAATGTCCTGTAAATGGCATCAAATATGATGTTGGGTATCTGAGGCACATGGAGTCATTGGTTTTCTGCCTGTATGTTTGTTTTCAGGTTTGCCTTAAGAAATGCTCAGAATTTAAGGGATCATGCAACTTTTTTTTCAAAGCAAGTGGTGTCCTCAGGAGTTAAAATGGACTTTTGTACAGATCTTTAGTGGTTTATTGAGTTATTTAGGATGTAATTTATTTTAAAAAATCATGATGAGATGTGAAACAAGTGTGCATGTACCTGAAGGGAGGGGTAAAATGAAAACTGTAAGAGTTTGGCGTGTTGAAGAATAGTGTTGGATACACTATTTACCTTTTTCCTCTTTTCCTTCCTTCCTCCTTCCTTCCCTATCCCTTCTTTTTCTCTCCCTCCCTCCCTCTCTCCCTCCCTTTAAGTTTGTGCTGCCAAATGCCCAGATTACAGATTACTAATATGGATTAGGAGTTAGTTGAGGTTTGAGAAAAAACTTTGACAGCAACTCATGGTCTTCACAGAACATCTTGCTCATTTCTCTTGCCTGAAGTTGGATCTCACTGTGTCTGTAAGAACAGGAAACTGGATTCCTCTTGTATTATTTTCAGTTACTATATTTTCCCTCAATTCCATAGTCAGATAGAAAGTGTTAAAGCAGTGGCATATTTTACTGACTGCTGTTTTGTTAATGTGTCTTAAGAGTTGCATACCAGGTGTTTGACAGCTTTGTTTTATGGATTAAGCATCAAGTCCATGGAAGACTCAGAGTGAAATTCTGTTTTCTATTGTAATGACTACCCTATGAGGAGGGTAGCAAAGTCTGATGGAAGGTGTAGGCTGGACTTGTTACAATACTAGGTGCTATAACAGATTTTGAGCAGGCAACAACAAAAGAGCGGGACAGAATGCAAACCCATCATGATACACATCCTATGAAGCAGCAAGATATCAGCCCACATTAGCCTGTAGCCCTACGTTCCAGCCTGCTTTCACCATTCCAGACATAGCACCAAGAAGAGGGGAGTAACTTCTTCCAGCTGTGCCTTAATTATTATCTGATTGATTGTTGTTTTTCATCAAGTCTCGGGAAGTACTTTGTACTGAAACTCAAATGAAGAAATGAAAACACAAGTGAACTGAATGTGAAATCCACCCTTCCTGCCATCGTGTATAGGTGGTACAAGGCTACAACATCTTTTGGCTTGTATCTTTGGTGTGTGAAGGCAGGTGAAAATTTTCTGCTGAACAATGCATCTTGTTATTTCTCTTGTATTCTTTGGTCTGTGCAAATGTAGCAGACACCAGTGTTTTCCACAGCTGCTTTGGAGGTGCACTGCAATAGAAAGAGACAGATTCCTTTTCATCCATACATGGAGAACAAAAAATGAATGCAAGGAGTTCTATAGTCTCCTCCTTTTTTCCTACCCACTAATTTACACAAGAATAAGACAGGGTAACCTGTTTTCTCCTTCTCTATCAATTCCTACTTCATACATAGGATTTATGTAGGTTGATCTCATTGTAAAGACATAGACCTTTATATTTTGCTTTAGAAAAAGTTATTTATTGTTAGTAGAAGGAAGAAAAAAGTTCTTTTTTTTTTTTTTCTTTTCTTTTTTTTTCCTCTGCTCTTTGACAAGGTAATTATTACAGGCCACTGAGAATTGTTTCTGGCACTGAAAATTTGATACTATGTTAAGGATCCTTTTCCTTAAAAAATAAGTTAAATTCATAAGATGTTGTCTCTACCAGACTTGCAGACTTGAATCTTCTGAATCTGGGGGTTACTCAGAATAAATGGCAGAAGAGAGTGATGTTAAAATGAGAAACAACTACAGGTGCATGCAAAAATTAGTGCATTATTTGTCAGGAAATATGAATGCTCTTGGATTCTCTAGCAGTCGCATCCATCAAAGCCCTTTGTTTATACTAACATCAGTTCCATGTCTAATTCCTCCTACTGGAAATACATTTAGTAGCTGGTTTTCACTTTCTCTGAAAACCCTTGAAAATGAAATTGGTTCCCTGCAGGGAATTCATTACATTGATGCAAATCCAGAACAGTTAAGCTGAAGTTGATGATGTTACTTCAGATTTACATATTTGTAACAGAGAATACAGTTTGGCTCTGTATGCATATGAAATCGCAGCTAATGTATAACTGGTATGGAAGAGAATATTTTTTAATATGATCTTTTGTAAATCTTCTCAGATTTTTTTTTTTTTAAAGAACAAATGCACACTGGTCAAGTAGCAGACAGTTGTGCTGTTGATTCCAGATTGCATGTGTGTTACTCATAGATCCAGCTGTCTGTCTTCATTCACATCCACCTTTGGAGCCACCCGTCTCTCATACTGGAACAGAAGCAGTTATGACTGGAGGGGATGCAGGATTTTGTCCACCTTGTTTTTAGTGACTGGACATCTGTTCAGCCAAGTGAAAAAGCTATCAAGGGCAGCAGCAATCAGTGAGGTAAGGTGTATGAAATTACTACGTTTGTCCCTATGTAATGCCAAGAACTTTTTATAATAGCCTGGGAACAACTGTCTGTATCTTTCAGGAAGATTCCTGTTGACTTCAACCTGGGTTTGTTCCTGACAGATACCTTTAGGACTAGGTCATTTACAGTGAATAATACCTTTAGTCCCTAACCCTTGCTTTTGTGAGTGTGCTTTTTTTCGTTAGGAAGGAAATTGAATTTATGTTGAAGTCCTACTGGGTCAAATGTTCACAGCAGCTTTTTCTTCTCCTTCCATTATCACAGCTTCTCTACCAACTAGAGAAAGATAGAGAGCAAATCTTCCTCTTGGAAGATTAAATACTATTTGATGGGAAATTGAGTAAGATATAATGGGGCAGCAATAATTGCTACTTGCTGCAACTACATTTATTCTTAATATTATTTAGAGCTGATGAGCTGTCATTTTTTTATTTTTCAGATGACAGAGGTTGAAGAGCTAATCCTCAAAACGGATCAGTGATGAATGGCTTGATAATTGGCCACATTCTACACATGTTATTCCTCCAAAACTATATTGTTATTTCAGAAATTGATAACCCTGAAACTTTATCCTATTTTTTTCTTATGATATTGAATTATTTTTTACACACCACTCTGCTGCTGAGGAAAGAAGTTAAAGGGCTTTTTTGTTCCTTTTTTTTTTTTTTTAATGATTTTAAACCAATGTGTTGCTGAGGTTTTAAAATAAATATATTTTTAATTAGTTCTTACAGAATCCCCTTTTCTAATCTTGTTTTTTGTTGAATGAATGCCAATAGTCAAATGTCTCGCTGCATATGTTTGATATACCTGCAAACATACTGTGCTTTTGTGTGTTTTCCATTTTCCCTCTACAGCTGGGAGTAATCAGGCACAATAGCACACTGAATGCTTATTTCAGACTCTCACTTATTCAGGTAACTGGATTTTCAAGGTGATATGAGGAAGGCAAATAGGTTAATTTTTAAGAGGGGAAGGAAGGAGGGACAAGTAAAATTCACCTTTAAAACTATTTAATTAATCTGCTCTCTTCTTATCTTTGTTGCTTGTCTTTTAACCATCTTCTTGCTGCTTTTCTGTTAATTATCTTCTGTTCTACTTTATTTGCTTCCAAAGACTCCTCGGAAGACTTAGCTGAAATTTTTTGTTTACAAATAAAATAGTAGATGTAGATAATAATATCAATTACCAAAAAAAAGCACTGCAAGGAGTCACCTGAGTTACTGTGTCCCTTTCTCTTGAAATGGCAACCTATGTCATAGAGGGAGCATCCAGGACAGTGCAGCTCACCAAAAGCCAAAATATCCATGCAGTTCTGCTTAATAACCTTCAGCCTTATAAGAAATAATTGTGCAGCTGAATTGCGACACAGGAAAAATGTGAGGTATACTGGAGATATCACTGATGCCTCAATCTCTGCAATAACAAATAATTTGCTAGATGAATTACCCAAATGGTTCCTTTCCTTCCCTACAGAAGAGGGAAACAAAACCTACAACCTCCAGTAGTCCCTAACAGTCTGCTTCAAGTTTTGTTTTTGCTCTGTGTTTCATCAAAAAGATATTGCCTTATACTCTAGCTCTAATAGTGACCAATTATGTGTGCTTCAAAGATATACGGAAAAATGCAGTATCTAAAATCATTATTGTGACAGAGAGAGAACGGTAAAGTAGGGAAGCAGTAGAAGCTGTGAAATATGTGCTATGTTAATTAAACATACTCAAAAGTCATTGATCAAATAATCTTTCAAAACACTTGGTAATAAATAAGCACTGGTTGTTATGAACATTATAGAACGGCGTTCTTGTGTAAGCAGAGAAAAACCCTGGGAATTGGCCTTGAGTTCTGTGTAAAGAAACATTTATTTTTCCTTGGGTACTGGTGACAAAGTACGGAAATGTGAAGTATGAAAATATGCTGCCAAAGGTAGGGGTGTATAACTTGTGTTGAGTTTTCATTCCAACCATAGAAGTGTTATGCAACTAACATGAAACATTATACATCCGTAGAATTTTTACTAACCTGCTGCTTCTTGGAGCTCACAAGACTTCTGTATACTCCAGCTGTTGCTTGGATCTTGGCATAATACAAGTACTTCCCCTACAGATGCTTGTTCTCTTCAGCTGTTTTGGTCACATACTATCATTCTCAGAATCCCTTTGCGTCTATACAGTTTGTTTTCTTAATTTTTCCCATCCTAAGGTTGCCATGAGTCACTCCCTTGATCTTATGGATAAACAATACATGCTGTTCTCTGCCTATTTACATGTACATTCACAGAAGCATATATACACTTTGATATATGTGTAAATATATTTATTTATATATTCTTTTTTTCCTGTTGTCTGATGAGAACAGTCCTATTCAGTGGCCATGACTGGAAGTTGAAGGAATCATATGGATGAATCAAGAGCATATGAAGTCTTCACATCTCTTGTTGTTGAGGCATCTGCAACACCACACAGCTAACCTTTGTGTACAGGGACTCTAGTAGACAAGAATGTGTGATGGTCTTTCATGAGCATTTTAATTAAAATGTGAATGTTATCTTGTATGTTGCTTCTGACTCTATTATATACTTGGTGCTTGGGTAGAGCTCATGATGTAGTGTGTTTCCTCTGCTGTTTCTCACGGCCTTTGGGAATTGTCTTACTCCATCAGGAAGAGCCTTTGTGGAACTATTCAGAATTTCTACCCTGTACCTTTTCTCCTGGTCTGGATAAGAAAACATACAAGAAAAGCGAGGAAAGGTGAGTTGATTTCCTTAGTGGTTAGCATGAATGGCCCCGGTATGGCATGACCTCAGTCCTCAACCTTATACTATAAAATCCGTATCAGCACTCAAAAAGATACGTGGATATTATTTGGGCCTTTTGTATTAAGTGATATTTAAGTTTTTTGCCCCCTCTCATCCCAAATGTATGTGTTTTTGTTCCCTTTGTACAGTTAGTCACAAACTCTTAACAAATATTTTACAGATGGACCCCCGTGGGACCGAACATCTGTCAAAAACTGTACTGAAAAACTGAAATAAAAGTTTTAAACTTCCTGTTTCCCTCAGCGTGTTTGCTTAGAGGAAATAGCTGATTTTAGTGGAAAAGAAGAATCTTGGGCATGTACGACACTCTACACTCTTTTGGCTCAGCCAAGGAATGGAGGAACGGAGTAACAAATGCCAGTGTCTTATCGAATATGCTTCTTTCATTAATGATGATTTCCTTACAAAGTTTATGCTTCTGTGCAATACATTAGACACTTTTTTAAATCCACCTCTCTACATAACAATACAATTAAATGTCCATTCTGCCTTCAGGTAGTATATACAAGTTTATGTAATATTGAAAAAAGATACTGGAAACTATAGTGGATTTGAACATGTGTTGTAACATCAAGAAGTTGAAAAACTTGCAATACAAGGAGAGAATTGCATTAATAGAAATAAAGCAAAATGGCAGCTTCTTCACAGATATTCTCACTGGTTCTTATCAATTAATAGCTCATATTGTATTTTACAAGACAAAGTTTCTAAAAGACTCAGTGGCTGAAACTCACTATTTTTAAAACAGGCTGGAACTGAGATAAGCTATTTTTACAACTGTAAACAACTATTCCTATGAAAGCAGGTAACTATTACATAAAACTATTCTGTGTAAGATGTTTTTTTCATAAATATTTGTTCCACTTACCGTGCAATTTATTTGGAATGATTGTTGGCTTGTAGGAAAGAGTGAAAACTATTTCCCTCTGTTCAGTTGTTACTTGATGATGTTCTGCAGTGCACATATTCTCTTCTGGGCTTAAAATCCATGAGTCTGTAGAAGTATCACAGAATTGTAGCGGTTAGAGTCCAACCCCTCTGCTAAAGTAGGTTCACTGCAGCAGGTTGCATAGGAAGGTGTCCAATCAGGTCTTGACAATCTCTGGAGAATGAGATTCCACAGCTTTCTGGACAGCCCATTCCAGTGCTCCACCTTGAATGCTTTAAAGAGACAAAATGGCTTTTAGTTTCTTAAATCGCTAGTTCACTGGCATAAACTTATGAAAATCCTGGCCTAGGTGTCTATAACTTGCAGTCCTTCGTAGATCTTAAGCCCTGCGTACATATATGGCTTGGTGTATAAAACCCTGGATGGGCTATTTATTTTTATGGCAGTAACCATGTCAATGAAGATAATTCTCACCAGTATAAGAGGTAAGTAGTCTTTAAGAATACCTCTAAACTGTGTTGAACTGTTGAGATCACTTTTTATCTTCCTTATTTTTCTTTCTTTCTTTCTTCCTGTATGAAATTGGCAGGAAGTATGCTGCTCTGATTTTACTCTTTTCCTGTTAGATTTTTTTTAAACCACATTTAACTGCTAACTTTCTAATAATTTATTCTAATTACTAAATTTTCTATAACTTATATCTAAGTCTCTATATCTCAAATAACAATTTGAAAAAATGACTTCAGGCTCTATGAATCTACCATTTCATTGTGAGGCACTTGTTATCTCTACTTCAACTGTTTTGCCTGTAAGAGATAGACAGTGTCAGTAGACCTTCGATGAACCTTTTGTTTTCTTTTCCTAGTGAAGAATTATGTTCATTGACTTTAAACAGTGCTGCGGTGTTACTTTTAGATGTGTCATTTAACATGTATAATTCATACTTTTACTTCAATTTTTAGGATATACTATTTCTAGTAAAATAATTCAGTGCATAGTAACTTTCTGCAACAGGAATGAGAAATCTATACCTTAACAGATATTTTAATTGCCAGGGTTTCCTATATCTTAATTCTTTGCATTTATGCAGCACGTATGTGATTCTTGAAGCATTAATAAGGATAAATGAGCTTAGCACTGGATCACTCCTGTGAGGCAAACATATTCTATCACTGTCTATTGATTAGAAATACAGGCATGAATATACTTTCTGTTTGCAATTCTTGAACATTAATTACAGTACCAGTCCTAATCTGCAGACATTGTTATTCAGTTTCAGTAGAGTTAGAGTCAACTTCAATTGAATAGCAGTTGGAAAGGTTCCTCTAGATTTGTTAGCATAGCCAGAATTAATTTTTTAAAGAGTTTAATTTCTTCTTCCACAAACGAGAATGAAAATTTCACTAATTCTCTGGGCAAATATATTCAGCCTTCATCATGAAAACATATGTATGTTTACACAGAGGACGACATTTTTGACATTTACATGAATAAACCTTACTTACCTTAAAATTAGAGGTTTCTATTAAAAGTAGTCATATAAGTTCTCTGTATACTATATTTACATAACACAGAAGTTAAAACTTATGTGAGTTCATCCTTCTTTAAGATGGTAGAATGGGAATTCAGTTGCATACACATGGGCATTTGGTACTTTTGAAGGGATGCTCGGCTGATCTGTGCTCAGCATACATTTTTTTGGAAGGATCTGTGCCTCCCACTGGCATTGTGGCATATTTGCCAGCATCATAAAGTGCTTTTATTCCATCCTAAAACAGAAATGGGGCTCTAGGGCCTTTCATGTTCTCATCTGATTCCCTTTAAGACTGTCCTCCAAGTCCACACAGGCTTCTCTCTTGACAGTAGTGTGAGTTCAGAGTACTTTGGTACAAACTGCAGTTAATTCTCTGGCCTTACAGAGTTGGACAGTATACAGCTATTATTTTGCTGATTGTACCATTGATAAATCTAAGTAATTACTTGAGTAAGTAGCCAAAACTGAGAGAACTGCATAATAATGAGAGTGTAGGAGTGTCACAATGATTGTCTGAAACTGTATGGCAGTGTGATTAGACAAGTAACTTCTGCTTAATTATTAAAAAAAAAAAAAAAGGCAAAATGAACGTAACAGTTAAAATCACTGAAGCAATGGGCTTTAAATCTACTTTTTTAATTTATGTGTAATGTAAAAGTGTACATGTACGTGTGTGTACAAGTCTAGAATGTTGTTTGACTTCCTCCTTAAATATTACTTCTTACAATACATTTCTTGCTTTGTGGTATATGTAACTTTCTTGGCTGAATGCTCTCCAGGTTGCTAAATTTATTTCGTTCTTAATAGGCTTACTTTTCTTGTATTTCTGGCAAGTGCTTTGACAGTGTGCCTTTATGCACATTTTTAAATTAAAAATTATTTTCCCAGCATACTATTTTTTAAATTTGCATATTTCAGCCACTACAGAGACGTAACCAATGTTGACACCAGCAGATTATTGTAGCAGTAAAGACACATCATTTATTGGTTTTACAGGCAATGTGTGTACCATTTGCTCTTTCTAGGCAGATGTTAACTGAAACAAGTAATGGAGAAAACACAAAAATTTTCAAAAATTAAGAACTTTTTACTTTAAATACCAAGAACTGTAGAGCACTGAAGACAATAAACCTCTGCTAGTTCTTCATTACTCCTGCAAATCAGAAGCTGAGTGTGCGCTAGCCTCCTTCTCCTTTTCTTCTTCTTTGAAATTGCATTGTCTGCAGGATATAAAATTTCCACGGACATGCAGCCGCTTTATTCCCTCAGTTCCTCTGACCATCCTCTATAAGTGGCATAAATTACCTTTTATGTTATTACCTCTTGTCCTCCGTGTTGTACGGACCTTTTCCTCAATCTGTTCTACAGGTTAATCTAAGTCAGTTATGCTGCATAATTACTTACTGAGAGAATTCAGCTTGAAAAGTGGATCCACTTTGTATGGCAGTCTTCTGTTCATACAGAATTATCCTAACAGATGATCTCATGAATTTCAATCTCTCTTCCTACACTTGTGCCAGAAGCAGAAGCTTCCTGTTGCCTCTGGAAAAATACATGAAGGTAAAACCCAACAGAGGAGTAAGAAAAGCTGTCTATTCAAAACCAGCTCACAGCCAAAGTCTTACCTTATCACTGCCTTAGTTCAGTGACCTTGTCTTGTCATTGTTCACTTCAGCAAAAAAATATTCAGAAAGACAACTACCACCAGCTATCTTGCACCACAAAGATGTTTACCTCTGTTGTTGGTGGAAAAGTCAGAATCCAAGATACAGGAGAGCAGAAAGAAGGCTTTTAATTTCAAAAATCATTTGGGCTCACCAATCCCATCCTAAACAAAACAAATAAGACTTGTTTTTATCTCTAATTAGTTAATTGAGGACATTGCGGTTTTCAGTAACCAGATCAAGTACAGCACTAACCAAGACAAAACACTGTGCAAAGTTAAGGCATAAAGTCTATTTCCCAGCTCTAGTTATTTAAAACCTGTACGAGCTCTACAAAAAAATAAGTTAGCAAAGACTTTGTTTTGAGTGTATGATCCCATAGTCAGTAGTTGGTCTTCAGAAGCACACTGAATCAATGATTTGCCTTTGGGCATTAGGACTGGCTGATGCTGTGCTTTTTTTAGGATCAAAAAATAATTAAAAAATGAAAAAAGATATTGTTGATACCTTATTCAAGGAGTGGCACATAGGTTGATCTATTTGTACAGAATAGAAAGAAAAGCGAAGCTAAATAGGCCTCATGTTTATTTCAAAGCTTTTTCTAAAATAGCTTCTAAAATACTGACCTTAGAAGTAGTGAATGTAGTTCACAATGGAAAATCATGTCTTCTGTTGCTCCATCTTGAAAGAGATATTTTTAGTTCCAACACTTTACATGTGTTTACATTTGTGTGCAATTATGCCATATTTTCTTCTTAATTTGAATGATAAAAATTAAAGATTATTTGTTTATTTAAGATTTTAACACGAGTATTTTAGAAAGCATTTTATGAGTGCTGGTAGGACAAATATTTCCTTGTGGTTAGTTTTCAGTGAGAGCCCCTTTGGAGTGAGTGATGGATAGAACAGAAGGTTCTCTGTGTCTTTGAAGTCTTGCAGATGGATGATTTTACTCCACCTTTTTCTAAGGTGAGAGCAGAGCTGAGAGACTATAGGCATAATTTTTGGAATTCCTCTTTTGAGAAAGCATCAAAAAGATGGGTTAGTGTAGAAACAGCTTCCTTCTTCCCTCTGGAGATTGTCTCAAGGATGGCTTGCAGGGAATTCTTTTGTAAATCAAGAAGTCTGAGATAGTAAAATGTGATGGTCTGGCAAGCAGAGTTCTAAGTTCTCTCCAGTTTTCTCACACCGACAGTGCTGTTGAGTAGTTTATCTTCACTGACTTCTGAAAGGCTGAAAAGTAAATGGCAGAAATTTTTGCTTTCAGCTTCTAGACTTGGATTTTTGAGATTTTAAAGAAAGCATATGTTGTTATAAAAGTCATGTAGAGCTTTGATTAAGTGTATCATGCAGAATTTATTAGCAATTAAAAACTACCGGATGGTCCATTTGTCACAGTGTTTTCAGAGCAGAGCCTTGGAAGCAGCATACGAAAGGGGATGTGGCTGTGTGCAAACACATTATTTCTTACACTGGTTATCCTCTCATAGGTTTGCTAAATAAAAGTCATTGCTGGGAAAGCTATATATTTTTTTAAAACATCACCTTATCAAATCACTTTCATGAAAGTTATTTCATGCCTTCAACAGATTTTACATTTTTTTGCCTTCAGACAAACTGTGAAGTTAAATTACATTAAATAAATAAACAAAGATTATCTCCTAGCCTTATTCAGCATAATGAACTTCATAATAATGCCACAGAACAGATTCATACTTGTGCATATAACCAGAAAAATAATAGTATATGCTCAAAGCACTATGGGGGGTGATTAATAAGCACAGGATTCTTCTCTGCATGGATTCCTCCCACACACCACTTTGAAATTTATTCTACCAAAAATTTGCAAGATACTTCTTATGTCTGTTCAAAGCATGACTTTGCACAAAAATATGTTTGGATGCAAAATGTTCTGTAGAGATTTTATGCCAGACTGCTTTTGTTTTACTCATGACCCAAGTTGGAAGTATTTTTTTTTTGGTTTGTTTTGTTTTGTTGGTTTTTTTGTTTGTTTGTTTTTGTAATCTTGATTTCTAGGAGTTTCATCCAGAAAAAAATACCATTTTGCTACCCATATGGGGTTGATTATTCTAACAATGTGAAAAGATCTGTTTGTTGTGGTGCTGATCATTGCCTGGATTTGTTTTGTAAAGAAATGTTTTCAGCTCTGTCTATCTGTCCCTGCCTTACCTTTGAAACTACTGACAAATTTCAATCTAATTTTATAAGGTGGGTATCTTGACAAAGGGAAGTTCCTACAAGTTCAATGTAAAACTGCATTTGACTTAAATAGAAAGCTCCAGGTTGCTGCATTCATGAGGGTCTTTCATTTTGAGAGGCAGAAGCTGCTTGGGTAATCAGAATTCTCCTAGCCCTCCACACGCCACAGACTCTCCCTGTAAGAAGTGAGAGAGATGTGCAGTGAAATGGAGAAGGCATGCTGGTGGAGGCTTGGGGTTCAAAGGCAATAGGGTGTCATGGAATGAAATGGAGAAGGCATGCTGGTGAAGATGTGGGGGTCTAAGTCAATAGGCTGTCATGTTCCTTCAGTTCTACTTACTGAAGATGAATCTGTTTAATTTAATAATCTAATATATTGGTATTTCTGTAAAGGAATCGCTGACTGGTTATTAAAGGACTATTAAAGGTTATTTACAGGACTCGTAGAGATCATCTATGACTGCCAGAATAACTACAGAATCCCTGTACTTTGTTGCTTATGGCATTGTTGAAAGAGCTTACTGCATAGAAAAAATCAATAGCTTGAAGACATATTGTTGCATTCATTTGAAAATGGTACAGCAGTTGCAAAATTTCTTGACAAGACTGCAGAAGTCGTATTTATAAGAAAAAAAACGATTTCTATATACTTTTATTGTCTGGGTGATGTTACTTTAATACTGGAAAACTGCCATATGTGAACAGATCCTATTAGAGGTATTGCAGGCTCATGCCTTACAGACACGTAAACTGCTGTTTTATAAATTCTAGTGTTACAAAGCTTGAAGGTGCATACACCTTTAGAAACTGCAGTGGCACATATATGTTTTAGGAATCCTATTTGAGGACAATTTTCTGACTCAGAACATTTTCATTTGTAATTTGGAAAATCTGCCTGTAATCCCTGAGCTATGGAATAAACACACTGCAACCTTTCTAGAACCCTTACAAATTCCTTCTGCTGAGCTGAATTGCAGATTTGTCATGGACTCTGACATTTAGAGGCTCTTTGCTCCTGATGTCCAGTGCCTGTTTAGATAAACAGCTGAGACACATTCTAGTTGCCCATCAGGGGGATCTAAAAAAAAATAAATAAATCGGTAAAATAAGAAGAGTAGATGACTTTTTCTGTTTTATCCAGTTCTCTTTACATCCACACAATTCAGGCAGTACCATCACCCTTAGCCTGCACTGTTGAATTAGTCAATCATAAGGAAGCAGTAAAGATCTTTGGATAAAAACTTGATGTTCTCCTGGTATGTAGATCATAGGATCACAGAATGGTTTGGTTGGAAGGGAACTTAAAGCCCACCTAGTCCCAGCCTCCTGCCATGTGCAGGGCTGCCCCCTAGCAGCTCAGTTGCCCATGGCCCCATCCAACCTGTCCTTGATTACCTCCAGGGATGGGACACCACAGTTTCTCTGGGCAGCTGTGCCAGTGCCTCACTGCCCTCTGAGTGAAAAATTTCTCTGTCATCTCATCTAAATCTCCCCTCTTTTTATTTAAAGCTATGCCCCCTTGTCTTATCACCATCAGACTGTGTAAAAAGTTGGACCCCCTTCTGCTTGTAAGCTTCCCTCAAGTACTGGAAGGCCACAATAAGGTCTCCCCAGAGCCTTCTCTTCTCCAAGCTGAACAACCATAACTCCCTCAACCTGGAGAGGAGCTCCAGCCCTCTGATCATCTTCACGACCTTGTCTGGACTTGCTCCAGCAGCTCCACATTTTTATTGCCAGGCCTCAATCCTGAAAGACAAACTAGCTTTGGCTATTCAGCTGCTTTTTTCTCCTTCTTCATACAGTCATCTCTGAAGCACAGTAGGCAGAACACAGGTTTGTGCAGGAGAGTGTTCAGTAAGCTGCAGGGATGCCTGTACCAGTGGGTCGGACCAGCTGTGTGTGGAAGGCTAGGCACAGAAAGGAAAAGTTGCCCAGGCAGTGCATGTACAAAAGAAGTCATCCTGCTTATATTCATTGAATCTTATTACCAGGGAAAGGGAACTTCACTAAACATGTCTTTAAGTTTCTATGGTTAATCCCTATCTGCTTACGGATTTCCTGGTCTGTGGCCTTGTGACACGACGGAGCAGAATCATTGCCACTTCCAGTGATGATGACAGAAAACACTTCAGTCTCTCACATTCTGTGCATCTTGGATCTGGGCTTAGTAAAATTCAATAGATGAGGTCTACGTTTGCCATGTATACTCCAAAAGGATCAAGAACACACGTCCATGAATTAAACTCTGTGAATGAAGAGAAGGGGTAGTCCACAGTGTAGGCAGTTGCATCATAGAAGGGGTGCGACTTTCTCAAACTAGATATGGTTACTTTTATTTAAAAAAAAATATATAAATGTTGTCCTCTCTGTTGCTTTAATTTCATACATGGAAGCCAAGGACAAAGAAGTAATTACATAACATGAAAAGTAAATCAAAATGGACACGGACTTCAAAGCTTTAGGCCAGCTCAGATCTGGATGCGAACTTTCCAGCTAGTTCTCTGCACATGATGAATTGGACTAACATAGGATCAACTCTCTTTTCCTGAACTGGTAGGGGAACAAAGTTTAAATCATTTGAGTGACGCAGTGAGGGAAAGAGCACTTCTTCCACACCAGTATGTTTTTTGCTAGAATTGGTTCCTTCAATAGCTTCTTCAGGAACACAGCTGGTGTGGATTTAGGACTGAAAGGCTCTTTTGTTGTTTCTGCTTTTTGGTGCTCTTTTTGCTGAATGCTAAGGATACGTTAGCCTGGAAGATTAAAGTCTAGAGGTTGCCCTTCTGAGGAATTTTCCTTCAATACTCTTACAATTACTGTCATGTGCTAACCTCAAATGACAGATTTGATTTACTCTAATACAACACTTCCTTTGGAGAGCTATGGTAAAGGCTTTACTCGTCCTTCTCTATGCAAGGAGAGGGAAACTACAAGCCATTCACATAGATCAATCTAAAGATTTATTTGCAGCAGATAAGTAGGGAACTAAGCAGTAAATCTAATCCATCTACTTTGGCTACAGACATCTCAGATGCTCTCCTGCCTGAGAGACTAGCACAAACCTAAAACACCTCCCTCCAGTTCAGAAGCACTCTCTTCCTCTGTCCCTTCTTGATTGATCTCAAGTTCTTAATCTCTCCACTTGGCCCTCAAGCAATAATTAAGGCAATTAGCTTCTACCTTCTGGGGCTGGTTGTTAACCCAAACCAGCTGAATCACTTCCAGAGGTAAGTTCAGTGAAGAAAAGGGTTGCTTCTTTAAAGAGATAAATGCAAGAAGGGGAAAAGCAAGAACAAGATAGGCTTTCTTTCTTGTTTCCTCATAATTTTGTGTAATTGGTATCCTTTTCTGTTACATATGCAACATATTTTTGTAATATCCTTGCTGTTTTCCCAGCTTTCTCCCAAAGCAATGGATGGGAAATAAATCTGATTACTGAGATCAGGTGTAAATGGCTGCTCAATACTGAACAGATATGAGGTTATTTGCAAGTCATTAATCAGTTGGTTGTGGTGGTTGGTTTTTCATTGTTCAGTTGGGGTTTTCCTTTTGTGAGTCTGTCTGTCAGTATGTTACCATTTATATCTTTTATTCCTCCAGTTTGTACTTCCCAGTGTATAAGTGGTCAGTCAGCTCACGTGATCAGTAGAGAAAGAGTAATAGGAGAGTCTTCTCTCATTCATCCTGGCATGTGACTCTAGTGACTGAGCAACATAATGTGAAGGAGGGAGAGCCTAAATTTGTCTCAAATGATTGAGATAGTTGAGTTAGATATCCCTCCTACACTGCTTCTACTAGTTGTGTCTTAATCTCCTTCTCAAAGATTTGTATTGCTACAGTGCTCAGACTGAAAAGGAGAAAGATGAGGGAACATCTGAAGTGCCATTGTGTAGGAATAAAGTAGGAAGGTGAGATCAGTTGAGGAGAACTTACGATAAATTTGGAAAAAGTACACCAAGAAAGATCCTTTTTATACCATTGTTAAAGCATTTCCCTCTCTTGTCCTAGTCACCAATTTCAGTCCCTCATTATTTCATGCTTCTGCTCTGTGTCTATTCTTTCTCATATAAGTGAGGATAAAAATAAAATTTGGAAGTGCTGCTCCTCCTTCTACATTGGAAAATACAGGTCTGCAGCTCAGCATCTAACCATGTCTTTAACACATCCAGCTGCTGTATGGTCTTAGGAAGACTTCATAGGGAGTTGCTGAGTTCCTGAACCTCAAAAAGCACTCTTTTGCCAAAGTCCTAGCAAGAGAAGGGCAGAGGCATCCTTCATCTTAATTTCTTTCATTCTACCTATTAAAAACAAATATGGTCCCATCCTTTGCTCCTGTTCTGGTGGTACGTAAGCCCTGCAGCGATGACCTATTATTTTCCCTACGTCTGTCTCTGCTGCAACTTTCTAGAAGTTTCTTTTGAAACTGTGTATGTGCCCTTGCGTAGCTTCCATCTTCAGCTTTGATACATGGGGACGTGAGAGACAGGACAGCAGGACAAAAGCAAGTATCAAAATAAAATCTTTATCCCCTGTATTACTAATATAATCTCAATGCCTGTGGATGTGTTTGCTTCTTAGGACCTTTCCTCTGCAGATAGCAGCTTGGGTATATGCAAGCTTTTTCAATGGTGGAGTAGGAAACAATTATAATAAAGAGTGAGAGAAAGAAAAAGGTGGTGGAGCAAAGGTGCAGATACACAGTCTTTATATTATGTGTGGGTGTAGTTCTAGTAAGAACTTTACTGTAGCTGACAGTCTTAGCCTCAAGGGGCATTGTTCACAAATAAACACAATTTCCCAGGGTAGATTCTACAGGACTTGAGAAAATCTTGTGTTTCATGTTAGTAATTGAAGAAGAAAATGGGCTATTGAACTCTTTTGGTGTTGTAGCATAAATTTCAGCAAGAGGGAGTGCAGAGATATTTAGGGAGGAAGATGTGAAGGAAATAGTGTGAAAGAAGTGAATTACGCAAGTGGAGAATGAAGCAACAAGAACTAAAGGCATAAGACGAAGAAAAGAATGTAATATTTTAGAAGGAAGCAGCTTGGAACAATTGGTCTAAAGTGAATCAAGGGGCATGAAAAGAGGAAGAGAAAAAGGACAACAATTGTGGCAATCTTCTAGTTCATTTTAAGTGTTTGGAAAAGGGCCCGTGACTAAATCATTGAATTATGTATGATTTATATTCTCTAGTAATGGAATAGTGACCTTAGGACGATTAAGCTACTACTCAGGAAGTTATTTCACTTCTGTATCTCAATTCCTGTTTGTGTTGACAATAACTTTGTATCTAAATCCGACTTAAGAGACCCTGTCTGCAGCAGCCTGTGAAAATTTTTAACAGGTGGTACCACTGTTTACTAAAAGGTTGGCTCTTTGACGATAGATTGAGTTTGTCAGGGCTTCTGATGCCCTTCTGCAAGAGAGTACCTATGCACCTAGACTGTTGCACCCATACAGACATGCTTGGTTATAACCTTCTCTTCTGTCAGAGAGATGAGGACAGGTTGCAAAGACATAAGTGAGAATCTTGAGGCTTGAGTTGTTATGACTGTTATGGTGATACGCAGATTTATACAGCTTTTCTCCATCTTAGCTACTTCTTAAATTTGACTACATTATAGGTTTCAACTCTCAGTGAGAAGAAATGAATAGTTTAATCTTTTTACAATAGTTAGTAGCTTTTAGCAGCCGGTTGTCTAACAATTGATCAAAGAATGACGGGTTTTTACTGATAGTCAAAAATGATCACTCTCTGCCTGTGATGTGAACCTTAGTGGCCATTAAAGTATATTTCAAATGAAAAATCTTCTCTAATTCACACATAAATTGTTGATATTTCTTTAAAATATACATATATCCTGAGAAATGAAGGGTGTGGAATCAGAGTGAAAACTGTAGAGGTCCTATTCAGAAGGTCAGTATTTCATCAAAAATTAGAAACAGTGATTTTATGCTTAAAATTTTTGATTGACAAAAGCACAAGAATGATATGGGGTTACTCCTGATTTCATAGATGAGTTGATAGCACCTGCAAAGTGTGCTAATGCTGTCCTTGGAATACCACTTGTAAACTCTCCTTACTTTTTTAATAAGACAGGATTTTTTTTTTCAGAAGATTGGCTCTTCAGAAGGGAGGTATAATATTTGTAGATCTTCGAGATCTATTAAGTGTATTATAGGAAGTGTTTAAATCCTTTTTTGCGTCCTTGTTTGCAGAAATCCAGAAGCTTATGATGGAACTTTCCTATGTGGCAGCCTGTTTCTCAAGTTCACATAAGTGTCAGATGCTTTTAAAAATCCAAAATAGCAGTGTATAATGCAAAAAATAATTTAGGCTTCTGAGTCTGTCACCATTTAGCACTGACTTTTTAACAAATGTTATTGCTTTTTTTTTTGTCTTTTTTTTTTTCCAAAAAACACAGCAGCCACATTGTACATTATGAGTAGTTGTTGCAGGTCATTCAACTAGGGTTTTTTTGACTATTTGGTTGAAAATACCTGCCTTCCAACATCCATGACAGGAGTTCTAGAGGTCATTAATAAAACAAGTTTATGAAATAAGAGCAGTGAGAAGCAGGCAAATCTGCTGTGTTAAATCAGCTCTGCCTTCTTCTTCTTGACAAGAGTGGGCAAAGGACATTTGGACATGCTTCTGATTATTAAAGAATTCTTTCCTCCAAAATGTCTGGGTAAGCACCTTTTTGCCAAGCGGGAGCCTTCTTGTGAGTGTTAAGTAGGAAGAGACTGCTTATGGATAAATTAGTAAAATATTCCTTTACCTATTGCCTCTCAATACACCTCGTTATTCTACTTGTCTGAGAATTCTCAGTTGCCTCTCTAGTTTTACTCTCTCCTTAATTTTTGAGGTTGTTTCTACTGGAGTAGAGGGATACATTTCAATGATGTTGATCAATACCAATTGACCTAGGATAGACTATATTTTATCTAAATTGAGAAAATTTACAGAGGAAAATCTGTGTTTTGCAGTGTTTGGATAATTGAAAAATAAAAAATAATTTAGTCTTCTATCTCTCCAGATATATCCTGCTGGAATTAAACTGTTTGGATAATTGACAGTTTAAAATGCTTATTGGTGGTAAATATGCCTCTGGTGAAAATTGTTAGAGCAAACAGGTAATATGATATAGACTGGCTAATAACTGAGAAAGAGAAAATAGATCTTAGGAACAGCTAGTATTCTCTTGTTGACTACTGTAAGAAACAATGAGTCTGGGGAAGAGACCATATCAAAGACAGTTCTAGGAGGAAAAAAATCTATTCATTAGTCCTATTGTAAATAAATGAACAATTGGCTTGTGTAACTGACACTGTTAAGACTCAGCAAACAAAAAAAGATCTTCTAATATTTTGGTTAATACAAGTTTTGTGTAAAAATATCTTATGCAATGTACTCCAAAATATTCACATGTTAAATAACAGTGTTAAAGAGTCAAACATGTAAACCCTAATTTCAGCTATTCTTTTTTCCTTTAAAATGCTGTTATCTTCATGCTCCAAACAGCAGAATTATGTGAGATGATGACTTTCATCGAGGGTGAAGTTTTATGAAGAAGCTGGAAAAGACAATTGTAGTATAACGAGGAATAAAATAGTCAGATACAAGTATACGAGTAACATGAGCAAATGTATGAAAACATGAAAATGAGGTTAATTGGATCTTGAAATAAATGTGAGATACTGGAATTTTTTTTGAGACTTCACTCTCTTTTCTATTATAAGAAAAGTAATGATGGGTAGTAAAGTTTCACATACATGATTGTATAAAGGTTTAAAGGGAATACATGAACAGATATTAACAGTAAAGTCTGGAAGAGATGAAGACATAGATTTTAAGAAGAGCTGGAAAAAAATGGCTTACTAACAAAAAATTATAGAGAGCTGGACTTCTATCTATAAAGACTGAAAGAGAATGTTAGGGATAACAACTGAGCATTAGTTTTCTAATTCTGCCTCCTAGATCAATGTTTAAACTAAGGAGAAAAAGATATGAAAATTTGAATTCATAATGTCATCTCTTTTAATGTCATCTCTTTTAATGAAAAGATCCCATGTATGCCAGAAATATTTAATGTTTTCTAATGTGTTATTCATGTTACTTATGCAACAGATTTAATGTTAAAACAACAAGAAAACTCTTGTAGGGAAGTTCTCTGCAGTATGGTAAACTTGGTTTGCGTAAGATGGAAAGTTGAGCTCAAGGAAACTGATGTTCATATCAAATACCGTTCTTAGAGGAAGATGTAAAATATAAATTCACCCTTAACCTCGACAAATTAATGCATTTTTTATTTAAATATGAAGTAAAATGCACAATTTGTATTCAGTCAGTGCAGTGGACATCGGTATGTTACTTTACACCAAAACCCTGTCATTCATAGAATCTGTTAAAAAGTGTAAAGCGAAATAAAAAAATTGTTACATTGTAGTTTAGACAATTTCAGAAACATGTATTGAAAACAAGCAAACTGTGTCAGACTTTTCTAAACTCTTTCTGTACCATGAGAATATTCTCTTTGAAAGTATATACACACAAATAGACCAAATGAAAATGTATACACAAACCCACACATAACTTGCAAGAGTATTTGCTGAAGCTGTAGACTTTTGTGTATTCAGCGGCACAGTGGGAAGGGCGGAGGTGCAGAAAGAGAAGGAAGAAAACATTGGGGGTACAACTCTATACGAGGGATGAGCAGAATGTTATCAGCTTTATATTATGATTTTATTTATTCATGATTTTTTTTTTTTAATATTTAGTAAATCTTAAAGGTATAGAGATAGATTACTAGAAAGGAATCAGAGGTAGACAGTAAAGTGTTTTCATCTCTACCTAGCAGCAAATATTCTTTCATGCTTTCTTCCCTTTTCTTGCAGGACAGAAACCTGAGTTAATGCCTGTCAGCTCTTCATGTTTCTGTGGTCTAATATAGCAACTGATTGTTAGGGTTAGTAGCCACAATATTCCCCAATTTGTGGTCATGACAAATAACCAGCATATAGATGACCTTTTTGAGTAACTGAGTAACATTTTGTCAGTCATCAGTAGCCTCCTCTGTTAGCTCACTGAAGTTGTTAAGAGTTGCTGAGTCTATTGTTGGGAAAAGTCTCCTGCAAATGAGTACATGTGGTGTCATTCAGGAGATCATGGCTAATGGCTGTATACCAGCATCTGAACCTACTAGGCACTGGGGCAATATGGTAGACTTTGATTTTGTTCATTGCTATTTCACAGAAACTAACAACACAACATCTGTTGGCTATTGTGGATTTTTTGCATTAATATGTATTTCATATAAGTGGTATGTATTTTTTTCCTTACAAATAAGGTGATGCGCTGTTTATACATAAGTACATAGAAATCAATAAATCAGTCAAGCAATAAATGAATTTATTTTCTATAGACAGGTCTTGTATGGAATACATTTGGAGTTTTTGGAAATTATTCTTTGAGAAAGTTTCTGATAAAATGTAGAACTTTCAGAGTAGGCCAAAGAGAATGTCAAGAGTCTGGAAAATGTGTTTTGGAGAAAGAATGCATTTATTGGGAAAGAAATACTGGGGGGAAGGGACATTACAAGAATCTGAATTCAAACATCTGGAAGGTTGCTATAAGGTGGAAAGAGAATGCTATTTTCTCCAGGTATATCTGTTGTCTGTTGCCATATGTTGTAGACAGATGAAGAAGACAGAAGTTTAGTACCATCTATGAATGTTCGATGTGTTACATATATTAATAAGTATGTACACAATGTAACATGTAGAATATTTAGAAGATGCATTTCAACTCCATCGCTGGAAGTCTTAAGATAACTTCCATACAAACAGTGGTCAGGAATGACATTCTGAACTTGTTCTATGGCAGCAAGATGCACTAGTCAACACTGCACTGTCTTCTCAGGTTTTTATTGTATTACATGACACCTTCTTTCAGGTTAACCTTGTTAGTGACTTGTCATTTACTAAAAAGATGTTGGTATTTCATGATAAGCTTCTGAAACCAAATTGTTAGGCAATACTTTTTTTTTTTTTTTTTTTGTAATGGAGGAGAGTACAGTAGATACTTACTATTACAAGGGAAAGATTGAAAGAATTAACTCAGAACCTTCAGGAAAGGACAAAGTGGCCAAAATATATTTATCGATGTCTCAATATTTTTAAGGCAACCTAATATATATATATTTTTTTGTATAGGTAATACTCTAGGCCTTGTTTGTTCTCCTTGAACAAGTTCTCCTTTTACATTTCTATAGCTTTCTTTTTTTTTTTTTAAACACAGAAATTTCATGCTTTATAGGTTTCTGTCCATCTAACACTTCCACTTCAATCTTGCATTGCTATTGAGATGTGTGCCTCTATGTGAGACTCGCACCATCCTGCTAAGCCTAAAGGTTTGTGCTTGTTCTGCTCATGAGGAACTGAAATTGCTTCTACAGGTTCTTGGCAATACTAGGCAAAATATTTGCAGGTAGAACCAATAGTTGTATGCACAGGGACAGAAAGAAGAGTCAAATTTGTCCACCTAGTAAAGAGGCTCTCTGACCACCCAGCAACCCTTCCCAGGAGGCAGCGTAAGTTTAAGAGACGTTTTCCCCTCAGTGGCTGGCCCTTATGTGAACTCACGGTGCCTCTACCCTGGGTCCACCCCTTCTGGTCACTTGGGAGCACAACTGCAAACAATTTGCCTGTGCTAGCCACAGCCCTTCACTAGGTGCTCAGTCACTAGTTCAAGCTGTGACCTAACAGTTCTCCTTCAGTGCTTTTGGGTGGTGAACTGGAACCAAGAACTGATGTTAAAAAGAATGAATAAATGAATAAGAGTGGTGTTAGCTAAAATTGCTTCTTTAGTCTATTTCACCCCAGGACTATAAAAATGTATGTATCAAGGAATAAATAAGCGTGTTCTTGCCTGGCAAAGGTAGGAGCAGCCATTTCAAAAGACAGTGGCAACCTTAAGTAATCAGGCTTCTATGATATGAGACTTAAAGCTAGAGAATGTATTAAGAAAAAATTTATCCTCTGCTATCTTACTCCATGTTTATATACCTCTGCAACTGCTTAATGGAGTAGCATAAGAAAATGGTTATCAGTTTTTGCACAATTAAAGAGTCAAAACAAATGAGGGAACAGCTTCTTCCTTCTCTGCCTAAATATTTTTTTGTGTAGAAATATTAAAAATGCAGAAAATATATTTTTAACTGAGCTTTTGTAATGACAATTTGTTGACTCCCCTGCTAGAAAAAAGCTTACCTTTTCTCTTTTTTTTTTCTGTTGCACCATCATCAAATCCCCAGTGAATAATAATTTTTGTCATGCATTGTTCATAGGGCATGTTATTCTCCACTTTTTACTTACGATGCTAAAACTGTTCTTGAAATAAATATTTGGCAGAAAACATTGGGCAAGGTCCTCTGCAATGCTTTATTTTAAAAGCCAAAAAAAGAAAACAGAACAACTTTTGCTTTTTTTTTTTTTTTAAACACACATAACTAATACATTTTGGTCTGAATTTCTTTCCTTCACAAAAGCAAATTTCAAATCCTAGTACATAATTTATGATCTTGGCATCTAGCCCAAACCTGTGTACATGTTGAAATCAGTTTTGCATCTGTTTAACTTTATGCACATGAGTAGTCTAATTCAATTTAGTCTGATGAAATGACTTGTATGAAACTAAGTGTTTGTGGAACAAGAATTTCAGACAGCAGGGTTCTTCAGGGCAATAGCTTCTGCTTGCTGAAACTATGTGGTTCTTAGCACAGGAAATTGTATCTAGATCATCTAGGATCTCTCTTCAAACTATAGCTGTAGTAAGAAGAGAAATGGTGCAGTGCAAAAGAACATTTCTTGCAAGCTAGATTACTTTCTACTTCTTTTTCTCCCTTTTCTGAGAATCTCTTTACTATTAAGTGAAATTACTCCAGTCATTCCTTCATAACAAGCTATCAGAACTGCTGCTGTTGACCTTCTGGTAGCCACTGACAAAGTTAAATACTGTTATTTATATATGCTAGTATGTTATAATCATCATCTCCTATCTGGATGGAACCATGTTCTTCCTGAAACTTATTATTATTCAATGAATTCAGCAGCTACTACTGCTGAGTTATGAATGGGCAGCAATGTAGATGTTCACCATCTTCCCCAACAAAACATCAGTGTGCCAAATAAGAGAACAGGGTTTTTGCTGCTCTGCCAAGTCTTATCTTCCCACACAATCTCATGTCTGCTATCCTGAACGCTACAATCAGGCAAAATTTTTTTGCTGTGCAGTTGTAGGCCGTAGGAAGACAAGAGGTGATGCTGAGCTTACTAATTGTTGAAGATATTTGTATCCCAAGGCTGGATTTTCTGTTTTCTTCTGCTATTTATTCATTCTTCCTATCTCCATTATCTAGGCAGTGAAGAGACTCTTAGGAAAGGGGCTGAGGAAGATCTGCTGTTAGGTGCATTAGATATTTAAAAGTGGAACTCGAGGATTTATACTGTGATAATGTAGTCTGGGAAGGTTTTGGACAATGAGTGCTGGAAAGGCAAGAAAATGAATGGGAATGACTGCAAAACTGATGATGTACAGAAGACAAAGATGAGATGGAAATGAAAACAGGGAAATAAAAAATTATGGGAGTAAGAATTTAAAGCAAGAAGGATATTTTAAAGACTCATGCAGTTTTGTTGGCCTCTTCTTTCTACCTCATTATCCAGCTACATTCTATGATTGATGAAAACACCCCTGAAATAAAAAGCGAATTTTAGGAGGCTCAGAATGTTGCTCAAAATGTGATTTTGTGTATGTGTATTTGAAATAAATTTATGATTGAGGTATTATGCTCTTGAGGGTTTTTTGGTGGCATTTAGACGAGGGAATTCGTGTGAAATTCAAAATGCAGCACTTGATTTAGATTCTCTGAAACTAATAGAAAACAGTATGCTTTGAAGTGATAGAAAAATATATTGAAATGTTATAGGATTAAAATATTATAGAAATAAAATTGCGCTCTGAATTACCTTCAGATGAATGTGATGCCTCTGAAGATTCTCTGTGATACCTTTATGTGGCTGGTGTGAAGATTTGATCCTAAAATGTTAAGTCATATAAAGCTTTTTATTCCTGTTTTCTTTGTGGTTTTCATTCTGAAGCAGATGCAGAGGAAGCAGGTAACTGAAGTCTTAATATTTCATGGAAAATTGTATAATATTGACTCTGTTTGTAACTGAAAAATTTTGGTCCTACAACTGGATAGAACTTTAATGAGATGGTCATCTGATTTATACAAGAAGCTGACTGTTCTGCTAAGGTGAAAATTCTGAATGCTGATATGTGAAAATGGCTGTACTGTATATTTCTCAGCATAATAATGATATCTTCATAATGTTGACAAACCTACACAAGTCTGGTTCAGTGTGGGGTTTTGCAAGTGAAAACTAGAATATGAACACCTCCATGTCTTGAATATTTTGAACTTATTGCAGCTTTTATGTTTCATACCAATTGAATTTATATCAATTTTTTTTTTCTAGTGAAATCTGCTTTGCTTTAAAATCTGTAACATTTAATCACATGTGGTTTTATGCAATTTTACTGCCCCTTATTTATTCATGGCTAATATACAGAAGTCAGTATTTCTTAGAATCTTCCATGTGTAACACTTGAACAGTGCTGTAAGGCAGATAACTCATCTTAACTGTAATTACAATGGGCAGTCTATTTGGTAATTGATTTACTGAATTTACATCTGGTCACATTTTTTTAAAGCATGGAAATGAATATTATGGTGAATTATTCATTCTTAAATGAATCATGAGCACATTTTATTGAACAAAGAATAAAACAAAATCACGAAATTACTTAATGCTTATGAAGCATTTTTGATGAATAGACCTTATTTCTATGATGATTTTTTACAAATATATTTTTTAATTTCTTTTTTTAGTCTCCTGCACATAGCTATTCAAGCTATGACTCTGGCAAGAATGAGAGTGTAGACAGAGGTGCTGAAGATCTGTCTCTGAATCGAGGGGATGAGGATGAGGATGACCATGATGAGCAGGAAGATCCTGAGAAGGTTAATGAGTCAGATGGGGTAGAAGCCGAGCGACTGAAAGCTTTTAATGTAAGTCCTTCTGCACTTTTTGCTTTGCTTACCTCTGCTATCTCTTTTTACATTATTATTTATGGGTAAATTTGACAGTATTAATGGCACATTAATTTGCTTGATCTCTTTCAATTATTTTATTAATGCAGATTAAACACTTGCCAAAAGATGACAGATTTACTGTGCTTTGTTTAGAATTTAAAGCAGAGTGCCATCTTTACCAGTGAAGAAAGCAAAGCTTTGTTGTGTGTGTGTGTGTGTGTGTGTGTGTGTGTGTGTGTGTTTTGTGCATGTTCAGTCAGTGTATGGAAAGGGGCTGTAGCTAGTTTATCAGAAGACCACTCCACTGGTCAGCTGTTCTCTATTGCTTTCTCAGTGTATGTAATTATGCATGAAAACACAAGCAATTGTTCAAACCAAGAAAAGTGAAATTCACTTCAATAAAATGAAGTAGCAGTCACTGCTTATTGTTAATGATGAAACTAAGTGGTGCCTATTTTCATAGTCTGTTCTGGCTAAACTTGCAAGTTCTATATCCTGTAGACTATTCTTTTTTTTTTTTTTTTTTTTACTAGCTTCTTCCCACTCCCTAAATAATCCTTTAAAGTACTATTTGCTTAATATTTCTGGCTTCCCATTACAAAGCTATTCCGTGGATAGAAAAAATGTCTTCCTATCAGTAATCAAGACAGAAAGCTAGGAAGAGAAGAGAGCCGCCCTCCAAACCCGTCTCCTCTGTCTCCCTCTTGCCAACAGATGTTTGTCAGGCTGTTTGTAGATGAAAACTTGGACCGAATGGTCCCAATCTCTAAGCAGCCCAAAGAAAAGATCCAGGCTATCATTGACTCATGCAGGCGACAATTCCCTGAGTATCAAGAGCGTGCCAGAAAGCGCATACGTACTTACCTCAAGTCCTGCAGGCGGATGAAAAGAAGTGGTTTTGAGATGGTGAGTTTTGATTTAAAACCCAGCCCTAGTTTCCATCAAAACCCCATATGTAAATCCATGACACTATTTTGTTTTCATCTTAGTGTCTTTTTTTTTGTTGTTTTTTTTTTCTTTTTTTTTTTTTTTTTTTTTTTTTTTTGGTAATACCAAGTCAGAGGTTTCCTTTTCCCTCCTTCATTCTTCCTGAATTTATCCCCCTTTTTCACTGGTTTAAAAATGAGAGACTAGAATTCACAAGATGAACTAATATGGATCCATAGGAAAAGAAAAGTAAAACAAGGGAGAGAAACCCAATGATTGCTTACATGAGTGGTCACCATGATGGCTCATTTCCTACTCAAGGAAGAGTTAGAAATTTCTCAGTTAGAAATTTTTGCCTGGCAAAGTCTTAAGTAAGACAGGTTTTTCTTTAAAATAGTTTTTCTGATCATACTTCTGTGAGCTCTGTGAAAAATATATCATGCTAGAGAAATGCTATCTCCAAGCAAATGCCCAGTGTAGTAACATTGCATTGGCAATGTTTTGGTTTTTTTTCTCCTTGCACAGTTTATTCTATGAGCTATGAGTAGAAGTTACTCCTTTGAATTCTTTCGATTGATATAAATTGAGTTTACGTTTTGAGCATCACAATGATGCAGTAAGTGTAATCGAACCAAAACCTGTGAAAAGCATATTACCATACAACTGGCATTGTTTTCAGACATTACTATTTTAGTATCACCCAGTCCCCTGAGAATGGGTAAAGAATAACTCTTCTCACCAGCTGACAACTTATTTTTTGTTTCTAAAAACAATCTTTTGTATTTCCCAAACCCTGCCAGGAAAGGTGCAATAAATTAGGTACGTACACACCTTATGATTGATGCGTCTTAGCTTTCACTCTGGCCATTAGATGACAGTGAAATCACCTCATCTTTACAAATAGATATCATTTAGCAATCAAACATATCATTTTTTATTTTAATGAATCATCTGCAAAACCATTGATTGCATTGAAAATATTATTGGGGATAATTGAATTTTACTGTTTCTCTGTCTTTCTCTTTCCTGCAGTCTCTGCAGAATACTTATGTCCATATGCTATTTTAAGATGTTAGCTGACAGTTTTTTGTAGGGTAAGACCACTGTTGGATATTACAAAAAGCAGAGACAGAAACAAAATTATATGTTTGTGATTCTAAATGACTGCATTGCTTCATTATTGAAATATTGGGATTATGCTGTTTCTGAACAATGGAAACACAGATGAAAAGACACAGGTAGAATTAAGGACATCTGTACTGATAAAAGTGCCAAAGATTGGCTGACGGTGTACATGTCAAATCGTATAGATTTCCAATGTAAAAGGAGTACAGAAAGTAATTTTTTAATATACATCATGTAGCATCAAATTGCATCTATTCACTCCAGCTGAAAATAATTCAGCAACATCAAGTCCACCTTTCATGATGCCAAATATTTTTGTTTTGCTGTACTTTCAAATGAAAATACAAAATTAGCCAATGTTAGCAAGCCTCTTCACTGTTCTGATTTGACCTCATTAATCATTATTCTGATTAGGAGTTATGTAAACTGACTCCTTTTTTGTTATCTGAAAGATCTGTGCAACTCCTTTTCAGTATGAATAAGGAATTTACAGTCTGACCCATAAAAAGCTAGGTTGGCCTGACCTTAGAGGGTTATATATATTTGCAAAGGTTACTTTCAGATGAATAAAGGTTGTAGGATCAAATTTATTCCCTTGAGAGGAAAAGGAGCAGAGATTACCAGGAACATGATTCAAATATGCAATCTTTGTAATTCAGAAATATTCCCTATAATATTCCATTACATTTCATGATGGGCTTTATTTCTTTCCCAACAAACAAATCACCCTCTAAGATATTAAATTTGCTGCCCATGAATGGAAGTGACAAGGCAAGACACTGGTATTTGTTCCAAAAATTGAGGCTTTCACTGGGCAGAAGGGAATTCTGCAGGTAGGAATACTAACCAAAGACTATTCAGTGTCTTTGGAGGACTTCCCATTATCTTTCTGAGATAATAAATGATGTTTTATGCTTATGTATCAAATAATTCTCAAAGGAAATACATATCCATTTGGTGGTTTTAATTATTTTCTAATTTCTAAATTACTATTTTAGTACCTCATGATTATAAGCAGTTTTTAAAAATACTACCATGGACAGAAGCACTTGACTGTATGATTATTTTGAGCCTATTCACCGCTTTGACAGTGGAAAGGAATCGCTTTGTCTGGATAACAACATTTGCTCAAAACAATCATGAAAGGACATGTCGGTGTTGATTTGAATCAAGTACTACACTCAAGTACAGCAAAACAGGATAATGATCTCCTCAGGAGCTACCATTGTTACATTAAATAGGATGTCAGATAATAATCTCCACAGGTGGTGTCTTTTGCTATAGACATATTAAACACAAGGTTTTCACTTCGTTCAGGGCCAGAATTATATGTTTTGAGCATCTAGTTGTAGGAGAAAGAGAATTAATCTCTTAGGTGATATGTGACAGTTCAGAATGTGCACATGGAGTGGTGCAGCTATCTACAGCATCATATTGCAAAGTGAAGTGAAAATGTAAACACTAAGTTTAATTGGTGTAAGTCTGCCTAGTAAAGATGAAAAATCATGCCTGCGGCATGCTTCTGTCAGTTATTTGCCATCTGTAATCCAAATGACTCTTCACACTGCATACCAGGCCAGTTCTAGCTATGAGGCAAGAAAAAGGTTCAGTCTCACAAGTGCTCATGTTTGTTAAGTTTCTTAGCATTAATTTTTAAGAGATACTTATATTTATTCTGCTCGTACTTATGACAGCTTGGAGTCTGTGGCCTCCAAGGCAGCTTGAATAGCATCTTGTTACAAATAGCCTTTTGAGAAATTGAATATGCTTTCTTTTTTTTGATTCTTCAGCTTGCTGTTGTGCCACTTCCATTTTCATTCTGACCCAAGCATATTCCTCAAAAAAGCACTGTAAAGTTTTTCTCAAGAATTGTAAAATCAGTTTTCTCCTCAGGTTCTCTCTTCTGTATAGTCTATTGAGAATGTTCCCTCACTAAATTCTGTGATCTTGCTCGTAATTTTTGATTGAGAAGAAAGGTTTTTTTTTTTTTTTTTTTGATCCTGAAATCACTGACATTCTGATGAGATCTCTGGGTTCTGCTTCCACTTGTGCTATGCTGTATCACTTTGTGAACTTCAAGAAGTTATTGAAGACTAAAATAAAGATTTTCTTTATTAACCCAAAATAAAAAAAATAAAATCAATTATCACCTTTCTCTGAAGGACTGATGGTAATTAGAATTCCTTTCTATATAAGAAGTGTTATCTGACCTATATATACTATACAAGAGGGGTTTTCTCCCTGAAATAGTCAATGACCTATTTCACTAATTTTAAAAAAATGCATACTTCAGAATTGTCCCTGCCTATGTATCTGTAGGAAAAAATACAAATTAAAAAAAGATAATAGACAGCTGCTGATGGTATCTACTTACTTAGTCCAGAAAATTTAAATGTTAAAAATGATCAAATGGGATTGAATTATTTTAATGATCTTATCTTTGTTCTACTATCTGCTCCATTCCATCTACAAGATCTCCTATCATCAATCTCACTAGCTGTATCTTGTTTGAAACTGCACCTTACAGCATCATTTGCACAGATGTATTTTTTTCGTGTGCATCACAAAACAAGATCAAGGTTTCAATAAACTTGTAGTCACAGAGAGATTCTTTTTATTTTTATTTAAGCTAGAGTAAACCTTTCTTGGTAGACGCTACTGTAATACAAAGAAATGTTATCAAAGAGCAAAGTGTCACTACTGTTATATATTGGAAACAAATGGGTAAGTTATAAATGCCTTTCAATGTCTGAAGATGTTTGGATGCGTAAGACACAAGGAAAGGAGTAATGCCCTCCTCTGCCCTCAAGACAGCTCCTGAGTTACATCCTGTTGTTCTTCCCAGCTTCTTCTATCCTATTGCCAGCATCAACAACAACAAAAAAACCAAGCTTGGTGTCTTTTGATTCTTTTGTCTTTTGTTTGTGCCAATTGGCTGTAAGTGGTGTTTCTACAATTTGCAACTGTGCACGCATGGATCAAGATGTTTTAAATGCATCTATTGAGGTGAAGTTCTTCTGTATGTAATTGAACAAATCCTATGGGGACTGTTTTCAAAAGGTGGTATGTTTTCTGAAATTTGCCTCTTTGCAATGTCTCTGTTAAGTTTTGTCTTTACAGAGAGGAAGCTTCCATGACTTAACCAGTTTAGTGTTGAGTAGTCCAGCTGTCCTTGCAGTCACTTGACTTTTCAGACCTCCAGGCATCTGTTGGTTAGAAATGTTGCAAGCATTTTCAGAGTATGAAAGCCTGTGGGTTGAGAGTTACATGCCTAATTTTTATTGATTAAGTAAGGAGGTATTAAGAAAAAAATATCACAAAAACAATTGCATAATGATCTACACATAGTAACAGAATTGTTGTTTTACACTGCACCCCCAAACTCTTGATCTGTCCCTTTCCTTTCTAAGCAATTCTCTCTTGTAAAACACTAGTTAGTTTACACAATTCTGATGGGTAAGCTGGTTAAAAAGGGCAAAACTATTCTCTAAAAAACTCGCAACATTAAAAAGTTCTAGAAACAGCCTTTTTTAAAGATTGAAATTCCTCCCTTTTCTGAACAATTCAATGTGTGCTGAAGTAATTTTTTAGAAACAACATTCTAGTTCTGTCTCAGATATGTTTTGCTTTTTAGTAACTTATGCAGGTACGAACAATTTTTTGAAAGTGAGTAGCAGAAGTTATCCTGTTTCTAGTAGCTTTGGAATATGTGAAGAAGTTAGCTTTGGAAATAGGAAAAGGCATGATAAAAGGCATGAAAAGGATGAAAAAAAAAAGTGAATAATACAACCCTATATGAATTGTTCTTTTCTTTTGCGTTCTGTGAGAGAGGAAAAGGCAGAAATGCAACTTTGACATTAGTTTCAGTCTCTTACTGAAAAATTGCAGTAAGTTCCAACGTAGAAAAAAGCCCATTATTTTATGGGGGAAAAAAAAAAAAAGAGAGAAAATAATGTTCAGCTTGATTAGTTTTTCTTGTACTGTGACTGACATATTATGACCTCTGCTACAGTGCTACTTGATGAATTGGCTAGTGTGAGTAGCATGAGTATGTGACCCGACTGAAAGCACTTGAACTAGGAAATAATGTTTAATCAGATTCACTTGTTCCTGGTCCTTTGGAGTTTTACTAGCAAACTGTTTTCTGTTGAAGTGCTTAATCCAATCTATTCAATCCAAATTCATCTGAGAAAGAATAAGCTCTGCCCAGTGATTTCTATGGCTTCCTGTCACTCTGAAATACCAGATATATTTAGGACAGTCATAATCACTGGTATGTTAGCTGCGTTAAGGTGCTAGAGAAATTAGGTGACTTGGGCTCCCTCAGCAATAATAAATGAAACCCATAGGTTTCACACTTGTGAGCAATTATCCCTAGCTATCTTGAGAGTCATCTTCTGGAGATGTGTGTCTTTTCAAACATACAAAAAACGAGCCTAGATAGCTAAGTTAGATAAAATACCAAATCTTTTTGAGGATAAAAACAGATAGATCTTATTCCTGTTGATCACAAAAAATAGTTAAATTTTCTGCTACTCCACTGAAAGTGCTCTCTCGAATAATTGAGCGAGGACTTGGCCCTGTATAGAGGTGCAGAGGCAGGAAAGAATTAGGTGGTTGAAAAATGTCAGTTGTTTGACATAGAGGCAGGAATATGGATATGTTCGGGTAAATGGGTATAGTTAAGTGCTGTCGTAATGAATGTGCAATAGTCAGTATTTCAATTAAGGTACTCTAAAGCTGAAAACTTTAAAAAGCGGTGCTATCAAAACTTCACTGCAATCTGAAAGACTGAGTAAAATACATCAAAACCCAGCCTGAAACACAGTTGCTGCAATCGTTACAATGCCAGTTCAGTTGTTCACGTTTCACTGTTTTGCCCAAAATAAATATAAAAGTACATTCAACAGGCTGCAGTATTGTACTTTACTATATGAATTTAAAAATACTGTAAGGAAAGGATTCAGAATCCTTTTAACTGTACAGTGCAGGATAGTTCTGTGCCATACGGTTAACTACGTTGTTGTGACTAAAAAAAACTCATTTGAAGATAATGCATGCCCTGCATATTTTGGATGTTTTCTATGAAAAACTGCTAATTAGAGATTGCTTATTTATATTATATATGTTAGAGAATCTAATAGAATGTGTTAGATCATAATATGTTATTATGAAAGGTTTGTGGCATAATATTTGATTCTGGCAATGAACATAATGCATACACAAGCAGCTGACATGCAGGAGAGCAGTAGGGAGACTCATGGTGTTAGGAGCTCAAAATGCTTGATGGTACCTATGGAAAAAATCAATTACTGCCAGTAAAAAATCCAGTAAAGGGATTCACCTTTACCTGTGGATGTCCAATTGCTTTGGAAAATGTTTTTGTTTTTGAGTAGAAGTTTCATGTTCTCATTCACACATTTATAGTAGACATTAGAGTATCTGTAAACAGAAGAAAGTAACTTGTATATTAATGAGATTGCAGCTATCTTATACCACAGGATTCTCCTTTTTGTTGTTGATTGACCTAAAGTACAGGCAGATATTTATGCAGAAATGTTAATTTGTGAAGTCTGGCGTATTAGCAGGTATGCACGTGCCTGTTATCTGACATAATTGGTAGCTGATTTTTTTCAGAACTCAGTCAGGCCTGTGTAATATGTGCTAGAGTAACTAGACCAACTTCCTTTTGCTTATAAGAAATTAGTGGCCTTAACAGCAAATATATAGGTAGTAACTTCAGAGGCAAAAGTTCTCCAACTATAGGCAGCAAACAGCAGATCAAAAATTCTTTCAGGTGAACATACTGCTCCCAGTGGTTTAGACTGAAATAGTCCCTCTGTTATATCTGTAATTGGTAGATTTACACTGGGAATGTACATTTGAAACATAGCAGTTTGTTAGATTCCATATAGCAACAAAAGAATTGTGTGAAACAGCACTGAGATATGCTGAAGGGAACCTGACAGCCAAAAAAAAAAACTCTGGCTTGTCTGAGAGCTGCCGGCTTTCTTTTGCAGAATTGAATTACATTGGTTTTGTCACATTTCCCTATGTCTTTGTGTCTCACCCTCAGAAAGGGATGTTGGAAATGAGCAGATCCACAGAGATTGGGATGTTTGAGCATCTTACTGAGAGGATTTTATAGCTGTAATCATGACAGGGATAAAAAATAATCAGAAGTATTGAAGAGGAAGTTAAGCTAAGGCAGAAGGGGCCTCTGAGCTTAGAATATGCTGCAATGGCTTCAGTTTATTTAGAAATTAGAAAAAGTATACATAAGAAGAAAGATTATTTCAAAGCATTTTTTCCTCTTAGGCAAGGCTTTTCAAAATTGATCTTTTTGACATTTCACAGATATGGCATTTCATGGAACAGAAAATCTTTTTAACAGTTCTTCTATTAGTGACAGTCACCTTCTCAGTCCATGCCAGACCAGGGCTCTGACTGATTTGAGCTGATAGAGCCCAAACCTTAATCAGACTGTTTTTCTGCTTTGTTACAGTATTTTACTGCTTGAGTGATTCAACCATGCATTCATGTTCTCCTGAAGGTTTATTCTAGATAGTTCTTGACATGAGCATATCAACAACTGGCTGTAGTGATGTGTGAGAAATTATGGGTTAACAGATATTTCAAGAGGAAGATACTCCACTATCCTGGAGACTTCCTCATTTTTCCAGGTATTAACTTTTGAGCAGTGTTTCAATGGTGAATATACCTGCTACAGTCATTTTTAGAGGAAAAACAGGTGACTGCTTGATTATAATGGTGATTCATTATTTTTTAAATTCTAATAAACCTATTCTCTCCCATAAATAATCTGGGGAACGTGAATTCATTTGGCTTTTTGGACAGAATATACTTTTTTTAGTTCTTACATCACCTTCTGAATATCTGTTGATGTTTATGTAGCTTTATAGCTCTGAGCTTTAAGTATAGCTGGAGGAATGACCCAGATGTTTACACACCATTTTTCAGGAACCTACTACTGGAGGAGCACATTGAGACTTCCATGCATCTTCAACATACGCAGAAAAGTGGCATGTACAGTGACACTTTGCCACCAAATACAGAGAGGGATTTAGTGTGGCTAAATGATGTGATAATGTATTTAGATCAGAACTTTAGATCAGCACAGTTCTCAGGAAGAAAAATATTTATGCTTTGTCAATGAAAACCTCACTTGGAGGCTTACTCCCTCCTCTGGAGCTCTGAGGAAGATATCTGTATTTGCTGTGATGTTAACCTTGTAATGACAGCAGGGTTTAACAGTACTGTCCCTCATCTCTTAGAATAATTTATTTTCAATGCATGGGAACGCATTGCTGTTCAAACTGCAATCAAATTCAGTAGGTTTGTTCCATTGTTCCATAACCCAAATGTTATATTTTATTGTAGTATTGCTGCCTCTAATTGTCTTTCTGTCACAGCTGTTTCAGGTGCTAGACAGTTTCCTCTTGTACGAGTGTGGAGAATTAAGCCAAGAGCACTAGAGATGAGGCCCACAAATCCTTCTCTATTTTTAAAAGCTAGTTCAGCCACTGGTTCCCAGCTGACTGAGGTTCTGTGCATTGGAGAAAGTAGAGCACGAGATGATAAAATGACACTCTGTAGAGCACATTCAAAGTCAATAAATTGATTTAAATTTTTAAAGGTAAAAATGTAGTAGTGGTCATCTCATAGCATCTGGAATAGTATGAAAACCATAAAATCTGTTGTGTCAATACGATCACAGAATCACAGAGGTTATATAAAAAGTGAAAGTATACCTCAAAATCTGCCTCTAAAACTCAGTGACATTTCACAGTAGGTACATGCTTTTTTTTTAATAAGAAAAGAAACACTCAACCAAACCACAAAAACCACCCAAGAAAAACCACACATGCAGCCCAGCCCAGTAAAAAACAAAACAACTAAGAAACCAAAAAAAAATCCCCCAAATCACATATGGCTAATTTCCCAGTACCTATAAATTCACACAGTTCACTTGAGTTCAGTGAAGCTTTGAAAATTTACAGAAGTCCAGTAAATTGTAATGTCTGGAATGCACTTATATTATGTACATCGGTCACTGCAAAAGTAATGCCTCCTATTTATTTCCATAGCAAAACAACAGATACAAAGAGCGCAGTAACAGTATTTGACAGATCAAGAACAAAAAACTATTTCTTACCACAGCCACCACCATTAGCCAATTTGTGTGAATGAGCTGATCGAAACACTCTTTGTTGCACAGTGTGACAGCTCTGCATGGTCACCTGGACTGTAGCTTGTCCTTCACATCACTGTCACTACTGCTGAGACACACCACCCACCCCTCACTGTGCTCACATCCAGTATTTGGTCTCCATAAACATTCAGTGTTGATGACAGTCAATGTATGCAATTTTTTCCACATGGAGGAATTCAGTGACACACCTGGGCTTCACATGCACTTCCATGTTGGACACCATTCTGTAAGACTGCCTCTCTGCTGCCGTCTGCCACACAGCAACAACATGTAATGGAATACTGGTGAGAAGGTTCAGCCTCTACTGCCATACCACCAACCTCTGCTTCTGACATTGTGGGCAAATATAATAAAATAGAAGGCATTACTTTCATAGTTGCTCTTGTATATAACAGTGTCTGGGATGTTATCCTAATTTTCTTCATTTCTTTATAGTTCAACTACATCTTTATATACTAACAAAGAATATAACTAGTTTTATTGTTAGCCTCATCTCTCTTGCTGTGGATGTAATTAGTAAAAATACATGTAAATGGTCTTATTGATAAAGGGGTAGGGAAGATCATATTGGAATTCACGTCAGAGCTAAAACAGATTTTAGCATTCTTTTATTTTTAGGCTTTTTTTGTTTTGTTTTGTTTTGTTTCATTGCACCTTTTACCTAAAGCATGTAAATTCCATGAAATTAGTAAACAAGGGGTTTTGTTTGTGAATAATGAATTCTATCTAGCTAAACCACAAAATATCTACATAGTTGGAAGGATGGCAATATCAAAAGGAAAACAGATTTTTTTAGAAGTCATTTTAATCACATCAGTCATGTTGCACCAAGGAATGCAAGTATTCACATACTACAGATTGAGACTGCTCCAAAATGTTCTGACAATCTGTTCTGTTTTGAGTGATGCCTTAGCCCCATCACTCCGGGTTTTTTGTTTTGTTTTGGTTTGGGTTTTATGACTATAAAAAGCCACTACTCGTCTCTGTCACATGTTGTACAGGATAAAAGCCGTTTGGCTTTCTTGCCAACAAGCAGACGGCCGGAGTGCTGCTGGAACACAGAGAATATGCCACTGTCTGTGCAAAGTACAGCGTAATGATGCAGACTGAGCGCACCGGACAATAGAGCTGTGGGGGAAAAGGGCTTCTCATGGATCTGCCAATCAGCTGCAGCTTTAGCATCTAACTAGTTTCATTTTTCATCTTTGCAAGTTCCATTTCCCTGTTTTGTTGGTATAAGCTACATTTCAGTGAGCAATCTTCCTGCCTCGGTGACAGCACTGTGAGCTTTGATGAGGACGTCGTGGATCATGCTAGAAATAATTTCTGTGTTTCTTTTTTTCTCTCATAGTCACGACCTATTCCCTCACACCTTACTTCAGCAGTTGCAGAGAGTATCCTGGCTTCCGCCTGTGAGAGTGAAAGCAGAAATGCTGCAAAAAGGATGCGGTTGGATAGACAGCAGGTACTGCGTTCTTCGGGGTCTTCCACATCCATATTGATCGATGCACTCAGCTCATTTCAACCGACAGTCGTGATGAAGCGTGGTGCAGAAGCTGCACCTCTTTAAAGCAATACACAAGCATGCCTTTGTTTATATGTACATGAGAAGCATGAGGGTGCCTAGCACAATTATATAGCTGGATAAGGCTGCGTATTTGCTTTTTAACAGCTGTAGATTTTGAGCACATAGCGTGCAGTCTGCCTGCTAGAGTTATAAGTAACAGAACATGTTGTATGTGTGTTACATAAATATCAGAAACAGTGCTTGCATACGTGAGTCAGACTGCTTACTGTGAGCATACTCCCTTTCCAATTTTTGTATGTATTTTTAAGTGCAATGTGAAATTCCGTAAGTTTCTGAAAATACCTGTTTACTTACAACAGAAAAGTTACTGGAAATACATAAAAAGAAAGCTATCAAATGACTTGGTGAGTGTTCTAATCTCATATCAATGTTTATTTTTTTCATATGCATTTTTTCAGCTTTTATAGTTGTGATAGGATTTCATTATTTTTAAATTGCTGAGAATTGCTTGTTTTCCTTCAGCATTTAAAATTCAAACTCATAACTCGCTTTAGGCTTTGATTATTTAGTTGTTCCAAGGATACAGTGGATGTCTAACATTTTTATTGCAAAAACTGTTCTAGTCTTTATTTCTTTTCATAACTATCACAAAGCCCAGTCCAAGTAATATCTCTGCTCTTTCTGAAATATGCTTCCGTTATGGTAGGTGAACTTTTTTTGTGGAATGCAGTGCTTGAAAGAAGATTTTCCTTTACACAGTTCATTTCAGTCCATTTATTTCCCCCTGGTCCTGCCCTAGCTGAATAAAGGATTCTTAGTACTATGCTTAGGTTATTGATAACTTAAGATGTGAGAGTTAATAGTGATACGTCCCTTTGTTCTTAATTTTTTTTTAGTATTTTCAATAATGCCATATATTTATATTAAGGTTTACAAATCCCATGGAATGTCAAAGTAGTGTAATATTAAGTGCGGCTTACTGCTCATTCAGATTGTGCAGATTTTATATACTGTCTATTTTCTCTCATTTGTCAGGAACAACAACAACAAAAAAGCTACAGAATCAACATGCTTGCCCCAAGGAGGCTGAGAAAAGACTTGTGCAAACATCAGCTATTTTCATTGCACTGTCTAGAGACTAACCTGACCTCAATAATCATAAATAGAGTGGCTCAATTCCTCAGTCCATCCAGAGTGAGGCAGAGTTTTCAAGTGATTTAAATCCCACAGTACTCCCCAAGGAGCCAGAGAACTGCTGAAATAAGCACATTTTAAAAGCTGTAGCCAGAAGTCAGAAAGCTACTAATAGAATTTTTCTTTCTTTAATTTGTGGTGTTACTAAAGGATTTGGTAACAATTTTTATTAAGGGGTGAGCTGGTTCTTTTCTTTCAATTATAGAATTCAATATTTGTAGGCAGAACAGTTCCAAACTGATCATCTTACTTCCAAAAGTCATGTTAAAGTAGCTAAGCATTGTGGTTAGGGCTATCACCAGATACTTGATTTAATAAGCAGTAAATTAGCTCACTTGATATGGGATGTTGCTATCAAAACTATTCATGAATTTAGGGTAAATGTACTGAATTTTTTTTTTTTTGGAAAAAACTATGGGAATGTCTATGGGTAGCTTCATGAAACCTACAGTAAGAAATCTACCCTAGGAGGGTGAAGAGTTAGGACAGTAATTACAGAAGTAGAAAACCTTTGTTCTAGGCCCAGTTCCATTGAACTGTAGTTATTTATTCCAAACACATAACATTAATAAAGTAGATTGAGAGGAAAGTATTCTGGAATATTTCTTAGTGGAATATTTAACACAAAGTACTGTACTCTCACGCTGAGATGGGAAGTGAGCCTGTATCTGGAGAAAATGTTTTATAGATAAAAGGACTCTACCCTTCTCTTCTTATTTTTCTTATTTTTACCTTTTATTTACTTTTATATTTTATTCACCTTTCTTACATATATCCAAAATGAAATATTTTCAATATTCTTTTTTTCTTAAACAGAGTAAGTTTGAGAAAGTTGAGTTCATCTGCCATCTTTTTTTTACTATTCTTTGTTCTCTGTTCTCTTTCGTAGTTTTGAAAACAAAAACAAATTTAAAAATGAAAACAAAGACAATTAAAAAAAACCCAAAAAACAAAAAAAGACAAACAGAAAGAAACTTATCTTCGTGTTAACATAGCTCTGCTTTTCCTTTTTAAATGTATATTCCCGAAGTTAGGCATTAAACAAATGAAGTGGACTCAGGCTTCAGTGGAAATTTGGGAGGAGGAAAGGGAAATAATCTGTAGATAATGGAAATTACCGCTTGTTAAATTTTATCAGGAGACTTTCTAACAGGGAACAAATACTAGATGGTTCTGGAAAGTAGATCATTAAGAGGACTTGGTAAGAGCACTCCTCCAGAACTTCCACTCAGACGCGAGTGGAAGCATTGCATTAAAGATGCTTTATGTGCACTGTGCAGGCAGCATAGTGAAGTCTGCCTTTTTTTCTCCACAGAGGTCAGTCTGCCTCAGAGCTAGATGTAATTTGAATCCCATCACCATCTTCTCAGAAGATACAAACATGCATATGCATTTTATGGATAGTTTTCTAAAGTATTTTTTCAGAATATGGCAAATGTACTTTTGTAGGTACAGTCATAGAATCCTTAGAGTTGGAAGGGACCTTAAAAGGCCACCTTCTCCAACTCCCCTGCAATGAACAGGGGCACCTACAGCTACATCAGGTTGCTCAGAACCCCATCCAGCCTGTCCTTGAGTGTTTCCAGGGATGGGGCATTCACCACCTCTCTGGGCAACATGTTCCAGTGCCTCACCACCCCTATTGAAAAAAATGTCTTCTTTATATTCAATCTAAATCTCCCCTCTTCTAGTTTGAAACCATTTCCCTTTGTCCTATCACAACAAACCCTGCTAAAGAGTCTTTTCTCTTTCTTCTTATAGTCCCTCTATAGATACTGAAAAAATATATAGAAATATATAATATATATATAGAAAATGATGCATATGCATGGAAGTCTTTATAAGGAAACAATAATTTGACCAATCAAATCCATTAGCAAACCAGAATGAATACTGGAAGGTCCCAGTCACTCTTCCTTGTGTGCTCATTCTCATGTTCTCACACTTGCTCATTCTCTCTCCCCAGATCCAGCTATACAGAAAATGTCTCTGTATTTATGCTGCTGAGAAGTGCTTGCCTCAGGTTTATTACCTCTGTCTTGCAGGGTCTGTGCAGTGAATGGTACGTGTTTTGAAGCGGTGTAATGTCACCACTGAATAGAGCCACCTCCACTAATACATAGGGTTGGTGTCGGTCCCCTGTCACATTCTCTGCCTCGTTCAAATAGCTCAAGGACACCTTGCCACTGCAGGGGTGATTAGAACCATCGTGTAATGAACACACGTCTGATATCCAGTCCTGAAATTGAGATGAAATTTCAGCAGCTTCCTGAACTCTTTTTATTTGCTCTTTCCTCTCCTCTGTTTTACCCCTACTTCTCTGACACAAGAGTCTCTTAGCAGGAAGCTCTGAGCGTGTTCCATATAAGTCCGTACTGTAAGTCTGTCCTTTAGTAAAATAACACAACTTTCCAAACTAGAATATGGCTTTGCCTATAGTACTAGTGACTTGATAAAAAAATATGTCAGTTTTCACTCAGGAAAAATAACCAGCTTAAAAACCAAAGCAATAGAAACTGTAAGTGCAGAAAATTTCTGCCTGCAAAAATCCAAGTTTAAAAATAGGTTAATGCAAGCTGGTCTCACTAGCATTAGTTGCTCATTTTCAAAATTTGTTGTTTATTTTTTTAATGACCATTTATTTCCTAATTGGAAACAGAGCAATCTTGTCTGTAAGGAAACTAGTACCTTTCAAAGGGTAACACTGAAGACATTGTCGCTTTCTGAGACTTCTCTGTAAGGAATATAAATGTGTTTATTAGGTCACAGGAACTTGGAAGATAGTGCTTTGGCTGTCTGTTTGTGTTAGGTGTTTCTCAAGTACTCTCTTTAGCTTCAGTGCACTTCCATTTTCTTGAGCTCAAGCTCTATTTGTTGGCTTATAATCTAAAGGCCGAGAAGTCCCATATTGGAAATGTTACCTGATTGAAAAGTTCTGTTCTTTCACTTCTTATTTCTGACTAGTATTTAAAATAATTTATTCCACTGCACAAATTTTGTAGATTTGCTTATTTAAATTGTATAGTTTTACTGATAATACCGCCCGAGAGTGGAATGCCCACACTCACTGGCCTGGGTTTGTTGATCTTTCTGTCACCCAGATGAGAAACTGGGTGCAAAGGTAATGAAGAGCTTTTGCATTGCTCTGCAGGTCACCTTTGTAGAGTCCAGATTCTAAAACAGGATGATTCCAGTCTTGCATTTTGTGGGCATTTTCTACAGTGTTGGCCAAAATGTGGAAACAGTAATTAAATAATCCTCTTACTACTACATGCTTCAAGTCAGTGACAGAAGAGATATTTTCTGAATCCTAATGGTTTGTTTTGGTTCTGAGTGATGTCCCTAGACTAATCCTTCAAGATCTTCATTACAACTCTAGCAATATTCACTATGAACCAGTTAATCTGAAGTGAACCTTAAGGACTAACATCAACAAGGGAGTCTTACAAAGCATTAAATAGAGCTGAGGTACACCCCTTTTACATGCATCCATTACATACTGTGAACAGGACGACTTCTTTTATTGTGTCTCTCTCTTTGCAGAACCAAATAGTCTTGGTTGGACAAAAGGAGAGTGATTAAATAAATAGAAAATCTGTAAAAGCCATCTGGCCATTATTGTCCTGGGCAGCAAATGGAGGCTGGGTGCCTCTTCTGTGAGTGGCTGTTACAGGAACCTTAGCTCTGTGGCTTTGCTTCTTGTCAGTCACAGAAACTGAAATATTGCTTTAGGATCCTAACCGCTGTTGGTCTCAGCTACTTCAGAAAAGTTACTTTGTGGTGTAGTTTTCATGAACCCTCACCTTAAGACAGTCTCGAGCAGAAGCTGGACAGAGTTATGTGTGGAAAGTGGAGGTGGATTAATGTTGTTACCATCCTTTCTGAAATCAGAAAGACCAGGGAAAAATTTCCAAGGGAAAATCTAAAGGAAAATAGTAGTTAATGAATATTAATACGTGCATGTTGTGTCACCATCCCTGGATGTGTTTAAAAACCGTTTGGAAGTGGTGCTCAGGGGCATGATTTAGCGGAAGATTGTTAGAGTTAGAGTAGCATGGTTAAGTTGCATTTGGATTTGATGATCTTTGAGGTCTTTTCGTGAGCAATTCTATGATTCTATGTTGGAGCACCTGCTCCTTTATTCTAGTTGAAATCTTCCTTTGGAAAAGCAAATTAAAAAAAAAAAAAGCCTTCACATATATTTGGACACAAGCGTTATTTTTTTACAACAGCTGCCTTATGTTTCATTTTCTTCCTAAGAAATAATATTTTGCATGCTCTCTTGTTGCAAAACTTATGAACGAACATTTTCCTTATAATTGAAGTAAAGTTTTGGACATCAAGACAAAATATGAACATGTAGGAAGGAGGATAAATAGCAGAAAGTAGAAGAACTGAATTACAGAATATTATGTCTCTAGACATAGATAGCCAGATCATAAAAAAAAATTGAGATAGCTTCAGCAGCATCATGGTGATTGGTATTCATAGGAATCTGGACCCTTAAGAATTCATTACTGTGTTTGTAGGTAGAGTGGAAGTCACATATGACTGCGAAGCCAGTGGATGGGATTCTATCTCGATTCAATTCACGTTATTCTAGCAGTTTGACCTCCATTTCAGTGAGTAGTGTTATGGAAATGCTACCTTAGCATGCAGAGGTTTTTGAGTAGCTAAAAGAGTGAGCTACATACACTTCTTTCATCCTTATGCCCTACGTAATAGGATGTTCAATGTAGGATTCTTTTGTAGTTACATAGCAAATGACAAGTTGAGATAAAAGAGAGATTAAGCTCAGAGGAAAGTGAAAGTTACCTTCCATAACTCCCATCCTAACAAAAGCATTTCTCAGCCAAACTTGAGGTTTTTAATTAGTAGACTCTCTACAGAGTGCTTGACAGGCAGTATTTTATAGAATATACACATTAAGAAAAAGAATTCTCCATTATCATTTTTAAAAATCTGAATTTAAGGAGTACAGTTTAATTTCATTCCAGAGAGTAGCTGAAATCAACAATAGTCAGACAATTTTACAGCCTGGCCAAGGTGATGGCCTCATACCTTCACTGCACATAGAAATCTGGATAATACTTTTCTTGTAAAACACATAATTGGTTTTGTTTGATTTAATTTAGCTATTTGTTATCACTACAAGGCAAATGAGAGGTAATAAAATGAGACTATTAGGATATGTGTACATCTTCATGTGCACATGGAAGACAATTTCCCTTCCACCGAACAAACCAATTATAAGCAGACTTTCTTTAATTCTTCACATCAGATCGTATTTGGAGATAGCTGTGAGAGAACTCTGCAGTTACAACATTACTTTTTTTAACTTTATCTCTGCTTTCATTATTTCATTCCCTATTCGATATGCCAGAAAAGTTTGCATATCCTCAATATAATATTAAAAGTTTTTTCTTAGTTGATATGTTAAAAAATATAATATAAAATTAGAATAAGATTAAGATAAATATATGGAAGATAGTCTGGGGTCTATGGAAGTCATCAGTTTAATTATAAAAGCTAAACTCAGTAAAAAGTGATTATTTGAGTTTTTCAAGTTGATAAGAGTAAGTCACTCGGGTGCACTATGATGCTATGAAGTAATAAACACTGAATGCATTCTTTTTTCTTCTCATCAAGAGGGCAGCTATGATATGTTTTTCCCCATGCTGTCATTTGTAGTCAGGCAAAAGAAATATCAATAATCATCATGATGGGGTGGAGGAAAACTTCCAGCCCCCAAGGATGAGATGACTCCAGGTTTACAGTGAGATGTAAATGAGTATAAATTTGCAAACAGGCACTGTAGACATATAGTTATGCCCTATTCCAGGCTAGGGGACAAAGAGAAGGGAAATCTAAACTTTTCAATGCATATGAATAGAGTGTTAAGAATATTGCAACATTTCATAATTTTTAGAATATTGTTTTTACTGTTAGAGGAGTAGGAGTAGGTTGCTGTTAGGTGTCTGACGAAGCAATTATGGCCCAGACACATATGCTGGAAGCTGACCTGACATTTGCCTCTGGATAGTTGTCATAGCAGCAACCTGAATAGAGTAGCTTGATACAAGTGCCAGTTGCAGAGTGGATACAGGTTCTGTGTAAATGAAATTCGTCTGAATATTAATAAATGCACGCATACATGGAGATCACCAATACTGTGTTTCCTCCCATTTACATCTAATTCCTTAATGTTCATTTTTAAAGAAATAGAGGCTTGTAAGGACATGTTAATGATATACTTCCATACGATATGTGTTGTTGTTTTTCTATCTGTAACAAGGAGGTTGACCTAAAGAAAGACTCTTCAAGTATGGTTTATTAGCAAAACCCCAAAAACCTAAATGCCTAGCTGTTTTAGACCAGATATAAAAGGAAGGAAGTTATTGGTGGACAAATTACAGGTATATCTAAAACTATTTTGGAAGAAACTAATTGAAAATTTGAATTGCAGGGAGGGCATGGACCTCCATTTCAGGACCACTGTATGGGGTGTTCAGCACTGAGGGGGAAAAGATCTTTAAACCTTCATATTTGAGGACAGAATTTGTTTCATCTTTGCCACTAATTCATAGCTTCTCAATCTTGACAATGAGCAGGTATTTCCTGTATTACAATTCAAACAGTGGGAAAGAAGGAAGGAGGATATTTGTGTGTGTGTATACTCCTTCCTGATGAATGGCTACTATGACTTGAAGGAGGAAGGAAGAGACAAAGAATACGGCTCTTAAATGCTGTATTAATTTTGTTACTCTGTTATTTATACTGCCTGTTTTCATATCCAAGGCAGATTGGACAATATTAGTTACATAAAAAGGAGTTATGCAGAAATGTCTCCCTGTTTCCCAGTGGGGAGCTGGACCATGCCCTTTGATGCAGAGCTTCTGTGACGGAAAGCTACAAATACAGCAAGCACAAGGAAGTGGTCTTATTTCAGGGAGACTGGGTCCTTGCCACAGCTGTTCAGTATGCAGGAAGAGCACACCAGCTCTAATCCTTGTAAGAGGTGGAGGCGGGCGCCCTTCCTCTTGGGTTTCATGGAGCCTAATTTTCTCTAGAGGATGGGAAGGGAAAGATGCTTCACTCATGCTGACAAGAAGTGGCAACAATGCAGAGGCACACTGTGGTGTATTTCCAAAAAACCTAAACAATTTCACCTCAAAGTCTTTTTTTCTTCAGAATTGGAGGCTTATGGAGCCTCAGAAAAGACCAAATGGAAGCAGACAACTCATTTAATATAAAGCAGCCAGATAGAAACCGGAATTCTAAAAACTACACAAGGCAAAGTCACTTTACTTTGCAGAGTTCAATGTTTCCTACTGTATTAATGGTAGTTTTATTATTGTATTTATGATAGCTTTATTTATGATAGTTGATAGTTATTTTGTGTTCAGCCTCCTGCTTGTGATTTGGTATTTAATAGGGCTATGAGTAATTTCTGTATCTCAGTACCTATCCTATTTTATCTGTGTTCAAAATTATCAGTGAGAAGACTGTACTATCCTTGGATAACCACACGCCAGTTTGCATTTCAGGCTTTATACACTTCCATCATTTCCCCACCTAATGATAATTTTACTTCTGAGTTGGGCTATGGTTTGCTTTTGTGATTGCAAATGATATGCTTTAACCACTGAGGCACAAAATGTTATGCAGGCGCCATTTAGCTGCATGTGGATTATTGTCAAGAGACCAAATTATGTACCAGTAGTGGGAAACTCAGCTTCCTACCCACAATGCATCAACCATATTGTCAAGGGGAAGAAAATAAGCAGCATGCATTGTAATTTTAAATCCTGCTGCCTTTCAGTGGCAAAATTCCTGATTTCAGCAGTGCTGGATAGAGTTGTGCTATTCGCAGATGCAGCTGGAAGGAATTGCTGAGTATCACAGGGCAGCCCCCTCCTGCCGCAGTCAGCCCAGCCCGTGTTAAATTTGCAACATGTACTCAAAAGGAATAATGTGCAAGGCATGCAATTGCAAATAATTTCTTGCTTTGGATTTACACTGGGGCCTTAAGGTCAGCAGGTAATTTTTCACCTCAACACAGAGATCATTAAACTAGAAAAAGCTTTATTTTTCCAGGCTCTTTGTGCTGAATTTCAGTCTGCTAACATTTTAAACACTCAGAACTGCAGTCTTGAATGTGAGGTAAAATTGATGCTAATGTCAGTTTTCTGTTCTGGAGGTTGATAAAGCTGAAGGCTCAGGAATGTTTTTTGGACATTAATTTTAAAATAATCTTATCCCCTTCCCTACTCTAGATGGAATGAAAATGAACAGGGACCAAAATGGTTGTGTTCCTGTGTCTTTAATATTTGTCTTCTGTCAAGAAGACAGAAGAGGAAAGGCTGATGGAAATATGGATATAACTGTTCTCAGGAGACTCAGGCCAAAGGCGTAGGTTTTGGCCTTTTGTTCTTCCCATTCTTATGTTGAAAGCCAGGAATAAGAGATATTTAATGATCCCTTCCTTTCACATACAAGAAGATTTTGAACATGAAGCTCTTTCTAGTCTGTCAGATGTTTCTAGAATAGATAAGTATATAAAAGTCTGATTTTGTCTTTCCTGTGTTTAGATAAGGGCTTCACTTACAGCATGAAGTGGGGATGTAGTTTCTGGGAGTAAATCCCTGCTGTCATACAGAATTTGAGCCAGTTTAATGAAATGTTTTGGCAGCAAATATCTGACCAACTATTCTTAGCTGAAACTGTGAGTCAATTCATAATTCCTTGGTATTTTTGATCCCCACAGAGCCTTAGCAAGCACGAATATTTCTGGCACCTCTATGCATATGAGATGTTGCACCTTCAGAGCAGGCTGTTCTGCTGAATACCTTTGTACCCACAAGGAATTATATTAGAAATAGTGTTGCCAGCAGAAGCAGGGAGGTGATCATCCCTCTATACTCTGCACTGATGAGGCCACATGTCGAGCTCTGTGTTCAGTTTTGGGCCCTCACTATTAGAAGGACATTGAGGACCTGGAGCGTGTCCAGAGAAGGGCAATGAAGCTGTGAAGCATCTGGAGCACAGGTCTTACGGGGGATGGCCGAGAGAACTGGTATTGTTCAGTGTGGAGAAAGGAGGCTGAGGGCAGACCTTATTGCTCTCTACAACTCTATGAAAGAAGGTTGTAGTAAGCTGGGAGTTGGACTCTTCTCCCAGTTAACAGCGATAGGGAGAGATGTAATGGCCTCAAGTTGCACCTGTTGGATATTAGGGAAAAACTCTTCTCCAAAAGAGTGGTGAGGCACTTGAACAGGCTGCCCAGGGAAGTTGTGGTATGACCATCCTTAGAAGTGTTTAAGGAAAGAGTAGATGGGACTTTGGGACATCGTTTAATGGACAATATTGGTGGTAGGTGGACAGTTGGACCTGATGATCTTAGAGATCTTTTCCAACCTTAATGATTCTATGAAATCAATGCAAACTCACAACGTGCATGTGCAAACCCTTATTTTTCAAGAGAAAAGTGATGTGTTTTGGTTTTGGTTAGTAAATTGAGTAGATTTAGAAGATTTTAAACAATCACAAATTACTTTTAAATTCAAAGCATCAACTGCAAAATATATTCAGTTGTATTCCTCAGAACAAGGCAGTTCTTCACACAGGAAATATATTTGCAAATATGTGCACAGACTGCTTCTATTTGATAGCAAGATCATGTTTGTAATTCAACAACTGGCTTGATGTCCCTAAACTAAATTTAGAAACATATTTTTCTAAGAAAAAAAAAGCAAAAAACAAACAAACAAACAAAAAAACAAAACCAAACCAACTGTGGAAGCAGGAACTGAGTACATTGCCAGGAATCAGCACCAGCTGCCATAGAGGCTAGGTGCAGGGCAAGGCAGCCAAGTAGGCAGTGGCCGACAGCCCAGGCATTGTGCCAGGCAAATCCTCCCCTAAAATGAGAATATTTGGGGAACAGATTTGTACTGCAGTGCACAAATTTCATGCTTATTACTCATGATATTTCATATTAAGCTTCAGTTTTACTGTCTCCATTAACGAAGCAAATCAGACTGTGCATCCTCCAAAGCCGATCAGAGTTCATTTCTTTGTTTTGTCCAGCCACTTATGCTGTTATGGTTTAATGGTTATGGAATCAAAAGGCCATACCCCAAAGCATCACTCTTATTTATTGAATCTTCTTTTAAAATACAAAACTGAAATCAAAGGGCGTGCACCAAGTACAGTAAAATATTTAGAGTTGGTCTTCTTCACTAGCAAAGCATTTCCCTGCTATTAAATAGTTTGAGACATGGTGAGGAGGTCATTTTTTTTTTTTTTTTGAAGATACCTTTATTTTTAAAAGATTTTTTCTATTTTTTTAACTGTAAAAGTCAAGCTGTACCCGAGGCAGTGTTTAAAAACATGCATTAAATTCATAGAAATGATTTTGTTTTTCCACAAACACACAGTTCAGATTTTAAGGCAGGTTTGAAATTGAGTAGTTAGGAATCAAATGTATCAACCACAGGGCAAAACACTTCAAGACATCTGAACCTGTTGTTGAAAACAAGAACCAGTCATTAAATGCGTACAGGAAAGCAACTGTATACTCTCTTATTTTAAGACAAGAAAACTGTTTTTGTAAGGCGGTTATCTGTAACTCCTATTGGAATTTATCCATGGCAGAGACACTGTACTTTAAAAATGGCAATATGCTACTGGAATCTCCAGGATGTTTTTCCTTTTCAAGGCAGAACACAGAGGCATTATTAATTGGGTGAAACTTCCACATTGACCTCAAGCACTTCACTCTAGGCTATCATCTCCTGTATCTAAATGAAAAAGAATTTCATTTAGAGTCTACTATACAATGTTTCCCTCCACTGTGGAAAGTAATATGTGCAGTATTAAAAGAATGTGCAGCACAAAAGAAAAATAGGAAAAAAGCTCAAAAAAGTCCAAACCATACTCCATAGTTTTCCAGTAAAATCTTTTCGAACAGTTGAATACCTCAGAGACAAGAGGTGTATAGAAAGCTGTTTTGTATCTAGAAAATGTCCTGTCAGTGGTTGGGAATTGGATGGGAAACATTAACTCACAGCCTGAACCAGTGATTGAGCACCTGGTGAAGGGGCATAGCCATCCCTGGGAGCACAAGTGGAAGCATTCACCTTTGTGACCGGAACCTCACCGAAGGGCTGGCAGCTGCAAGGGAAGTATCTCTACTTGATGATTGCTTCCTTTGAGTTTTTGGTGAGTCCTGATCCTTGGAAAGTGGTAAGCAGTTCCTTCTTTGTTACCAGATTGTGACCTCAACCTTTCTTGGGTGATTGGAAAGTAGTTATCATCTCTCCTTACAAGAGTGATGCCACATATAATGTATGAGATGAAGAGACCTATAGTGGGAGGTTTAATTATATTGCCTGTGATGATACTATAGTAATAAATCCACAAAGCTGGCACAAGCATTGCTCCACTTCTCCCACACGCTTTCCCCTGCATGCTTTTTAAATATTTGATTCATGAGTTTTGAAAAGTTCTCTAGTGCCACAGTTCTTCTGCACTGAATGGAGTGATATTCATCTATCCCAACTGAACTTGTTGCCCATGATAATAGTGATAAAATAGCATACTGGCAAGGGGGAATGGAACTGACATAGTTTTTTGAGAACAGTACACATATCTACAAAAAGCACAGGAAAAAACCTTATCATTGTGATGATAAAAGCAGAGTTGCCTGAAGCATTGCAAGGCTTGTTCTGAACCAGAGGTGTATGCAGCAACTGAGGAATTTCTCTCACTTTGCCTTTTTCTAGTTCAGCAGCAGGTACTGCTACATCTCTATCACCATGCCTCAGTTTCAATAATACGTTAATTCATTCAACAGCACTACCTGAAGGCAAAACTGCTCATGGGATGGGAAATGACAACATTGCTTCCACACAGTTTATGCTGTTTCTGTTTGTTAGAAAGGTCAGGCATTCAGACTCCTCTGTTTGTACTGCCTGTCAATGAGAAGGCAGCAAAAAAGATCCACAACCATCTTCTGCAAGGTGCTAGATACTGCAGAGAAGCAGGCTTTCAAAGGACAAGGGATATATGCAGAAACATAACAATTGCTTTTCTGCTCAGAAGGCTGCGTCTAATTTCCACTGAAGCTTTACTTGTATTTTCTTCAGATTTGCAATTAATCTCATTGTATCAGGGGCATTCTGGTGCCTCACTTTTGAGGCAGGGCACTTAGCAATTAAAGTCCCCTTAGGAACAGGCTCAGCTAGCCTGCTCCCTTGATCCCATGCCTTGAGCCATCTTATGCTGTGCAGGCATTCAGTCAAAATTTGCCTTTGTATCTGTCTATCCTAAGAGGAAAAACATCTGTGTGAGGTCTGGACATTAACAAATCTCTTCTCTCTGCTGGTACAATGGGGATAAAGCAACAGTTCCACCCATCATCTCTTCTCTCATCTTCCTCCATTAAATTGTAGCTCTGAGGACTACTCTGCTCTTTGTGTGGCACCTTTGTCCCTCTGAATTGAAATAGATTGGGCTTTCTCCAAGATAAATGCCATGTATTTTGTGAAGAATACCATGAACACAGAGGAATTTTGCCAAGATTCAAAGGCACTGCAGCAGTTTACTTTCTCGAGCCAAGTCCAGTAGAAGTTTCTAACCTGATGCTGGCCATCACTGGACACATTAGTTAAAATCACACTGATGAAGCCATAGCTGTGCATACACTGCAGTGTAGTATGCAGTCTTGCACTGTGTCCCTGTGCTGAGACTTTCAGTTAATACTATTAGTTGAGAAACCGTTAGCAAAGTACAGTTTTTCCTACATTAAAGCTAGACAAGAGCACGACCATATCCAAGTTTCAGATTTCCTTCTTAATATATCAGGAAATGCTCAAGTATCTTATGAACCACTGTAACTTCTGCCTAAAACAAGAACAGCAGGAGCAATAAAGGTAACTTGCAGGGCATTTCCAGGGGAAAGCACATTGGGAGTCACCTATTTTGAACTTCACTAAAAATGTTAGTTTGTCTCAAGCACCACAGAAGATAAAAGCTATCCTCAATTTAAGCAGAGAGAGAACAAATCCTTTAGAAGAACCCAGTGTCTCCTTTCCACAGTGACTTTGTATCACAGATATGTAGACCACAAGCATAGCTTGTTTGTGTTTCCATGCTCTGCCAGCAGTTCTGGTGACTTCTGAAAGTTCATGTTGTTCTGATATCACAGTGGATAATGAACTGCAAGTAGCTGACAGGCGATGAAAAACAATCCCTCTGCTTTGCTATGACTCCAACAAAAGTGATTCTCTGACAACTCCTTGCAACAATTGTCTGAGTCTCTCTTCCGAAAGTTTTCTGTTTTGTAGAAGAGGTGGCAGGAGTTAAAACAATAAGAAAACAAAAAAAATCACAAAAAAAAAAAAACCCACACAACTCAAACTCTGCAATGTGAAAATGCTAACCTTTTATTTAAGGTTAACATACCCATTCCAATCTACAAATAATATGTCATGTCATCAGGAATGCAGAAGACTAAAGTGTGTTTTTCTGTCTTCTCCACAATAGCGCCTTTATATTTTGATCTTTTTCCTTGCCAGTCTCATGCTTTCATTTCTTGTCAAGCGCTGGCTTTGTCAATTTTGATGCCTGGTGACAGCACTGATTTTGGCAGTTCATTTCAGTGTTAATAACTGCAAAACATGAGGAACCTACTACCTTTATAATTAGAAACTGAAGTATGGTAGTTTTTCTTTTTTTATTTCTTTTCTTTTTTCTTTCTTAAACTTTTGGCAGCTAACAGTATTTTGATGGACACTTCAAGATCCCGCACATCTCCACTCATGTTGCAGGGAGTTAGGATTCCTAATTGGACTCTATTATGCCTGATTTATCTCAAGTAGTCTATACCAATATTTCCTCGCTACTTGAAAAATTATATTAATCATTTTTTTCTTTAAAATATGGATCATTAATCATCATGGATATGATAAAATATGGGTCAAAATAATTAATAACAACTCTTTTGTCAGAAGTGTCTTGCACCTCTTGCGTCTTTTCCATTTGATGTTATCCTTGTGAAAGGAAATTCCTAAGAACGGGCTTTCTCTTGATTTTTTTAACATACCTGCAGTGGAAGTGGAAAGCTGTGCAGTCTCCCAGCTGTTCCTTTCAAGAGATACAGTGTGCATGTGTGAGAACAGCAATTAGGATCCTCTTAACTCCACTGGCAAGTCCACCCTGAATTATCAAAACAGTTCCTAATCTAAAGAGTATTTGGCATGAGTCCTTTAAAAATATTTGGAGTTGACTTTGTATTTTAATTAGCTAGTTTGTTCAAATCTATTCTTAGTACTTCTGGAGGAAAAAAAAAAAAAACAACAGACCAAAACAGAAGTCTCTCTCCTGGTTGTGCATCGTCCTCATCCATAGTTTATAGAATCACAGACTCATTTGTATTGGAAGAGACTCTTAAAGGCCATTTAGTCCAACTCCCTTGCAATGAACAGGAACATCTGTGACTACATCAGGTTGCTCAAGCCCTGTCTAGCCTGACCTTGAGTGTCTTCAAGGATGAGGCATACAGCAACATGTTCCAGTACCTCACCACTCTCACTGTAAAAGATTTTTTTCTTTTGTCCAATGTAAATTTCCTCTCTTCCAGTTTGAAACTATTTCCTCTTGTCCTATCACAACAGACTCTGCTAAAGAATTGTCCCCTTCCTTCTCATAGCCCCCCCCCTCTAGATATTGAAAGGCTGCTTTCAGGTCTCTCTGAAGTCTTCTCCAGGCTGAACAGCCCCAGCTCTCTCAGCCTGTCCTTGTAGGAAGGTGTTTCATCCCTTGAATCATCTGTGTGGCTCTCCTCTGGATGTGCTCCAACAAGTCCTCATCTCTTCTGTACTGAGGGTTCCACATCTGGACACATTACTCCAGATGAAGTCACATTAGTGCAGAGTAGAGGGGAAGCATCACCTCCCTCACCCTGCTGACTGTGCTTCTTTTGATGCATCCAGAATATACAGCTGGCTTTCTGGCTTTCTGGGCTGTAAGGGCACACTGGTTGCTCATGTCTAGCTTCCCATCCATGAGTACCTGCAAGTTCTTTTCATCAGGGCTGTGCTCCATCCTTGCATCCCCTAGCTTTTACTGATAGCAGGGATTGCCTCAACCCAGCTGCATGACCTTACACTTGGAGTTGTTGATGTCGTGAGATTCACCTGGGTCTACTGTTTGAGCTGTCTAGGTCTCTCTGGATGGACTGTTATCCCTCCTGTAAGTTGACTGCACCCCACACAGCTTGGTGTCATCTGCAGATTTCATGATGGTGCACTTCATCCCACTGTTGATGTCATTCATGAAAATATTAAAGAGTACTGGTCCAAGTACTGACCCCTGAGGGACACCACTTGCCACCAGTCTCCATTTGGACATTGAGCCGTTCTAGTACTTTATCCTCTGGAATGTTTCTAGTGAAGGATAACTAAATTTGAAGTGGGAGAAGTTGGCCCAGAAGTACAATTAGTTTTTTGAATCCATCTGTCCTGATGACTTTGGACAATGGGCTAGGGGATGCTCAGTGTATGTATTGTCTTAAAAAAAAAAAAAAAAAAAACACCATGAGCAGCCCAAGAGGTGGAGAAATATTCAGTGTCTGTCTTGGGAAGTTATCGGAGAACTTTGTACCTATGATAAAATACATCTCTGGTGTGTTTTGAATACTTTTTTAAAACAGACTATAAATATTCTAATAATTTAAAATAATAATAATTTTCAGTTTTCAGCAGTAGATCTGTTGTGAGTAGTTGAAATCTCCTGTAGATGTTTATTTTGAATGCCTAACTATAGAGATAGGGAATTTTGTAGGATTTTTTTTTAATAATAGTTTTGAGATATGCAACATAGCAAACAAAGTCACATGAAACAAGTCTTCTGCACACAAATTGATCAGGAAACCTGTAGAAATGTTCTCATTACAAATACTGAATCTATGCTGACTTCAGAGAAATATCTGGCTTTTTCAGATTGTGATAGAAGAAAAATAAGGCTTTCTGAGAAAGGTGATATCATTTAATACATTTGCTTTAGGGAATAGAAGTTCTTCTCCTGGTCTAGAAAAAGATGTCACCTATTCCTATGCTCGTTTTGCCTCCATGCTTAGATCACAGTTGTAAGAACACCTCTAATACTGTTAAAAGATGTCATTCTTTTAAAGGACTATCAATATTTAGTACTTTACATTGTCTGACTCTTTTTATTTAAAGAACTATCATAAAGCCTCATTTGGATTTTGAATTCAGTGAACTGTATATGTCTTTAATTTTGTTCTCCCTGGTCTTGAACAGGTTTTATTTAGTGGATAATAATGCCACTACTAGCCTTAGCAACTAGAGAGGAAGGAGAAAGGATGTGCAGTGAAAACCAAAACTGAAGTGAATCCTCACATCCATCTTTTATGGAAATTCCACTTCCACCATTGCTAAGAAGTTCATTGCTAAGTGAATCAACAGCTTTATTGCCATGTTAAAGGAAAATATACTATCCTGTGATATGCTATAATATTGTTTAGGTTTCTGGGCTTCCCGTATATTGGTCATAAAATTAAAAGGTGGGTCAAAGCCAGGAGAATTAATGTTGTGCATTTAAAACCAATAAAAAGATGCAGAGTTCAACCAGAACAATGTATGCAATCAAAGCAGTCAATAGTATCATCACTTATTAAGATTAGCTGACACTTTCTATTATCATACCATATGCAGTTGGGTAATAATTTGATGACGTTTATTGTTCTGTATGTCTTCCACCTATTGAAGTATTTCAGAGAAAACTTCAGCCATTTTCAAAAATGAGGAAAGATTTGTCCTTTAAGGATACTTTGATCCTTAATTGTGATTACCATTTCACAATAAGTAGGTAAATAATGCTATCTAATATTTGCACTGTAATGGTACATTTGGCATCATTTACGCCAAGGATGTTTTGCTGGATGCCCATGCTTACACAACTGATATTCAGTTGCTAAATTCCTAGAATGTTTGAATTTCAGTGGGTGTAACTAGGAATCTGGTTTCAGTACAGAAAACAGGAGATGAACGCTGGAGCTGTGAACCACAGCACAAGTGACGATGATAAAGGATCAAAGGAAGAAAGAGTGAGGTTGTGAAATGGGATTTGATGAAGCAGAAGTGAAAGAAATGGGTCAGATATGTCTGTATAGTAACTGTTGAGTCACAGCCTGAACCACTGATTGAGCAGCTGGGGAAGGACCTGATCAGCCCTGCGAGCACAGGTGAAGGCAATTCTCCCATGTGATTGGAAGGGGTGGAGCCTGGCTGTACCTTTCTTAGACCCTATTTAAGGGCTGACTGCCACTGGGGAAGGATCTCTGATTGGAGATCCCTTCCGTGTGGAATTTTCCCTGCAAACCTACCTCTTCAGTGATGGGTGAGTGCTTTTCCTTTGTAACACTGTCCTATTCAACAAAATGGAATTCAACCTTTTGTTGAGGTTTAACGAAAGCAAGTGTAGAGTGTTGCATCTAGGGAGAAATAATTGCATGTACAGGTTGGGGGATGACTTGCTGGAGAGGAGCTCTGCGGAGAGGAACCTGTATCCTGGTGGATGACAGGTTGGCCATGAGCCAGCAGTGTGCCCTTGTGGCCAAAAAGGCCAATGGCATTTTGGGATGCATTAAAAAGAGCGTGTCCAGCAGGTCGAGGGAGGTGATCCTCCCCCTCTACTCTGCCCTGGTAAGGCCTCATCTGGAGTACTGTGTCCAGTTCTGGGTTCCGCAGTACAAAAAAGACAGGGATCTCTTGGAAAGAGTCCAGCAGACGTCCATAAAGATGGTGAAAGGCCTGGAGCATCTCCCCTATGAAGAAAGGCTAAGTGAACTGGGTCTGTTTAGCCTTGAGAAAAGAAGACTGAGAGGGGAGCTGATCCAGGTCTATAAATATCTAAGGTATGGGGAGCAGAGTGGTGAGGCCAGATTCTTTTCAGCATTGTGTGGAGACAGGACAAGGGGAAACGACCAGAAACTGCAGCATAGGAAGCTCCGCATGAATGTGCGCAAGAACTTCTTTATGGTGAGGGTGGCGGAGCACTGGAACACGCTGCCCAGGGAGGTTGTGGAGAGTCTCCTTCTCTGGAGATATTCAAGACCTGCCTGGACACCTACATGTGTGACCTGGTGTAGGGAACCTGCTTTGGCAGAGGGTTGGACTCGATGATCTCTAGAGGTCCCTTCCAACCCCTACAATAATGTGATTTGCGCTAGCCCTTTGCTACTGTACTCCTGTATTGCCCTTCCATTGTGTTGACCTTTCTGATTGTAATAATGAATAAGGAAAAATAACATGAGGTGAAAACAGGAATGACTTTTGTTAAATGTAGAAGCCAGCTTTGCTTTTGTTGAACAGGATAGGATACTGGGAATCTGAGGCTGAAAAAAGTCTCAAAGGGAGAGAGAACCTCAGATGGGACCGTTGGTGAATGTTAACAATGGTGAAATGCAAAATAGGAGATGAAAAGACGTGAATTGCTGAAACTACTCGGGTATCAGGGAACAAGAGTCTTGTTTGAAAAGGAGAAATTAAAACTTATGGGCAAGAAAACTGAGAAGGAGGGTAGAAGGTGAAACTGCAAAAGCAGAGAAGATGGGATGAGTCAGGCATTTGGAAGGCACAGCATGGAACAAATGTGAAGAGGCAGAGTACAGGATGTATGTTATCATGTCATGGTGGAGAGGGAAACAGCAGCAATGCCTGAGTTCCCAGAAGGGGACTTGCCTACAGACCTGGCAACAGGAGCCAGGAATCCCATGGTTCGCCCTGCTTCCAACACTGCTGCGTGCAGTTGCTGATGGCCACTCCCGGCCCTTTCAGATTCAGCAGAGTGTTCCTGTGACAGAATTTCAAGTTTCTTTCCATTATTTTAAAAAAAAAATAATAATAGTTAAACAAACCAAAGGCCATTGCATTGTTATGGTTGTAGAACTCAAGCACTTATGTAGTAGGTAATGCTAGCTTAAGATTGCCAGAATCTCACCATCTGAAAAACAGTGATAAAAGTCCCATTCAGCAAGAGTATTGTGAGGATTAATTGTGTATATGTTGAAAAGTGCTGCACAGTTTTATCATGCATTTCTGTTGATTTCACTTTTTGAATCAAAAATCACAGAAATAAATTGGTGTGGCCCAGATGGGAAAAATATATGAAACATTATTTAATTTTTTCTAAAGCCCCACTACAGGCTATTGAGGCTAAAAATTATTTTAAAGAATATGAAAGTGTTTCATTTTTCCTAGTGAATATGTTCTTTCCTGTGCTGAAGAAATGGAAGACTGGCTTTCCTATCTGTTTGAAGATTAATCTACATTCAAGGTTTTCTAGCCTCAAAGTTGTCTTGTGAGAGCAGTACGTATTGACAGGAACAAAAACTAATCCACATTAAGCAGTTTAATATATTCAAAAATGAAATGTCAGGCAACATGAGGCAAAAATGTGTTCCTTTGTTTCTCTTTTTTTCTAATTGAGTGGGAAAAAATCACCTTGACATAGGGGCAGTTAAAAGCTGGTATTTGCAGAGCTGTTAATTTGTTGATCTTTCATGAAAGCAGCAAGTTAAATGCATGTCTTTGCCATTTTTGGAACATTAAAATTTATATTCCCTTTGCAGAAGTTTTGCTAGCTTTTTGGTCAGCCGGCATTGTCCATTTGCTTTTCATGCTTAATGATAACAGTGGAGTAAAAGCCAAGGCAATAGCTACATTTTGTCTTAACGGGAGTGCACAGAATTTTTGATGCGTATGTATGGGATCAAAACTCAGAATGGAATCAATTTGCCAGGGCTGCGTATTTTAATAAGCTTTTTCTTTTATTATTATGATGGTGGTAAAGGAGATGAGGAATGAAAAGGAACCTTGGTGCTGTTAGAGTTCTTTCCAGAAAAGACAGACTCCTTAAAAAGATGTCTATACTTTATCTCCTCTGGCATTGATGTTGGACACTGGGATGCTGCCAGTTGGATTATTTGTAGCACAGCTGTGACATTCCGTACTAACATCTGTGCTGCTGTAGGAAGTATTTCCCTTTAAACTATTCCTTAGAATTTCAAGTGTCAGTCAGTCAGAGCAGGGTTTCCTTGGTATACAGGCTATACAACTGTTCATGAAATCTTTTCTGATTATGTACAGTCCTTAGAAGGTTATTTAATTGCTTACATGAGAAATAAATAAAAATGATTAGAAACTTATTTGAATTTGAAGGGGAAAAAAAATGATCTATTTTCCTGATATAGACCTAGGCATAAATGTGAAACAGTGTAATCTCTCTGATATACACTAAGTTGAGGATCGCAAATTCCAGTCTATCAAGTGAACAGATAATATGCATTTTAGCATGCTTATGTACGTGAGAGGTATTTCTATATTTCTGTGATTCCATCAGTTTCCAGATCATATGCTCAAGACCTAAATTACTTTTCCTCCCAAATAAAGTCAGAAGGGAAATATTGTTAGAAAGACAGCTTATTTCTAGTACAAACTTCTGCCTTTAAAGTGAAGAAGGTTCCTAAAAATGCTAAAATCCTGGAGGAATGTACGTTAGGTGATGCCTAAACCCCTGTAACCCAACTCATGCTAATCCTACAGATAGGGCTGACCCCTGAGCCTCAGAACACACTTGTCTAAATGTAGAAACCGGGTAGGATTTTAGACATCTTGAGGTGCTGAGCTAAGCACTCAAGCCTAAACTTCAGGACTGAAACAAATGGCACCTTAGTCACTATTTGGGTACTGCTTTTAAAAATGTGTGTAATATTTAGAAGAAGGCAGCTTTAAGTATCTCATGTGCAGAACCAAGAGTCCCGTGCACGGCATTTGCTCAACCTATCTCATGGCCTCAGGAGTGTCTTCCCTGCCAGGATGTGGTTACCTCCTGAGTTCCTAGCGCCGGGCACACCACGTGTCCCGCGTGGCCAAAACTAGTTTGATACAAAGCCTTTGGATCCCACTGTCAGAGCAGCTGATGAGTTTTGTGATAGGGAGATGCTGAGTCAGGAGTATTGACAGGGAGCTGCGCTGGAAGCATCCCTGAATCATGCTCCCTGGCTGTTTGCTGTCTCTGTTCTATGAATTGTACGTTTCCACTCAGTGAGTGGCACAACTTCAGCTATGACTCCTCCCAGAGCTTTGCTTTTAGTCTGGTTGCTAAGAGATGGAAGCTTTGAGTTCAGGTTCCCCCCACCAAAGCTATCAAAGACCTCACATCCCAGATTTTACGCCTCTTCACTGTGCATCGCAACAAGAAGGGAGAGCTCTGGTCTCTTGCTTCTCAGCGATGTGCTCCAACACAAAGGCTAGCATGCATCAGCATGCAGCAGGCTCTGTTGTGCTCTTCCATGAGCTCAGTGCATCAGGTCTGAAAAAAGCTCACTGCTGTATGTTCAGTTCACAGTGACCAAGAGGGGCTCTGGAGTGCAGGAACAGCAAATTTGTGGTACACAGATAGATGGAATAAGAAGATGTTCTTCTTGTCTGTGGGACAGCACTTCTTGGCTGTACAGAAATTATTCTGGAGTTATTGGTACATGTATTGGTAAAGATATGTCAGTTGTGCATATATAGTTAGTTATTGTGGCAGCTTACATGAGTTAGTACCCTTCGCACTGCACCCTTGATCATGACCGGTTATTGGTAAATTTGCTGAAGATCCCTTGCAAATCTTCACGAGCATAAACTGAGGCATTCAGGGAGTTTATAGCAGAAAGGATCGTCTAGTTTTTAGAAATAAGGATCTCAGCCTTGAGGCTGTTAAAGGAATTGGATGATTTAAGCTTTCTTGCCAAGATAGAATTTTCCTGTATAACTTATGAATATTTTCTTGTAGAAATTAATACATTATCTCTTATGACAGATACCAGTTTCCTTTGGAGTTAAAAGGTAAATGATATTAAGGTTGAATTCTTTGCAAAAAGAAAAAAATCATGTAATTTTTGCTTGAGTCTATTATTGTTTAAGAAAATGCGTATAAGGCAACTTGGCCAACTCTAAAAAAAAAAAAAAAAATGCAGAGCTTAGCTTCAGTTCCTATTAGTGCCCAAGAGGTCTCATTCTGATTGTTTATGGAGTTAATTATGTGATGATTCAACATTCTGTATTAAATATTAAAATTTCTGTTAATAATATATGTTCTATCTTGTGAGTCATCTCAATTATAGCCCAATCTCTTTAGCCAATAAATAACTAAAAGACAGGGATATCTTCATCTCGAAAAAGCTGGTGGTGAGACTGACTAATGCAAACAGGAAATCTACTTCACAGCCATTTTTTCTTCGACAGAGTCCAGATGCTGTTTGAACTATTTGATTTGTCTATGCTGGTATATACATCGATATTTCTTTAAAAAAAAAAAAAAAAGGTTGTTTGTAATTTTTTGTAGCAATCTCAGTAAGTTTGGTATATTTGGCAACCAAACTTGTGGGTTTTCTTAAAATATTATAGCTCCTTAGTTTTATTTGAACTCACTGAAATGTATTTGTCAGATATTGATGGTTTTCCTTTTGCAACTAACAAAACGCAGTCAATCTTGATGCTTTTTTTTTTTTTTCTTCTTTTCACTTGTGTGGCCACTGTGAGTCTGAGTGGAGGTGTGGGGCTCTCAGCAGTACTTACAGCATCTGATGGAGAAAAACAGACTTCTGAAACAATCTCCTCTAGGGGAAAGTTGTGAGGCAGTTGTGCTAAATATTGTTCTGTATCATGCAAGCATCGCAGAAGTAAACTGAGAGTGTTAGGGAAATGCATGATGTGCAGTTGCTGCTCAAATGCAAGATTACAAATGCTTTCAAATCATGTTTGTGGAATCATCTTTGCCCTTTGATTCTTGTAGGCATGGTCACTATCTGAGCCATCTGCAAATAGAGAAAATGTGGCTATGTTCAGTTTCTCTACTCCTTCTGTCACTTCTGAGAATGATACTTCAGGAGAAGTAGTTGGAACATTTTTCATTGATTTCTTTTATTGAGAAGGAGACAGCTCTCCAACTCAGAGGAGTGATTCCTGTAGTCAGAAAGTAATGGCTTCTTTCTTGTTTCCCATACTATTTTTAGACAGAGATGGGTTTTGCAGGAGACTGAGCTCTTCAGGATGAGAGGATGTCTCTTCCCTTTTAAGAAACTGTATGTTTGGCTATTGGAGCACAAATAAATAAAAATACAGGTTTCCCATAGATCTGAGATTATTTATTTGCTTCTGTTCAGCTGCTGTTCTGCCTATCAGAGACATGTCTGTGCTTGTTTAACATGAATTAAAATTATGTGAAAGCAAATACATGGGAAGTCTTAACAGTGGAAAAGACCCTTCTTATGCAAGGTAAAATGAACAAAAAAATAAATACAAAACCTTTCTTTGTTTTTTGCAGGATGAGGCTACACCAGCTGACAAGCAGTACAAACAGGAGCCAGCCCAGGTCACTTACTCTACGTCAGCTGTTTCCAGCACACAGGAGGTGTTGTACATTAATGGAAATGGGACCTACAGTTACCATAGTTACAGAGGGCTCGGAGGTGGGCTGCTAAATCTCAACGATGCTTCTAGCAGTGGTGAGTTGCCTTATGAAATACGTCTGTGTGTATATGTGCTCATGTGTATGTTTCCCCTGCTGTACAGAAAGCTAGTCCAAGGGATTCAGTATCCATGGAGTATAAGTGGATAATGAGGAGGAATGCAATCTTGCAGACAACTACTGCTAAACAAAATCCTTGTTCTCTGGAACAAGTCTCTTTCAGTTTCAAGGGACTAACTCACAACAGTCTTCAATGAGACTGAACCCAAGCTATGTGGCTGGATTTTGAAAGCACGAAGCTCCATACATTTTATGAAGGAAATGAATTAGCATAGATTTCTCACATGGTTTGTCTGGCTAACTTAATTTACTGTAGGTAAGAATCTGGCATGACAAGTGTTAATTGAAAAATCCTCAGTTGTTGGGGAGTTTTCTGCTTCAGGTACACGGGCTAACTTTGGCAAGACAGGAGGTGTTCAGCTACAGCCTCCATTTTTCAGCATGCTAAGCAATTTTCAAAATGTTATCAAGGCTGCAGCCTGCAGTGTATGGTGTACTGGTGACCTTCAGTCGTGTCTACTTCATCTTCCTTCAGTGAATGATTTGTGCTATATATTTAAAAAGCTTTTAAAATGCAGTATTTTAGTTCTCAAAATTCTTTCACTTAGAGAGTGAATGATGGTTACAGTTGTTTCCATATGAATAAAAAACACACGCGGTGTTTAATACGATCTCTGATCAAACGCTTTCACAGGAGTAAATGTGGAAATCTGTTTTCCTGGGAAAATATACAAGAACTTTAAAATTATTTTACATTATTATATTATGGTCAGAGAATGTTTAAGCAAGTTCCCACTGAAAACAGTTTGCTTTTGTTCTTTCTTTCAAGTAGAATTGATCTTCCCATGCATCTTCTTTGTCAGTACAACCCATCAGAATTGTTCTATGTAATCCTAAACTGTGATGGAATCACGACTGCGTTGTATCCCTGTTCTTCCATTCAAACCTCTTGTAACTGGACACATTTTTGTAACTCCCTTTTTACAGTGGACTGTAGAGTTTAGGCAAGAGTATTCTGTCACCTCAGTATATGCTTTATTTAAAAAAAAAAAAAAATACAGGTACCAATTTGGCATCATAAATTAGTCTTGTTTCCAGATTAGAAGCAACACTTTCTTTGTATCATTAATGTAGAGGAGTCTAGTGCTTTGTTGTAACTAAAGCTGAAGATGGGTTTTGTAGGAAAAAATCGTTATCCTGGAGCTATCAGAGGCTGTACAGCTAACGTTACTTCTTAACTGTGGGGAGTTCACTGCATTCCACTATGTAGCAATACCAGAATACAGGGGTCAGTGGAATGCTTATGGGTTGCATAGTGATGTATGTTCAAACATTTCTTCTTCCTCTCCTTTTCCTACTTGCCCTAGCAAATTTTGTCTGAATGTGTGGTTGTTTTTTTTTTTTGGTGGTGGTTGTTTTTTTTTTTTACTTTGGAAGAAAAGTAAACTGTTGCACCTCTTCCAGTTGGCTTTGCACAGTTGAAGCATTGTACAGAGTTGTCCATCTTCTCTGCAGGGATCTCATGTGATCCAAAACTGTACAAACTTACTGTCTGTGTGACTGCACTTGGAAACCAGTTGTTAATGCTAGCAATGTAGCTGGCTGCAGATCTGTGTCCCACCTGCCATTTCAAGAAGTTCATTGGGAATGTTGTGGAGTGGGAATGCCACCAGTTTCTTAGTTTCATCGACACAAAAGCGATCAGTAGTCAAACTGATTATTTCTGGACTACTGAATGCAAAGTCTCTAGCTCCATTAGCTCTTTAAGACAAACTAGGGGATTTGGAGGTCAGTTATTTGGGATTTGATCATCATCTCTTACATGTTCACAGATACTTGGTTTTTCATTCTTGATTGGGGTTGTAGTTGAGTTCCCTTCTGACTGATCTCACATGGTGGTTGTTTTCAATCATTATTAATTTCAGGGAATCTTGTTAATTCCCTCTCTGGAGAATTGAGAGAGTTTGTTGCAAATTGTTTTCAGGATATAAGTGAATTTTAAGAACAAATTTCCTTTTCAGTTCAGAAACCCATCAAATGCTCTCATCACCTTTACAAGTGTTCTCCTAGTGTAAAAATAAATACACATCTCAGTCAGAATACATGTATAAACAAATACAGTCTGTTTTTTGTGTATCTTCCTAAAACAAGGAAAAAGGAAGAAGTTGGAAAAGCTAGCTAAAATTCATAGCTTGAATATCTATTTCTGGGCATTTCCACTCAGTTAACAATTTAATTTGACTATTTCCTTCCCTATGGAGTTCATTTCTACACTGATACCATCTTACGGACTCTGCTCACCCAACTGTTTGGTGGCTTTGGCTCAGGGAACTATCTGTGTCTGTTGTTGCAGTGCTTCCCTCCTCAGTCTGTCCTTCCACATGGCGAATTACAGATCCATAATTAGCTCCTTACACAACTGTATGGAGTGAGCTTTCATGCAACAGCTAAATATGAGCAAGCAGAACACAGCAGCTTGTACAATGACCCTTCCTTTTTTTTGTAGGAGTGAAATAAACACAGCAGGGAAAGGTGTGGTCTCTAAGTCCTTTCTATTTTTTCCCCTGCTTTTAAACCATCTATGCAAACCAGCTCAGCTTGAAAGCTTCGTCTGAACAGCAAGAAATCCTCAGGTTGTCAGAGCCTCTTTCAGCCTGTACACAGGCTGGAGAGAAACTATTGATTTCTTCTAGATGTTCAAGGAGAACTGCTTGTTGAGAAGTATGGCTTTCCATGTTTCTTGTTTTTTAAGTTTGATGAAGTTCCTGCTTACAGAGCTGAAAAGAAAAGCCCCAGGATGATGTCAGTGTGAATGAATTGGCTTGCCAGCCACAGAGGCTTTATCTAGCCCAGCTCCACCATACCTGGAGAGATATCCAGCTTGAGGGCAGGAAACAAATTACTCCATTGGGAGCAAAATATTTAATTGCCACTATCATTTGTCAGAGACCCACAGAAGTAGGAACATCCCAGATGTCTCTGTCTGATGTATTGCCATTCGACCCTGAACATAGCAGGGGGGTTGAAACTAGATGATCATTGTGGTCCTCTTCAACCCAGGCCATTCTATGATGATGACTCTCTCCAGCTGTCAGGACCGGATCTCCACAGACACTTTGTTTCCCAAGGCCCATTTTCCCTTAGAAAATATGGTTCTACTGCCACTGCTGGGCTTCCTCAAGGTGATCTGGGAACAACTTCTCTGTTGTCAGCTTTTCCAGGCAGAAATGTCAGCCAGTTCCAACTGTGTCTGTTTAAAAACAAACAAACAAACAAACAAAAAAAAGCAAACAAAAACCCTGCGTCTCAGACCGGATGGTAGATTGGCTATGCAAGACTCACCCAAGACGTTCCCTTGTATTATGATATGACAAAACAATTATTCTGTCTCTGTTTCTCTACACAGATCTGCAGCCAACTTCCACTACAGCCACAACTCAGCACTGCCTCCCAGGCTCCACGAACGTCCAGTCTCCTTCCAACTCAGGTAAGTCTTCCTTGCAAGACTAATAAAGTCACACTCTGGCCAGATCCTGAATCCACACGAGTCTCTTGCATTCCCCTTTCCCTCAAGCAGGCCTTCACAATCTGGCTGAAATTCCTGTTGCCCAGCAAGTACCCCAGTCACTCTGCTCATCTCCCTCTGCTGCCCCATGATGCCTCTGCTCTCCAGGCCATTCTCAGCTTTACCTACATGTAAATCAGCCTTCTTAGTCCTTCAAGCTCTTGAAAAGTCTACTATATCATCCAAGCAGCTCAGGCTGCAGGATCTCTGTAGTAGTTTTGTAAAATGAGGAGCCACCAATCTATCTCAAACTCAGTCCACGTTAACCTCTGTTGATATTTGTTACTGATAAACGGGGGAATCTGATCTAGTATTTGATCTAGTGGCTGGCAGCCCTGTCTGTAGCAGGAGGGTTGGAATTTAGTGATTCTTGAGGTCCCTTCCAACCCGAGCCATTCTATGAAAATTATTGTATGTCTTTTCCATTTTTCCCTTTATGCAAACTTGTTTTCCTTGTTTATAAACTTTACCAAGCTTTAACTACTTGAACTGAAAGTTTCCATCCAGAGGTCATCTGTGGGCTGAATACTTTTGAAGTTGTTTAATCAAAAGTAATTTAGCCACAGGTTATTGGGAAAGTGTGCCAATTTATGTGCTTATGAGGAACCCCAGCACCTTTATGAAATGGCTCACAAACAACACTTGGCAGAGGGAGTTGTCATGGGGATTTTCTCTGTTCTGAGAAAATGTGCTCGGATTTGGTGAAGCTGTAAAGATTATCATCTGTAAAATCTTGACATTTGAATGTTCGGTAGAGGTTTCTTGGTAATAAAGTAGAAATAAGTAATTAAAAAAGAAAAAGTCCAACTGAGAATATCAGGAGTCCAGCCAGTTCTTAAAGTCTGACTGGGTCACCCACAGCATGGCTGGCCATGATGCAGGGGGTGAACAGGCAACCACCCAGTTGCCTTCTCCAGCATTTCTTTACGTCTTTACTGCTGTACAGTTTTCTGTATTCTTAGTGCTATCCTTCTGAAATCAAAGTGGAGGTAGAAAGGAAAGGCAAAGGAGCCTCTCTTTATCACATAGATGCAGAACAAGATAGATACAGTTAGGAATCTGTGAGGGCGTGCTTAGTTGCATTTCAAAAAGGCAAAATGCAGTACTGGGAGAAATTGGCGTATGTTGTGGCAGAAGTGGAAATTTCCGTCTGTGAAATACTGTCTGAATTGTGTATTAAGGCGATCCTCCTATTTCTTCCTCTCCTCTCCAAATTATCAGCCGCATGGCATTTGCAAGTATTATCTTGCTCCCACCATAGGAACTGTGATGAAATGTCTGTGAATTAATCGGACAGTATCTTTTCTGTCTTTATAGAAAGTCCAGGAGGCAGACAAGAGAAGTGTATACTACGTAACTAATCTCCTGTGATGGATATCAAATGTTACTGGAGTGTCTCATATAATCTAATCCTGTCACTGAAAACCAATGTGTTTGTTGATTGTTGAAAATGTGTGATGTTGAGTGATGGTAGATATTTTTGTATTTTGACATCTCTATTCTCAGGCAACAGTTTAAATTATCGAAAAATGTGTTTCCCAGAGGGAAAAGGGTAGGAGTGAGAAAGAGGCTTGAAAGGCCCAATGCATTGGTCCCTGATTTCCCAATCTAAGATCTCTTGACACTTATAAGAATAGTTTAAGGCACATGTGTTCTGTTTAGAGGTAGGAGTACAAGAAACATAATATTGCAATAAAACAGTAGTAGTAAATACATCCGATTTTGGGGAAGTTACATGTTTTGATGTTTTTTTTCTATTTATTTCTGTGGGAATAGAGGTGAATCCAGTAAATATTCACTTCTTGCTTGTGGTAGCAATGGTAGTGGGAGGACGGCTGGGTGATCTTGTAGATCCTTTCCAACCTTGTAATTGTATGATTCTTCTGAAGCTCCTTATGGGGGAAAAAAAAAATGGGAGAAGTATATGTGCAGTAGAAAAGACACAAGAAACTCTTTGAAAGAGGTTCCTTAGCTGCTAATAAAAGTATAGAATCTTAGATGCTTAAAATCATTTAACTTTTAAAAATGATTTATTATTCTTAATTATTAGAGATACTGAAAGAGTCATTGATATATTTATTATTCATTTATTGATTTTTATTTTTTTTATTTTATTTTTTACTTCAGCAGTAATTATAAGATTTGTCTATCCAGGTATAGCATACAACTCTAAAGGGAGTTTTGCTGGGACAGGTGATACTGTCTAGGCGATCAGTAATAGTACCTCTATGTCTGAGTCATATTTTGAAATTTAATTTAAATTGCTTAATTTAAATATAAATTTAAATTAATTTAAATTGTAATTAATTTAAACATAAATTGCTTAACCAGCTTAATTTCAGACCTGTGACTTATAGAAAAGCCATTTGCCCACGCTGTATTTAATGGCAGATACTCCCAGCAGCTAACTTGATAAGTGGTTGTCTAACACATGAAGAGTGGATTTTCAGAGTTCTCCTATTTAGCTTGATGTGATTCCAGCAGGAACCGTTTCACTTCACGGGGGAAATTAGGTCTGTGTAACTGGACTGAGGTGGTAAGTGTACAATATTCCTGTTTTCAAGTGTCAACCAGGTGGCCTCTCCAAGGTACAGAGGGAAAGTATCTCGGAGTCTTCAGCAAGTATACTGCAGAGATTATAAAGGAAAGGATCTGTCTTGTGAATATGTTTAACCCACTGCTTAGGAGAACGTAGTGCAGCTATAGGAACATGGGCGACGACAATAATGAGTTGCACTCATACACTAAGAAAATAGATAAAGTTCACCTTTACAGTGTGTGCTTGATCTTTGCTTGCATACTGCCATGGACACTATAGAACCTGTTGATGGTTGCATATAGGATTTTTAATTGTCCTGAAATACTATAGGATGGGAAATAATATGCTAAATCATGCAGTACTACCTTGGAGGACCTTAACACTGCAAAATTTATTGCAAAAAAAAAAAAAAAAAAAAAAAATCAGATTAGGCTTTCCCCTCTATTTAAGGACACACTCCCCCGTTCTTGTGAAGATTGGCAGGTTAATAAGTACCTGTTAAGCATATGAAGGAAATACTTCTACTTAGGAGAAATAGCGCATAAGCTACTCAATTTTCTCCATATTTAGGCATCTCTAGTGATGGCTTCTGGAGATGGAGGTATATGAAATGTATACTGTAACCAGTTTTTTTTTATGAAGCCTTCAGAATAGCTGTGATTTACTTGCCTGGGTAAAGAAATGTGGTGGAAATGTATTAAGTTTTAGGTTTTTCAATAGCTAATTTAAACAAAATTACACAGGAAAATCAATACTAGAAGAGTAAGATGCATTTATTCCTTATCCTAGAATCATAGAATGGCTTGGGTTGAAAGGGACCCAATGATCATCAAGTTCCAACCCCCCTGTCACAGGTAGGGCCACCGACCTTCCCTCCAGATGTGGTACTAGACTGGATTGCCCAGGGCCCCATCCAGTGTGGCCTTGAACACCTCCAGGGATGGAACATCCACAATCTTTCTTGGCAGCCTGTTCCAGCACCTCACCACTCTCTCTGTGAAGAACTTCCCCCTGACATCCAATCTAAACCTTCCCTCCTTGAGCTTAAAACCATTCCCCCTTGTATCACTCTCTATCCTTGTAAAAAGTTGATTCCCTGCTTGAAAGACTAGTTATGACTGATAGAACTACAGATAAGCTAAAACACTTTTAGCATAAAGCAGCCTGAACTTTTAATAATCTTTTAATAATCTGTAATATTGCCAGTAAGTGTCTATCATAGCTGTTAAAAGATGAATCCTGTGTAATACATCATGAGATGAATGTCCGAGTGAGATATTGTCCCAGATGTAAAGCTTGGCCTGTCATTGGCAAGTTTTGGAGGTGGGGCATAGGGGTCACATTGCAAAATTAAAAGAACTGAAGTCCTTATCTTCGCATCAAGCATGGCTTCTTTTCCTTCTGTTTGGTTCTCTGACAGCATGTGTGTCTTCCCTTCCTGGGAAGGCAGGCTATACTCACTTACAGAAACCATAGCCAAGAACTCTTTTCTGCGTGTCAGGGTTTCTTTGTTCTTTGCCTGGGATGCTTTTCTCTGAGGGGAAGAAGGACAAGGAACGGTTACTTGTTGAGAACAAAGCAGAACTTGCCTTGGAAATGAAAAACCTATTTTCCTTCTACTTGTAAATAATAATAAAAAAAATAGTTTGAAGTAGCACAGTGAAATTAATTTCTTAATTCTTAACTGCACAACTGCACTTGCACAAAACAATATTGGTGGTTGGTAGATAGCTGGACTAGATGATCTTAAAAGTCTTTTCCAACCCTAATGAGTCTATGATTCAAAGACACGTATTCTGAGGAATTAGAGAGCTGTCTTCAAAATCGTTAATTGGGATATCTAGGAGCACAGGGCCAGGTCTGCATTTTGACTCTACAGATTTGTGAGGAGTTACACTTGTGAGTACGTTGTTACATTTGTGAGGAGTCTAATAACTTTCTCTTCAACTACTTAAAATCTAGATTACAAAGGAGAAAAGCCCTTCAGTTTTCTTTCAGGAAAAAAACCTGTGCTCTGCCACAGCAGCTCTGTTCTGCCCTATATTGTGTGTGTGTTTTAGGCTATGACATGAATGAGAATCAAGGCAGGAGCATGAAAGTAAAAGTAGGTTTACCTGGAGCACGATGTCCTCAATATGTCAGTGGTAGCTTTTCTGCTGCTGCCTCAATAAATATACAAGTCTTTAATGGCTTCTCACTACTGTTCATTCCAGCTGACTTTATGATTAGTATACCCTTCTCTGTGCTGGTTTAAGGTTTTACTTGGAAGTATCCTCTGTGCTTCTTCCCACTGTGATCGTTTGCCTGTAGCGTATGTTCGCTCTGAAACATTTGCTGAGGTCATTGTCCTCTTATTTATCCTTTGTACTCTGGAAGTCATTTAAAGTCAATTCATTTATGCTAGTGTAAAGCTGGATAATATAGTTGTAAGGCTAAGTAGTGTTCATGCCAGTTACATAGCAGGAACCGGGAAGATCTAAGCAGACCCTTTTGGTTTGAGTAGTTTCTTTTCATAGTCCCATTCTCCTTTCAATAGAGGGGAGGTTTTCATTAACTTCAGGGAAAATGTAGACATGGCAGTTTCAGCATTCTTGTGGTCTCAGCAATACTGTTGCATAAACATAGAAGAAAGAAAAAATCCTTGGTTTTGACCAGATTTTCTGCTTCTGGAAATCAGAGCAACTCTTGAGTGTAGTGCTTAATCCTGTGGTTCTGATGAGATTATTTAGGTACATCCCTGGAATACAAATTGGTGTGTTTAGTAATCTAAAGTTGAATATGCTAGATTTTATAATGATTCCAATCTCCTTAGAGAGAAACATGTATCCAGTGGGCCAGTGCTGAGAAAGCTTGGGCCCTGACATAGTTTTTTCCAGGTGGAAGTGGACAGTGACATTTATTTCATAGGAACGCAGGATGTATTGCTGTGGATAACTTAATCTCAGTTTGCAGAAATTAATACTGGGTTAGGCTGATTTTTCTACCTGATAAAAGTATAGATTTGCTACACTGTCAAGTGAATGAATGCTATTTATCCAGGTTTGCATATAATAAACTTCCTGATATTTACTTACATAGATACGGGAGGGATGGAACACTACCCTACAAGAACAGGCTGAGAGATCTGGGACTGTTCAGCCTGGAGAAAAGAAGGCTCCGGGGCGACCTCATAGAGACCTCTCATTAACTAAAGGGGAGCTATAAGAAGGAAGGGAACAGACTCTTTAGCAGGGTCTGTTGTGACAGGACAAGAGGAAATAGTTTCCAATGAAAAGACAGGAGATTTAGTCTGGATATAAGGAAGAAGTCTTTTACAATAAGGAGGTGAGGTGCTGGAATAGGTTGCCCAGAGAGTTGCTGGGGGCAACCTGATCTGGCTGTAGGTGTTCCTGTTCACTGCAAGGGAGTTAGACTCAATGTCCTTTAAAGGTCACTTCCAACTCAAAATATTCTATGATATAAGGACATCTGTCATAGAATCATATGTTTAAAAAAGACTTGAGTCCAATTTTGCTGGTATAAAGCTCCAGGCAGAAAAAAAAACTTTGAATAGTGTTCTGTGGAAAAGACAGACACCTCATCAAAGCACCGCATGCTTTAGCTGTTAACTGTGGACCCCAGAAATTCCCCAGAAAGCTGGACTTCATGCTAGCGGGTGGCTTTGTTACCTGCAGTAATTTGCAGCCTCCCCTTGGGAGTGCTGTGTTCTGCTGTAGCAAATGTGTTCTTGAGAGCATTCTTTGATGAGAACACAATGGTACAGTGGATAAGCTGCCAGCAGAACATGGTGATTGCTGCAGATTCACTTGCCAGTGCTCAGACCTTACAGGGTCCCTGCAGAATATTGCCAGCTGTATGTGGCCCACAAGAAATTTACAGTGTGTTTCTACCTATATCAGACAGATTGTCACCAACCTCAGATCATTCATGATTGGCTATTTAACACGTGGCATTGGGGCTATTCAAATGAATGACCAGTTACCTATGTCAGTAAGAGACAATCTGGCCATGTGCTAATTGAAGCAACAGGAAGTTGTGAAAATAGATATCTAAAGGATATAAGTTCAGTATGCTGTGATAATGAATGCAAGTGTGCAGATGGCCTGCCTGCCAGCAGCAGATCCCATCAGTGTCAGGTCAAGCAGCTTGCACTGCTGGGATACCCCAGAGGCTAAGTTCCTGCTGGCAGAGGACTTGTGTCACATGAGTAGAATTTTAAGGATTCCTGTCATATATGAAAACAAATTTCTGTGGTTCCTGTCAAGGGAATAGTAACTGGACTGTTACTTGTATGTGCTGTTTCTATCTGGCACTCAACTGAAAGTACAAATCCACAGTTTTGCTGCTGTGGCTTTGTCACTACAAACCTGTGGTGGTGAAATGTCTCTGGCAGTGGGATCTGAGCCTTCTTTTCTTTCCCTTTGTTTCCTGCAGGTCCAACAGATCTCAGTATGAAGAGGCAGTTAGCAAGCAGCTCAGGCTCCTCCAGCAGTACAAGCTCCAGGCCCCAGCTGAGCCCCACTGAGATCAACGCTGTGAGGCAGCTGGTGGCAGGGTACAGGGAATCAGCTGCCTTTTTATTGCGTTCTGCAGATGAACTGGAAAACCTGATTTTGCAGCAGAACTGAGTCATGTGACCTACACACTGGCCTGGTCTTATCTCAGAGTTTCCACTAATGACATTTTGATTTCCCAGAGCACACACTTCAGTTACCGCGCAGTCTTTTAGGAGAGTTAATTACCATAATGCCACACTGTTCTTGATCCATAAAGTGATGTGTTAAGGTGCTTCAAGTGAACTTCGACCTCTGGTATTTCTGAGGTACTTTACTGTGTCCAGCCTATTGCTTTTGTTTTAGTGTGTCAGCATAAAACAGTGGCTAGAAATTAACTCGTTCTAACACGTGGAGGAAACAGAAGATGCTGTGATGTTTTTTTGAAAAATGGTTCAAGATCCAAGTGCAATATTAGTGGAATGTGATACTGACTCATTGGACTTAAAGCTGCAGTATATGGCAAACTGTTGCCAAATGTCCTGTTGCTACAGGGCACAATTGCAATTAAAAGGATCTTGTATTTTAAAAAAATGTAATTTTTATAAAAAGCAAAACAAAAGATTTTTCGTTTTCATTCAAGATTTTTCATTTTTACTTTGGTAAACTTTTTCACTGATCCTGAAAACGTTTTGAGGAGCTATTGTAAGTCCCCCTTCCTCTCTTGAACCCCTGACTGTGCCCTTCTCCCCAACTTCATATTCTTTCTACAGTGAGTAACTCTTGATGCTGGATAATTCTCCCCTGTGTACTGTAAATTGTCATCTACAGAATACCTTCCAAAGGAAGCATGCATTTCCTGCATTCATACCATTCTCAGCTCCATTCTGTAATATATTGCAGCTTTATTAGCAATTAATAAAAAGTTGAGGGTTTTTTAAAAAAACAACATATCATTGAGAAAACAAAACTAGAAGTTGATTTCTTACAGTGAGCTCATCTAACTCCATGATCACTGCTGCTGTCCCGGACAAGTCCCTCTAGTTGTGATTGGATATAGGTGATGAATGTTAAGAGGTTGCAAGTGACAATCTGAAAATTTGCACTCTTGTGTGTATTTATTATTTTTTCCTTAATTTAAACAAAATTCTTGTGGAGGAAGGTCACTGACACTTCTGGTATGATTTGTATAATGCCCAGGCCTAGCTAAAAACTGTACAAAAATGTAAATGGATGCAGCTGCAACTATACTGAAACTCTTCTCTCTCCCTCACCCCCCACTCTTCCCAACCCCTCTATTTCTTATTTTATAATATTGATTACACATTAATGGTGTTTTCTTTGTGCACTATGGCAGGTTTATTTTTAAGTATATAGAAAAAGTAATTTAGTTTATGCTTACTGTACTATCTGTTCTGTTGTTTGGCTTTTGTTGAATAACAATTTTCTTGTGCATTCCTAAATTTGCCTTATTTCATGTACAAAATTTTATGTAATTCCATTTTTTGACAATGAGTTTAAGGCATCGGTGATATTTTATATCTACTTGTTACATATAGTTTTCCAAGTAATGACTGTGATTGTGACCAAGTAATGTGCACTTTTTCTTGTAACTGTGGACATTGCTATGCTTTTTTTTCTCTAGTGTTTCTAGAATTACTGTTGCTTACAGTTATGTAAAAGAAAAAGAACTTTTGTGATACTGTTGGTGAATATTAATGTGAAAAAGCCTATGAAATATGAGTATTTTGAAGGTAACATAGATACACAAACATCTCTAAGTTGTGAACTGATGTTCACATATTTAAATGGGAATTCAAAACCTGAGGGCTGGAATCATTTCCTCTGTTTCGTTTGGGTAAATAAACATATTTCTGTGTTTAAATACATGATTGTGAAACATTATAACATTTAAATTGCCATAACATTTAAAGTTATAAGGATTATTCTCTTTAGACAGGGAAAACAGATTTCCAGTCCAATTCATGCAGACAGCCAAAACTCATTTCTCAAAATAATTGGGTAAATTCAGTAGGCTTATCAAGCTGGAGCTTTGTTTTAATGAAGAATTTCCTCAATAAGACTAGAAGTATGTGGTCCATAAATCATAGGACCCAAGTCACTAACATTTTATAATATTAAATTGGCTGGAGGCAACACCATTTTGCTACTCTGCATTTATTTAAGAAAACAACAACAACAAGAAAACCTGTTGGGTGTCTATTTTAAAGGCACTTATTCTTCTATATGAGAATATTGTTTCAATTCCTTACTAGCTGCTAACCTATCACTTGAGAAATGCATTTACTTCCCACATCTACTCACAATGTTTGTGAAAGCCTGTAGCTTGTCTCTCCTAGAAGTGTGATTCCCTCAGCTTCTGTCTCTCTAGACATTCAAAAGTCTATTAGGATCTAAGTGTTCTTTTCTCTCTTCTACTTTTATTTAGCTCCAACTTATTCTGTCTCTTGCTTGTCAGAGGGGAAAAAGCAGGTACCCTGTGGCAGATTGCTATGTTACTGAACCAAAGGACAACACTGGCACATGTTTTCCATAAAGAAAGGTGAAGTGAAAATTACACATAGGTTTCATTAGTCCTGTCTTGTACGGCCAGTATGCAGCAACCAACAGCTTGTCCAGAAGGCTGCTTCCCAGCCAGGAATACTTCTCAACTGGACAGCCTCAGTACTTTCTGAGATGCTTTGCTAAATCCAAATAAATACGTTAGGGAAAGAGATTTATGTCAGTGGCCTACCCTCTGGATCCTTTTTCCAACTGAAATTCCTTCACTTGAAGGAGAAGTAGGAAAGTTACGGGTTAGAAAATGACCTTCAAGGCCTGCAGCTAGCCTTTCCCTTTTTCTGCTCTACCCCCAACCTACATTAAGCATTCTCCAAGTATGTCTTCTATACCACATCCTCTTCTTCTGGATGCTTTCTCTTAAGTGTTTAGGGCCTCCTTCAATTTTAGAGGCAATTTTAGATGCATCCTCCTTTAAATGTTCACACAGATACATAGCTTTCAGCCCAAGTGCTTTATCTGTGCCAAATTCCAGCAGACTAATGGAGTTTTTAATCTACAGCTGCTTCTACCTCTGTGTACTGGGTTTATTCGTTTCTTCTTTGGATGAATCATAGATTCAGTCATAACTTCCTTTTCTAAGAGGGTACTGAAATTCAATCCCATCCTGTGAAGGAGAGACTATAAATCTCAGTCCATTTTTGTGTGTACAAATATAGACCCAAGCATCACAATCAAATTTGCTCTCTTGAATCCAGTACAGGTCTCACAGCTACCAATTGTCTGCTTGCCCTGAACCTCCTAAGGAAGTAATGGCTCAGGTGAAGAGCTCCCTCAAGCCACAGACTGAATAAGGTATCCAAAAATAACTTCAGAGAAATCTTTTTCTTAGCCACATCTTCTGTAATCAATGCCCTATAAACTCAGTCTAAATACTGCTATTAGGATAAGGCCAATCCCTTCCAGTACAGGCACATCTCTGAGTATTCCTGCCTAAGTCTGCCTTCAGAAAAGCATTCCCATTATGTCCAGAGCTGTTATTGTACCAAGCTGATGTATGGCTCGGTACACCTCATCCATGCAGACTGTAGAGACAGCCCCACATCTTTCCAGCTACCCTTCAGTTTCCTGTCCTGCAAAACCGTCAGTCTTCCAGTGAGTTTCTGGAAGAGGAAGTCTTACAAGGAGAATGTCCTTTAATATCCTTAAATTCCCATTTTATCTGGGGCCCTGAGTGCCAAACTTGACAATGTTGTCAGTGCATTGGGCCTCATTAGTCTTAACTATTCACACTGGGGAGGCAAGTTGTTATTCTCTCTTCAAATTCTAGGGTGGTTTTTGTTGATAGGGCAGGCAGCTGGGCAGAGCTTTAGAAACAACCTTAGACTGTGGGAGTGGGAAATGCTACCAGCTTAGTAACTTACTAGATTTGTTTACTGTACTTGACATTGTCAGCTGGAAAACTAGAGACAGAACACATGAAGAAAGATCTGTGGTCAAATTATTTCTTCTAGGTTGGCACCTTGCTCCTTGTCGTCAAAGAACATCACTGTCTCAGCTATGATGAACATCTCAAGCTTCAGAAAACCAGTGCATGAATAAGCAAGTTGCCTTTCCCTTATGGACAATCTTCTGAATGAGGAAAAACAGATGAGCACATATATGACCATAGTTGCAAAAATGATCAGAAAGCAGCTATACTGAAGGAATTGGATATTCTTCCTTGAAGGATCTGAGTACCTACTGACAACATTAAGTGAAGGTAATTTTGTTGCTGAAATTCTATTCAAACTTGGAGAAAATTTGTTTTTCCTCAAGTTCCTATCCCTGTGTTAAAAAAACCTACTATAAAGTTCTAAAATCCTCCTAGTTTGAGACGCTTGTCAGTCATTCATAATGAAGATGTTTACTTTCTACATAAAACTGAGCATATTGGAGACTGGAGTCAGGACTACCCTGACATCCACTACTGAAAACCAATTACTGGCACATGAAAATGAATTCTGAAATAATGACACAAATCAAGTAATGCCACACAGATGATTACTGAAGTAAGTACCTAAGAATATGAAATGACTCTGTGGGAGAAGATCTATCTTGCACTTGGCCTTGTATCCTGGCTCTAATAATAAATAAAACAGATAAAGATGCAAATACAGCAATTCAGAAGAATAGATCAGGCATAGAGCAGTGCTTTTAGAATACACATTCATGGCCTTCAACAGTTTAAGGCTGTAGCAGGTAAGTTTCCATCCTGTTACTCGCTCATTACTCCCAGCAGAATGAGGGAGAGAATCACAAGTGCAAAAATGAGGAAAGAAAAAAAAAAAAAAAGGTAATGTGTAATAGGTGAAGAATAAAACAAAAAAGGAAAAGACCGACAGAAAGGGAATTACTCAACATATCTGATCAGTAGACTGGCCCCAGAGCATCGTCTACTTCAGAAAAGCTTCTCCCTAGTTTTAGAGAAATTGAGAATGTCATCTGATAATGACATTACGTGACGAGATATCTCTTTGGACACTGTGGGTCAACAGACCAAACTGTGACCCTTCCTAGCTTCTATCCAGCCTACTCAAAGTGAGGAGGCACAATGGAAAACAGAAGGCCTTGATGTCATTCAGACACTCTTCAGCAATAGCTAAAATGTGGGTGCGTAACTTAAGACACTTTGGCACAGATCCAAAGCAAAATATGGGCTTTTGTGAAGAAAGTTGCTCTGTCCCAGCCAAACCCAGTACAGAGGCTCAGAAGTTTCTTGACCCAAAGCATATCTTTGTCATTTGAGTATGAGGGTATTGATCAACACCAGAAATCTATCATGCTGTGCACTTGCAAATATAGTGAGATATCATACTGCTCTAAAAACCACTCTAACTACCAGTGAATACCAGAATACCAGTGAGTGGGAGGAAAAAAAAAACATGCACAAAAGACAAACAAGTTGCTTGAGGCGATGCAATCTGTGAATGCTTGAGCCAGGCCCATTGACTTCTTTCCAATATCCTGCCCTAGTAAACAGCACTCCAGATGTGCCAAGTACAGAATGTAAAGTTCACGGATTGGATTCAGTTTTTCTGTTAAGCTCTTCTTAGGACTGGATCAACTGTTGGGGAAGAGCATGCAAAATGATTTCATATTCTAACCCAAATAATCTATTTAAATCTCTTATACACTACTGGGGAAAAAAAAAAAAAAAAAGGAGCAAAGGAGATCTGGAAAGGATGTAAATTTGATATCTGCTTTATGAATAGAGACTTTATCTCCCACTACCCAAATCAGTTAATTCATCTGTGATAAAAGATTTTTTTTTAATGCAAAGTTTTTCATTTCCTGTTCTAACAATAAATGTCTGGAAACACAATGGAAAGGCATTCTAATTACTGTGACTATATATATAATTTGTAAGTATACCTTTGCCACGGTAAACCAAATATAAAATTATGGTGTAAGGATAGTTGGGAGAAGGATCCAGTCTACTAATTGTGCATAGGTAGGATTGCTCACATTCTCCCTGAGAGGATGAGCAACCACTGACTCAGCAGAGGGAGAGTCACACAATCACAGAATTGATTTGGAAGAAATCTCTGGAGAGCATGAAGTGCAATCTCCTGCTAAAGCAGGTTCCCTACTGTGGGTGGCTGTGTCCAGATGAGTCCTGAATATCTCCTCAGAGTGTAACACATGAAAGTACAGCAGTAATAGCAGAATAGCACAACCCTAGGCTACAGCAACTGTGGACAAGACCAAATGCAGCAGCTATAGACACAGAACCAAAAGAAGAGAAAGTGCTTACCTCAAGTAGGCAGAGTTCTCTAATCAAATATCTCAACTCAACTGCCAACCCTTAAATGAGGTCTAGGAATGGGTGGATCCTGGCTTCACACTTCCGGTCATTTAGGTGCATTGCATGTACCTGAGCTCCCCCAGGTGAGCCCTGCCTTCACACCAGGTGCTCAATCACTTCTTCAGGCTGTGATTTAGCATTTCCACTACAAGGAGACTCCACCATCATGGAGAAGCCCAGAAGCGTACACACTGCAACACTCTAGATGTGGCCTCATAAGGGCTGAGTAGAGGAGGAGGATCTCCTCCCTCAACCTGCTGGCCACACTATTATTGATGTACCCCAGGATCCCATTGGCCTTCTTGGCCACAAGGGCACATTGCTGGCTCACGGCCAACCTGCTGTCCTCAAGAACACCCAGGTCCTTTTCTGCAGATTTCCTCTCCAGAAGGTCAGCTCCTAAACTGTATTGGTACATCCAGTTATTGAAGTTTTCCTAATGCTTCCCTGGAAACTTAAATCGGATAAAATATCCATTTTCTTTCAAGGTGACTGTTTTATTATTGTATGGTTGATAATCAGCTCAGAGTGCTGGCTTTTTTTTTTTTTTTTTTTAAACACTCAGTCACAATATAACAAAGCACTTATAGCAGGAAAAGCACAGGGAAAAATAAATAAGAAAAAAGGAAGGAAGGAAATGCATTTTTGATATTATTACTTCAAACATCTTTATTTAACTGTTTGAAATTAATTTTATTTGTGGTGACAAACTCAGAGTGCTTTAACTCTGCAGGCTTGACCCATTTGTTTTCTCTCATCTCCTGTAGCAGGTAAGAAATAGCTTCTAGCTGAGAAAAGCTCTTACTACCCTAGCCAGCAGGCAGCTTTATTGGCATTCATTTGCTGCCCTTGATACTTGAAAATTGCAAGCTACAAGGCAAGCTTCACTTGCAGACCTAGTCCTTAATAACTAGAGGCAGAGGCTAATTTTTAAATGCTTTTTTTTTTCCTCTAAGCATTTTCTTTTCTTTTTAATACAAACATTTATCTATAAAGAAAAGAAGAAAATTATAGATTTAATATGTCTTTAATTTCCAATGTACAGCTGAGGTCCACAATTCAGAAAGCCTTTAATATCATTGCTAAACTACAGAACCGTGTGTTTGCTCCTTTTTTGTTATTGTTAATGGTGTAGGAAAAAACACTGCAGAAAAGACGAGGGGGAATTTATAAAGACAGAGATAAATTGAAAAGAGAGGAGAGAAAGAAAGGGGAGTGGGAGAAAAATACATTAGAGTAGAGAAGAAACTCTTTAGTCATCCAAGTGAGTGTTAAACAGAGTCCAGATTTTTTCTACTGAGTAGGGAAATCTGAAAAGTCAACCCTTTACTTTAGATTAGTGGATCAAAGGTGGTATACACCTATCTACTGTCCCTGACAACTGCTTTGCTACCTTATAAAAATTTCACTGATGTAGGTCTTAAAATCACACTTAATTCAAAAACTACCATGTAATTATTGACTAAAGTTTAGTGCTTTAACCACCAAATCATTTTGATCCCCATAGCAACATCATGATCCACTACTCCAATATGCATCACAATATACTATCAGAATTATTGTGTTATGCTATAGAAAATATCTCATTCCTGCTGACCTTTTGTCTATGCACTGATTTTCAAATATTTTGAGGGCCAAAGTTTGTGGAAAATATCCATGAAATGCTATGGCTGAGGTATTGTGGATGGTCTGGGGATGTTTCAGTAATAGTTTAGAAAATTTTCTAGAGGCACAAGTCCCTACATCAATGTCACTGGGATTTCGTACTGATTTTTTTTTTTAGTCCTTGAAAGAGAACTCCACTGTCAAGAAATTGAGATTGAAATGTGATTATTAATTGGGATGCTATACATCCCAGATAGTACTACCTAGATAGTACATTTTTATGATGTAGAGAAATGAAAATGAATCACTTTTGATTAAAAGGGGTCATCTGCCCATCTTGGTCACTGTGAAATGTGGCATTCTTTTTTCTTCTTAAGGGATAATGAGAATACCAAGAAGGCTATTGATTTTTTTATTAGCCTTCTATTACTCCTCACCAGTAAGAGTATGTTATTGTTACGGTAATACAGAGTGAATTATACAATACAAGGAAATAAATAGGTAGGCAGTAGGCACCCTGGTAAGAGCTAAGCCCTGACAGGATTCTGCAGATCCAGATCTATTTGTCTTCAGTTACTCAAGTCATGACTTCTCAACACTCTTTGGGTGGGCACAATTTACTCTGTTTATCACTCTTTCATTCACTGAATTTCTGTTAATCAGATATTATAAATTATCTACAGTTCAAATATTCCAAATCCTGTCCCCAGGCTATAAGTAATAGCTATTGGGGCACTCCTAATTTTGAAAAGAGATGGCACTTGTTGAATAGAGAGCATCTATAAGCTCAGAAAAATCCTTGTAGAAATGAGAAAAAGCAACCTAAGTCGTAAGTTTACCTGATTCAAATTATGTCAAACCCTATGACCACTATAACTGTACAACTAGGCAGAATTCCGGTCATAACTTCAAGCAGTAGAACATTAGGAAAATATTCAACTAAAACAATCACATCCTTTATCTGGATGAAGTATGTTAGCTTTCAGGATAATCTTCTCCATAACTTTTCCGGGTACAGGGGTTACACTATAACAGGTCTGTAGTTTCTTGGATCTTCTTTCGTGCCTTTTTTTTTTTTTTTTTTTTTTTGTAGATAACACTCTCTACCTTCTAGTTATCAGGAACTTCCCTAGGCTCTGAAGACCTTTGGAAAACTGCTTGGAGAGGTCCATTTGTCCATCTGCTAACTCTAGGGTACTTTAGGGTGAAACCTACTAGACACCATGGACTTGTGAACATTCAAATGATGGTCCTATATGATAACCGTGGCCACAAATGTAAAATAAATGCTCCTACAATCACAGGATTCTAACTCCATGCAGCCCAAGATCTGTCATTAAAAATGAAGGCACAAAAGACTTGAAATACCTTCCCTTGCCCCTTTCCTTCTCCTTTCTTGTTAGGTGACCACCTTCTTCAGGTATCAGTCTAATGCATTTCCTGGGCTAATTTTTACTGCTAACCCTCTCTCCTGTTATAACAGTTTTTCTAGTGATAACAGCTAAACTGGGGTCCAGTAACAAATTCCCTTCGATCGGTTACTCTTAGGAGATGGTAAAAAGTTTTTTAATTACTGACTGATTTTCCCTCAATACAAAAATTAAGATAAACTTTTAGTCTGGGAGCCAGAGACCCCATGTTCCTCCACTGATACAGCTATCTAATTCCACTTGTAGAGTTTGCTTATTGAAAGGTAAACTGAGCACAAACACCAACAGTTGGTGAAGCACATTGAAGTGATTGTTTTTTAAGACAAGCAAGTATGCTGTGTTTATTCTTTGTGAATGTTTCACTTTTAATTTATATGAGAATGTTGCTTTGGAATAGAGAGCACACTACAAACAAATAAAAAGGCAGCCTTGACTAGCACCAATCATCCAGACCTGGTGTAAGAATCAAAAAGTTAAAAACAATGGAATGGTGTTACAGGAGATCTAATGACAAAGGAACTAGCACAATAGAAAAGTGCTACAAAGAAAAAGCACTCACCTGCCTCTGAATATCTAGGCTTACAAGAAGAATTCTATGAGGGAAGGCTCCAACCAGAGATCTTCCCCAGTGGCAGTCAGCCCTTAAATGAGGTCTAAGAGAGGTGAAGCCAGGCTCCACCCCTTCTGGTTGCACAGGTGAATTGCCTTCACCTGTGTTCCCTGGGCTGACCGGTCCTTTCCCCAACTGCTCAATCAGCGGTTCCATAGTTACCATACACCTGGGTTTCTACAATCTGCTAAGCGGTATCAGTTTTGAAAATCTGTACCCAGATGAGGATAGCTGCTTTTCTCTGTGTTTGAGAAATACTTGAATAGCAAGGAATGGAATTTAAGGTTTTTCCAAGACTGGCTCCCTTCTCTTTTCCCAAAATAAATACAATTGGTGAATTTGAACTAATGGCCTCAGTCAAGTCTTTCTAGAATCGAAGGCACTGATGGGCTCCTGGTGGTTGACACTTCTGTCCTTCCATGATGTCTTCTTAACCTCAGGCATATTTGTTCTCACACTCATGTTTGGATTCATTATTGTATTTGTAGAGGTGGGGAAAACTAAAAGGAAAGAAATGCATGCTCTTTTTTTTTTCTCATCTGTTCTGAGGAATCCATTTAATAAGACTCCATTTGTTTTCTTATGCTAAACCTTGAAGAATATAGAAAGTCAGTTGTAAACACAACTGCCTGAAAAACAGTTGCAGCTTCAAACTTTATTTAAAGATACCCAAAATATATATTGTGTTATTGTGCTTCTTTTATCTGTTGTAGTTTCCACGGGTATAAATAGGAAGCATTACTTTCAGAGAAACTTATGTTCATTTCTAATATGTTATGCTCCTCTTTTTTTCTTCTCCCATTGAACAGTGACAATTCTGTAACATCTCTGTTTTATTTTTTTTACTTAAGGGCTAGTAGAAATAAAAACAAACAAAACCAACAAACATAAATGAAACGGAAAGCATTTTAACAAGTGCTCATATTGGTAGCAAAAGATGTAACCAGGAGAACCACTGTAACCACTAGGCCAGCAATCTGATCAAACATTGCTATTTTATTCCATTGGAATTTCAACCTGTGTGCACAGGCAAAGGCTTGAAAACTGAACATCCTCTCTGGCATTCCTGCCCCCTGCTCACATGGACACCTGTGGAAGCCAGTGCCTGCTGGTCTGCAGGCCTGGTGTGCTGAAAGAGAAGGTAAGTATGAGTTGTGCTGCAATTGTAGCAGCTTATCTCAGTGAATGCAGGTGTGCATCTGCTGAAACTTCTTCCCTGCTTCCTGATCATTTACCCTATTTTGGAAAGTGACATTCACTCTCATGTCATATCTCGCTATGATGTTCATACATTCATAACTGCAACTCCATTGGGGCACAACAACATTACAGAGTTAACCCAGACACTTTATTGGCCATCTGACATATTGCCATTACTTTTAATTAATTTATCACACCAGACAGGTAATTTCATTTATTTCTTTATTTATTTTGCTGGAAGGATGAACTAAGGATCATCATGGAAACAGACGTGGCTGTAAGTGTGTTTTGATGTGTGACAAGAACATCTAAGCAGACTGCTCTCAGATGTACCAAATGTGTCTGGCATTCATCCTGAATCTCTTTCTTCAGATGAGAGGTTATCATGGAATTCTTCAGAGGATGATACTCCTCAGTTACTTATCCACTCTACTGTGAGTGTGCCTCATTGAATGGTAGGTACAGCTTCTGGAACAAGGAAAATGGGTATTTTGTAAAATTTTGGGTAGTGACAGAGGTTTTAACCTGTAGTGTACCGAAAACAAGGAGTGTAATGTCTAGGTGGTAGCATCTAACAAAATTAACCACCATTTTAACTGCTGACTTGCAGCAATTTAAATAAAATTCCACAGCTGTTAGTGTTTACTTAACCACTTTATCTGCCACGACACTGAATATTCACAGGTTGCTGTATCATGACACCTACTGGTAGAGATAACCAAAATAAACATACAGCTCTTTCTGAATGATGAAATAGATTCTTCCATTTAAAATGAGATTTTTGTCTCTCATTGAAGTGGCGATTGATGTATGTGCAGCCACACATGCAGTCACAATTTCTGTGACTTAGAAATAGGGTGATGGAAAGGAATGGTGGTGGATCTGACACCACAGTGTTTTCAAAGGGGTAGGTGTGCTCAGGTAAATGTGTGTCAGGCAAGTCTTTCATACTCAATCTTGTGCCTTGGAGTCCCTACAAGGCTTTTTTTTTTAGTTTTAGCTTCATTTGAAGCTATATTTCATTTCTATTTTGCTGTAATTAAGAGAGCAGAGAGAGCAGAGCAATCGTGTAAAAGAAACCATTCCTGCTTGAAAAGCAGGTTTACCCCAAGGTTTTGGAAAGCGATAGGTCATAACTGAGAAGCAGATGCATTCCACACAGACTGCCATAGGAAAACTTGACTTTCTTTTTAATTGAAGGAGAATAACAATGGATGAACAGCCCTGAAGACACCAGAGATGAACTGAAGGTGCTGTGAAGACAAGAGGTAGAACTGAGCTTTAAACCCTTTTGTATGGTTATCATCATCAGGTTTGTTTTTCCTTATAAACCTCCTCACTGTGTATCACCTGTCTTTTTGTTGGAGCAAAAATATCCTTACAAACAAGGAAGAAGACTTCCATAAATAACGTGCAGGCAGTGCTGAGTTAACTTCAAATGCCATATTTTACCACACCACTTCATCAATGGGTGCAGAATTTTCCAAAATATTTCTAAAGCAAGGAAATTCTTGGCGTATTCACAAAAATAAAGAATCTTTCCATTTCTCAGTGCTAACTCCATTGGACTTTGATCCTTAAAACCATTTCATTCTAACTCAGACCAACACTCCTATTTCTGTTACTACCTTGAAAACCATCTGCTTCACTGATGTGTCTTGTTTCATTACTGAATAGAATTTCCCTATTTGACAGCACTCTGGCAGCAGTTTCATTCCTCAGGATATGGTTTACCAGTGAGCTATTATCTGTGTCTATTCAAGCTTTTGAGATCTGGTCTAGGTTTTCTCCTCTTATTAAATTACCGTAGCAATGTCAGTTATCAAATCGTCATCCCTGTTAAGTCCCTCCACTGTGCATAAATCCATTTTCACACTGCGCAAAGCAGAATCAAGTAGCTTTTCCAGCAGTTTACTAAGGGTATGTCTGGCCAGTACTTCAGCAGCATAAATCATCTTATGTCAGATGTAAGTGGGAACTTAGGTGTAGGTATAAGGACAGGAGAAAAGGATAGCAATGATGCCACTTGTTGCTTGTTACGTTATCTTTCTTCTAGCAATAAGGAGCATAGTAAGAGGGACGTTTTCCAATAGCAGTTTCCGAAGCTGTAACTCAGATAGCATGGCTTCCCAGCTAGAGAGGTGCCTTTGCTTTAGCCATTTTTGAGAACTCCAATTTGAAATGTCAGAATATTTTTTTACCACACAACCACCCATTTAAAACCTGTCATCACACTTTGGCTGCTTTCAGTTGGATTTCACCTATAGCAGTTTTTCAGTGAATGTTTTCGTATTAGCTGGAGAAGTTTCTAAGCAGATGATACACAACCATTTTGAAGGAAGGAAAGTGCAGATCTAAATTATGTATTTGGGTCCCTTTTTACTGGAGCCAGATTGCAGGGGACAAAAGAAAAAAAATAAAAAGAAAGCTTTTTTTTTTCCATTATATTTGCTTTTGGATGTGCCATCACCAAATTGCCTCTTACCTGAGATAAGACAGTATTAGTATGCTTCTTGTTAGCTGACGCTCCCATGATATCTTTACCTGATGTATTTGCTATGCATTACACCCAGCAGATACTGGGCTAGAAAATTTGTCTACTAAATTCTTGCAGAGTCTTTTCCCATTAATTTACACCAGAGAAAACATGCTTTTCCCCCCCAAAAAAAAGCTTAATTGGGTAATTAAGGCTGCAAGTCATTTCCATTGTCATCTTTCCTCCTGGGTAATGTTACGTGCTTGCCTAGTCACACACACACAAGGTGCTTAAAAGGGAACTCCTCTCCAAGAATCACAGAATTGCAGGGGTTGGAAAGGATCTCTACAGGTCTTTGAGTCCATCTCCCTGCAGGTACCCTACAGCAGGTTGCATAGGTGGGCATCCAGCTGGCTCTTGACTGTCTCCACAGTCTCTCTGGGCAACCTGATCCAGTGCTCCATCACCCTTCCTGCAAAGAAGTTCTTTCACTTGTTTTTATTGAACTTCTTAAATTCAAGTTAAGCCATTACTCCTTATCTTGTTGCTATGCAGCATTGAGAAGAGCCTGGCCTTATCCATTTGCCTCCCACCTCCCTTGAGATATTTATAAATGTTAATCAGATCCCCCCTCATACTTCTTTTTCCCAGGTTGCAGAGACCCCAGTCTCTTGGTCTTTCCTCATAAAGAAGATGCTCCAGGCCCTTTAACGTCTTTGTGACCCACAGCTGGACTTCTAGGAGATTCCATTTTTGAACTGCAGAGCAGCTTTTCAGCTCTTTTGTGGCTATGGGGACACTCCCTGTGCCATGACCTCGAGTTGTAGGGTTCACAAGCTCAGAGGATTGCTGCACATTCAGGGCAAGCAAGTCTGAGGTGAATATTCCCCATGCCAACGTGATGGTTGTGCATTCCTGTGTCACATCCCCATGTTATATCCCTGTGTCACATCTCCGTGTCTGAGCTCAAAAATAGGCTGCCACTTTGGATGTACCAGTTGTCCTCTGAGCAAAGCACTTCTGAGGGCCTAGGACGTGGGCATAAATCTTCATATTAACAGTCACTTCTGAAAAAAAGAAATTAGCTTCATTTACACATCCACATTTAGCTCTATGTAAAGGCTGCAGGCTGTACTTGTGTTTCATTCACTAATCCTCCCTTTTCTTGACAGAGTTTTCCCTGCATTAAGGTGGTGACTTCCAGATCCATCCGGTGGCTGCTCTCCTTGTTCCCATTCCTAGAGGTGTGGGCAAGGAAAGGGCCTCCAGGAGGCCCAGCTCATAGTCCCCTGCTCCGCCCAGGCTGTGCCTCCTGTGAGAAACCAACCAATTTTTCACCTCTGCTCAGGCAATCCAAATCTGAAGCTTATCCCGAGCACACAAAATCTGGCATTTCTTTTCTTTAAGCGCCATTGTGTGTGCAAGAGGAAAGAGTATGGATCAACAGCTGCCTTTAGTCAACACAGTCAATCGGCTTAAGAATGTAATCATCTAAAAAAAGGAAGGGAGGCTAAACTGCTGTCACTTGCTGCTAATAAAAGTTCCAGCATTAAGCATCAGCAGGAGACCAGCTTTGTTCTCTCTGAGGGAGCACCAGGCTCGTGGTGTGCCTGATGCTGCACAGCTCAGCGTGCTAAAGAAGGGCTTTCACAAGGCGGCAGACTTGGAGGTGATGATGATCAACGTTCTGTTTACACTGCCATTAACCTGAATGCCCATGCCAGCTCAACCAATGTTACAGCCTGAATAAAGCCTTCCTTCCTCTGCCATCTCATTCTGCATTGTTAGGCACAACCCAGTGGTTTTGTTTCTCAGGCTTGAGTATTTTTTCTTTTTCTTCTTCTTCTTTTTTTTTTTTTTTTTAACAGCATCTGGTTGAGTTTGGCACAGTAATTACTGCTGTGTCATAAATTCAGCATAATGGCTGTGCTGCAGAACTGAGCAGACAGGCTGGAGGCAGCAAGAGGTAACAAGCCCCTACTGAAACAAAGGGAGCTCTGATAAATAGTAATATTAGCCAGGAAAATCATTTAAAAATATTTGCAACAAAGTACGGGCTCAGTTACTTGTCAGTTACCACATGTTAACATACTCTTCCCTTACAATACATTATTTCTCATAATCTTCTAGAATCATAGAATCACCAAGGTTGGAAAAGACCTCCAAGATCATCCAGTCCAACCATCCACCTACCACCAGTATTTCCCCACTGAACAACGTCCCTTAGTATGACATCTAAATGTTTCTTGAATACCTCCAGGGACAGTGACTCATTTATTTGATCTTATTTTGGTTCATGGTTCTGGAGAAGGCTTAGTTGGATTTAACTCTCATAGAGCAAGCACTAGAAAAGATACTAGAGTAACATACACATATGGAACAGCTGAACATTAATTCCTTAATCCAGTCAATGTGCCTAAGGACCAGTGTGGAAAATCAACTGCCTTCCAAGAATCCAGCACCTGCTTTGGGTCTTGGCATCCTATCTGAGACCCTTCAGGAGGACAGCCAGCAACGGTTATGCCCATTCAGGGATTCAGACCACTTTATCTACACACTGAATGTTTACCTCCAAGGTACTTCTTTCCTAAGTATTGCTCATATTCTGAGATGAAGTGGGAAAACCAAGGTTAGGGCAGTCAAACCACAGCAAAAGTTCAGTATCTAACTGCAAGACATGAGAAACTGAAGAAAGCACACCAGTATGTCAAATTCTTCTGATTAAAAAAGAGCTCTGGTTGGGCTACTGGCTACAGCTGTTCAGATAAGCTCTTTCTAGGAGGAATCCCGCATATAATGAGTTCTCTACATATTTTATAAACTAGGTTAATAGGATAATAATGCTATAGATCTATATTGTGGAAGTGCAGATTACATGGAAGTACTTGAATTAGGAAAAAAAGTGGCTGTTATTCCTATTCAGAAAGTAAAAAATTATTTTGGCATCTCAGTGTACAAAGTGAGACTCATAGCCATCATCATTTTGAGTTCATTCTCTTTTTTGTTCTTTTCAGCATCGTCAATAACCCAGGAGCTCAAGATGACAGCTTTTTAAGATTTAGTTAAACATCTGTTTCTGTGTTCCTCTGAACCAAGTCCTGCACTCTCCATTCAGCACACACAGCACTTGGGACTATTAAAAGCATTTAACAGCAAGCATTTAATGTGAATCAGCATTAAGTGTATCCAAGACGCTGAGATCAGCCCTGGAAAGAAAGCTAAAATTTTGGCATTTCAGATAATGTCGGATGGTGATAGCAGGTGAACACTGACTTTAATTGTAACTCACTGCAGTCTGCTACCCTGCATGGTGATAAACTATTGTTTGTGCACATCAGAAGCCACAGCATGTCTTAGACACCCAGAGGGGCACTGCAAGAGCAGCAGCCAACAGCTCCTCCTCTGAGTTATTCCTGCTCACTCACCTCTGGCCAGGCTGACATGCCCAAAGAGAAGGGCAGCAATACCATGCTGGAGTCCATCCCATGAGGGATGTATAGAAGTGGTGATTGGAAAGGACAACAGTGTGGCAGCTTCCCGCGAGAGGTCTTGGGTTTCCTCACCTCACTAATTCCTCACTGTGTGAGCTGCGTAAGCTGAAACAGTCCAAGAGAAGGTGTTGAGCCCAGAAGCGTAGTACTTAGCCTGATATCCTGGACTGGATGTGACAGTCTGAGTCTGCAGAGCTACTCAAGGAAGAAAAGAAGAGCAGTGTCTAAGCCTGACAGTTATGCGACTCTCTGTACTGTAATACCAGAAACATGTCAGAGAAAGATTTAAATAGAAAGTGTTCCATTTAATGGAATTTTGGTCACAGCATTGTGGATCGCTTTAGCAGCATAAAATGAACATTTGAAGCACTGCCCCTCTACCAGAAACTTCTGGCTCATTTTTCTTTGCTAGCTCTTTAATGGCAGGTGCTTTTTTTCTTTTTTCAAGGGGAGAAATGGTCTGCAGCACATATACCGTTTGATGGCTTAACATATTGCACTGCCGGCTGCTGAAGGCAAAATACCAACCATTTCCTCTTCCTTTTATCTGTTTTACATGCTAATTGATGTAACTGAAAGTAAAAGGAATTAATTATGGGAATGTACAATTAATTTCATTGAATGAGAACACTACACTTAATCAATATGGCACTCCTTCAATTTAATCTTTTAAATCTAGCTTGCATTTTACTTCTTCAAACACCTTGCTTTTTCAATCCCTTCTTGCTGTATTGAAGAAGATGAGATTTCATGGTTGAGACATGAGACAGGGACAACACAGGACATAAAACAGGTGACAGTGTAACTGACAAGGAGGAGAGAGAGTGAGAGGAAGGCTGAAGAGAGCAGAAGTTGGTCATCAAATCACCGTTTGCATCATGTCTCCCCAGTAAAGTGGGAAATAGAGTGATTCATGGAGGAACTGTCCAGTGCTGATCGAGATGACAATGTTTCTTCCGTGCAACAGCTTGCTTTCTTTTTTGAGGCAGAAAGCAACCCCATACTGCACTCCGTGGTGCTGCAAGATCAAACCACATCCACCTGGAGTACTGCATCCAGTTCTGGGGCCCACAGCACAAGAAGGACATTGAGCTGTTGAAGCGGATCCAGAGTAGGGCCATGAAGATGATCAGAGGGCTGGAGCACCTCCCTGTGAGGACAGGCTGAGAGAGCTGGGGCACTTCATCCTAGAGAAGAGAAGGTTCCATGTGGACCTTATAGCGGCCTTCTAGAACCTGAAGGAGGCCCACTGGAAAGATGGAGAGGGATTTTTTATAAAGGTATGTAGCAACAGGACAAGGGGAAACAGTTTCAAACCGGAAGAGGGAAGATAGACCAGATATTAGGAAGAAATTCCTTACTGTGAGGGTGGTGAGACACTGGAACATGTTGCCCTCAAGGTTGTGAATGTCCCGTCCCTGTAAGCATTCAAGGCCAGGCTGGATGTGACTTTGATCAACTTGGTCTAGAGGGAGGTGTCCCAGTTTATAGCAGAGGGGCTGGAAATAGAAGATCTTAAAGGTCTGTTCCAACCCAAACAATTCTATTACTCTATGATTCTATGAAAACAAACAAACAAAAAGGGATTTGAATAAATTCTGAGTGCACAATTCTTCTACCATCAAGAATATACAGTTATTTATCAGGTACCGCCTATTTCTTAAGATCTGTGAAGTCCTTCCACCTCACAGACCAGCGGCGTGCTCATTCCCCAAATTCTCACTTGCCCTCTTTGGGCTAGTAATCATCCTTATAAGGAGAAATAAATCTTCATAATTCCACTTCACTCCCTGGTTCCCCTTCAAGACTGAAACTCATTTTCTAGTGGAAAGCAAACCTCAACCCTTTATTATCTATGGCTGACATACTCTTCTTGAAGACTTTGAAGCCAGTGCCTAGTTCTTGTTCTAAAAACATTTCGTTTGGTGCTTTCCACTTTTTCTGCATATCTTTCATATATTCACTAATATTCTTGCCATTAATAAATACTACATGGTCCCTTGGTTAAATGATGTCCTTAGAAAGGCTAGTAGTTACCAAATATTCAATATTTGCTTATAGTTGTAACATCTGAAGTTTTGAAATGCAGGAGAAGAAAAGCAGGATTGCTATGCAAACAAGTGACATAATCCAAATGTGATATGTAAATTATACCATCTTCATAAATTTGATGGAATTGTCACATAAATGTTATTTTGCACAAGCACTCTCATTTGTGTCTCTCTTAACAGCAGTGGAACAGGTCAGACTTCATCTGTCTGTTCACATGCAGGAGAAGACAATCATTTGCTGTTCAGCAGGCCTACAAGGTTCCAGCTGAACCATGCATTTGTTCATTGTCCATAGATAATCTCATCCCTTAAGACATATTTGTTTTGTTCTCTTTTCTTGTACAGCTCAGTATTCTGGAACTTGAACATCCTTCTAACACTCCCCCTGCATGAGCAAGGGTCTAGTCTCTTTTTTTTTTTTTTTTTTTTTTTTTGAGAGGACTGAGCTAATGTTCACTCCCACCCTTGCAGCCATCCACCTTCCAGCAGAGCAGAAGGCCATTGTATAATGGTTATTATACTTATACTGCTAGGTTTAACAGGCAGAAAAAGAATAATAAACCTGTAAACAAGTAATCTTCTCATATGACGCTACTATTTTCTTTGAGTTCTTGGTTTCATTTGCAATTCTTGCCACCGCATGCTTGAAAACTCTGTTCTTACAAATGTGCTCTCATGCCCCAGCCCTTATCCCTTATTGTGGCCTTCACATGTCATAGAACTGTATTGCTAAATAATTATATACATGCAAAGTCTGCTCCAAAAGTAATGCCTCCTATTTTGTTATGTTGGCCTATGAAGTCAGAGGCAGATGGTGGTGGTATGGCAGTAGAGGTTGAACTTCCCTAACAATATTCTGCTACAAGTTATTGCTGTGTGAGGGATGGCAGCAGAGGGGCAGTCTGACAGAGTGGTGTCTGACATGGAAGTGCAGATGAAAGGAAGTTGTTTAACTGAGTACCTCCACATGGAAAAATTTGCAACCATTGACATTCATTGATGCTTGCTGAATGTTTATGGAGACCAATCAGTGGATGTTAGTGATCATAATCCCAATGTTAATGGAGGCATATCACATTCCACTTTGATTGCTGATAAGCCTATTCTCTTCACATTCACTTGAGGTGTCTCTCCACAAGGCACTAACTTATGATTGCACACCAAAGCTTGCAAGGAGTACCCCATACACTTTCTCATCTCCCCCAGGAGTCCAAGCACACTGTGGCTGATTCCAGGTCCTCTGGTTAACAGAGGAAAAAAAAGAGGAATTCCGAGAAGCCATGCACAGCTGAGCTGCATGTACTTTGTGCTGGTAACAGTTTTCCAGCTCCTCTTTGTTACCAGCAGAGTATCAGCAGGTGACATGTGCCATGTCCAGCAGTGCTGTGAGGGTCTTTATAGGCTCAGTTCTGCATCAGTTGAAATCTTTGTACTCATTTCAGTGGGTGTGTTTTTGACCATCAGTAAAAGCACGACTACACTTAGAGGTGCATTTAACGGCTCAAAGGCTTCCTCCTCTCTGTAGTTCATCCTCCAACAGCTCTCACTTGAGACCTCCTCTGATTGCTTTTCCTATTCTACTTTAATCTTCTTTCTTATCAACCTCTGTTGTTCTGCTCTTTGATACATCATCTACTTCTGAAGTTTCTCTGTCCTGTTACTCATATTAGTTTTGTCTTTTATCTCATGAGAGCAACTGTATTTTCTTGGCCTTTACACAGGAACTCACCTACTGGCCTTATTTCAGAATATTATTTTGAACTTTGTTTAAAAAAATAAAAATAGGAATCATAATTCAGAGCATTCCTAAAAGTTACTACTCTCTGTGACACAGTTTTTTCTTCCCTGAGGAAGGGCAGCCAGCAAGAGAACCCTGCCATCCCACTGAGTTATTGACTTTTTGTAGGTCAGCTCCTTTTGGTCCATTTTAACCTACATAGTGCCTCAACTTTCAGTTGACATCTTGCCTCTTTGGCAAGGGGAGATTTCCCTGCCTCAGTAAATGGAAAGAGGATACGTTAGAAGGGAATAGTTAGCATGACTTTTCTTGATTTAAACTAAGAAGTGATTTAAAAAAATCTTTTATTATTATTATTATTTTAAGTGAAATTATTGTGGGGCTTTTTGCTGTTGTTGCTCTGTTAAGAGCTGAATGTCACGGGCAAACAGCAAAGCAGTGTTTCTGAAGTGCACATTCATCTGCACATTACCCTCTGATAGTCCTGTGAGTGTGACCTTAATCACAAATGGTGCATATTAACCAACATCCTCACCAGATGAAAGGGAATGTTATGGAGTGCATGAAGCTTAATGAAATTAACACAGCCAACTTGGAGTTGTACTCACATTGAGCCAAATGGCTTTGAATGACGTTTCTGCAAGAGGGGGAGGGAAAAATCCCAAGATGACAGCTGCTGTGCAGAGCAAAGCCTTTCTAAAGAAAGAAATAAATCATTTATGTACAATATTCACTAAAAACTGCAGGGGGCAAGAGACTGCAGGTTTTACTTTCAATAAGGAAGAAAGATGCATTTGCGATGTCTGCTCTTTCAAACGTTCACCATACATGGAAAGTAAGTCCAGATAAGGCCCATTCCCTTCCTCATGAAAGAACGTGGCTACATTACACTTAGAATGCTCACCTATTAGGCAATAGCAGGGTTATCTTGCCACAAAATTAAAGAAATCTAAAACCTCATTTAAGTTTGTGAATATCTACTGTTCCACTGAACAGTTTTAAAATGCATAAGTAGCCACAATAATGGGCATGTGCACACCGTCCATCTGCCTGAATGTGAGAAAGGGGTCACAGAATGCATACAGATCTTCAGACAGAAGTGGTTTGGTGGGGTCTGCAGGAACTGGGGCTGGCGCTGGTGGTGAACTCATTACTTCATCAAGGTTAACAATTTATCAAGTGCTACCACAACAACATTATGAGCAAAGTTCTTTCTTTTCACAGAAGTGTATCACCAACATTGGAAAAGACCTCCAAGATCATGTAGTACAACCGTTCCAACTACCACCAATATTTTGCACTAAACCATGTCCTTCACTACAATATCTAAATGTTTCTAGAACACCTCCAGAATGGTGACTCTACCACCTTCCTTGGCAGCCCATTCCAGCACTCGACCACACTTTCAGAGAAGAAATTTTTCCTTATTTCTAACCTGGAACAACTTAGAGGCCATTCCCTCCAGTTCTATCGCTGTTACCTGGGAGAAGAAACTGATACCCACCTTGACACACACCCTCCTTTCATGTTTTCATAGAGAGCAATAAGATCTCTCCTGAGCCTTCTTTTCTCCAGACTGAAGAATTCGAGTTCCCTCAGCCGCTTCTCATAAGGCTTATGTTCCAGACCCCTCAAAGTTTCACTGCTCTGCTTTGAATGTGCTCCAGGGGCTCAGTGTCTTTACTGTAGTGAAGGGCCCAAGACTGAACACAGTACTCAAGGTGCAGCCTTCTTGGCTACGTGGGCACGCTTCTGGCTCATGTTCAACTGAGCGTCAGCCAGCACCCTCAGGTCAGCTTCTCCTACACAGTGTTCCAGCCACTCTGCCCCAAGTCTGTAGAATTGCTTGCGGTTTTTGTGGCCAAAGTTCAGGACCCAGCACTTAGTCTTCTTCACTTAGTTAAACTTCATCCTGGCCTTACTGACCTCAGCCCAGCTATCAAGATGTTTTTCTTCCAAAAATAAACAAATAAAATATTCAGAACAGCAACCCAATGACAGTCTCAAACTTCATAAAGCAGAACACCCATTTATATTTATGCACTCAGGAAAAATAAACTCCTAGGTCATGATGCTGAAGGTAAAAACTTCCTTTTGCTGTGATTAATGCTGTTATTATTGGTTGCATCACTGCAAACCAGGGGACCTCATTCTCCTGCCTGGACGTGGGCCTGAGCACCCTTCTTTGGGTGTCCCTACTTCTACAGGGATTGGACCAGATGGTGGCCCAGGTGCCCACCCAGAGGTGCCCACCTCAGCCATCTGTGATTTTATTGATCACCTCAAAGACGGCACAGCCCCTTTCCTTGAGTTACGCACTCGAAGGGCAGCTGCAGCAGCATATCTGGTTCCTATGCACAAAATGCTAACATCAGTCATCTCACAAGTTCTCAGAATTCTCTGAATCATCATAAAATATCTCAAAGACCTGATCTTTCTCTAGTAGCATCTGTTCTTTCCAGGGGGACATTTGTGATTAACGGTCCTGATTGTACTAATCTCTCTTGAAAGAGCAGAGTTTCTATACGCAAATCCATTAAATGGCTTGCTTACACACCTGCCCATTGCATACACGGAGGCCAGGAAGCCCATCCCAAACCCAGGTTCTCAGTGAAAAAACAGTCCCGCACTGAAAATTAGGCAGCAGTTGGTGGCCTGCCCCATGTTTACTACTTTAAGTCATTCTCCTGATGCCAGCAAGAGCAAACTCACCCAGGGACTGGGTACTGTGTATTTAGGAGGGGAGTCTGAAGGAACTGCTGTTTTTTCTCAGACATCCTGGCCCTGCATCTGCTGGAGACAGGGAAATGTGGCCATATCTTATCTCTCTGAGGGCTTTCTGCAATAGCTGGTGTGCACATGTTGCTGTCAGCTGAGCCCACAAATGGCTTAATGGCAGGTACATAATAGCCCGTTAGTACCGGTTTACCTGGGATTTTGGCAGGTGTTTGCATGAAATGTTGCCCTGCTTGTCACAGCATACAGGACAGCCAGCACCTGGCAACCTCCTGCCAAACAACACATCCTTTGATTGTGTTGGAGCAGGAGCAGCAGCTGGTGTCAGCCTTGTTAAATAAACAACAGGTTCTGCACCTGCTGGAGCAAAAACCCAACCGTGCAGGTAGCCCAGCCCTCCTGGCAGCAGGCTGGCTGGGCAGGTTTGCCCCATGCTGCTAAGCCAGGAAATGTGGAGATGTCCCCAGGCAGATTTTTGATTTATGGATGGCTCTTGTCACGAGCACACACAACCCACAGACATGCAGGCGCTATGGTAATGAGAAAGAAAATGCTTACGGCACAGCATTCAGTTCCTTGTAAAGCACTTTGATACAGCACAGGAGAGTTGTGAGTCACATCCGAGAAGCCAAAGGCTTGGTACAGGACGGGGACTGGAGCTGTGCAAAAGGCAGCTGTGTGTTAGGTATGTCAGCAAAGACATAGGGACTGTGTGCCCTGGCTTGTAACAGGTGAGGTTCTACTCTCAAATCCATAAGTGATTATTTTATCATTCCCCTTTCCATCAGGTTTAATTAAATATATAATATTAAATTCTACAATAGATGTTCTTGTTTGATCCACAAACTGATGGAAACAGGAGGAGTAGTGAGGCGAGGGGCTACTCACCTGCTGCCAAAGCACTTTTCCTCTGCTCCCTGACCTTCCTGCTTGCTTGGAGTTAACGTTGTGGCTGCTCCCGAGCTCTCAGCCAGCAGCAGCTGCCTGAATGTGAAACACAAGTGAGAAAAAGGAATAGATACAAAAGGCCTTGTTAGTCACACATAAGACAAAGGGCAGTGTAAGAAATGAAACACTTACAGCTAAGAGAGTGGAATTCATGGTAACAAGAGAAAAATCAAACAAACTAACAAAAAACAGGTGACAGTAGATCAAGATGGTCCATTTAAGAGATGTATGATACTTGGTTCGGAACAATGCTGAGATCTATGCTAATTGGGCTCCATTCTTTTAATTCACAGAGCAGATTTTCTCCATTTCAATGTTTTCTGGAGAATTAAAAGGCAGAAAATACTTAGAGGAGCTTTATACAACATTTAATACACAAATAAAGAGAGGACCATCTGTAGAGTCTTTCAGCTACAAGAGAGAAGAAAGGGAAAAGGTGAAACAGGAGCACTGTGTCTATTTTGAAGTCATAGATCCACCCAAACATATGGATTTATTCACTACGCTTTAGCAGCATTAAATTCTTGATAGAAACAAATGTTTCTTGCTAATTGTCCACAGAGGCAAGCTGGCACAGCAAATCCTCCTCACACAGTCATAAGGAGCTTCAGGTCTACAAAACCAGTAGTGATTATCAAGAGACTGCTATTTTCATTGAACTCTTTTCCAATAAATTGCCTTCAACCCAGTTTGCTAACACAGCTGACAAAAACTGGAAATGCTGTTTTAGCACAAGGTTGAAATGCCTGCATGCCAGCAGAGATCACTTTTACCTACTGCCTCATGAATGGTGCCACAAACTCTGCCAGAGTAAAGCCCACGTTTTTAATAGATCCCCTCTAATTACAGATGCGAGTGACAAAAGTGATCACCCCAAGCAGAAGTGCAGGCATCAGCCTCCCTCGCTGTTAGGGAACTAACGTGGCTGTTTGTGGGACCACGTTGCCTTCTAGTGGCTGGCCCTGCTCCGTCACCCAGGGAGGTTTTGGGATGCTCTTCTGCCACGAAGCGCAGACATAGGCAGGGTGTGGAATACATGCAATGCTCCTGGAACAGTAGCATCTCTCTGAAAGGAGTGCTCTGTACTCCTTGGGAAGCAAGAAACTGCTGTCACAAGAAAAGTAAGCGTGTAGTGCCGCACATTACTGCACATTTCAAGCGCCTTCTTGGGGAAATTTTGAATATGTTTTTAGCTATCCCCAACTTCTAACAAGCCAAAGGAATGGAAGTTTCTTTGGCTCCTGCTGCTGAACAGGCCTGTCCCTCCCTCCACAACAGCACGGAAGGAAAGAGAAAATACAAATCAAGCGGAGTGAAGGAATTTCCCTCAAAATTTGATCAGACAAGACTGACACAGAGAAGCAAAGCAGAACAGGAACTGTAGGAGAGCACGGGGAAGGGGTCAGCTTGCTGGGACTGTGCTGGGGTGGGCTCTGTTTTAGTGAGGGGAGAAACAAGAGGCACTGATGAAGAACATGACTGGGATGTGGAAGTGCTTGGGACAGCAGGCACAGGAATGAGGTGGACAAGTGGGATGACTCAGGGGGCATGACTGGGCCGTCCACCCTTCCAGTCTGCAGGAGGAACAGTCCCCAGGGAAGGCAATTAGTCCAAGTTTCTCTGCGGGGGTGGATCCTGAAACGCTTATCTGCAAATGCAAGGAAAGTCATTATAAGAAGAGAAATTAGAAATGACTGCAGGAAACCAGTAACTAAGCTACATCACTGAAAAAGGGAGACACAGTGTCCAAATACACAGAGTATTTAAAGAAACAAGACAGAGAAAACAATTTTTTTCCTTTGATGTACAAGACTAAGACTGGGGAAAAAGCAGTGGATGGACACAAAGAGCAGAGGGGAGGAAACAGAATTACAGCTGAAAATTAGAAGCAGAAGCAAAATCAGTAGAGGAACAAAGACTGGATCATCAGCTCAGAGGGTGAAAGAAAACATGGCAGCGAGTCAAATTTAAGAGGCCTGCTACTGGAGGGCTGAACCAAATGAGAACAAAATGGCAAGAAGTCTGAAGACAAGATGTTCAGTTGCACAGACTACAGGGAGCATGTGCCTGGAGAGAAATCTAGTAGCCTACAAGGCAATTTTTAAAATTCATTTCCCAGCCCATTCCCTCACATCAGGCAATAGCCTAGTGGTTATCATCCCAGGAAAAACAAGGTCAGCTCCTCATGGTTAAGGACTGCTGATTAACACAGCTATGGAAAAAAAGTGTTTAAGTCAAAATAGGGTGTTTTCCAGCAAACCATTATATGGATGTAAAGACAGCATTACATGAGAAGTCAGATTAGATTCTCACAGTTTTTCATTTTGTTTTTATAATCTTTGACTATACTTGTAACACATGGCTATGTCATTCCTACCTGTACTCCAAAACTTGGCATACGCAGGTACAGCATCTCTAATGCGAAAAAGGAGGAACATATTTGTGAGCAGTAACCGACATTAGTGCAATTTGCATGAGATAACATGACTGAAGTGGTTAAACACATGAATATATGACACAACATGCAACTGTTTCATCTACTCAGAGCTCTGAGTACCAGTTTCTTGGAAACTGCCAGTTTGAAGATAGCATGTCTGTATTCTCATCTTCCTTGAATATCCAAGCAGCAGCACTGGTGGAAACACATTTTTCTTCTCTAATCTGTTATAGAACTGCTTCCCAGAACCTCATGCAAAATATGAGGGAGTTGATTGTTTATCAGTAGCAACTCTTAACCTCTCTTTTGTAATTCGGTCATCAAAACCAAGGAGCTCCTCATACCTGAGGTTTTATACATGAAAAATACAGAGCTTATTATAATCCCTTTTCCAAAGAAATTGCTATCCAGGTAAGCAATGTGCCTTGTTGAATATTCTTTTCTGTCACTCCAGTGCAGGAAAAGATAAATACAAGACTGAATTAAGCCTGATAGTTGCCAGATTTTTTTCTTTTTCTTTTCTTTTTTTTTTTTTAAACACAGAAGTCCGTCAGTCACTTTTTTTCCCTGTCTTGTGAGATTCTTACGTGATGTCATACCGCATAAGTGCAGAGTTGCTTGAAATGCACAAATAGAGCCTTCTGAAATTGTTACCGGCATATTCAGGTCAACAAATGAGAAGGAAAAAGCGAATGAAAAACACCGCTAGAAACTTTGTAATGGTTTTGGTGCTTTGAGGAAGATGAGGCTCAAAGCTTATTACTGATTTATAACGGAATGTCTAGTTAAGTACTGAGAAGGCAACTTCCTGGAAAGAGACAATGATCCCAACTGTTGTAACCGCTGTGGGCCATCTGATGAGATAATTCTGCAGGTAATAAGGAATGTCAACATCAGTCCCCACTGGAAGCAGTCAGTGCCTTTCAAGCGGAGTCACTTCAGAAGAAATTGTTTTAACATACAGATAAAAAGAGTTAGGCTGTGCTAGAAAAGAGAAAGCATTTAGTATAGGATAAATAATCACTACAATGACAGTCCAGTAGCCAGAGTACCACCTCACTCTGAAAACAATAAACTGATTCGTAAAGTGGAGAGAAATATCCAACTTTAAAATGCCAATTTCTTTTCTTCAGGAATGATAAAAATCTCCTCCTGAAATATTTTGATAAGCCTGATAAGGAAAAGGTATTTATATTTAATAATTCTGTTATAGGAGCTTCCAGAAACTCAGTGCATGGGTCAAATAAATTACATTCATGAGGCAGATTGAAAGCAAAAAAAAGTAAATGGAGTTCTGATTTTAAGTATATTGGGATTCATTTAGATGAAGTATTTCTAAGAAAGAATTCGAGATTTCCTTAGCATTCTTCATCTTTATCATAGTACATTGAATAAAAATCAAAATGTCTTTTCCTTAAGATTTCAGTAAAGCTTAATAACCAAGATAGGCAATGTGGAAACAGTATTAGCATTCATGACTGAGACGTCAGATATTCGTACCACCATTCTGCATTTCTTAATTCATTTCTTTTAAGTCAGACAAAAATAAATGTGGTTACCTTACAGCAGCATTCCCAACTACACTACGCAGAGGCAGGGTTTCATCCCCTTGTGAGCGCAGTTCCCAAGTAGGTAGCTTTGTTTTCCAGTATATAGAGAGATCCAGCCTCTATGAAGCCTAGTGTGTCTATAGCACTTTATTAATTATGGCTGGAGAGTATTGGGCTTGTTGAGACTAGAGGAGAGAATGCTCCAGGAAGACCTCTTTGTGGCTTGCCAGTACTTGAAGGGAGCTTATAGGCAAGAGGGGGAACAGACTTTTTACATGGTCTGATAGGAATAGGACAAGGGAAAATGATTTTAAATTACAAGTGGCAAAAGAAGGCAATAACAGTGCCTTCAATTGGGGTATAAACACTATGAAACAATAAAAGAAAACAAAGAAAAATTAGCTCACCCCTTCCAACAACCAGCAACAACTCAAAAGGAACATAGTCTCTAAAGAGATGATATGCCCTCAGCTGGTAACCGATAAATGAGGGCGATGTAGAGGTGGACCCAGGGTCAAATTCTGGTCACTCAGGTACATGGTTTACACCTGAGCTCCCTGGGTTAGCCATACTTCTCACCTGGTGCTCAACTGTTGATTCAGGCTGTGACTTAGCAATTCCCATGCAAACAGAAAGAGGGAAAATTTAGGTTAGCTATTAGGAAGAAACTCTTTACACAGAGGATGATAAGGCACTAGCTCAGGCTACCTGGAGCGGTTATGGGTGCTTGGAGGCATGGAAGACCAGGTTGATGGGACCCTGGGCATTCTGATTTAGTGGGTGGCAGCCCTGCCCATGGTAGGTGGTTGGGGCTAGGTGATCTTTGATGTTCCTTCCAACCTAGGCCAGCCTATGATTCTATGATCATTTTTCACAAACTGTCACAAAAACAAAAATCATTCTCCAGTATTATGTCACGCCAGTCTGTCTACTTGCAAGCATTTGAAGTTCATCTCAGGAACATAAACTGCTATCTTAGATTCAGAATAACTGACAGCATGAGGATGACTGATTTCAGATCCCTACAATACAAACCAAGCAACCCTTTTAGGAAGATTCCCATTTTAAACAGAGAGAGCTAATTCATCATTTTGCTTACTTTTAACTCACTCATTATGAATGTAATATGTTAAAAGAACATCGTGTTTTTAAAAACCTTGGGGAAATCTTTGGTTATGCCTACAAGGCATTTTATGTACTGCCATTGCCTCATTCTGCCCATGCCTGGATTTGCCTGGAAGAAAACAATTTCTGAATGAAAGCTAGGCAGACATGCTTGCAAATGTTGGACCCAAACTAACAAGCATTACTGAGAATCAGATTCTTTTTTTGCTTTGGGCTGGCAAAATGTTTATATGACCAAGTAGCTTCCAGTAAGGCTATAGCATTAGTGAACATAGTTTTTGTCTGCTTGGGGGCTTTTGCAGACACACTCACAGGCTGGGGAATGAGAGAAGGAAAACAAAGAGTTGTGTTCATTACAAACAACAGACTTGATGCCTGCGCTGCAGTCACCTGTCAACAGTTAACCTGTCTCCATCAATGAGGATGCAGCACCAACTAGTCCTGCTGCTTTGTGTCCTGAGGAGCTGTGCTATAGGACAGCTTTTGGGATCACATCTCCATCTCATTGCGCTCCCAGGACAGTCCTGTGGTGCCCCATGACTTTTTCAGAGGCCATAGTTACAAAGCTAACAACTGGTGGTCATCAGCCTTAATTTTCCCATACCAGCCATAGATTTGGTCTCTTTTACAAATACTGTAATTAAGGTGAAGAGAATGCTTGGTAATCCTGATTAGAATAGTGATATATTCCTAATTACTACTCAGTCCTAACAGTCTCTTTGGAGTGTGCATCTGACTAGATTGAGTTTTAAAGGCAGGAATCAGAGCAGCAACTTGGTACCTCAGCCCTCTGAAGACAGGAAAGAAAATGACAGAATGATCCCTGAAGTCAGAGGAGGCAGTTGTCTGAGACCCGTGGGACAGTCAGGAGAATTGGAGAGATCCTGCACTGTGCCTTCCCTTCTGCCTGAAAATTCCATAACTGTAACACCACATCAGAACTAAAAAAAAAAAAAAAAAAAAAAAGTCACTCTGGAGTGTGAGACACCACATGTCAGAAGTGTAACGTGAAACATATGTTCATGTTTTCCCTTTAAGACACAGTATTTCACATATCATTTTTATATATGTACGTCAGATTACAGATGACTCTATTGTACCAAAATATTGGCAGCTGTTTTCCAACATAGAAGGCTGCCTTCCACATTCACTGAACTCTTCTTGCTTCTAACTGCAAAACATTTGAGCAGCCTCTTGGATATTGATGTTCATTACCTGTATGGTTTGCATAACAGACACTCAAACAGCACGATCAATGATATCAGCTCATATTGACTAGCTATTTCTACCCTGAAATAGGAATGTCAAGCTTCAATTGATTCACATTCACACACTGTGTAAACATAATTTAAAATTAACATGTACAAGATAGAGGAAATACTATTACCTTCTGAAGTAACCCAGGGGATGTATCAGAGCACAAGGCTGCTGTAGTAGACAAAACCAGTCAATAAAACATAAGGTATAATTTGCTGCCTAAACATCCTATAAACTCCAGAGTCTCAGCAATGGTCTGTTCTTGTTCTGGTTGCATAGCAGGAGGACAGGGGGAGAGGAAACAAAGCAGTTGAGGCTGCCCAAGGGGAGTCAACATCCATGTCCACATGGATGCTCTGGGTACCTCTCTCTAATGTTGCTTTATCTCACTCTGAAGAAACAGCCTCCCACCTGTCTTAAGTGCCTGACTAGAAAGCAACCAAGGCACATGGAATTTTCCAACAGAGGAAAAATGTGGTAAGGTAGTGCAATGCTGGCTTGTCTAGCAAAACCAAGGCTTTTTAAACACACTGAATGCCCACAACTCCCATGCTGTCTCCATGACTTATGGCTCAGCCTCGGCAAGGATTTGATGTTCTTCTCTTGATAACCAGGGCTGAACAAAAGACCCAACAGATGATTCTCCTCAACGCCAATTGTTACATGACCATTATAATGCCAGACTGATCAATAAAGTCAAATAGATCTTCAAGTTAAAGAACTAACAATTTGGCTTTTACACAAGAAAAGGTTTCTTGCCAAGTTAGGACTAGCCTCCAGTCCTGCAGCTCTCCAGCCTCATTAAGAGGTTTCACTGACACTGCACTGGTGACATAGAAGGACCACATTTTATCCACCAGCACCCTGACACTCTAAGATCTCTGTGCCCTACATTTTTATCTGTTGAGGGCTCATCATTTAGTGTTTTCAAGGGAAAAATAATGAAGTTCAATGATGAGAAGAAAAAGATACCATAGAGAAGCTGCAGTGTAATTGCCAGAAGAGTTAACAAATGACCTAATATTCTTCAAGCTTGGATTTATCCAGCTGCTCACTGTTCTGATTAAATAGGATTAATCCATCAGATGGAAACTGCTTCGCTGAGTCAAGAAATAAACTTACCTGTTTCTTAATTTCTCTTTAGTTTTTCTTATTAGAAGATAAAGTTCAATTTCTCCAAATATAATGTTTGTTCTCAACTATTCATGGATAATTTTGTAAATTAACATATAAACCCACTCCCATTGTACTCTCTTGTGAACCTGATGTATCTGATCTTTATATAAGCTGGGAATTACAACAAATCTCAAGACAAACCACAAAAACTCCCAGATTTATCTATCAATGAATATATTTCATACAAGCTACAGAGTTGGTTTTGTTTTTTTTTCTCCTTATTTGACCTCCTGAAATAGGAAGCTACTGCAGTTATAAGTAGCGTTTGATTAATCACAGTATATACATCAGTTGTTCCACTTCTTATAGATGTTTTCATTCCAAGATACATAAGTCCAATTAAATTCTAATTAGTATGATTCTTTCACCTCATCAAAAGTGATATGAAAATAACATTAAAACTGACTGAAATTTTGGCAGGAATGTTTCTTCCTATGCACTGCCTGCATACTGGTGCTGTTGTCCCAGGTAGGGCAAAAAGTCGGTTCTTCACATTCAGAGAAAGTATAAACATCTCTGTAGAACTAATATGTTTCATCAAATATTTTTCTTTACATAGCCACAAAGCTCCCTCACTGCTCCCCCATTTCCCAACTTGAAGCACAGCCAAGTGTTCACAGGTACACACTCCTTGTTTCTAGCCTCTGTATTGATTCAACTTCTCACTGTCCTGTCCCTAAATTCTTGCTGGCAGACAAACTCCGTTTTCCCCTAATATCTCTCTCTATGGACCATGCCAGCCATAGACTACAACATTTTCTTCTTCTTTCAGCATGGTAATAGAAAGTTTTCTATATCATCTTTGTCATTTCATTAACATTCCTCATACTGAAGAGGGTAATGATTTAAAGTCCTGACTTGGCTGTGCTTCTACAAAAAAACCTTAAAGTAATTACTACCAGAAAGTATACTACAGTATGGTATATATTTTTGGCTAATGTCACCATGCTTCAGCCAGCATTATATGTCTCATATTAGTAAGCATCATTTGTAAAGTACAAATTTCTGCTTAGAAGATCTACTTGTTGTGAACCCACTAAATGTGCAGAACATACAGTGACATTTGTAAAAGCCTCCTTCCAGCACTATGTTTCTTTTTGTACTAAAATACATGAAAATTTTATCCTATGAAGTCATTCAAGACTTTAATATACATGTAGACAAACAAAGAATATTCTCTGTGGCAGCACTTCCTTCCCACCATTACTCAAATGATCTTCACCAATTACATGTTTCTCTTCTGTTCCATATGGATGAGATTGTGTTTCAGCATCTTGCTCCCTGTCAGCTAGCTTCAGCTCTGGGCCAGCTTCATTATTGGAATAAGGACAGAAAATGAAAATACCAAAAGGTACTTTGGATGGAACCGATGGAATGGATCCTTGGAAGAAAAAAAAAAACCAACCCAAACAGCAAAACAAAGACTGAAATGTTTGTGACCTAACTTTCAAGAAGTCTGTCATTCATTTTCAAATAAACAGTAAGTTTAGCTACTAAAGAAACAGAGCTAGTAAACAGCAGGGTTGTAACATGACTGATATTTCAGCAGATGGCAATATCAGAAATAGTTTACAAGATCTGAGTGACCAGATAAAGTATCAGATTTGGGTGGAAGGCTGTTTACTGGATTGGAGAGAGCAGCTTTTCCAATGTGTACATCTGAATATTAGGAGAATTCACTGTTTTTCTCTCTTGAAATCAGTAATGTCAATCTTAACTTACTACAATATGTAAGCATACAATTAAAAAAAAAAAAAGAAAAAAAAAGGAAAGAGTACCAATATATTTATCCAGAAATTATATTTATATTTTTGCAATTAATCAAAAATACTAGTTGTGGAAAAAAATAATCTGCAACCTTTCTTGATATATTTTCCCAACTGTTCAAAAAAGAAGGCAAAAAAAAAAAAAAAAAAAAAAGGAGATGATAGAATTAACAAAATGATGGTATATATATATGGTATGTATACTAAAATAACACTACTACTGAAATAGCTGTGTATAGATGTGGTCTTTTAGCAAGAAACTGAAACTTGAGCAACAAACTGCCTTGCTTTGAGGACCAGCCACCAGCCAGTGGTGCACTTCAGCATTTCTGCCATTAACACTTTCAGACATCTGTCATGGTTTCATGATTTTTGGTTATCAGTATTCCACATCATAACATCATGTAATGCACTGGGGGTTTGACTGCTGATGCTCAAGTTCTGGGTGCCTGTCCGGAGGAGAAGAAGAGCTACATTTCCCCAGGGGGCTTTGCGGTCAGCGAGGAGATATAACTCCCGGCAAGGTCACCTGATGTGCACTTCTCTGCCTGCGCTTCTCTGCCTGCGCTTCTCTGCCTGCGCTTCTCTGCCTGCGCTTCTCTGCCTGCGCTTCTCTGCCTGTGCTTCTTCATTGGCTCAACTGGACTGCACTTCTCATCTCAGCATTATGGTGAGGCCGATCCTCCTTCCAGACACACAATCTCTCTCTCTCTCTCCTTATATTCTGCTGATACTATATTTAGTAAATTAGTTTATTTCACCTCAGATTGTTGCCGCTGTTTTCAATTATTTCGGGGTCCCCTATTTTGCTTTTCCGGGGGCGCGGATCTGCGGATCCCTCCGCACTTCTAGTCACAGAACCAGACCAAACCAGCCCCTAAACCGTTGACAACATCTTTGGACCCCTTGAGACTGAGCTGCCTCACAAAACAAGGCAGACAGCAGCAGCTCCAGGAAGCAGGTTTCTGCTGGGCGGAGCGGAGTTTGCCAGAGATGAAATTGCCAATATGGGGTCAGCTCTCTGCTAAGCTCACTCCTGACCACCCATTTTCACCTCAAAGCTTACATGGAAGCTGTGCTTTGTGTAAGGTTCTGAAAAGTTGATCTAAACTGAAATGTCGAGCCTTTCACCTGTCATAAGAAACAGGCTTGTAAAACTGTAGTCCCAAAGTCTTCTTGGTTAAGTGATGTTGGAAAAACAGATGTATCTAAACGTTTTAGGATAAATCGTCTCTATTTGCCATCTTGGATTACTGAGTACTGCAATCAAGCGCCAAATAGAGATTAATACTTACTTACATTTTAGTGATTTTCTAATAAATCCAACATAACAAAACTGACAGATGCTCTTTTACCTACTCAAGTGATTCATGAAGGGCCTTAAACTGCAATGCTGCAACAAGATACGCCATCTGTGCTGGGGTTTGTTTTTCACAAAAGAAAAAAGGAAAAAAGAACTGACTGGCCACTAAGTGGCCCAACACAAATTGAGGAGCTGCTGCCTTTACTTACAGAGGTGATACAGTTACTGGTACCCGTTGCTGTTCTTGTATCCATCGTCTATTTAGTTATTCCACAACTGCTGAAAAGAAAGAATCATTGAAATTTAAAGTAGAGCCAGGGTTTTTTTTTGCATTTCTCCATTTAAATTTATGTTAATTGGCATGCATTTTTAATGATAACATTAGCAGCGAATAATAAAAAGTCAGCGGGATCTACACATGGATAAATAACAACACACTAATGATAATTACATAAACCTTCTGTGTAGTGACATGTGGGTCAGAAATTGAATTTGCACTCCTAAATTAAATCATCTATCAGGTTCCCACACAATTCAGTAATAAATGTCTCTGATAGAATTTTTTCTCCAGCATTCAGAGTGTTCCTGTAGTTCTGTTAGTTATTACCTGACAGAAGGTTATATTTCAAGGACAAATCTTGACATTGAATGGTATTCATTATCTAATAATTCAAGTTGGATATTAGGAGAAATTTCACCTCCAAAAGAGTGGTGAGGCAGTGGCACAGGCTGCCCAGGGAGATGTGCACACAGCTATCCTTGTCCCTGGAGGTGTTCAGTAATTGTGGAGATGTGGCACTGAGGCACTTGAGTTAGTGGGCATGGTGGGGATGATGGTTGGACTCTGTGATCTTAGTGGTCTTATCCAACCTTCATGATTCTGTGATTCTATGATACTCAATGAGAGCATTGATTGCAGAAAACTGAAAACATTTCAGTTTTCAAAAAGTGTTTATTTCAAAAACTTAGAATATGTTATTTCTAATTTATAGTTAGGTATTAAGAAAGTCAACTGCCTTTCTGATATAAATTACCAATTTAAATACACTTGTTTATGGTCACATACTGGCATAACTATCATACTGAAAGGGAAACTTATTTTAAGTGTGTGCCTTTATCAGTGAATATTTAAAGGCTGAGGGAAGAGTTTCTGATTAGCACATTATTGAAATCAGGCCAGATAGGGAATGTTTGAAGTCAATTGAAATGTTATTTTCAGAGAAAATGAGCATTCTTACTTTATTTTAGTTTACTTTTGTTGTAGTAGGATTTGTTCTCTTGTCATTATTGAACAAGCTGACAAAGTATCTGGGAATAATTCTCCCAGAATCCTAAGCGTCTTGTGTTTCCAAACAGGACTTGATTCTTTGAACTGAGCATAATTCACAGCATTTGGGTAGCAGAAGGCTGTACAGTATCCTGCATGGGAGAGGGCAATGAGGTGCCCTGGGCAGCTGGGTCCACTCAGCACTGAAACTGGAAGTTCTTTGAGCATCCCACTGCCCACCAAAACTTCAGTACTGAAGGAGAACATGGTGCCTATGTTAAAATTCATGTGAGAAAAAAGAGCAGCTGAAAGGAGCAGGAGACTCATGGGAAGACATTCTGGGAGAGATGCATAGAAGAGCCACAGGAAAGGAGATACTGTTGGGGCACAGCAGTGACACATGGGCACACCTGAGGGACTTTGCCAAATCTCATTGGTGGAAGAAAAATAAAAAGAGCAATAAGCAAGGAGGAGAAGAAACTGTTAGGCACAGGACTTAATTTCCTTAGCTGCCACAGAATGAATAGAGAGGAACTCCCTGAATCTAAATGCAAAGGAAAAAAAGTAATTTGAGGTTAAGATGAGGAGACTGGAGATTTTTGCCATAAAGAAAGAAGGAAATTAGGTTACTTAAGTGTTTATTTTTTTATTTATATTCCTTTCCCACCAATACCTGAATCAGAAAAAGGTGCAAATTGGCAGTGCAAGCAATCAAGCAAAAGATCCCTCAGTCATGGCTGCTTTTCCCATCACAACTACAATTGTATGGTTGAAATAAAGAAGATCTTGTGAAATGTCAAATATGACTTTTAAATTTATGGTTATGGAGAATCCACCACAGCTCTTGACACTTCAGGAACTCTTTATCATTTATCTTGTCATTGTTAAAAATATAATTTTAAATTTCTGAGTTTAGCTTCTGACCACTAGATTTTGTTACACCATCATCAAATAGCATAAGCTATCTTTGTACATCACTTATTTAGCCACTTTCTATTTCAGTATTTAGATACCACGAGCTTTCAGAGTCTTTTATGTTCATATTTGCTATACTTAAAATCATTCCACAGTTATTTGGTAATTTCTCACCAAGTTTTCATAGCTATTCATTAGTTACAGAAACCAGACTCAGTGAGTTTAAGTAGCAGATGCGCAAAAGCCAAAGAAAGACAGTATATAATCTCTAAATTTCAATTTAAATCTAAACAAGACTGCTTATTGCCAACTAAAGAGTCGTTAATTTGTTAAATTCAGTTTAGTACATGTGATGGGTACACATGGAAGAGTAATACATTTTTAATTCAGTTTTTGTACTTGCACATTTTACCTTGGACTAATATGTATTAAACTGACACAGTGGTATTCAGTTTTCATGGAGAAAAAAACAAACTCTTTCTTCCACAGAGCAGGAACACAAACAGTGGTGAAACTGTGAAGTTCATGACAGTCAAGTTATATTTTTGAGAGTACAGCGTGATTCTCAGAAAGAACAAAACAAGTGCAGGGTTAATTATGTATCAAAGTGCAATATGCAATTAAAGTTGGGGAAATGTAGTCAGACAAATGTTTCAGAGAAAATGTGTAGAATTAGCATTTTCCTCCCAGAATAATCCATCTACTTTTATTTTGTACTAAAAGAGCTATATTGAGTACGTCTAGATCATGAATATCATGAAAAGAAATGCATAAAATCTAATAATCTAAGAAAACACCTCTCAGCCTTCAGATAATACTTGACAAGTTCAGAATTCCATAATTACTTCGAATTTGAGAAGCTATTTTTGTCCTGAAATGTTAATTCCAAGTGTCTTGATAAATTAAAGAAGACCCTGTTAGATGATTAGGATGGACCAGAGAAAAACAGGTGGTTAACAAAATAAAAGGTTGCTTTGGATGTTTACACTTCCACTTCAATAACTTGCTAGAGCCCAGCTGCCTCTCCCATAGCAATGAGAAGACATTAAATCGAGGAAGAAGAGTCCAAGGCCTTTGCCAGTACTTAAAATGGTCTTATCTACTATTAAAATATTGCATTATCCTCCGCAGAGATTCTGGCCCATGCCAAGAAGCCCCATTTCAGGAAATTCCTGAGGATGGTTCTCAAGTCAGAGCAGTCCTAGCCCAATTCCCTGGCAGCACCCATGCAGGCACCCAGTTTTGGAGCTATGAGACGTGTGCTGGCCTGTTCCAGTTATCCTCAGAACTCACAAGCATTCCCACACACAGTTAATTTGGTAGCTTAGATAGAGCGAGCGTGGCTTGCTGGATAGCAAGAAATTGTTGGCAAAGTCTGCCTCTCTACCGGGGTAATGTTTTCTAGCAGAAAAGAGGATTTTGTCTTGTAGATATGCTCTGTAACTAGGATGTAACTTATCCATACAATGTACCCAAATGCATACGTAATTAAAGAATAATAGTGAATAGTAGCACCCCTGTGCTTTGTTACAGATGATGAACCCTTGTGCTGTGTATCAGAGATGCATTCCCCGTTATTTTAGTGTGAATACTGAGAATCTATGCAATTTTTAGTGGGAGGATGAAAATAATAAATGCTAATCACTTCGGGGGCATAAGCTAGCAGGCAATTAGATAATAATAGTTTAAAAATATAAGAAAAGGCTATAATGTAAAATCAAATACAGTATTAATAAAACTGTATAAATCAGCATAATGAACCTACTTCTCTATGCCATTAATCTTCAGTGTAAGAAAATCCACATCTATGAAACCCACATCTAATAATTACATCATGTACCAACCAGCAGAAAGGATTTTGTTTGTTTGTTTCGTTTCTGAGACACAAACAGGCATGGTTCACTTTTTCAAATATGTGATTAGTATTTATTTCCTCTGCACTCCTGCATCTGCCAAAGTTGTCTTTGCTTTCAGAATGATAGAGAATTTATTTGTTTTCTGCAAAAGCCATTTCTTGGCAAAATGACAGGTGGCATTTCAGCAGTGGCCTGGTGGTAGCAGCCACAGTGTTTGTTTTAGTGGGATGTTCAAGTCTGGGGTCCTTCTGTATGCACATTTCAGTTCCAAATGAGTCCCAGTCTGATCTAATAAAAAATCAGGACACAGTTATCTCCTCTGAGCTTCTCTATTTTTTTCTTTTCTTCTTTGAATATTCAGTTGAATATTGCATATCCCAAACAACCAGTTCATGCACTGGCAATGCTTTTATAGGAAGTGGCCACAAACAATATATTAACATAAAAGGAAGTAACCTGTTGCTCCTAGACAAGGGACAACACTCTTTAAACAAATAAAATGAACATAACATTGGTCTAAAATCCTAGAGCTGTCCACAGGTGCACCTTCACAATTTCAAACACCGAGGCAAATACCTAAAAGCTTTATAGCCGTAGCAAATCAATCAATAAGTACTAAATTCTGCAGAATGTATAGCAAGGAATCAAAGATAAAGTCATTTTAAACTCACATTTTTGAACAATTTCTAAAATTTATTTGATCTACCTCTTTGTCCACTTTTTGCACTGCACAGACATTATGCCTATTTTTACTTTATAGTTTTACTTTATAGTTAGTTTTTCAGTTTGTTCTCTGATAATCAACAGACTTTTTGGTGCTTATTTTCAAAGCTAGTGGTAACTTTATGAAAACATACACTGTGTCAAAGTACTGTTTTCATCATACTATGTCCTTGTGATCTTAACGTCGTAGTTCACCTACTGCATACTCCTCAAAGATTTGGAAATGAATTTTTTCTGTTAATGTATAGTATATAATTATGTTTGATTGATATTTTTTTATTAATTTTAAAATGTCTTTATGGATGGGGGTGGTCCAAAGAGTTTTAGTTAGTTCTTCTGTTTGACTAAAATTTTGAAGAAGCAGTGCCATTTTACTGAAGAGAAGGAGTAAGAATAGATAGAACAACTTTTAATAATGCTTCCACCTCATGAGCACTTCTTTCTTCAAGGAAAGGCAGGAAACAGAAACTGGAAACCCACAGTACAAACATATCAGGTTGAAATTAGAAAGGCCAAGCACAAAGTTTGATTCAGTTAGCAAAAGATATTAAGAATAAAAAATATTTCAGTCTTGAAATACATAAGCATTAAAAGGGACATTAAGGTAGCACTTGGTCAGCTATTTAATGGAGAGGGAAAGCCATCTCTAAGAGGTTGATTGTAATCAGATAATTAACACAGTTTATATCAGAGACAAAAAAGTAGTATCTCAGCCTTGAGTAGGTTAGAGTATCTGTCTGGGCTGTATGTTTTAAAAAGATGTGGGCATAATGAATTTCATCAGAGGCATTTGAAGGCATGCAGTCAGAGGTCCTTGAGGAATTATCATCCAGAACTTACAAAAATGCACAGAAGACTGGGAAGGGAAAGCAATAACAACCAAGGTTTCAAAAGAGAGAAATGAAGGAGTGGAGGGAATCAGCATCATCAGCTTGATTTCATTTTCTGGATAATTGCTAGCGAAAATTAGCATTAATAATTAATAAGCACCCCCAGAGATAAAAAACAGCATCAGTAAATATGAATTCAAGAACCTGTGTCAAACCAGTCCATCTTTCTTCCATGACAGAGAACAGGGCTGTGGACTGAGAAGCAGCATACTGTTACATCTCAATTTCAGTAAAGCTTTTAGCACTACTTCCAGGACATCTTCATAAGTAATCTGATTAAAAGAAGAAGCTGTTAGTTAATCAAAAATGGGTGGAAAATCATTCTCACAGAATCATAATGGCAACCACACTGGAGTTAGTTCTGGTGTGGCTCCAGTTCCTTCCAGCATTTTCCTTAATGAGATGGATGACAGAGCAGCAAGTGCCCAGCAGAAGAATGGGCTTCATGACGTCCTGAACATGAATTATCCTATGATACTATGCTCCTTCTGACTTTGCAAACAATACATACCCAGGTACTTTGTTGGTGGATGAGATCAGACTTGAAGATGATCTGGATAAATTCAAGTTATGATTTAAAAACTTAGGATAGATCAGAGTGGTGATAAATATTTTACACTTAGAAATTCTTGCTCAAATATAGGGTGGGGAAGATGTAAGTAGAAGCAACTTTACTGAGAAGCATGGAATTATTGGGACCAACCTAGGTCTCCATCAACTAGGATGTGGACAAACCAAGCACACTGATCTGAGCACAAACTCAGCCTACATTTTAGCATGCAGAACCACTCTGTTCAGCTTTGGCTGCGATAAGGCATTCACTCTTGGGAACTGAACAGCAAAAAGGATTTGAACTAACTGGAGAGAGTCCACAGAAGATGAATGAAAAAGATAAAAAGGTTGGAAAACATGACCTATAAAGAAAGGCTGAATATTAGGATTGTTCAGCTTAAACAATGGAAAACTGAAAGAGGCAAATTAACAGCCTAACTATCTAATAGACGGCTGGGAAGAGTAAAGGGAAAAGTTATTTTCAATGTCTGTGAAGCATAGATAAGACTGGAGGTACTTAAACTGTAGCAAGGAAGATTTGGGTTAAATATTAGGATAAGCTTTCTAATTGTATGAACACTGAAGCACTGAAACAAATTGTCTCTGTGACTGAGGCCCTCAGGAGTTAGCTGGGGACACCACAGCCAGCAACCATTTCAGCTTGTTGGAGGACAGAAGGGACAAACTGGCCTTCAGATTTCCAGTAATCCATCTTCAGTGATTCTGTAATACACAAATAAAATCACCCTTCTTTCTGTAGAATCAGAAAACACACAAATATTTGATCTTTATTCAAACATTCTTCATGTCCCTGTTCCCAGTGCATTACCCTCCTTTGGTAGATTTTAGATAGAATTGGATTTTTTCACCGTCTCACTTCAGCAACAATCATTGGATGCCAGAGAGAACAGCCCATTGTGGCTGATGCCTCACACAACTTTTTCTCACCATTCCTCCAAAGGGTCATTTCATTTCCCGTCAAAGTCTCTATAAATCCTTCCCAATTAAATATTCAAGTGCCATTGGCACTGGTGTACAGATCAGTCCTCTTTATCGTCACCTGCACACTTCATAAAGATCTTTATATTATTTCTCCAAAATAGAGATGATGCAGAATGGAGAAGGCCTGTATCTCATGCTCAGTAATACTCCATAAAGTCCCTTGTATCACATGGGTATCTTCATTGCCCTTTCATTTAATTTTAAAGGGATAAAAAAGACAAATGCATATATTCCCCCCCTAGGCTTTACTGCGTTCTAGATAGCATGAAATACTTAACAGAAGAAATATATGACAGCAAATGTATTTCTAGACTACTTTTTGAACTGTCTTATACAAGTAAGAACATAAATCTGACTTATCCAGCAGTGTTAGGGACTTCTGGAAGCAAGGAACTAAAGTGAGGCCCTGAAATTGCTGGTTTAGGAAACTAAAGCAAAGATACTTATTTTGAAAAAAAAACAAAACAAAACACTGAGCATGCAGTAACTTCTTAATTTTCTAACCAGAAACCCTATAAAATTCCATCAGCTGTTATTAAGAACTTATCTGTCAAGTTTTATAATGTCAGGTTTCATAATATCGGCTCGCTGCGCATCTGTTTCTTCTTGAATACGTAAATTTCTCTCTCAACTTAGAGCTACAAAAGATGTTTTTAATATTCACAATTCTGCACAGATGTTGAAAAGTTAAAACAACAGGAAGGATCACTTCCAAAAGCATCACTGAACTTTTTTCACTTGCTGTATGCTGACCACCTTCTTACCCATTTTCAGCAGCAGGCTATCTTGGTTGGCTGTGCTCTCCTGGTGCTCTGAGGACATTTATTTGGACTCGTTGAGCTGTAAAGACTCACACAGAATCCGGGACAAATGGTCTACACTGGCTGCTACAGGCCAGCTGCTGCTCATGGACATTAAGAAACAGGAAGCTTGGACTTATTCCTCAGTAACCTAAAGGAAGGAAAGGAATGTATATTAGGATTATTATATTTTTGCGGGTAATTTTTACCTTTATTCTATTTCCCAAGGACTCTGCACCATGCATAAGTAAACAAGAGGATGGTGCATACAATTTTTTCACCATCCCCCAGTTCTGCCCTTTGAAATGCCAGAAAGGAACCCATTTGTTGCTAAGGTTCTGTGTGATGGATGCTGGGCTGAGAGTTCATTAGGAAGGGGCATGAAAAGTGATTTGCAGGGTGAATCTGAACAGCTACAAAAGACTCAAAAACAAATATCTGTTCACAGCAAAGCCACATATTTGCTTAATAAAATATCTCCTTCATATACATATCAGTGGGCATTTATTTATTCAACACGGCAAGATTTCATTTTTATGTAAGTAGGTTATCTAATCTATTCAGCTTGTTTTCGTATATATTTTTCTATAGTGTGGGATCCCAAACTGTCCTCTCTGCCATTGGTACATGCATAGGGTGCTCAGAGGCACTGGAAGAAGAGAAACAGGACTTATGAAGGTTGAACTATGCTCTGAGAGCCCACAACTAACAACACGGAACAAAAAGGCTTTGGAAAGGTGACTTGTACATCATAACTTATACAGGGTGCCACTAGTTTCCAAAAAGCACGATCCAGGCATTTTTCCCCATGGTTGTATGAATCAATTCCTAGCTTCCTCACTACTTGTGAACCAGCAGACACCTCCCAGTGGCGAGAAATTTCCCTGTTACCAAGTCAATGGCTGTCCTTTCAGTGAGATGCAAGAAACTCTTCTCATCAGTGCCTGCTATATGTTTGGAGAGTACCAGGTGTCTAAATTAGTTCAGCAAACGTTGCTTTATTTCTTTTTCTAGCCCAGTTTCCTTAGCATCAGCCATGCTAATAACACATTCTATCTCCACAAGCAGGGGTCAGTGCTTCCCAGTGCCCATTACTTCATTCACCTCTTTATGGTGTAAAGCTGTTTCCAATGCTGGTACACAAAGGCATTGCTGTTTGGTGGTGTTCAGCCGTGAGCAGTGATCTGACATGGGCCAGGTCTGATAGCAGCACCCCCTCTGTACACCCAGCAGCGATAAAACCTTCCCAGCTTTTTGTGATGTGCTGCAATGCCCAGAACTGCATGGCTGTCTCCCTTCATCTGTGAGAGGCAAAGCAAAGAGCGGGAAAATAAAGTGCCTTGGCTCTGGCCCGAGGAAGAATTACTTCCAGTGTATCAGTACTTCACTTTCATAGACTGCAGAACTTGAACAGAGCTTGCAAAGGCAGGTGCCAAAGCTCCCACGTGCAGGAAAAGGAAAGGCTGATGTGAGCTTCGGGGTATTGCTTTGCTGAGCAAAGTCCCAAGGGTGGGACGGGGAAAGAGGGCCTGTTTGCACTACAGCTCTATGCTGAAGAAAGAAACAGAAAACCTATGTATTCATGGCCAGTACTCCTGTGCTGAGGGACAGAAAAACTGGAGAATGACACCTTTTATTATTTTTATCTTTTCCTAAGAGCTACCAGTGAGCTTTCTCCTGATGCCATCTGCTGGCTGAACTGATGTGGTCTGGCTGAGTTGACCTAAGGAGAGCACCTGTACGAGAAAAGAACTGCAGGGCTTAACCTGCTGTTAATCATCAGGTCCTCAGCAAACACCACAGAAAAGCCAAATACAGGTGTTGTAGGATAAAAGAAAATGTTCAGAAATACCTGGCAGACTTTAAAAAGTAAAAAGAAGGAAAAGTAAATATTTAACTATAGCAGATTTGAGAAGCTGATTTGTATTCAACTTGCTCAGATGAAAACTTGTAAAAAGAAATCAGATTGAAAAGTTGTCACTGTCATTAGCAGAGCTAGTCCCTGACTTTGCACAGTTGATACAAAGGCAAATATCTAAGCGGAATTAAAGGAGCCGAATTATCTGAGTGGCAGTCCCAGGTGAAGGAGGTTGCCATGTGGGCATTGGATATTTAAGGGGGAAAAAAAAAAAAAGATTTGGAACTACAGAGGGTGGCCTGTCTTCATTCTGCATTTGTACAAATTTTGTCAGAAGGAGCTGCTGATTCCTACTAGCAAGATAGACATTTGCTACCAGAATTTAAACAATAATGATAGGAGGCTGCACAAAAGGTGATTGGCCCAAGCATTTCTGTGGAGGCATAGGAAAATGTTATTTATCACCTATAATCTAACACTTTCATCTTAACCAGAAGTGTTCTAAGCTGTTTTTGTGGGGTAAAGTGTTGAAAACTATATACGTATTTATCTATGAGTATATAATCCTAACCCTATATAGGGTTAGGGTTCTATATACATACATATATATGTTAAGTTAAACACTATAGGTTAGTGTTATATACTACGGTTATATATATACTCATATATATATATATATATATATAGTTAAATATATATATAGTTAAACTATATATATATATAGTTAAAGACCTGTAGTGCCTGAAAGGGGACCAGCCCAAACTATACATGTAGGGTTAGGGTTATATATACCCATAGATATAGATATATACTTATGCAATAACTACCCAGTTTCTCTATTTCCACTACAGAATAACATGCCAGACTTCAAAGGATAACTGCTTTGAGAGGTACAGTTTGGGCTGATCCCCTTACAGGCACTACAGACTCTTCTGCTGTGAGGATGAGCAATGACAGAGGTGCATATCTGAATGCAGAGTTGTTAGGACCATTCTGGACAGGGTTGCAGATGGAGGGGAAACACTCAGATACACCAGGCATTAACTCTCCAAAGCATGATAATTACTTTCATCCATCAACTGTTCTACTTACAACAACTTAATACACAACACCTAGTTTATTTTACTAATGTAAGATGGTAATGCTCGAGTTACATCAGATGCTGTTCAGATTAATTCTTACATCACTGTCACTTACAGATCCTTTCCAGAGGACTGGTTTCTCTCCCATTTCTCTTTCACTGACCTGTATATACATACAATGGATGTGCACAAGCAGGATCTCCTGCCTAAGGCACTGAAGGGAAAATAAATAAACAAATGGCAAACGTTATTTTATCTCTTTATTTTTTTTTTTTTCCAGAATAGTTTAATATTGAAGCTCAAGTTGTTATTTTCAAGGGACAGAAAAGGGGAAAAGGAAAGGGAGAAGAGAGAAGGTACGAAGACAAATTATTTAATTTATGGTTTTGTGAGCGGTCACTTTTGGAGGCAACAAAATGTTTTCTTAAAAAACAAAACAAAACAAAAAACAAAACCAGCACCATTAAAGAAAGCACGATCCCTGAATTCTAAACAAAACACTGTCTTGAAACAAAAAAACTGCCAAGATGCTTGTTTCCCCCAGCAGGGTTGGGCTGGGTAACACAGCGACGCATAACAGCACTGAACTGTAGCAATCCTGCTGAATTCAACTACACCTCCTTCGGAAGATTCAGAGAACCATTTTCCAACCTTGTCCCATGGGAATAATATTTTCTTTGGTAGAGGACTGAAGGAGTGTATTTACATTACTGAACGTGGACAGAAAAAATATCTATGCATGGTAGGGATCTCCCCACTAAACCTGTATTTCTCATGCATGTGGAGTATGAGTGGATTTCACATTGCTGTTATACTGTAGGAGTAATACTGTCCTATGAAGGCATAGAATGGCTAATGTCAAACAGATGTAAACATTCAGAATACTGACAAAAAAAAAACCAACAAAAAACAACCAAAAAACAAAAACGAAACCAAACCAAAAAAAAAAAAAAAAAAAAAAACCAACAAAAAACATACATACAAAAAACCCTGTACTGAAAATGTGGATTGTGTTAAGTTTCCATAAAGCAGAAAAAATATTTTACAGCAGTACAAGAGAATGATGGCAACAAAGTAAAGCACTTTTCTTGTAACATTCATGAACAGTACAAATACAACAAAGTTATCCTACGGACTAAATTATTCTTTAACTATCAAATATAGTACAAAGAGAAATATTATGTGCTATAAAAGAAGCAGCTCCTTAAATTAGACTAAAAAAATGCTTGTTGTTGTTGTTGTTGGTTTTACAGTGACAAAGCATGATGACCGAAGACAACAGGATTTCATAGACTCAGAAACACTTGGCTACATGGGACCATGACAGAGCCACCGAATGTCCCGCAGAGCCCAGAGGATGCCCGGCCGTGCTGTGCCAGGAGGCTGGGGAAGTCATTCAGTGCTCAGAGCAAGGCCCCTCACATGCGTCAGCTACAGTGATCCCTTTCGGTGGCATTTCTCAGCTCGTGCTTATCCCGGTACTTCACCACACCTTGGAGAAACTGCTCAACCAGAGGCTACAATAACTATTCTGAAATTGTGCGTGTGTTCATAAGGGGAAGGGGGTGCAGCATAAGGTAATTTTACTTCAGAAATTGCATTATAAAGCACCATATGCACCAGCTTAAAAGCCGGGCAAGGAATTGCAGGGCCCTGAAAAACCATCTGCACGTTCCGTAGCTTACCCTGACAACATGCACCGCCCTCAAGAAGAAAGTCTATAGTACACAGAATACACCTTTTGCTTTATGGCTCAACCTTGATTTTTGTCTTTTAAACATTGTTTCATGTACTAGACCTCAGCAGGTAAATAAAACGCAAACAGGGAGCATCCAGTTTACCATTTCCTTTTTTTTTCTTTTTTCTTTTTTTTCTTTTTTTTTCTTTTTTTATGTTATTTCAAAGGGAATTTCTGCTTGGAAAACTAGTTCAGAACGGGAACACGCAAACACACACACTGCAAATGCCCTAATGTTATCTGCATAACTCGCAGGTATGCAATTAACAAAAACAAAGAGGGAGGAAAGAAAAGAGGAATGTTTCTCCCTTTCACCCAAAAGTGCTGCTTCAGGGGCAGGAGTGGGGTTAGGAGAGGGGAACAAATTTGGAGATTTAAAAAAAAAAGAAGTAAATAATATGTGCTGGACATTGGAACACGTATGTACACGCAAACACAGAGCAGTGTGTTCTCAAGCAATTCTTTCACCACTTTTCAGTGCATAAACTATTAACACCCAATGGTGCAAACTGCACAGTCATAAGAAAACAGAATGACAGTGGGCATGAAGCCCAAAAGAAAAGGAGTCATTCAAAATTAACTTCTAAAGATGATTGTGTTCTGCTTTAGGACCATAGGTCACTCTTCCCCAAGCATTTGTGTGATATGAGAATCCAAGAAAGATTTTCAGTCCTACTAAGATTCAGTGGGGTTCCCATATCACTGCAGTTGCTTTTGAATATTTCAATAAACTAAAACTATTTTCTGTAACAACACTTCACAACTGTTGTTAACTGATTGGTCAAATTTATTCCTGGTGTAATTTCATTGACTCATGAATGAAAGAAATGGAAGTGCACTATGGAAGAGTTTGGTCAGTGGTGTAATACAACATAGCACCATTTAGTCTAATGCCACTTTAAATAACATTTTATCATGACCTCACACATGCAAGTTGCAATCCTGATACAAAAATGTCAATCTGACATGAATGAGTTACCTACCACATTAGTCACACTCTTATCCTTTGAACAAAGTAAAACTATTTTTGTGGCCGGAATTTATTTCTGTATGATGTCAGTCAATACAAGAAGTATTTCAAGATGCAAGTACAAACAAATATTGACTTATGTGCTGTGGACAGGAAAACCTGAGCTAGAAATAAGGATTCCCAGCAGGCTTATATAAACACAGGTTATAAGAAGTCTAAGACTGGTTGCTCTCTTCATTTTAAATAGAAGCATCCTACCTATACCAAATATAAATACAATGCAATACAATTCCAATACAAAGGCTCCTCAAATATGAACTTGATATGCATGAACTGACTACACTCATGCTTATCCATGAGTATTTTCCAGTCACTATTTTTCCAGCAGCATACCACTGAGTGCAAATTTTCATATGGTTACTTCTAGGTTTTTGCTTGGCTGGCATATTTTCTTACAAGGAGATGTGAAAGTGCTGAGAAGCCGTTTCTTAACTCTCATTTCATACTAAGGAGCACTTTTGTATAGAAAAAATATATTATTGTATCAGCAACAAATTTGTTAGTGTAATTATAAATGGCCTTTGCATCACACAGTGTCAAAAATAATATCGATATGTTGCTAATTACAATAAAAGAGAACATCAAGGTGCACCATAGAGCTTCCTATGACAGGAATGTATGTTGTAGATATTCCAGCTCAATGTTAAGACAACAAACGGCATTTATTGTGTTTGTGAAAATGGTCCCACAAGGAAATAAATGTGATTCCTCCATTCAGTAGGACCTCACTAATACCAGCGTCAGGGAGACCAGTTACAGCTTACTAGTAAGTGTGCAAACAAAGATTGAATTAAAAAAGTACTGTGTAAAATGTATACTACAGTATGTAGTATACTTTCTGTTTCCTAAAATCATTAATTTCCTAAATTCATTCACATCAATTTTAATTCACAATATTTCAGAATGCCCCAGTAACTGTAGCATTATATACTTAAGTAATGCTGAGATCTAAACAGTATTACACCTGATGCACTCTAATTACACTCTTATTACATTGCTCTGAGAACTGTGAAAAGAAAACCAGTTTTCTTGAGCAGATTGGAAGGCCTTTGGATTAATGAGGTTCTACTGTAATGGTAAAAATAACATTTCTCTCTGATGCTCACATTTGGGCAGGCCCGATCATGTATTAACAGATGGATGATTTGCACTCTACATTCTGTGTTCTTGAAGTGGGAGTAAAAAAAAAAAACAAGAAATTTTCATCTCCCCAGCAACTGCACGTGCTTTATCCCTTTATAATATTTTCCTTTTAGGTGTATAGGGCCCCCAAATTATTGTTTTTCTTCTCTGCTGTAATGGTGGCTCACACATATGGAATGCAACTATAGTCCTAAATTTAAATACAGTACTGGATAAATACTGAAGATCACTTTAAAGATGCAGTATCCCTTTAAAAAATGCCTTTTTGCTTTCAAATTTCTAAAATGTAGAGTAAGTGGTCTACATTCCTTTCAGGGAAAAAAAAAAAAAAAGTAGTGCTTAAGAATGACTTTAAGTGACAAAAATCAGATATTATTTTGAGTAACTCACATAAAAGTAAAAATAACAGATAATCTAGTATTCAATCAATACACAATTAGAATCTTTCCTTATTAATTCATCATAAGAATGCATCGATTTTAGGCCACAGAAAGGCTAAAATATCCAGGACCTATTACATACGTCTGACCCTATATATATTTGGGGCTGACGAACCAAGTGAACAGATTAGAGAGACAAATACAAATAAAGAATATTTGAGTAGGAAACAGGAGAAGAGGCTTCTAATCCCCAGTACAAAAGTTACTTTCTCGAGACTCTACTGAAGGCAACGTGATTCCAGTGCTGGTCTCACTAACCCATCACAGATATGAGTCTTTCTCAAGGAATCAAGGGGAAGAGATGTTAAATAAGATTTCAGTTCCATAATCTCCAGCAGGCACGTGAGGAAACTCCTCTAATGATCCAAATTCCTCATTTTTTGCTGAGTGAGGTAACTATATTTTAGCGCTAGACAGTAAAAGTTTTAAGAAAACAACTCAATTAGCAGAAAAACTGCAAAGTAACTGAGAGGCTACCATGACCGATGTGCACACCCTCCCACTGCCCTACATGATGGGCAGTTGGCATGCAGTGTGCAGTTCTGCATAGTACTCCATTTCTCATAGAGTTAATTTTCCACTGATCTTTAACCTGTAGCTTCTATCAACAATCAAAAAAGTGGGGGAAAATGTGCTGCACTTTGTGCAAATAAATAGGAGCTAGGAATGCCATGCAATAATGCCTTTTTTTTTTTAAAATCTTTTTATAACACAGCATGAATGCTCATAGAAGCTTTGGTGGCAAAGCTCTCAGTTTTTTTAAAATTAGATTTACAGGATTCCTCTTCCTTCCTGTGAATGGCACTTAGGCCAGAATAACTGAATTCTGAAAGCACCATGAGGGGGAAAAAAAATAACAAAAATAAACAGCCAAACAACTAATTGCAAACTGTTAATGGCCTAAACTGTTCCATTCCTCCAATCCTCTGCCCTATTCTCCAGCGCTGACAAGGGATACTGCATCTTTGACCCAGTCTCTACCGTACAACCAGGCAAGCTACACACAGTTTGGAAGGCCCTATGCAGTCATCATGACAGAAGGCGCCACAGCCTTTGCACACGATCATGGCTTTCAGCCTGCAAGAGCATTTCAGTTCCAGTTCATCGGCATTGCTACTGTCAGAAAATTTCTGAACCGGCATCTGCGCGTTCTGGTTAGACAGGCCCGTGGCAGCGTTCGAGCCACTTCCTAACATCCCAATCGATTTCTCAATTGCAGATGCTGCCCTTTTGAAGCTTGTGCTACCAAAGTGTATTGTTGGATAACTTCCACAGAGCTGCTGCTGCTGCTGCTGCTGTGGCTGCGGGTGCTGTGTCTGTATTTTTGGAGCAGCAAGTTGGGTAAAAGGCTTCTGTGGCTCAGTGAGTAAATAGGAAGAGAAATCTGCATTCTTTAATGCAAATGCTTTTAACTGTTCTTTCACTTCATTCTGATCATAGGAAGCTTGTTTCATGCCCAGTTCGCAGCTGCTGCTTAAACCTTCCTCAAAAGAAACAGGTTCAGATTTTATATTGCTACAGATGCTTGCTGGCTGAGGCCAACCAAGTCTTTTTGTGGTTTCCATAGTAACTGTCGGTTGTTTTTGATCAGAGGGGACATCTACATTTGGATGAGGAGGGGGAAGAGGGGGCAGGGGTGGGGGTGGAGGAGGAGGATGCACTAAGGTTTTACTCTGGAGCGTCTGAGAGGCACCGGCAATGTCATCACCTTCCTTAATCTGAATATTGGGGGAAAAGACACTTCCTAGCCTCAGCTGGTGAGCTGCTGTAGAAATATTCCCATCTCCCAAGCTCTTCTGTTCCAGGTGTCTGCTAAAAGCAAACGCATTGCAGCCAGGTGGGCCTTTTGATGTAGCTTGCAACAAAGCTGCCGTGGGAATCGGGCCTCTCGCTGCCATGGACATTTGGTAAAAATGCTGTCTATGTGAGGTACTAGCTTCTGCGTGAAAGCTGCCATTTTTATCAATGTGAAATAAGCTCTGCTGGAAACTGCACGAAGGCAATGGCCTCTTCTGCTGCTTGATCTCTGGGCTGTGAGCGATGCGGCTCTGAACTGCATGTTTGTTCAGCCACTCTTGTTTAAATGGCTGCCCATGCCCTAGCTGGTTCATGCTGGAACTAATTACACAAGGAGTTGCTTTAACATCGCTGTCCATTGACACCTTCCCAGGCTCGCATTTAATTTGAGCGTGTTCCCCTATAGTCCTGGCCATCCTCTTTTTTGGATGGTTTTCACGCTTTCTGATTTGTAGCGGGGCTATGCTGCCTGCTGTAAATCCTTTACCATCTGGGTTAGGAGAACTGGAAGGATGCTCAACAATATTTCTCTCGGACACTGCTGTTTTACATACTGAGGTAGTTTGCAAAGGCAAGGGAAGCCTGCTAATTTCTAGTTTGGCTCCTGATCTGGGCTGCGGCAGCACTTTCTCTAAAGGCAGATTGCCTTGCAGTAATTGTGTCACTAAAGGATTGTTGGCCTCCACTGACGAGAGGCGACAGCTTGAGCCCCCAGCACTCGTAACTCTTTTGAGGGTTTCTGTTGTCAGGGACAGGGAGTCATCCATGGAATCCGCAATGGGTGCCTTGGCGGCCTGTGCTGGCTGAGCGCTTGGGGCTATTTCTGTGGGTTGGGCTGCCATTTCAGGGCCTGTGAAATCCTCTGTGTCCATCCTGAAGCACTTGTCAGACTCGTTAGTTTCAGATTTAACAGGAACAGCAAGGCTTGTCAAAAGACTCCTGGACTGCAGCTCTGACATTTGCGTGTAACTGGAAGGTTCGGTTTTGACACTTTTTAAACAGTTTTGTTCTGCATATTCCTTATGCTTACTGGCGTTAAGATGGCTGACCACCGGCTGGTCTGTGCTCATTGCCTCTTCATCATGCCAACAAATTCTATTGTTAGTGCTATACTGACTGACACAGGCAGCATCTGCTTCATTTTTAAATGCTGAGGGACCTCTTAACTGCTCAGAAAAACCTTGGCTGGGAGTAACCACCTCAATTAATTTATCTTGGGGAGCAAGAGGCACTTCTCGAAGACTTGAACAACCTGCCTGCAAGTTCTTGCTGTCTTGCTTTGCTGTAATGTTGATAAAGCTGGAACTGTGCTCAAGGCTTTCATTAGAGACTACTTCAGGCCTGCTTATTACAGATACCTGAGAACAGGCTATACTTTGTAAGGCAGCTTCTGTCCGTACAGGTCTGCTTTGCAGGTCACTGCTGTTCTCTGCATTTTCAATTGAAGAAGACAGCGACAGACTGGAATTCAAATTTGTAGTGTGGTCAACAATGACTTTGCAAGGTATAGATCTATTCATGGCAGTTTGTGTATAGCTCACTGGCTGAGATTTACCCGAGAGATCCATTCGGTTTCGTGCTCCAGAGCTTTTGTCTAAGAGATCAGCATTTAATTTAGTAGCATTATCGTAGGAGCTTATTGTCACCATGTTACCAGTAAACATTGAAATGGGTGGCCTTGAGACAGAATCTGCTACTGCAACAGCCTCACTGCAACTTAAAGCTGACCTGACGGTAGTGTGGATGGAGACAGCGCTTTGCTCATTACACCCTGTTATGGCTATCTTATCAGAAGAAAATCTGTTGGTAGTCCCCACTGGGGGAATCAACACAGAACTACCAGAGAGATGATTTGGCAAGTTATTTGCAATGGATGAAGCTGGCACAGAGGCATAATGACTGGAGACTGCATTATTTGCACTGCTACTTGGTATTGGCAACCTTTTGTCATCGACGGCATTTGATAAGACCGTAGTGTCTATGGAGACCGGTACATTACTGTTATCAATACATTTTGGTCCAACAGCTATGCATGGAGTATCAGCCCCTTGGATGGATTTCAGCATTTTTATATTACAAGCTGAAACTGCTGTGTTCACACTGTCAACAGACATTAAAACAGAGGATTTATCAACAGAACTTGCAAAAGAAAGTTCTTTAATTGCTCCAGACATAGCAGTGCTGCAAACAGACACAGAGACTGAACTTTTATTATAAAGCACTGGCACACTGTTACTTTCAGTAGAGGTAGACGAAATAATTTTCTCACACAATTGTGGCATAGGTATATTCTCATCGGAACTGTGCACAGGTATCTCAGTAGCAGTTTCTGGTAATGTAGCTGTGTTAAGTGACTGCTGTAATAAAGTGGTAGTCTCACGGTGATGAGCAGATTTGTTGCTAGGGGACCTGCAGTTAGGATTAACTATAATGACACCGGTAGAACCTTCAATCTTTGTATCAGTAGATGGTGATACTTCTAGAGATGAGGTACTTTCCTTTGAGTTGAACTGTGACTTTGATTCTTTATTAGTCTGGAGTAAATGAGCTCTGGCTTGATGCTTTGCAAATAGCTTGGCCTTTGTTTGTTCCTTGATGTGTGCCAGCGTTCTTGTCTTCCCTCCTTCGCATGGAGTCCCCATTGCTCCAGAGACAATGCTTGCAGCTGCTGCCACAGCTGCTGCAGCTGCTGCTTCTCTTTGGGCTCGTGCTTGCTGAGCTCTTGCTTTGATATCTGCAAGAGTTCTAGCCCCAGTGTTCCTTCCACTGCTGACCGATGTACTTGGGGTAACTCGAGGTTCTGGTTTTGAAACAGGTTGGCTCTTGATGATAAAAGGTGGTCCAATTTTTGAAAGTTGAATCTAAAGGAAGAAAAGAAAAACAATAATTTGAATCAGATCAACGACTTAGTTAGTATCACTTGTTGTCTCTTAAAAAGGTCAGAACAAGGTGATGAAGGGAATTACTGTTCAGTGCTGCTGGATAGAAAAATGCTAGAAAGTAATGATGTTTACATTTTGTGTATTATTATTATTATTTTCTTGTTGTCCAGCAGCACAAACTGACACCTGTTTTAGCCTACTCATGCTGCTTTCTTGACAGGAAGAAAGACTGAATTGGAGGACTACATGATGCTTATCTGACACAGTTTATCAGTTCTGTTCTATCTGCAGTGCATCTAACTGAGAAGATGAACAGGCCTAGTGCAATAATACTGGGAAAATACTAAGCATTTGCTACAAATACATGAAAAAATAATAACCGTGCAGTGCTTTTGCTCCTCAGCCTCCAGTGACTAAGCCATTAGGAACAGCCTGTATTCCCCTTACATACCAGGCAACAAATCTTGCCTTTAGATAGGATGTAGAAGTAGCACCATTACAACCACTGAGCTTGTTTTTCACATTATATCACAGAGCACTTTAGAGTACTATAAAAGAAGTGAATCACCAAGGATACATCTTTCTCATCCTCGACTGGAATTTTAAGAGACTCACTTTAGTACATCCCTGGAATACCTCCCACACTACTGCATTTCAAAAACGAAAATCTCAAACCTTCAAACATTAGAAGTGCAAACAAGACTTTAAATACCAAAACCTTTAAGAAAAGTAATTATCTCTACAATCACTATGATTATTTGTATGTTTTCCAATTAGGCACACCTGCTTTCAGGGTTAGAGATTAGAAGTCCTGGAATCACTTTGTAACTTGTATACTGTCTTAGAACACCCAAAGCCTGGCAAAAGAACATTTCATTTTTTTAAAAAGGACATTAATTTACTGACTGTCCACAGTAATAGGATTTAGTATTTAGTGCTATCACTTCTTTCCTGAAAGGAGCTGGAAAAAAAACCTACGCAGTATTATTTCTAACAAAAGTAGTCATAAGGTATGACAGCAAGAGAAAGCCTTATCAGATTTAGGAGAAAGGAGGTTCTTTCTTCTCTTTCAATAACAAGCAAAGTGGTTTGTTGGTGAGATAACCCAAAAGCAAATAGTTTTTACACAAAAAACATCTTGAAATGATCGTTCAAAATTATTTTTGGAAATGCCTGCCAAGTTTTAATATCCTCATTCACTGCTTGGAGCCATCAGGTCTTGTTTGATATGACTGTGCAAGACTGATGGTCTTCAAACAGCCCATCTGACGGACTCACATAGAGGGCTGTAATATTTCACTCTTCCTAGCAGTTAATGCCAATAAACACTCATCGGAAGGTGAATTCTGACTTTGTTTATCTCTCTTTGGCATATTACATAAGAAAGAAGGTTATTGTTTGTAACTAAAGCCTTTCATCATCAGATTTCTTCCTCTGTTGTTGAATAGTTCAATTAAAATTTATATTAACATATTTTAAAGAATACTGCAAGCTCACAATTACTTCAAAACATTTTGCTTTCTTTGTCAGTAGCTTTTTTCCCCCCATTTTCCATTTTGAATCACCAGAACTGCTAGAGCTCTAAGTGCTTGATTATTTTTACTATTATAGCCATGACTTTTTTTCTTCCCTAGTGATCTACATTCCTTTGGCTATAGAGAATGATTAGAATTTATTAGGCTAGATAAAGACTTTCCAAATACGAAAGAATATCAGTAAAACTCAGAACAGGCTAACTTCCAATTGCATCACTGCTCATAAAAATAAATTAGTTGAAATAAGCTGCCGCACTAGTGATTAAAACAGTTAGCCTATTTGCCCTCCTGGCCATATTAACAATTTTTAGTGATTGCAGCAGTTAAAAATAAATGCAGAAAAGGGCATTTCTGAATAATCAGGAACTAGTATTGCAAAGTCAGTGGCTTAAGTTCAGCAAATTGGATCTAAAACTTGGCTGATGCCATCATGTAGAAAACTGAAAGAGTCAAAACACTGGGACTGTATATAACTAAATCAAGAAATCCCTTTGTTAGGAAGAAAATGCTTCTCAAGTGGCATATATGTTCTTACATAGTAGAGGGACACCTTTAAAAGAGCTTAGTTAGAGTACCCTTTTTATCTTTTCTTTGCCTTCAACAGATAGTTATACATAAATCAATTTATACATACATGAAAGACACTTCCTCCTGATAGCAAGTTCTGTGGTTTTCACTACAAAATTAATTTTGTAGTGAAATCTTCTACTTCAGCCTACCCTAAGCCCTGGGCTTGCAATGGGATCTCCAACTACTCTGACTGTAGGTTCTCCTGATAGATTAAGACACAGATTGTTTTTCTCAGTAATGGCTATGGTTTATTATTCACGTTTCCTGGAGAACTCATCTGTGGGAGAACAAGTGGACAATACAGTTAGCAACTAGAAAGAAAGACAAGCAGCACTGAATAAATGACGTGGAAGCTCTTTAATCATATTAAGCCAAAGATTCTGGAAACTTAGTCTCACACAGAGGCACTTTGTAGCAAACACCCTGGCTGAACAACTACAGGTATATTTACATCAGATGTAATTTGGCATGGTAGGGATAGTAAAGCAAAAAGGTTGGCACTTAGGTCCCTCACACCTATACAAAAATTCAGTATGCTTTGGGTCTGCAAGCAGCAGAAGGGAAACAGTAAACCTTCAGTTTCTTAGTCAGCATGGTTTTCATTACTTTACCTTAAGGGGTGGAACTCGGGGTTCTTCTCTGAGTGGCTGATCTTTATCAGATGGACTTGTTGACAAAGCACTACGACTAGGCTGATCATCATCTATCCTAGCTCTCTTCTCTTTGCAGATTCCAAAAGTGTGCTGTTCTGCTGTTTTCCTCTTTGGGATCTCTGGATCTCTGCTTTCATTCCTCACTTCCGGTGATTTTGTGGTTTCTGATGATTTGGAGGAATGTGAACTCTCTAGTCGGCTTTGGGTACCGCCTGTTAGCTTATGAGACTTACTTCTGCACACTTCGGAGAACGAAGATTTATCTAGAGATGAGGTATATAGCTTTTCGTGTTGCTTTGATGGAAACAGTTCAATATTTTTGCCTGTTGATCCTTCTGGTAAGACAGCTACCTCTGAAGGCAAGAGAGTCCCTTTCTTGTCACCTCGTTGCTGAATACTGTGATTTTTAATTTTGATCACCTCTGGAGGGGAGGAGTGTTCTGGGATGGAAGCAATGTAGGATTTCTCAATTTCAGAATGTGACTTACATGGCTGATGACAAAGGTTTTTGTTTTGGGGCTCTTCCAGTGCTGAAGTATCAGGTATAATTGTTAGTGGACCCACTTTCAAATTTTCAGGTGCACTCTGAAGTTGCTTTGGTTGAACAACAAGATTCTCTTCTTGAACCACCTTAGGAATGGTACAGCTTTCTTCTTTTAAAGTAGGGAGCGACTCTTCTGACAGACATGGTGATTTCCTTTGTTGCAAAATAAGTCTTTCGTTGCTTGGGGAATTTGAAATGGGAGATGTTTCTGATGGAAGAGGCAAACTATTTGCCACAGATGTTTCAGAAGTCAGAAGGACAGAAGATACTGAGGATGTTTCTGATGTCATAGGTAAATCAGACATTGGAGATGTTTCTGATGTTAAAGGTAAATTAGAAACTGGCGACGCCTCTAATGTTAAAGGTAAATTTGACATCAGAGATGCTTCTGAGGTTACAGGTGAAGTGGACATTGGAGAGATTTCTGACATTAAAGGTGTATGCAAGTTTTCATCAGTGGCCTTTGGCTGAATATCACCATCAGTGTTTTCAGTACTGGACACTTCAGATGAACAAGCTGTTTCAAGAGATGCTGGGGTACAGGGTTCCTCTGAAGTTGACTGAGTGTCTCCTCCAGGAGATGCAATACAAACACATGGTCCTTCTGGACTTCCAGAGGAAAACGAAGTCTCAGAAATACAAGCATTGTCAGATGACTGTTCCTCAGGGTCACTTTGAAGCTCCATATCCACTGCAATGCCCCCACCAGTGAACAAAGAGCCCTCCAGAGCAACATTTTGCATTTCTGGAGCAATTAGCTCTTTTGCAGACTCAGAATCCTTCTCTGCTGTATCACTGACAGAATTTGCGGATGAAGCTGATCGTGCTGGTGATACACAATCCTCCAGCTGATCTATCACAACAGACATCTCCTCTTGAGGGCATTCTGACTTCAACTCCACTTTCATTTCAACGTGAGATGCAGTATCAGTTACATCATTCATCATGACACAGGACTCAGCGGTGTCTGCAAGCTGCACTGCCTCTGTTTCTTCATTTGTTCCAGATGGACTTTCTGACTCCTCAGAAAACTCCTGTTCTGTTTTATAGTTCTCCTCCTGGCATTCACAAATACTAGTCTCAACTTCTTCAGCAATCTCTCCTGAATGATTGATTCCTCAGGTATCAGTATATCCTCTGTCTCTGCTACTAGATTCTTGACAGGAACCTGCTCCATATTACAAAGAGATGGACCGCTATCTTTCTCTGGTAGTGCTGGAGTTTTAGTGTCTTTTTGTTCGTGTTCCTCAAAGGTTGCTTGCTTAGAAGGACCAGGTGTGCCAGAAGATCCACACAAAGAACTGCTCTCATCTTCATTGTTGTTCTGCACTGTAGTGAGTTTCAAAGATTCCCCCTCGACATTCCCAATCTAAAACAAACAAACAAACAAAATAATTAAAAAAGTTTTTTTTCCATCAAAGACGTGGTAAAAATAGAATCTCCTTTCTCACTCATGTCTTCCATTTACAAAAAAAGGACACACTATTCAGTTTAAAATAGTGGTTTGGCTAAGTGGTAGCTGACTGATTTGTATAGTTGTAGATATGGCTTTATATATTTTGGAAAATACTTGCCTTAGTAGTGTTAAATATTTTAAAAATAAATAATCTACTCCTTGTTATTTAACTATTCAGCACTTCAACAAAAAAAAAACCACACAAAAAACACACAAAAAAAAGCAAGTTATATAGATTCACAACTACTAATATGTATATATTTTTAATATCAGCCCAACACTGCAATTCTAACACTGCCAACAATGCAGAGGAAATGCATAACTGCGCCTTCATAAGTCAGTAACAGTTCTAAAGGAAACTCATTTTTCCTCCTCTACCTGCATTTAGGGACAATGCAGCCAGTACTATGGCTTAAGTGCTGTGTGAAAATGAAAAAGCTGCATCTAAAACCAAGAAAACAAACGAGGCCATTTCAGTTTTGTAATTCCACAATCATTTCACATTTAGCATGAAAATCAAAATCATTCTGCTTCAGTCTCATTTTACTAGTCAAGCAATCAGCTGACAGCTTGAGTGTTTCTGCTCCATTCTTTCAGCAAACTAAATATTCATTTAGAATAAAAAGTATTTCTAAATAAACATTTCTGTGTATATGCTCTTCAATTGATTTCACTGTAATTAAAAATAACATTCCTAAAGAGATAAAAGATATTTATAATGAACGTATTCATTTTCAGGGATGAAGTGCAAAAAACTGCCTTCCTCTGTATACTTGTCTTCTGAAGATTCACTTACCTTTGTTCCTGAAATCACAGTTTTAATAAATTTTTATTGCTTCAAGAGAAAAAAAAATCAAAACAAAAGAAAAGTCAATGGCTGAAAAAAGTGGTTATTTTTCAAAAACGTTCGCTCTTTGACATCCTCATTTCCTGCTATGGACAGCAGAGCAGGTCTTCAAGCACCTTTAGTGAGATCTTCCAAACAAACTTTGTGCTTGAGCGATTCCACAACAGTAGAAAATACACAAAAATTTGATTGGAGGACTTAAAAAGTTGTCATGGTCTTAAGGATCTTAAAATCTAATCAAGAGGAGTTTGATCTCTGTTCTCAGTTTAATCACAAAACAAAGTAACTGAATAACAATATGGCAATAAGTGCACGTGAAAGATACTCAGATATTAGGGAAGCAGAAGAACATACCAACAGGCAGCCAGTGGGAACAGAGATTACAAAGGCCCACATATATGGAAGAACAGAAAAAATATGTAAAAAGATGCAATCTGTGATTATGCTTTTAAAAAATACTGATTGGTTGCATTATTCACACGGACAGGTGTAAAGAAGAAAATCCACAGCCTGGAACTGGTACGCAAAAAAGCACTCCCAAGGTTGTTATTAATATTGCCTACTGCTAGTCAGTTAATATGCACAAAGTCTCCCTGTGCCATCAATGCGCTGAGGGAGGATCCTCCAGAGAGTAATTCAGAACAGCTAATTTACATTCCCCACATTGAATGCATTTCTGAAGATATGTCTCTCTTCTATATAGACTATAGGTTCCCTATACAGTCTAAACTTAGATTTTAAGTTTAGGTGAGTAAAGTTTAGTTTACCTGGGTATACGTGAATAAATTCTTTTTCTTGTGCAAATAAGAAAAAGTCATCTCAGGAAAATAAAGAGGGGGAAAATACAGTGCATTACAGAAAACAGAGCACTGCTATATTTTCTCTGGCTAGCTTACATAATGGAAGATATTGCATGATATTTGTATCTATGGAATGAAAAAACAGCAAAGGAATGAACTACACAATAAAGGTCAATGCAACTGCCACATGGGCACTGCACAAATACACACACTCAAGTAATATATTAAAAAGGAAGAAGTATAGAAAAATAAGAATGTAGGATTAAGGTCAGCAGAACACATACAGAATATCAATCAGTTTTTCAGTCTTATGCAGTACTGGAAATATCACTATCTTGAAGAAGATATTGCCGTGAAGGAAAAAATACTTTCCAAAGAAGAAGGCTCAAGGTCAGGATGTTTAAGGCAATCCCAGATTGCAAGATAAACAGCTGAACAGTCTTTCTCCTTAGAGAAACAGACACTCAAACTTTGCAAAAGAGCAGAGAAATACAAGAACAGCAGTAAACAGCCATCAGTGAAAGTGCTGATAAGGACAGGATTCAATTGATAAAGTAAAGGCAGGCAGTTATCAAATGGTAAAAGACACAAACAGCTACTCAAGAATATACTAATGCTGATATTGTAGTGTTGCGATAAGTAGTACTAGAGAAAATTAAAGAAAACTAATGAAGGATTAAATCAGCAATAAAATTTAGATGAAGTCTGCCCAAAATTAAACCTTTGATTTAGTGAGCTGGCAGTGCCAAACCCAACACGTATCACACTCAAGACTGGGAAAGGAAATAATATATTGAGACAATAGAACATAACCCTTGTAGTCCTACGGGCATAAGCCAGAAGAATACAAATTTCTGGCAACACATATCAGCTGATCCTAGATAAATGACTGCAGGATGAAGTTTCTGTGTTTTAAATTAAGTCCAGGAGAGGAAAATGAACAACATGAGAACATGGAAAGAGAACATAAATTGATGGAAGTGAACTACAACTGGTAGTCCCAAGACTAGCCCGGGTAGACAGATAAACAAACAGAAAAAACATAATGCACATAGCCTACATGAAAGAAGCACTCTAAAGCCACTGAATGCCATGTAAAAATATTTTCCAAAACTCTGCATATATTAATGATCCTTCTCTAGGTATGAGGTGAAACTTTAATAAGTTACGGAATATTTAAAGATCAAATTAGCTGAAGTCAGAGCAAGATTCCAGATTGATTGGAAAGCAAGTTAGACAGCAAGAGAGATGACAAATCTGAGAAAAAGCTCAGGAAGTTTTCAAAATCTGCTACTTCAGTTGAATCAACACAACTGAAAATAGATGAAGCCCAATCATCTTCAAACTAAGTTTTAAAAAAAAACTAAGTCAAAAAAAGGCAAGGGAACTTTTACAAGGTGAAAACAGCAGGAAAAGTTACCAGAGAGACAGTAAAATAATGGGGAGAATAATTACTACAGGCCAAGCAGCAAAGCAGTAGAAGCTGCCTATATATTAACCAAGAAGAAGGATCCGAGTGAAATAATGTGTGTTGGAGAAAGAGCAGGGGGAAACACATTCAACACTCTAGTAAGCAATGGAAATTATGTGTGATATGACACTTTGCATAACAGTGCTGATGTCAGGAACCTATCTTCCAAATGACACATATTACTTCAGACTGAGTAATTATCTGCCAACCATTACAGTGTCCAGTATTCAGCTAGCACAGCAGGACTGATGGCTCTGTAAAATTCAGAGTATCATCCTCTGTGCATATGACAGTCATTTGTGTCTTTTCTTCACAACAGTCTTCAAATAGAGCTTTGCTCTTACTGAACTTCTAACTGTGGAAGGTCCTTTGTTAATACATTATACACCTTTTCCTTCATAAGGAGATGGTAACTGACTTGTCTTGATACACGTAATGAAAAGCCCCTACCTAAAAATCTAATAAATGCTTTCTGATACTACAGGAATCAATAAATCGATGTCTCAAAACTTGTAAGTAAAAAATGAAACACTTGACAATAACAAAGCAATGCTAAGACCCTAGAATCTCCATTATTTTTAAAGATAACATTGTGTAGTAGTATTCACACTTTGAGAAAGCACATAGAAAGGACTGAAAAATAAAATATTAAAATGTATCTGTCCATTTCCTGCCTTGTTTTCACCACATTTCCCAATATCCCAAAGCACTGGATTGAGAAATAGCAGTGTTACTGCACACCATTTTAGCTAATGCCTTATCTTTAAGTCAACCACTCATACTCAGGTATTCCAGTGTCTCAGATTTCTTAAGCAAAAAGCATCTAATAACAAAACTAAGAAATCTCATCTGATGTTCCTTTAGCACATTTTGGCTACTATGTGTAATTCATAAATTCCATTTATTCATATACGAAAATAAGAAATTAATAACTTTTAATTGTTTTATAATGATTAAGATTTTTAATATGTATTTTTTAAAATTGAAGTCTGATTTAAAAGGTGGACAGATTAACTTTTTAAAAACAAATTTCAAAAGGAAGATTTTATAATTTTTAGAAGACATGAATCTCTTTGAAATTCTGATTCTTAAAACAGAATTAAGGATTAAACGTTATGCTTCTGCAGAATGCCATCTCTGCTTCAGTCAAATCATGCTGACTCTGCACAGTGGAACACCTGGAGCAATATCATCGAATTAATTTTAGCCAATTATGGGCATCTATTTATCCTTTGCATCTCACTTCTAAAATTAGAGTAGTTGTCATTTTTAGATGACGCTATCCAATATCTCTTCCGCTGTACAGTCTGTGTGAAAGGCCATCTCTGTCAAACACTAAGAAGAACTATTTGATTAAAAAAATTACAACTAGTTTAGAAAAATGAAAGAAAAAAAAAACACAAAGAAATATTTCTACTAGTCTTCCAGTCTGAAGAAGCTGTATTTATATTTTGCAAAAAGAACAGACCTAATCTCATCTTTTAAAAGATAATTAAAATTACTCACATGCTTGAGCCTTGTGTCTTAAGCCTTCCTTGAAATGAATTTTTATGGATGAGTTATGAACCTTTAAAAATGCAATTGTAATGCAAGTGCAGATGTGCCACTATAATTCTATCCACAACTTCTTATACCAGGGAATGATGCCTTTGATAACCACTTTATTAAGTTTTACAGCATATAACTGTGCCATGTGAAGCAGAGAATTATATTTTCATTTGCTCCTAAAAGCATTTTTTTCATTTTCTTTTATTTGCTTCAATACTTACTTTTCACCATAAAACCTTTCAAAGAATTTTTCTTTCCAAGGCTCTGTTTTCTTTTCCTTTTCCATCTCTTGTCTGATACGCAACTGCATTTCTGGAGTAAATTCTCCTAGAAAACAAATACTAATATTGAATAAAAGTTGTCGATGATTAGTTTCATGCATAATTATACATTATAGCTACAGATGATGGTCAATGATTTCTGACACGGTCATCCAACAATCTCCAATGAATACACTGAAAAACAAGAGTGTGAAGTAGTAAGACTTACTTTACCATGTAACTTCACTATTTTGAAATTATATTGGTGGGATTTAGTCACTTGCATTTATGTTTCCAAGGTTTGGCAATGATGAAAATGTGTTGTTGTCTTTTTTTATTTCTAACGGTCAGTATAAACTGTCACAACAAGTTGTGATAATGTAGACTAAATTCAAAATGGAATCAGCAATGTTCGTTTTGCTCAATTAGCATTGCATTACGCTTTCCCTTGTTTATGTAACCCTCAAATGGAGAAGCGGTGACTTTCCTCATGAAAATAATTATTCTTTGGCAAATCTGAGAGCAAATAAAAAGTTACCTTCTGCCAATCGTTGTTTCCACCCTTGTGCTGCATACGCAAAGAATTCATTGTTTAGAGCAGAACTACTGAGGCGCAAAACTCCATCACTTCCCATCTAGAAAATAAGCCAATGATAGCAGAAGATACTGTCAGATACAGGGTCAACTAAGATTACATAAAAGTGGAATTGCAATTAAGGGAAGTTGGACAGATAGAAAGTGGAAATAACAAAGGAAATGATCTGCTACTACTAAAATTTGTTTTTTCATTATAGTTACTGTAAGCATAAGAGGACTAATCCTGCATCAGTGCGCTCTTTTCAGTTGTAATCAGTCTTCACTATTACTGACGATAACTCAGTTTACAACTGACATGTTTCAATCACAGCTCTTTCTGTCTTGAGCCTAAGATGTCTAGAGCTGTGTGCACAGTCAAAAGTCAAGATCATTATTGTATCTGTGCATCTTCCTGGAATACGGTACAAAACAAATTAAATATAATGACAAAAGAACTTTGCTGTTTCTCAGTTTTATGAACATTCACGTTAGTTATTATGCTGTACTGACAGAAGAGTGGATGATGAGTAACCTTAAAAAATAAGTTAGAACAGCTATACATCTAATTTTACAAGCATCAAAACTGTTATAGTTATTTTACTTCTTACAACTGTTTTTACTTCTTACATCACATTCAATGATATAAAACCATTCAAAGTATCAATTGTAATATTTCTGGAATAACTTTAAAAAGCAATCCAAATATTGATCTTCTTTATCATACAACTTGATATTTATTTTCAGTTTCTGCAGATATATTTGACTTCTGAAGGAATTCTAGTAAGTAATTCTAATTCTAATATTCTAATAGCAGATTCTAATAACAGATAAAAGTAAATAAATAAAACAGATTAGTGGTGGGTCTCATCTCTAGGATAATAGGCAGACTATAAACACAAATTCATACATTTGAGGTTACTAACAGGTAAATAATTGAAAACACCATTTGTAATATAGTAGTGAAAAACACCAAATTAACAGCATATTATTGCATATTTTAGATATGTAATATTCCCCTAACTCACAGCACTTGTTCCAAACCAGAAGCAGAAAGAATTAGATGTGCCAGAAACACTACAGGATATTTAAGCATGTTTCCCTCACTGAGCATTATCTTTCCCAGATAATGTTGGCCTTGCTTTCAGAACAACCTTTGATAATGTTATCTGAGACAGCCAGCATGGCTTCACCAAGGGCAGATCATGCCTGACCAATCTGGTGGTCTTCTACAATCAAGTGACAGCATGAGTGGAAAAAGGCAGAGCAAGTAATGTCATTTACCTGGACTTCTGAAAGGCCTTTGATGTGGTCCTATACTGCATCTTTATCTCTAAATTGGAGAGACATGGGTATGAAGGCTGGACTATTTAGTGGATAAAGAATTGGTAGAATTTTCTCATTGCCTAGCTCACATACTGTCCCATAATAGCCTCATATGAGTAAAACAGAAAGATGTGTAGAAGTAAAAAGAGAAACAGGCAATGCAAAAGTGATTACAGACAGAAAACCGTATGTGCATGTGCCCCTCAGCAGGATACACACCTACAGAGCTGCTGACCGTGATCTCCTGCTATATCACAGAATCACAGAATTGTAGGGGTACTGACACCCGTTCATGTCAATGTAGATTCTATTCCAAACTTCAATAAACTCAAATTTTCATCCCAAATTCTGACTGTTTTTCATGGAAGGGTAATACGGACACATTTCTTTATTTAACTTTGTATAACTGCAGGTTACCTCTGGTTTTCCTGAAACCCCACTGCTCAGCTAGTGGCAAACTGTGCATTCATATTATGAGTCAGAACAACAAATCGTGTAGGAAAGTAATAATTCACATACACTACTTTTCTGTTACACCAGCAAGATGATGCAACTTATCCTAAGGCCATATGATCATTAGATCTTATGCAAGGATGGAATGGACTGCAGAAGGTGGATGGAGAATATTGATTTTTAGCACCAATTCACTTTTAGATTGTATGAAATGAAGCCAAATATCATTAAGCTATTTCATTTGGCTGCATAAATTAAGAGCATTATGAAGATTGCAAAATTAGAGTACCATATGAATATAAGAAGAAGAGCATTAGCTTCATTGTAACTGTGTTTTCGTAAGGGTGTGAAAGAAGCAAGGTTTATAGGAAGAGACACTGCATCTTTCAGTATATTAGCTAATACAATTGCAAAAATGCTAAATTTCTGAAAGCATCTTACAAGGTGTGAAAAAGAGTGCAAACTCCAAGATAAATGTTAGAAAGGTTAACTAGATCACATAACAGAAAAAGACAGGCTGGAACTTCAGAACTGAAATAAAACGTTGGCAAGGTCACAGGTAAAATGTTATTAGTTCCTGTAATGTAAGAAAAAGTAATGAGGAATAAGTACTTATGGAAGAAAAAAGAAACAGAACCACAGGAAAAAAAAATAATAGCAGAAATGTGAGAGGAAGACTGCAGTGTCTCACCTATGAACAAATATCCATACGGTTAACTAGCAAAAATAGAACAACAGATCATATGGGGACTGCATCTGAAAAAAAGATGCAGGCTACACTGAAAATAAGATGTTAAGGATCAATAGATTAAAAAAAGATGATGAACAAACTTAAGGAGAAGTGGCTGCTGACCTCATGATTGTCACTGCCTTGATGAACTGGCTGTGGAAGAGCATTACTAAGATCTGTGTTCAGGGCCCCACAGACTTCATCTAAGAGTGAAGTAGCTGGAACAGCCAAAACCTAGACAGAAAATCATGTATCATGTAGTGATACAGAAGGTGAAAAGCATTAATTAATTAGAGGAGAAGCTTCCAGTGGTCTACTATAGAATAATATGAAATAATCATTTCAGGTTAAAATGCTATGGAGGAATGTTGAAAGCAGACATCATTACATAGGTTGGGTACTCATTATTTAGGGCAAAAGATACCAAATAAATTCAAAAAGGAGAGATTGAAAATTCTAGTCAAATGTTATAGGGCTAAACTTGCAAATCCAACAGGATTTGGAATCCCCTTAAATCAACACATAAGTTAACAAATTAATGCAAAGCAGACAAAATTTCTTCTTGAAAAAAAAAAAAAAAGCAGGAAATATAGAGTTGACTGATCTCAGTGATGTGCTCAGAAATTTGAGATTAAAGAAATCCTGTGCTGAGAATGGAATAGGAAGATTGCACTCAGTCAGTTAAAGCTCAAGGAGAAAGGGATGACAACAAAAAAATCTAAAGGAACTCAATGGCTTGAAGAACTAAAATGAATGAGACAGAAATTTTCAAAGTATTTTAAGGAAGCTAGATCCATTACCAATTGAAGAAAAAAAAAACAACCACCAATTAACCTAAGTTCAATTCTTCAGCTATTTTTAGTTCATTTAAAGATTCTAAGCAGAAAAAAGAAATTAAAAATCTACAACTGAAAATGGACAAGCTTGAGCAGTCACAGAACTAACAACTGTAAATCTAGTTACTAAAAAAAAGCAAAACGCCAGGGAATGAAATGCTTGTCAACAAGAAACAAACATACTAACATAGATGCTTTGGTTCTTTCCTCAATAAACTGGTTGTGTGAAGTGAGGCCAACATTTTTTTTCTGCTCTGTTAAACATGGAACAACCAACAGGTATTCTTCCTACAGGACTAATTAACATAGCCTCTGTTGAAGTCTTATCTCATTGAAAATATATTTTCACCTTACTCAAAAAAATTAAGTGGAAGATAAAATTTTTGAAGTGAAGTTCTCTATATTCTGACAAGCAGACAGCACAATTAAGCAGTAGGTCTAAATTAGATTTTACAGAAATATGCCAAGAGAGCAGTTCTAAAATAGACTATTAAGTTTTATGTTATTTAAAAATGTTGTCCAACAGAGACATTGCGTTAATGACCTGGAACAACAAACATTTCTTGAAAAGTTTATGTTTTATTCTGTTGAACTTTAAATTCTGATTAAGCACAATGGTAGAATTATGTCTTAAAACTAATATTTCTATGTAGAATTCATAATAGCTTTAATATGTTCCTCTTTTTTATTGAAAGCTAACAAAAAATCACCCAACTAATAAACATATTTGCTAAAACTCAACATCTGTTTGCATTACAAAGCATTAAAAAGTAAAACACTTATCAAGGAACTGGGTAATATTTCTACCAACAGCTACTGCTCATAACATTTCTGCTCTGTATTTGCTACCTATGCTAGACAACACAAAACACCACTCCCCTCCTATAACCTATAACCTACACTCAAAGACAACATCAGCAGAAATATTTGTAGTGTACAAGATACTCAGTCGCTCCACGGAATCCCAAAATGATAAAACAAATTACTGTCAAATCTGCTAAAAAATTGGAATTTTCAGAACAGATTGCAAGAACAGTGTCAATATGCACAAAACTTTTATCAAATGGAGATCCTCTGAATGCAAACGAGTGTAAATTAGGTGACTAATTCATGCCACAAATCTTAACGATGCCTTAGTATGACCTTCAAATGCAGAGAAGTGTATTGTCACCAATTCTGGTAATTTTTACCAGATAAACCAGTCCCAAGACCAGAGAAAGAAAAGCCAGTGCTCCCAGTGTCCAAGAGGTTCACCATCTCAAAAAAAAAGATTGTTAGGAGAGAATGAAGGGGAGCGAGGATAACAATGACATTCTAATGACCTTCAGTAAGGAAATCTACCCATTTCACTGATTATTAAACTTTGCTGTCTATCTACCTTTGACCTAAGAATACAGCCAGAAATGACAGTGAGTGAGTAACAAGTGACATGGAGGCTGTAAGATTCATCATGGAGCCTACAGATGTACTGATACTTTTATCAGCAGTGACAGATATATACTGGGAATGGTAGAATAGGTGTTATGGACAGAATGGCTTTGGCACCTTCACCCATGAGGTGATATCCAAAAAGGTTTAGATATATAGCAATAGGTAAGCAAAGACAGAAAATAGCCCTCACAGAGAAAAGAAACATGCTAAGACATACTGGATAATTCCTCCATATCTTACTGCAGTATTTATATATATGTCATCCAATTATATGAGCAAGAATGACTATTAAAGCCTACTTGTGAGATGCACTTCAAACTAAATCAATGTGGAAGACTGGCAAAAGAAAAAACAAAACTGAAAGAAAAAACATCAACTATTAGATATAAAATACCGCACTGTGCATCACTGTGAAAATTAAAGCTTATTTATAGGAGGTTAAAGAAGGGACTAATATGATAACAGTGGTACATTTAGCTCAGCCTCTAATAGTTGAACACTACTGCAAGAATTACAAATGGTACGTAGGAGGACTTGGAGGAAGATTTACTTGACAGTCAACATCCTAACTTGATGGGCAAAATGGAAATCTGGTAATTCATATGACTCATAGTAATATAAAACACTACAGCTTGTTTGGAAAAAAAAAAAGGAAAATACTAATGACAGTAGAGTAAAAAATTGTGTTCCAATTAGGCATACTTTCAATAATGCAGAATTAGTTGGGAGAATCCCTCAAGAACTCTGTGCAAGTAAAAAAGGGAGTTAGAGAAACCTCACAGTTTTTTAAATAAGCAATAGTGACCAAATGCAAAGGATCCTGAAAAGGAATAATGGAGACTGTACAATAAGACCACACTGTATTAGTGAAGAACCCACTACTGATCTTGCAGCATGCAGGGAATGAAAATAAGGTCCAAGAATACCACAGTAGAACATGTTATAAAGGCCAAAATGAGATGCAGTTGGCAAGAAACACATCAATCTCTGAAATAAATAATTCTGTAAGTACATTAGTAGCAAGAAGATGTTGAAAAAATGTTAGTCCACCATGCAACACAGTGCAAAAACTAGAGGGATACATGAATGTAGCTAATGCTTATAACACCTTCTTTGCATTCATCTTTATACCGGGTGCTTAAAAGAATAAATACCATCAATAGAAGGGTAACATCTCAGACTTGAATAAGCAAGGAGCTGAATACTTAATTGTATTCAAATTGGATTGACTTGGTGGACCAGCATCCTAAACACCTTGTTGTGAATCTACATCAGAAATGTTAAAAGACAGACTTCAGAATCCATGGAACACTGAAGAGGGTCTGTGACAACTGTAGAAACATGTAATTTAGCTTTACATACACAGCACACGGGTATCACCTGAGTATAAAAAGAGCAATAAGTACAGCTACTGACTTACAGACCAAGCCAGCTACAAGACATCTCAGTGGCCTATACAGAGATATCTCACTCTTTATTGAAATGTCTTAGGGTGTCCTAAAACATTCATATGGGTTTATACTGGGTGAATACGAGACAGAATCTACAGGGGACCTACACTCTTTTGAAGAAACTGCTTCGTACTAGATTACATCTAGTAATCTATGGTCAAGTGTACCCTCAGCAGGTTTGCTGATGACACCAAACTGAGGGGTGTGGTCAACACAACAGAGAGACTGGATGCCACCTAGACAGGCTTGAGCAGTGGGCCAAGGAGAACCTAATGAGGTTTGACAAATCCAAGTGGAAGGTCTAGCACCTGGGTCGAGGCAACATCCCCTACTGATACAAGTTGGGGGATGAAAGGATTGAGTGCAGCCCTGCAAAAAAAAAAAAAAGACCTGGAAGTACTGCTGCATGGGGAACTGGATGTGACCCAGCAATGTGCCCTCACAGCCCAGAAAGCCAACCGTATCCTGGCCTGAATTGAAAGAAGCATGGAAGCAGGGCAAGAGAGGTGATCCAGCCCTTCTGCTCTGTGCTGGTGAGACCTCACCTGGAGTACAGCATCCAGATGTGAAGTTCTTAGTACAGAAAAGACATGGACCAGTTGGAGCGCATTCAGAGGAGGGCCCCAAAAGTGATCAAACAAATGGAACATCTCTCCTATGAGGACAGGCTGAGAGAGCTGGGGCTGTTCAGCCTGGAGAAGAGAAGGCTCCGAAGTGACCTTATAGCAGCCTTTCAATATCTAAAGGGGTACTACAGGAAAGAACGGGACTCTTTAGCAGAGTCTGTTGTGATAGAACAAGGGGAAATGGTTTCAAGCTTAAAGAGGGGAGATTTAGATTAGACATAAAGAATAAGTCTTTTATGGCGAAGGTGGTGAGGTAGTGGAACGGGTTGCTCAGAGAGGTGGTAGATGCCAGGAAGCAAGGTGGATCAGGCTCAGGGCAACGTGATAAAGCTGTATTTGCCCCTGTTCATTGTAGGGAAATTGGACTAAATGACCTCTAAGGGTCCCTTCCAACTCTAGGGATGTTCTATGATTCTATGATACATACAACTCATCAAAATTAGTACAAGTCTATGTCTAAGTACCTCGTTTACTCCCTCCATTTGCAAGATCTGGAGAGTATGTGCAATCTTTAAAGCACAAGATATCAGACTATAAAAAGCTGTCTGGATGTTAATACGAGTTGAGCAACAGCCAAAACAGATTTGTCAACAACAGATCATGTCAAGTCAATTGCTTTTCTTTCTGACAGCATACAAGGCCCCATGATAGAAGAGAAATTGCACAAGCTGTGTATCTTGATTTTAACAGTAGTGCGTCACATGACATTTTCTTAAGGAATTTAGGATATGTAAATTGCCATTAAGTGCAGAACTAGTCAGAAAACTTTTCTTAGTTAACTACAGTTTACTTATTATCAACAAGAAAGCTTTATTGCAGGGATATGATTAAAAAAAGGTAGAAATACTAATGATGTAAGTCTGAGAGGGATTGAGAGTACACTGGAATTCAGAATTATCTTGACAGATTTTAGAGTTACAGTGAAAGCGGTGGGGATAAGAAGGGTATTGCAATAGCAGTAATTGCAAAGGTCCTCATTATTGTAGAAATACTTAAGCAAAGAAAAACCAAATTGGAGAAACTAAGTGACTATGCAATGCTTTTGTAGAAAAGGATCTGTAGCTTCTGAACACACAGGCTGATCATGAACTGAATATAATTCAACCTTGCTATACAGTTGCAAAGAAGGTGAGCACCACACTGGAAGTTATGAACAAGAGTACTGTGTAAACATGGAAAACAGTTATCTTCCACTTGATGTTACTTACCATCTGAGCTGGGGTAAAACATTCAATTTTGACTGTTGCAATTCAGAACTAATATAAACTCCAGAGTAGAGAAATGAGGCCAACCAGAAGCTGGATGTCCTCAAGCTATAAAGAATGCATTAATAAGGACTGCATCTCAAGAAAAGGAAACAGGAAGATAGGGCACTGCTTGAAGGCTATTGCATCGAAAAGTAATAGGGCTAGAATTCTAAAGATTCAGATCAGACAGAGGAGAAAACTTTATATTAGTAAAGCTAGTGAAGCACTAGACTTTTATTTGGAAAGGCTGTGAGTTCTCCATCACTGGACAGCCAAAAAATCTTTTAGGTAATATCTATCAAGAAAAATAGACATTGCTGATTCTTCCTCAGTGTAGAGAAGATGGAATTGTGCTTTATATGCATATTTACTGTTCCAAGATATCAAAGATGCTAAAGAATTTAAAAAATAAATTAGTAACAGTGTTCCAGTTTAAAAGCTAAAAGGTGGTAAAGTTGTCACCCATTACATCAGAATTACAAAGGAAACTAAAAGCTCTGTTGCATGCATATCACTTCTGAGCAATTAGCACCCTGCTTTGTTAAATGAGGACGTGTAAATCAATCTTTGCACTGCCTTCAAGACCTCTAGCCTCTTCATGCCCTTCCAACCAAGTCACTGCGCAGTCCAGTTACTGATCACAGTGAATGATTCGTACCTGAAACGAGTCATTTAAACAGAACAACTTTCAGAAACACCATGATTTCATAAGATAATGGCTTAACTTTGCCTCCATAGTATTTAAAGACTTAGACTGTACTTCATTCCTAAGCATCTCAAGCAGATCTCACAGTGTGGAGCATTGTACCTTCCTGGCACTGTCCTCTGGCTCTGCTTGTCTTGCACACTGTAGCTAGCTGGACTTGTCTTTCTCAAACATAAACACTTATATCAGCCACCCACATTCATGCTTCATGACAATTAGAAGCTTTACTCATTCCATCAAGAACTCCTTTGCTAGCAGTTGATAGCTTATACATATTAGAAGCTAGGTTAAACACCTTCTACTCCTGAGGTCAAGTTAGGTATCCCTGTAGAAAAGAGTTCTCATTAAGCCAGAAAATATCACTGGGAAATAAAAATGCTACTGCAGAAGTAATGCCTCATATTTTATTACATTTGCCCACGAAGTCAAAGATGGATGGTATGGCAGTAGAGGCTGAACCTTCCTCTCAATATTCCATTATCTTCTGCTGCTGTGAGACAGATGGAAGCAGAGGGGCAGTTTGACAGAATGATGTCTGACATGAAAATGCTTATGAAGCAAAGGTGTCTAACTGAATTCCTCCATGAGGAGAAAATTGAGAAAACTGCACTCACTGACATTCACTGAAGCTTGCTAAACATTTATGGAGACCAAACAGTGGATGTGAGTACAGAGAAGCACCGGTCGATGTGTTTCAGTAATGGCGACAGTGGTGTGAAAGACAACCAATGTTCCCAACAGCCATGCAGATTTGTATGAGCATGTCACATAGGTTCTCTTGTTTATCTCTAGTGAAAATGCATAGCTAATGGTGGTGACTATATTGAAAAACAGACCAAATTCTAGCTACAAAACACTAACAAAAAGTGTTACCATGCTTTCTGTATCCCTAGTATTTTCCATGGAAATAAATAGGAGGCATTACTTTCAGAATGATCTACATTCTTTATAGGTCTCCAGAATAGTATTATACACCCATATGCTTTGTATATAGCAATGTTTTCTAGAAAAGTTGCATTTATTCTACGTAATAATAAAATAAGATCTGCTTGCTCAGTACTTTAGCTAATGACCTAGTATCCAGTCATGTGAAGGAGATCTCCACAGCTATATCTTTCCCTGTCAAATAATAGTTGGCAGCTACAGTACTGAACTTTAACACATCTGCAAAATACTTCTAAGTGAACTTACATTCACTTTTTAGCATGGAAAATCATTGAGAGTTTCTCCATTTTCTACAAAACACTGACAACTGTTCCAGTATGCCATTACCTATTTAAAAGTCATTTTTCTACTTAAACAACAAATACCATTCAAAGAGACTGTGATAAATGAAACTAAACTAAATGGATGCTGTAGCAGTTGGCAAGTCTGTAATAGAGAATGAGTGTGAATGCACTTGAGTAAGAAAAAGGTAAAAGCAGCTTTAGTTGTCACAGAAAATCTGTAAGATCTGTTAAACAATGGCTGCATATCTGATGACAGTGTATCTGCTACGCAACTCAATGTTAAGTAAAGACACTAAATTTTTCTGCAGTTAGCAGTATGGGAGTGGTGCCATATGGTAACAACATGAGATAAAATTGGAGGTTCAAGTGATCTTGATAATTATAAGGAAAGATCACGAAGCTTTGCAAAACACACCATAATAGTCAATTACTAGGAAAACACTCAGAGGAAAGATTGCTGTATCCGTTTAGCTTAGGTGGCATATAACCAAAAAAGGGAATTTTTATTTCACATAAATATTTCAGCCCATTTGATGTAAGTGTGCTCATTATACATATATATCCATCAGCCATCTATTTATATCTGATAAAATCTGCCCAAAAATCAATGCTAACTTCTAACACATAAAACATCTCCATGGGTCAGTTGCTTACTCATAAAATACAGCACTTCACTGTTATTAACTTTGTTTCTCTTCTTATTTAATCTGAGTCTTGTATATTAAAATGCTCAAATCAGAGAATTTTATTTTAAAATTTTTGTACAGTTCATTTAAATTTTGTCATACTTCTCTTTCCATAGCTTTAGAAGTGAATTGGCCATTTTTAGTATTCAAAATGACTATATATATAACTTAACATTTAATAACTTAAATGACTATATATCTAAAGAACAGACATTTTCTTTCTTTCATGTAGCCATGTAGGTTGACCAAACAGATGATTCTGCTGAGTTGTACATAATTGTGACCTCCTTTATAAATCTGATTTAGAAACTATCAATGGAAAAACACATATCATTATTTCCAGTAGAGAACTATGTATGCTTTTCTACACCAAAGCCCCACTAACACCATTAAATTTCAACATCTACCTTATAATGCCTCATTGCAGAACACCTTGGTATCAGAATATCAGATTACCTCTGCTAAACCTTGTACTATTAGGAAAAATGGTGAAAAAAATGAAGACCTCAAGAAGCCTCAGGAAGTATCAGTAGATGAGAGAGATAACTCATATTTCACTCAGAAATCTGGCATGAAAACAGAGTTTGGAACACAAACAGTAAAGGAACTAAGTAAATGTAAGGAACTAAGGAACTATGTGAAGATAACGTTAGTGACATGACTAGGTCCCAGAATATCTGCCCCAACAGAGAAGTTGAAGACAACTGAAACAAAGTATCAACCTGGCAGTACTATTAAAGTATAATAACACACTTCAAGTTCTCTGACTTCAAAAAGTCAGAAGCCAGGCATAAAATGAGATTTACTAACAAAGGAAAAGCAGAACACTAAGAAATTGAAGGGCTAGACCAATACCAAGCAATTAATATGCTTTGTTTATAGTACTTCTGGTTTTCCAGATCCAAACATTCATACACAGACAAAACTTAAAATTTTACATCCTGGTAAAAAACAAACAAACAAAATTGGAAATAACGTAACAGAGAATCCAAAAGATTACAAAGAAATGAGGACTAACTATCTCTCAAGAAGAAATGATATACATCAATTTAAATAAAATTTTCTGATAGAACTGAGATTAAAAAAAATAAGCAGTAGATATCATCTACAAAATCATGCACGGATTTAAGTGAGTTGGGTGAGGTCTTTAGCGGTTATCTAGCTTTCCAAGTCATTCCACTTCTAGCAGCTTTCTTAGGGCATTGTCCACACGAGGTTGGAATATCTCTAAGAGGAATGCTCCTGCAGCTTCCCTGGACAACCTCTTCCAATACTTAACCACTTGTGAAAATGTTGTTCCTGACAATCAAATCAGAATTTCCCAACTTCTACCTTATGCTCATTGCCGCTAATGCTGTCACTGTGAACTTCCAAGTAGAGTTCTATCTTCTCTACAGTCTACCATTAGCTAGCTGTGGAATGCAGTTTTCTGTGTGAAGAAATCCAGCTAGCCTGTGCTCTAGTCCTTTAACCATCTTGGCAGCCTTCCACTGGACTTGTTTTAGTAGGTCAATGTCTTTTTAGACAGAAGGGCTATCAATAATTACTTCTCCTGATCTGCTGGCCAGGCTCCTGCTCAGGGTACTGCATGCTCCCATTACTGCCAGGATGCACTGCTATTTCATATACAACTTGCTTGTCTAACAAGAAACCCAGGCTCTTTTGGCCTCTCTTGAGGATGGGTGCAACATTTTCATACTCCAGTCACTGGGGATCTTTGCTATCTCCATGACCTTTGAAAGATGTTGGGCAAGATTTCTATACTCCATGACCTTCAGCTTAAACAAGTTCTACCTTCTGTGTTTTAGTCTCTGGTCCTGTCAACTTCTTCTGTCAGATATTTACACACATTGATGAGATCCCCGTGAGCCTATCCTTTTCCAGGCTGAACAGGCCCAGCTCTCTCAGCATCTCTGTCATCTCAGTGGCCTTGCACATGAATTTTCCAGTAGCTACATGTCCCTTTTATTCTGAGGAGCCCAGAATTGGACATAGTATTCTAGGTGTGGCCTTATCAGGGTTGACTTAGATCACTTGGTCTAACAAACTCTCACTCCCATTACTATCATCCATGCCACTGGCCTCTCTTCTGATCCTGCTCCACAAGCTCTCAATTAGACTGTCATCTATCCCATAAAAGAGCTCCGTATGTATATACTGCTCCTTTACATAGGGGGAGGCAACCAATCCTCTTGTTTTCCCTGCCTGTCTTTCCTGAAGAGAACCAAACTTTCATAAACGGTTTGATATATCTAAAAAAGGAGAGAAAAACACATGCAGAGAAAGGCACAGTATGGTAATGAAGATGAGAAGAAAAGAAAAAGTGGGGGAGAGAATAAATAGTAGAAAAGTTACTGATTACCAAGTTGAAGATGAAATGCTGTTTTCAGGTCTTGAGGACACAGATGGTAGGAATGTGAAAGAAATAATACAGTTAGAAGATACAGAACGTTAAAAAAAAACACATCAGGACTTGCCAAAAATGCAGACACAAAAGGATAGCAACTGTTTCTTTGCCTGAAGATAAGGAACTCTTAGAGGCTCATCTCAAACACAACAATACATGCACACATTTTCACAGCACTATGACTTCGAAGAAAAATCCATCTTTCAATCTCTATGCACTTAAAGCCAAAAACAATGGAAGAGATTTTGAGTTTAAAGTAGGGATGTGGGAGTATAAAAAAATTACTTCTGAGAAGATGCAATTATCATGGTCCTTTTGCTATTGCGGCCACAAAATACAAAACACAAAATACAAAAGCTGAGAAATACAAGCAGACAGCAATAGATCTAACTTACAAGTTAGTCAACAGACTCAGTCACGTCAGCTTCATATTTTAGATAGGTAATATGAAAAAAACTTACTATACTATTACTATACTATACTATATATACTATATATACTCACAACTCATTGCAATTCTCATGCAATACAACTCGAGTGGTACTGTTTGCTCTGTGTAATCTCTTTTCCACACATCCCACTTTTCAATAGCAGAGTATACCCTGACGCAGAATAAGCTAAATTTTATTTAGCCCTCATTATGAGATTATCAGTTCTTTTAAGTAAAACTCCATCATTCCAAACTGACCACCAACATAGCACAGACAGTTTCTCCTGCAATGCAAATATGAAGACAGATTCCAAAGATAGATGGTGAAAGTAATTCCAAATACTACTTCAGTCCTTTAAAAACAAATAGACTAAACTTAGAAGTAAAATATCTGAAGATGAAACAAGAAAATATCTACTATCATAGGAATAATTGCTTCAGACAACAAGATGAGAGAAGGAAGAGGAGTCTTTTAAAGAAAAAAACAAAGACATATTCAATCTTCGCTAACGCAGGAAATATGCCAAGTAAGACTGGAAGAATTGCAAACATATGTTTTCAAAATGAAATGTGACTTGCTAATTTAGACCTTGTCTAGATCAAGAAGACAAGTGGGATAGCTATATTCATTCCAATACACTGTAGTGTCAAAAATGACAATACAATGCAATCTGGTTGGGCTCAGATGCAAGAAATTAAATGAAAAATTTAAGGAGAATAATGAATCTGGGAAAATGAAAAGATAAGGCAAGTTTCAAAATGAAGTAAAAAATAAGCAAAATATAAGCACAATCAGAATACATAGCCAATAGTACTTTCTAAATGCATTAAAATTACATACATCATACAGTTACCAACCCCAAGCATTTCAGAACACGTAACAAACTGCAAGTATTTATAAAGGTAGAAAGGTATGTAAGTGTGGAAAAAAAGTAAAAAAAAAAACATATGCAAGCTGTGATCAAGGCAAACATTAAACTTTTTCCAAGAACAAGGTTTAGAGAAAGTAAGAAATTATGAAATTGTCTAATAATGTTTATATACTGGGGAAGGTACAGAAAAAACAATATATAGGCCAGTATCTACTCATCTAGCTTTTGATAAAAATAAAAGACATACACCTCTGGCTCAGAGAAACAGGAGGTGAGGGGATGCTACATGCAAACATCTAAAATTAGTCTGTTGTTTTGATGAGTATTATAATTGAAAATGGTGCATCCTATCCCTTTTCTTTTGTAGTCATTATATAATATTGTCTGCCAACGGGGGGGGGGGGGGGGGGGAAGGCTTTCTGATCTTTAAACAAGAGAGAGCAAGCTAAAGAAAACTGAATTGAAACAGTTTGCAGACAAAAAATGCTTTTCTACCAGTTAGGAAGAGTAATCTCTCTTACCCTTTTTCTTTAAGCAAGGAAAATACAGTAAATAGAGATACTGAAAGGGAGAGAGAGAGGAAGGGAGGGAGGGAAGAACAAAGAGAAGAAGGAAAGGGGAGAGAAGAGAATAAGTAAGGGTAAAAAGAGGGACAGTGATTGCAGCAGAAGTATGGATGGATCACTTCTGTTTGCTCTCCTTTCCACTGCACTCCAACTACAATCCTTCTTTAAGTCTCTGGGAGGCATGTTCTGTTCTCTGCATTAACTCCAGTGCAGCCCTAAAGTGGAAACACTGGAGGCACCACAGACCAACTCTTACCTTTTATTAGCATTTTTCAAGGAAAGAACAGTTGAAACAGTATATGTTTCATTAATGCAATGCACCCTTAATAGCCACATAATTTGAAGCATGCCAGTCCCTTGTGTCTATGTATGTTACCATTTATGTCCACATATTAGTTACACTCTCATAATAGAGCTCCAAGCACAGTCTTTTAAAAAAGGGATTTGTGTAAATACTTCCCCACTGGAGGAGAGTGGTTTTGTCAATTATTTTCCCTTTTTAAAGTACTGCTATTATATAAATGTAAACAGAGCTGGTATTGCACAAAACATCTACTTTTTCAGCACTAAAACCTATATAAAACTTGGAGAGGAGAGGGGAACAAAAGCTTCACTAGTTAAAATCTGGTGAAATAACATGAGCCCAGGGCTCTCACACACCAGAAGGACTTGAGGAAAAAGATACTGCAGAGAAAGCCACGCCTCCTGGACCTTAAGCTTCCAGCTGGCATGGTACCACTGCTGGGCCCTAACTAGCTATACTGAGTTGGGCACCGTATCAGACAAATGTAACTGCTGACACTGCTGCACTAGGTATTTGTGAAAGTGAGACATTCTGCAAATGTGAAAAGCGCTTGCAGAAGTGAAAGAATTTCAAAAACATGGATGCAGGATGGTAAAAAAACCCACAACACTCCAGTTTACACTTCTGAAATACAGTGACCAAACCTACAGAAAAAAAACAAACATGAGAATCAAAAATGTAAAAGTTCTAGGTATGTGGAAGTGCTGATACTGAGGAGGACTTGAGAGGATGACTGCAAACAAGAGAGCAAGCATTCCATTACAGCCTCCATCAGAACAGCCAGATCAGACTGCAATTACAGTGAGCCCTGCTGGGCTGCACTAGGGAGGCTAAAAGAATATTCCTGTAGCTAAAGCCAACAGCGATTTTAAATTAAAATCGTTCAGTCTTCATTTCATGTAAAGTTTGTTGTTAATATATGCATGTGAAATGTGCAGACATCTATACAGCTGTGTTTGAGGGAAAAAACAAACAAACAAAAAAAAAAAAAAAGGAAATTAATTAACTGGCAGCACAAGGACAGAGGAGCCAGCTGGGGAAGTAACCCTTCTGAACAGTGATGCTCTCTAGCAGAGCTCTGAAATTGGAGCCCTAGAACCTTACTGAAAAAGCAGTGTGTGTGCTTTGAAGTTTCTCCATCCACCTAGTCCATAAGAGAGCTATATTAAAACTACCTGACAAAGTTGTGCAAATAAAGCAGATTGCAATGACACTATACTATCCACATTAACCAATAAAACCAAAGAAAAAATGTCAAAGAGAAATGTGGCAGAAAATGACCTTCAATTACTACACACACAGGGGTATCAATTTAACAGCTTTTTAAATACACTAACGTGCAGAAGGTAAGTTACATTTCACCCTCTCCTTCAATATTCTCCTCTGAACTCAGTGCTTTTGTTATAACCCCAAAACAATTTCACTGTAGAACTCAAACATGTACAGGAACATAATAATAAATATTTGAAAGCTAGTGAGTTTTCTGATGATAGAGAATTGAAAAGGACAGCTAAAAGGTTGTGGCATTAGAAGAAAAAGGCAGTTGAAGTATGAAATGGTAACAACTGAGCTACTACTACCCTGTAATTCCATGAAGAGATGTAAAGCAAAGCTGGGAGGAAATAAATACTCAAAGGACTAATTTCTGAACAGAAAGAAAATGCTGGAAATATCATCTTAATGTACTGATGAAGTTAAGAAAGCAAAGAGAAAGATGGTGAAAATAAAGCTTCACTTCTCTCTTCTAATATAAATCTAATACACAGCAAAACTTCATTAGATTCTGTTGAATATAAAGACTGAAAACAACATCAGTTGTCAGAATAGGATGTACCAGGTTTCTCCCGTCTTCTACAAGTGAATGAATTTTTCTACAGCATTTATTCTTCTCCCCTGCAGAACTCACTGATGTGCTTGGGAGTAGCAGCATTTTGGGGTACAATGTTATTGCTGTTTGAATGATATTATGCTGATTCAACCTATACAAAAGCAAAGAGGTTTTGAAATGGAATTCTATATATAATTTTCCCTCTAATTATTTCTAACTATTTTAAATAGGACAAAGAAAATCACTAGTTGCCATTGACCTGTTCATTTTTTCAATGCAAAGTGAGAAGGAACCTTTGCAAGGTGACATAATCAACTTGGAAGTGACAGCATCAACTTATATTGAGCAGGTGAAGAGAGAAACACAGAACTTGAGCTGAACGTGACACAACAAGATGCTATAATGGCACTGACCCAAGAGACATTATTTAGAAGTTCACTGATTTGGAAACAAAGAGATTACAGTGTGTTTTGACCCATTTTAACATGATTTGTAAGCTGTGTTTTTCTGTTTAGTGGATTGGCTTACTATAAACCTGAAATAACTCAAACGCATTTCGGCAATATTACACAGCCTAAGTAGTTCATAGAACCATAGAATAGTTTGGGTTGGATAGGACCTTAAAGATCAGCCTGTTCCAACCCTCCTGCCATGGGCAGGAACACCTTCCACCAGCCTAGGTTGCTCAAAGCCCAATCCAACTTGTCCTTGAGCACTTCAACGTATGAGGCTTTTCTCAAAGAACAGTTAAATTTAGAGTTCTGCATTTAAATAACTACTTTGACTATCTGTAAGTTGCAGAATGATTAAGAAAAGAAAAATTAGCGAATGTCTAATTTGTTTCATAAAACAATTAAGGACAAGATAGAAATTTTGCTAGGGTAACTTCTATTGTCTTAAATGCTCTTCATGAATAAGTTTGGTCTGGTATGACATTATAAATTAATACACACATCTGAAGAGGCTTTGAGATCCCTGATGATTGTTTTGCAGGAGTTAATTCCCATCGTGTGTGAACGGGTAGGGCAGGTATTAACTGTAAGAAGCTCAGGAGAACTCAGTGTTACCAGCAGAGAAAATAAAGGATAGGGAGTTAAATCCTGGAAGACCAGAATTAGTTAAGCACTTACAGACCTTGGATGATACACTTTCAAAGCCATCAGGAAGGAACATTTTGTGTAGATGCCTATGGATAAACAAAAGCTTCACGCTACTGTTCAGATGGGTAGTACTTCTCTTCTTGATAGCTTAATAAATGTGACTATTATTTGCCTTCCATTTACTCATACCCCAGAGTTAAGAGTAGGAACTTGACTCTCTAGTAGCAGCAACATGGGAAGCTAGTGTAGACAAGATATTACTAGCTGTCATTACTTTTCAGCAGCCTGACAGAGACTTGTTACCATTCATAGTTAAGAGCTAAGTAATAGTTAGAGATGCTGATTAATAAAGCAATCTAGATACAAATAAACTTCCCACTCTGAAGATCAAAGTTTACTGAGAGGTGATCAGAAAGGCATTTATTGTATATAATTTTCAGATTGATTTATTAATACTAGAAGTATTTATCTGATGAAAATTTCATTGTTTTTCACTTGCAGAGTGTTCAAATTAGAGCTGAATAAAAAAATTATTTGCTGGCATTTATTATAATTGAAATCCTTTATGCAAAGAGACTGCTATACTTACATGTTTTATTATTGACATCTAGGTCTCATAACAAGTCCCAACAGGCTCCTGGATCAGCTGAATTTTAAGGTTTTTGAGCTCTTGAGACTATTTAGGTTGACAAAGATCTAAATACCTGGACGTCTAAGTTGCAGACATGTTGTTTCCAGTATCCAACGATGGAAAATTTTGGAACAGCCCACTAATCAGACAAGTCTGCTCATGGTTGCTTCTGTGAACAACGTCCTCATATTACTTCACTCAGAACCCAAATGAAAGCAAATAAAATCTTTGGTGAAACCTTGCTGCCAACATGCTGAATTTTTCTCAAAGGCATTTTGAATAGAGAGAATTATACACAGACCTTATTGCTAGTGAAATCAAATTTAAAGTAATATAGAAACTGAAATCAATTTCTAATGTGAATTACTGATGGTCAACATCAGCACAGTTGTTCTTACACTCTTTCCATTCAGGCATAAATTTCCTAAAACTCTCTGCTCCATGTAGCCATAAGAGCTTCCAAGACTCTTCTGCAAAACTTGGAAGCAAAAGAAAAAACAGAAAAAACTTCCTGTGGAGTTCTCAATTTGGCCCCAAACTTTTTTTGAACATATTAGATTGACTGGGGTTAAGAGAGATATTATTTATTTATAATAAATACACATAAAAATAAACACACAGAAAAAGGAAACCTCAGGTCCCTTAACAAATGGTTTCTAAAAATGCTTATTCAAACTGACATATGCATGACAAGTTTCAGCTCAGTACGATTTAAGGAGGAGGAGTTATACCGCCCAGAAAAATGGTGTTTATGACAGAAACGACAAAGGCTCATTCATCATAGGACTTTTCTGTGTGGAACAGTAATAAAGCTTAAATGAGACTGCACTTCATTAGTGATTTATTTCATAGATCACTATATATACACAAATAGCATAACTCTATTACATCTTCATTGTACCATTCATTACAGTACTTCATATACTATATCCACATGACAACATAGAAATGCAGCTATTTCTGGGGAAGAGAACAGCCACCAAGTGTAGAGCAGCACACAGAAAAGAAAATCATCAGAGCCAGAACCGCAGAAGTAGCAATGCTCACAAGAAAAAGACAGCACAAAACAACTAAACTGAATGCTCACAGACAGGCTGTTAAGTCAGAGAATAGTTTTACTCCATATTTTCTTGACTGATGCCCCATTTGATTTAGAAAGCAGAAATAAAGGAAGAAGACTGAAAGACCCTGCCATTCTCAGTAAGAGCAACTAACATCAGAAGCTCTCACCAGAACTTCCTGACTGGAATTCACTCTCACCCTCACTTGATCCTTCAGCTCTGCACTGGTGTTTGCCATTTACCACAGGAATGAAAAACACATCAGTTCAATTGGTTTCATCAGTCCGTATCTGGAATGCTGCTCTTTAGGTATAGAAAACAACACGTTCTCAGATGCAACTCTCTCTCTCTATTATGACCTCTGCTAAGTAAGAACTCTGCACAGATCACTGCTACTTTACTCTCCAGCAGGTAACAATCCTCAGACTATCACAACTGGAAGCCAAACATTTTCATTAATCCTCAAGAGATGAATGAAGACCTTGGCCTTCCAAATGCATGTTAAAACATGGTATTCTGTACAACTCCACTGAATGCTATGAGAACAAAGATAGAACACCTGTAAATGTCTCAACTCTTTTCAGATGATTTTTTGTGATGAATTATCTTTGGAAGCAATAGTGTTCAATGTAGCAGTGGACCTTTGAAATAACATTTGTAATGTATACAGTATATGAACATTTTCTGAAACACTGACTAAAAGGAAATGTTTCAGTCACTCACTTTTAATCATACTCACTTTTAAATAGTGAGTATGATTAAATTCATTCTCTTGATTTTCTTGCCAAAATCTCAGCTGTAAGAAATATATTAAGAAGGGAAATGACATGTCAATTCTAGAGCTTCCAGGTTTAAAAAAAAAAATTCAAAGTAAGAAAGTTATAAGTAAAGCCATTGTACTTGCAATGCAATGTATAAACACTAGGATCTGTGACGGTTGGAGAGAAGATAAGATTTTACCTAGCAGATAAACACAGACACACACACATATATATTTACACATACAAATACAGCAACCTTACTGGCAAATTAACTAGAAAGAAAAAGCAATCCTAAACTCTCAGTAAAATGTTTGCTGGGCTCAAGAATAAATAAATTCCTATTGTTTTGCCTATGACTCTGTTTTATAATGTTCTCTTTCAAATATCTTAGTGCATTACTTTAGTCCATAGTATACAATAACTAATTTGATAAGAGGTTGAATTAATGCACATCAATACAATTTTTATTTTCCCTTTTTGCATCATACTGTACTGCTTTCCCCTGTGTTAGTGTGGTAGAAACTACTTAGTAAGAGCTTAAGAAATGAATCCACGGCACTTAACATACTGATTTAAGATTCAGGTTTTAATCAGTTAAGAGTTGTGCATCTTCTGCTTTATAAATAAGATGTGAGATACTGGCCATCTGCAAAAAACTTCAATGCCCTAATTGGTTAAGTTACTTAGGAATGTGTCTGAATAAATCCATGAGTAGCCCCCACTGTGCTCAGTAACTGCTCACCTCTGGAAGTCACCAATGGAATTGGTGTTGGACGTGTTTAATAGCTAGACATGCTGGAAAGATTTCTTCTTGCTCTAAGTCTGCAATCTAAACAGCAAATGCACAAAGAACTAAACATTGTAGGAAACCACACAAAGCTGTGTTTTATTCCCACGTTTTTACTCCTCAAATCCTTCAACTTCGAGAAGTGATTAATAACCACTATAAGCCAACAGCTGTGAGGTTGGACAAGATGTTTCTTACAAACATATGAATGAACAAACTCCAGTGCACCTGAATAGAGCAGGCATATATATAAGCATGTGTAAAAGTGGAAGAGGAGAAGAAAACACGAAGGGCATTGCTGCCACAATAGAAGATAGAGATGAAAACAAATGGTCCTAATAAAGTCTTGAAGTGGACAAGTTTATCTTCAACACTAGAGATAAAAAAGCTAATTAAGAATTCTGACAAATTCAGAAGATCTGCAGAAGCTGGTCAGTGTTGAGGTAGACTTTACATTCATTCTACATATAACAGTTTTACCTAATAAAAGTATGGAAATATTCTTCTAAATCTTCTCTAGAACAATTCCTAGTCAGTCAAGTCAGAAAATGAAAACACACTGTTAAAAAAAAGTCTCAATAAGTACAGAAAGAAATATTGCATGTTTCTACTTACCTGTCTGTCTACTTCTGGAAGCAAAAGCAGGAGGTATTGTTGAAAGTGCTGAGGTAAAGAAGCAAAGGTGTGTTTATTTATTAAAGCCCTCAGGTTGGTGTTCACTAGAATAGATCCTGGTGTTTCTATGTCAATATCCTCAGCTTTGGTCCATTTCAAATGTCCTGGAGAGAAAAAACAAAAACAAAAACAACCAAGAAATAACTTCAAACACACATATAGAAAGAGAATAAAAACAATTCCTGTTTTTATGCTTTTAGTTTTCATCAGTTTAATATAGAAAGCGCCAGAGAAATGGTACTCTCAGACAGTAGCAGCCTTTTTTTTGCTAACAGCTTATTTTATATTCCCTGTATTTGTTTCTTGAGATCTTACAGCATCCATGTTCCAGACAACAACACAACAGACACATTCTTACATTCAGCTCAAGAGATCAGCTCAACTCAGCAGAAGCAGATAATTTTCCTGTCATCAACATAATTCTATTTCCAAGCAAAAGGCTGATACCAACCAATCATTATGGAGAGATTTTCTTGGGCCTGTGCTCCGCATTTGCAGTGCACTACAGTTTGCCTAACTCAGTCCACAGACTTGCTAAAACCTACCTGTGTGAATAGATAGTTATCACAGAGGTGAGAATATCTACAGTGTTAATTTAGTGTTTGAAAACATGCATTTCTCAGAATTTTTGTTAGAACCTATGATTTAAAATGAGCAACACAGAGAAGACAACAGCAACAATTATCAGAAGTCTACAAAACAGAATCTGTGAGGAAAAATAAGACAAAGACTACACAGGAGAAGGGGGAAAATATATAAAAAACTGAGTACAGGCATAAATGTCTTCCTACTGCCCACAGTGTAGAGCAAAGGAAGTGTTGCACAGTAAGAAATATTACTGTCAAGGTAATACAAAGCTTTCAGCCACCTAGGACATTAGATTATCATAGAATTGTAGAATTCTAAGTTGGAAGGGACCCATACGAATTATCAAATTCAACTCCTGGCTCCACATAGCCTCACCCAAAAATCAGACCGTATGTCTGAGGATGTTGTCCAGGTGCTTATTCAATTCTGGCAAGCTCAGTGCTGTGACTACTGCCCTTGGGAGCCTGTTCCAGGGCCCAACCACCCTCTTGATGAAGAACCTTTTCCTAATATCCATAGAGAGGCATTTCAGTCTTCATCACTGGAAAACTTTTAAGAATATGCAGAGAAATATCTGTCAGGAATGACAGATGTACAAGCTGATTTTGCTTTGTGACTAATGAATTTGAGTCACCACTGGAAGTCCGATCAGGTCTAACTTTGCTTTTATTTCTGCGATAATACTACTGGACAAAGCCCCTTAAAAAGCAGCTCACTACTGCTGCCTGCATCAGGATATATACATGCTGCTATGAACCTTTTTGCCTTCCAGTCTTATCTTACTACGGTCTTACTATGATACACAGTACAGAAATGAAATAAGTGAGGAGCATAGGAGGCCATTACAAATAAAAAATTCTAAATCTTCACAGGAAAGTCCTCCAGGTTTTGGTCTGCTGTACTTTCAAATATTTCAGAAATGATACAAGAGGGATCTTAAATAATTTATGTATAAACTCCAAAGGAATCTCTTAAAAAGCAATTTTAGAGATTATTCTACTGCTATGAACAATGATGGCATTTGTCACTCGCATAGGGCCTTGCAGCAAGAATTATAATTGTTTTGTTAAGAATACTTACATTTTATAAATATGGATATTTGGGCATATTATTAGGAAATTCTCAAATGCTACAAAGTGTTAAACTGTTAACGTTAATAAAAGCAATGCAGCTATGCTTTAGATTTCTTGGAAGACTATGATCATTTATCCTGAAAGGTTATAGCATCACCCACAAAGTGCAGAAATGAAAGAAACTGCAATAGACTTATAAATTCTGCAAGCTCCCCTTCAGTCACAGCCTCCCACAAACATTCTTGTAATTTCCTTTTACTTTTTAGCAAACAATAGTAACTGAATGAGACAAGCATTACTTTGCATTCAGTACATATCCTTTTCCAACTCATTTCTAACATACTGTATCTCAGCACAGCAAAATCTCCACTATGAACAAATGAATGCCCTGTTATAAAAGACAATTGTGTGGAAGAAGTGCTCATTTTCATGAATGCATCACAGTAAACTGCCCTCACCATCTGTTCCACCCACAAAATACGAATGCAAAAAGAACACAATCTCCAAGTGTAGCAGAAGTAGTATGATGTATCCAAATGCAATGCCTGTACATATATTCCTTTCTTTAATCAATACAGCATACACATCTCTATCTTCCAAGTAACTCCAAAATGAAATAACATTTTCCCCAGTTGATGCTTCAGATTCTACGGAAAGCCATACACATATAGGTGGTCCAAACCAAGACAAAAGATATGATTGCAAAGTCAGTAACATCCAACATTGGTAGGTATTTTAATAGTGAGAAGAGACCAAGATAGTACCAGAAACTCAGGCCTAATTCTGTGTGCCTGAGTTACGCATTTTCCAATTATTTAACCTCCTACCATTACAGGTTACTGTGACTGCTTTATCAACATGAGAAAGAAACACACACACTACTTCTATGATAGCAGGCTACTAGATCACTGTGAGTGGCCAGCATAGCCATAGAAAAAAAGAAGAAAAAAAAAGAAGAAAAAAAGAAAAGAGAAGATCTGTTCAGAAAGAACAAATTTTCTCTCCTGTATCCCTCCTAGCTTTAGGACCATTGCTGCAGGTTTCAAGTTTATAGTCAGATTTCGAGAAATATTTCAGAATAGCAGGGAAAGTAGCAACTCTGTGGAATTTGACTGTTCGCCTCTACTGCATAGCTACTCATAAATCTGAGAGACAGGAGTTTATAATAGAGCATATGTCAATGTTTTTCATATTGTTTTTCCACAGAAAAAGACACTTTGAATCCTTATGGAGCTGCTACCACAGTTTGGGGGTACCTCTGGCCAGATCAGAAATAGAACCTGGAGGATGAGAGGGAAAGACAAGCTTACAGCCTTGGAAAAGAAGAGATTAGTCTTCAACATAAAGCATTACCTATGAAAAGAGTGGAAAATATATGTTTCTACATTGAAGTATGGGAGTCAAAATAGAAGGACAGAAATCACAGAAAACCTTAATCTTTATACAATGTCTTCCACATTCCAGGGACGGTGCCTCAAATGGCTGCAGAATTTATTCTGAAAGCTACAAAAAAAAAAATTCTAATGAATTCATTCTATATTTGGTACCAGAGGTCATATTGATGACATATCTAGGGATAGGGAGGAATGGATGTATCAAATCACATGTCTCAGTCTCACAGCTAGAGAAAAGTTACAGGAAATCATCAGAAATGGAACATATCTTTGCACAGCAAAAATTGTAATACCAAAGGACTATTATCAGTTTTGAATAACACCATTTGATCAACAGAGACACTACATATCCGAGATCAATAAATATTCTGCCAGAAGATTATATATGAAATCAAAATACAATTTCCTGGAAGTCTGTGATACAATGAGGTTTGTATAGAAGAGCTCACCAGAAATTGGAAATAGAATATTTAACAAGCAACCCATAATATTGAGCAAGTATCTTCAAGTTATTTTGCAGAATTGTTATAGAAGAAAATAGACGAGGACATTCATAAAAAAAAACAATCCTATAATGAAAACAGGCATTAAATAATTTTGGGGATTATCCAGACATTATGAAAAGCTTGTTTGCAAACATTTCCTATGTGGTCACACTGCGAAATTCTTCTCTAAATGATTCAGCAGTCTGCTGAATGCAAAGGGTCCTCTGTAAAGAAACAGTTATGTAATTATTCGACTTTGCTATATACGAGACAAGAGTCTTAGTGAATAGTATTTTTTCTATTCCTTAGGGAACATTTCCAATTATGTTTCGTACAGTGCAGAAAAAAATCTCCATCACATGGAGCTATTGGGACTTTACTCTTAGCATCTCTTCAGAGAAAAATCTTCATTAATTACAGATCAGCATTCACGAATCTTGGTAAATAACATGGAAAACAAAAAACAGAAACTGTATCTACCACCTCAAGAGATGTAGCTTCAAAAATAATTAAGGATCCAACAGGAGAAACAAATCAGCCAAAGAAACAGAATCAATCAAAAATGATGTGCCAAACCTCTACATGACACGGAATGACGCAAATGGAGAGAGTTAACTTAGAACAGAACAGATATGTAAGAAAATACATTACTCTCTTTGGGATTAAGCATGCATTAAGACTGCAAGCAAACTTAACAGTAAGAAAGAGTATCTGCTACTCCACCCCTTACCACCCGCCCAAAAATCATAATGCAGCAATCAGAAGCAAGCTGCTAAATGACCTCGGTCTGCACTTGCGTAGGTCTGTCAAATTTAAAAAGCACGTACAGAAAAGCATTCTTGGGGAAAAACAATCGCCTGTGGATTTTCAAAACAGCCAGAAAAAAAAGATACTTTCTTGAGAAAAGGTCAACTTCTGACTTTGAGAAAGAGACTGGTAAATCAGCAACACAAAACTTTTAAATATAGCATAGAGATTCTAAACATCTCAGTAGTACAATAACAAATAAATATACTTATTTTATTCTCACTTACCTAAACCAGATTTTTTTAACCTCTTTAAGTGCTGGCTTGTTTGTTTTCCAGTTGGAGACTTTTGTCCATGTTTCATCTCTTTATCAGAACCATCTGCTTCACCATTTTTAGATTCAGATCCTTAGGAAAAAAACAAAACAACGCATGATACTGAAGCACTTGTATCACCAGCTCTCCCTCCTCCCTGTCCCCTTGCTACACTGTAAACATAGCAAAAATGGGATTAAAGAAAACTGACATCTACTTGCTGAGAGGCAGTGCACCTTTCTAGTCACAATACAATTTCTCATCATCAGAGGAAATGGAAGAAAAAGATCAATAAGTCAATTAAGCGCTGAAAACTAAAGTTTATTGAACATTATAGTCAATAAAAATGTTCACTGATCTAATAAAAATAACGTTTTCCTATAACACACAAGGGATATCTTTAAAAATATTTTAACCTCAAGCTATGGGGCAGTAATGCAATCTAAAGGCAAAAAAAGATCATTTTTCTCTGAAGCATCACTTACAGAATGGAGATGCCTGGAAATACAATTGTCAATTTCTGTTAAACACGGACATAAAAATCTCTTAAAATGAAGAAACTTAATCGGAGCTAAAGGTCAAGGTAACGCTGTGGTGCTAAGAACAGCACCAGAACAAGATAAGCTAACAAAAGGATCCTAGGATTGCAATGCAGAATTGACACAAATTCACATTCACAGAGAAGCTTGCCTTTCTTCTCCCCTCTCCTTTTCATGGCCTTGAATACCAGCATGTGGTCCTCCATTAGAGTTCCAGAGCCAAACAAAATGTTACTTTGCATTCCTTTAAAGCTGCTGCTATTATTAATTGCCATTTTACTGTGTGCCTTCAGCTCTTTATTAAAATTAAAGAAAAATCTCTGTCCTTGAGTCACAGATTCGATAAGGAAATAAAGACGTTAAACAAAGCCTCCAAGTGACAATATTATTTTCAGCAGTCTTCCATTCTGTATGCTATACATCTGACTCAGAGTAAGGCTCTGTGACTAGCACTGATCTTGCAAACAGTCCTTTAGCTATTTACCTGAAGGTGAATCCGACTGCTCATCAGACACCTTTAATGGTGTCAAAACAACACGAGGAACAGTCTTGTTTACCATCATTGAGACTCCATTTCTTCTTTTCTGCTGTTGTCTTAAAGCCTATAAAAATGATAACAAAACATAAAAATGTAACAAAAAAATACTGCTCATAAGCGAATTACATGAGACATTTCTCTACCATTATTCTGAATCTCTTAAAATAAGCGTAATTTACACAGTTACTGAATTGCCAGATTTCACATCTGTCCCCTTTATGTCGTTTTCCTTTAAAATATAAAATCAGGCTTTTTGCCTATAAAGAGAAAGATGCACCTCAGATCATTTTCCATTACAACTTTGACAACAAAGAAGCACATAATCGTTTGCTCTACCTTAACAGCACAACATGATAACCCATGGAATGTGAAACTAAGAATCCCAAGTAAAAAAAATGTAAAATAAATGTTTCAAAACAAGAATAAAAATATATATGTCTGCACATCTCTCGCAGGTGCATCCTCTCCAGTATACTGCTCAGTCAATCAAGTTAACACAGAGTGTCATCAGTATGTACAGCATGTAAGGACTACAGTATTGATGCACTCACTCAGCCGTGAGTAGTGCTGCACAAAATCACTGAACATGGCAGGAATCATTTATTTTTGTGAAGGGAATCAGTCCTAATCTTGGAAACCTTGCAGCACTTGGCTTCTGCCTGCTTGACTTTGGGCATTAACCTTCAGAACACGAACATGATGATGTTCTGGCAAATCTCGGGAAAAATGATACAAGAATAAATCTCTACAAATGGAAGTGCTTTGTGTTTCATAAATGGATCGAGCACAGGGTTGATAATGCAATACCAAATATTTAAAGGTTTGTAATAGCAAATACCTGACAGACTGTTTTATGTGGTAAATGATACTTGATTCAAAAGATCTTAAAATGTACAAATATGAATGTTTGCACATTAATACATTTGCAAGCATTAAAATTCTGGAATTAATCAGGATGGGCTGGGCTTAATACGGATCCCTTCTATTCTCCTATTTTCCTGCACGATCTTACTGTGCACTCTCTTTTTATAAATGTAATTTGTGTTATGATCTTGGGAGAGATTTATTAAAGTAATACTATGTCAGTAAGATACATATTTCATACGAATTAGTGCTATAGTTTTATAAGCATGAATGATTAAAGACTTATAAGGATTAAATCTGTAACTTCAATTAATCTGCAATATCGTTCCAAAATGTTCACATTGCTAAATCAAAAAGAGAAAAAAAAGATTCCTGAAAAAAAGAAATCAATATCATTCCACTCTTCTAAATAACACACTATACAACATAAAATACACCAAGCCACATAAAAGCTATTTCATCGATTAACCCCTTTTATAGTACAGTTCTTTAAAGACACATGAGCACTGTCCAATAAAAAGCGAATTACAACACCCGAAATCAAACAAAGAGAAGAACCTGGTCAGATCTGCACTGAACCAAGGGCACAAACAGAAAGCAATAAAGAACAGCCTACAGAAAGATACAAAATTCATACTTGTAATGGGCAAAGATAGTCATACTCATGGATAGAAAATTACAAAATGTAAAAATATCTCAAAAAGTACCCCAAAATTCCAGCTGATTTCTCAGTGCACAGTCCTGCCAACCCAGGTATCAAAACAGGTGACCCTCATTCAAGAGTGATGCCACTCAGATCATAACAGACAGTCCACTAAAAATTAAGTGAAAAGATAGCTAACTACTGTCATAACAATATGACATAACCAAAACCCAGTCATTGTACTGTTGTGCCCCAGAACCTTATTTACACAATGAAGAACAAAGAGAAAACATCCAATCTCAGTAATATCCTCCCTAGACAAATGAATATGAATACAAAAATGTCCCACATTCTCCTCCAGTTTTCATGACAATTTCCACCTTCACCAGGGCTCATGACCTTGTTTCCAGCAACTTAAAAAAGTATTGTTTTAGTGTTTTATATCACTGCCATGACAAAGGTAGATTCTTTTAAAGCCTCTCATATAATATCCATGCTTTAGACTCAGTGGCCACACAAAGGGGAGGTGACAGGACATGGTGAACCACATCAGTGCTTGTATGCTGCAGGCAACATGCTAGCTGCCAGAGCAAGGGCAGCAGTACCCAGTCTTTGCCAAGCAGACTACTCACCTTGTTTTGGCCAGCACGGGGCATGCTATGCTCACATGGTTGTATGGAACGGGAGTGCCCATCCCAGCACGTCCCAGCCAAACCCTCATCACCACAAAGGCAAGAAACAGAGTAGGATCTGGTGGACACTGCTACCAGTAGTACTATACAGCACACCCATGAGCTAGAGGCTAAGTGCCTCAACAGGTAAGCAAAAGCTTAAAGAAGTACTTCTCTTGATACATATTTGTTTTTCACCATTTCCTTCTAACATTTTTTCTTTCCCTCCTCCAGTCTCACAACACAAAGGACGGATCACCAGATGGGCCTGTATAGGGTGATTCAAGCTGATAATAAAGATGCATACGTGTGGACAGCCAAAAATCATGTTGTAAAATGGAAAAAAAAAACCAAAAAACAAAACCCAACCTAAAACTAAGCAAACACCAAAATCTAAGTCTAAGCTTTAACACAAAATGCCAATGAATCATGCTGTGCCTAGAGAATACACTAACAGTCATCCCTGTGCCTCTCTTTCCATTTGTCTAAGGAAAGCTATGAAGTAGGAGGGGAGTGTAGTAAAGTATCAGGTAAATAATTTCACATTTGACATGTATGGTTAAGATATGGCTGAGATTTTGCTCAGTCATCCTGTTTTGTGGAAGAAATTATTCCCAGCTAATCACAACTTTTTTTTTTCTTTCTACATTTCTACTTTGAATTTAAAGCTGCAGGGTCCAAAATTGTGGATAGGCAAGTGTTTGCATGACAACACTAGGAGCAAACTAAGCCTATGGAGAAACTGCAGACTGAAGCCTAGTTACTAGTAAAACCAAACACCAGAAGGAGTTAAGTATAAACCAAGGACACTGCATGCAGTCTCTGCTGAGGACAAATATATAACAGCTCTACACTCTGCCCGAGGGATATTAATTTTAGGATACAAGACTACTGTAGGATAAGACAAGAGTCTTGTATCCCAAGATTAATTCTACTTAGCTTGGAAGTCAACGGGATTACTCAGAGTGAAATATACACCAAATGCTTTGCTATATTGAGCCTTCAGTGTACCAAGCTAATTTAGTGCTTTCCTTGTCACCTTAATGAGATAAATCTTCAGTTTTAGCTCTTCTGGTGAAGGGAATAAACACAAAGTAGACAAGTAAAATTTGTAACTACCACTGGAGAGAATGAGAAATTTTATAACTTATTCCAAAGAAAAATGGTTCCAGAACTCATTGTAGAAACAGAAACAGTAACTAACACAAATGATATTGGCATCTTCTACTGACACAGCCCATTGCATCTCATCCATATTTAAAGATATACAATCTCTGGATCTGCAAGAAAGAGCCAATGGCTCTACCAAATGATAAAGTGTCATTTTTACTACAGAAAGTAAGATAGTAACATATATAGCATGTATGATAGCTTATATAATACATATTTTTCCTTACTGAGATGAAGGTCTATGTTTACATTTCAAATGTATTCAGTCATTTCGTGCTAAATGCTTCAGTTAAAAAAAGCTGCAAGTTGTAAATTCCTAGAACTGAGAACTGTTACAGCAATCTGTAAAACATTACTGTCATCCTATCTCTGCAGCACATAAATAAAAAAGGAGAGAAAGAAAATGAAGGTTCATGTGGTATACAAGTTAAACATTAAAATCTGTATTAAAATCACCACCAAAATATAGTACTTACATACAGCCTTTCACAAGCAGATTTGCAAAGGACATCTGTGAATCTCTTGCACATAACGAGTATGGAGAATTCCCAATATTCCCATTCATAAAACAGAACCTGTGACCATCTGTTGAATAACACTGCCACGGTCATTATACAGGGCTTGGTATAATTAATTTGTTTAATAAAATTATTTTTATTGCCAAAAACTTTAAGTAACCTGTCAATCTATTTTCATCCAAAGACCTCAAAATAACATAAAAAAAGAGTTGTAGAAATCCAAACTCAAAAGCTACGTGCCAAAAGAAAGACATAATGCAACTAACGATGATCTTCTAATTTCAATCTGTTTTTCATATATAGGTCACAAGAACAGGTCTCCTCTTTTTTAGGGAGTTTACGCCCTTGCTGGAGTGTAGCAGTGTGTTGAAGGATTCATGAATGCCATTATATATTCTTAAGAACAATCTTTTCATATAAGTAGTTGCTTTTGACATAGGAAAGACTTCTTCAACTAAATGACAAGGTAGTAGACTCTACTAAATAAAAACAAACAAAAATAAGCATTCCTTGATTCAGGAGTGAAAGGAAACTTAGACTAAAAGGTAATTGGAAGAGGGGAAAAATACATCCCTCAAAGAGTCCCGGAAGTAAAATGTCAAACATTATGCTCTCATTTAATGCTGCTTAGGATTTTTTTTTTTATATAATTTTTCTTTCCCACATCTTTTCAACTCATAATGAAAAAATGCAGCATACAAACAAACCATTAATGCAGAAAATCACTTTCATTTGAGCTTAAATGCATGATGCACTGAGAATGTTAAAAATTAAGTTATTAACAACAAAGATATGTAACAGTTGGTTGCATTAAGCAACATTGTCCCAGATTTTTTTTTGTTACTGAAATGTCAAGTCTACGTTCTGAAACTCATATCATGAAACATAACCTTTGAAATTTCACAGCTTATGGATCAGAAACATAAAGCTATGGAATTCTTCCATTCTGCCATGTAAAAAACTCATGCTGTAATAAACAGAGAAGAAATCTACTGCATGAAATAAATTACAATTCTGCATTATGGTCATGGATCCTAAATTGTCAAAGTCAAAACAGATTTATAGTTTATCACTGATTCACTTAATGCCACCATAAAATTCCATCTTTGTCCTCTCTCTCATCCTCATCTTGTTAGTAAAATTAACACAGACTTTAATTCCCATGTTTCTCTTGAATTAAAATCTCAGTGGCAACCTGTTTCATGGGTACACAGAACAGTTAAAAAAAAAAAAACAAAACACAGCAAGCATCACAAATCATGAAAAGTAAACATATTATTGTTCCTAGGATGCCACCACTTCTGATAGTAAATATACACTGAAAGTAGTTACAGGCATGCAAATTTGTAATTAAAACAATAATAAAAATCTCCCAAGGAAACTGCTACAAAATACAAAACATCATTTCCAAAGCATGGAACAAATTAATGTACTTCCAGCCAGACTTGTACACCAAACATAACAGTACTGGCACTATATGTACACAACTGGTCATTTGGAGATGAAGAACAGAGGCAGAATAACTGGAAGTTCTCAGACCTAGAGATTATTTTCAACTTATGCTAATCACTTGTAGAATAAGTGTCTGTCCTTGGCCAATGCTTCTACTTTGTGATACTCCTATTTATTTTTTGGAACATAAATCATTTCTTGTCCCATATTTGTTTTTCAGGTCTCTGTAGCATTGAAGGTCTTTATGCACAATTACAGCACTTATTAACAACGGAACATTTTTCTGTGTTTTAACAAACATGAAAATAAAGTGCATGGATATTTGTGATGTAGAGAGAATGTGCATTCCCACACATGCCTGCATCTGCAAGTGAGCCCTACCTTCTATAGGGGTAAAAGAATGCATTCACACCTACAATTGCTGCAGATCACAACAGACTGCAAAGTGAAGTTTTTGTTTGCTTTCCCAACCCCAGAAAAAGACAAAAGGACAAACAAAAGTGTTCAAAGCCTATTCTGCCTTGTATGTGAACGGGAACGACAATGACACATGCACTAACTCAGTGACTTTTTTTTTTGGTTTAAAGTGAAGAGTGAGTTTAAAAAAAACCAAAATGGTGTAACAATATGCTAACAATATCTACCAGATGAAAAATACTCTACAGGAAAGCTATTGTTTGACACAATAAAGCATATGTAGGTAAGGAAGCAGTTTGCATAAAGCAGTTTAAAAACAATATAGCAATGTCAATACAAAATCTTGTAACAATAAACAGTATTTTCCCGCAGGTCATATTTGCAAACGTACTACACTTGTACACTTGCAAAGGGTGCAAAGTGTAGTGGGGGGACTACAAGGCTAGACTACCATCCTCCAGATAAAAACATCTTGTCATTACATCTCAGGGAAAGTGGTGCAGCAATATACATTACACTGCAGTAAGATTGTAATGTCTTTACGCCAGATGCCCTGCTCCAGCTTGTGTTCTGCCACACACCCCTACACCCTAGCAAGCAGCCTTCTGGGGACCTATCCAACAGATCTTACAAATGGATTTCTAGATTCGTGTTTGTCAGCATTTTGTTGGAGGCTTCTGAGAAGAGTTATGAGCCATTGCAACTCATGCCTTTCTCTCAAAAGGCCTACTATTTCTAGGATGCACTTTGAAATCAAGGCCAGATTCATTTTCTCCTGGGACTTATTTTGTATGTAATACAATATTCAAATCAAAATTTACATACGGCTCAGAAGAAGGTATTCACTTAAGAGACCCACTGCCAGTATATGGAAGAATCACGTAACACCAACAGAAAAGCTTGACTACTACACACTGTACCAACAAAATGGAACTGCCATCTACACTGATAGTATTTGACATTAGTATAGTACTTACAATCAATCCATCTTAAACAGATCCCTAGGCTATCTAAAGAAAAACATTATCAGATAAGCGCAGTGCTTAAATTTAGACCACTGCCACCGATTTGGTTGTCTAAGACTTGAGACGAGCAACAGCATCCACACAGCAGAAATGAGAGAGAGCTTAGAGAGTTTCTGACGTAGATTTGGGAAGGGGATGTATGTATGGGTGATAAATTTAAACAAAGTTTACATTCAAGGGCATATTTTAAGTGAAGGATCCAGTCTTACCGTGAAGTAGAGCGGTCAACAACGCTTCAACATGGTAGTGTTCTAAAGTCGCTTAAAAATTCTTTTTAGATATTTCTCAGAGTAAGAAATTCTGAAAACCACATTTATTAAAACAGCAAACATGCAGGACAGCTGCAAAAAGCATGCTATGCAAACAACCCATTAGGGAAAACAAACAAGCAAATGCCCCCAGCAACTCGAAGTTAATATTTAAAAAGTGGCACAAAAAGAACAGAGGGATCATTTGGATTCCTGCCCTTTTCTTTCCATCACAAGTAAAGGCTGAGGACCATGGGGATGACCCTGAAAAAAAGTCCCATAAACACTGTCTTGCGTCTTACCAAAGCACTGTGTTGAGCAGCTGGTACATGCTGCCCATGCATAGGGACCTTTAGAGGGACATACCGTGCAGCCTGCCTTCGGGCAATGCATGTACTCCCTGAAGAGCTCCTGCTGGAACTCTTGCTCTTCCAGCTTCTTTTCCCCATTATGCAGTCTCCCTGCCATAGTTTCTCTGTCCTCTTCCCTAGACTTGTCTTGACAATCAGAAAATCAGTTTAGTTTAGCATCTTCGAAATTCCATTCTCCTGAATGCATTTTGTAAATTCCACTGTCCCTTCCCATGTCTCTCTAGTAGTCAAAAAGCAACACATTTTTCTTGTTTTTCATTTGTTGACAGGAAAATTTGTCAAGAATCATCACTTATGTTGCCAGACATCTGATCAAATGCTTCAGCTAGGGAGCCAGAATTCTCCAACTGCGGCCTTGGTAAATCTGCAGTATCTGAAATGAAACATAGGAAAATGGTTAATGTAGGCTCTAAGACAGTGCAACAAATTCTCTATTACCAAGGAATTCAGTACAAGAAGTATCTCTCAGTTCACAGTGGAATTTCAAAGACTTTTAGGAAGTCACCCGGTGCTCAAACTCTACATGTTCTGGTCATATTCAGAATAATCTCCTCTGTCATGTTTATTTCTTCAAGGGTAGAGATGGGAAAGGAGGGCAGACAAATATATCAGGTTTGTATCAGAACATATGAATGAGTTGTTCCTCAACTGAGTCAAAGGACAGACACCATAGACAGAGTCATATGGATTAATTTCTAAGGACAGGAAAGTGCTTCAGGAGAACCTGTATCTGGCTGTAGTCAAGGAAAGAAGTCCTAACAGAATGACCATGGAGGGAGCAAGACTGGTGAGTTTGCTCTTTTTCTTCTCTCAAAGCAAGGTAAGAGGTATGCCTGAGCTGGAGAAAGGAAAGCAAATCCACACCAGAGTCAAGGGAGTACAGGATTCTACCTTCAGTGCCAACCTAGGCACGCCTAGGCACGTGGACACCTGTGTCATTAAAAAAACCAACCAAACAAACAAAAAATCCTCATAAAATAGTTCAGTGAATTTGGGCAAATCAGGGCTAAGTCATGGTCTTCATCATCCTGCTCCAAAATTTAATCTTCTGTTGCTTCATGTTATAGATTGGTTTCTAATCATATCAATTATAGTTATGCCAGAAAAGTCACCCTGAAATATTACTTGGAGTTTATAGGTCTAATGTCCTATAATTCAGAAGCAACACATCAGCCAAATGATAACTTCCCCACAGCTTTCTTACTGCTTGGGGCCTGAGAGCATCCACTGAAATGAAAAGGGGTGTGGAGCTGCCACTTCTGTTCTACGAACAAATCATACAGATGGGTGCTTCCTTCTTCATAAGAAACTGCATCTACCCACTTCATGAATAAATTAGTGGCACATATTACAAACCCAGCCACCAAGCATGCAGACAAAGCCCAAAGTTAAGAAAAACAAAACAAAGCAGCAGCAATAACATACCTTGAGTAGATTCCCTTATTTCCTGAGCTTGTCTCCTCCCAAACCCACTTGGCTGCTGTCTCTGGAGTTTCTGTCTCTACAAAGAGATCTGGATGCCCAGCACAGTCTCAGACATGTCCTGGTCTGTATTCAGATTCTGAGTCTGAATGAAGTATCCTTCTCTTCTCCCAACAGAAAATTTATGGGTACCCTTCTTGGTGCTGATTCCAAAGTGCCAAAAGTGAGGCAGGATTTTCTTCCGTGTCTGAGAGGTCTAATATCATCCCAGACATCGTTATATCACATCTTCAAGTTCTTTATTCTTTCTTGGTACTGACTCAGGAACCAACTGGTACACTGATGGGCAAGGTACTTGGCTATCACAGTCCAACCGACACTAACACCACCTCAATGTCCTTGATATTCACAATATGCTCACGTGTTACCTATGTGAAGCCAGTTTGCAGGTATGATCACTTCTTCTGATAAATGTTCCAAGAACATCTTGATAGATACAGACAAATCTGTACATAGTGAAGACTTCCAGAAAAAGTAACACCTCAAGTCAATGGAACAGAAACTGGACCAGAGAGGAGTATGGTAGATACTATGCCATGACTTGATATCCATACTTGAGTTTAGCCTTGTCCAGAGCAAGAATAATTCACACAGTAGTGTGATCATGTGCCACTGTTAGCAGATGCAGATGTAGTTCAGTACTTTCCTGGTAAGAGGTCCTTACATAGGTCTGCATGCCAAAATCCTCAAGTGTGAAAATGAGGTACATCAGTATGGAACTGATGGGAAATCAGTATGTGACAGCATGCCAGGAACACCTTTTCCAATGTTACTAGATATGCAACAGCTGGGCACACATACCCAACCACTTCCAACAGCAAAAGGGAAACAATATCTTTAAAATCTGCCATCAGAAAGATGAGCATAAAAGACAGCTCTACACCAGACTCTCTTGTCTAAACTAACATGAACAGGAACTATTTTGTTGGACTTTGCAACCACTATTCAGGAGCAAAAGTGAAAATTCCTCAAAAATGAAATAAGCAGCATGAAATACAATCGGTGGTGAAACAATTGAAATACTTCTTCCAGCAAAATGACACTATGGAAGGTTGTGAAGCTAGAAAGTTTCCAGAATAAAATGGCAGCCCAGGCTTTTAAATGTGATGAAATAAGGTCTGAAGTGTGACACAGACCTTCTGAGAGTCCACAGGAACTGTGAAGCTCCCTACCCCCTGTGATGCACCCCCAGATCCACTGCTACCTGAGAGAAGTCAAGACCAAGAGCCAGGGCTCAGAAAATGCCCCTTCCTCCAAGCTGCTGGCATAGCTCAAGAAATTCATTGTCATGACCAATTTGATTCACGAGAACATCCTAAAAATGCAGGCGGACCCAAGGAAATATAAGATTGCTCTTTGCAACCTACACCCAGGAATATCTCTAAAATTCATTAAAAATGAAATCATTTGTAAATCCAGCATAACACCTTAAAGAGAATGACGTGACCACAGTGACTAACAAGCAGATAAACAGTGGAAAAAACCTGCTGATTCGAGCCCAGATCTTCAGGCGTACTTCACATTATCAACCTCCCTCTCTTTAATCTTAATGGACAACAAAAGAAATACACACAAAAATCAAGCTAATCAGAACTCACTGTTTTTGAATAAATTGAGTAGGAAATGGATTGAAAAATTATTTTGTAGATTTTCATTCCATGATGACTATTAATAATAGAAAAAACACAATAGCTGGGAAGACCTCTTTCTGACATAAATATATATATATATGATTATATATAGCATAATTATGACTGAAAGCAGGCTGTTGGCTCATCTTTTGTTACTTTAGCACAGAACTGTAAGTTGGAATCAGTTAGAAGACTACTGAATCCAACTGCCTGAATTTTTTATGCATTTAAGTGTACTCCAGGCTGTCGTTTGTACTAATTTTGTGTTACGTATCCACAAAAGCAACAGAAAGATTGGAAAGTAAAAGAATAAAATTCCCACAGTAATTTTATACATTAAATCACTGCTGAAATTCATTTTTCTCTGTTACCATATCAAATTAAATCAAATCTGCAGCATGCATATGGCAGTAGCCAGCACCTGAAACTTCTGAGAAAAAGTAAAACAAAGGTAAAATCCTCTACCACTCCACAATGAACACAGAGAACACATTTTACTGATAGCTGAACTAATAATCTCATACTCTGAAGTACAAGATCTAATTACTATCAACTTAATTAAAACTGATTTCTTTCTATTGATTACTTAACTTTCAGATGGTGCTTTAACCCTATCGCCTTAGGGAATATTTTCAATGATTTCCATCAGTGTTATGACTTTTTACATTAAGCTATTTTGATTAGTTTGCTCTTTTTTAAGCTGTTCTCACTGCTATTCATCTCAAATTGCTCTTTTTTTTTTCCGTCCTTCCCTTCCCCTGCTCCATCCACTCCTAAGTTCATATATTTATTACAAAGAATCTATACAGAAGTTTCCAAAAAGTTGTATGTGTTTCCCTCAGTGATCATGCAGCTAGTGACTTGCTTTTTGCTCACTGTCCAACTTTCCTGACCAAACAGTTGTGAGACCCCGATCTAAAAATCCTCCCCAGTCCTCAGAATGTGTAAGTACAAGAAAACCTGCTGTGAATAACACCAATCTATTAATTTTAGTGGATTTAAACTCAGACTCCATGAAAACCTAAGTATAAATACTTAAACATTTCAAGAAGGCAGCACGGACAGGCTTTCCTTAACTTAAGCCTAAATCAACAACTCTGTAATAAACTACCCTGTGAAATATTGTACCTCAGTTAAACAGAACTAAGGGAGGAGTTACAAGAAAAATAAAAGCAACAACATCTCATCAAACTAATGTTTTTAAGAAGTTGTATTTCATTTTTTACAATATTTACGTGACTAAAACAGATTTGTACAAACTCAAAATTGAGGAGATACCAATACATTTTTTTAATTATCTTTTTTTTAAGTTTTTCATTTGCTCTTGTTGTAAGCTGAACTCATTTGGCACTGTTGGAAAATAAATTTCACAGTTATACTCTCTATTAATAACTGATTTTTAATATGTAGTTACTTTTGTGAAGTTTTACTACATTATTTGCAGCCTAAATCATTAGAATCAGAGGCTATCCAAAAACTAAAATCAATCCCACTCTTACACATTGTAGTGTCAGATTTAGTATGAAAAATAATTACTAAGCAGGCCATAAAGGAAAACTGAAGAGCAAGTAAGAATCTGAATATACTATCTGTAGAACTTCCTCCAAAATCTTTGTTTTATTTTAAGCCTCACATAAAATTTTCAGTTTAAGTGCTTACATAGAAAAACCTGGGTTGTGATTAATACAAACAATTCTGCTTCCTTGCAGAGCACTTAAGAAAACATCAAAAACACAGTAAATGGCAGGATTGGTAAACAAACAAACATAAAAAACCCTTGCAATGCACCATTAAACAAAATCCTACAAATCCTCTCAGAAATGCCCTGAAATTCAGCTGACGTCGCATTCTCACATTCATATCAGATACCCATATGGAGGACAGCCAACTGACCTGCAGTCAGCAGGAGCTTACCTGCTTAAGTGCTTTCTTTGTGTGCTGCTGGAAGGAAGATACTAGCTTGCTTTGCACTGGTGCATTTGTAAGGCTCGAATCACGATTGGAAGACAATTCTTCAGATGTCTGCTTTGGGCAAACTTTATAAAAAAAAAAAAAAAAAAAAAAAGAATACCGTTATGGAGGTTATCTTCTCTCTATTTTTCTTGAAGAGTCCCAAGAAAGGAGAAAAAAAAAAAAAATGCAAGCACCTGGAAAACAAAACACTTGTGCTATGAAATTAAAGTAATCTTGAGGTCCAAACGAGCTGAGAATCTCGTCACACTGTAAATGAAAGTGTTGCTTCACAATTAGTTGTGCCTCCCCAGGCCCTTTGCAGCTCTGGAGACTGCAGGTTTTGCCTGTTGGGTCCTGAAGGTAACTGAAGGAGTCGAACAAGGGTCCTCATACAAAAGCCAGGCAAAATTATCTTCTTCATCAAGTCATTTATAATGCATTTCTGTGTTTCTAAACGTGTACTTTATGTACAGAAGACATTGATGACCCTGTGCTCTAGAAATAGCAGTGGCTTCTTAGGAGCTAGACTATTTCACTTTGTTCCATTCTTGGCAGAAGAAAGAACACACGACTGCTTTTTTCACAGGTAAATTGGAATATCCTGAAAAGAGGAATACTGGTCTCTCAGGCAATACTCACTGCTATTCGTCAGTCTTTTTAATAATACATTTTTTAATAAATAAATAGCACTCGCTTTAAACAGCCTCTTGATTACATGTTGTCTGAGACACAGAAAAGTCTCCCGGTTAAAAGGAAAAATGACAAATTATTTCTAAAAATCCAGCTTTACTAAACAGATATGAATGCCTCAAGCATTTTGTTAACCACAACAGTCAGCAAGTTTGACTAAAAGGGCTGTAAAAACCTTTCCACTCTTAATGCCTGGCATTACCATTACTCTTAGTAGTGCTTAAGACAGCCCAGCTAAAACTGAATGAGCATGAATCCAGAAGCTGAGCACTTTTCTTCTTCCCTCCTCCTCGGACTCAGTTTGAGTCTGGCTGCCCAACACCACTGTGCATGTTGACATGCTTCCTTTGTGATGCCCAGGTCTGCCTTACGTGGTGCATCTACCATAGGACTCTGAGGACATGCAAACAAGCTGCATAGATGTGTGAGGAGGAGTTACAGCCCAAACTTTCTCTTCATGTATGATTTTCTCCTTCCATCCTTCAATAGCGTGTGCAGAGAACAGAAGGAGCACATCAGATCCCTTGCCTCTAGCACTATTTCACAGAATAAATATTTTAAAGGCTTTTTCTTTGTGTTTGTAAGAAAAAAGATAGAATTGAGACAATTCAGCAATCAATAATTAATTGGCAGCATAAGATGCACGGGATATTAAACATTTCCATGCTGAAAGAAAAACTAATTAATATTTACCTCACAAAAAGAGAATATATTCTGCTTTATAATATTGGGACTATATCAAGATAATTTTCATATTAGATTACAAATTTTCATTAGCAGATAAGAGAAATTCAATTCTGTCACAAGATTTCTAACCAATATTTTCGACTTTTTTTCCATGTAGTTGAAGCATTTGTCAAGAATATACAAAGAAGCTGCAACGCAAAACAGCTTCCGAGCTTATGTTAGGATCAGTCTTTTCCATATGATGAGCAAAGCTTACAATCAAAAACGACAACTTGAAGGAGCTGTATATTGTCAGCAGAAAAAAAACAATAGCAATTTTATATAATCTAAATCACTGCAATAGTGAAGCTCCTGAGATACAGAACACCTACATCAAAACAAAAATCTGACACTTCAAATTACTCAGCTTTTGCTTTGATTTGTTTCTTTCACAGATATTTTTACTGTTTTCTGGCAAAGACTAAGAGACTCAAAGGACTGAATTAAAAATGGAAAAAGAGCAAGAACATCTCAAAGTTAAGAAGAACAAATTGAAAAATGCCTGAAGAATTGAAACTATCATGTATATAACACTCTATCCTAAGAGATGATACCACATGACCTATCATGAAGAATGTACTTTCGTCCTCCAGTATGACTGAAACTTCCATTTACTTTTTTGAGTAAGTAGGAAATTCTGATTTTCATGACATTGATTTTAAACATTATCCAAGTATGTCCCTGTTTATTTTGGTAACAAAGTCAATTTTGGAAAGGTTTGGCAACACTATCTGATGGTGCTCAACACCAGTGACACTGCTAGCGTCAAACTCATGATACAGTGAGGGAATAAATGTAAACGTAGTCCTACTCTGATTTTGTGTTTTCATTCATAAACTCTTTAAGTTAAATGAAAAATGAAACTGTGGCAAGGTCTATCAGAGGCAGTACTTCTGATTTCTATCATTACTTCTATTTTGCATAAAACACTATCACTGTATTGTTTCCTTTTGCTTCTGCTTCTTTAAAACTTTGACAATTAAGTTAAATCAAGAAGCAAGCCTCGTTCTGCTTGGTGAAGCAACTGGAACTAAAACCTGCTGAAATAATAAACCAGCTTACACAGCCATAATCTCTTCTGCATGTACAGAAGGAGTACCACTGGATGGCCGTTCAGTTTACTGCAAGTCCAAATTACTTTAGATTTTTGAAACAAACTAACTAACAAACACGTAGGGAAGAAAGTAGTTCTTCTTCCTATGGTCTATAATTAAAGAAATAGGCACATGAGGTTGAAAGTCACAGCTTAATACATTTAAAATGACATGGTGATTAGAGAAAGGCAACTTCATTTATTAACAACAAATTAGTTGCCTTTCTAAAATATATTTTCTATATTAAAAACAATTTCCTTCAGATATTAAGTAGCTTAAAATAGTAAAAATCTATTTAAAATATTGTTTTCCATGTTTTACTTCAATTTCCATTTCCATTTAAAAACAGCTTGATACAAATAATGGGTAATAGCCTAACCATCTACAGTAAATAAGAGATATCACAGACTATTTTCTAGAAATAGAAGAATATAAACACTGCAAATTTAAATACATGATGCTAATTTATATAATTGTTTAATGGCTTATGCTGTCTATTTTCCCAATTAGCACAAAATAATACCCAGATTATTATACAAGCTTTATTTAGAGGCAAAACAATATACTTATTGTTTAAAAGACACTATGAATTAATCTTTCATTAGGAAATTAAATACGAGACAGCTAGTAAATTTATTCTTATATAAGTCGTGCTACATAATGATTTAAATCAAACTGTAGCAAAATCTCAGTATATTGTGAAGGCTGTGACCACAGAAAATTGTGTTTATTTGTTCACCTAAATGGGTAAAATCCAACTGCCTTTCTCTGCGTGAGTTAGAAGTGGAAAAAAAGGGAAAAATATAAGAGAAAAATACGTCGGTGTTTGAAGTGAACACTGATGTTCCTAGTGGGAAAAAACAAACAAACAAAAAATAAAATGACTGGAGCAGGTATTTCTGCAAAGAACAAAGGAAAATAAAAACAAATTCAAGAAGAGTTCTTGATATGTATGTATGTGGTCTCTATACATATGTAGGTTGCTCTGAAAGTAATGCATCCTATTTACTTCCATGGAAACTACTACAGATACAAAAAGCACAATAACATTCTTTGTTAGACCAAATTCTAGCTATAAAACACTGTTTTTCAACATACTCAACACTATTAGCTACTCATTTTTGTCATTTTGATGAACAACAGCCTGCATGCAGCACTCACAAAAATCCGTATCTACTGCCTCACTGTGCTCACATCTACTGTTTGATCTCCATAAACATTCAGCAAACGTCGACGAATGTCAATGGATGCCTTCATTTTCCACATGGAGGAATTCAATGACACACCTTTGCTTCATACACATTTCCATGTCAGATACCATTGTGTCAGACTCCCCCTCTGCTGCCATCTGTATGGCAACAACATGTAATAGAATACTGGTGGGAAGATTCAACCCCTACTGCAATAGCACCAATGTCTGCCTCTGATATTGTGGACCAACATAATAAAACAGAAGGCATTACTTTTGGAGCAGCTCTCATAAATACAACTTTGCAAAGCTGGAGCTACTCTGTCCATAAGCTCTGAAGTTTCATTAATATTATCAGATCCATGCTGAAAAGCTGTATCAGTAAAGAACACTAAAAATAAATTAGATGCTAAGGAACAAAAAAAGAATCCTGAAAGAATGCAACAGATGAAGGAAAAATATTTGGGTAGCAAATAAAAAGACTTCACCATTATTGCTACTGTAGAAAAAGAGAATGAGCTGTTTTAAGCCCACAGGAGGCATTTCTATCTAGTAGAGAATAATTAGGCCCTATTCTTTAAATCAGCTTCTTTAAGGACCAGGAATGAGTGAAGGAATAAAGCAAAAAGCAACTATTAAGCCATAAAATGTTAGGTTATGAGCTGGAAGAGCAGCTGGGTTTCTGAAGATAAGACCTCCTTAGTGAGTGCTCACAGAGTGTTAACATGAATGATAAAATTAGAATTCCTTAACAAAAAGAGCATGTTAAAATGTTTTAGACAACTTCCAGATTAAATATAACCTCCTCTCTTCCATTTTTCCAAGACCAGTTTTGGTAATTACTGTGAAAAGTTGTGATTTATAAAAATCCACAATGTTACCTTTCAATTTCAAATTTTATGAAGTGATTCAGTAATTTTATATTACCTGCTATATTTCTCCATTCCCCCCGCCCCCAAAACAAAACAAAAAAACCCACTAAAAATATGATACCTGCTTAAAACATAATAGAAGATTATGTTTCTTCAAAGAAAGTCTTTTGTAGGAATACAACTTAATTATTTGGTCGCACTGTCACTGAAATTTATTAGGAATAATTATAAACAGATTTATGTAACTGAAAGAATAGAAAAGGTTCTGGAGTGCTTTAAGGGGCTTATTTTCCCCAAATAAATAGTACAATTAACTCTGATTTCAGACAGATGATACTTATTTAAAATCAAACCAGTAAAATCAACAGCATTTCACTTCCTTCTTTTTAATAGAAACCACAGCAGATGAGAAGGATTGTTTACTAATGGCCACGTTACAAAACTCAAATTAATACTGCTACCATATGCTGAAGACTACAGTCTTACCTCAAGCATAAAATGTATGCACACACTCTGGAGATATGAAACTTAACAGTCCCTTAGGAAAACAAGTACACAAAATCTGCCTCTAAAATATCCATAAAATTCATTATTTTCCTTGGGTGACACAGATCTATACTTGTATTGACATATATGGTCATGCTTTGCCAACATAGATGTATCAAGTAATTCACCTCCATCACTCTTTGATCTCTAGAGCCCAACTTACAAAATCTGAACAATTCAGAACTTGACTGCTGCCATCAGCTTTTAAAAAAGAAAACCCGTTTGGGAGTTAGTTAATTGCACAGCTTCACCAATGCAAGCAAAACAGAAGCATACATCAAGGCTATGACTGTGACTATAATATTCTTTCTGAAAAGCAATACTTCCAGCACGAAATGATAAATAACATTCAATCATATATTTTGGAAGGGGACATTAAATATCCTGTTAGGATAGTACTTTGCACTGAATCACATCATCATCTGAAGAGAATTTCGTGCCTAGATACTTCATAAATCTTTGAAAACTACAAAATCTTATTCCAAAAGAAGTCAACATTTTCCACTAAAAATACAGTCTATCATCACTAAGTCACCAACGTCTAAGGCCTCATTAACTTTACTGTACAGCAAAGAGAGCAGATGAGAAGACCTCCCTCAAGCTGTACAGGATCTTCTCATTTTTATCACTTATGCACTGGCATTGAAACGAACAGAAGTTAAACTTAATCCTGAGTACAAAACTTCTATAATTAATTTTGGGGAGATTAAAAAGAAAAAAAAACCCAAACAGCAAAAAAGTGTCACTTTCTGTTTCTTTCTTTCAAGTGTCATACCAAACTCAGTATGTTCAGGCTGCTACCCTCTTTGCCACTCTCCTGCTTTGAGAAGACCCTACCTCGCAGCAGACATTGCCATGCACAATAGACATACTTAGCAGAATCAGCAGCACCACTTACAAGAGAGAACAAGTTGAGGATGACAGGTTTCCCTGGACTGTGCCAGAAATTTCATTCTCAGAAAAATAACTGAATACGAAACTTGGATTCAGCTTTCAAATGTTGGTGAACATTCATTTCTCACAACAGGAGTAATCCTAGCAACTTCCTAGTCCAAAAAGCACAAGCTGTCCAAGAGCATAGCAGTTACAAAGATAAAATTTCAGGATTCTGCAAGAATCTGATCCTCTATCATCCATCTACTACTACCTCTAAGAAAAAAAACGAAAACAAAAAACTGGCTAAGAATTAATTCTGCCATTCTATTTTTGCAATTGAAGAAGTTCTCGTTTTAGAAAAACCACAGAGCATTCCTCACAGAGGAAATGACATTGCTCAGCTCTGGGCAAATACCAGGTGCCACTTTGGGCTGGGCCTGGTGAAGGAAGGCCATGCAGGAAGGGCTGCCTCCACTACAGCGATGTTATGGCACATCCCACTGCCATGGGTGAAGACAATTTTTAAACAGCTGCTCTCCACACCTGATGGATTACGTCTGGCTTCAGAAACCCCAGGGAGCAATCCTTTTTTAAGAAAAGAACATCCTCTTGATGAGCAAAAAAATTTAGTCATCATTTTTCCAGGCAATGGAGATTGTGATTTTAATTCTTTTACTGTGTCTTTACATGCTGTCCCTATGTTTGAGTGAAACAGAATTTCTAAAAATATGGAAGAGTATTAGAGACATTCTGTAGAATTCCCATTCCACACAAAATCAACTGTAACATAGTATTTCTTTAACACATGCCTTGGAAGATGGTGGGGAAAGAGGAGAGATTTCTCCACAGCATCAGCAAAGCCCTGAGGTGTGGCTTCTTTTATTATCAGTTCAGCAGTGCTGATGTGGGCCCGGAGCTTTTGCCAAGTCACGTATTTATAACTGTGAGAAATTTCTATAGCATTATGCTAATAAAATTGTTCAGTAGCTTGCATTTATACTGTGCCTACAGGGGAATACTGTGATTCTTCTCTGTTTGAAAGTCAGCTGGTGCTTTTTAGTCAGAAAGCTGAAGACTCATCTAAACGCTCACAAAAGGACCGAAGCAGTGGCCAAAGTTCATCTGTGAAGGTCTCATACTCAGTTTCCAACCAAATAACTTTAAAGAGGCACTGTTTAGACCCTCACTGACAACATCTTTTGACATCTCATCACTCTGTGAGAACTGGGACTTTTGGACTTTATCACACTGAACACAAACAAATTAAAAAACGCAGTCAGACAACCAAGAATACGATGCGCAAACAATGTCCACTATTATATGTATCACATGTATTGAGGCTGAAAGGAGTTGTTGTATCCATTGACCTTTTCTAAAATACAAGTCAGAGTTTTTCATAAAGAGTTTTTCGTACTGGATGTTTTTCATTTATTTATTTTTTATGTCGCAGAATACTTTCCTGGAAGGAAAAAAAATCTCTTCTAGTGTGCACAGTTAAACTAATGCACAGATTACACAGATGCACAAATCATCAGGTTTGTTCTTCCAGATTAAATATTTTCTACAGAAATAATGTTTCTTAAATATTTACAAACTGATCAAGTCATCTCTTCATTTTTTATAAACTAACTAGACCGGCTCTCTTCAATTTCCCAAAGCAACAGAGGTATTTGTTCACTCAGGAGTTCTTATACTTCTTTTCTAAATTCTTTCCTACTTTTCTTAATTCTTTCCTACAGACCAACTGAATGCAATACACTAATAATCATTTAACTAGCACTGCACTCAGAACAAACATATACCTACTATATCCCTTAATCAATATTATCGGATTTATAGACCAAGAACTGCATTAGACTAATTAGCAAAAGCATCTCATTTGTGTTCAATTCATTTCCTACTGTGATCTTTAAATGATTTTCACATTTGCTGACTTATTGGTTATATATCTCCACTGCACAAATATGACCTTTATGATTTACTTTAAATTCCAATAAAACTTATGTTGTCCAACTATAACCATTTACAAGGCAATCAAGAGGTCTCAACATTGTACAGTATCAATAAATTTAGCCAGGAAAGATTTTACACTTTTCAAAAAGTATCAATAAATGTCTTGAATATAAGGAGGTCAAATTACATTCTCAGAAGAACACCGTTTTGGATGGTGATTCCTACTCCTCTGCAGAACTAATAACTTGTAATTTTCAATCCACTTAGAACTGGCTGTTTTTCTTTGTCATGCTGCTGTTTTTAAGCCAAGCATACACTGTAAACATACAGAATCACAGAATTGCAGGGGTTGGAATGGAGCTCAACAGATCATCAAGTCAAACCCCTCTGCTAAAGCAGGTACCCTACTGTATGTAGGTCACACAGGTGGGCATCCACACAGGCCCTGAATATCTCCAGAGGAGATTCCATGACCTCTCTGGGCAATCTGTTCCAGTGCTCCATCATCCTTATGCTAAAAAGTTCTTCACATTTGTATGGAACTTCCTATGTTCAAGTTTTAGGCTTTATCCTATCACTACGTACTACTTCATCCATTTGCCTCCCACTTCCCTTAAGGTATTTATAAACATGAATCAGATTCCCCGCTCAATCTTCTTTTCCCCAGGCTGAACAGACCTGGGTTACTCAGCCCTTCCTCATACAGAAGATGCTTCTGGCCCTTTATCATATTTGTGGTCTTTTGCTGGACTCCTTCTAGGAGACCCTTCCTTTTTCGAACTGGGAAACCCAGAACTGGACACAGTAGTCTAACTATGGCCTCACCAGGACAGAGAAGAGGAGGAGGATCACCTCCCTTGACCTGCTGGCCATGCTTTCTTAATGCACCCCAGAATCCCATTGGCCTTCTTGGCCACAAGAGCGCATTGCTGGCTCATGGCCAACCTACTGCCCACAAGAACACCCAGGCCCTTCTCTGCAGAGGTCCCCTTGAGCAGATCATCCCCTAACCTGAACTGATGCATGCGGTTATTTCTTCCCAGGTGCAAGACTCTACTCTTGCTCTTGTTGATCCTCAACAGGTTCCTCCCTGCCCAATTCTACAGGCTGTCCAGGTCTTGCTGAATGGTTGCACAGTCTTCTTGTGTGTACACCTAACAGAATTCTAAATATATATCTATGTGTATATATATATTACTTTACTAACAAATTTTCAGTCTCAAGAAAACCTATTACCAAGCATGTTTGACAAGACTAATCTCTGTATCACTTGGTTGATGTAAGATATGCTGTCTTCAATTCCGTATTGACCTCACACAGCCCTGGCCTTTCTAAATATAATGTAGACTCAGTTTTTTCAAGATTTGCTAAAGAGAAAGTACGAGGAAAAGTTCTCAGCTGTAAAAGCAATTTAGGTGCAAATGACTGCTGGATCCTAAATAGTTAAAGATGTTTAATTTTAGCAGCTGCTTTTTCACATCACCATAAGTGCTAGAATGATTTTTATTACTGCAAACTGTAAATACAGTATGCAGCTTCCACACAGTCAAAACCGAACTATTTTCTTCTTCTGCTATTCTGGTACCATTATTTACATTCTATTATTCCTATGTAGTTGCCATGTTTTTGCCACTATTTTTGTTTGTTCATAAGAAGTAATACCTACTTTTGCTATCTAGCTGTATTTACACTGTTTTTCCTTGCTGGATTCTTCCTGTCACTTAAAGAAGTATCCATCAACTTACTGTCTGAGTATTACATGGGAATTATTGAAGAAACACAAATATTTATGTACACTTTATACATTCAGTGTAGAATGCGTACGCATAGAAACAGTGCACATGCACAGTCTAATTTATAACTGTAAAAAAATAGAGCTATTTAATAATTCATGACTGTTGTTTTTCAGTCAAGCTTCATAACTTCACCAGCAGATTCAAAGCAATCTGGCTTAGGTAATTCTTTTATTCCTATCATAGAGCATGTTGTGATTTTTCATTGCTACTAAAGAGCAATACTTAACAGTATCAGCCCTGCACAGCTACAACATAGAAGCCAAGCAAGTCATCCAAGATCAAATGTCGGAAAAAAAAATATAAAAAATCCAAGAATGGAGCCTTTTCACGTCACAGTTGTAAACAGGACACCTCCTCGGCATACATGAAGTCAGCCAAAACAGAAGGCTGCACACTGTGCCCAGCAGTGGGTCAGTTTCTAAGCAGGTGGGCAGAAGAGAACAGATCAAGGGAAAGCTTATTTCAGAATCCCTGCAAAGTTCTCTTTTCTGTGTAAAGAGATCACTTCACGAGCATTACATGAGTGTACCTCTAATAAGAATATTCATTTATATCACTTGCAAGTCATTTTAGATGACTGAAAAAACATATTTTCTTTATGAGCAATTGTTACCTTTAGAACAACAACAACAAAAAAATTGCTTTCTAAGGCACTGGAACAGGTTGCCCAGAGAGGTTGTGGATGCCCCATCCCTGGAGGCATTGAAGGCCAGGCTGGATGTGGCTCTGGGCAGCTTTGTCTAGTGTTTGGCGACCTTGCACATAGCAGGGGGGTCCTTTTCAACCCAGCCCATTCTATGATTCCATGATTCACGTGCCTACAATATTTCTGTTTGTCATTATTTCAAAGAAAAAAAAATGCACAGGCAAGATTCAAAATTTCCACGTGTTTTATGCAAACATGGTATCCAGGAGAATCTGAAAGAAAAAAAAAATATAAAACTTTGTCTTGTAGCCAAGAATGATACTGAGGGACCCTACTTGCCCACACTAAAGCCAGCGAAGTACACCAGTGTCTGTACACTGTAAGTCTGAAGCCTAACAGGGCAAATTTCTCAATAGCTACAGGACCTAGAACAAAAAATGTCAAACCAAAAACTTATCTACTCAGTACACACCTAACAGCATATTCATTGCCTTTGACAGAACAAAGACAAATTAACACACTTGGCATTCCTGATTTCTTTATAAGACCACAGAAGATAAGAGGACACTCAGAAATAGTCCAGTGCATGCAAAACGTCACATACTCTTTAGAAACCACACCAGGAAAATCAAAGGTAAACAATACTCTTTTCTTTTCCTAAAACATGCCCTCTAATATTGAAATTAAAGCACCTACCACCATTTTCTTCTCCATTATTATTGTTTGTCTCAGCCATTTCAGTGCCATCTAACTCAGATTCACATCCTAAATCCAATGTTCCATCAGTAGGGCATGTTGATTCTTCTTTCTACAGTTAAAATGAAAAAGGAAACTAAAATTAACAAGAAAAAAATCAGATATGATCCTGCTGCATCTCCAAAAATAGATTACTGCAGTATATTCATATGCTTACATCTCAAAAAAAATAAATGAAATGAAATGAAATATGCTTGTGAGTTACTCCAGAGAAAAACATAAAAACAGACTTTCATGAAACAACTTGCAAAGTAAAACCAAAAAAGCTACTTTGTGAAGTCAAAACATACTCTATGTTTAAAAACTGTCAAATAAAATGCAAGTTCTTCCACTTCTATTTTATTTTTTAAATTCTTTTAACAGAAACAGCCTTGTTTGGCTGTTAAAAATCCTAGTCTTTGAGTGAGTGTCCAGAATACTGCAGCAAAACACAAATCCTTTAATGTTTCTTTTTAGCTTTTGCCGGTTTCCTGAATTCAAATAGCTAAAGCAACCTGGAGCTCATGAGCATGGAAGTGATTGTGAATGCTTGGATTTGTGCCAAGAATATCTCCAGATTTAAAGCAGAACAACAGCATTTATTTTAGTAAATTAGGAAATGGAAACCTATTAATTCAATCTCAGGTACAGAATTTTTAGTTATCAGGAGCAAACAAATCTACATGGCTTTATGTTTTTAAACTCTTACATGCAATTTGTCTGCCATAAACCTTCCTTTCACTCCCCTCAGCTTCAAATTTTAATTTACTACATTTAGGCGGCTGAACACATAATCTCAATCTAGTCTCTCTTCTCTGCTTTGCATTCCTCCAGTTTGATTGTGAAGCCACTCTAAGTTCGATCATGGATAATAAAAAAATGTCATCCACAGAAAGCATCAGATACACACTGAGAAAGACAAATAAAGCAGGAAAAAAACAGCACAAAGGCAAAACTGCATCACCATAACTATATTCCCTATCAAAAACTAATGATGCAAGCAGAAAATTTAATGCTGATTTTTATTAGACTCACAAACAATTTTTCACTATTCAAAAATCAAACATTAATAAATTATTTAACAAGAAAGTCTGTGATCATCTTGATTTCACTGCTCATAAAACAATGGCTTTTCTGTGAAAAACTCTGAAAAATCAGCATTTTAGTTAAGCTGTATGTTTTTTATACTAATGCCAAAGTCAAGAACATGTATACGCTTTCTAGGATAAAACATTCAATGTTTACTTTCATTATAAATCCTTTTAAAAGACATCTGAAAGCAGTTAGTAGGACTATCAGGTCATTTCCTCTCCAAAGAATCTAATCTGTTTACTTTTCTATCTATTGAAACATTCATAAAGAGGATTAATAGCACCATGTACTTTCCATTCACAGCATTTAAACTTACTTTGAGAGCGTAGAGTCCTGACTTCCCAGGGATTTTGAAGAATGTTCCATCACCTACGCGAGTGTTAGTATGAAGCATTGCATTCAGGCAAGCTAATGGAGAAGTTCCACTGAAAAATAAAATTGTGCAAAAAATAAAGTAGTCCAAGATTGAGTGCCTCTTGTAAAACTATTCCCTCAATCCGCTTTTTTTTTTTTTTTTAAATCATGCTTGCCTGGCTTTTTTTTTTTTCCTCCTTTTTCTTTTTTTTTTCTTTCTTTTTTTTCTTTTCTTTTTTTTTTTTTTTTTAATTTTCTCAATGCAGAAAACATCTACATTACAATAACAGGCCAGTTTCAAACTTAATCATATGCATCTGTCCCCTAGCCTCGAGGCAAAAAGTCTGTGAATTATAATTACGCTTTTCTTCATACAGCAACCAGCTCCACATTTAAAGAGAACCACTTTTCATTTAAAGAGTCCAAATATTTATGTGAAATTACTTCGTAAATAACACCATGAAGCCTCATTTTTAAAATGTTACAGACAACGTGGCTGCTGCACATGAATGATCAAAACAGCACTAAGTTCAAGGGCAGCTGCATCCTATAGGATGAAAGGCAACAAAAGAACAATACGGAGCCAAGGAAGAACGCATTAAAATTAAAAGTGATATATAGTTAAGCCTTCTCCCGGCTTATGTGGTCAGCATTACTATACATAAATATAAGCACATTTATACAATTCTGTGAAGCACTATCTTTTCTAATTAGAATTGTTTTAAAGATTAAGAGACTGACCTACTCAAGATAGTAATTAAACATGATATCATTGTGGAATGTACGTTAAGGGACTATTTAAATAGAAACACAATGTGTTAAGAAAAAAGAGTACTCGTACACAGACCTCTTTATTAAATATGCATGGATATGGCAGAAAAAGAATGCAAATGTTTCTACCCTGGATACACCTATACAACTGTGAAAAGTTGCTATCAGAAATGTTTTATTTCAATTTAATTTTAAAATGAAATGTTAGTACAAGATGTACAGTTGCACTGTCACATCTCTGTCCTCGTTTACTGACTGCTGAACACATACTCTGGGACTGACTCTGAAACTGTGCTTCTTCCCTGGGGTCATCAGCCTGCACGCGCGCTTATCTTGAGCCACGTAAATATATTCCACTTGGTTAAGTGGAACAATGCCTGCGCATTAAATTTAGCGTGCTGCTAAGTATTTCAGGATTAATTATACACTCAGCTATAAGGCAAGATCAGGGCTTCAGAAGTCCGTCAGAAACAACTGTTCTTTATAATGCGTTGTTTTAACAAAACATCCTTTTTGAAAGTCACAAGACTGGTCTTTTTAAAATACAAACTGCACTGAAACTGTCCTCTTTCACAGTATGCTGATGCTTTGTGTTAACTCATACAGCTCCGTTACAAGATTCATCCTTCCTGTACATATATAAATTTAACGGCAAAATCATGTGGTAGAATCACAGAATGATGGAATCAGAGTTGGAAGGTACCGTGGGTCTTGTCCAATACCCATGCAACAAACAGGGACATGTGCAGCTAAATCAGGTTGCCCAGGGCTGATCCAGCCTCACCTTGAAACTCTCCAGGGATGGAGCATCAACCACATGTCTGAGCAACCTGTTCCAGTGCCTCACTATTCTCCTTGTAAAAGACCTTTTCCTTAATCCAACCTAAGTCTTCCTTCCTTAAGCTTGAAGCCTTTTCTCCTTATAATTGCATCCTGTCCTATATAATTTATTTACTATTGGTCACTCAATATATCACATTACTACATCCAAATTAAAAAGTACAGGTAAAAACGGTGCTTGTTAATAAAGACATCAGCTATTTAACATAGATGTATTTTAGAAGTATTCTACATATGATCATCCAATACGAAAATTCTGAAAAATTTTTGTTGTTTCTTTTTCTTATTTGGGAGGCAAATAAAACTAATTCCACATCTGGTTTTAATAGCATACTGTAACATAATATAAAAGTCAGTATTGCAGAACTATAATGATACTACTAACAGTAGCACAGAAGATAGTAAGAGATTCCATTTCAATTGAATTTAACAATCACTTTTAAAAGTTTTGGAATACGCAGCATATCTCTCTTTACACATTTTTCATACTGTATCAGTGTTTGACAAGCAAAGACACGGGCGCTTAATGGAGCAGTTCTAGCTGCATAATTTCTTCCATATGGTAGCATACATAACATGAGGCAGTTTAGACCCTCACAATCTTGGATCTTTTCAGTTAAACATTATCTCAGACTAAGACTTCCCTGCAAGATAGAAAGAACTTGCTGACTTCGCAGCGGAAGACAAACTCAATATATCAACAAGAAACAAAACTCTGCATACACGTATGCAGTGATTTGCTTCATCCTTCTAGACCTACGTAGAAATTCTGGATCCCTCACTTATTTTTAGATATCATTAAGCAATTAAAATGATACATGATGAATGAACCCAGAATAGAGGATCTGGCAATATCTCATGACCACTACTGTGTTCACAGCAGATATCTTAATCTTCAAAGTCTAGCCAACTGGCAAGCGGACAATAGAAACTACTCTCAGACTTACAAAGAAATCTGCATCAGCTACTGAGCCAAGAGGTACTGTTATGCTTTTTTTCAAAAAGACATCTGCAATTCTGAAATAGTTTTGCCTGTGACCAAGGTGCTGTATCCACTCTTCTTGAAAAGTGGACTTGCATATGTCTGTAAACAAAATAATAATCTGGATGCTAGCTAGCAGTTCAAACTGGAATCTCATGGAGTCCTTTATCACTGCTATTCTGACCCATGATAAGCAGTCATTTGCCCATCCTGTCAGCACAGGCATCCTTAACATTTCTAGTCATCACCCACAAAGGGTGATGGACATGCTTACAGTACATGCTATTACAACACAAAGAACAGTGGTTAGAAAACCCAGCAATCAAAGAGCCCATGACACAGACTGATGTCTGAATCATAGGGTAGTACGTAATACTTATTGCATACTTTCTAAATTCTCCTAAGGCCATACTCACTCTTGTCAGAGCTGCTGGCATATATTAATAGAGCAGCCAACGATGGTCAAATAAAAGACTGTGAGTAGCTCTGAATGTGAAATGCTGCACAACTTCACCAGAATTTTCTAAACACTCCAAATTAGTTCAATTTTGATTTGATAAAATCAAATTGGGTACAAAAACTCTTTACTTCACAACTTGATATCTATGAATTTTTTAGCCATAACACATTTTAATCTAATATGCTGAAACTTTTGTTTGCCATAACCTACACATGAGCAATATATTTAGCATCTACAGCCCTCAGATGCTGAACTTCTATAGTATTACCTCTTGGGTAAGACTTCTTTAAACCATTGTGGTTTCAAAGTCATATATAGATATAGTGTCGCTTCCTGTAGTATGTATTTAAAATATACCATTTTCTGCTGGTATGTTTATTTTATACAAACATTCATACAAACATAAGAATAGTATACCTATATGTGTGCAATTTCAGAAACTTTTTTTTTTTTTTTTAATTACTTACTTTCTGTGAAGGTGATATGGAGTCGCAACAACCAGCAACATAGGAAAGAAAAGAAAATACTGATTAGTCATCCAAAATAGAAGTTCTTATTACAATTGGACCATTTAAAGGACATTAGGCAATTCAAGGTTACCGATATGCTCTTCCTCATAATCACAGTAAGTTGGAAGCAGTCAAGCATTGTTCCAAATAATGTCACTAAACTCCTGTACATTATAAAAGCAAGACAACCAGCCCAACTCCTCAGTCAAAAATATATTGTGATTCTGGACTCCCTCTGCTGGTCATGCAGCTGGTGCTACCTGAAGCCAAACTCCAGCCTCAATGGCCTCCAAACAGAAAGCTCTGCAGAAACACGTGCAGTGAGAACAAACTTCTGTTACCTTTCGCCTCTGATGCTCTCCCCAGAGAAAAAAATATATAAAAAGAGCACTAAAACCACAATTTATTTGTAACTTCTCAAACACATAGTTTTGTCAGAAACCCTGAAAACGTCTATGGTTATACTTTTAATTCTAATGGCCTTTGCTAGACTGCTTGCCAAGAGAAAAATGATGATCTTGGAAAATGAGATGTTTTAAATACAGAAAACAAGATGCCTAAAGCCAGCCTGTTCCACCACTACAGTGTGGCAGGCAGTGGAAGCACCCTGAGGCTGGGCACACATTGGGGGCATCCAGCCCCAATGCAGGCAGCACTTCAAGCCCTTCAGCTCCTTCCTAGAGCTTGCCAGGGTTCCACTGGGATCTTAAATGGGACTACAAGTGCTGGAAGAGGAGCACTTCACTGCCATAAATGTGATTATCAATTTCTGTCTGCAATCATCTGCTCATCTTATACAGATCCATAAATAGACACAAAGCCGAAAACAAAGTAAAAGGAAAGGGCCCATAACTGATTTCTAGATCTGATAGGAAGTCACAGAGTTAAAACACGATTATCACACTTGTAAATTTTATCAAGGGATTGCAAGTACCCTGGAAAAAAGACCTAAAGTTACAAGATGCCTCAGTGAACTGGAGGCAGAGGTTAAAATCAGCAACATGAAAGTCAGTCAAAAGAAATGGTAAGTGCTATACAGAATATGAAATCAAATACTGAAAATACATATATTCATAGTAAGTCAAAGGGAAAGACACGAGCACAATGAAATGAATCAAAAAGTAATGATGGCACCTCAACTGTATTAACAGAATTGGTCAGCTGGATTGCCATCTGAATCATATAAAGCAAATACTTGGTTACGTTAAGTGCTAGTGGATTCTTGTCAAATGCTGGGCCTACTTAATGAGAAGTAGACAAAAAGTAGAAAGTCTAAAGAAGAACAACTGTGGTAACAAAGAAGAAAACACAATATAGGGAAAGGTTGCAGAAAACATATTTGTGTGATTCAGTGGAGTAAAAGTAACCATAACTGTAATTTTTCAGAAAATTTAGAATCTTTTGGAAGTCAATAGAGATAAATACACTTCATAGCCATTGGAGGAAGAAAAAAAAAGTTCACAGGTTGTTGTCTAAATGTGTGAAAGTAACTGTTAATGTTTTAATCAACACCAGAACAAGACAAGGAAGTTTGTAAAATAACTTTCGTCAGAGGATTAAATAAACACCTGTCCTGGCTGATTCACATACTGGAACCTGTCCCAGTCTTAATGCTGATATTGAATGACCTCTTGAGAATGAGTCCAGCAGAGCCTCCTAGGATTCTTTATCTCCTTATTAAATAGAAATGTTAAGCCTGAGATTAACTGCGTATAGTTTTTCAGGCAGGCAGATGCTGCCCCTGTCTACAGCCATGCCCGATGAGCAGTGCTGCTACAGCCCTGGAACTGGGGCTGAGCCCAGGTATAAGAACTATCATAGAATCACAGAATCATAGAATGGCCAGGGTTGGAAGGGACCTCAAGGATCGTGAATCTCCAAGCCCCCTGCCACATGCAGGGCCACCAACTTCCACATGTAATACTAAACAGGCTGTCCAGGGCCCCACCCAACCTGGCCTTGAACACCTCCAGGGACGGGGCATCCACAACCTCTCTGGGCAGCCTGTTCCAGCACCTCACCACTCTCTCTGTAAAGAACTTTCCCCTGACATCCAACCTAAATCTTCCCTCCCTCAACTTAAAACCATTTCCCCTTGTCCTGCAGTTATCAACCCTTTCAAAGAGTTGATTCCCCTCCTCTTTATAGGCTCCCTTTAGGTATTCGAAGGCTGCAATGAGGTCACCCCACAGCCTTCTTTTCTCCGAGCTGAACAAGCCCAGCTCCCTCAGCCAGTAAGCCTCTGAACACACTCCAGGGCCTCGATGTCCTTCTTGTAGTGAGAGGCCCAGAGAGGTTGTGGATGCCCCGTCCCTGGAGGTGTTCAAGGCCAGGTTGGATGGGTCCCTGGGCAGCCTAGTCTGGTATTAGATAGGAGGTTGGCAGCCCTGCCTGTGGCAGGGGGGTTGGAGCTTGATGATTCTTGAGGTTCTTCCAACACAAGCCATTCTATGATTCTATGATAATTTAGAGAACAGCAACAAAGCTGTGAGGGGTCTGGAGCACAAGTCTTGTGAGGAGCATCTGAGGGAACTGGGAACAGCCTGGAGAAGAGGAGGCGCAGGGGAGACCTTATTGCTCTCTACAACTGCCTGAAGGGTGAGGTGGGAGTTGGAATCTTGGTGGTTTTTTCCAATCTTGGCAATTTTATGATTCCATGACTCTATTCTATGCTAAGCAGTGCTGCATAAAACCAAGGCCATTCACAGTAAAGGGCCCAAGGAGCTAGGAGGGAAAATAATTTAGACAGCTGGCTTAGGCTGGCCAAAGGGATGTTCCATACCATATGGCATCAAGTGGAAGGAGTTTTGAACAGTGTGGAAATTGATCTCACTCTTCCACTGCTGAAGCTAGCTATTATCAGTCAGGTGGTGGTGAGCAATTACTTGTGCCTTCACATACATACATAATATATATATATATTTGTAATAATTAGTTTCTTTTTCTTTTTCTCTATCTTAGTAAATAGTTTTCTCAACCTGTAAGTTTTACTTTATTTTTTGATTCTCTCCACCAACTCACTGGGAAGGGAGGCAGTGAGTGAATGACTGTGTTTTGCTGAGCCACCTTGCTAAGTTAAACCACGACACTGGGACAGTCATAGGATCAGCAGACAGCTTCCCATCAATCATCAGCAAGCTTTTCAGAAGCAAAAGCTTCAAGTTAGTCTAAACAAATCAAATCATATGATGCTGAAGTCTTGCCCTCATTCCACATTTTCCCCGGATATTTTGTGATTCTCTGCATAAGAAGACTGTAAGTAAATTCATTTTCTCATCCCATGTTAAATAAAATCTGCGTGTTCCAAGTAAAATTTCTTTTGAACTCAACAGACAGCAAAATCATGAACTAAACATGTTAATCCAAAATAAACCAATTTAAATGATCAAACAGAAAACTTGAACAATTAATTTAAAGCTTGCTTTAGTATTTTTTTCATTTGTTTTCCTGCTGGGAGGTTAATTCTTTCATTGCTTGAAATGATTAAAATACCACAATCAGCAAATAGATAGAACTTTAATGTAGTATTACTTTATGCTAATCAGAAGACTATATATACATTCAGCAATTATCTAACTTAACTTACAATAATTAACCTAATAATTGTATTTTTTGATGTTAAAATAGCAATGACATCTTACTAAAAGCTGACAAGCGTGTTAAGCTATTTTTGGAAAGAAACTGGAATTTGCTAAAACATTAGTTTTTAAATATTGAATTAAAACACACTAAATATATTGGATATAAAAAAAGAAGGGAGACTTTCCAAAATATTATGCAGCCAGCTAAATTTATTAAACAATAAAAATATGATGTTTGACTATGTAAGTAGTAGCGTAGCTAGGGAAACATCTACCAGTTTTCTGTGAAGAGCAGTGAAACTATTGAGCTGGTAGATCTCAGCCTTTCACACAAAGTTTTACTCATAAATTGAAACAAGAAAGAAACATTTTTCTTTTTTAAGTTCCAATTGGCTTCTGAATTTTAAAAGGACTCCTAGTTTGCACTACAGAAAATACTCAATACCTGCAGTAGGTATGACTGTCAAATCTAGTTACCTTCTAAAGTCTTTTATAGGAACTGAAGTGCATATAAGTAGAATACTATTTATACTGTTTCAATGAAGTATCTTAATGTTTTTATCTTAATGCAAGCTCTCCCAGTTTATGAACCTAATGATATTCAAGAGGAATCTCCTTCAGCAAGATGTTGCACGTGGGTACTGGGCAATCCTGGGTATGTCTATAGGTTGGGAGAACTCACTGAGAGCAGCGCTGTGGAGAAGAACGTGGGGGTCCTGGTAGATGAAAAGCTGGACATGAGCCAGCAGTGTATTCTTGCAGCCCAGAAGATCAACTGTATCCAGTGTATCCCAGGCTGCATCAAAAGAGGGGTGGCCATCTGGAGTACTGTGTCCATGCCTAGGGTCCCTAACAAAAGAACGACATGGAGTTCTTGGAGCAGGTCCAGAGGAGGACCACAAGATGATCAGAGGGCTGGAGTAATTCTCTTATGAAGAAAAGCTAAGTGAGCTGGGCTTGTTCAGCATGGAGAAGAGAAGGCTTCAGGGAGACCTCATTGTGGCCTTTCAGTACTTAAGGGGACTTACTTACAAAAGGAAAAGCAACTTTTTACATGGGTAGAGAGATACTGATAGGGCAGGGGGGAATGGCTTTAAATTAAAAGAGGGAAGATTTTGACTAGAAATTAGGAGGAAATTCTTTACTCAGAGGGTGATGGCACTGGCACAGGCTGCCCAGAGAAGCTGTGGGTGCCCCATCCCTGGAGGCGTTCAAGGGCAGATGGGATGGATGGGGCCCTGGGCAGTTGAGCTGGAGGGTAACAGCCTTGCCCACAGTAGCGAGGTTGGAACAAGATGATCTTCATGGTCCATTCCAAAATAAAACCATTCTATGATTCAACTGGATATTTAGAAGTATTTCAAAAGAAAGCTTATGAATTTCCTTAAAATTAATTTGTATTAATTTTTAAGGTTCTTTTTAAAATCAATTTTATCCACTGTACCCCAAATTATCACCAGATCTGTTCTCATTTGGGCAGTACCCAAAAAAATTTTAGATCTCTGCTCCCATTCATGCTTCACATTTAGCACCTGACTTTCAGTTTCAGAATATCACATTCATGGCTGCTATTCCTGAGCTGATTAAGTAGCCAGAGAGCTTACTGCTATCATGCAACAAAGCAGTCTTGGACAGCTGATCCGGCCACAAATTCTTGCAAAATGTAAGTAGATCCCAAAAGATGATGGGGAATGACCCCATGCAAACTGCTGAAATTGCTCCATATCCAGCCTCTACACAGATTTCTTTGTTTTCTACACCAGGTATATTACTAGTATGATGGAAAAAAGAACAACAACTAATACAGACATGCCAAAACATAACATACTCATCACAGGTACCTCATGCCTGCCTCTAGCTGGCAGAGCGTACCTACCAGCTTTCACTGAAGTTAACCCAAGTAGTGACTCCTAAAGCAGGAAACTTAGAGATGAACTTGAACCTTGCCCACTGTAGCCTGCAAGGGATTTACAAGAAGCTGGAATCACACTTGAGTGAAGTATTTGTTATATCACCATGAAAACAAATCTCTTCATTGTGCTTCAAATGTGAAATAACTTGGACCAATTCTGGATAAAACCTCAGTGGATATCACCTTCAAGTCAAGCATAACGCAAGGATATTCTCTGCACTTCTTAGCTGAACAATCAAAAAAGCTGCTCAAAATCTCAGTAACAAATTCACCCACTGACCACACAATTCAGTAAGAGACTGTAAGACACTTGTTCCTTGGTAAAGCAGAGCTACCATATGTGACTAGCCAGCTGTCTCCTAGCTGTTTCTCAGTAGCTAACAGTTTGGTTCACTCTTGCAAGTACTGGCCTAGACCTCACTTATTAATCACCTTTTTGCTGTACTGTAGCACTATAGTATATCTGATTCTTTTTTCTTGCAGTAAAGACTACTGAAAACACATTGGATCTGCCTTCTAATCTGTACAACAGCCTTTGACAGACATTTCAGACTAGTTCAGTGTTTCCACCCTTATCTTTTGAGAACTGTGGTCTGAGGCCAGGACATCCACTCTATAACTCTGACATAGGAAGTCCTGGTATTACACAATACTGTTAATCTTTCTAATATGTAGAGGAAAATGTACTGTACCTCCTTGCTCAGACTGGAAAAACTTCTCAAACCTGAAGACAACAGCCAAATTAATGTTCCAGGAAAAAAAAAAAAAAAAGTCCTTCTGTAGCAAAACCAAATTTTTGTTAGAAATCATTGAAAACAATAAAAAGGTCCAGGACCTGCAGCAAATCTCAGAGGTCTTCATATCAAATAGGCCTCTTTTTGGTTTAACAAACTGGTTTCTCCTACAAGAAAGCCTTATACAAAAATTACAGAACTTGTATAAAATTTGAACTGTACCTGAATACAACTTTACACAGCATGTGAAAATAGAGTTACTGCCATATTTTTTCCTAAACAAAACAAACAAAGAAATCTTAATACCTACCAAGACATACATTTCCTCTAGGTTTATAATTTATTTTAAAACACGAAGAGAAGGAAAAATGAAAATCACACAAAACCACATTAACAATGTCACATTAGAAACTGCAGACGGAGCAATACAAGCATGCTTCCCTGAAATTTAGATATCACTAGTTAATATTTTTACAGATCACCCTTCTCCACTGTCAGTCATTTCTCTGAGTCTGTCTCTCCAAATATCCTTAATGATCTAAAAAGTATGCTTGTAACACCATGTCACCTCTTTAAATGATTTTCACTAATGGTAACAAGCATTCCTCAACCACAAAGAAAACGAGACATGTTTTAAATAGAATGTTTACGCTTTCTCTGTGTTTTGTAACACCTGGGAAAACCTCAGGTTTCTCTTCTTCAAGAAGAAAAATCTCAAAAAAAAAAAGGATATACAGTAAAGGCATTCCTGTACTTTGAATCCTTCTCATTTTGTTAGATGTAGAACAAACAACACAAGAACAAAGCAATGCTAGCCAAAGTGAGGGGAAGCATTTAAATGTGTTTTTCAAAGACGCAGGCAAAGATTAGAAGAGTGCCTTTTGAAATCCTTCTAAAAGAAAAATGTTTCAAAAAGAAAGTTATACCAAAAGAACAAGAAATCCACATATATCAGAGGTGGTCACAACAGCTACAGTGTCCTCTGGACGGAGAACACCTTCCTCATTCAACACCACTTGAAAGAAACTTTGATATCTTTGTGTAACGAATTCGTACGTTTGTCAAATAATATAGTTCTCTCTTGACAGCTACTTCCTTTGCAAGAATATGTGTTGTTTTTTTTTTTTCCTTTTCTTTCTTAATAAAATATTTCCTTTTAATAGTTTTTACTGATCTCACTAAAAGACAGTAGTCCACTTTTCATTTTGTACTCTAATACCAAAGATCAGCACGAAGGACAAAATTACAAAAAGAAAAAATGAATTCCTCTCACATGAAAGGAACTCTAGAGTAGAGGTTAAAACACGTCTTTCTTAAAGAAACCAGGGTTTGGATATACACGATGTCTTATTTTAGTATCAGATTTCACAAGCCCTTGTGGGTTTTAAATACATATGTTTAGAAAAATGAAGTAATGACTGTTCTACAATCAGAAATGGACTGAGCCCAAGAAAAACATTGCCACAAAATGTGCAATGCATAGAAGGAAAAAAAAAGAAAAAGAAAAAAGAAAAAACAGCCTTCCAAATATTCTTGGCTTCAAGTTGGTTGAAGCTTACTCTTAAAATACAGTTAATGTGGAAAGTAAAGTGACTATGCTGAACAAGACATAGTCAGTAATCACAAATGCCTTTTGGTCTCTAAAATTTAATCGTACTACACAAGGGATCTCTGTGAATTTATCCCAAGTTCTCTTATTTGATTTGGCTTTTTAATTGGCCAGCCTCCACAACAACTTTCTCTGTACTGTTTTTGGAATATTTTGTGTGTGTTATCAACATATTACTGGTTAGTCAAATGCAAAATACACACACAGCTGTTTATTAGAACATTGAGCTGCACCAAGGTTCACACACTCACATCATCATAGCTAATTTACAATGGAAGGAACTTCCAGAAGTCATCCAGTCCAACCTTCTGCTCAAAACACAGTCACTTGGACTGGGATCTGCCCAGTTCAGTTTTGTGCAATCTCCAAAAATGAAATCCTCACAACCTCTTTGGACAACCTCCTCTTATGCTTAACTGCTCTCACTGGGAAAATATTTTTCTTAGTATCAAATAAGAATTTTCCATGTTCTAGCTTGTCTATTGTTTTCTCTATGCCCTCCCATTAGTTAGCTGTGGACTGCCATGAGATCTCCACAAGTCTTCCCTTTTATTGTGCGAACAAACCCTGCTCTCAGCCTCTCCTAATACATTACATCCCTCGTCTCCATCCATCTTGGTGGACCTTTACTGGACTTGCTTCAGCATGACAATGTCTTTCCTGTACTGGGAGACCCTAAGCTGGACATAGCACTCAAGATGTGGTCTCACCAGCTCCAAGCAGAGGGGAAGGATCAGTCTGTCTGACCTGCTATTCATACATTCTCCTGCTATCACAATCCAAAGTGAGTTTGGCCTTCTTTGCCGCAAGGGCACACTGCTGACTAACATTCAGACTGTTAACTACCAGACTCCCAGAGAATTTTCTGCAAAGCTGCTTTCTAGCCAGTTAGCTCCCAACATGCACTGAATTGTGTCAAACAGAACTAGAAACAATACTCTGTATAATGCCTGCCAAGCTCTGAGCAGAGTGGGATCATATCTCTATTTTTTCTTGTATTGCCCCACAGATGCAACAGGGTATGATTTACCTTTTTTGCTGCAGAAGCTTTCTCATGTTCAGTTTGCTGTCCACCACCACGGTCCCTTTCAGTAAGGCTGTTCTCCAGCACACAGATTCTAGCCTGTACTGGGCTCTTTCATTATGTTGTCCTAGGGCTTGAGAACCTGCTCTGTGAGAGAAGACTGAAGAAGTTGGTTTTTTTCAGCCAGGAGAGAAGGTGAGGAGAGGATCTCACCACAATTTCCCATACTTGGAGGGTGGCTACAAAGTGGATGAAGGCTCTGTCTCCACAAGGAGCCACCAGAGAGGACAATGGGGAAAAGGTTCAAGCTGCACCAGAATGAAGGCTTCATCTTGGTATCAGGAAGAATTTTTTATAAGGAGAACGATCAATCACTGGCACAGCCTCCGTGGGGATATGGCTGAATCCTCATCACTGGCAGTTTTCAAGATGTGACTGAATAGCAAGGTAGATTATCTCACCCGCACTCTCTTTTCCACAGATGGTTGGACTTGATGTTCTTCTGAGATCCCTTCTAATCTGTGCTGTTCTAGGATTCTGTGCTGCTGCATAAGCTACTGTGCTCCAGATTAAGGAATCTGTTCTCGCCTTCATTGAGTTTCATAAGGTTCCCGTTAGTACACTTCTCTACTGTCTCAGCTCTTCTGAACAGCAGCCCAGCCTGCTGTTGCATCAACCCAGCTGATCCAAACATGCTGAAAACACTCTTTGTCCCACCATCCAGATCTTTCATAGAAACCTGCAGCAATAACAGCTGCAGTATTAACACCTGAGTAACACCACATAGTAACTGGCCACCAAGTGGCTTTCGCACCTTTGATGAAAACAATTCGGGCCATACAGTCCAGGCAAATTTCCATCCAAGTTACTGTTGTTCTTCATCCACCTGAGTCTGTCTCAAAGATTTAGTGAGTTCAATATGACAGGCTTTGTCAAAAGTCTTGCTGAGTTAATGGGAGCAACATCTGCTGATCTCTTCTTATGCACTGAACCAGCCATCTGATCACAGGTGGCTACAGAAGGAATTACCCTTGCTCATTCTTAGCAGTCTTCTGCCACACATATTCAACTTCCTGAAGATTGGAATGAGCCATTCTTATTCACCAAGGAGGACAGAACAGCTTCCTTGGGCCTTTTTTTTCACCCCAGGCTGGCTGATGAGTGCCTCCATCTCTGAAAGGATAGGGTCTCCAATAGCTGTAACACTCCTCATCCTCATATACACATTTGGAGAGGCTTCAGCTGGCTCTGATGTCTCCCCTGACAATCCTGCTCACCTCTTTCCAGGACATTTTGCCTGTCCTTCTCTGCAAGTTGAGAATCTTCCTTCTATTGCCAGCAGTCATAAATTTCCAGTTTCCCAATCTCTGCAGTTTTTATTCACAGGTTACTTGATTATAATCTCTATCTGCCATTCTTCCATATTATGAGGCTCGGGATCTTGCTTTTGCAAAGATCCTGTTATCTCTTGTTTGATCTGTATCATGCTGCACGGATTCTTTGGAGCTTTTTTCCTTGGCAACTCCCTACCTTCAACAGAGCGCACATCCTATGGGCAAGGCCACAGCCCTTTGCAACATCAATCTTAGGGACAGGCTCTATGCACTCCCTGAAGCAACCTAAGATCCAGAGTTCGCTTCAGGTCAAGGCCTCTGATGTACGAGGAACAGCTGTTGCTGACCATGCACTATGACACATCAGTACCATCACATTCCCGTATCACTCTGAGCTGACTTTTCTGAGCCCCGTTGTGCCCCTCTTGTACTAACTTCTCTGACAACTACCAGTGTGTTTCAGCTGCAACTGTTTCCCGGGCTCGGGGAGCTGCGCTCTTGTCTAGTAATTCTACTGTTGCTCCTCAAACACTAATCAAACAGTTGTTTGACACTGCCTGATCAAGCTAGCTGAAGTCAAAATGCATAAGTAGTTCATCATAAGAGTTCCTAAGGAGGTGGCGAAGAGAAGTTTGTCTGTAAGAGCTGACAAACACCCTTCAGAGGCTGGCTGTAAAGTGCAGCAGTGAGCCACCAGAAGTCCCAGAAGCAGCAGCTCCCAGATGTTTACTGAAGCTTCCTAAATAGGAAGCCTGGAACCTGCCACACCTGCTAGGTCTCATACTGGTTGCCACTGCTGCAGACTTAAAACAGTGACAAATTGTATTGCAAAAGAACAGCGGGACTTCTGAGCTGCTGCACCACCCACAGAGCAAGCCCATGCAGCATCTGGAAGAGGCTTCATTAACTCTGTTGCACATTGAAAAAGGGAAAGGAGGCAGAAAAATGTTGCCAGAAAATCACTGTGGGCCATGTTTAGTTCAGAAGTCTGAGCAAGACATCTATTCCACATGACGCAGCGAGAAAGCAATCTTGATGCAGCCACAACTTCCATCCATGCTCCTTCACTGACCAATGAGGAGAATCTCCAGCCTTCCCTAGCAGCCACAGCAGAGGCTGTGTTATCACAGCTGTGCCAGGAACATGCATCACCCTGACGTTATGCCAGCAACAGTTGTACCTCTATGGAGCAGTTACTATTTTCAGTGGAAATCCCCCTTTCTTCCAGTTTCCACTGCGGTTACCAGATGAGCTTGAAGGAGCTCCATGCTCTCCTCAGCTCTTCTACTTGAGCCTAAGGTTGTGTCCTACTCTCACATGATTTCACTGCAGTTTTCCAGTTGCCACCACTAATAGCAATTGCAACTACATTTATAAAATTAGGTGTACAGACATCTGTTTCCATCTTCCCCCCAGTAAAAATAAACAAATAAAAAAGAACACACTGTTAAGTGCTATTAGAGTTGAATCTTAAAAAGATAAATGTATTACAGATAAAAGGGTTGAACTGCAGCAATATGTAACCATTTAAATGAAAAAATCCACCAGTACTGCTGAGCAAAATTCACTATTGCACAGTTTAAAAATACTGTTTACATTTTATTAGAATTATGGATTTTTTTTCAGTTCAGAAATCTTTAAATATTGAGTAAGTTACGTAACATTGAGACACGAGACTGTAATATGAGATTACTTTATTAAATATATATGTTTCTCCTTGAAAGGAAAGCTTTAAAACAAATTGCTATGCAGAATCTAAAAGTAATTTATTTTTCTTTCTTTACTTTCACTAGCAAGAATCTTATTAAGCCTGAGTTACCCTAATTAAATTGTTTTATTAACTTTGGCCAGTCTTAAAAATCGACATGTGCCAACATGCTGGCCTGTTGGAGCTTGCTATGTTATGGCATTTCAGCCACACCATCCATCTGCCTGAGTAATCTTTCTCTGAATCAGTAAGAACACTTTTATTTATTACAGTTTCTATGGATTTTTTTATTTTTTTTAACCTGAAAAGAATATATGTATACAGATGCCACCAAAACTGAATTATATTTTAACGTCAGCATTTTACTGTTTTTATTTAGTAGGAAGTGATTTTCAGGGTCTTGCTTACCACATACCACTACTGTATATAACCTCACCCAGTCAGTTAAAAATTTTGACTTTGCTGGTAGCAGTAAAAAGGCACAGATTCCTTGAACACAATGGAGTTGCATACATTTATTTTTGTTTTTTTTTCTCTTTCATTTTCCCTCCTTCATTTTTTTCTCTTCTTTTTCTTTCCTCTCCTTTCCTTTTTGATTCTCATTTTCCCCTTATCCCCTTCTTTCTGTCTCTCTCCGCTTTATTATTTCACCATTCTCAATCTTCTCTTCCCTTTTTCTCTGTTCTCTTCTTTCTCTCTCTTCTCCCTTCTGCCTTCCTTTTCTTTCTTGTTCTCTCCTTTTGTTCCTTCTTCCTCCTTTATCTTTTAATTGGTCCGCTCTCTCCTTTTCTGTATGCCCTCTCTTCTTTCTCCCTTCCTCTTTCGGTTCACTTCTCTATCCTTTTCCTTTTTTCTTCCTTTTTCATCTCTTTCCTTTTTTTTTTTTTTTCCTCCTTTCTCTTCTTCTCCCTTTCTTTCTCTCTCTTCCACTTGTGATGGACTAGCCTTGTCCAGCAGACAAGTGCCCACCCAGCCACTCACTCATTCTCTCAACAGGAAGCAGAAGAGAGGATGAAAAACTCAGGTTAAGACAGGGAGATTGCTTACCAGTTACCATCAGAGGCAAAACAGATTTGACTTCAACTTAACTTATTGCACATTAAAATGGATTTGGGTAGCGAGAAACAAAGACTTAAAATAAAATGGAGGGAAAAAGCCAACAAAGATCACCTCTGCAAATACCCACTACCAAAACCGTGCAATGGACATCTTTTCTTTCCCTCTTTTCTTATTTTTGTTTCCTTTTCATTTTTCCTTCTCTTCTCTCTCTTTCTCCCCCTTTCTCTTCTTTCATCACCTCTCTTCACACTTTCCCTCTCCTTCCTTTATCTCCCCTTCCTTTTCTCTCTCCTTCTCTTCTCTCCTGCTTTCCTCTCTCTCTCATTCTATAGTATCACAAACTTGCAAAATAGTTATACCTTTTATAGCAGAAACATAAAATAATAAATCTTTTGGTGAAATAAAAACAACTAAAACACTAATTTTCATTTTATTTTTGTTTACTTATATTCAAGATGAAGAAAGGGTAGCACTTCTTACAACCAAAAATTCAGGGAAACCCCCACAGGTTTTTTTTATTTTTTTTCCAATTTACTTTTACTTTTCTATTTACTTTTAGTTGGGCATGACTTTTTAGAGACATAGAGTTCAGAATTTTGCAAGTAAGTGTCAGAGCAGTGGGCAATTATGCAGACATATACATACTTTAAGGATCCAAAAAAAATGTTTTCAATCCAAGAAAAAACAGAAGTTAGAATGAATATGAAGAATCTGTTTCTACATCTTTAGTTCGTATTCTACTGACCAAAAAAAAGATTGAAAGTGATTTTCTAAAGTCTACTGTAAAACAGAAAAGAACAAATTAAAATAAACATTAATTCCCTTTCAAAAGTTTTATCAATGTTTTTGTATGTATTACTGTATTAAGCAGTATGCTTTGATCAACCCCCAAGAGAGGTGGAAAAAACTGATGCAAAGAGTGAGGAGAAATGGAATAAACACAGACAAATAAAGATTACTTCCAACAGAAAGTTCCTGTTTTCTAGAATTACTCATTGCTTCAAAGATAATATCTATAAGCAAAAAGATATTACCTTGCATTACATCAAAATAAATGCATCTGCTATAATTCTGCAGCCTAATAACTGCCAAGTATTTCTTTAAAATATTTTTGTTAAGAATTCATGTCTGCTTGCAAATCCTGAAATAAATACAGAACTGGCAATCGTGGTACATCCTGTATCTTTAAAAAATATAGCAATATAAGATTTACTGTATTGGTTCAAATTAAAGTATTTGGGTGGATGTAAAACATTTAAGTTATGCTTGTGTGCACGGGGGAGTTTCATTTGGCAGAACAGCAGAGCAAAATGTTTTTTCTTTCCCTCAAAGCACTGAACAGATACTTTTATTTTTGTGTTATAACTTAATCCAGCTGTCATTGCAATTCATGCTATGGTGGAAGATATTCTTTTTTTTTTTTTTTTTTTTTTTTTTTTTGACTCAGAACAGTTCATTAAGTATGGAAATGACAGAACTAAACTCCTATTTATCATATAACTAAAAAAATCAATCTTATTTCAAAATGTCACAGAAAAAAAAAAATTTTCAAGTTCTAACAACAGTAAACATCAAATAGTTCATAACAGTAAAACACTGATAACTAAAACGAATACATAAAAGTTTTAGACTGGCCATACTTGATAGGCACAGCATTCCACCTGAAAGGAGCTCAATTCTGCTGAAGTCATTGACAATTTTCCTTTGTACACAGGGGCTGAGATACATATACAAAAAGTCAAAGAAATGTAATATAATGTAGCATCACATGAAAAATTCAGTCTTTACCAGAAATCATTAAGTTTTCTATCAGTCATCCTGGTCACTGTACGAAAATATTTTTAATGAAGAATGACATATTAAATTGACAGAATCAAACATCATCAATTCCAACTCCTACCTTTTTAGAATTTTGTCCTTATACAAATGGCTTTTTTCTAAATGCTTCTGCAATAATCCATTCAATTTGTACATCCAGTAGGCACAAACTCAAAGAACTGATTGGCAATGCTCAGTTACATTCACTGTGGTGTCAAAAGTGCAAATAAATTAATAAATTAATTAAATAAAAATAAAATAAAAAAATCTTCCAGCTACAGCTTGTCACCAGTCTGATTTCCTCTACACAGAAGTGGGTGTCCAAACTTGCCTTGGCCACATGAATGGAGATGAACTGTCTTGGGTTACATATAAAATATATAACATAGTTTATATAAGTAACAAGACTTCTTTTATTTTTTCGTATTTTTTACTGAAAAAAAAAAAAAAAGAGGGTAACAAAAACATAGAACTATTGAGTGGGATATTTGTCCTTGTTTTTGTGAAACTAACACATTGGCCCCTGGTTTGATGGAAGCGGCTGCAATTTTTAGTGAGCTCTCAAGGTGCCCCCTCAGAGGTTTTGATCTAATTTTATTCTTCCTATGCTTCATCCTTGAAAACAGCTGTTCACAAAGGTACGTACTGCAAAAAAACAATGACATGAATAAGGCATGACTGTGAAGAGAGGGATTTTTCCCTCTGCTAAGACACAGTTTATAAAAGTCTAGTAAGAAGATACAATCAATTTTTTTTTTTTTTTGAGTTGAATGTCTTGTTGCAACTGTATACAATCCTTTTGAAAATCCTCAGGTAATATATTTATGTTGACTGAAAGTGGAGTTGCAAGCATACAAAAAATGATGTTTTCTTTTAGAAATCTTGTGTATTTTTCACTGTTCACAGGACTGTGTTTAGCAAATGTATTAAAATACATTTTCATACTTCCTATGCCACAGCTGTTAAAAAACTACTTTAACACATTGACTGTGGAGACTGTAACTGTTTTTGTGCTGGTCATTGTTTTTGCGCTGAGGTGCAAAACAAAATGAAAACAAAATAAATTGGGTAAAAAGACCTTTGCACTTTTTTTTTTTATTTTAGCTATGGAGAACTAACAGCAAAACAATTCTTTGTAATGTTTTGGGCTCTTTCCCACACAGTCTTTGCTACTAGAAAAACTGAGCAGAGGATATATATGAATATAGTGCTGTGATTTACAAGTTTATATGCATATATGTAAACATCTGCATGTAGAAACATGTGTCTACAAGTACATTTACACACAGAAGCACATGAACAGTTTCATACTTCAAGTATTTTTCTTTTATTTATATTTTTACTTGATATATACATTTTGCTTGTTAGTACTTTGTTAACACTGTAAATATTTGCCAGTCATACAATTACTGGATTTAGCACACAGCCATCATAAAACAGACTGTCTTGCTGACAAATTATATGATTTACAAGCAGAATATGGGAATTTTCCACACTTCTGAAAGAAAATCATATCTTGCTTAAAACATATTTTTCCTTCAGATAATGGTAGGGTAAATAAGCCAAAAGAAGTTTAAGCACTTTTCATAATAATTCTGTTTTGAAATGAAGACTGTGCATGTCATTTAATTTCATAGTAATTAAGAAGACTAGCTGTGAAACTCAAAATAAAATTAAATGGAATTGCTATCAACCAACCTTAGACTGGAAAAAAAAATTCACGTCTGTAACAGATTTGCTGAACAAATATACCTGATGGTTGCTACAGTCCTTGGACAGTGGAATTCAGAGGTTTTTTTTAGCTCTCACTCTATAAAAAGATTATAAAATTTTAAATGAAATGTGCACGACTGAGAGAACTAGTACATTTTCCAACTCAGGCTATACGAAGAGAAAAAGAGAAAAAATATTTCCATATATTTTCCCCTTCAGTTAATAAATGTCTTAATTACACACAGACTGAATAACATGCCTATATCTTTACAGAAATATAAAGACATTCATGGAAAGCTTATCCAGAAAATAAATTATTACTAGAAAATAATGCTTTCATTGAAAGCTTGACAATGTTTTCTTCCTCCACATTCAAGTGAAATGCATTTAATTCAGTCTGCCAGAAATGCCTATGCTTCTGCTCTGTGAAAAATACGCTTATAATGAAAATAAATATTTGACAATTTACTGAATACTTAGCAGAAAATCTGTAATGAATTGACTGTGTTGTAGTTCACTTTAGGTTTGGGCTGTTTTTTTGTTTTGTTTCTGTGGTATACTAGAAATAGCACAAAAAACAGATTATACCATTCTGTGGGATGTTGTGCATGTCCCTTAAGACACAGTGCTTAGAAATAAAGACAACAGAAGTCAGCTGTGGAATAAATGAAATTCAAAGCAGTAATAATAAATAATAGGTTTAAATACTAAGTCTTCAATGCAAAAGTGGAAAGCAGAAACCAAATCAGAAATATCAAATATATCATAGAATCACTCAGGTTGGAAAAGACCTTAAAGATGATCGAGTCCACAACAAACAAATTTCAAATGGTAACTAATAAGTTGAAACCCAGAATAATTCATTCTGCACCTGCAAGAAAAATCAGCGTCTTAGGTTGCTCGAATTTTTCTTGCAGGTTCAAACCTTCAACAGCTTAAATTCTTTTTGTAAAGAATATGTTACTACAGAGTTCATTCAAAAGATGACTCCTTTGAGCTAGTGTTCATAGCATTCCGTGGTTCAAACTTTGATACATATATGGCTACTACTGCCAGGCTTATGTCTTGAATCTCTTTTGCCCAAACAGTTCCTAAAGGAAAAACCGAATCTCTTGCCTTTTCTAAGCACAAGAGAGCCAAACAGACTAGATAACAAGTGAACAAGAGTTGTTGCACCGTGCTTCTAACTAACATGGACTGATATTAAGCATTCTTGCAGGTTTTGTTCCAGGCTTTTATTTAAAAATGCTAGTTTATCTCCGATATGACAGATCTTCATTTCAGAAAAATGATAGAAATATATCACGTTCTGTCAAATCTCAGTTTCACAAACAACTTTTAGAAAGTTTTGGATCTGGACAATAAGAGATGCGTATTTCCAGTAGACTGGAAAGCTCTTCTATGCCCTAGGTCTTCTCAAGTTGAAAGATGCTGGCAAAGCAGGCTGGTAAAGGTACTGAAACCAAAGACATTACACCGCTATCTATCTTCTATATAGTCATGCTTCAGTTTATACAACCACAGGCAAAGGTTGGACAAAGGAACTGATAAAACACTCCGTAGAATGTGGAAGGCCTCATCCCCTCAGCCTTTAAAAAAAAAAAGAAATCATGCTTAATAAAGCACTACACTACGGGAAACATAGTATTCATAAAGGAAAAACACCAAATAACTTGCACTGCAGAGAGGATGGATTAATGATCTCGTGAAACTTTTCTAGTTTATAGCTTCTCTAAGTATCTGCTTAATTTCAGCGTGCCTATGTCTCTTGGATATCCTTATGCGATTTCTCTTTCTGAACAAGAAAAGCAAAATTAAATGCAGACCTACTCTCTAATATATAGAAAAACTGCAGAAAAAACACCCGCTGCATACTTAAATAGTGCTAAAGGAAAAGTTACATTTTCTAGGAAAAATGGGGGAAACCGGCCTTGACAAAATATGTGCTTCATGTTAATTTTACGCATACAGTAGCACCAATTTGTAACTCAGGTTTCTCTTCTCATCATCCTGAACTACATTATCACTTTTCAGATCCTTTCAACAGCAGTCTACATTGAGAGGCATGGCAGCAGAAAAACAACATACAAGATCAATTCTTGCATTAAACATAAAAATATATTAAGAAGGAATTTATTACAAAGCAATAAAGCCAGCACTGAATTTGTTGAGAAATTTACACCACTTACTTTTCACAGCTGATGCCCACCTACTTCAAAATAAAATGTCTGCTAATGGCAAGTATTGCCTTTTATTGCACAAAAAGAAACTTAGTACATCAGTCTCTGCATTGCTATCCATTATTTGTTACAATTAAGTGGTTGGATTTCCTCTTGTATTAAAAAAAAAAAATATATCTTTAATATGGCTTTAATATATTTTATGTAGGTCTTAATTTCAGCAAAGTAGACTGTGATAAAGAGGAGTTGGGCATGCATTCAAAAGAAAATATTTTTGCAATACAGACCGTTAAAAGCTGAAACATGTTTATCACATCACAAAATTTAACCACCATCATTTTTCCTATAACAGTAAAAGAGATAAGATGTCAATGCTTCCATTGAATTATTAAGCTTTAATATTTAATGATCATATGAGCCATTCTCCCTTACCCATGGAACATCAAACAAATAAAAGAGCTTTATGCACTGCACTAGCATAATGAACGCTCTTTGAGATTAGGTTTGGGTGGAAGGAAAGAGGGAAGCATCTTTAACAGATTGGATTCCCATTTTCCTATCCTATTTCCAGATACATTCTGGAATGCTGCTAATAGATTTAAAACAAACCACTTTCTTGCTGATCTTTAAAAAAAATCAAATCAAATCAAGCAGCTGTATTTCCTATCACTTCCAAGGAAGAAGGTTATAATACTTATTTTAGCAGCCAGACAGAGAATATTATGCCAGGGCTCACTTACTGAAAAACTGAAGTACTGAATACAAGATGAGCATAAAAATAGATGGAAATGTAACAATAATATATTTTTATTATTATTTTTTAAAGAGAAAACAAAAGGGAGAACTAACTGTTCTGAAATATCATCTCAACCAAGCATACAAGCACCGACCTCGACACCATGACAAATCAGAGATGGAGTATAACTGGGATGTCAAATGAGCCTTTCTAAACTGTTCTTAAATAACATGTTGAAGGTCCCAGCAGTAACAGAACGATGGAAGTGGGCTTTTATTTTCTCAAAATTAATGCTGGAATCAAGCTAAACAAGAAAGCTTGGTTGGTCCTGAGCCAGACAACGAGTTAAATGCTAACATCTGCGATGTCAAAACTGTAGCCTTTAAAAATTTTAGGCACATAGGATGGTCAAATGAGACCATCGTACGTGAGAAGGGAAAACAGATGACAGCAGACTGGGGTAACTGGAGACCATGGGACTGGTGACCTAGTTTGAGAAAGAGGGAAGGATTCCTGCAGCAGAAACTCTTGGGACAAGAGACTGCACGTAGACACAGACTTGCAGAGATAGTGCACCAGGAACACCAGTTTACTGCATAGCCTATCAGAAGAAGGGGGGCAGAAGACCACATATATTTTTAGCTCTTCATTTCACTTTGAAAGAATTTACTTCGCTTCTGTATTCTCTCTTCTTATATATGCTCCATTAATATTCCTAACAGAAAGAACAGTGTCCTCCAAAGTATTCTGAGTCATACTCAAAATATTCTTCTCCTTTATACTGCGCTATTTATCAAATGAAGTTTTTTCCAAAATTAAATCCACACCTCAGTAAGTCTAACAAAGGCATTTGCATTTGACACGAGTATGATTTTTAGCCTGCTTGTAACATGTAGGGTACACATTACTACAAGTATTATTAAAACAAACAAAAACCAACACAGGTAACCTCATCAAACATGTGGGCTGATTTTACTGGACTGTTTATTGATGTCTCCAGATAGAGACCGTCCATTGTCCCATGAAAGGAAGAGGAATGACATTAAAACAAAAACAAACCACACAATTTCTAAAAAATACAGAGCAAAAACAAAGCGGTTCAGACAAAAATGCACGCAGTGTAGCAACTTGAAAAAAATATATATATACACACACACATAATTCGTATAATTATACATAAATATATACACAAAGGACCCATCACTAACAAATAAAAATCATGTTATCTATGCAATCAGCTGATGGAAAATATTTGAGAATTTGTGATTTTGAATCCATTTCATTGGCATCAAATGACAGTTTTCCAAATCAGTGCAAAAACAAGATTACCACTATAGAGACATAAGCAAGCTAGCTTTAAATTCACTTTAGAGTAATCATAATGCAACATCAGGGAATCAGGAATTACCAGACCTACCCATAGGACTGCTTTTTAGGTCTAAGGTTCTACCACAGTTGTTTTAGGGCTACATCACTATCAAAGCCTTAGATTGTAATCACAACAGTGATTTAGGTATGATTAGAGAAGTTACAGTCCCACGTTTGGAATGCAGCAGGGAGGAATCCTATCCAATTTTACCACGTTAGGCTGTACTCTGGAACAAACAATGCTGGCTGGGAGCAGCAAGGCAAGAAGAAGCCAGCCTGAGATTTTCACATGGTGAAACGTCTTTTACACAACAGCCTACTAAACTGAGTGGCTCACTGCTACACCAGGACAAAAAAGCGTTTCAAAAGAGATGTCTGAAATGAAAAACAGGTAAAACTGAAAGATCGTTTCTTTGACTGCTCTGCAGACAAAAGTCACGTTTATAGAGGCATAAGGAAAAACCTCATAATGTCAGGCAAAAGGATGTGAACGGCTGTCTTGCGCTTTTCCCATCAAAGTTTCCTTTCTGCTCGTTCCTGGGAATAGCTACCTTCAAGACAAACCACCACTCTCTCCTTCAGCTGAAAGGCTCCCAAGTAAATTCTGTTAGACATACACAACCACAGAAGCCTTTTAACTGTCTGTGCTCTTCCTTTAATGATCAAAGTCTTGAGACAAAAAACTGTGGTTCTTTCAATGAAATTTTTAAGAGCCTGTGGTTATTAGAGAGCACTTGATTTTTTTTTTTCTTCTAAGTGAAAGATAAAAACAACGACTTGTTAATAATTACAGATCACAATGACATCTTGGAATTACTTCACAAAGAAAGGAAGTAAAAAATTCTATCTACATGCATATGCAATAAAACAAGGAACTCAAGGTAAACAGCAGAAGAGTGCAGCCAGCTCATTTAGCCTATTTACAGAAAATGCAACATTCAGAAAGGGTTTTATTTTTAAGTCAATAGCTCTAAGGACGAAGTATTCCAAGGCTTAAAGAGACACTGTGAAAAAGATCAAAGGATTCAAAGGTAAGGGTAATATTTCCAGGAGTGTGATCTCACTTCAGAGCTACAGACTGCAGATCCTGTGTTTCACTCCACTGATGACTGCTCAGCAGTTCAAAGTATCTAACCCACCAGTTTAATATTTCTGCACAAAGAGTGAAAAGCTAATAAGAGTATTCTGAGATTTATCAGGGTCATACTTTGCTGCTTTCCTAGGCTGAATAGACTTAATGTATTATGATATAATTCATGATAGATATTATCAACAATGTGAAGAAGAAACAGCATTAGTGCCAGTGGCAAGAAACTCTTTTCACTCTTCAGAAAGTCTACTGTCACAACAATAAATCAATAGATAGCTTAATCTTGCCTAGAAAAATGCAAAATATGCGGAGGAGAAAAAAAAAAATTAGAATTAATGCTGTAATTCTTATAGTTGAAATGAAGATCAAAAAAGAAATGCCAAAAGAAAGAAGTTTAGGATTCCTACTAGTAAAGGAAAAATGGGCCAAAGAAGAGGGGTTTTCAACCTCTTCTTGACACTTCTACACGGCACTAAGGGACGCCGTTTACAAATGGGTCTCTGTAGGTCACATTGATGGTTGGACTTCTATGATCTTGAAGGTCTTTTCTAAACTAGATGTTCTATGCCACTATGAAAATGTCTTGACAAGACAGAGGTCAGTTGTCCCAGCTGAACAGCAAAATTGTTATGAAATCATCCCATCCTAGGGTTCACATTTTTGAGTTTAATGGAGGAAGAAAATAAATAGCTAGCATAGCTGTGGGTTACACTTTAAAAATTAAACAGTGCTTGTTCCATTTTGAAAGTTCATTGGCTTTTAACTTGTACTGAAAATCCTTTCCAGACATGAAAGTGGACAAGTCAATTTCCCAGCCTTACCAAGCAAGGGGGAAAAGAAACTACAGAAAAGCCAACACAACACATCATCTATGGCTATTAGCATCACACATTTATCAGAATTTGGCTGGATATTTTCCTCTGGGACTCACGCAATATATATTGTCTTAGTACTGCAAATCAATTTGAAAAAAATCATAGAAAAACAAGTATCAAGGGAAACACTAGTTCATTTCCTTCATTCAAGGCAGGATCAATTGATTCTACAAAATTTCTGACAGATAAGTAACTAAAATGATTTTAGAGAGATCTACAGATCTGTCACATCTTTCTCACAGCTTATGGCAGAACTCAGTTATACCTATTAGAAAAAAATCTTCTTACCATCTAATCTCAGTCTTTCCTTGCTACAATCTAAAGACCTTGTTTCCTGTCCTGTCCATATCAGACAGGCAGAGTATTGTATTCCCTTACTTTTTCCCTATCTTTAATGTATCCAAAAGACTTACTGTGTCTCAACTCAGTCTTCTCTTGCCTAATCCAAACACTTAATTCATAGTAATGTCTGTCCTATTTTTATCTCCCTGATAATTTTAAAATGTCTTCTGTTGCCCTAGCATCCCCGAAGTGTACTACCCTAAAGAGAAGGGATTAGATCATTTCTCATGCTCCTATGGACAATTTCTGGGTAATGACAAGAAAGGGGAAAAAAAAAAACAAAGATGGTATTAAGATCAGAATTTTTTAGAAGAAATCAGGAGAACTCAAGAGAGAAGCTTTTTTTTTTCTGGGAGAATCAGCAATTTTTTTTTTTTTTTAAAGCACATGACCTATTTAAATACACTGCTATGACTCCACAGGCATCCCTTGGAGGGGAGAGAATAAAATAAAATGGCACAGGCAGAGCGAAGCATCTGGCAAGTTCCTGGACTGTGTTAAGGATAAAAATCCTTAAATAGAAGATTTAAAAAGCTGTTAGGAAGGAAGGCAGCAGTAGGTTTGATTCAAATCAGTGGGGAAGATGGAGCATTCACAAAGGAATGATTCTTTAATTTTAAGAAAATAAGGAAGAACACAAAATGAAGAAATTGAGCTTCAAAAAATTAAACTTCAGGCGGCTCAGAGAACTGATGTGTGAGACCTCTTGCAAAACCCTTTTCATCCATGAAGCAGAAGGACATTTCTGTAAGTGCAAAAATCAACAGGACTGGCTTGCTCTTCAGTGAAGAGAGTGGCACTATACACTCATCCCTGAAACATAGGAGCATCAGTGTCTTCTTTGTTGGCACATAATTAGAAAGACGTAGTGCTTAAACATCTAGAAAAAAAATAATAATACCAAACAGAAAAAAAATCGATTAAATAATAAAATGTTAGATGTTAAGTCTGTTTAAATTTACCATAAGGTATTGAGAGCTGGCTGGATCAGCCTCAGAATTATTCATAGCTATTTTTGAGAACTTCTAAGAGGAAGCAGTGATTCCAAAAGACTGGAAAACATTTAGTGACTAGCTTTAAAAGTTGGAAAAAAAGATGGGGTAGGGAACTAGAGACAACAATTTAATCTCAATTCTCCCAAATATGGAATAAAAATAATCTGGAAGTATTCGTGAGATAAGAAATTGAGTAATATGTATACCTGTCAAGAATAAATTACTTCAAATCTGTAAGAAATATCCTTTCTGACACAGTATCAGACTTTGTAAAGAGAGAAACAGAAAGGGTATCATTTACCTCAAATCCAGTAAGCTTTTTGACATTGTTTCTCATGGGATTTCCATAAGCAAAGGAGAGAAAAGATAATACTGCAAAAGGAAACAAGTTCCAATACACAAGCAATGCTAAATTTGGAAGGGATGCAAGCATGCTAAATGCAAGACTACACAAAGTAATCTTAAAAAATTTGAGAAAAACATGCAGAAAATTTGAAAACAATTTATTAAAACTAAGGGGGAATTCTAAACCTATAACATCAAAAATACAAGACAAACAATCATCAGCAGGGTCACAGAACTGCAGAAGAGAACACTGAGGTTAGAGCTGATCACAGAATCATCAAGGATGGGAAAGACCTCCAAGATCATCTAATTCAACTGTCCATCTACCATCAATATTTCCCTACTAAACCATGCCCTTTAGTAACAAATCTAAATGGTTTCCTGAACACCTCCAGAAATGGTGAACTCAACCACCTGCTTGGGCAGCCTGTCCCAGCACCTGACCATTCTTTCAGAGAAGAAATTTCTTCTAATATCCAACCTGAATCTCCCCGGCACAACTTGAGGCCATTCCCTCTCGTCTTATTGCTAGTTACACAGGAGAAGAGGCCAATCCCCACTTTGTCACAACCTCCCTTCACGTAGTTATAGAGAGCTATATGGTTTCCCCTGAGTATCCTCTCTTCTCCAGACTGAATAATCCCAGTTCCCTCAGCTACTCATCGTAAGACTCGTGTTCCAGTTTCCCCAACAGCTTCATTGCCCTTCTCTCGACATGCTCAAGGGCCTCAATATCTTTCTTGTAGTGAAGGGCCCAAGGCTGAACATAGAACTCAAGAGCCTCGGCTGGCCCAAGTACACAGGAACAATCACTTCCCTGCTTCTGCTGACAACACAATTTCTGATAAAAGCCAGGATGCCACTGGCCTTCTTGGCTACCTGGGGACACTGCATTGAATTGAGCATCAACCAACATCCATTTTCTCTATACATTCTTCCAGCCACTCTGCTCCAAGCCTGTTGCATTGCCTGAGATTGTTGTGATCAGAGTCCACAACCTGCCACTTGGTCTTGTTGAACTTCATCCCACTGACCTCAGGGATATCCAGCCTGTCCAGATCCCTCTCAAGGGTCTTCACTCCCTCAAGCAGATCAACACTTCATCCCCAGCTGGGTGTCATCTGCAAACTTACTGAGGGTGCACTCAATCCCCTCACACAAGCCATCAATAAAAATAATGGTCAGGCTTCAATACTGACTCCTGGGAACTCAACTCATGACTGGTCACCAGGCAGATTTTATTCCATTCACCACCACTCTGTGGGCCTGGCGATCCAGCTAGCTCTTTACCCAGCAAAGAGTGTACCTGTACAAGCCATGGGCTGCCACCTTCTCCAGGAGAATACCGTGAGAGACAGAGTCAAAGGCTCTGCTGAAGTTGAGGTAGGCTCTATCAACAGCCTTTCCCTCATCCACCAGGCAGGTCACTCGATCATAGAAGACTAGGTTGGTCAGAAAGGACCTGTCTGTCTATCATGAACTCATGCTGGCTAGACCTGATCTCCCAGTTTTTCCACACATGCTATGCGATCTCACTCAAAACCATAACCTTCCCACATGAACCATAACCTTCCCTGGCACTGAGGTCAGGCTGACAAGCCTGTAGTTTCCCAGGTCCTCCCTGCAACTCTTCTTGTAGATGGGAGTCACACTGGCAAGCCTCCAAACCTCTGGGACCTCAGCATAGCAAAGGTTATGCAGTTGGGTGAGAGTAATCCCAGATATGTATACAGACTGGGAGAAGAACTTGAGTGTAACCCTGCAGAGAAGGACCTGGGGGTCCTGGAGAATGAAAAACTGAACATGAGCCAGCAGCGTGCTCTTACAGCTTGGTAAGCCTGGGCTCCATCAGAACAGGGGTGGCCAGCAGGGATAGGAAGGTGATTGTCCCTCTCTTCTCTGCCCTTTTGAGGTCCCATCTGGAATACTGCATCAAGGTCTGGGGGCCCCAATATAGGAAAGATGTGGAGCTGTTGGAGAGGGTCCAGAGGAGGATGTTCAGGAGGCTGGAGCACCTCCCCTACAAAGACTAGCTGAGGGAGACAGGCTTGTTCAGCCTGGAAAAGAGAAGGCTGTGAGGAGACCTCATTGCAGCCATCCAGTATTTCAAAGAGAATTATAAAAAGGAGAGGAATCAACTTTTTACTCAGGTAGACAGCAATACAACAAGGTGGAATAGTTTTAAGCTCAAGGAGGGAAGGTTTAGATTGGATGTCAGGAAGTTGTTCTTCACAGAGAGAGTGGTGACATGCTGGAACAGGCTGCCCAGAGAGGCTGTGGATGCTCCATCCCTGGAGGTGTTCAAGACCAGGTTGGATAGGGCCCTGGGCAACGTCGTCTAGCACCAGATCTGGAGGTTAGTGGCAGAGGATTGGAACTTGATTCTTTCAGTCCCTTTCAACCCAAGCCATTCTGTGATTCTATGATCCTCGCCTACCGCTCCCCCAAGTTGCATAGCCTCAAACCTATTATGGAGGAATACTTGGGGAAGAGAGGTAGATAGGGAAGGAGTCTCCATACAATGCCAAACTGGGACTTGTTTCCACTCCTTATCTTTTAGGCCTCCTCTCTGCTCTACAGTGACAGGGCAAGGGCTCCATCACTGGAATGTATCACTCTGCTGCCTTTCTTGCAGGTGCAGCAAGGAATTACTCTACCAGTCTATCTCTTGCTCACACTTCCTGACGCTCCTTAACCTCTCCCTCTCCTCCTTGAGCTCTGCCATCATACTGAGCTCACATTTCACACAGGTGGTATCGCTGCTGCCCTTCACCAGTAGCAAAAGGCTCATGCACTCCCTGCAGATGGAGATCTGAACAGCCACATTTTTGGACAGGAACTCTAGGTCACAATATTCTTTTTGGCACGAGCTTACTGCCTAGTGGAAACCATGGCTAGATTTGTTGTCTGGAGGCAACGGATAGGTGAGCATATATTCATAAATATTTCTCACTCACCTCCACTTCACCCCAAGAACACCATGTACTTCTACATCCCCAAAAGGTTTACCGTATAAGTTTTTTAATACTTCTAGGTATCAAAAGAACTGCCTGTCAGCTGATCATTTGGCAACCAACCATCAGGGTGGGAAGGAAGATATTCAAAAAACAAAACTGAGCCATATATCCCCCAAAATACATGAACCTAGTTGAGTGTATGACCTCTCACATTACATTAGTAGCTTTTGATTTTAATTCCTAACTTATATCTGCTTTGCAACTTTGAAATTTTCCTCCTATTGTATTTAACAATTTCAGTAGTGAAATATAAATGTAGATCTTGGATGTCTTTATTGCAAACAAACAAAAGAAAAGCCTGAAGAGTCTGACAGTGTATTTTTAAAGATTACATGTAATGACTACAATGAAACTGCTGAAATTCATATGTTATTCATTCAGCTTTACTATCACAGCAAAAAGCTTTAGATTAATTACTGCTGCAATATATTTGAAGAATGACTAAGCCAACTAATCTCATTCATCTATAAATGGAACAGCAGAAACAAGAATTTTTGAAGAACTTCATTTAGGATTGCCAAGGTTCTACTGACAAAGATAATCAGTATAAAGGAATTAGCACTGTATATTAATGTAGTAACATACTGCTGGCATAAGTCCAGACTTGGAAAAATACACAAATCATTACAGAATAAAGTATGCTAGCTCCATTCTAAGGCTTATGACTACGTGACTGCATGTCATAAAATCTACATTCTTCAGTCGTCTTAGCTGGCTGCAGCTTTAAGAGCGAGAACAATCAACTTCAGTAATGACAAAGGTACCATACTGGTAGAAACATACTGAAAGAAATTGCAGAGCTTGATAAAGTAAGTGGGAGACTTTAGACTTAAGTAAAATTTTGCTTTCACAGTCCTTAAGTGCAAAGGTCCAATGAACAAAATATGTCTATGTCCTTACCAAGAGACAGACATCCAGACAACTTTGCAAGTTTGTGCCTAACTAATATTAAAGTGTTACAGAAACAAAACTCTTGAATAAAATCAGAAGCTAAATGAGAAACTAAGCACTTTAAAAATTAAAAATAAAGAATCAATATCTTTATTAAACTTGCACAATTTAGATTTTTTTTACACTAAACAATGCAGAATGACCTAGCATGCACTTCATACAATTTTTCACATATTGAATAAAGAATCACAGAATGGCCAGGATTGGAAGGGACTGAAAGGATCATGAATCTCCAACCCCCCTGCCACATGCAGGGCCACCAACCTCCACATTTAATATTAGACCAGGCTGCCCAGGGCCCCATCCAACCTGGCCTTGAACACCTCCTGGGACGGGGCATCCACAACCTCTCTGGACAGCCTGTTCCAGCACCTCACCACTCTCTCTGTAAAGAATTTCCCTCTGACATCCAACCTAAATCTCCCTTCCCTCAACTTAAAACCATTTCCCCTTGTCCTGCAGTTATCAACCCTTTCAAAGAGTTGATTCCCCTCCTCTTTGTAGGCTCCCTTTAGGTACTGAAAGGCTGTATGAGGTCACCCTACAGCCTTCTTTTCTCCAGGCTGAACAAGCCCAGCTCCCTCAGCCTGTCCTCATAGGGGAGGTGCTCCAGTCCCCTGATCATCTTTGTGGCCCTCCTCTGGACGGTCTCCAACAGCTCCCTGTCTTTTTTGTACTGGGGGCTCCACACTTGGACGCAGTACTCCAGATGGAGCCTCACAAGAGCAGAGTAGAGGGGGACAATCATCTCCCTGTCCCTGCTGGTAATCCCTCTTTTGATGGAACCCAGGATACCATTTGCCTTCTGAGCCACAAGAGCACACTGCTGGCTCGTGTTAAGTTTTTCATCTGTCAAGACCCCCAGGTCCTTCTCTACAGGGCTGCTCCCAAGGACCGCTCCTTCCAGTCTGTATGGATGCCTGGGACTCCTCTGGCCCAAGTGCAAAACTCTGCACTTTGCTGTGTTGAACCTCATCAGGTTCACCTGGGCCTTTCTAGCCTCTCAAGCTCCCTTTGAATGGCATCCCTTCCTTCCACTGTGTCAACCGCACCACTCAGCTTGGTGTCGTCAGCAAACGTGCCGAGGGTGCACTCGATTCCGTCATCGATGTCATTGTTAAAGATGTTAAAGAGCACCGGTCCCAAAGCAGACCCCTGGGGGACACCACTCGATACCGACCTCTACCTGGACACAGAGCCATTGATGACCCCCCTCTGTCTGTGGCCTTTCAACCAGTTTCTTATCCATCAAGTAGTCCACCCATCAAATCCACATCCCTCCAATCTGGAGATAAGGATGTGGTGGGGGACCATGTCAAAGGCCTTGCTCAAGTCCAGGTAAATGACATTGGTCGCGTTTCCCTTGTCCACCGATGCCATCTCTCCATCATAGAAGGCCACCAGCTTGGTTAAGCATGACCTTCCCTGGTGAAGCCGTGCTGGCTGTCTTGGATCACACGCCCATTCCTCATGTGATCAAGCATGTCATCTAGGATGACTTGTTCCATGATCTTCCCAGGCACAGAGGTGAGTCTCATCAGCCTGTAGTTCCCGGGGTCCTCCTTGCTCCCTTTCTTGTAAATAGGAGTGACGTGACCCTTCCTCCAGTCATCCAGGACCTCACCTGACAGCCATGACTTTTCAAATATGATGGAGAGCGGCTCGGCAACCACCTCAGCCAGCTCCTTCAGAACCCTGGGATGCACGCCATCCGGCCCCATAGACTTGTACACATTCAGTCTCACGAGGCAGTAATTGTATCCTTTTTCACTTGTCTACATACTCATTGCCACATATGGCATCCTGCAATACTGCACAATCACATACACCAGCATATACCATGAATAACAATCAAGCCAGTATGAACTTCAAATTCCTTCCCGTTTGCCTACAATCCTCAGTCACTAAAATACTTAGGTAATGAAAGAGAAGCTCTGGTTTTGATGCTCTTTAAAGGAATCTTTTTCCTATTATTTATTCGGCAGCAATTCTACATTTTCTATATTTAAAACATATAAAAAATGCTGCCTTCACTGCCTCCCATAGGTTTTGCATACAAAATTTTATTTACGCACTGTCTAGGGAAACAAGAATTCTTAAAATCACAAAGAAATACTATTATCAGGCATGCAAGCTGCTCCCATACAGTTGTTTCATGTCACAGGAAGTAAGAAGAAAGCAATCTATTCACTGCTGTGAAAAACAGTATCTTAATAAAAACAGATTTTTCTTTTCTTTTTTTCCAGTATGTAAATCTTTGCAGCATAACACATGTCTGGACATTCATTTTCAAAAGCTTTCGTTCCCTTGTTTCCTTGGTATTGCCAAATATACTTCAAGAAACTTCTTGGCAAGAACTAGTGCATTTTATATCTGTAAAAAGGGGAAAAATCAACTTGCACACCATCTCTTTTGCACTTTCACCAACATACAAATATTGTAAGTGTGTTATGATGATAAAAAGAAAGCAGTACATGATTATGCTCTGCAAATGACCAATCTGAGCATTCTGCTTCTTAGGAACAATAACAAAATACAGTAAAAATATATCCCATTGTTAAATCTGGTTCAAAAAATAAAAATTCAGAAATAATGGACATAATGCTTTACTACGACTCTACAAAGCCTTTGAAGTTCTCTCTTCCTATATTTTAGGTGCCATAATAAAATAACATAATTAAAAGCAAATGTCTCCTTTTGCTTTGAGACAGCAACATGTAATGATTAAAAATTATTTATTAGAACAGTGAAATTTTACTTTATCATTTGGAGGACAGGAAACTGCATCTTGTGGAAGACCATCACGAAGCAATTTTTCCTTATTTTATTTCTTGCCCACGTTTCCACTTGTGGGTCACTAGAAGTCCTAGATCACTTTTGAGGAAAAGGAAACGGGTATGCTCATCTGAAGCAAATCATAGTTAGCCGATTCAAAACGCAATGGAGGCAATGGAAGGCCACTCTTGAGTTCCACACTTTGGATAACCCACCTAGCCTCTAACAGCTTAATGGTGCTAAGCCTGGGGCTTTAAGCAAAAGTAAATAGCATCACTCGTCTTTCTGATCAGATCCCACTGTCTTTCTGAAGAAGTCATTAGACTGGAGCTGGCCTATAGAGGACAAGATAGAAACACAGTTAAGCCAGCCACTTATCATTTTAAAAGCTTTGGACTAACTAAGAAACAAAACCCATCAGCTGTATTTCCCATCTTGCTACTGGAAATTAATTCAGCCATTAACGAGCACACTGTGTTTTGTGAACCATTCCTAAACAGTTTTCACAGAGACAGTAAAAATACGGAACATATAAACACTGACCTTGTTTCTTTTAGCCCTTCTTTCTGAATGACTTCCAGTATTTGTTTTGCGGTCATTGGTGAGTTGGGATACTTTTCCAATGCCTGAAAATAAATAATAAATGTGTAAGTGACATGACAGCTGTCCTGTGAATCTGTAAGGTTATACACCATGCAGTTCAAATACAGTCACTTGCGAAAGGCAGGGAATGCTAGTCTTGAGATCGGACTGCTTTGTCTGCTAGACGGCCAGATATAATGCAAGAAACTGCAGCAAGACTCAGGTTACTTGCTTCTTGTGTGCCTCATCTGCTGTATCGCCTGGGAAAAATTCTTATCAGGTTCCATACGAAGAGTTGAAATACGCAACTAATTTGATCACAGAGCAATAGAATTTCTTTCAAGGAGAAGGGAAAATAAAACAAAAAGCGAGAAACAACAGGACATGTTCTCCTCCCCCTCACCTTTTTTTTTTTTTTTTAATTACTTCAGAACTATCTGAGGCCACTTGAATATTTGACGCTTAGGTTTTATTGTCACCTCAGAAACAAAAAAAAAAAAAAAGAGAATTGACTCAGCTCGGGTAAAATGTTCTTTGTTTCTAAAAACAGTGAAAAATGAAGTAGTCAGAACAGTCACAGCACACAAGATGCTACATGACAGAGAGCAATGTATTTTTCCAGTTCAACTCAGTTTTCCACTCCTCTGCCTTTTCCAATCAAGCCCAGAGTAACTCATTCCTCTTTTCACATGCACTCATTTTGTACAGAATTTTCTGGTTCCCCACTTCCTTTTGTCCCAATCATTTTTAAGCTGTTAAACAAACAGCCACTCTTCTGCTCAGGTGAAGTGCCAGACTGACAGCCCTGGGAAAGGAAACCTTTCAATCAGCAGTAAAAGGTGCAGCACAGGCAACAGCAGTGCAAGCTTCTCAGAGCATCTCACCAATGTTATCTCAGCCAGAACCTGCATTTCTACCATGGGTAAACAAGACACCAGTTCAGTTTCCAGTCTTGCCTGATCCTGAGCTTCTCTCTAGTATTGAACAAAGAAAAGCAATTGTGCAAGTTGCTACTACTGCGTGGATACCTGCCCATTAGAAACTGGAGCCACCACCAAATCATATCACACTAGTCAGCAATCTGTGAAGGGAGCCAACCAGGGCTGTAATTCAAACAGCTCATACAGAGAAGCAAAGAAGCCAAAGCCTCTCTGCGCACTACCAATTGACCAGCACTGCCCACTTCCATCATTTTATAATTCTAGCCTGCTGCCTGTTCTCCCCTTTCTCATCCAAAACACAGTTTACCAAATCCTCTAGTTCTTTTGTTGCAGATGAGCTTCCTATCCTTTAACTTTCAGCTCCACAAAGAAAAATGCAGAAGTGAGGGCTGCACTAGACAAGGTCTGGGAGCTGAACTGAGCTTATCTCGTGTACATCAATAGGCAAGATTCAAAAGGGACCTGTCAGGAAAGGAAAACCGAAAGGTGATTTGAAAGGAGAAAGAAAAGTGGATAGGAAAGAGTATGACAATGAGTAAGTACAAAAAGAACTGCAAAGAGAAAAGGGCCACTGCACCGCAGTGCAAGAGAAATTGTATGACATATTACGGACAGAACCACGAAGCACATTGGAAAAATGACACTGAAGATTAAGATGAGGATGAGAAGAGATTTACATATAGGAAAAAATTGTAAGTTTGACCTTTGAAAAGACAGCAAAGAAAAGGGACAAAGTCAAATGAGAACACACCAAATCACAGGGACAAGAAGGGAACAGAACTGAACTGGGAACATTCCAGAGAGCAAACTGGAAAGAACAGAAGAGGAAAACTACACTGTACTGAACACAGCTACGAAGGAAACTGCACTTGAATGCGGGGTTACTCACTGTGGAGGATTCCCTGTTTCTCTTCCTGAGTACAGGCCCCTCAGCACACCTGGGCAGCTCCTCCCTGCAAGTGAGAAAATTTGGGTAGCCCTGTCCCCTTCTCTACAATATCACATCCTACTCTGTAGAATCAGTCAATGAGCCAAGTATTACCACGTGTGTTTGACAGTAACGGGAAGGAAACAATAAGTATGCAAACATCAGCAGTCTCCCATTCTGGACAATGGAAAAGGGAGAGCAGTTTGTGCTGAGGAAGCTGCACTGAACTGGTTGTGGAAACAATGGCCAGACAGAGGGATATGGAAGACCATCTTCAGTGAACAACAATGAAACCAACAAGCAGGATGCATAACTCTACTACAGAAAGTTTAACCAAGCCCACAGGGCAGATTTCAAATACCACAGTACGAAGAGAACACATTCAGGGTATAATGACAAACTGAGACGCGGAGTATGTTAGACAGGCTGACCGTGCCGGAGCAAACAATTGCCCATTGTGTGGACTTATTTGACTGCTGGACATGTCGCCTGGGCTGCAGTTCATACACCCTATGAATTTAATTCTCTTCATCTAACCCTTTAAATAGAGGCCTGTTATTTAAAGAACTGTTTGTGTCCTAACTGAAAAGCATAAATTCTCCAATTCAGACGCTACTTAATTTGAAAACCATTTCTCAGGCACTTGATTAAGTTTTCTTTATCAGAACAAAGATTAATTTAAGAAAACCTTAACTAGTACGGTTTTTTTCCCCCTCCATCTTGTACTCTCCACTTGTAACATTTAGTCTAACTATTTATCACCGTAAAAAAAGAAAAAAAATTACTTAAAAAACCATTTTAATGACAATCCCAATATTTTCTTCCCCCTAGTTATGGAAAATAGCATCAGAGTATTATTTAAGAGTCTGTGAGCTAATGAATACACCGAACAGATAATTGCACGAGTGTCTCTTGCTTCCATACCTCACCATTAACATTACTAAAAGCCCTCAATCCCTTTTGCATTTCTAGACTTTTAAAAATAATATCAGAAATTCAAATTGAATTACTGACTGTCCCCCTAAGGCAAATAAAATCCTAAAATGCCATAGCATACTTGAGTCATAGACTGCTGGGTCAGACAAACTAATGCACATAGGAGGAGGAAGCCTTTATCTGTTTCAAGTATCTTTCTCCTTCCTCCCACTCCATCCACCAACACTCACACAGTGTATGGGCAGTGACTAACAATGCTGGAATTAAAATAGGCCAAAGGACTGTCATGAAAACTATGATTGTTTTGATGTGTTTTGCTGCAAAGGACGGTGGTGGAAGAATGGTTTGCACTGACTGCAACCTCTATCACCGAGAATCAAATATGCTCTATTTATTCCTGCCATTCAACTACAGCCTTAAAAAAGGACAGCCACTAAATTACTGGGACAAATCATTTGATACCCATCAGGATAGCCTAGAAGAGAGCAGAAGGAGACATTGCACTGAACACAGTCTTGGTGTCTGTTCCAACTCTGGTTAATACCTCAAAGAGAAGGCAACTACAAAGCAGTAGAAGAAATCAAACCTCCCTGCAAATGGCAGCAGCCTGACAAACTGTTTCACCCGTACATACCAATGCACAACTTGAGCAATATTAAACAACTAGATGAATGCCATGAACGCACACGTTCCCAGTTCCAGCTGAAAAGTCTTGTGAGTCACATATTACAAGAAGAAATCCAAATTCCCTTCCTCAGCAGGGTATCTATCTTATGTATATCTACGCTGCTCAAAAAATGTCAGGTGCTACACTGGAGAAAAGCCACTTTCCAATGACCGGGTAACAAGAGGACTCTGAAGCAGTCTCAAAATTCTGAGCTCTGCATAAAAGACAAATCCTGCTAACCTATGAAATGGCCAGTGTAGCTAACTTAATTTATAAGTACAGCTGCTTGAATTAGATCTGCTCAACCATCTGCAACTCAGCCACTAGAGGGAACACACGTAGAGGAACAGCATGAAGAAAACTAGAAAGTAAAGCTCGCCAACACAAACATTGTCCTGCAAAAAGAAAGAAGCTTTGACAGAGAAACAGCCATTACTCCTGCATGTAGGAGTTACGATGTTGACAGAAAATGATGCTTCTAAAGACAAACCTAGTGTGGACTGAAACAGTGCTGCGGTCCAAATGCAGCGGCTTGGTCCAGTGCTCTTGGTGATACTGATTGTTGAGTCCAGTAAGTGAGACAGAGCCATGCCTTTTTCTGCAAGCTGCCCGCAGGGATCTGAAGGTCAGACTGCTGACAAAACTCAGAATCATTTTATCACATCTGCTCACTGTCCAACTATATGCTGAGCCACTACACACAAACTGGAGCAGCTCCCTTTAGAACGTTATTTAAATAATTCAGGAGGAGAAAAAGGAATAGTACAGTTATTGCCAGAGCTCCCACTCGGCAGCTAAAACAAAAGTAAGGCTAAACTGCACAAAAGACATTCTTTACTGCCCAAAAAGAGAAGGGTAAATAGAAGAATAGAAAAATATCTTTCTTTCTTCTAAGCAGAATATGCATCATCTTTTCTAGACACCCATTCCTAGATTAATAAATAGAAAGATGGAGTTCCAAACAGGGTACAAGAACAGCATCCTGGAATAAATCCAGCATTGTCTTTTTCATCTGCTTGTGTGAGGTTCACAGGAGGACTGATTTTATTGTGGGAAATGTCCCACTCAAATCTTTTGTATTCATTTTTGATTAACGGCTGTAGTCATTGGGGAATTTTGGGCAGCCTGGTAAAAGTTCAAAGCCCTTTGTGTGAAGAAAGATGGGTAAATGGTTAGGAGAGGAGAGGGCATAGATAGGATGTACAGCTGGAGAAGAAAGGAATTGGATAGACATGGATGAGGAAAAGAAAACTGAAAGACTGGGAGGAGAAAGGGTACACAAGATGTGAAGGGGAGAGAGGGAATAACAAGGGAAGATGCACTACAAGCTATCTTAACAGTTCTCAAACAGAGGTTCACGGAGCTCTTGCTGATAGTGATTAAGAGAAAGGTAAAGGGTAATTTCCAAGTACTAAAATATTAAAAGAAGCTGAAATGGGAGTAATAACTCTTCTCATAGGCCTTTTGTCTTTGTGCAAGCACTGTTACTGTAAGGAAGGTACAAAATTTGAGTGGAGGTAATTGCACTTCACCAGAAATGTCTTTCATGAAATGCTCTATATCATGCATTTGGCTTTGTAACTCGTGCTTCGTTACATCAGAAAGCAAAGCAAAAATCAAGCAAGGAAAGGAGCAAAGATTTAAAAAGAGCAAGAAAATCACATGAAAATACCTAAACTTGCTGAAATATATTAAATGAAGTTTTACATCACTTCTGTGCTTACTTACTAATCCACACTTATTTTAGGTTCCAAGGTAACGCTACTGGCATTGAAAGCTCAAATGGTTAAAGAACACTTTGAATCCATATTCCCCAGCCCTCTTCCAATCAAAAGCATTTTAGCACAGTTCCTTTAGCATGAACTAAAGGCAACAACAATTTCTAATGCGGAATTGTTTGTAAGCTGATCTGAAATAGCCTAACTTTTCTAACCTGCCAGACACAAAAAGCAATATAATCTCCTAAAATACTGAATGAAAGAAGGAGAAAGAAAGAAGCTGAATGATTTAGATTTTTTTTTTTTTTATTTCTCTTCATTTCTTTGACCAGCTTGTCTGAAGCTTGCTCTGAGATTTCTGAACCCTTTTATTGGTTTTATTTATCCATTTGCAACGTCACACTTTAAACTGACAGAAAGGCAGCAATGCTGCTTTGGAAATTCCAAATAAATCCGACCCTTGACATTTTGAATTAAAAAGAAACTGGATTACAAATCACTTAAAATTAAAAATATAATCATGTTATTTCTTTTAAAAGTCAAAGTTCTATCAGCAAAGACATCTTGGCATTGCCAGCAGTCTCATCCATCACACTAGAAAACGTATGGAAAGCTTTCAACTCTCAACAACTGGCATCTTCTAACAGTTTACCAATCTGGTCTAATATAATGAAAGAAAAGGAGGCTTTCATATTTCTCTCCCTAATGATTTAATCAGTCTGCCTGAACAACTGGGAACTTTTATTTAAAGGATCTGCTGGCACAGATCCATGAACACCTCCGTAAGTCTAACAGGATGAACTCAGTGAGTATGCAGGATTCTATCAACAAAGGGTGTGAGATGAGGATCAAAGATACATATCCCAGTGAGCACGATGTCAAACTTTCTACCATGGAATGGGTTCCACGACTACTAGCAGAACTACTAGCGATAACTTCAGTTCAAGTGGTGAAGCTTTCAGACTTTCAGAATGCACAACTCTGACGGTGCAGTACAGTCCTTGAAGACTTCTGCTTAGCCATGCACGCCTTACCTCTTCTTGCTTTATATCACAACACCCCACTGCCTTTCTCTGCTCAGCCTTTCTTGGCACACAAAGTGATACTCTTGCCTTTTGAGGTATTGCAATGCCTACCACCTTTCCACATCCCCATTGTAAAAAAAACTTTCTTACCTGTACTTTACCACAGTACACTCTCACAGTACATTCCTATGTCTTTTACATCCTGATGCATTAGCACATCAATGCAGATGTTTCATTGCTGTGGGCTCCCCAAAACCAAACACAGGGACATGGCCAAGGTAGCCCAAACGTGCACGTTGTAGCTCTGGGATGCTGACAGGACAAATTGCATTGTGAACCTTCCACAGCTTGTAGAATATAATCTGTCTACTAAGTTTAGAAAATTACTGCAGAAGTTTCAATTTCTAGCATCAGTACAGTCAGCTGAAAAACATGGGTCATAGCTGTTTACAGTAATGAATCGTTATTTCAAAGAAGAGACCAGGAGCAAAAACCAGCTCCATCACCCCAAAACATACTGAAATCTACACTAGTTCAGGGATCAAACAAGCCACAATCCTGAAATGTCTCTAATTCCAGCAGGGATAAAAATTCCCCTTTGGTTCTTCCCCCTGTACAAAATGAAGAGAGGCCATGCTTAGGTGACTGGGACTAAAGGGGTGGAATGGATATGAGTTCCTTGTCAGCTGCCTTTATGCTACAGATAACAGAAGAAAGAACTACCAGCAATGTGAACATGCTCATCACTACTCATGGAACAATACAAAAACAGTAAGAAGCACCAAACCACAACCATAGTTACCTCCCTATACACTGTGTGCATTATTGAAAGCTGATATACTTTTTTTTTTTTTGGACATACTGATAAAAGTACTGCTGCATGACCAATGTTTCAGCACAGAAAAATAAAGAAGTATATGAAGAGTAAAACTTCCCATAAAAATCAATAGAGAGAACGTGTATGTGCTAGTTTTAAAAGCCTTCATTGCTTAATTTCCTCAGGCAAATGTAATGTGTAAGGGTTACTTTTAATGTGAGAAATAAAATTCCTACTGGCTACTCTCTGAATGCAGCAGACTTAACAAGAGGTGACAGTTACGCCGGTTTTGTTGCCATTGCTTTATTACCAGAGCTTATCTTGTTCGACAGTGTCCTAAAGATACAGATCCAACATTTCCAGAAGGTGGAGAAAAAAAAAAAAAAGAGGAGAAAAATAAAAATAACAAGTCCGGAATCACAGCAGAATACAAATCAACCACGTTAACTATGTATTCTAGCTAAATATTCTAACCTACCAGTTTTGGCCATTTTAAGCATTTTATCCAGGTAAAAATCACCTAGTAAAAAGACAAGACAAGCTTCATGCTGCAGCTGGCACTGACTCCACTGATGTACCGTGAATACATTTAAGCAGCCAAGAAGCACTTCTCTTCATGCTTGTAAAATATGGCTGATGACAATAACCACGTAAATGAAACTGTTACATTTATACTTCCATTTTAATTCTATAAGATAAATGGCAAGAAACTACCTCATGAAACTTGCAGCGCATTTTGATGCTTATGTGAAAAGCCAATATAAAAGCCATTGATCCTCTTAACCTCACAGGGAAAGTCCATAAACTTCGCAACTCAGCTGTTTGCTCTGTTTCTCCCTCACAGGATGATACACGGTACTGCTCCCTTCAGATTAATAAGCAGAGACACAGAAAATGACTAAGAGTATTTCTTAGTAACTTTATCCCTGAAAGAAAGACCAGACTGTGTCTAAAGCATGAAAAACACGGAAAGAAATTCCTGAAAGGCATGCAGCAAGTGATAGAGACAGAAAAAAGGGAAAAAAATCCCTTGCAATTACAGGAAGCAAAACAAAAGTCACTTTCAGCTCCCCGAGCCCACCTGAAAGTGCTGCAGTTTGGTTGATGGTGGAATTGTTTATTTTGTTGTTGTTGTTTTCTTTACTGTTTGGTTGTTTTTCTTTTGTTTTAATAGGAGTTATACTTTCTTGTCAGAATTGTCAATACAAAACAGTAGCATCTGAACAGTCCTAGTGCATTATATACATTCTTCCCTCAGAGCTGACAATGATTTCACATGAGTTTTTACTGTTTAGAATCATGACATCATTGCATACAGAATTTAGTTCACTGGCACAACCCAGATCTACTGCTTAAATTGCTCCGAGAGCAGATATGATAAGTCATGTTTTTGAACTAAAGAAATACAGCCTTCACATAGAACATGTAAAGAGAGAATTCTTTTGTTAGCTGTCAGTGGAATTTTGCTATCTCTGCTAAATATATAATGGTTAGTGTCATAACAAAGATCAGCCATCACGTTATAGCATTTATCTTCATGAGTGAAGAGAGGAAGGGCTACTGTGATTTATCCCATCTCTCCTCATGAGACGATTAATGTCATAAGAGATTAGCCTTCAGTATTGACTTGTACACATAATAAAATATAGGGCTGGAGTGGGATGCTAGGCAGTTCTAATTGCCACAGATTTGGAAGCCCACATTACTTACAGATGGCACAGTTGACAATTACTCATCTAAGATTTTCAAAAATAGAAGAATATTCTATGGTTCACTAACTCATATCCATTTTATATCACTTGTTCAGTCCTTCTTATCAGTCCTTCCACACAATCCTTTCCCCCATCTCATCACCCAGCTCCACCCACAGTTGTCCTGTTAAACATAACATTTAATGCAGAACATAGTGGTGGCCTGCAGTGATATTTGTAGCATCTGTTCAAAGGTTTGAAAAATACACTATTAAACAACTTTTACTAAGAAACATTCGTCGCAGTAGTCAGATTAGAAAGAATGTATGATGGCTTTCTATCTGCGTTTGCATTCATTTCCAAATACATAAATAAAAGTCAGTATTTAAGGAGCTTCTCCAAGTTCTGCAAAAAGTTACATGATCGTTTCTTCCCCGGGATCTTGTAAACTAATCAGACTCATCTCAACTTAATGATTTCTCAAAACTCTGTTACTTTGGAGAAAGGGTATGTATATTAAGTTGTTTACATGCTTCTGGAATGTTGTAAAATTACAACAATGTTTCAGATTATACTGCAGTGAACACCGTGATAAGTAGAAGTTCTGTTAAAGAGGAAATAATGATTTTTCCTCAAAATGGAACACAAATTTTCTGTATTTTCTTAAGTTCTCATTTTCTGGATACTGCTAAATCATGCTACACTGGGTGAAATTTAATCCTCGATATGAATGGCTTTTTCCGTTAAAAACAGCAATCCTTTACATTGGTTTGCATCAAATATAGTGAGTTATTAGAGTTCTCACCACAAGCATTATCGTGATCTAGACTCCTCAAATACCGACTCAGACATTTTTATCAGGCTGTTAATTACAGCCACATAAATTATAATCAGCAACTGAGGCCAGCCCTGTCCCTGAGACCAGCCAGATCACAGGGTAGCAGTATGGAAGGTAAGGGCAAGGAAGAAGTATCATGAAAGCGAAGGATATTTCTAATTGATAATGAGTGGACAGGAGAGAAAGATCAATGGAACCTTATCAGTACAGCTGTCTTCCAACTGACTGCTGATTTCTCTTACAGATTTGAAACAAGGAGCAATCACTCGGCATCGGCAAACCAATTCATGGGGCCTCCAGCCTATGAAAAAGAAAGATGAACTGTGACCTCAGAACTGGTCTAGGTAAGGAGACAAAACATTGATTGTTAGAACAACAGTTTGTATCCTGCTTTGAGATCTGATTACAGAATGTCTCTTCCTCCATAAGGGAAAAAAACTGAAAACATTCAGGACAGTCTGTAGTCGTCCCAACTCCTGAACCTGTTTGAAGGCATTATTCCAAACTATGTGCTCAAATTCCCAAAAATCAAGCTGGACAATAGCTGAGCAGGCTGCAGTGGGAAATGACCAGCAAGTCATCCATCACACAACTCCTAACACTGAGTTCTGGAATCACAACGAAGTAATTGGTCAACAGAGAGGAATCACAGAGGATTTTCTAAAGGAATACAAATATACAGACCTTTTAAAGCTAGGCTTCCTGTTCAAGACAAACATCTGTCTCTAAGGGTCATTAACTTCACAGTGTATTTCTTACCTAGGATTCTTCGCTGTTAATCAGATTCAACTGTTACTTCAACTGAAGTTAAGAAAGAAAACTCAAAAAAAAACAAACCATAAAGGGGCAAAACATGGCTGAAGCCTATTTGGCATGTTTTTCACACTTTCCTGTAAGCATCAACACACATACATTCATATATCTGAGGATCTGAGTCTTCCCAAAGTCACATCTCCTCAAGAAATGCAGCACTATCTAATTGTCATCAGCTCCTAGGGAATGCTACTGGCAAATAATTTCTGTGTCTGTAGGGTTTAGACACAACATTTCAGATTTAGTACTTCAAGAGATTATATTCATGCTTGTTTGAACTAAATCTTCAATTCCCCTCCCTCCAAAAAAGGCAAGCAAGAGAAAAATGAGATCTGTTCTACACGAAAGTTACATAGCTTCAGCTTGGGCTTCCAGTGTAACTACTGAATTTATACCATACCTTTGAACCAATGCGGGTTGGTAGGGAGATGCAGCTCAAATCCAGGAATCCATCTTTAGTTATGTCAGGCAATCTCATCCAAAGACATAAAAGTATACACAGAGAATTTAGGCACTACATTCTTGAAGGTTAAAACAAAAATAAATTGCATTGTTCAGAACCATAAGAAAACTGTCACTTCTTCAAGCATTGCATCAGACCAAGTTCTGGACACAAAGATTCCAGGGTATAGGCATTTTCTGAGGGTCTAGAAATAACCTGGGTAAGATCATTTGAGTTCATTCTGAAAAATCTTATTACCAAACAGATAAGAGAATATTGGAGAAGACAAACTGGTCTTTTCAATTATTTCATAGGGATTACTTATAATTTCAACAGTAATACTTTGGCTGAGATAGCCACACTGCAAACTGTTCTAGATGGAACGCGACATAATAAAAACACAGTATTTCATTTCCAAGACAAAGGTTTTATCTTTCACAGACAAGAGAAGACACCATTTTATTTTTTCATTTCCAACTGTAAGGTTTGAGAAGCAACTGAACTTGAAAGAGGAAAGTTTGGGGACTTCAATGTGTTACCTCATTACGTGAAGTGGTTGCAAAACAAATAAAATGTAGTTTTATCATAGAACTTAGAAGTATTTCTTCTCTATTTCCCTCATTTTCAGTCAGATTTTTTTTCTTCTCCTTTATCTTTACTATTCCTCATGGGTAAAAGAATATTCCCTTCTCTTTTTCACTGTTTGCCAAAGCAGCTCCATCAGCTGAGTAAATCAGTATTACTCAGGCACACTTTCTTTTTAGCACATGACACACCAGCAAACAAACTCAGCTTCATTTTCTTCTAATCCCAGAAAATGTACGCAAGTACTAAAAGTAACAAGCATTATAACTATTATTATGTATGTTTGCAGCTTTTAAATAAAAACCATTTATTTCAGAACATTAATCCTCAGAATGTTTTCCCCAGATCCCTCTTCTGCCACTCTGAAATTGTTCTCTACAATCAATTCCAACATTTAACAACACTTTAACTAACACATGAAACTTCTTGCCATAACAGCTCTCAGACTGCTGGTAACAGCAAACAGGTGCAGTGATTATATTAAATAGAAAAAGACACCTCTCAATCTCTTTGCAGCTCTTTCAGGAGAATTTCCCAACTGCTGTGTGTGTACATCAGCCTCCACAATCTAAGCAGCCTCTTTTGCAGTTCTGGCTCAGAATGAAAATAGGAACATTATTTTACTGCAACATTACTTTAAACAGCTTGAAACATTCTTCTGCAGCACAGACACTAATATACTGAGTATACTGTAGAAAATAAGTTTATCCTCATTAAAGAAAAACATATCTAGGTACCATATATATATATATATATATAGAGAGAGAGAGAGAGAGAGACATACACAGATATTCTATATATGTATAATTAGCAGAAGCATTAAAGATTTCAAAAATCATAGCAAGTTGAGCATGTTTTGGATTGTTTGACACATCATCTCCAAGCACAGCAGACAACCCCACAGACAAATGGAAACAGAAGTGTTCCCTACTGCAACATATTACCTCTTGTTAGTAATCTACAAAAAATTCTGAGAATTAATCCTGATATAGCAAACTAATTTGAAAGATCAGGATATCCTTCATTTTTTTGTTTTGTATTTTAAACAGACTAAAAGACAACAAGACAATACTCTCTGGTCCACCTTCCAAATCCATACAAAATAACCTTGATCAAATGTTTTGATTCTATTATTTCAAAATTTATTTTTTTTTCCTAGTTTCTTCACCTCCTGCCATCACAGATTTCAACCCCACGGTTCACAGACAGCTGGAAGAGTCCACAAATCACAATAGCTCAAATGACTGCTCAGACACTGACTTTATCCTTAATGTCTTTGACTATGCCCACTCCTTTCGTTGCTCATCCTATGTGCTATATCCTGCGATCTGCCAAACCAACACAAACTCGTTTACTTCTTGCACGTTTATGTTCTCTTTCATTGGACAAGTCCCCAGGCAGCCCCGTATGAGTTCAGTAGTCTCCTCACTGTCGCCGCCGCTGTGACCTGGAGGCTAAATTAATAACCCACAATGAACATCAAACACTTACTGCAAAGGACTGATCACAGCACACACACTGAAAGGTACTTAGTAAATGCAGCAATCATCAGCAATGGATGAGTAATGGATGTATACAGCATGCAGTAACTTGCACAGCCAGACTGATAAAAATCTCCAAATTTACCTTGTGAAGTCACAGCACTCTAGTTCTTAAGTGCTTTTAGTATTCTGAAAAAGAACGTTTTAACATCACAACCACTTAGTGAAGCACGCTGAGTCCTTGGAACACTCCATCACAAGGAGCACAAAAGATCCTTCATCACAGGATAACTGCAGTGCTCTAACTAGCTTAAACCAGTAATTCCATTTTCTCTCAGTATCTATTCTTTGAGGGCTGATCATGCATTCTGTAAACCACAGCATTCACCAACAGACTTTAACTAAGGAAGATGAATATCACTCCACACCAAAGACATAGGGTTCATTATCACTGACAAGTTCCAGTCAGATGGGTAACTCTCTTTCCAAAAGCAACAGGGGAAATTGGCAGTGAGTTGGCTGATCTCCGAGCACTGACGGGAGGAAACAATATTTTAGCATGAAGAATTTAGTTTGCAAGATGAAAAAAACAAACAACTGGACCAAGAGCTCTGCAGAGCTGAGAGTAGAGAGTATTGAGAGTAGCAGCTATTGCTAACCACTTCCCCAGAGGATGCTGAGACTCATTATGGGCAGACTGAATGTCCCAAGCATTCAGACTTCTGTATTTGATTCTCTCAGTCAGTCTCACAGAGCTGTAAACCAATACTTGATACAGCATATACTATTTGGACAGCTAAATCGGGAATCTGAGGAACCAGGACAACATCAAAACAGCAATCTTTATTCAGACTTCCCATGAAATATTACTTGCCGGGACACCTGGCAAAAAGTACTTCAACTATTGCTCAAGAGGCTACTGTTGAACTATGATCTATACTTGAAGTCTCCAGCTGCTCACACGTATTGAGTTTGTATGATGAGGTTTTGGTAGCGGGAAGCTGCAGGAGTGGCTTCTGTGAACAGAGCCCAGCAAATGCCAATGGTAGATTTAGTCCCACCAAATGGGATGCACCGCTGAGCCCATGAGTGACACTGTTTATGCCTCTGGGAGAGCAGATTTAAGAAAAAGAAACTGCTGCACAGTAGCAGATGGGAGGAAGGAGTGAGAAAACATGAAAGAAACAGCCATGCAGACCCTGAGGTCAGTGCAGAAGGAGGGCAGGAGGTGCTCCAGGCACAGAGCAGAAGTTTCCTGCAGCCTGTGCAAAGGCCCATGGTGGAGCAGGTTGTCCCCCTGCAGTCCACAGACACCAGATGGAGCAGATCTCCATGTACAGCCTGTGGAGGAACCCATGGTACAGCAGTGGATCTGGCCTGATGGCTGTGGCTTCCTTCATGGACAGCCTTCACAGGAGCAGTCCTAGGCTCGAGCTGCTGCCTCTGGAGAGGTGGGACAGGAGGGCTGGCAAACCGACCTGCCACCTGCCAAGACCTGTACTGGAGCAGCTCGCTTCTGAAGACAGGGCCCCGTGGTGTTGGAGCAGTGCTTGAAGAGCTGCTGTCTGCAGGAAGCCCACACAGGATCAGTTTGGGAATGATCCCACACTGTAGCAGCGAAATAGACTGACAACAAGGGAGTGGCAGAGACAAGGCATTACGCACTGACTGCAGGTCCCATTCTCCTGTGCTGCCCCAGGTGAAGAGATAGAAGGTGGTGGATGGGGGGGAAGGCGGTTTTAGTTTTCTTTTAGGTCACACTCACAGAGTTGCAGTCAGTGGCTTGATGTCCAAGTAAACACCAGCGATAACTGACCTTCCTCAGGGGGTCAGTACTAGGACTGATGCCATTTAATGTCTTTGTCAGCAATATGGACAGTGGGATTGAATGTACCTTCAGCAAATTTGCTAAGTACACCAAGCTGTGTGATGTAGTCAACATGCTGTAAGGCTACGATGCCAACCAGAGGAACCTTGTCAGGCTTCAGAGGTGGGCCCATGAAATCTTCATGAAGTTCAATCCCAAGCACAAATACAAGCTAAGCAGAGAATGGATTGAGAGCAGCCCTGAGGAGAAGCACTTGGGGACTCTGATGGATGAAAAACCTCAACAAGAGCCACCAATGCGTGCTTACAGACCAGAGGGTTAACTGTACACTGGGTTTTATAGTGGCCTTCCAGTATTTAAAGGGTGCCTTATAGGAAAGACAGGGAGAGACTTTTTAAACGGGCATGTGGTGATAGGACAAGGGAGAATGGTTTTCAACTAAAAGAGATTAGACTTAGATTAGACATTAGAAATAAATTCTTCACTGACAGCAGAGATGCACTGCAACAAGTTTCCCAGAGAAGTTGTGGATACTCCATCTCCGTAGGCATCCAAGGCCAGGCTGGATGGTGCGTTAGAAAAACTGATCTAGTGAAAGGTGTCCCTACATACAGCTGGGGGTTGGAACTAGATGGTCTTCAAGATCCTTTCCAAATCAAACCATTCTAGGACTGTAGGATTATTTCTCACTTCTCTGGTCTAGTAATAGACAAACTATGAGTACTGCTCCAAAAGTAATGCCTCCTATTTTATTATGTTGGTCAGCAATATCAGAGGCAGTTGTTGATGGTAATAACAGCAGAGGTTGAACCTTCCCATCAATATTGTGTTACATCTTTCTTCTGTGTGACAGATGGCAGCAGGGGGCAGCCTGATAACATGGTGTCCGACGTGGAAGAGTGTATGAAGCAAGAGTGTGTTACTGAATTCCTCTCGGCAGAAAAAACTGCTGAACCTTATGGAGATCAAACAGTGGATGTGAGCATGGTGATGCAGAGGGTGGCGCATTTTAGCAGGGGCAAAAGCAACATGAAAAACCAGCCACGTTCCAGACAGCCATGCAGATTTTTACAAGCATGGCATGTAGGCTCTTGTTCATTGCAGATGAAAATCATACAATCATAGAATTGCTCAGGTTGGAAAAAGACCTTAAAGATCATTGAGTCCAACCACGACCTAACCATACTACCCTAACTCCCACAACCCTCTGCTAAATCATGCTCTTGAACACCACATCCAAACGGTTTTTAAACACATCCATGGATGACGACTCAACCACCTCCCTGGGGAGCCTGTTCCAGTGCTTAACAACCCTCTCTGTAAAGAAGTTCTTCCTGATATACAACCCAAACCTCCCTGGAACAACTTAAGGCCATTTCTCCTCTTCCTGTCACTAGTGAGAAGAGATCTACCCCATTCTCGCTGTAATCACCCTTTAGGTATTGAAAGACAGCAATAAGGTCTCCCCTCAGCCTCCTTTTCCCCAGACTAAACAGCCCCAGTTCCTCCAGTCGCTCCTCATAGGGCATATTCTTCAAGCCCTTCACAAACCTTGTTGCCTTTCTTCGGACCTGCTCCAGCTAATGGTGACAACTATGTTGAAAAACAGCGTTTTGTAGCTGAGAATTCACTCTATCAGTGTTCCATGTTTCCATGGAAATAAATAGGAGGCATTACTTTCAGAGTAACTCATGTATATTAACCTCCCTACACTGAGTTCATTTTGCCTGACATTAATTTGTGAGCTACCTCCCTGTTCTTGCCTCAACCCCTGAGCCCTTTACCATTTTATTTTTTCCCCCTGTAATGTTATAAACAGATGATAATACCAAGGTGGCAAAACCTAGCTACAGCAAATGAGAATGAGCGCAAACGCATCAGCCAAAGATGCAGAAACAAAGGAAAAGAGCTACTTACCTTTGGAAGGCCTCAGCTAGAGAGGGATCTCCAGAAAGAGATGCCCTCACCTCTACTGTCAACCCTTAAATGAAGTGTGGGAAGGTGTGGATCCCAGCTCCACCTCTTCCAGTCACTCAGATGCACTGTATGCTCCCCTGGGTTGGCCCTGCCTTCCCACCAGGTGCTCCATCACTGGTTCAAGCCATGACTTAGCATTTCTGCTACACCCCCTATTCTTTTGAGGAAGGGGAATGAGAGAACGGTTGCACCAGATTTCAGCTGCTGATCAAAGTAAAACCACAACAATACATACACCAGGCATAGTAAATTAAACCATTATTTTAAAAGATTAATAGTCTTATAAGCAGTAGATATGCCACGTACTAGAGTTTTGCCTTTCATTCCTATGATTCTGCCCAATGGACCCAAGTATCCAGCCATTCCTTTGCTGTGTGCCTAACAGACAGCAGATATTCAATAATGCAGTACAACTTGACAGCACAGCATCCTGAGAACATGACAAAAGGAAAACAAATAACCCATTCAGCAAGGACTGCCAACATAGCAGAACTAGCTACACAGATTTCTCTTAATCTTGGCAAAAAAAAAAAAGTTTCAAACTGAGAGCTCAGTACAAGAACAATCCATGCAAGTGCTGTGTAGTCTCTGACACCTTCAGTACTTTACACAGTGGTGGAGCCACGATCAGCTTGAAACCAGGGGCAAAAAGGCACTAAGATACCTGCAGTAGTAACTTACTTAAAACAGTGATTTATTGAGCTCATTCCACAGCTACAGAATGAGTCCCACTAAACTGTTCTGCCTACTTTTTAAAATAGAAGGTGAGTACTTGCAAAAACTTATGTTATGAATGAAACAAATTATGAAACAGAATAAAATGCATTAAGCACTACTGCTGTAAGGGTGAACCTGCACAGCATTGTTACATCAAACTGCTGAAAAACATCCGCAGGCTTTAGGTATTAAAAATTGTCAAAAAAGACAGAGGAAGTGACTGAGCACCACTAAATGAATACAAAATTCTCAATCTGTAGAAATAAACTGGTTCTTTCTGTGTTATCATTGTCAGAGAAGAAGAGATGCTCATCTAACAACTTGTCAGAACTTCTTTTTTTCTCCTAGCTCTCTTATGTTTAAGTTAGGACATGAAATTCCACAAGACAACCAGATGCTGGTAAACTTCAGAAAAGCCCTTGCCTAAAAAATGAGTGTTACCAATTGATGTTATTGATATCAGAAATGTCAAGTTAATTTTAGGTATGCAACTTACTTTTAAGTCTAAACAACGTGCCATTGAGGCCCTTGCAACTTCATCTGTTATTACCAATTCTATGATTATCAAACTAATGGTCTAATTGAGATGTTTTTCCCACTTCAAATACCAAATTCCAAAGAGATTCTGTTTAGTCTTACCTATCTAGAATTTCTAAGTGAGAGAAAGGCCAAATGAAATGAAAGAAGCCAAAGCTGTCAGAATCCCAGTCCAGAAGAAAAATGGGCCATGGCCAAAGCAACCTCCTCCTCCCCTCCCCCCCAGTTACCTTGCTAGAAAGTACTGGCAGATACATGGTGACACGCAACATCACATGCTTCTCTGATACAGCAATGCCAACAGACATCCCAGCAGCTAGCAGATAACTGGGAACTTTAAGACATAAAATGAATCAACTTTTATCTAAATAAAAAACAAAACAAAACAAACAAAAAAAAAACAACAATTGAAGAATTGAAATATCTGAGTCTGGAATTTGTTCAGTTAGAATTGATGAAACTAAAAGAAAAAAATAACTAGGTTATCAATTACTGAAGGACACAGTTACACTTAAGCAATGATTGTGGTAGAGCCTCATCATATATAAAGAAGTTTCACATCAGAAATGCGGGAAGTTATGTGGGACAAGAAGATTGACTATGATTTAATAGATTCTGTAGACATTTCAAAAAAGAAACTCATCAATTATAGTGAACTACACACAGTTCGGTATGTTTCTCAGGCTGCTAAAAGTCAATTGAAATGCAGTAGAACTTTGACCTTCAAATTATTGATATACACTTTGATTAAGGTTCTTTTCCCTCTCTAGACATCATGTTATACAAAGAACTAACAGGATAAAGCAATATAAATGCTGATCAGGATGACTGCTTTACCAAACTCATAGCTCCATCTATGCACAACCAAGGTCACAACAAGAAAGAGAAAAAAATACTTTCTACATTAAGTTCTCCAAATCACCTACAAAACCAACACACTCTCCTATCAAGGAACACTTTTGAAATCATAGATAAAGCAACATTCTCTGAACATCTCAGTTAAATGATCCCCTGTAGGATGTGACTGTCACCCACAGGATAAGGTCAAGTGGGATGGGGCTTTGAGCAACTTGATCTAGAGAAATACGGCCCTGCCCAAGGCAGAAGGGTTGTACCAGAAAACCTGTAAAGATCCCTTCCAACTCACCACATTCTATCATTCTATAATAACGATCTCTGAAGTTGAGTCTCTACAAGCAGCAAGAAGATATTCATCATCACAGACTCAACTAAACCAATCCATGCACTTAGGAGAGCCAGTTTTAAAACACAGTATATAATTTCTGCCTTTAAATAATTTTTTATGCTCCAAACTCATGAAGAGTCACCTAGAAAATGTCCTGAAATGTTTTCTACAGAGAACTTTAGCACAGTTCTCTTAATGAGTTAGTGAATACCCCAGTGCTTTAAAGCACCAGCTGAACCAGTGCTTGCTGGTAAGGGCAAAGGTTGTCAGGCAAACTAAACGCTGCACTACAAAACAAGTCTGCCTCAGACAGCTGAGGTACAAGATGCCACACTGGACAAATAGTCAGAGCCAAAATGTTAAAAACCAAATCTAAATGTTCCACCAATACTGAGGGAAGCTACAAAGACTTTGTTTTGCTGTGTCAAGCCATTAAAGAGAGCTGAAACTCTCAACATTCAAAGAATGAAAACAGAAAACATCAGATTACCCCGGTTTCTTGTTCCAGGGCAAGAAGCACCAGAACTTGCTCACACCAGAGTCAGCGCTGCTGCCATAGATTTCTCCAACAGTAATCACTGTCCTCAACCTCAATCAGCAGACTTAGACTGAAGAAGATAAGGAGGCATTCATTGCCAGCTGGCTTACTAGTTCTATCCTGATATTCATGATATCTGTGGTAAAGTGTTATAGTCATAACTGGACATAACTGGGGACTAGTTTGCTTAAGCCATGATATTCAGAGACACGGGTCATCCCTCCAAGCTTACCTTAGCTGCAGGTTTAGATTGTATATAATGAAATGTTTTACCTTAGGGGTGGTGAGGCAATGGTATAGGCTGCCCAGAGATGTGGTGGATGTCCCATCCTTGGAGACACTCAAAGCCAGGCTGGATGGAGTTCTGAGCACCCTGATGTACCTGTAGACGTCCCTGCTCATTGCAAGGGACTTGGACTAGCTGATCTTTAAGGATCCCTTCCAACTCAAATGATTCTATGATTCCAGTTTTAGGTTAAACTGATCAAATGGAATTTGGAAACTGATGGAATAATGAAAAGAAAAAAAAAAAAAGACCTGTTATTCCAACAGAAGCATGCGATATCACAGCAAAATATTGGTGGTTTTTCTACAAACAAAGCTGGAAGTCACTGGGAACATTCACTGTATCAGTGAGCATTAAACCATAGTTTATAGTTATAAACTGATAACACTATCTCACTGTTGAGGAATCCTCATATTTAGGTTCCTTTCTAAGGGTTTTCTCCTATTTTAACCTGGTTGGTACAAGTATTGTGACTTTACTCTGAACAGGTCCCATTCTTGGACTGGGTTCCTGCTTTCCAAAAGGTTTTTGTGCTGCCAAGGGCTGGAATCTTTGTTCCTCCCAATTTGCCCTAGAAGTATGCAGAAGAGCTAAAACATTATATTTGGAGGACTTTTTAGATCAACTTTTGAAATAAAAAATATTGAAATATTACATAAATAATATATTTCACACTAGCAAAAAAAAACACAACCACAAAAGGTAAAGAAAGAGATGCAGATCCGACCTTGTCTAACAAGTGCAAAAATTACTTTGAATAAAACTAACTGGATAAAACCCTAGAGCAAACCAAAATAAAATACAGCTCTTCAAAAAAGCATCGATTGGGGATCAAAGGGAAAGGCCATCAAAACTTTCCAAGCTACAATGTTTCTGCATGTCTGAAAAAGAATTAAATCAGAACAAATATGGAAAATAATAGCAAGTCTGTGTGAAGCCAACAACAAAGAAATCCTTAATACTGTAAAATCAAGTCACGTCAAATCTCCTATTTTTAGAGATACATGAAGCTCCTTTCTCAATGCTTTAAAATGTATTTATAGTAACAAAAACGAAGACTTAAGATAAAAGTCAAAGGGATTATCATCAATGGTCTAGCTACACAGACCTTTTTTTTTTTTTTGTTTCAGCTGCAGTCTTCAAATATGAAGACATAATGCTAAAATAGTTTCATAGCATTATACGATCTATTTCAACTCCACTATCTTAGCAGAGCAGATGAAGCTCAATTAGCTTTTGGACAGCCAGTCGCATTGAACAGTAACACATAAGCTAACAATTCCAGTGGGCTTTTGTTGTTTTTTCATGCCTTTTTTTGTATGTTTTGTTTTCCCCAGAATCCATTTCTTAATTAATTAGCATAATTTTCCTAAAGTTTACACCAGCAACAGAACAACTGTTAATTAAAAGCTGGATCCTGTCAGGAGACTACTACAGAAAATTCAAGAATTAAGGCATGAATATTATTCACCCAACATCCACACATCAGCTGAACAATGAGAGTGCTCTATAGCATCAATAAAGTACGTACAAGCTCACGTAACATAAAAAAACCTTTCTTTCAGAACAAAATTTAGAAAAGAGAAAGCAAAAATACTGGAGAAGAAATGGAGCAACCAAGACCTGAATAACCCAACAAATGCTACAGTTCTCATTGTTTGGTTTTTCTTCTGTGTTATTGTTAAATAGTGGTTGTAACTCAGGTGTAGGGTTTCAAAATGCCATGTATAGGAAAGACAAGAAAGCAATAATAAGGACAAGCTATGCATAAAACAAATCCTTTTTAAATGTTACCATAAAATGTTACTACCACCCTTTGTAGACATCCTACACTTCAAACATATGTTGAGCTCCGCATTCACGAGGCAGGCAGCCTGAACTCGTTTTGTTCAGGCTTCTGCTTTTCTAGATTACAGTACCAAGGCAGGTCCAGCAGTCAAAACCGATGATACAAGTTGAGTTATTGCTACACAGTATCCCTGGACACACTTTGTTCTCAGCAATTTTCATATTTGTTACACTGTGTCTTATGGCTAGGTAAAACTTTTGAGAGACAATTCAGTATCTGAAATCTTTCAGAACGCTCAGAATTCTTGTGAGCTTAAGAACAGCTAAAATTAAACAGAATTAAATTGAACTCGTCAAGTGCATGGTGCTGTTCAGTTTTTGTGAGATCCATGTATGACTAGAAAATAACAACAGCTTAATCACACGGGGATCAACAGAAAGACAGAAGAAGTATGTCCTCCTCCCTTTAAAAGTTTTCTTTCGGTCTTGTTCTTTTAAGTGTAGCATCATAGTCTACCTGACACAAAAAGCAACAAAACTAACTAACTACCAAAATAAATAAATGGAGTGGAGATAACGCCCAGGTTGTGCACAAACATTGCTGAGCTTTCTACAAGTACCCGAGAGTTGACATATTGGGTCTACAACAAAGCTTTGCCCTTCGGCAGGTTGCAAAGACAGGTTGCAATTTTGTCCATAGAAATGCATGTAGTACAAAACGGGTTCTGTAACACGAACTGTCAGTGGTATGCCACCATTCCACTGATCCTGCACATGCGTTCATTTCTCTGGAATGCTTGTAAGCTGGGTTATGCTTGCCCTAAGATAAGCAGACTTGCATGAAAAAAAAAAAAAAAAAAAAACAAAAAAAAACCAACACACAGAGTGTCACACAGAAAGGTTCAGCTCTCTGCAGGAGGCTTCTTCCACAAAACGCAAGCTCCAATACAGTGCATTCCAACGGCTCCTGTTTTACTGCTTATATCACAAACATGGTATTTACAACAAGAGCTGAATATAATGGGAGTCCCCTCCTGCTTCAGTTAAAAAAAAAAAATAAAAAATCAAGCATCTTGAAAAAAGCACTGCATTGCAGAAACTTGAGTTTTCAAAGACTTTTTAATCAAATAGAAGAAATAGAAATGCAACGCTGCCTGCCATTGTGGAGCCTCAACACTTAGGCTTACACATTACAATGTATTTTAAGACTGTCATGTAATATATTTTTCCGAAGCACCTCTCTTTCTTTCATTGTGAATGGGGGAAATGGAGAGCTGTGTAATGATTTCAGGCTTGAGTCCAGTTTTTGTACTCCTTTTTATCCATGACAACTATTACATGGTGAATTATGAGTTTCAATATAGATTGAATAGAGACATGACCATATCCATTTCTTTCATAATTACTGTGAGAGAAATAGTAATAGAGAGTGAATGAGGCAAAAAAGTGTAGCCACAGAAGGAAGACAGTTTTATGACTAAGAGGCAGGACTACTACAGAGACACTGTTGGTATGATAACTGCCTCTCCCACTGATTTCCTGTGCAGCTTCGAGTAAGGTACTTCATCTTTCCATGCCTCAACTCTGCCTGGCTAGAGCAGAAGTCAAAATACTTGACTTTATAGGGATGCCACAGAAGCATTTGCGTTTGGGAAGCTACTGGACGTTGCTAACAATAGCTACATGTGGGTGCCTGAAACATAGGAGAAAAATATATTTTAGCATTGATTTTGAAAGGTTTACAGAAGATGAAGCACCTCACATCAAACAAATTAAATACAATGAACAAAATCAGCAGTTCTTGTGGGTGTATCTGAAGTACTAGGAAACTGTGCAAGTACATCATTTTAAGTCCAGACTGTAATAGATGGACATGCACAACAGAGCAAAAAAGCAATGCCAGCAGTTTTACCTTTCTCCTTTTATATGTTTGAGTACTTTGTTTTGAAAGCTGAATATTGGAATAACGTTACAGGTTTCTATAGAAAATACGACACACAAACTTCCATACATTTGCTCTGTATTAATTCAATCTCTTGTTTCTAGAAATAATTCGGTACTACTCAATTTTACATCATATTGATCTAGGTAACTCATGAGTCATTTTCTGTGAGCAAGTATCAATCACTTCATTGTTTACTTGCTGTTGGAAAGAAATTGATTTAATCAAACCATGTAGTAATACATTATTGATGCACCCCAAGAAAACGAAGTCGTAATGAACCATCAGGGTCCTAACATAAAACACTGTAAGGAGTGGTAATTTTAGCTTCAGTCTTTCATTGTGATTTGTAGAGGCACGTCACTGTACTGCCAAAGCTCTGTGCAGGACGACGGCCAGTCTGAGCAGCGCTATGCATTGCTCACGTAACAGACTTGGGACAAGTTTTCTGTAACACAGCAACCCCCAGGAGCCTAGACAAAACCACACAGAGGATCTCATACACCTCTACCACTTACACACATACTCATTTTTACTAGATTTTAGCAAATAATGACCCTTCAGGGGGAGTGTTAGGTGATAGGATAGCATGAAAACAGGAGAGAGTCTTAAGTCCTCCTCCTCCTCAGCGCAGGCTCAGCCTTTGTTCTCCAGAGGCTCTTAAACTTTTCCACATACTGGACCACATGGGAATAGCAATTTTAATAAATACACATTAAAATTCCTTTATGTACATTTGTCAAACAAAAGACAGCTTACAGTAGCGACTGCAGCCGCCACTTGAAAAAGGAAAGTTAGAAAAGCGTTTGGTGGAATTTACAGACTTTCAAATGCAAGCTGCCTGTTTAAAGCTTGAAAAAACAAGCATTATAGCAACACCCACTGCTACCACTACTTAGCAAATAGTGTTTTACCGTGGTTAAACTTTTCTTACAAATCTGAGAAACTAGGCAAAGATGACAACATACCAGAACACGTTTGCTGAAGCTGAGATACTACAAAGTGTTGTAGAATGCAGAATGAATCACAGTAGAGTTTAGCACTGACCAAGCACACAAGAACACCTATGTACAGCTCGCAGAGACATCTATAGGTAGGGACTGTCTAACACCTCATAATTATTTATGTAGGAGAGGAAGGCTGAACTTCCTACGTAGGAATTCATACAAGGCGGAAAACATTTTTACAAGGAATGACTCGGTGAGTGTAACTAATAGAAATATGACATCAATATCCACTGTCAAAAATAGATGCACCATAACCACAGAGACATTACTTAGGGAATTATATCAGAGATAGACAAAACACAAAGTTGACATGGATACGAAAAAAAGGAGAGAAAAAATAAAAAAAAGAAAAAAAGCAAAATAACCAGCGATGTATCTTCCCTGCTTTGTCATCTTTCTAGGCACTGAATTGAAACTCAGTCAGATACAAGTTTGCAGAAGACACACACAGAAACACGTACAACCACACATGCTGTACTGTGCATAGACTGTTGTAAAATTCCTAGAACGGAGAGAACCCATACACGCTCGGAAACTGAAAACAACATCAACAGTGTATTTGATTACACTTAGCAAACAGTAATACAGAACCGTGAAAACAGATACAGTAGGTAAGAGGAGACGGTTTCCTAATGAAGTGGGAATTGAGCAGTTCTCTAGAGCGCCCGTGGGTTTGATTGCCCTGGATATTTCCAGGCTCAGTTGAGAAAGTAGAGAGGGTGGAGGGAAACCGGGATGAGAGTTCTCTGTCATGTCCTTGCCCCTCACCCCTGCCCTCCTGCTCACGCTAACGGGATGAGGAAGCAATTCCCAGATATTTCACTTTTCTCTGCAATTAAACGGAAGGATATTCCTGGGATATCTGATGCGCGAACTCAGAGAGACAAAAACAACCCCTGGATATTTACACATACACGCAGACGCGAAAGAAGAAAAGAATAGGCATTTCCTCACGCGCACATTGCCGAAGGGACGCGGCTATTTCTCCTCTCCAGCCGGGGACAGGAGGAGAGCAGAGGGCCGGGCGGGCTCAGCCTCGCACAGCCCGGCAGGAGCCGCGCACCCGCTGCCGTCCGCCTCCGCACGAGCAATGCTTCCCTCGAGCCCTCGCAGCCCCACCGGCAGCCCCGCGGCCGAACACACCGCCTCACGTCCGCACACTCCCTCGCACGCACTCCCCGTCCCTCGCACTCACTTGCACACCCACTCCTCTACACGCTCACACACTTTCGCACACTCGCTTCGTGCACTCACACACTCCCTCACACCTTCGCGCACTCCCTCACAACACACACACACACACGCTCCGTTACACACTTCCTCCCTCGCACACACCCTCACTCCCCGACTCTCCCTCACTTACACACTCCTTCGCACACTCACACACAGCCTCACGCACTCCTTCGCGCACTTCCTCACACCTTCTCGCACTCCCTCACACACTCACACTCACACACACACTCCCTTGCACACTTCCTCCGTCGCACAGGCACTGCCGCCCTCTCGCGCTCCCTCCCACGCCCCAACGGCCGCCAACAAAGCGGCGGCGGGACGCGGGCGGCGCGCACACAAGACGCGCACACACAATGCTGCGCGGCACCTACCAGGCGGGCAGCCTCGGCCCAGGTGCGGTCCTTCTTCTTCCTCTTGTCTTTCATGTTTGCATCTCATTGAGGTGGTTCGGTGGGGGGCGGGGGCGGGGGGAGGGCGGACCGGAGGGACGGGAGGAGGGGGGGGGGCCCGGAGGGGTTCCGCACGGACAATGATACGTTGACACCGAACGCCGGAGCCCCCGGGGCGGGAGGGGCGGGGGCGGAGGAGGAGGAGGCGGAGGCGGGGGAGGAGGGGGGCCGGGCCGGCTCGGCTCCCCGCCGCGGCGGCTCAGCTGACAGCTTGAGGGATGCTCCGCTACGCTCACAACAATGCACTATGACGTCACGCGGGGGAATGGCGCCCGCACCAAACGTCCCCCCGCCGCCGGCGGCCGCCCTCGCGAGGAGGCCGCCCGAGAGCGGAGCGCGCCCGCCGCCAAGCCTCGCGAGAGCGGCCGCGGCACCTCTCTCCCCCCTGGGCCGGGGGCGGCGGGGAGGGGGCCGAACTACAACTCCCGTGGTGCCGCGCGGCGGGCGGACGGGGCGTCTCCCCAGGGACGCGAAGGGCGCTGCCGGGGCGGGGTCGCCGGGGTCGCTCGGTACCCGTTGGCGCCATCCCGCGCCCTGCGTTGCGGTTCTTCTCGGGGGCCCCTTCCCCCGCCCGCCCGCGGGGCGCCACTCGCGGCGCTCGCAGCCCAGCCGAAAAACGGCGCCCGGCCCTTCCCCGCTGCGCGATCTCCTCGCTGGCGCCTACTCACGGCTCGGGGCTCGGCGGTGGGTCCGGGCGTTCCGGGCGGGCGGCTGCCCCGGGCTGCTGGTGCCTGCGAGGCTCTCGCCTGCGTCCTCCCGGTTCCTCTAACCGTGTCGAAATTGGGCAGCGGGAGCCCCCGCCGAGGAGGTGTGGGTTCAGGAGGAGCCGGTGGCTGCGGGGCTCCTGTCAGAGCAGGGAGAAACCCTCCGTTCTGTTGCAGGATAAACAAAGGAGTTGGTGAAAGCTGGGTTGGTAAAAGCCTGAAGGATGTTCTCCTTTATTGGATGATTTAGGATTAAGATGCCCACAGCGTGGAAAGCTGTGGATTTAACACACCTTCCTGAGTTACAGGATATTACGGTGGGGGCTTCTCCCCTATCTCCTCCCCTCCCCCGGCTGTTAAACTATTGGGGGAATACTGTTGAAACATTTTGGTGTTTTTTACTTAGGAATGAAATGTCAAAAAATTTCAAAATTTCAAATTCTTTAGGCTTTGTGTGTCCATCTGGTCAATGCCTGCGCGCTCCTTCATCCCTCCCCAGCAGCACTGCTGGCCTGTTGGCATCCATAGCAGTAAAACTAATTTCCCATCCAATGCATAATTCACTGGAAAAACAATCAAACAAATCAGTCCAAAGGAGCACAACACTAAGGCTGTCTTACCTAGAGAAAGACAGGGCAGCCCTAGAGGAAGCAGCAGTGGCTGCCTGATTGCCCTTGGAGGGCTCTGGCATTGCGTGGAGCTCCAATCTCACGCTCGTCCTATTCTTTTTCCCTGTCTTTTACAGCTGGATGTGACCTGTGAAAGGTAGTTCATCGCCACAGGACCTTCCCAGATTTCATAACTCATTTTCACACCCAAATGAAAATAATTAATGAAACAAAATTCTATTAAAACAGTTGCATCTAGATCTAGTTTTGACTCCAGGCTGTCCAGAATCAGAAGTTTGGAATTGCCTCAGAAGTGTTTGAAAGAAAAATGTTGAAGCTGGACTGCTTCAGGCTTGAGTTTGCTTGTGTAACATTTAAAATCATTCAGCTGTAGGAACAGCTCTGTATTCCTTAACTTTGTTATTTACTGAGTATTTTTTGTCACCTTAGTAACGTCTAGAAAGGAAATGCTCACTATTAGTATAACTTCTTTGTCAATGCTTTGCTTCTTTGTTTTCTGCCTTTTATGTCTCTGCCCTACTTTTTTTTTTTTTTTTTCCTTCCTTTTGCATTTCCTCGCTGTTAGTAATTTCCTATTCCTTTATAACATGGGCTTCATTCACATCTCCCCCCGTGCTAACGCCTAAGTTTTTAGTTGTTAACTACTTCAATAAAGCTGCCTTTGAAATACTGTCACTGTTCTCAGTGTTGAAACTAGAACAAAACTAAAACAGCACAGTGAGGTTGATCAGTCACCCTCATTATACGTGCTAAAATAAACATTTCTGTTAGTTTCCTGCCCATTTGCAGATAGGTGATGATCTGTTTGTTGGTCTGGTTGCTTCACATACATAACATGAACTGAATTTCCCATTTCTGAAGAGAGCTTTGGGCTTGCAACACTGGTATAGGGCAGAGGAGGATATTTCTTGAGTAAGGAGAAGTTTAGGGACCCTTTAAATCTTAAAGGTTTTTGGTGGTTTGATTGGTTTGTGCTTTTGTCTGCTGTAACCAGGACCACACTTTCTGGTATTTCTGTGGATACATGTAATAGTTGTTATAGTATTGCATCCTTTCTATTGAGCTACTGCAGAAATGGGACCAGTTTCTGAGCTGCCATTGAATTCATCTGCATCATTCCTACAAAGTCTAGGTACTCCTTAGTTCCTTTGGTTGTTCAAATGTAAATTGTTGGAAATCATATATTTAGTGTCCCTGACCTTGCTGGAGAAAGAAACCATTTATACTGTATAATGTGTCTGAGCAGAGAGCTAGTGTACATTCTGCATACTTTTCCTCATGGTAAAAAAGAAAATGAATCCATGCCACTGCAATGAAAGAATTCTTTCTGCAATACACGCTGTAGCTGAATTTTATAAACACTGCCAGCATACTAGAAACCAAAAGAATCAACAGCACCGTGCGCTGCTGCTTTGAGGGTGTGAAAAATCATGTCTAAGACTTGAAGCACAGCAGAAAAAGGTCAAATTGAGATTACAGAAGAAAGCATTTCCTATTGATTATAAATAGTATTTACTGCTTGAATTAGATCTGACACTAAAGGAGATTGTAACCATTGCTCTAACTGAACTGACAATCACAAAATCAAGAGTGAGAAGTGGTGAACAGCATTCAAACTGCAGCCACTGGAACTATGGCTTAAAACTCAGCGTACGTAGGGCATATCTCAGAGCCATGAGCTCGGGGAATTGTATGTGTGCTTGTATGTATGACAAGTGTAACTCTATATAAATATTGAAGAAAGATGTTAGATTCAAATATACCATTAAATTCTACGTAAGCAGTATTTATGTGAAATTACAGTGCCAGATGTTACTGTACTGACTGTGGATAGAAGCAGTTATTTATTATGAATGCATTTGTGTGTGGTTACCTTTTCTTTCAGGATAATGTAGACAGGCTACTAAAATAATACTGGACGCTGGCTTCTGCATTTCAGTATTCAGTGAATGCATTTCCCTATAATGCTATAGAAGTTCAGCATTTGACACATCTAGTAAAGGTACCTGAAGAACAACATTGTTGTTTCCTGCATGTGAAAATGACTTTTGATACATATTGCTGAATTCTTTATTGTGTGCAATAATACTCCTTCCAAGTAGAAATCTGTAAACTGCAATAAGTACACACATTCATATTGGCTGCAATGCTTCAGTGCAACCAAACATTTCTGCAACACAAATTCCAGTTTCAGCTGTTACAAAAGAAATAGTATCAACTATTACATGGAAATACTAGATGTGCAGAAGGGTTTATTCACAGCATGAAAATTCAATCTAATGTGCCACTATTACAATGGAAATTATATTTTCTACAATTGAATGAGAGATGCTGAGTCACAAGAAAATTAAAAAAATAGCCCGGAATGGTACTAATGAAGATACTGCATTTTCTGAATTAATTTCAGTGCAGTAGTGACAAAAATCAAACTGAAGTACTTGTTTTTGTATGAAACTAAGGAAGCCAAAAAAAGCCATTGTGGTGGACAGTTAGCCATTTACAAATAGTGCTGTATTTTCTGCAGAGTATGTTTTCTACTCCTGATTTAAAGAACACATATTACCAAGCATCCAGAATGCATGAGATTCGCACTGTTTCTTACACGTAATGGACTTTTCTCTTTTGTTCATATGCCATATGGCCCAGAATCAACATTCAGAGTTTTTCAAATATGCTAATAATTCTTAATAACAAGCTTGGAATCTAGTATTATCTGGATAATATTACTGTATTTGGACAGACTCCGTAAGCTCATGAAAAAAACCACCCTACAGGCTGTACTTCAACATGTCAATACAGGAGGGGCTGAAGCTGAATTCTGCTGAATGGTAAATGAGGTACACCAAGTAGTCTTTTCTTGGGCACAGCATTTTTTCCATAGCTCCTGAAAGAGGTCATAGAACACATGGAAGAGCTCACCTTTCTTTGAAAAGAATAAAAAATAATTTTAAAAGAGACAAGCATATTTTTCAGGTTTAAAATCAAGATATACTTGTCTGTTCCTGACCATTGAATGGTTGTAGAACTGCTAAGAATTGTAAGTCATAAACCCCCAGCTTTACCCTATATCTCATTGTAGCTGATTGTCTACCAGTGAAAGCTTTGGCTGTAAGTAGCCAGTAGTTCTGCTGCTCACTTCAGTGTTTTTTTTTTTCAACTGTGTACAATTGTCATTTCTTTTGTCTTCAACCAGGAATGGCCAACTATTGTGAAGTTTCTTTTGCACCCTTCTAGCCCTCCAGAGGCCAGATAAAGGGTTAGGCTTCTTTTTGTAGCATTGCAGCTGAACTAACAAACCCACTTATAGCTAACCAGGGATTTGCTTTGCCATCCCACCAAATTCAAGGTGGTACAGTGTGGACAGCCCACCAACCAGCCAGACTGGAATTAGATTAATTTCTTTTTCCAGGCAGCACAACCCTGGGCCATGCTGCCACCATTTTTTCATACTATGAATATGGGATCGCTTTTATTCACATCCACAGGGACAATTTCTATGAGAAGTCCATTGTATGTGAACCAAGAGCATTTACACTGTATCATAAAAGTGTGAGAAAGTAAACATTTCTTTGTGCATGCACTACAGAAGAGAACTCGCGTGTGAGGCACCACACTCAGGCTGTACCCAGATCACACCTCCCTGGAAGTTCTGTTAATGGCAGAAAGACTCAGAGGAGCAGGAACTGTCTGCAGATGGCTAGTAAGATTGCTTTCATTTCTGTGTAGTCAAATCAAAAACAGAGCAGCTGATAGTTTATCTCATCTGCTCTTTTTCAGATGCTTATCTAGTTGATTATATGGAAGTTGTTGCATGGATTATAAATATACTTGCTGCAATTATAGGAGAATTTAAAGCTCTTTGCTTGTAGTATCTGGTTCAGCAGAAATTACATATTTTCCTGTCTAGAAGGTGATCCAGGAATTCCAAATGCATGGATGCCATTCGAGTACCACATTTTAGCCTACAGAATGAATTTCATCCACAGGATAGACAGGTAGCAAAATGTTGCATCAAGTTATGTGGAATTTTAAGGAATTATGAAGATGTGAGGAATTAGAGGCAAAATTGATATGCTATTTTGTATTTTATTTTCTCATGATGAGTCTCAGAGGATTGTCAGAACAAGCAAAAAAGGATAGGACAAATGTTCACGGCCAGAGCAAAATTAGTGCAGTGTCCCTAAAACCACTCACCAGAATGAAGGGAAGTGACTCATGCACTACTAGTACAACTCACCCAGTTCTTTTTTTTCTCCTTGAATGACTGACTTCAGAGCCCATTTGTGCAGTTGCTCTAGTTGTCTAGCTATCTGTCTGTGATAGGCAATATCATAAATGACCAAACACATTTATATCGTATGACATCTGCTGCTGTAATCATTTTCTGGTCTGTTTCTAGCCAAGAGTGAAAACTGTGAGAACTAGTACCAGTTACCTTATGATGTGCAATTTTTCCAACAAAGAAGAGTATGTATATGTATATATACATATATATAAGATCAGCATCACATTACCTATAAGCGAACAAAGAGACAGAATGTTCAGTAGAATTTTGGAAAAGGCTTTGAGACTTCACATCTAACTTGGAAGGAAGAGCTTGGAAAACCTTCTCAGTGGACTAATTATAAATTTGAGAAGTAACATACTGTGCAATCACAGAAACTAATGCCAGCAGAGCTACACATACAGAGTTAAACATTGCTAGGTTGAGGATCCCCAAACCTGACATAATAGCACAATCGCATAGAAACAAGCAGTCTAACAGAAACAGAAGAACTGAGTTCATTGTTGTCCAGCAGATCTGCAATTCAGATTTAGCTTTGTAAGTGCAAAACCTCAAAATCCTAGGGAAGGAGTAGTCTGTGTTTATGTCGTCTCACATGGAGAAAAGGACTATATCTGTAAGCTATCTTCTGGATCAGCACACACCTGCTTGCATCTGCTTGCCAAGGGCAAAAAAGAAATATTTGAATTGTTTTCTGGTAATAGGTTACTTTCCTGTGACTTCTCAATATAACAAAGCAAATGATACCAGATAGTCTGGTCAGCCTTCTGCTAGCTGCCACTGACTATCTGCACGTACCTGAAACTTTTAGATAATAACAGAGAATAGCACAAATATATATATAATAAATATATATATATTTCTGAAAAAGAAGGAAAATATGGTGATGCAGTATCGGTGATAAGCAGCAGAAGGCATTTCTCAAATGCACCGATGCAAAACAAAAAAAAAATCAGTCTGGGGGCATCTCATTGTGTGTTTTGTACGGACTCTTGCTGCAGATATAATGGATTTGCTGCTCCTTTATGGCTATGGGAACACCTTTCAGTTCTAGCACACCACATGTGATACTCTGGTTAATAAACAATTCCAGTTTAGGTGTATTGGATTAGATTTTGCCATTTGACTCCTTTTCTCCTCAGTTTAACAGGTGCTATGAATGCTTGAAACAGCTCTGATGATTGCAGGAGCCCCTGCTTGGGCAAATATCTGCACAATCAGTGACATATTATGTAATCACTTCCATTGGCTATGTAAATCTAAAAATTGTAAAAAAGAAATGAAAATTGAACAAAGTACCTCTTAAAATGAGAGTATTTTGTTACTATCGGTGAAAATTGATGTGTTGTAATCTGGGGCAGGGACCAATTTCTGGCAATGTTTCTGCAGTGTAGCTTCTACATCAGTCAGTGGTCTGTAGGCATCATAATGCTGATGATATAAATATTTAAGATAAAATTATGGACATATGACTTAAATACCCTTTAAAAACAGTTAAACAACATGTTACAAAATTGTACAAATAACACATAAGAAACCAAGAGCTTTAATTAAAAACAGACTAGTCAGAACAGTGAGGTTAAAAATCAGAGCGTTTGGTATTTGATTTCTTCAGTCTTCCTTCTGTTGCCTTTTTTTTTTGTTTTGTTTTGTGGGATTTCTCAGATAAATTTATGCCTGCAAAAGGACATCCTAAATTCTGTTCCTGTGAGCCATCCATTTCCTACAGCCCAGCCATTTAGCAATAGGTCACATATACTCAAACCTTTAAGAAATAAAGAAAGTTAGTACTTTACATCACCTTTTGCGTTTTGTACGAAAAAATTTCTCACTACAGCTAAGAATTAAAACTTTCATTTGTATTCTGTGCAGTTAACCATGCTCATTACAGGCTACAAAATGAAATATCAATACTCAACATATGACACATCATTATAGTTCAGTTGGCATGTCCAATGATATTTCCAGTGATACTTCTAAGTTTAAAAGTAAGCTTAAGCCTAAAGTCCTTACTATTCCTAGATCTAAACATTCTTCAATTTAAAATATGTGAGTAGCCTACTGAAATTCATGAGACTAGCTGTGTTGAGGAAATGCTTGCTAAAAGCAGGCTTCCAGCAGGGCAGCAGGTAATACAGCCACTGTAAAAATATTTGGTTGGATTGCCAAGGGCGCATGGAAGGGATGAATACATGTGATGTTTGGATTTGCTCTTTCTTTTTAAGTCATTAAAATTGGAAAGTGAGTGTAGTATGTTTCTAGTTTGCCTAGCAGATATAGGGATAATTAATTGGGATTTATTTTTGAATTTTTCTCCAGATATTTTTCGAGCATCCTTTTAAAAATGTGAGTTGGTAGTTAATCCTGGCTTAAGAAAGCTTATTTTAAATAAACATTTAACAATTAATTGGACACACACAGATGATTTTGCATATTCTTCCAGAAGAATTACAATGTGTGGTTGCTCACTGTCAGAACTGCAAGTTACCTACATAACTACATTGGGTTTTATATGGTCATTGTGAAGTTTATGAGTTGGAAATGCCTTGAGTAAATTATAGCAACTTATGGAAGGCTAACTTGGAAATTTTAAGGATTTGCGTGGCAGATGACCCCTCTTTTTAGAGGAGGGTTTTTAGGTTAGGGCTGGTACAGGAAGTAAAGGTTACAAGGCAGATTATAAGTGTAAAGGTTTGTGGACTGTAAGCTTTTTAGATCAATCACTTCAAATAGCTGGCTTATAAGTTATATTCAAAAATTATGATGGGAAAAGTCTGTAAGGAAGTTATTTTGGGAAATGAAAGAATCTAAAACATCTTACTAAAAGGAGAACATCACTTCTGATCAACTGCTTTTATAGCTGACTAGGTTGGTTCACTCAATTTGCATTTAAGAGACAAGTGAAATAATCTCATAATTTTCCGCATTCATTATTGTAGAATTTGGAAAAGATAAAGAAAAGTGTTATGCATAAGTACCTAAAATGGATGCAAAAGAATAAAATGCTGCACGGACAACATCTATCTTGACTTTTTCAAGGCCAGCCATCTATGTACATGTGGGAGAAGTAAATGAAAATAAGATTTTTTTACATGAAAAGGAGCAAATGCATTTCTTGATTTGATTTATAATATCTGAATTGGTTATTTATCAGAAAGAAAACATTCTAAGCAGGCTATTTTTTTCTGAGTATAAATTGAGTTCCATATTAGTAAGCACTATGGGAAGGAAAACAGCACTTTACCAATCCCCATATGAAGATATTTCAGATGGGTAAATTTGTTACCGCTCAGCAGCAAAAGGCACACTGTAAAACTTTCTCAAGCAAACCACTGCATATGCTGCCTAAATTCTTAAGACAGAAGTTTGCCATTGAGCAAGGGAGCAGCTCATAAGCTATACATCATTTACATGGCATGTGGCCTAGCACTATACGTTAACTACTTTGCAACAGAATCCTATAGCAAAAATACAAAGACGTGTTTTTAATCTACCACCTGATAGAGATTACTTCTGTTGTTCAGATGATCCCTGAGTAGTCCAAGCATGTACACTACAGCTGCATCCAGTCCCAGGCGCATGCAGCCTGTGATTCGATGTATCCTGGCAATTTCAAAGAAAATAATATCCATTTTACGTTTTCCAAATCAGGAGTAGTCTACAGTTACTAACAAGTATGCAATGCTGTCCCTTTAATTAAATAACTTTGTTTAAGACATATAAATATTTGCATGGGGAATTCATTTTATGCATTCATGAGATGATCATGAGGAAAAATTCTCATGCTTGCGGGCCAAAAAGGCTAAGATGCTTGAATTAGACTCAAGCAGAAATGCATTAATCCAGAGTCACAAACCTCAAAGCTGTTCAAGATTTTTCTTGTCTGGAAATGCATGGAGTTCCTGGGAGCCTGCCTGCTTTACTGCCAGTTCCATGTATGCTTGCTACCATATGGCTTCTGTGCATGCCTCCTGTGAGAGGCCAAGCAGGGTGCCTATAACTACCTTAAAGATAGCAAGCAGACCACAGTGGGAATCCTGGTTACGTTTAGTATATGAACAGTGGAAGAAAATGGTCTACTTGTAATCAAATCATTTAACAAAGTCCGCAGTACTCCATCTCTGCTTCTGAAAAATAGGCAGATATCCTCTTATGTCATTATAATGTTGTAGTTTTATTTTGCAAAGAGTGAATAAACTAGTTGGAATACACAGCTTTTCTTTGATTAGATCAAGTTTCATTCAAAATTGCTCTAGGTTTAGTCTTGTGGTTACCCATATGTTATTAAAGCATTTTTTTCTTTTGGCATTTCCTTTGCGGGGAAGAGACTTGAACAAGAGTTTCAAGTTCCAAAATAAATGAAAGATAGTTATTCTGGTCTAAACAAGAAAAACTGTGGTTGTCGTAGTCAGGATTGCAAACCAGATTTGGTTTAAGAAAATATCCCATCAAACCCCAGGAGGCATGGAGGAAGGCGAGCGTTCACATGGAGATGCTGCACCATCACAAATCCTATACTCAGATCTCCTCCCTCTCGGAGCCCCTGGCAGTCCAATACTTTTTCTCTAGCACAGTTCTCCATCTCTAACTGCAGATATTAATATTTCATTTCTTCCTCCGTTTGTCTTCCTTGCTTATTCAAATTGAAAGCTTGTCAGAACAGGGACTGAAAATCTCTTGGTATGTATACATCATGAAATAAAGTTGAAATCTGAGCTTGGTTTGGTCTCACAGGAGATCATATGAAATAATTTATATATAGATTTGTATATATATTAAAATAAATGGCAGTTATGTGATATTTGAAAAATACAATTTTCCCAGCGTAAAATTATTACCTCATCTTTTTTTTTTTTTTCCCCCATATAGACATCTAGAAAAAGCTGAATGTTAAGATGTGGCATGTGAATGGTCCACTGTCCCACTGACTGAGGGGGATAAAATGTCCACTGGCAACAACAATTTTCTGAATATTTTCAACAACTGGAACATCACAAAGACATAAACCAGCAATAATATTGTCACACTGCAAAACTGACTGACATTGGCACTTCTGTACGAAGAAATTTTCAGCACAGATGCAAACATCAGAATAAATTACTGCACTAATGGCAATGTACACTTTCTAATGAGAATTCTCTTTGTTTTTAAACAAGAAATACAAATTGTATGGCTGGATTTTTTCTTTCAAATAATTCAATTTACTGAAGAGTTCAGGAATCTGAAAACATCATCACAACCCTGTTAAGCTTCACAACTTCATTCAGAACTTCTCTGCTGTTACAGTTTTGGGACTGAAAGCCACAAAATGCTGTTCAATATAGCCAAAATGCTTACATTCAGATGGTCAGTTTTAACCTGAAGACAATTACTCTTCAAAAATGTATTTCTGGCTAAAATAGGAACTACTGAAATTCTACCACATATGAAGTCTAACTTTCCCTACCAGAAACTCTGCAGCCAACATGTGTTGCCTCCCTTATATACTATCGTACTTCAGCTTGCCAACACCACGCAAGCTGATTTCATTCACAAGTGGTGAATAGGTGTACATGATTTTTCTGTGATTCCAGTGAGAGGTACATGACAGTGTTCATGCTGTTCACTTTGTCTCCAAATAAACAGATGTAATTTTTCAATACAAAGAGTTATTTTTCATCACTAGTAAGAGGGAAAAGGTAAAACACCAGATTAAATATTTGTTTGTGATCCAAAAGATGGCATAAAATATACATACAATATGTAATATGTTGACTCTTTAAACTGTCATTGTTCCTTTTTTTTGGCTACATGTTATTCTTCTAAAATCCACATTCTTAATATTCTTTGAACACTAGCACTAGTGTTCTATCTTCTACACCTGGGGATTTCAGCTTTCAGAGTATTATTCCATCTGGAACTTATAAATTTTGACCTTTTATCCTAAAGGCCAGATTTCAATAGCTTTCTAGAGTTCTACAGTCCACATGGTGCATTTCTTCCATACTTCAACATCCTCAGTGTGTTCCATAATTGGTTGATTAAAAATGTAAAAAGTTTGAGATTCAGAACAGTTTGTATTTCATGCACCTATGATATTTATACTTCAAACAGTTCCCTGACATTTTATTTGGTTCTTCTTTCAAATAAATAATTCAGATAACGTATAACATTTTTGTAACTCAGGAATGAAAGTCAATGCTATTCATAGTGCTGTTGACATGTCGTCTAGTAATTTATAGAATAATTATGACCATATTTGGAGACGCCTATTCCTTACATTTCTGATCTGTCCTCCTCCCATACATCTTGACAATGTTGTTGTAATTCATGTATATTGTACAGACTGAATATATTTGAAGACAGACAATTCAATCCAGACAAATACATTAAAAATATAACACAGCTGTTTGGAGCTCTAGTTCTCCATGGGAATTTAACAGTAGACATTTTGTTAGCAATGAAGAAATCTGCAATTCTACCCTTTATTCCTAATCCAGGAGACCGTGAATGATCATTTGTACTGCATCGTTTTCTAAATCTCTTTAATCTCTGAAGAATTCAGTTGATATAAATATGAAGTGCTTTATTTCAAGAAGAGGATGGTAGATAGCATTATATGTACTTGAAAGTAGTTTCTCAACAGCCTAATTTAAACATCTAGCCTTACTTACTGCAGTTTTCTCAGATTTTAATTTTCTCAGTTAAAAGAACCACACAAATGTAGGAATTTATTTCCTTGTTAGTTTTTAATAATTCTTTTTAAGATTGTATGTTGCAAGAGTTTAAATCTTAAAAAACCCCGATGTCAAAAAGAGAGAGAACATTTCAAAGAGCAAAGAAGGACTCTGAAGTGATGTTGGTACAAATTAAAGAATGGGGATTTAAACTCGAAGAACTCAGTGGGAATTTTGCCATTGACTTCACAGGGCAAGGATTTTCCAGCCTTCCACCTTATCACCTTGGAATGTTGATTTTACACCTCTTGTTTAAATTAACATTTCCATAGTACATGGTTATTATTCCATGAGGCCCAGTATTTCCTAGGGCAGCAATATTAACAAGTAAAGAGTACAACTAGTGGAAGTCAACACATGTAACACATGTACTTGCGTGTTGTGATTCATTATCATCTAAAAACATTTCCATCAGAACTGACATGGCCATTTACTTTCTGAAAACAGCTCATTTTCAAATTTTCGTTAGAAATTAACAGATTTGTCATGTTCTCTGAACTGAGTAACTGAAAACATCATTAAAATACCACTATTGATTTTATTGAGAGTGATAATTAACATAAGCTCTTCTGTTTAAATTGATAGCTTTCTTTAGGAGACCATTCAAAATTTATTTAAACTAGTTCCTCATCAAAATTAGATATTAATTAGAAATTACTATTTCATAATAGCACTCTAGAAAAATGCAAATCAGATGCAGAAAAAGATTGGCATGTTTAATTGTTTTTCTGTAGTACTCATTTTCTTTCATCATAAATGAACACTGGATTACTTTCATTAACAAAAATATTTCATAAACATGAGTGCATTTAAAATCCTTGGCTACTGCTTAAAAATATCTTTTCACAGTTACCTCATTATTGGCAGAATTGAGAGGATAATCTTTCTCTGGGTGTTGATCAAAAATTAAACCCATAGAAAACATATATAAAATAATCAGAGATAGGTTAGTGTCACAATTACATACCATTTGGTAAACAGAATAGTGAGTAATGCAGTGGTACAATGGGTACTTTTGACTAATTTTATTTTAATTATTTAACTTAATTTTATGTGTGGGAATTGTTGTTTCTATTTGTTAATCTCTAATTAGATATTTTTCTAGAAAATATGTAGAAAGTCACAGAAGAAAATACGTGATTTGGGAGGATGTTCTTTGTTTGAATGTAACAATATATAGAGATTACAGAAAAATCTCTGTGCGTCAAATATATAAATATATTAAGTTCCTGTACCAGTGAATGTTTTAGATTATTTCCATATATGTAACAGCTTTAAAAATTGAGAGTGTTATTATGGGAACACTTGCTCTTTTTAGAAACAGACTGCAATGCAAATGTTATTAATAAATTGTGAGTCCCCAAATGAAGATGAAGGTAATATATTTCCTCACTGAATACTCACATGGCCAACAGAATGTTATTCTCTGTAGGTTTTGGTTTTGTAGGATGCAAAGTCATTACAGAAGAGCTCTTCACAGAAATGAAAAGATAAATCTGAATATTTGTGTTTTCTGAAAATACCATTTTGGTGTTGAAGCAAAAGAAGCCTGTACCATCAGGAGGAAACTACTGCCTTCGGTAAGGAAAAAAAAGGAAAGTGTTTCAGTTTGATACTTTAATACTATTTCACTACAAACATGAACATTGCATTTGGAAATTCTGATTTAGAATGAAACTCCTTCCTCCATTTGCATTTTATTTAAAAAAAAAAAACACAACACAGCTGCATCTACTTTCTCGTTTTATTTTAGATGACTTCTTCATCAGCCAAGCATTGCATTTTGAGACTTTGCCGTGTTCCCTGTAGATTGAATCCCTCTGGGTTCTCGTTTATTCTCTAGCAAAGTAGGTAAAAATCTGAATGATAAAATAGTGAATCTTCATTTAATTAAAATTCTAGGTAGAGCACTATAGAGCTTCTGGGAAGATTTGTCTCTCTCAAGATATAAGCAGTGTTAGCATTTTCTATGAATTCCAAATATTGCATCAGTTAGTTCTGTTTTACTCAATTTATAACAGCCTTTACTTAATCTCTTTTTGCCACAGTACTTTTAAAATCAAAGGTCCTGGGAGGATCTTGCTATAGAGCCTTTTTACCCAGAAAAGTAATTTTGTTTGAAATATGGGGATGTTAGAAATTATAACTGTGGCACATCCAGGTGTAAGTGCAAAAGATTAAGGGCATTTTTAATTACTGTATGGAAAGGAAATGTTTTTTTTGTTGTTGTTGTTTGTTTGGTTTTTTAATACAGCGAGCTATTTTTGACAAGTCCACATGGCTTCATTTTTCCCTTTAAAGTAGACATATGCAGTTACTTAGAAAAGTATTTAGTAAGTGTCGCAAGTATCAGAAGCAATGATAGTAAGGTAGTAGTTTACATGCTGGCACAGACTGATATGGTTAGGGAATGTATTTTTTCCTTTTTCTTTCTTTTTCTTTTTTTTTTTTCATATACTTCCAGGCAATTTAGATAGTGAAATCACTCCTGAGCATAACAGACAAAATAAATCAAAGAAAACTCTGCTCTACCATGTGATGAAAACCTTTAGAATGCTTTCTTTGTGCATGTTATTTAGTGTTGTGTTCTCACCAGATACTGTACCATGAAAATATACTGCAAATAGAAAAACAGTTTTGTTCGATAGTGTGGTGATAATGAGGTGACATAAGAATGCTACTTTCTCCAACTAAAATATTATCAAACGATAGGCATTTCTGAATTATGTGAAATGTTAATGGGACTTAAAGTTCATTAAATTCGTAACAAAAATCACTGAAATTCAGGAAAAAAGATCTCCATATTAGATTCTTTCTAAGCTTTCCTGTGAGGGCACTTTTAATGAGATTTCAAACTCTTAAGTGTAATTAAGGGCATAAGAGAATTGCTTCTGTGTGTACACAAGTCATTGTCAGTAGTCATGATTTAAGGCTTTGAATTATGTCAGAAACATGCTGATAGTTAGAAAACAATGCACTCTAAGATATTTAATCTGCTTCCTTTTTGAAAGCCAATCAAAACTATGTAATGTTGAGACCTTAGGCCTTCTGTGACAGAAGTTTGGAATGGCAGTTCAAACAGGGGAAATGTGGTTTGGGGTCTATCAATTGCAGTCTGAAAAAAACAAAGAATGTTATGATAGCCATTACTCTTTTTATCCTTCTTCAAGCATTTTCCCAAAGTTTCATTTAAGCTATATAACAAATAGTTGAAAAAAATCATTGCTTTCTGTATATGGGATATAAGAAAGAACTACTGGCAAGACATCAGCTTCTAGGCTGCTTCTGAGTTGGTAAACATTTCTGGTTGCCAACAATGCACTTTGGGAGATATTTGCACTGGCGGTTTTTCTCATTGTTATGTTTATTGTAAATTCTACAGGAAACCTGAAAAAAAGCATCTCATGTTTACACCACTGCTTTCTACTGCTGTTATTATTATTGTGTATAAACATAGTTTCCATCTGTATCTGGAAAGACTATCACAGTGCACAGTCATGTATTGTTGGTTTCTCAGTTGTGAAACAAGTATGAAAGGATATGGATGCTTTTCTGTATTCATTTGAATAGTGTCTTAGGTTAAAAAATGATTTAAAGAATATGTGTTGTTTGTTGCTTCTTTTTTTTTCTCTGTGGAGCTGTTTTTGAACATGGGAGTGTGTACATGTTAATTCACATGCTGGTAGCCTGTGGAAGGTTTCTTTGTCCTCAGTGGGCACTGGATGCCATTTAGCATGAAGATTCACAATATTATGTTGCTGGAAAGTCAGAATTTTGAATAGAGAAGTAATGACAGTGAGTCGGTGGAATAGCAACTGGTATTGCTTTTACTAATAGATAATTTCTACTTTGGACTGCTCATAATCATATATCAATGTGCATATGTCTGTATTACATAGAAACACAGATCACTGTTTTAGTAGTTCTTATACACAGATGTATTTCTTGCAAAAAAATGCAAAGATCCTAATTCTCATCAGGCTTAAGTGAATGTTTTGTTTTCACTTATTTTCCTAAAATTAACTCTTATGTCATTTCTAGGTCTAGGATTTAGGATTTTCCAATCTATGATGTATCTTTAAATGAACATAAAGTCAACTAAAATTTTACAAAGAGTATTATTTCTGTGCCACGCAGTGATGTATTTCCATATCTATTATTAATGCCTTGGTTGCTACTGTCTCTTTTAAATTACTTTGTATTATGCCCGTAGCATGTGTTTGTGTGCATTATCTTCACATGCCTCATCTTGTTCTCCTGCTCTGATCTGAGCGGAGAACTTTTCTATTTAAAATCAAGACAGCAGCTTCTGGGTTATTAACAACTCTGTCACAAGAATTTGCATCTGCTACTCCATTGTGGTGGTAAGACAATGTCTGTCTCACTGTATCCTGTATTTTGATAACAGATATGATCTCTATCAGTTTTTCAACACAAACTAACTAAACTCAAATGAGTAGCTCTATTCCTTTACTAACAGTTTCTTTTAAGCTTACAGGACTCAACAGCACTTAGATAAAAAGAGATACACAAGCATCACGCAGAATTCCAGTCGCTGTTAGATAACACAACAGAGATCGCGTTTATGGACATAGGGACACTGACCCTACAGAAATGTTCCTGTTGGTCACAGTACTTGTGATTCAGCATGTGGAAAGTTGTGCTTTTGCAAGAGATCATAACTGTCTTGTGCAGGAGTATTAGTTTAGGCAGCCAAGACACCATTTTTAAATACGTTTGGCTTTTCAGCATTGTCATAACCACAGCCTGTTCTAAAGAGTTGCATGAATAATTGAGTATTTGCTTTCACAGCCAAAGTGAAAAATGTGTGTGGTGGAAATGAGTCATAAAGAACCAAATTCTGGCTTTTCACAGTTAATATGAAAGAATTTTTATGCAAGTTAAAAATTCTGTTTGTTCTGTAATCATGTTTTTATTTTTAGGCATTAGAAAGAAAAGCATACAGACACATACGTGTATATACACGTATGTATACACAGCCTTCCAGTACCTAAAGGAGACGTACAGGAAAGTTGGGGAGGGACTTTTTAGAAGGATATGTAGTGTCAGGACAATAAGAAATGGTTTTAAACTGGAAGAGAGTAGATTTAGACCAGATATCAGGAAGAAATTCTTTACTGTGAGGGTGTTGAGACGCTGAACAGGTTGACCAGAGAGGCTATGGATGCCCCTTCCCTGGAAGCACTCAAGGCCAGGCTGTGTGGGGCTTTGAGCAACCTGGTCTAGAGGGAGGTGTCTACCCTGCTATAGCAGGGGGGTAGGAGCTAGGTGATCTTAAAGGTCCCTTCCAACCCAAACCATTCTATGATTACATGATTCTATGATATGTACAAAGCTACTTCTATCCAGTAAGCTGGTACTGGATCAGCCAACCCAGATGCAAGTATCTAATGTTTCCTTCCATTTTGAGGAGCTCAAATACTCATTTTCAAACCCACAAAGATGCCTTTAAAATGTGTGCCTTATCAAAACTGTCAGAAATCCAGTATTTCACACAAAATTGCTGAATGGTTAAGGTTGACCTCTAGAGACAACCTCTGGTCCACCCCTCCTGCTCAAGTAGGGCTCCTAGAAGTATTTGAGACCACAGTAGAAAATATGGGAAATCTGTAATTTGCTGGAAAATCCCCTCCCTCCAGTTTTGATTCTATGATTTTCTCTGTTGCTACTAAGTAAAGATCTGAAGTGGCTTATTTTGATGGCATTTGACTAGTATTTCAGCTACTGATGTAATAATTACAGCACAATTAGAACATTGACAAACACATTTGATAGAACAGCCAATGAGATTCCATTAAGAATTCTGAATAAAAAAATCTTTTGCATCCCACCACAAACGTTTATAAAACACTGTTGCTGTTAAGTGTGTATTCCAATGGCATGGCTGCTTTTGGGCATTATTTGTATTTTGCCCTGAAGTGTAATTTCAGCAACTGGCAATGGGGCAATGACAGTTTATTTTGCAGTACACTTCATCTTCTCCTATCCTACTTATTACAGGATGAGCTAAAGGTGATACAACAAGAGATTAAACACTCTTCCAACATGCTAGCAATTCCTCAAAGTTGTGCAATGGGCGACTTACTATGTTAAATATAATTAATTTTGCACTGCTTGATTTGTTGAAAGCAGATGATATGAAATGAATCTGGATCATAGATTCTGTTTTCCCACATAAGACATTACTGTATTATTAACATTCTGCATAAAGGCTGAAAATGTAAAACCACCCTAGAAGGCAACCTCAGGGTCTAATTTTGTTCTAAAAATGTACTTAATGAAACAGCTCACTGCCAAACGAGTAGACTTTTTCCTTATATCTGCTAAGACATTTGTAACACATAATATCTTGGAAAGGGACTTCATCTTTATATATCCCTGCTAGCACTGCGGGGTGACTTGGACTGTCTTGTTTTGGCAGTGTGCTAGCAACTTGTGTTATGTTATAGTCAGTTATGTTTTCTATATATGTAATTAAATACACAATTGCACAGCTAATAGAATTTAACAGTAATTAAGTATGAAAAAAGAAGTAGAAATTAAGAAGGGAATAAATGTTTTCATGTTACTATAATCCTAGTCCTGGCAGTTTCAGCCAATTGAGACAATGCACCTCCATTCCATTCCTTTGGGTATAGCACAGAATGACAGCGCAGAAAAGATGTTGTTTGGTGCAAACTCAGGAGCTGAGTTTTTGAGGTTGGTGCATTTAGGTACCTCATTCTGAAGGAAAGTGTTGGGCTAACTTCCCAGTCTCCAGTTAGGTGCAGAAATACTGTTGTGGAGACAGATCTCATGCCTCTTCTGACATGGCCAAACATCTCTGCAATAATTATTCTTTCATCTTCTCTTTTAATGGAAAAGATACACAGTGCTATGTTTGCTTTTTTAACTTAACTTTGTTATTCATAAGTGTACAAAATTCTCATGTACATTGCAGAAGATTAAAGAGGTGGGCCCTGAATTTCAGTATTGCAACTCATTCAGTTCTGAGGTGTAAGCAGCTTACTATTTAACTACATTCTGCTGCAGCACATGCAGGCTGGAATAAATGGCATAATTGGTACCAATTTTTCAAATTCTCCTGTTTCTGCAATACACACCATGAAATCATTGGCCCTTCCTTTATGGATTGATTTAGTATATGTTTTACTGACAGTAAAAAAGAAAAATAATAGCAGTTGTAGGCAGTGGGACAAGCCTGCAGAAGAGTAAAATAATCTGTATTTCAGAGTATGGTGTTTTTTTTTTTTTTTTCAGTATTCTTTATTGTCTCATTTTACGTTCTGTGGATTATAAAATAAACATGTAAAAAAAAAAATCTCGAAACTGTGGCATGTAGTAACATTCATGATTTTTCTAGTTGTAGTAATCCTGATCATTATTTATTGAGAGTGAAAGGATATAAGAAAGATGCAAACACGTTCACTGGACACATTATCACACTAATTAGTAGCTGATGATCTGCATGGGTGTTTTTATGTTCATGTTACATAAGTCTATAATTTCCTAATTCTAAACCCTAAAAATGTGAGGTGAGCTACTTATGAGTAAAACATTATATACTTAGTCCTGCTTCTTTTGAACAACATTGATGCTCCTTTTGAAGGCATGCAGCTGTAAGAAAAATCTTTGTGCTATTCTAATATTTAAAAAAAAAAACCCACACCAGGAAATACTTTCTATGAGATTAATGAATATATTAATACACTCTTGAAGCTTTATTCCCATTTATGAATAAATTATGGACCTAACTACAAAGACATTCAACTTTTGGGTAAATCTAGTTTTTACTAATGCAATCTGAATTTTTCAAATATATTAGATAGCTGACAGATATCTAAATGATTTTTTTTCTGTATTTGTTCAGGAAATTCTGTAACTAAGGATGACCACAGCAGTCTTATGGTAACAATCAAAAGATGAGATGTGTTCTTTGTCTCAGAATAGACCAAGATCAATAACTATTCCATAAGATCAAACACATTAACATTGAAACTTGTCATAAATCTGTGATTTGAAAGAACTCCCTTCACCACTTCAAAAATGGTTTTCTCTTTACTTGGAAAAGCCTAGAAGATGGCAGAAATTGTGTATTGTCAAATAAGTAGTGATAAATCTCAATATGAGAAATTTGTGCAATAACCATGGTGGTCAGGGACCTTGGATTTACCCTGAAAAACAAAAAATGTACACTTTCTCCCTCTTCTCTTCAGACTTGATACATAATAATCACAAGGTTAAAATTGTGATTTCAAAGCCTATTAATATCAAGGAACGTGGTATTTCTTCTCTGCTTCATGGCTTCCTAGAGTACTGAAGAGTTTCATTTTGTTGTTGTTCTCTTTCAAAGGGTATCTATTTTGAGATATCTATTTAAATGCAATATCAGCAGAGAGTTAAGGATAGTTTTGAAGTCCCCTATGTGACAGTGCTTTTAATCCCTCTCACTAGATGAATCACAGCACCCCAAACTGTGCTGTGGCCAGCAGTGCCCTCTGGGTCCATCAGGCCCACTCCATCAGGGACACCAGAGCAGGAGCCCAGGCCCACATCCAGGCAACTGCTGAAGGTCTCTGAGGAGCAGAGTCCACACACAGCCAATGGGCGGCCTGTGCCAGTGCTCCATCACCTGCACAGCACAGAAGTGCTCCTGGTGTTCTGAGGGAACATCCTATGTTCCACTTTGTGCCCACTGCCTCTTATCCTGGCACTGGGCACCACAGGAAAAACTCTTTGCACCCTCCCTTCAGATATCGATCCATATTGCTGAGATGTTCCCTGAGCCTTTTCTTCCATAGGCTGAACAGCCCCACCTCAGCCTCTCCTCACAGGAGAGGAGCTCCAGTCCTTTGTCATATTTGTTGCCCTGTGTTGGACTTTCCCCACTATGTCGGGGTCTCCCTTGTGCTGGGGGAAGGAGGTGCAACTGGACAAAGTGTTCACCAGTGCAGAGTAGATGGGAAGGATCGCTGCTCTCAACTTGCCAACAGCACTGCTTATTTCCCGAGCTTAATTTTATGCTCCAACTTTAAAATAGGAGAAGTGCAGAAAGCTGAGCATTTACCTATTACTTTTACACAAGTAGTGTTAATGATCAGGACTGCTGAAGGGTCTGGAGCACAAGCGTTACTAGGAGCGGCTGAGAGAACTGGGATTGTTCAGCGTGGAGCGGACCTAATCCGTTCAGAACGGAGGCCTAGGCCGGCCTCCCCCCGCCCGCTGCCAGGGGAACGGCCAAACGGCCGCCGGCAGCCTCTCAACACCCACCGCCCGGCCGGAGCCGTGAGTAGCGGGAGGCTGCTTGCGGCAGCGGGGAGGGCTGCGCAGCCCCGGCTGTGGAGGAGAGCCGGGGGAACGTGTGGGGCCATGGCTGCTTGTCTGCCTCGGGAGGAGTGCTGTTTGTGGCTACAACGAATACACTGTGCTTTCTGATATGCGACTTAAACAGGGTTCTCAGCCTTCTGTTTCAAATACTGTCGTTACATGAGTCATTTCTGAAGAGGAGTTGGAGATTAATGTCTAGGGTTTTTGCCCTTTGGAGTTTATAACAATTATTCTCTGGTAATTTTGTCCTCTCTTTTTAGAAAACAGCATGTGTAAGGGTAGAAAACATGGAAGGAGTTGGTGTGAAAGTTGTACCAGTGTTTGGTTGCTTTCCAAAAGCTCAGGGGTTACTTTGAAGATAGTTTGAAAACAGTATGGAAAGGAAGAGCAACCGTTATTGCAGTGATGCTAACTGGTCTCTGATTTCCATCTGTTATTTCTTTGGGAAAATAATTAACGAGGAATAGGAGAATTCATGGCAGGTTTAGTGAACATGCCTTAGCTCATAGTGTTGTGAAGTTCTGGTCACATTCCAGATGTGGGAACCTGGGTGAATAGTGAGGAAATATGTATCAAACATCTTAAAACATCAGCTGCCGTAGAATCATAGAATTGCTCAGGTTGGAGAAGACCTTAAAGATCATCGAGTCCAACCATGACCTAACCATACTACCCTAACTCTCACAACCCTCTGCTAAATCATGTCCCTGAGCACCACATCCAAACGGTTTTTAAATACATCCATGGATGGTGACTCAACCACCTCCTCGGGGAGCCTAAGTGTTTAACAACCCTTTCTGTAAAGAAACTTTTCCTGATATCCAACCTAAACTGACCCTGGTGCAACTTAAGGCCATTTGTCCTCATCCTGTCAGCTGTCATGTTTCACCAGATATTTCCCCATCAACAGTCCTTTCTTGCAAGTTCTTTCCCATTGGTCATGTTGAGTGTTGTTTGGAAGTTGAAAGGTTGGTTATGATCCCAACTGAAAATCCAGTATGTGATCACGTTGGTTAGGGAACTAGGCTATTCTTTCAAATTGCCCTGCTTGTGAAATGTGCTACGCTTGCTATCACAATGAAATACTTTTTGAATATGCTTTTGGGAACTTAGGGATCTGCTGAGGTTGTGGAGGTGTTTGGTCTGCAGCCTTTTAAGGTTGCTCCTCATGGAGTTGCAGCCTTTTTCTTAAGTGAGACAGTGCCAGTGTTAAATACAGAAATCAATTTCAGATTGGACATAAAATAGAGTTCCTTATTCCTCTTTTAGTACTTGCTGCAGTTTTGGATGAAATTATCATTTGGAAGATCCATGCAAAAGTTAATACTGCAGTATTTGGCCCCAAATATTTTGTATCATCTGTTAAAATCCCCTACCAGTTTTAGTGAAATTGATTTAAATGACAATAAAATTATTTTTCCTGGTATTTTCAAGATGCATACTGAATGATTATGCTTGATGTTAAAAGAGAGTTTGGAGTGGAAATAGATATTAAATGATTAAGAATGATCATTATTTGAAAAGTGATAAAAATCTCATAAAGTAAAGAAGTCTGGTTATCCGTTCCAGCTTTCTGTGGGTTTCCCGAGTTGGCATTGCAAAGTCTGGTTTCCTGTATCTTTCAACTTCACAGCATAAGCAAGAAGCAATGAGAACCTAAGAAAATTGGAATCGCTGGGACCTTCCTGTTTGAGCTCAAGGGACTTGATACCCAACACTTGTGCCACTAACTGTGGTGAGGTAGATAGTGCATTACAGTAAATCTCCTAGTCCTAGGCTAGCTTCAACCATGTAGAAGGAAGGACTTTCTATTGGCATAGTTCATCACTCACATTAAGGAAAGGCAACAAGCATTATGCCAGTCTGTGCATGTGGATAGGAAATGAAATTCTCTGCCTAGCAAAAAAAAAAAAAAAAAAAAAAAAAAGGGTATTTACATGAACTTTGATCTGTGCACACTCTGTGAACTTTTACATATTTGAGAACATAAGTGTGGTGAAGGAATTTAAAGATAGAATGAATAACTAGCAAAAAAAAAAAAAACAAACCAAGAAGCCTCTTCCACGTTCTTTTTGTTCAAATATCTAATAAAATCTCATTACGTTTTTTTTTTTTAATATTCAATTCATTTTACTCTTTATTTTTAGCTTTGTCTGAAAATTTAAGTTTAATTACTGAATCATAGAGCACGAGCAATGAGTAAAGTTAACGGTTGCATTTCGTGGGTAAAAAGATTTACGATTCAGGATGTGTCACTCTGGAAGGTAGATAATAAGGAAGCAGAGCTTGAGAAAACAGCAGTTCCACTCAGCTTTGGGGTATTGTTGATTCTTTAGTTATCAGTCTTCTCTTTTTTTTTTTTTTTTTGTCATGTAAAACTTTGATTTGAAGCTGTCATCTTCTAAGGGTGTCTTGCAGAACAGGAACAGAAATGTGCTCTTAATGTAGCTATATTGAAATGTATATGTTAGCCTTTCCTTTTGAATGTTTATAAAAAAGCCACCTGAAAATGTATAATTAAAAATAATGTTCTATTTTATTTTTAACAAGCTTTTCTATTAATTTTATTTTTTAAACAAGGCAGCATCAAGAATTAATTAACTGCTCAGATCTGAGCAGTGCCACGAAACACATCTTGCTCCATCTGAACAAAGGAATGTTTTTATGGTTACTCAGCACTTGGTTTGGAGCTTGGCAAGATCTCTTTACGCTAGAAAATGCACAGATGCAATTTCATGTCATTTAGCAGTGTGTTATGTTCGTTTTTCTTAAATTTTAAATAGACTGCATGAGCCTGCCAAATTTTCAACCCATTTTTTTCCTAATCTTTCCAACTAAACTACTTATATAATATACATAATAGCTAAAATTACCACTTAGCTGCAAGTTCCTCCTAAACATAAAAGAATAAAGTATATACAACTTGATGGAAAATGAAATCGAGATGGATTCATCATTTTAAATGCTTATTTCTTCTTCTTCTTTTTTTAATTTTAAAGATTTATTTTTTAAAACAGCGTGGCATTGTCCTGCTGGGAACACACCGTGTCTTACTGATGGCACTGAGCAACAATGGAGGTGATCTGAGCAGCTGCACCGCAGGGGCTTGCCACATGCCTCCACTGGGACACAGTGCCTTGCTGGGAAGAGGTGCAAGTACTGTTCAGTGTTCAGGATCATTTGCAATTTGAGATGGTCTGGAGAAGTCAGAGAATAGGGCGTAAATAAGTAAAAACAAGTATGAAGTACTATGTTCTGTGCGTATTATTTATATTTAGTAGAAGAAAGTGCTAGGTAAGGTAGTAGAAGATCCATAGCTTATAGAGTGAAACACAAAAAACGGTATCCTGTTGGTGTGACAGAACCAAGGGTTACTCCGGCATGTGAAACCAAAAGCCTTGTGTAATACTTCTGTTCTTCTTAGCGTTGAGGCATCAGCTGGAAAGCCACATCCTCTACAGGACACATCTGGAAGGACCTGGAGCAGCTGAAAAAAAATGTGGAAGAAAGCAGTGGAAAAGCAATAAGAATATAAATGTAGAGAGGTTAGAAGAATTTTATCTATTTAGCATATAATAGGGAAGAGAAAGCTTCTCAAATGTTAAATAAATTGTTTACAAGATGAAAAGAATCATTTTTTGTGACTAGAGATATGACAAGATTACATTATACTTTAGGAAAGCTGACTAATGGTGAAGATGGCTGAGTTTGGTTTAACTTTGCAAAGATTCTTTATAAAAACTGTCACTAAGAGATTTTAAGGCAGGTTCAACAACATTTGTTAGAAATGGTTTGGATTTAGTTGAAATTGCCTTGTATCTTTCAGTTAATTGAAGCATTATTTTGCAAATGAAATCTGTCTTCACATTCTACTGTGCTCCAAAAAAAGAAATAAAGTTTCTACTTAGTTTTACTCCCTTCTGTTCTGTTGTGGAATTTTGTAAGTGCTTAATTAAATACACAATTTTCTTTTTTCACTTTACAGATCCTCTGTCATTTTGTCCTTATGTTGTCCCATTCCAGTTTTGGTTCTCTGTCTCATCTATCCTCTTTTTCTTTTCCCTTTAGATTTGTCATTTATTCTGCATTGTGTTCTGAACTTTTCAATAATTACCTTTCCATACTTCATAATAAGTTTTTCAGCTTTGCCTTGCAAACGCCCTTCATTCCTGTGAATTCCCTCTCACCCACTATACTTCAGCATTGCCAGCATCCTCATGTTGCTGATGGTTGGACTAGGAGATCTTAGAGGTCTTTTTCAACTTGGTGGATTCTATGAAATTTCACCCAGATTTGATAGGTTAAAGTCTCAGAGATGTTGAGTTCCTCCAAATTTCATGAAAACTGGCAGCTAAGCAGGGGGAGGAAAGACTCAAATTATTTCCTCCCCTATAAGAAAGAATTAAATCTTTACATATTCTACAGGCTAGCAGTCAGCTGACTAATCTGCTGTCTTTCTGGTTAGCCAGTCAACATTTGTAAAGATCCAAACCAGTCGTACCATGTGCACGTGACCGAAGGGAATAGCTGAGGAAGCTGTATTGGTCAGGTTCTTTGGAAGAACCAGGAAGAATTGGGTTTCTTTGGAGGATCCGTGTAAAATCAGACTTTATTGATTCTAATTGTTATGGGAACTGCTGCTTTTTGGGGGCTGTAAAATGTTTTTAGCAGCTTTTCTCTGCTCTTTGCAGTAACAGCCCATCAAGTGTTAAAAAAATAACCATTTCTAAATACTTAAATGGTCTTTCATTCATATGTTACTCCAGGCTAATCCTCTTTTTATCTTCTCTTTTTTATGAAAGCCTGTTATCCTTCAAAATTTGGCTGGATCACTTCCATAAATTCATTAAGGATTTGACCCATTAATCTTTGTACATGTGCAGAGTAGATACCAGAAGGTCTGGGGAAGCCAGGTAAGCCAACAGTGACATTGTTGATACTTGAAGTTAGAATACTGTGTGCTAAAAAAAAGTTTTGGACTTTGCATCTCTTTTTTTTTTTTTTTCCTCCAGTGCTGACAATGATGGATTCTTGTGCAATGCTTAATACCTTAAGAAAAATCTTTAGGTTTCCAAGAATTAAAGTTGAGATGAAGTCTCTATATATTTTTTTTTTACTTAGGACTTATTTATTTTTCTGTTTTGCATTACCAAACTCTTTTTGAAGTTCTGATGTTTGTATTTTTCTGAATATTGAAACGAAAGGTATCGATGGTAATGAACTTGAACAATGTAAGGCGGTTGTGAAACAGCTAACTTAGAGCTAAGATACTGAGCAGACAAAGCTTGAAAAGGAAAATAATGGAATAAGTCTAGTGTTGAAGTAAAAGCATGCAAGTGCAATGGTCCTACCTTTCATGCAACCACAGGGTTGTCGTTGGTTGGTTTGTTTGTATTTTTGTGTTGTTTGGCTTTGTTGGTTGGTTGGTTGTTGGTTGGTTTATGTATTTTTTTTCTTTTAAGATGCTTATGATTCATTCTGACAGCTGATAAGGAAGCATAGAGGAGTTTGTAGCTAAATCACAGATTGGTTGAATTGACTTAATTTGTCCCTGCTGGATGTTGTAATGCTGTTGAGAAAATGATGCTGTTGTAAGACTGAGTGCCAGCATGCCTACAATAGTCCTTCGTTTGCTACTATTTCTTGAAAGTAAAAATACTGGTAAAATTATTCTTGTTCAATGTGAACCTCATTGCAATTGGAGAAATAAGGAAATAAGTTTGTCACTGGCTATTGGTGTTTTTTGTTTTTTTTCTCTGAAATTTCTTTAGTATTGAATTTCTTGAAATTCAATTTCTGAATGTTTGATTGTTAATGTATTTTTTATTATAAAATAGTATTTTGATTTTAATGTTAGTAGAAATGACTTGATTATCACTAAGTGAAAGATAAGCAGTAATTAAGTGCGTGGTTTAATAGAATGTGAAATAATAGTTTCTAGGTGTAAAAGAGAAGAGAATGAATTAAACAAGAATATTTTGCACTATATCTGTTAATACCTGATCTCATTTTTTGTTTCATTACCCTGTTTTTTAAAAATGGAGTTCAAAAGTGTCAACATTTCTAATGCTCAGAATAGGAGATGTGATTTGTATGAACATATGCAGCAATTATGCCAAAACTAAATTTCTTCCCTTCTGTGGTTACTATGGTAACCAATATTTACTGTATTTCATTTAGACATATACGACAGAATGGAAAATGCTAGGTTTAAGCTTTAGTAATCTTTGCAAAAAAATATTGTGCTATTGTACATGATATTTTAATTATGGGTAGAGGAATGGATCAAATAACTAACATGCTTAGTAGCATGAGCTTTGGTAGTAATCATCTTTAAAACATATTTGAATGATTCATCTGGTAATGGAATTTCAGATGCTCATTTCTAACAATTGAATTGAATTAGTTTTTTGCTTGAACAGAGAGATTGTTCCTACCATTGTCAGATCTCTTTGACCTCGCAAGAATAAGAAAGAGATTAATACAAGGGGTGCTCCAAAAGTAATGCCTTCTATTTTATGATGTTGGCACACAGTGTCAGAGGGGATGTTGAAGGTATGGGCGGAGGAGGTTAAACCTTCCCACCAATTCTCCATTGTGTTATGTCATTTTATGACATGTGGCAACAAAGGAACAGTCTGACAAAATGGCAACTGACCTGGAAGTGTGTGGGAAGCAAAGGTGTGTCATTAAATTCCTCCGAGCAGAAAAAATGGCAGCCATTCATCAATGCTTGCTGAACGTTTATGGAGACCAACCAGTGGATCTGAGCACAGTGAGGCAGTGGGTGGTGTCTTTCAGCAGTAGTGACATTGATAGTGGGTCATCACCGCTTGTGTAGATGTTTATGAGCATGGCATTCAGGCTCTTGTTCACCTCTGGTGAAAATGCAGAGCTAATGATTACGACTGTCTTGAAAAACAGTGTTTCTAGCTGAGAATTTGCTCTGTCAAGTAGTGTTATTGTGCTCTTTGTATCTGTAGGAAATAAATAGAAGGAATTATTTTCAGCATGACCTACATATAATGTTTTTTCTAATCATTAGGCTGCAAAATAGTGCACAGTTATGCTTGAAACACAGTTGTTTTCCTATTCTTCTAAGGACACTGATGAGCCACCCCAAGGTATGTCAATATATCTTCTACTATATGGTTTTCAAATAGCTTAATGAAGGGCTTAAATTTAAGACATACATTATTATTTTCAATTTTTATTTTAATAGTGTGCAGTGCTAGTTCTCTTTTGTGGTTTTTATCTGTTATGCCACTCAAAATTCTCATAGCAATTATGCATTTGTATACTTTGAATGTCAGTCATTTTCTTAGTGGTGTCACTCAATCATGTAATCACAGTTCAGTTTACAAAACAAAATTAGCTGTATTTCACATGGCATTTACACTTTTTTTTAGATTTTAAGAAATATCTAGTGAACGATTCCATTTTCTCACTGTGTTCTATACATAACTTGCTTTTACAAATGTCTTAGAAGACTTGTGACATTGTTTGCTTTTGCCAATGAAAATCAAGGAAGTAAGAAATTAATCTTATTTCATTAATGCCGTTCAGATGTTTCTGATTTTTTTTTTTAATGAGGTATTCTTAGCTATATTGAGGCAAGAACATTAAATAATTTTTACAACAAAATTAATATTTATTTGGTAAACTGTTAAAAAAAGTAGCAACAGAAGCAACTAAATGAAATTGAAGTAATATTAGTCTGGAAATGTGAACTTCTGTGAGCACAGAAAGATCCAAAGTCTATATACGCTTAGTTCAGGCGGTGCAGTGTAGGTATCCTGAGAAAGTTGCTCTGGAAACAGGCTGAGGAAGATGACAGAATCATAGAGTGGCCAGGGTTGGAAGGGACCTCAAGGATCATGAATCTCCAACCTTCCTGCCAAAGGCAGGGCCACCAACCTCCACATGTAATATTAGACCAGGCTGCCCAGGGCCCCATCCGACCTGGCCTTGAACACCTCCAGGGATGGGGCATCCACAACCTCTCTGGGCAGCCTGTTCCAGCACCTCACCACTCTCTCTGTAAAGAACTTCCCCCTGACAGATCCTGTGAGGTAGTTTTTGATACCCATTTTAGTGGGCTCTGTTTTTCCAGCAAAATTTTGCAAACTGTGTTTTCCATTCCAATAAAGCTGTTTACCATAAAGTAAGGTCAGAAGTACCTTATGTAACCCACAGCCTTCTGATCTTCTTGTCTGACTATTTTAATTAAGACACCGAGAGATTATTCTTAAAAGAAAAATAAATAACACAGCCATCTACAAACTGTATGAAGGTTGTCTGCTAATATATCTATTTTACTGAGTAATCTCTATAAATATTAGTTATTTTTGGTAAATCTCCAACACACATTAAAGCACTGTTTTGCCCTGAACATAATTAGGTTAATGTTCCGTGTTTATAGGACAACTGATCACACTTTTTAGTTGCTCTGCTGCTAGGTTTCATTGTCTTGTGGTGATTCGTGACGACTTCCATTAGTGATCCCTGCAGTCAGATTCCCCTTGTACGTATCAGTTAAATAAATAGCATTCAGTAGTGTGACAGAGTGTAATTTATTTATGTCATTATAAGACAAGAACACTTGAAAGAAAATGCAGCTGTGAAATCTGTATGTTCTTATGAAACAGTTCATATGTGCCATGTAGCTTGAATTTCCCAACTCCAGAACTAATTTCATTCCTTCATATAATTGAAGCCAATGCTGATTGGCACTAAGTATCATATGCACAGGAGTTGGCTAAGCGTGTCTCTTTGAGCTGTAAGACCTCTTCTTTTTGGCTTTAGGCTTTTCTTCAGTAGCTGCCAGCCTTGCTTTTTGGGGTTTTGATATTATTCTTTCTCTTTGGACAGAATCTTCACTGAGGACCAGCCTAAAGTCATCAAACTCAATTCATTTGGGATTAATTATATAAAATTAATTACAGAAAACTGATATTCTGACCTTCCCCCTTTTATCACGTTTTGTCTCTCTGATGTTATTCCATCGTATTTTTTCGTGCATTCATTTATCCCTCTCTTCTCACATTGAAAAGGAATAACCTTTTCTGCATAATGTGAGCATAGCAATAGATGCAGCTGTTGCATTCTCTTAGCCAGTGGTCAAAACTAAGGTTTATCAGGTTTCAAATTAAGGGACAAATTCAAGTATCAAACTATCTGGTATCAGCTTGCAGGTAAAGCTTGGCAACATTCTGTATTCTCATTGTATCTGCAGATGAGTGGACCACCCCAAGGCAACGGAGCTGTGCTTTTGTAAATACTCCATTACCATGTATTAATAAAGCCATTTATCACATTCAAGAGTTGGAAGTAAAGATGGGGAAATACTTTCAACAGGTACATTTATGGTTGAAAGTGGCCGAGCACTTTTTATTTCAAGTATATTTTAAAATAAGATTACTATGGTGATTTTCTCTCCTTTATAGTAAGCACTGTTTTTTCCTAGAGAATACTTAACAATTCCTTGATTAAATCTTCTCTCTTACTGAGAGCCATGAATTTGAAAATGTAATGGTCCTTTTTCTAGCAATATATGATGTTTTCATAGCTTGTATAGATTTTGTGAATAGAAACAAGAATAAAGGGAAGCTGAAAATGGGTAGGTAAATGAAGAAAGAGTGCAATGCATTCTCTTTTAAAGTACAGTAAAATCTTCCTATTAACTTCCTTGAGAATATGGTTAGTTTTATTTAAATAATTTACATTGGAGTGTTTTCCAAATTCTTAATGAGTTTTGTATATGTCTACACTGCAGTAAGGTCTGATTGCTACCATTGCAGACAAGTTATATTTAAATAATTTAGCTCCAGTATTGACTGTGTTGTAATCACTAAGGTACATCAGAAAGACTATCACACTTTAGTCTTCTACTTTATTAAATGCTTTGCAGTGAGATTTCTGCAACTACAGAATAGGTACTGGAGGAATCCAAATTGGATAAGCTATAAGAATATCTTGGTATACAATATAAACATGATAGGGAATTTTGTATTGCCTCATTCACTTTTAGTTAAAATAAAGTGAGAATAGTGAAGTTATTCGTGTGATAATTTTGTTATCAATATACATGAATTAAATGGAGAAACACTGATCTGTCCAGATGTTCATTCATTTTAATGTATATGCAGTCTTGTGTATTTTCCACTTCTAATTTTGTGTATGTCAACAGTTTACGGGCTGGTTCAGCCCATTCCGTGACTGGCGGGGCGGAGGGATTTCACAGAATCCACGCTTCCAGAAGAGGGAATCAGGGGACCCCAAAATAATTAATTTCAGTATATAAGCCTAATTTTGATTTTTAAAAGCATTCATGGACTACACATACTACAGAGACCCTTTGTCTGTTCTCATCTTAATACATAGCTGTAACAACATCAAGCGGCAACGATCTGAGGAGAAACAAACTAATTTACTAAATATGGTATCAGAATGCAAGGAAACACGCTAAAATACAATGTAATTAGAAATGAAGCTAATAAATCAAATACAACAAGACAGAGTGTCTGGAAGGTGGAAAGGCCTCACCATAACGCTGAGGTGAGATGTGCAGTCTGGTTGAGCAGCAGGGAGGAGAGCCTGATGAAGAAGGGGAGGTCAGATAACCTTACCAGGGTTGTATCTCCTCTCTGACTGCAAAGCCCCCTGGGGTGTGTAGTTCTTCTCTTCCAGACAGGTACCTGGAACTGGAGCATTAACACCTTAACTCCCAGTGCACTACGTGATGTGATGATGTGGAATACTGATAAACAAAAATCATAAAACCATGACAATGTAACACGCAGATATTAAAAATAATCTGCAGCCTCTAGACAGTGATGTTGTTACAACTATGTATTAAGATGAGAACAGACGAAGGGTCTCTGTAGTGTGTGTAATCCATGAATACTTTTAAAAATCAAAATTAGGCTTATATACTGAAATGAATATACTCCTACAAATATAAGTAGCCTTGGATTTTACATATCTGCACGCGAGTTTGTTTTCATCCCTGCAAGTATATTAAATATCATCAGTAATGTGTCCAGTTGACATGGAAAACCTCATATACATATTGTTATATTCTTACCCTGAAAAAACAAGATAGACAGTATGTGCAGGGCTTTGAGAACTGCTTTATCATTCTTTCCAATTCCTGAACTGTTTGGAAACTGGGAATGATTTGGGTATGTGGTAATTGTAGCAATAAGTTTTTGTTACAATCTTATGATGCAGTTGATAAAGTTTCTGGGCCCAAAAAATTTGCCTGACAGCTTTTAATTTACTGTTCTGGACAGAAGTCCAATGAAGGAAAAGCATAGAAAGTTCAGGCAGAAACTGTTCAATAGTTTTGAGATTTAATTACAGAGATTAAGAGTAGCAATATAATTAACAATGTAAAAGGATTTTAAAAAGCATTACAAAACTGACTAATATTTTGCATGTGTGTACAAAGAATGGGTTTCATTACCAACCTTTTGGAGATGCTTACACAGGTTTTCAGAATTCAAAAGCTTCGTAATTATTTTAAGATATTAAGAAACATAGATCTGTACGCACTCTGATTAGTTCCTTTTACAACACAAAGTTCAGTAGCTTTTTTATTAGGTAACAGACAATTATGTATCATCTGAGATGTGTAATGAAACTTCTTTTATTTTGCAGTATGACCATGTGTTTAAGGAGGAGAAAAAGCCGTGGTAAGAATTGTGCATACAAAATCATACAAACTGTTGTATTTCTTTTAATATCAGGTAAACTTTTGCTGAAAAATTTGCGTGACTATAATGCCTTCTCTGTGAACTTCAATGTTTACCAAGTTCTACTATTGTGCAGAACACAGCTAAAAAAGCATTCACAGTGCCTGCAGGAACTATTTATGTCAGGAGACCAAAAGTGTTCATGCAGTATTATATCTTCCCTATTCTGTGTTTAATATTCAGAGATTCAAGGAGATCTTAGGACCCACCTAAATGGTAACTTTTGCTGTGAAGTGTAGTTCAGTTATTGATACTTCTGAAATTGTGCCTCATCTGAGATATTTAAATATGGCTCAGTATTCCCATTTTAAGTTCTCAATGCTTTGAGTTATAAGATACCCAAAACAAAGCTGACTGTGTAATTTTAAATTGAATTATTTGTGATGTGGGCCACTTTATGATGTAGTTCTCATTACAATGATTAAAAAGAAGAGTTTGAAGAGGAGAATGTATCTCATGCATTCAGCTTGTCCTGGCTGTTTTGCTCAACAAAGCATTTATTTCTCTGTGTATTTTTGTGTCAGATATGCCTATTGAGTCATTTTGTGTTTGCTTATTTATCCAACTCCTCTTCACTGAACTTCTGTTTCTGTATCTAATTTGAAATCTCTTCCATTACCAAGTCCCATTATTATTTTTCTCAAGTCTTATTATTTTCCATTACTGGAATGTAACAATCAGAGGCATCAATTCTTTTTTTTTTTTTCTTTTCTTTTCTTTCCTTTTTTTTGCTTCACAGAATCAGTACATTTCTGTGGATTGCTTTCAACTCTGTACTTTCATGTTATGTGTCTATGTGTGGTGTACCAGTTTGATTATAGATTTCATTTTGTCTTAGCTGCATGTGACAGGCCTATATATACTCTTTAACCTGCACACGTGGGCATATATGGGGGGTGGTTATCCTTCATCACCTTGTTCTCAACTCCAGTAGGCTAATGAGCCTCTTGAGGTCATCTGAGACTTCTAGTTTGTTTCTGTTCTTCTTTAATTATTCGGATTATTTATTTCCCTCTCTCACTTGCAGGTTAGATTTATCCCGATCTTATTTTAACAAAAACTTCCTTTTTTTCTGCTTTTGCATCTCCCAAGATTTCAAAAGCTTCTGTGCTGGAAACTGAGGAAGCCATTGTGTTTCTAAAAAATCTTGAATTGCTTTTCTTCATTGTTGACCCTGAAATGATTACATCCCTTAAGGTGATAAAACTAAAACTACTTCTGACTTGCAGTGGCAATGTGTCTGTGTCTGAGGGTGACATTTGATGCTTCTGCTGCTGAGAAGAGTCTGCAAAGTATAGAGTATATAGATCCTTTCAGTTCAGAACTTGGGCAGAATAACAACTTATCCTCATCGGTTTCTTTGGTAAATCCTTGGGTGTAAGAACAGAGTTGGTCTGTGTAGGTACAAGATGTTAAGGAGTCTATTTTTTGTATTTCTGTAAATAAATATGAGGAAAATCATTTATATGGGAGTTATACAATTAAAAATTCTTTTGAATGACTTGCATTCTTTTTTTTAACAGTAATTCTATGTAATCTAGCATTTAAGATATAAGACTGAAGAAATGCACTTCTGATTTAGTAAAAGTAATATTTATGTAACAGTGCCACTTTAAATTCAGTCTAAAATTTTTTAGTGACAGCCGGTTTTATCCACAGGATAACAGAAAAAGTCAGTGCTGAATCTAATGAAGATACCTGGTTATCATCATCAACTAGTTTGGATTTTCAAGATGCTAATGTATCTCGTGAAGGTAAAAGGCTTTATAGTACTCAGTATAGTACTCAGTCTGAGTAGAAATAGTTTCTTGCCCTCATTTAATATATGATTTGCATTTAATAATGTTTGCTGGCTGCTTGATAGATCTTATGTAAATGATGTGTGCATCCTTTGAAATCTATTGGTATATCATTTGTCAAGCTGAAAGACACATGGATTTTAAATGTTATATTAAGTACCATGAAATCATCCTGTTTGCAAGATGGTAATTTACATTTTCCTATGTAGATTTATACTGTATTTTAAGCCAGCAGAACAAATTATTTTGTGTTTCGTTTTATTTCAGTAACACATGTAGCTGCATCACTGTTGCAGGGTTTTCACAAATACACTCCTGAACAAAGTTATGTTTCTTACAGTTGGCATCTTTGTTCAAATTAAATGTTTTTGAATTGTTTTCGGTATTCAAGAGGCTGTGTGCAATTCACAGTGCAGTCTTTTCAGTACTGCTAACTCGAGTTGATCCTGTCTACAGTGAATTGTATAATACAGTTTTTGTTGATGGCAGCAAAGCTAAAAATCCAGATTTTAAGTAGCTGTCCTTATTTTCAATGCTTACAGCTTTTAATCAAAATAATTTGGGGAGTTACTGATCACTGACTGTAGAGTTTTAAAGGAAATGCCTTGAATTCTGTAGTTTATGCAATTCTCTCTCTTTTTTTTTTTTTTTTTTGTAGATCAGGTTAAGGATGATGACCTCAAAAAATATTTTACCAAAAACAGTAAGCTAGGGCATTTTTGATAGCCAGATTTTACAGAATAAAATGTTGATGACCTATTTGTATCATGACGAAAACCAGTGTTGTTTACTGTTGAGATACTTCACTGAATATTCTTAGAATTCTGAAGACTTCAATGAAGTCATTGATACTTCTTGGGGAACATAAAATAAGTATTCTTAAAAACGACAACAAAAAAGATATAATGAAGAACTTGGGGTAACGACTTATCCAAACAACAAGAGAAAAATGAAAATTGTGTACCATCTCTATTGTTGCGTTTTTGGAAATAAACTGGAGGAAACATGCAAGTTTTGTTTGCAGCCAATTTTTACTTGCCTTGATACATGTGATTAGGCTATCTTTATATTGAGGATGATTGTAGAGTGTAAGTTTAAGCTACCATAAGAAATAATGATAATGTATTATTAAAGAGCAATGTAACTAATTGTGCTTACTGTGATACACACAGACAGGACAACTTTGTCTTCAGAATGAAGCTGGAATAAAGAGCCTATGATTAAGCTTTCATAAAAAAAATAATATTTAATGTATTTTTAAAGACAGCAAGACATTAACCTTGAAGCAGGAAATAGCAGCTTTGCTACTGGAAGTTACTAAGCTAATTAAGCGATTGGAGGCTGATCGTATGGAGGCAGAAGAAGCTTTGGAGCGGGAGAGACAGCGAAGGAAAAAGCTTGGCATGGAAATTGATAGTATGTCACTTTGGAGGCTTCAGCACTTCCCTGCTGCTGTGCAACAAGGTATCAGTATGGAAGCTAAGAGTATTTGTTATTTTCAGTCAGTTCATTACCAAGAAAATAATTACACTGTGAGAATAGTTGTGTTTACTGTAACAGAACTGCAGTATTTACTCTTTTGAATTTGGTATGCTTAAATATATATCCACGGGGGGAAAAAAAACACAACACAGAACACACTATATTACATAGTTCTAAACTATCCAATAGTTTAGCATTGTTTGAGAAATAGCTCAAGAGTAGGCAATACACCTAAGATGATGAGAGATACTTTTGTTAGGGCAGGAAATGAGAAGTTTGAGCAGAACTATAAAATAATGCAATTGTGATAAACTGTAGAATAAACCATCAATTTAAATAAAATAAAATGTGATAAACTTGATTAAAGTATTTGCATGAATTGTTGGATGTAACTATTGATAAAATTCCTCAAAATCCCAGATTCTAAGGACATTTAGTATTACCTTCTGTGATTAGCTGGCATCTACACAATAGAATTAAAAAAGAAAAGGAAAAAAAAAAAGCATTTACTTTGCAGCTGTTTGCTATTTGTCTTCTGACTCGCAGATCATAATGGGAAGTAGGTATCATCTGAACCTAGCCTGAAAATCTGATGCCTGTGGGAAAACATGTAACTAGAGAAAAATTATAAGCATGCGTGTATTAGCCTTGTCTGTTAGCGTGTAGTGTGTCAAATGTCACTCATATTCCTTGACAGTCCTACATTACTGATCAGTGTGCATTGCCAAATTCTCACTTAACTATTACAGCTTTTTTATGTTTGTATTCTTAATGCTGTAAAATGCTGTCAGCAGTCTTAAAATCACCTATTTTTAGCTGGGATCATCTATTCTTTTTAAGGTTACCATTCCATTCTTTGCCCTTGAAACTTATTCACTTGTATTTCTACCTTTTCTGGGTTTTTTGTACATACTGTGACTTCTATTCTTCGGTCATATTTATTACTCATTTTACATACATACCCTGATAGCATAGAACAATTTTTTTTTTCTTTAGTAGCGTTACTGTGTAGGAGATGAATGCATATCAAATTATTCTTAAGAATCTCACCCAGCTTTTTTTACTGAATCACATAAGGGTTTGTAGAAAAAATAAAAGTAATTTTAATAATTTTGAAAGTTCTTACTGGAATTGCAGTTCCTGAATAATTTAAACCTTTTAGAAATAAAGAGGTATTTTCTGGACTATTCCATAGTTAGGAATCACCTAAGATACACCCAAAGCATGTTTTTTTTTCTTATATGCTTTGTCAAACAAGGTATTCGTCACCGTATAAGATGTTAAGAGAAACAAATGCCTTTCATCTTGGTGTTTAAAGAAACAAAACATGACAACAAATAGCATATAATTAGCAGTGCAGGCTACCAGAGCCTTGATTACAAATTTTAATGAATTCTAATGAGACTGATTATTGAGGAGAGCTTTGAAAGACTGGAAGAAACTTAACTACATCGTACTCCAGAATAGACAAGCAGGGGAAAGTAAGTTGTCTTTCAAACCACAGAACAACTTCTGTGAAAAATAACTGTACTTTTGCCTTGTCACTTAGAGTTTCAGACCTGTGTGGCCACAAGCACCAAGCTCTGGTCTGTGTGATTTGATGATTTAAACAAAATGAAAACTAGAGGACATGCTTAATTTTGTCAAAGTGGAGGGGTTTTCTAAGAGAGAAGAATGTAGTTTTGAAAATGACAAGAGTAAATTTAATGCAGAATCCAAAATAAATAATTTTCTACTTCATTCAGAAGAATCTTTTAATAACAGATACACTGATAATAAAGCAGCCAACAGATGCAAAGGAAAGATGACTGGCTGTATTGAACAACAGATTCCATAGTGGCAGGTTACTTTTCCTTTCAGAATTCGCTTTTCTGCACTGAAATCTGAAGATATGTTAATTATGATGCAATAAATGCTTGAAATCAGGGAAGGCTTTTTTACTTGTATGATTCAAGCTCTTCAGTGTCAACAGAGAATGGCAAACATGTACAGACACATGGGTTTTTTTAATCTATGTAGTATTACTGAGTAGTGTTATAGAACGATAGCCATGAAATTCTTGACTTTTGCATGAGGAAGGGTAAAATGCCATCATGGTTAGTGAACCTATTTTTTCAACTTTTTTTTTTTTCCCCAAATTTTATTCCTATAGCCAGGGAATAAGCAAGAACAGCATCAAACTTGTAGGCTTTTTGTACAGTGTGGCACCATGATATTTCAAGATACCGTGCATGTTTATTGTCAGTGAATAATGGTGTCTTGGTGGCTGCCAAACTGGTCTTGCAAGTATCTTTGTTTCTGATTTTAAGGCCTTTTTCTCAGTTCCTTTACGTTTGCAACACATCACATTCTATGATACTGCATGGCTCTCTGAAGTCTCTCAGTCAACATCTATAAATCTTCAACTCCTTTTCACAGAAGTGCTCCATGTTATCCTTTAGCTTCTGTGGGGGTAGTTTATTATTTTTATATCCAGATGTCTAACAAAATATATCACAGCAGCAAACAATAATCAGGACCCTAAAATACAGGAAGCAAGACTCTTTCTGTACTAATGCTGATTTGAGAGCTGGCAAATTACCATTTTTTCATAAGGAAAACAAGTAAGTTCTAAAGAAATCTAGGTTCTTGAAGTCAGAGATGCAGAGGCCTATGTGTCTTCACTTAAGCAGTTTTCATGTGATTGGTAGCCATCACAGCTGTGGAATGTCAGCTCCTTGTGGTCTGCAATATTTTTCTTAGACTGAGAGCAGCAGAGCAGTATTTATAGCTATTCCAAGAAAAAGGCCTTAGAGAAGGTCAGTTGGATCTTCTCAGTTGTGTTTTTGACCACTTTTTAGAGTCTTGTTTTGATATGTTGTAGAAGAGGAAAAATATAGGCTCAGAACCATCATGATATCCCATTACATCTGTTTGTTACTGTGTGGTTGAACTAAAATTAGAGATGGTGGGAAGTCAGTTAATATTCCCAGACACTGATTCGCAAAGCATAGCAGTGGTTTGTCTATAATTTTATTGTAGTTTTTTAGAATTATATTGGATGCCAAAAGAGAGACAAACATTAAGATGAAAAGAAGTGACATAATTTGTAATAGCGAGTTCCGGGATGTGAAATCACAGTCAGTACTGTGGTACATATTCTTGATACTCATCATCCTGAGAGTTTGACAAGTTTCTCGTGGTCCAAGATATGTAGGATATGTTTTTAGTTCAAAATACCTTTTTTTTTTTTTTCCATAGAAAGGCAAAATGTGAAGATGGGCACATTCCTGAGAATATATGAGAATAATTTTTGTTTTATATTTCTTGGCTTATTAATTTATATATTTATCTTAGCCAATGCCTAACTTGAATTGGAAACAAGAAATTGCTGCTAATACATTACTAATTTGCAGAGATTGTTACAGATTTTTTGTTTGCTTGCTCATTTGTTTTTAAAACAGGAGTCTCTGAAGGGCAGTTTATATTGTTCTGAAAACAAAGGGAGAGGTTGAATAAAGGATCAAAATTAAAATTAATTCACAGGGAGGTTAGAAACTGCTTTCAGAAGAAATCCTGTGGCAACTGGAAGGTCAAATTTTCCAAAGCAAAAAAACTGTAAGAAGGTTAATAATACGGCTTTGTTCTGCAGCACAGTAATATGAGCTGCAGAGCTATTACATTCCAAGTCAACAGCAGTAATGCAAGATGCAAAAATAAAGAATAAAAATATTTTGGGGGCACCTAATACTTTTGCTTTACTGTTTTGCATTCTCTATAAATATCAGAAGTTTGGAATAGAAGAATAATTTTTAAATGCTGTTAATTATGCAGCGATACAGTGATACAGTATTTATTTAAAAAAAAACAAACACCATCAATAAAAAGCAGAAGTTGGGTTGTAGATATTAACCAACTCTCCTCCCTTGATATCAGTAGGCTGTGGCAGTGTGATGTTGTGTCCTTGGAGTAAATTTGTCATTTTCAGGTTTATAATAATTTACAGTATTACCTGTAAAACAAAAAATTATGCTAATACAGAATTGAGGATAAAGGGAAAAGACCCCCAGGGATGTAATAATTATCCCTAATCTAAACAATAAAAACTCAGGAGATTCATAATTAAGAGTTTGCATGACCCATTCTGAGTAGGCATGGAATTCTGTTATTTCTTCAGACTTCCCTTGATTTCCATTATTGCTGACTCCTGCTGCCTTTACATCCTGTAGGCCGTTGAGGTAATTGCAGTGACACAGCCCACCTTCAGAACTGACCTCTTCTGAAATATAATAAAAATTCAGTGTAAAACACTTTTCTTTTTTTTTTTTTCATTTTACTGGTAGGCATCACTTAGTATGATATAGAAAAGCCACTTACTCGTATAATGTCTCTTCAGCTTTTAGTGGCAATGAAATAATACATTTGTAAATTTGTGATTTATGTGTTGTTAACACAGCGAAATGTATCAACTATTAAGGAATAGCGCCAGATATTCCATAGCTACTTCTCAGATCTAGAAAGCCTTTTCTTCTCGGTAAAATGTACTTCTCTCTCAGATTTATAGCAAGAGCTTACTCCTGTTTAGATTATTTTTTTTCTCTTAATTGGTAATCTTTTTCACTGTTAAACATCAGGTGCTGCAGTACTGTTAGGACACAGTCTGTAATAAGGTTTTCTTTCTGAGCAAGATGAAATATGTGCTGTCATTCAGCAACCAACGATCTAGTTACATATTTTCTTGTAAGGGCCCTCAGGAAATTTATACCAGTGTAGGGGAAGTAAATGCAATGAAGTGAATTAAGACTGACACATTTCTGTATGGCAACATGAATATGTTCCTCTTGACGGCTTTGAATATTTATCTGTAGTCTAGATTTTTTGAAGCCCCATTTAGTTCAGAAAGTGTTCCTGAACTGAAAACAGTTGTTACATTAAGGGGATCTGGGATATATACTTGCCTGTTCTTCCTCTGCATCCGCATACGTCCATTGCTGGTGACTGGCAAGTTTAGTACAGCTCTTTTTGTGTGGTGGCAGCCTCTTAAGATGTGCCTTAAGGCTAAGTGTTTTAATTTCCTCCATAAAAACAAAGCCACCACTCACTCAGAATTTACTTGAATGATGTAGTTAGATTATTGAGTTTCAGAACAGTTCCACTGCTAATGTATTATTTGGTGATGTCTTTTGTAACCAATATCCTCTTTTGGCCTTTACAGTAGTTTACAGTAAAATTTTGCAAGTCTTATACTCGGTATTGTAACTGTGCATTTCCTATCTCACTAAGCATTCCCGGTGTCACTCAAATACACATTTTGTTATGCTAATTATCTCTTTAACAGAATACGAAAGGTGCGCTCGAGATACCTTAGAGCTACAATGGCATTTCGATTGCAAAAGCCGTCAGCTGCGACAGGTACAAAACCAAATACTTAAGATAGAAGCAGTCAGCAGAAGGATTCAGGAGGATGTAGACTTTATGAAGAAACACAGCCCTCTGCTGGAAGAAAAATTGAATCTGGAGGGTGAAGCTGTAAAGGATGTGTTACTGGCTTATGAAAGGGTGAGTTCAAATCATACAAAAAAAACAATCACAAAGATACGTACCCTTTTAGAGCAGCATTATTTTGGCATCACCAGTCTATTTTAAATTTTGTAGACAAAAACTGTGAATTGTGTGCCTCAGTACAGGCACACAATCCAAGGAGTATAATGCTGTGGGCCTTTAAAAAATGTCTCATAAGCACATGTAGAATGTAATTCTAAATTTGTAAGTTCATTCCATCTGTTTGTGTTTCTTTTTTTTTTTTTCCTTTTTTGTTTTTTGCAGAAAATGTAGATGGCACATATCTGATGTTTGCATAGATTCTTGATTCTTTTCAGATTTCTCACAGACATCAAGGTTTGTTCCAGAATGTAGATAATGTGGAAATATTAGAAGTTGTCAAAGAAAGTAAAATTGAATTATTTTTAAGTGTTCGTGCATTTTTAATGTGGATAGTTGCAGACTGAACAATCAAAGTGCAGCGGAGCTGTAGATATTTTTAAATGGGTATCGGAAAAGGAGAGGTACTGTGTAGCCACCAGTTCAGATTTTAATACTGATTATTTTCTATGTATATTTTATAGTTACTTTTAATCTCAAATCTAGAGAGGAATCCATTTCAAGATACTGCATTTACAATCTAAAAATGATCTTATACTTCTGGGTGGTTCTGAATAAAAGTTTATTTAAACATTTGCTTTATTTTTAACTTCTTGCATATTGAAGTGTCAACAGTCATGTCAAAGTACTTCTAAAATAAAAAAGAGCTAATTAAACATCACATCACATAGATAATATGAGAATTGTTATAAAGTAGCATCTTTCCAATTCATTTCCTTTCTTAGTTAAATATGAATGGGACACAATCATTACTCCGTGTGTGAATGACAGCTTGCAAATTCTTTTCTTCTATGTTTTTGGAAATAATTCTCTGCACACCAAAACTTGCATATGGTTCTGACTATGAAACAGCTGGTAGTTTGATCATTTTTAAGATACCAGCTAATTAAAAATCAATTTGGTTATTTCAATTTTCATTCTGTATCCTTCTTTTCTTGTTAATTTCTTAGAATAAATTGTTTGCAGTCAAAAAATTAAGATGCTCTAAAGCACAGATCAGGAAACAGACTTTTTTCCAAAGACTGTATTAAATTAATACTTTTTCAGTGTCCTTTCTTTAAAGACACCACATTTCTTAAGAAGACAGATTTTGTGTTCCTGTAATTCATTTATATATTTCATTTCAGCAAAGCTTCTAATTAACAAACTGTGCTCTAATTTACACACTGCTCATTACACCTTTGTTTTTTTCTGGTTCTTTTTTTTTTTTTCTTTCTTTCTTTTTCTTTTTTTCTTTTTTCCCCCATGACCTTTGGAAAGCAGCTCACACTGAGATTTTCTTTGCAGTTGAAACAGTTACTGAATTTGAATCTCTAGTTTTTAAAATCCAGCAAACTAGTATTTACAGATTTTGTATCGCGGTTTTTATTGACATCTGTAATATTTTCAAAAGATGAGGCAAAAAGCATGTGTATACCACTAACTGGGCAGGAACTGAGTAGACCCAGTACTATTGATACCAGTGAAGATTTTATTTATTGTCTTCATTGTCTCAGGCCCCTGTTTTACACAGGTGACTGCAGGGCTTGCTTTGGGGTGTTTCGGATGTTTAAGTAATGATTCTGTCAGATTACTGAGAGAAACCTCTGTGACTTCTTCCAACTTATTTCTTTCTTTCTGCTCCAGAGGTCACTATCTTCCCATGGAAGTAGCCACTTTTCACAATAACTTCTATGTTTTGCAACAGAATGAATGGCCTCTTGGTAACACTTCCTAATATCATGCAATTTTACAACATCTTGTTGTCTTTCGCTAGGGTATTTATTGCAGACCATGCAGAATTTGTTGTGATGGCATCACAAAATACTGCTTCAAATTTAAGATTCAATTTTAAAATTACAATGAATCAAATAAAATTCGAATTTTTTTTTTTTTTAGTTGTTAATATTTGTGACATTGTGTGTGATTTCTATGTAACATCTTTCAGAAGACTTGTTTTATTTGCTTAGGCATCCAGAATATATTCTGATGTTCATTCTGAGCTCATGAAAATTCGAAAGACAATGAAAAGAATTGATGAAGAAGCTAAAAAGAAGATAAAATCTATGTATGACAAAATTAAATGTGCTGAGGTGCTACTAAGTCAATACAAGTAAGAGCTGTTCAAAACAGTCGGATGCATGTTAGTTTTTAGAAGTGACAATGAAATTACAGAAAATTTGCATTTAGAAAATATTTTAAATTCTCAGTTTTGTAAAATTGAGCAGTTATACCTGAAATATGTTTTTCATAGAATCCTTAGAGTTCAGACCCACATCTAGTCCAATTCCCATGCACTGAACAGGGACTCACACAGCTAGATCAGGTTGCCCAGGGCTTGTTCCAGCCTCGCCTTGCAAGTCTCCAGGGATGGGACATCAACCACATTGCCAGGCAACCTGTTCCTGTCCTCACCACCCTCACTGTAAAAGACTTTTTACTTTCTTTGTCTTAGTTTGCATTAGCAAAATAAGGAAGGGATAAGGTCCAATAATATACGCGAGTGTAATGTTCTATGAATCAGTTCCTGAACTGTTGGGTTTTTTTGGTTGTTTTTGTTTTTTTAACCTTATTTTACTTTAGAATTTTTATTCCTTCTACCAGAACTAGACAGATAACTGGGTGATTCTAGGGAGCTATGTCAGTATTTCTTTGTACTTCTGTGAACTACAGTGACTCTTTATGCAAGCACAGATGTAAAACATGTAAGAACTGTTACTTTTACTTAGTGAAAACCTCTTTGCTAGAGAGGTTTCTCGTGTATGTAAGATTGTTACTAGAAAAAACAAACTTTGTGATTTTCTATGTTTACAGGCTATCAGCAACCTATCTGACTTTCTAAAAAGACAGAAAATAAGCCGTTACAAATAGTTTGTACACAAGCTCATTGTAGTTCCTGTATTCTGGCACTGAAATACCATTTTTCTACCAGACTTATCTACCATGAAGCTGAACATCAAATTCTCAAATAACGGTTGTAAGAGTTTCGGGTACTGCTAGTGACCTTTTCATTTGATGTTCCGATTAGGAAGAATTGAGATATTTTTAAACTTGTATTGTAGTGATACACACTAGAATAAAGCAAGACATGCAATAGAATTTGAGAATAAAGTATTTGGTACCCTCTGTGAAGGAACACACTCTCAAATGGAAATGAAGAGGGTATAACTGGTGTAACTGTTTTCTACTGGGTTTAGATTTTCTCTATGGACAGAAATGGACCATGTATGTTTTCTGTTTCACCTAGCTAAGGTATTTCCTATTTGTAGCACATGATAGTGATATAGACTCTCGTTTTTTGTTTGTGTGAATGGTAAGTTAAACTAAAAATGCTAAGGAGTATCAGCATTTACAAGAAAAAAAAAAAAGACACTTTTTTCTACCCTCAGTGAGGAAATCAACGGTCAAGTTTGTTTTTCCAGCCATTTGATAAGCTTGTAACTAAAGTCATACCTACACTGCCGAAGTAGATTCTTCATTTGCCATCTGAGGAAGATCAGAATAATGTGGCATTTATAGGTGTGAGAAAGGCAGATTTGTGATGACACAGACTTGAAAGGGTGCAGTTCTGTTGATACACTTTTTTCTATGTTGAGTACCATCAGTGTGAGAACTGAAAATACTGGAGGAGGGGTATGTCCCACAGCACAGTCTGTTATTTTTGCACGTGTTCACTATGGCTGATAGTAGCATACTTTTCCATGGGATTGTACTCAGAAAAGTTGTAGCTGATATGTAGTATGCCTGTTACATATCTGTCATCAGAATAATTCCAAGTGTCATTTATATGGCAGGACAAGGAGAAATGATTTTAAGTTCAGGGAGGGAAGTTTTAGGTTGGATGTCAGGGTGAAGTTCTTTACAGAAAGAGTGGTGAGGTGCTGGAACAGGCTGCCCAGAGAGGTTGTGGATGCCCCGTCCCTGGAGGTGTTCAAGGCCAGGTTGGGTGGGGCCCTGGGCAGCCTGGTCTGGTATTAAATATGGAGGTTGGTGGCCCTGCCTATGTTGTGGAGGTTGGAGCTTGATGATCCTTGAGCTCCCTTCCAACCCAAGCCATTCTGTGATTCTGTGATATGTTGTGAGTAGTAGGATATAAGGGAGGACAGATATTTGAAGTGTTAGGTTTCATGCTCATATAATATATAATATTATATATTATATATATATATATTCTGTGACCTTTGGCTCTTGAATTATTAATTGAAGTTTTTGTCTTCATCAAACAAAAATAATAGACAAACACCAGCAGTCATTGTAAAATGTTAACCCAATATCCCTCTATTTCTTTTGCCTTTTATAAAATACCATTCTCTTACACAAAAGACCTGTGCACAGCTTATTGCGAGTCCTAACAGTTCATTGTTGGAGTGTTTTCCTGACTATTGTTGCATTACCTCTGTCTGTAATTATGGGTGGTTTTTTTTCTGATAATTCAGTGTCTGCTGATACATCTGTGAGTTGGAGTAGAAGTAAGGTGTTTAGCTCCTTCTTTGACTTTATCTACTCTCTGCAAGTTCATTTTTACATAAAGAGTTGGTGTCTTACTTGTATAATGGCACCAAAGATAACAGTTACAAGATGATACAGAAAAAAAAAAAATCACTAATGGCATTTGTCCATAAAATGACACTGAACTAGACTGATTAAATGAAGATAGCTCTGAACTAGATTTAGCCACTAGTGGAGAAAAGAAATTGTCTCTTATTTTAATAAATGTGTTGAACAAAAGTTTCCTACTCAACTACACTAATGCCTGTTGAGAAGTCCAATTAGAAGCTGCAGTGTTGGCAGACTCTGTAAGTACAAGTGAATGGGTAGCCTGAGTAGTTTTGATTTCTGGCTGAAATTGTATGAACCTGCCAGGTTGGGTGTTTTGAAATTCTCTCATGCATACCTGCTCAAGAAACATAGTAGAGAATCAAAATAAATCTTTACTAATTCGGATCTGCTTTACATTTTCCTTTATGGAGAGGGACTACCTTGGAATATTTCCAGATAGATGGATTCACTTCGTGTGTATTTCTATTAGGAATGAGTTAAAGCATTCTGAATTTATTTGGACCGAATACTGTATGAAGTTAAAAAAAACAGAGGAGAAGATTATAAAGGATGAAAAACACCTTGAGGAGTTAGTGAAGCAAAAAGCAGAAATCCAGGAAGATGCAAAATGTTGGAACAGCAAAGTGAGTCTTGAATATTTATAAACAAGCAAGTAAATGAGTATCTTTTATTGAAAAGTACAGGAATGCCTGAATATTTTTGTATGCTTAAGAGTTATTATCCTCTGTAAAAGTAAAAATACAGGTTTTGATTTAAAAGTAAAAAGTGGCAGAATTGTACAGAACTCTATTGTCCATTCTTGTACTGTGCTATTAATGTTTATCATTATTTATTAAAGTTATCAATCATCTTACATTGCTTTGAGTGATCTACATATTTTTAGTTGTGTGCACATCTGCCTAATACTGGTTATCCTTCTAAGTCACCTACATTGAATATTTAGCAGTACAACATGAATGTCCTTTTGAATTTTTTTTTTTTTTTTTTTTTTTTTTTTTTTTTTTTGTCTTGAGGTGACACATGAAGCCTTCTCCTGCAGCATGCAGAGTGATAGCCTGCTTTACTTGAAATTCCCCTATTTTCTTCAATATTTGTCTGATATTATTTTTGGAATCTTGCATTGTTGTACACAACAGTTTAAAACATGAAGTGGAGATCCTCATGCAGTCTGACTGGGCATTTTCAGTTAATTTAATATTTCATATGTGGTGCCACTAGGGAAAAAAAAAAAAAAAGACAAAAAAAAGGAGGAAACAAGCCAAAAGAAATTAGGTGCCTAAAACAGGACTTAGGTGGCCACAACAGAACTTGTCATGTGTACATATATATATGTGCATATATATATGTAATATCAGTAGTAATAATAAAAAAAATATCCTGGGAAACATGTAGTGGGTGGGCCAAGGCCATCCATGTCCAAAAATAGGTAGACAGAGTCATACTGGACAGTCTCTAATGCTTCATACCTTTTGTTTCCAGTACTCAACTGTTAATTAAAGTTTTTCTTTTCTATTACTGGCACCACCAATTGCTACTGATAGAATGTTTTCAAATGTAATCGTGTCTTGTACTACTATTTAAAAAAGAGGACAGATTTCATACATAGGGATAGAAAATGAAGAAACAATTAGATGATGTAAAAGAAAAAGTAACAACTGAACAATGTTCATAATTTTCATGTGCACAAAGTTAATTTGTAAATGTCTTCTAAATCTGTATTTATAATTTGACAACAGACACCTTCATACCTCACATCTCTCTTTGAAAGCCACATAAATGTCAGACCTGCAAAATGAATAATTTAGGAGACAGAGGTCATTGCAAGCTTTTGTGTGTGTGTGTGTGTGCACGCGCGGCTGTTGATGCCTAAGTGGTGTTTTAAGAAGAATGAGAAGAATAAGAAAAATGCTTTGTTTTTGAAATTACCAGAAGAGTTATTATATTAGAAGGGATTCCAGGATACCATCTAGAATACTTTTCATAATGTGGCAGCATTTCAAATCGTTCTTGTCAAAATGTTTGCTCTAAAAACATATGAAAAAGAGAAAAACATTTCTGAATCATCCTCTTTAATTACTATCAATTGAAAAACCGGAACACTTTGCTCATAGTTAATTTGTGTGTTATTTTCCCTGTAAATGTAACCAGTTTGTCTTTCCCATTCTGCCCTGGAATATTTCTGTCTTATTTTAAGAATATTTCACATATAAAAAAATACTGCTGTTCAGTCTCCTTTTCCTAGATTACTAAAAGTGCTTCTCTTCAGTCTTCCTGATCAGAACGTTTTCTAATTCCTAACCATTCTTCCTCTGTGAACTCTCTTTGTTCATTTGTTTATTTATTTATTTATGAGTTGGAATGAATTTTTAAAGGTCACCTACAGCTAGATCAGTTTCCCAGAGTCCCATCCAACCTGAGCTTGAGTGTCTGGAATTAGGGTCCTGAAATGGACACACTACTTCAACTGTGACCTTGCTACGTCTTCGGCTTTCATTCCTAATGTCCAGGAGTATCTAATTTTTAGTTTTTAACTAGATATTTCCATAATTATTTCCTATTTAACATCAGTGAATCATTGTGACTGCCTTGTTTAACTGGTCTTAAGCAGTTGTTTCTTTAAGCAGGTTTGAATTTGTGTATCATATACTTCCAGAGCGTAGCCCTTTGTATTTGTTTACCTTTAATTTAGCCTTGTTGGTTATATACCAGCTTGTAGTTCATCCTATTCCAGTTTAAACCCATATCTCTGAGGAGATGGTATAATTAAGCTCTGCCAGGATTTCTGTGTTGCTTCAGCCTCTTCAGGGTAATGAGGGGGGAATGAAGTAAAGTGTTTTTCCTGTATGAATCTCTGTGTTAGCTCAATAGAGATATTGGGATAGTAAGGAAAGTCTTAGAACTGAGCAGAATTAAAAGTATTCCGTTCAGTTACACAACATATGTCACTTATGAATTAGCAGACTGTGAGAGTGTGCTTACTGGTACTGTGAAGTCTAAGGATTCACCTTGGATACATAACAATGGGAACGTGTATATGAATAGCACTGCATCTCCAGTTACTGTTTAATAGGCTGCCTTTTAGTTGTAATTTAAAATAAATTGTTTAATGTTTATGAAAAATAGAGGAGATATCTGTATTACTTAATTACTTAAAATATATTTTAGGTAGAAGATTTGAATAATAAAATAACTGCACAAGCGGATGAGAATGTAAAAATATCGGATGATTGTTCTGACTTGGTGAAATCTATGGAAGAATTGGTAAGTTCTTTATTATTTTATTTAAGTAAAATGTCTGCATACTTGCCTCTTCTGTGTTGACCTGACTTATTCTGACTTATGCTAAAAGTATCTTAATGTTTTAATGATCCTTAGAAATCCACCAAGGAAATTGATCTACAAAGTAGAAAGCAAAAGCTTCTCAAAATCAATGAAGCACTGGACATTTTGAAATGTGAAAATGAAGGACTCCAAGGAGAAAGTGAAGAATTTTTGCAAAAACTTGGAAATTGGTAATGTTAGCAATGTAAATATTGGAAGCAAGTGTTGTTTTATCACTGAAAGTACATCTATAAAACAAAACCTTGCTTTTATTTATTATTTTATTTCTGTAATACACCATTTCAATAACATCAGATTGCTTTAGGCTGAAATTTATCATTGGCATTTTTTTGATCTTCATTTGAAAGAAGCAAAATGAAAATTCTGCCAAAACCAGAATACACAGTTTGACAAAATAAAATTATGAAGTTTCTGGAATTCTCTTTGTTAACGTAAGCCTCAGTCCCAAAGGCATTTCAGTAAATCTTCTATGGACTTTATTTTTTTTTTATTTATAATATTTACAGAACAGAATCTGAATATTGTGTGTTTCTGTTTTCCTTTGAATTCTTGTAAGACATTATGCAGGCATTTTTTGTGCATCCTCAGTTTATTGATTCCAGATAGCTGTACTTTAAACTGTATTTTGCATAATGTTCCCAATGCATTTATAATATAACAGCAAATAAAACAGATTTTCAGTTCTTCATTTACACACCAGTGTCTGTTGGTTTTAGGTATCTTACAAAAAGCCAAACAAAAAGAAAGAGTGCTGTATGGAGGCTGCACGTGGGCTCTGCTGCTCAGAGACCTTCAGCAGCTGCTTGGACTTGGGCCTGCGCCCCTGCTCTGGTGTCCCTGATAATGGGGGGCGAGCCCTGCCAGCCTCAGCCATTTCGAGATGCTGTGATTCTATGATAAAGGTTAACAATGGGAATGTATAGGTAAAAAAAATGGCTGCATGTAATTGTTTGATACGAAGGAACTATCAGGGCTTACAGTCATGAATGAAGTAAGTTTAAAGTTTTAGGGAAGAGCTTAGTGTATTCAGCATCAGATAAATGGATGATGAAATACTGCCTTTACTTTTGATTTTCAAATATTTTAGCTTCACGTATTCAATATTGAGTTTTCCTTTTAGTAATCAGACTTTATAAAAAAAATTTATTTTAACAGTTCAAGAACAGGAGCATATCAGTCAGAAGTCAAAACTCTCAGCAAAAGCATAGAGGAGTCTGAAGAGCAAATAAAACGACTAAGTGAAGACCTTTGTAAAGCTGAATTATCTTACAATGAAAAAAAAGCAAAGTATGAAGAAATCCAAGAAGAAGTAACTGCAGAAAAGATCTCTAACAAGGTTGTAGTTTTTTATTTGATTTTCATGTGGAAGAAAAAAACACTTCTGCTGCAGAGAATTACTAGGCAAGCAACAAAACAATAAGCAAATAATAATCTAGGATTTCTATGTTTTACCACGTATTTTAAAACACTTGAAAATCTGAAAAATAACAGCAAGGAGAAAATAAATTGCTTATTAAATGGTCACAAGTAATGTCAGGCTAAAAATTAAAGTTTACAAATATTAAAGCATACTAAAATTCTGCTATTTATAGGTGACTCAACAGGAATACTAACAAATAACCTCATTCTTGTGTAACTAAGTGATTAGAAGAATTTGCCAATCAATATAGTTTTATTTGATAGCAAATGTAGACATTATGCATGAGATACTGCATTAATTATTTAATTATCATTAGAATTATCATTAATTATAATTAGTTATCTAGTACTGAAATCTAAATTCGTTCTTATATATAGGTCTTGCCATGACTGTTTGAAGATTTTTGTGGGTTTTTTTGCTTGACATAATTCTTAATAAATAACATTGTACATATGCGTTCAGAAATATGTGAAGGAAATAAAAAGGAATTTTCAGGGCTGTTTTTATACCAGGGAGATATAAATGGTGTTTTGTATATTTTTTACTAGTGTTCTTCTACTGTATATGAAGTATAGTTTGCTTGGAAGGAGGGACTTCAACATTTTGTTTTCAGTAACAATTTCAAGATTTCCTAACTTTTAATCAGTAAAATTAAGAACATTCATAGTATTTTCTAGACTAGTATGCATTGGCATGTTAAGCACTTCACATTTTTCCTAAGTAAGCAAATTCAAGTACTGGAATCTGCCTGAAAAACAGAAAAGAGGAATTGTTGGATGTGATTTAAAACAGAACCAGTTGAAAGGCTCTTGGAGCCAAAGGGAAAAACTGTAAAACATGGGCTAGAGAACTTCAGAGCTTTTCATTGTGCCAGGATGTCTTCTCTTGCATCAAATTTATATTACTGGTAATATCTGAATTTGCACCAAGTAGGTTTGCCCTATAAACTGTATTATTGGTATATTATGCTGTTCTATGGATGTATGTTTTAATGCTAAATTTGTTCTGTCTTGTTTGTATATAAATTTGCCAAGCACCATTTTCTCTGCATTCTTGGTGGTGTGCTAAAACTTATACATGAATGGATGTTCAACTGCACGAGCAGGGAGTCTTTTATGGTGCTTTTTTTTTGCTTTTTACTGGGAACTTCATGGGTGCTAAAAATTAGTCTAAGAAATCTGGATTTTAGATGAGTTTTAGGAAAAAGTCCCTGAATTATTTAGAATTGATGTTTGTCTCTTCTGTGAAAATTTCACAGTTATATTTTGAATTTTTAACATCCATGACATTCTGTGATAACTTCAACAGCTTCATTATGTGCTGTGTGAAGAATGAGAGCTTTTGTTTGATTTCTACCTAGAATATACTATATTCATACAAGGCCCTACTTCTTATTTCAAATATGGAATGATCATACATTCCAGATTTGCTTTCTACATGTCCCACGTTACTTTGCAAACTTTTATATTCTTTTTCAGGCTGAAGACTTCTGATCTGTTAACTTATTTCATGAATGAAAACTGTCCCATATCTGTCATCATTCTGTTTGCTCAGTACTTTTTCCATTACTGTATTCCATTTTCTATTATTACAGGGGAAGAGGGAGCAGGATTAGAACTGCAGAGAATATTCAACGTTTAGAAGCACCATGGGCTTATGCAGTGGTATAAGGAGAACCTCTGTTTTGTTCTCTTTTCCTTTCTTAGTAGTTCTTAACACATTTATTCATTTAAATGCAATGAAGCTTTTTATTCATGTCAGGGAACTGCCTGTTTTACCTTTGTGATCTTGTTCCTGTTTATTATTAACAAGCTCAGAGTCCAGTCTTCTGCAAATACTTGGTCCTATTGTCCAAGCATACATTCACCATTATTGAATTTTGTGTAATGTAAATAAGTAATCCAGATGTTGTTAAAATCAGTGCTTCTGGTCATCTATTAGTCTTACATTGTCTCTAGCAGCCTTCCTATTCAGATGTATTTGGAAAAGGATTTGTTACTAGTTCTTATGTACTTTGCATGTTTAATTTAAAAACTCTTTTTTAACTTCCCTGATGGTGCTTTTTGATTTAAATCCACAAAGTTCAGGATCTTTTCTATTTTGCTTCTTTTAGACATCATTTCAAATGTTGGAGGATACAGTCTGGCTGCTAACAGCTTCACTTCTGTTTAGTGGTGTTGATTTTTCTATTTGATGTTTCCAAAACATCCATCAAAATTGATTTGCATGTGCTTTGAGCCTCTAATACGATATATATAAATAGTCTCTGTCTAGCTTGCAAATATTTTACTTTTTCAACTATCCTTCATAACATTTCTAATAACAAATAAACTACTAATAACAAAAAAAGCCATTTTTGAATTTTGACTACAGCGTTACTTTTCGGATTTTGTTGTTCCTTAATCTCCCTAGTCAAGTCATAGATAGGGTTAGTATCCTGGGCATGCAGCCAGTCAGAAATGTATCTCATTTATGGTTATGCATTTATGGTTAGAGACAGAATTTAATTTCGTTTGTGTTCTAGTTTCTTTCTTGGCAGAACTTCTACATTAAGCCATTGTTAGTGTCCCATCTCCAGTGATTGCTTTCCAGCATCTCTTAAGTTCATTCAGTACCCTTGTTGTTGAGTATCTCCATCTCCAGCAGCGTCAGAGTTATCATTCTGTTATCAGCTTTAATGATTATGGTTAATCTATGGTTAATCTCAGCTACCATAATAGCTAAAGTAGTGTGGTTATATTTTCAAAGCTTAAACACATGAAGCCACATACAAAGATGGTCAGTTGCAAGAGCTAATTACAAGGTAAAAGTTGCTAGTTCAGTGAGAACAGAATGCAAAGAAGCTAAGATACCTCTCTGTCTAAGCAATAGTTGAATAGTGCTGAATTTTAAATATGTCCTTATAAATGATGGTGCAATTTTAAGTTGATTGTCTGGTCTCTGCTGATATTTTGTTAGAGCAATTACCTCTTGGTGTGTCTGACAAAGCATCTGTCTGTAACCACCAGTTAAACTGTCTCTGTAGGCTACTGAGCATAATGAAAAATATATTCACACAATCACCAGGTGTTATCATCAGTCATTCTAAATGATGCTGCATTTTGGAGAGCAGTCCAGAAGCTACGTACAGTTCATCTAAGGCTCAGTAGATTTAGATTCAGATAGGTTTATGGATGTGTTAGGGGGGTATGAAGGCCCACAGGCACTGATTTTTGCTCAGTTTTCCTTGGAGGAAATGTATGAACTTTCATCTGGAAATAAAAGTCACACAGAATCACAGAATCACAGAATGGCCAGGGTTGGAAGGGACCTCAAGGATCATGAATCTCCAACCCCCCTGCCACAGGCAGGGCCACCATGTAATACTAGACCAGGCTGCCAAGGGCCCCATCCAACCTGGTCTTGAACACCTCCAGGGATGGGGCATCCACAACCTCTCTGGGCAAAAGGCGATGTCTTCTACTCATTGATTACAGGATTTCCTCGAAATGTGCTTTCTACATGAACGCTGGTTTGCCTTCTCCTTTTCTCATGAAGTTTCTAATAGTCTTTGGGATTGGGGGCTTGCGAATAATTGGATATGTTTTCTCACCTTCTTCTGTATTTCCGTATGTATGTAACATCTGAGAGATTCTTATGACCTGCTCATGCAGTAACCTCCCTCTCTAAGTCCTGATGGCACGTGCTTCCAGAATGCAGATACAGATGTGAATTAAACATCTCAAAGAAATAGATTTCAACAATAGAAGGGATTGAGTCTGTTTCTAACTTTATTGTTGGCTATGTTATGCCTAGTTTTGCCTAAATAATGTCTTTAAATTCACTTAAAAGAAAACAGAAAAGCCTAATTAGGATTTGGCTTACACTTTGATCAGGTATATTTTAGTTATGATGATCTGCTAATGTGACATACATTAAACTAGTGGTTTTTAATGTGCAGTCTAGAATAATTTATTTAACTGTACTTCTAGAAGTGGTGTGAATAGAACGCTCATATAAGAAAAGGTTGAAACATGTTTAGATTTTTTCTAGAAATTATGAAAAAAGTCCTATCATAGACTGACAGAAGGTATTGAGATTTTTTAAAATTTCAACATTTGATGTTCCATCATTTTAGGTGAGCCACCTCAGCTTCTTCATGTATGCTAAGCTCAGGGAAAAAAAAAAAGTTAATGATATATTTATTCAAATTTAAAATATAGTCTTCCTTTTCTTGTAGTCTATATTTATTTAACTACTCTGCATGAGTAAGTGTTGTAATTTCATGTTTTGTATAGTTTTACGATAATCAAGAGAAAATTTAAAAGTGCTTGTCCTTACTGTGATGTCATTGCTGTTGTCTATTAATTTATTTTCTTATGTGTTGCATATGACTTTTTTTTTTTCCCCAAAGAATCTGGAGTGGAATCTTATAAAAGAAATTCAAGATGCAAAAGAAATTTGCAAAGTGATTCAGGTAAATATGACATTAACCCATTTACTTGAAAGCTATGTTTTCCTTCTGTGTTCTTTTTACTTCCTACCATAAATTAGCTTTGAATACCTGGTAGCCAATTTATATAGAAAGGTAATGGGTTTTGCTAAGTAACTGAGTTTGTTGTTTTTTATATCCAACTAGGAAAATGCAAATACTCATGAAAACTTGGACCATAGTAGTTGTATCCAAGATGTTTGCAATAACTTCCAGTTTGCTAGAAAAAAACACAACAGCTTTCAATAATAATTCATATATGCAGAGACAGTATCATCTGAATTTGTATTTTTCTTATTTCACTTTCTGTAGAAAGTAAAATCAGACTCTTATCATACTTGATACTGATGCATATATATATAAAATGAGCCATTTTAACACCATTTGATTTTCCCCTTGTGTGAACTACTTAATTCACACAAGATGTGCTGCTGTTACTTTTTTGATGTCAAATAGAAGCCTTTTTGTCTGGTCTTCACTGATACTTTTCAACAATCCTCAGGCAAGCATTGATACTATTTCAAATTTTCTTACTGAAATTCCAAGTAGGGCATTACCATCCATTTCCATCCTTTGGGAAATCAATTCCCTCAGGTGCCTCCCTCGATAGCATGGGTAACAGTCGTATTACATGTGTTGCAGTAACTGTAAGTTCTTAATGTTTCAAGCAAGACACGGAGTGGAAGCTCCAGGACTGTTTTCTGAAGTAATCCTCATTTTCTCCATTTAGTGTCACCAGTAAAAGATAGGGAGGGGGCCTTAAGTTGGAGTTATCAGAACCAGGCTCTAGCTTCCATCTGATCAATGATAGTCTGAGCAGCAGCTTTCAGACAACAAGATAACAGAAATTAAGAGTTTACCAGTTAGTCTTCTAAAGTCGGAAACCCTCTCTGGCTTCTTTTGTGGTTGTATCAAACAGGAAAGAGATAATCTCAAAGACTGCTCTTGGATTTACTGTGCTGACCATAAGTATTTCTGAGATCTTTGTTTCTCCCCACTCCCCTACCTTTTTTTTTTTTTTTTTTTTTTTTTTTGAGAGAGAGAGAGAGAGAAGTCTTATCCTTTTTATTTGCTTGTGGATATTCAACCTCCATCTTTCTTCCATTACAAAGCTTGTTCTCTTCCATTCTGTGACTTTGAACTTGCAGGAAATTAGCAGTAGAACTAGTATATACATTTCACACTTCTAGAAAGAAAACCTCTAGGAGGGATCTTGCAATTCCTTTGCATCCCTGACATAAGCAGGAAGTGTTGAATGCTCCTCTTCTAAGCCATGTGGTGCTCAAGGTTGTCACAATCCTGGGTCTTTGTGGTTGATGCCCAGCTTCCCTCTAATTCTTAGACTTTCCTCCAGAGAAGGCTGAAGGGAATGCTTTTCTTCCTGACTGCTGCAGCATAACAGGTTTGGTTTGCTGCTTCTGAACATCTTCACTTTCTTTGGATTCATTGCTGGTAATTTTCTATTATTCGTTGGAACTAAAAATTGCTGCCTTCTCTCTTGGTTCTTGCAAAAATCCCTCAGTAGTGATTCTGGCCTACTTCTTTCCTTCTACGGACAGGAACAGAAGAACAGTTCCCTAATGGGATATAAATTTGCTGCTCAGAACTTTTTTCATCATAGTTCATGTGTTTTCACAACAGAGGTTCATCTTTTTAAGTATCTCATGCTTCTTGTGGGCTCATCTTTATAAGTATCTTATACTTCCTGTAATGTTTATTTTTGACTACAACTTCTTTTACTTTTTATTTTTCCAAAACCTAATAGCATAAAATATAACAATGATAGCAAAGGCTACAGAAAAAGCAAAATCTATTATTAACAACTGACTATAAAAGTGTATAGCAGTTTAGAGGGGAGTCTTTTCTAAGGTAGCTAAAGGGAATTTCCTAATGCCATCTGAGTATAACAACCATTGATCCAGAATTACTTATGCTTATCTGGGAAGCTTTTCTATTCTACTTACCAATCATTTTGTCACCTGAAACTTAATCCATAACCTTCACCTAGCATAGTGAAAGTTCAGTTGCATTAACTACTAGAAGCACTTCAAATAAAGGTGAATATGTTCATAGACTATTAAAGGAGTTATTAAAGAATTAAAAGGATTTATTTTCCACCTAAAACTAAAAAAGCAAGTTGTGTGTATGGTCATTCCTTGCCTTCTTTCCAGTAATCTTCCTGGAACTCTGGTTCTGAAAGTGGAAATCAAAATGGTGGCAGTTGAATTCCACTTCATATACACATACATATATAGATATTGATTCTAGACATATAAGTTCTAGACAGATAAATAATTGAGTTCAAGTGATGGTGAATTTGGTGTAGTAGAAAATGCAAGTGTATGTAAGACCTCTCTGCACTTTATAAACAATGTACATAATATTTCTTTTTCTTTCTCTTTTTGTATTTCTTTTTGATGAGAGGAAGACGGAGTGGATGTAAGCTGGCTGTGAAGCTGGTTGTTGTATTTCCCAGCCTTGAAATGTGGTTATTTATTCTTTCTCTTTTTTCCTTTTCTTTTTCTTTTTTTTTTTTTTTTTTTTTTTTTTTCCTCCCTGAGAACTTTCGTATGATGATAGCATTTCCCATCAGAAAAGACTTCCTTTTTTAACATCATTAATACTTGGAATTTTAATTCCTCTTTTTGGAATTCTTTTCTTCTATTTGGTTAAGTATTACTGTAAATTAATTGTCTGCCTCAATATAATACTCGTATTTCATACTGTTTGTTGCTGATTCCTCTTCTGTGTTTGTTTGCCAGTTGTACTGGCTATTCAGCCTTTATTATTCACGTGCTTATTTAATGGCCAACTTTCCTTCATTCTGAAGACATCTTGAATTGCACAAAATTTTGTGGCCTATTCGAGGTATTCACTTAATGATATAAATGTTTTTTTTCAGATTTGAATTTTTCATGTTTAACTTACGCTTCTGATTTCAATACTGAAAGGTATTTCTCTATATATTTCAATAAACAGGCCAGGACTAAAAACATATATGATGGACTAGAGGAAAAGCAAAGAGAGAAACTAAAGAAAAGAGAAGAAGATATGAAGAGGATAGAAGAACTAGAGAGACACATAGCTCATCTAGAAGAAAATTTTAAAAGAAATGAAGATCTACTTAATGAAAACCATAAGGTAAAAGTGGTAGATTCTGAGCCATTTCCTGACATACTTTCTAATTATTATTACAAAAAAAAAAAAAAAGAGAAGAAAAAAAAAGAAAATTAAAAAGATGTAACAGAAGAGTTCAGAAGAGATTGATTGTTAAGGTGTGTGATTGTGCTGTGATACAACAAAACATACAGCCTGATCTCAGCCTTAGAGTCCTGTCCTTTCTTGCCTTCTGTATTAGAAAAATCATTATTTCTCTTTTAAGTTTTGTGATTCTCTTTCTTACAAAAGGGAAGACTGTTTAGTAATTGCTTATTTCCTGTGTATCTCTTTGTTAAGTTATAAGTTGAAAAGAGCAACCAATGTATAAGCCATGGCAGGCTGGAAACCCTTTTCCATTCTCTGCTTTGTGAGAGATATTGATTTTTTTCCTTTTTCTCATGAAACGTCTGTTTTATATAAGAAAAAGACACAGAAAATCTTAGTCTTAAAAACAAATCCTCAGCATACTGGAACTGACTTTGGATAAAGTACACCTTTCTCTACCAAGCTCTGCATTCATTTTGCTTCCGGTAAAGCATTTGTACTGTCATAGTCTGATGTGTTTTGAAAGCAAGGCTAAAGATATATTTTCCTCCAGTGGTCCAGTAATGACCTAGTACAATAGTATTGTCCCACATGTGCTGGATGTATTAATGATGCTAACTCTTCCTAAGGGGAAAACCTTGGGAAAATTTTCAGGAAGTAACCTTTCATCCAGAACAGTTCAAAAGAATAACAGGAATGACAACTGAAATTGTATGGCTGTGAAGCACTTCTTTTGTTACTACAGTTTCCTCTTTTAGATCTGGCAATCTTTTAGATCTTTAAAACTTTCCTTCTAAGGAGTGTTGCAACAGTGGTGATAAAGAACAGAATGTACATTAGACAATGTTATCTAAATAACTTTCTGTTTGAAACCAAGATATTACAGTGAGGATGGTTTTGAAAAATACTCATAGTATATGGATCAGTTTACTCAATCTTTAAAACTGGAGGCCTTAGGTGGACAATCATTTCCTTAAGTAATGATGATAGTCCTCTTGTGACCAATGTCTGTGGGAAACAGATGTTATTTTTATGAAAAGACACAGAAATAATCAAAATATGAACACTAGTTTGATGCAAGATGTAATGGCACTTCAGTGACTGTTTTGTATACGTATATCTGTACATTTAAGAAAAACACTAAATGAAACCAATACTACCTTTCCTTTGCAGAGCTCCTAGGATGTAATTTATTTGAAGATTTTTTATGTATTTTTTCTCATTAAGAACACTTCCGTAACATTGCATTATTCTTTTTGTACATCCTTTTCTTGATTAGATTGTTATTCCTTTTCTTATTTTGGGGAATGGCTCTGACAACTAGAAGCATTGGAAATATTTCATTTGTTTTCTGTCTTCTGTCACGTGTGCAGCAGAGTTTAGCATTCACAGTGATCATTGTACAAATCGAGAACACGAATTGTGGGCTGTCCTGTTGTCATTATGCTTAAATTAAGCTTTGCCTTACGAAACCTTTGATCTGTATGCCACCATGAAGTCATAGGACCATTGAATAGTTTGCTTTGGAAAGGACCTTAAAGATGATCTTGTTTCAACCCCTCTGCTGTGGGCAGTGACACCTTCCACTAGGCCAGTGCTCACTAGACTGCTCACTAAAGCAAGCAGTTTTTCAGCATAGGGAAAATTACCTGAAATTTCCCTCCACACACACCCCCCATGTGCAATCCTGTGTATTGGTTGTTGGGTTTTTGTTTTTTTTTTCTGTCAAATGAAATACGTATTTTATATACCTGAACTGAAAATAATCAGTGTGAAGGAAGGGCTTATCTCTTAAGTGTATGAAAGAGGAGAAAAATTTCACTTGTCCTGTTAAGAAAAAGCAAAATACCTTCATTTTTGTTTCAAAATCAACACCCAACAAAACTATTGCTTTTCCATAATCCCCGTACATCTTACAGCTCATGTTTTCAATCAAGTATGGTCAACATCTTTCAAGCCTTTTTAGTTTAGATACATGGTTTTTCTTATTTTTGGTCAAAGCCCAGACACAAGGGTTTCTGTTGTCTCATCCATAAGTTCTTACAGAATCATTCTACATGTTTATAGTTCAGTTATCTGACTACTAGTAAATAGTTTGCCACAGGAGATCATCTCTATTTTTTATTGTTACTCTACATGAATTATTCTTTATATTACCTGCATATAGCAATACTTCAACACTTTGGGGGGAACACTGGAGAATGTAGAATAGTTTGAGTTTAGATAATGAATTATTTGATAGTTTATTTTTTATTCAGGTTTAATATGTCAAATTGGAAAAAAAGCCCTTCTCTAATAGCTAATAGTATTTTCAAAACAGCGTAATAATGGCAGTGACTAATGATGTTAGCCCTTCCCTAGCTAAGACTAAGTAGAAACAATGTGACAAAGATCACATCATTAGTTTCCTGGAAACCTGGGGAGGTGTGGCATAAGTTATGTATCATTGTCTATAGCTGTGTATTTGCTTCTGTAATACAAGCCTGGAAACAGAGTTTGCCCAAGCAGATTTATATGTGAATGATGTGTGAGATACTGGTAATGCCAAACAAGAACTTTCTCATTGATTAAATGTTTAAAATGTTTCAGAATGGAAATACTAATACTGATTTTAATGTTTATTGTTATATAAGATGAATTATATTTGAAATTTTGAACAAGATAGTATAGTTGTTACGCAATTATTTAAGTAGATTTTGTGATATAATTTTTTATTACATGCATTAATAATTGTTTATATCATTTAGTATCTGGTGCACACCAATGGTGCAAATGAAATTAATACAATTGAGAAGAACTGTTTTGTTTGAGGTACTAATTAATAACAAACTGGATGAATGAAAAATACAAAAATGAATTATCCGAATATTGCATTTTCCATCTTCTTCCTCTTCTTCCTAGCTCTCTTTAGCTGTATTTTTCACAAGTTAGTGATAAGAAATAGTAAGCATTTCTCCTTTATGTTCCTTCCGTGGAAGCTATTCCAAATATGCATTTTAGTTAGATAACTTTATTTGTAGCTTTCTTGGCAGAAGGAATGTAAAGAAGCCTGGGGAGAAGAGCGAGCAGTGATATTTTGTTGTATGATGATAAACACTGTTTGAAGCACCAAAGATGTTTTCTCTTTTATATGTGCATTTTTTCCTTCAAAGAGTAGAGTACACAACATGTGAATGAGCATGCTGTGTTGATAGAAAAAAGGTATGTAGAGGTAAACAAAAGTAAACTTAAGAATAGTAACTTAAGTAGCTTACAGCTAAAATATTATCTGATTTCTCTGGAAGGTAAGACAATAAGTTTTGAATAATAACACATCTCTTTGTGGATATTCCTTCTAGAAACTCTCCTATTTGAATCAGAGGGCACAAGAGCTAGATAAAAAGCAGAAGCAAACAGAACAACAGCTGAAGCAAAAAAGAAATATTCTGCAACAGCAATTAAATGCTACACAGGTGAATAATTTAATGTTTTCGTGGCCTTTTTGAAGTACATTTTATCTCAAAACTTAAACTGTGTTTTCTACACAGTTGCTTTGAAACTATGTACATGTATATAGTGTATGCATTTTTTTTTTTCTCGTACTTGCACTAATGTATGAGGTCCATAGTCTTAAAACAGAGTAAAGTACAAAGCAGAATAGATATCGGGGTCATGTAGAAGTCCTTTGCTTTCTTCATTTGCTGCACTGGCTCAGATTGCTTGAGGGGCTTTGGAAATGTAAAGGAGAAAATCAATAACAGATGAAAACTATACTGATGTGATAGAAAGTGCCTGCTAATTGCATGTTTGCACAGCAGATGGCATCTTTTTGTAAATGATAGCTTATATCTGCTGTATCAGTTACTAAACTGTATAATCCACTGAAGGGAATTACTGAATTTCATTACTGAACACTATGTTTTATATAAATGTGTTCATAAGCATTACAAGAAGAAAGCATCGTCTTTCTAAGATATTGTTCATTTTTATTATTCTTTCATTTGTATATGTATAAACTTAAGTTAGATATTACAGCCTCAAAAATGAGTCATAGATTAAAATAAAAACAAAACAAAACAAAATGCTTTCATGTTGTTCAGCATCGCTTTCACAAACCTGGCAATTTCTTCCTAAAATCTCTAACACTTCCTACTCATGCCAATCTTAAATTAAGGATTGGGGAATTCACTGATACACTCAGACTTCTAAATTTGATAGGAAAGACGGAGTTTATGAATCTCTTTCTGTGAAACATGAAGCACACTGCAGGTTTACCAGAACACCTTAGAACATGTGGAAGTGACTGATGAGTCACATACTGATCAACATACATATCAGCATACTGATATTCAGTAATTCTACATTGTTTTCCAGTGCAAGTCATTCTTAGGCTTTAGTTTTAAGAATACCTTTCTTAGTAACTGTAAATAACTGTTCCTGTTGGCAATATTTCAGCTAGTGTTCTGTGGAAATGAAACAAAAAAATGTAGAAAGCCTATTTTATCAAATCTCCAGAGCACTGAACTAGTGATGCTATTTGGATACCCTTAGTACTACCTTCTTAGAACCTGTTGCTATTCCTTAAGCACAGCAATTGAAGTTTTGTGAAAGGGGAGCTAGGCTGTTAGCTACTACAGCAGATCCTAAGGAGGGGCTTTTCAGTCTACCAATATTTAGATTACAGAATGTAGAATAACTCAATGTTTTTATTTGTCTGTTCTAAAACCTGATTGCAAGTTATTTATCTTCTGTAATAGGTACCAGATTGCACTGACCCAATGGCTAGTATTCCCTGGCCTTGGAAGCCAACCTTTTTACTTCTTATCTGCCTTCTCAGGATGTCAGTGACAAAATGCTTCTTCACTGGCAGTTTTGTTCTATCATAGCTCATATATGAATCTGACTGTCTTTAGCAAAAATAAGTAAATAAATAAATGAACAGGTCACGAGTTCTTTTTATATATATTTACACTATGCTCTGATACTTCAATCATCTCAAATTTAATTATTTGCTTAAGATTAGGGCCTGAGCAAGTAATCTGCTCTGATATTACATATACCACAGGCTATTACATTTCCACCAAGTTCCTCTGTTTCTGATCCTAAAACTAACAGGGGTTTGAGACTCTATATGGGCAGTTTAGTTGCACAGGGATTTGCATTAATTACCATATCTTCATTTTTCTTCTAATGATTCTATGTTCCTGCAGGAAACTTGAAATTTCCACCTTATCCTATACATACACGTACTACATTTTAGAAAGTTCAAGAGATCTCAAGGTATCTCATGCACTTCTGTGCTTATGTTCCTATCTGTTATAAAAGTTTTGATTCATCGATTTTTTTTTTTCAGCCTCCTTTTAGCTATACCTTTACAAAACACTTACTTTATAAGGAAAATGATCATTAAGCTATGTACCAGGCTACTGCCTCAGAAAAATGGTACACTATCTAAAAAAAAAATACTGACCTTATTAAAATATTTACATATATTCTTTGTCTACTAAATTTTAAGGTCTTAATTTTTTTTATTTCATGCGGTGTTTATAATTGTGTGCATATTTAAATTATCTGAATGTGTGTGTATGCATGGGGATAATCAAAAGGTATTTTCCTCCCTCTTAATTTAACCCACTTATATAACTGTTTACAGCTCATTAGTATGGGTTATAAACTCTAATGCAGCTACTTTAAAAGTATAACCCAACTAATAGACTCAACTTTTTAATACTTTTGTACTGCTGCAGTGCATTATGTTTACCTTGTTTATTGAGGAAGCTGACGTGTTTTTTTACTAGATACTGATGCTATTGGAAGTACTGTTTGCTTTTCTCATGAATCTTTACTCTTTTTTTGATCCTATAATTGTTGGTCTCTTTTGGAATGAAAAAGATATTGCAGTGTAATATCTCTTCTGTGGATTAGGAAGTTTAGTTTTTAACTTGTTTTTTTTTCAAAAGCTTAATATCAGAATCTCTTTGAAAAGTTGTGTACTTGTAGATGAGCTTAGCAGTCTTGTCCTCTGTGCTTATATTCTCCAAAGTATGGAGTACAGAGCAACTCTGTTATGAAAAAAGGTCAATATCTAAAAGAAGAAAGCTCTCAATTTAGGCAACTAAGTGAATAATGACAGTTTTCAGAGATAATGACTAAGCTAGCTTCTGCCTGGAGTTGGTGGCATCTGAAAATTTGTTTTTTTTCCTTAAAGATTAGTTTTTCAGGTATTTGCCTAAAACAGTTTTGCAGCATGTAAGCAATTTGATGATCTAGCAGTAAAAATGGCCAGTTAAGACACTGCCTGCACTGAAATAAACAGACCCAGGCTTGGTCAGATGTGAAAATTGCTCCTTTTCATTGTTGTTAATAAAGTTGTTGCTGTGCAAGGCTGTGCTTATCTGAAAAACTTCTATGTAAAAGAGCAAAAATTAAAGAGGATATGTATGTTATGTATTTTTATGAGGGTGACCTACAAACTTACGAACATACATGTACAACATAAGTGACTGCAAAAATTGTGTCATAATAAAATGTATGGATATATAGTAGATGTGCAACAAGTTGGTGGACTATAACTAGATTGGCAAAATCATGCTCTAATAGAAAAGGAATTACTCTGTTTCACTAAGTACTTCAACTGCCCCTCTAGAAGCAGTTCTATTTCTTTGAGTATACAGTTTATGAATTGATGCCCGTTATCATGTTCCTAAAATACAGCACTGGGAAATCTTGCCCTCCTAGTTTATATACTATACGCTTTTTTAATTTCCAGGAAAAACAATCATTTCTTTCTAGTCAAATTGATGAAAACTGTCTCACTATGGAAAATTTAAAAAATGAACTTAAGGAACTCTCTGAATTATGGAATATGAAGCAAACACAGATGGAAGATGCAGAAAAACTGTTAATCGATTTACGGTAAGACCTGCCTGTTACATGAAGCTGTAAAGGTAGTTTATTGCTTTTGTAAAAGTAATTTAGTAATTTTATTCTATTTCTATTTCTACAGGTAGTTTTATTATTTTACAGAGTTATTCCTAGGAAATACAATGCACTTTTCCTCAATAATTTGAAAGTATTTTTGTGTGTTTACTGACAGTAGATGTAATGCATTTGTAGAAGTTATTTATGACACAATGTCTACCTACCAAACTGAATTTTGGGTATCAATATTACTACTTGAAATCTAATAATATTCATGGTCAGTTGCATCTTTAATTAATGGTAGATTCCTCTCATTCTGCGTTGTCTCTGTTTTAAGAAGGGTGGATCAACGCTTACTGTGACTGATGAGTCCTGAAAATAGTCTCAGAGGGCTCTATGTAACTGATTATGGAGACTGCCTTCTAGGCCACTGAAGCCTTGGAGAGCCATATATGCTGATTGCACAGCAGGCTTACTCTTCAAGGAGAAAGGTGAACCTGCTATGCAGTGTCAGATGGAAAATAGCTTGGATTGTTGAGTTGTGCAGAATACCTAAATAATGAAAAAACATTCCTGGTCTCATTGTAATACAGTTTGCTGTCTGTCATCTTATTCACTAAATATATTGTCAATGTTGAAAGATCTTTGAGAGATTACTGCATTAAATTATTGTCTGGAAAAAAAAAAAAAGTGATACTACATATAGATTTTTAGCTGAATATGTGGGACAGAATTACAGACTCACTGAGGTTGGAAAGGGCCTATGGAGATCATCTAATACAATGCCCTTCTAAAGCACATTCCCTAGAGTATGTTATACTGGCAAGCATCCTTGTGGATTTTGAATATCTGCAGAGAAGGAGACTGTAACCTCTTCAAGCAGCTTGTTCCAGTGCTGTGTAATCCTCAAAGCAAAGAAGTTTTTCTCATGTTCAGAAGGAACTTCTGTGTTTCAGTTTGTCTGTGTTGCGTCTTGCCTTGTTGCTGGGTAGCACTGAAAAGACACATGCCCTTTAGATATTTGTAAGCATTGGTAAGATCCCCTCTCAGTCCCTCTTCTCCAGGCTGAACAGTCCCAGGTCCCTCAGCCTCTCCTCATAAGGAAGTGCTCCAAGCCCCTCATCATCTTTGTGGCCCTCTGCTGGACTCTCTAGAAGTTCCCTGTCTTTCTTGAACTGAGGATCCCAGAATTGGTTACAGTACTCCAGATGTAGTCTCACCAGGGCAGTAGAGGAGTATGATCATGTTCCTTGACCTGCTGGCTACGCTCTTGTTAATGCACCTCAGGATCCCATTGGTCTTCTTTGTCACAAGGGCACACTGCTGGCTCATGGCCAACCTTTTGTCCACCAGCACAAACAAGCCCTTCTCTGCAGAACTCCTTTCCAGCTCATCATCCCCTAGCCTGTTCTGATGCGTGAAGTTATTCCTCCCCAGGTGCAGGACTCTACGCTTGCCCTTTTTGAACCTTAGAATGTCCCTTTCCACCAACTCTCCAGTCTGTCTAGGTCTTGCTGAATTGCAGCACAGCCTTCTGATGTATTAGCCAGTTCTCTCAGCTTTGTATCATCAGCAAACTTGCTGAGGGTACACTGTATCTCTTCATCCAGGTTACTAGTGAGTATTAATAGTAAAAATATTCAGAAGACTTTTTTTTTCAGGCTGTTCTACTTTATTGTATTCATTTTGTTTTGACTGATACGTCACTTGGTATTTTGTCAGGCTGTTTTAAGTAAGTTTTGTTTAGCCATTTCCTGTTATATTTTGTGTTACTCTTCATAGGAGTGCTGATTCCTGCCTTCACAGAAAAACTGAGATCGAAGAACTAACTACTTCTAGTTTTACTCTTGGCTGTTTTTCCTTTTTTTTTGGCATGTTGTCTAGCCTAATCTGCTGGATGAATCTGAGGTAAAACAGCCCCTACTTTTGCTGTCCATCTTTATCGTTATCCTTTTATAGTTATCTTTCTACCATTTTCTTCTGAAGAACAACCCTTCTTTCACTTATTATTGTTTACCAGCAGTGCAATAAAAGGACTAAATAACAGCTACTGGTATGAAATAGAAAAGAAATATTGACACAATGTTTTCAAAATAATAATAAAATTAAATACTTTTTTTTTTTTTTTTTTTTAAATAATATGTTTGAGTGCAAAACTGAAAAAGATCCCATCACAAGTATCCCACCTGGAAAGTGCTTTATACCATTGGCTTTGGAAAAATTATGTTTTCACTATTGGAATAGATAAAGACATGTCTTTGTGTCATGAAATTAAGAAAGAACATTAAATATATTAATTCCACGTTTTTAAAAAAATCTCATTGAAGTTTGGTGCCAATAAAATTAGAAGGATGATGACCAAATCCTGTGAACTGAAGATTTTGTGGGAAGCACACTTCCTTAAGTTTTTCTTGCCCACTCTTTTTGTAGGTTTTAAGAAAAAAAAAAAAAAATTAAATATGAAAAGAAGTAAAGAAGTATTATTACTTATATACTTTAATTATTTTATATATTTTGTATACTGCCTAAAGGAATTTATCTTCATTCAGTGCAGCCCAGGCAAGCCAGACAGCTGGACATCCATGTCTTAGATGTTTCAGTTTTCTGCAGAAATCTTGTTCTGTAGGAAGTCTTTGATTAAAAAAAGAACATGCTAGTAGGGACAGAGACAAAACAAACAAACAAACAAACAAATAAAAATATGTATATACAAATGATGTGAAGCTTCCTTTTTCTGTCTCAACAAATAATAAAATATTGTTTATCCAGTGTGACATGAGCTCATTCTGTGTCTCGGAATATAATTATTTCAGCAAATGTTTCACATCTAGTAGTAAACTAGTTAATTCTCTAGAAGGTTATTTTTAAAAATGCAAGTTGTTATGAAAATTGAGAAATTTGTATTTCTTGATAGACTCATAAGTGATCTAAATATTATGGATAAGATCAATCATATTGCTCTGTATTTTTAAAATGGTATAATTATTAGGAAGAGGACTGTCCATTTTATCTGTTATAAAATTTAAAATTAAACCTGTATGTAAAGAATGAAAAATAGTATAGGATAATCTTGTGACTGTTTCATTGAATTTATCTTTTTCTTTTAAAGGAAAAATCTAAGTGGTGTGATGTTTAAGCAGCAAAATGTCCAGACACTATTTAATCATTTCCAAGATGAGCTAGCAGAATATGAAAAAAGGTTAATGCAGGAAGCAAAAGCATGTGGAGAGTTACTACAGACAAGAAAGAAAGATCTGAAAAATTCAGAAGTGAGTATTATCAGATCTGTGTTTCTTTATCTGAGAAATGATGCAACAATTTAGTTACTTCTGTCTCTTTTTTAGATGTAAAAAACAGAGTAATTTTATTAAAAGTTTGAAATTAGTAGTATCTTGCCAATATGCAAGTATTCTAAGTGAAATAAATTTATACTTTTCTGTAGTTCAGTTTTACATTTCTTTGAAAAAGAAGTGACTTTAGGAAAATTATAAAATGATGCATTTGCTTTGGCACATTTAGTTTTTCATTAATGTTTAGGATTCTTGCAAGCTTTCTCTAACGTATTTTCTTTCCCTCTGATTTGTGGATACCTCTAGGAAAGGAAAAGTCATCTCTTCTGCTAACTTAATAATCATTTTATATCTTCATCAGGAGCTTAGTCTTGAACAATTTTGGCTAAGATCAGCATTTATAAGTTTTCATTCCTTTTTAATCACCTATTTAGAAGAATAGTGCTCCGTGCATTATGTAAAACTTTTTGAACTGTCAAGAGTGAACCCTCATCTGGATCTTAGGTACAGCAACTGATACCAAGAAGGTGGAGCCAAATATTAAGGGGGAGGCATCAGAGCCAATTGAAGCAGAGGTATAAAATACGAAGGAATAATAATCACAAAATCTTAACAGAAATCAGATGCAATACAATTATTTACTGTTTTCTGCATTACTTTTAGAAGTAAATTGAGGAAAACATGAACGTTCTTGATTCTCTCAGGTGCAAGATGAAGTGCTTCTACAGTGATATCAAATCTAAGTTTTGTTTTCTTTCTAGTGATGGGAAACTTTTAGCCTGATTTTTGTCTCAGCACTGCATAGCGGAAATTTATTATTCTGTGCGGTTTATTATTCTGTTGCAAATTGCATTTTCTTCGAAGTCTGTACAGCTTAGAGTGAAAGAAACTTATTTTTCTTTAATTAGAGATTGCTGCTTTATAGCTATTCATTGGGATATCAGTCCTTACAAAATATCAGTCTACAGTCTTGTGTTAAATTAATAGTAAGGTCAAAAATACCTGCTAGTATTTCGACTTGCTCATTTTTATCTTAACTTCAAAAATCACTGTAAGGGTTATTAGGTGAGGTACCTTTCTTATCTCTTTTAGAACACAAGATTTGTTCTTCCTATTGTTTCCTGTTATGTCTCTACTCCCATCTCCTTTTCATGCTGAGTTATCGGTATTGCAGGAAGAGCTCTTAACAGTATTTCTTTATTAACGTAATGTTGGGGTAATGAGATTACACCATGATTTTGGTGGTTAAATGTAAGTAAAAATATTTTGTTGCATGTCCGTGAGCCTGTTTAAATTTTTCTGGTCTCTGTGATGACATCTCTTCAGTTAGATCTGCAGCTTGAATGGAGGCACACACTGTTGCCCTTTGACTGTTTGCCTACTTATTACCTAGTCATCTTAATGTTATTGCTAGGAGTATCCCCAGCAAAGACAGATATTTCTTCAGTACCTTATGGACAGTCAAAAAAAATTCAGCAGGGATTCAGTTTTTGTTCCCAAAAGAAATGGGCAGAAGGCCTAGTAACAGTGAGTGAAAAAGTTTAATAAGCCATTGAAACTAGGATTTATAGGTGATTCAATTTAAATTCCAGTAAACTCAGGAGAGATAGCCATGATTTGTGGAGATTGGAACATTTATTTTACAAAAATGATCAGCATAGCTGTCCAGGAAAGGTCACTTGCACTGTTTTCAGAATTTTTTTTGCAGATGGTAAAAAGTCAAATCATCTAGCCTGCTAGATAAAGCCTACCATCCAGCCTATGATAAAGTTATATTTTCTTATTTAATGGATTTAATGAAAAAGCATTTCTATTCTGATTTTTGGATCAAACCATGTGTGTAGATGTCACAACTTCAGATGCTGTGATATATTATTATGAAGCTTTGTCACCCATGGTCTGGAGATGGAAACTGGTTTGCTGATGTAGTAATGGGGCATACATCTCAGTTCAGTTTTCACAAGTCTTGCTCTCTTGAAAATGGTTGAGGCCACTCAATCCCCTGCTCATAGATAATACAATAGAATGAGACAGCCTATTTTTAAGGTGAGACGTGGAGGTCTGATTAACATGATTTCTCCAATTGGAAGCAGTTTCATTAGGTTCTGATCTAGGATTTCTAGGAATTCTAGTCAGACATTATATTGAATAAGAATTACCTGTCCTAATATAAAAAAATAAAAATAAAAATAATAACAATAATTAAAAAAACTTGGTTCCAAGTGTAAGAAAGTGCAAAAACTGAAAGGGAGTATTTCCTGAACAGTCTGTGAATATGTATGGTAACACCGCATGTATTCAAAGGTGAGGTGAAAGCAAAACCCCAAGCAACTCAATGTATGTTGTGTTGTTTAGTCTAGAAGAACTGCTGTTAGATATTTTGATTTATTCAGGAACTGATTTAAATGGGAGAAATGAACATGTATGTGTCAATGCAAAACATTAGATGTGCACATTTGTCCTGTTTCAGCCCAAAGAACATCAATTGTACAATGCTATTTTGATTCTTGCTATGATGGGAACACTCGGGCTGCTTGGTGGCAGAGCTGTCACCTTGATGGTGCAGTGTAGGGGCAGGGTGGGGCCAGTACAGATACATAGAATCACAGAATCATAGAATGGCCTGATTTGAAAACGACCACAGTGATCATCTAGTTTCAAGCCTCCTGGTGTGTGCAGGGCTGCCAGCCACCAGACCAGGCTGCCCAGAGCCACATCCAGCCTGGCCTTGGATGCCTCCAGGGATGGAGATTTACCTCCTTGGGCAGCCTGTTCCAGTGTATCACTACCCTCTGAGTGAAAAACTTACTCCTAATATCTAACCTAAAGCTCCCTGTCTCAGTTTAAAGATATTCCCCCTTGTCCTATCACTATCCACCCTTGTAAACAGTCATTGTCCCTCCTGTTTATACATTCCCTTAAGATATTAGATGACCACAATGAGGTCTCCCTGGAGCCTTCTCTTCTCCAAGCTAAACAAGCCCAGTTCCCTCAATCTTTCCTCGTAGGAGAGGTGCTCCAGCTCTCTGATCATCTGATGAGGCGGGGGTCATTCCATACCACGTGGCACCACATGGAGGAGTATAAAGCTGCAGGCAGTGGGACGGGGCCTGGCTGCTGCTTGGGGTGCTGTGAGTTGGTCAGTGGGGTGAGTCCTTGCATTATTGCACGGTGTCATTTTGGTGCTGTGTGTTGGGCAGCCAGTAGTAAGGAAGTGCTGTGTGGCTGCATATTGTTATCATTGCATTTTTGTTTCTATTTTCCCCTTCTGTCTTAGTAACTGGCTCTTATTTCACCACATGAGTTCTGTTTTGTTTCCAGTTCTCTCCCTCATCCAGCGGCGAGGCAGTGAACAAATGGCTGTGTGGTGTGAGCTGCTGCCAGGTTACACCACAACAGCAGTTGACTGTTTAGCTTCAAGATTAAAATTACAATCATCCTCATTATCTTGTTTTTAAGGCAGGTAAAAGCCCCTAGGCCTAAAGGAGAAGTCTATGTTTCTGAAAGGGGTGGAAGGAGTATTGAGGCTGAGAAATCTCGTCGGAGATCTATCAAATGTCCAATTAAGTGTTGTTTTTGTGGTGACTTGTGGGTTTTGTGAGGGGAAGTGAAAGCTATAATGGAGAACGAGAGGAAAGGAAAAACTTCTTGCCAAGAAAAAGAGTTTGAATGGCTTGACAGAAAGAGGATCGATTGTTCAAAGATCTTAATAAGAAGCCTCTCTATTCTGGGGTCTAGAGGGGAATATTAAATCCATAGAAAAGATCTCTTACTAAGAGATAAACTGGCCAGGAACCAAGTGAGAAATTTAGTAATTTCATGAGAAAGCTAGAGACTTCTTGTCAGAGCTGTGAAGGATTTGGAGTTGAGAAATAGCCTTGGTAGGGGAGAATCTGCATAAGCATATGATGGCCTTAGCACTGCTCCTGGAAGAAAGAAATATCGTGAGGAGATTCCTGTCCAGAAGCAATCTTTTCATGATGAAGACTAAATATCATGAGAAACCAAAGAATCAATGTGCCTGGTTTTTGCAGGAATACACATGGTGTGTGTTTTGGCTGAAGAGCTGAGTCACAGCTTTTACAGTCCTCCCAGACAGTCTTATCATGGGAGAAAGTGCTGCCAAGTGCAAAGATTGTGACACATGAATTTAGCAAATGTCACAGCTAAGCACAAGGTGTGATTTTTGTTTTCCCAACGTGCATTCTACTAAATGTGGTGAAATTTACATATGTAATGATAAAGTTATACCTTACAGGCATATTTTATCACTGTGCTATTTGTAACTACTCTCATAGCATCTCATTACCTTATGTTCTACAGAGATTGTACAGTCCCCAAACTATCACATTGCCATTTGGTTCAGTGCTGATATGTGCAGTATTAAACACACAGATAAGAATTCTTTGACATAACAATTCATAATGAGTGTTGGATCACGTTCAGAATGATTATATTGTGCCTTGTTTTCTTAACCTGAAAGCAAGCCTGCTTTTCTGCTGCTAATGTGATTATTGTACTTCCAATTACAGTAACTGTAAAACTGATTACTGTGGTTGTTGAAGATCGAGCAAGACAATTTGAATGACCAACACCCTCTTGAAATGTGAAAATATGTCCTCATTAAGATTTGCTATTGGCCATGTGATCATATATTTCTGAAGTGCAAGTGTATAAATTTTTAAATTCAGACATCTGTATACAGTGGATTATACATTTGAGAAGCGCATTTAGTTTTGTTATCCAGAGCATTAACTGGATTACTGAATAGCAGTACTGAAATACTGATTCTTTAACTTTCCTTTTGCACTATAATCACTACCAGTATCAGAATTTCCTAATTCTATTAAGTAAGATTAGTCTTCTGCTAAAAAAACCCTTACCACCCAGTAATGTTTCTAGATTTTCTGTGAATTTACTTGACTGTTGGATGATACTGGAAAATAAGATAATAGTAAATTGTTATTTCTTTTGCATTGTACCTTGGTGAGCTTCAGAAATGTTCAATCTAAAACTGCACCTTCAAATTCCCTTAATGGAATGATGTTTTCAGTTTATCATAATGTGAAAAGCTTAAAAGTAGAGAAAAGCACCTTTTTTTCAGTGTAAATTTTATATATAATAAAATAAGTTTATAATAATTTATTCATAAAAAACATTCAATCTGCAAATATTTGATCTAAATGTTTTGACCCTAACTTAAATGTTTTTTGTTTTAAAACAAATCAGCATGTTCCTATGAGCACTTTCTTTTTTCTTTTTTTCTTTTTTTTTTTTAGTAGAAAAGCATTTTCCATCTCGGAAATGATATATCAGAAAATCCATGACCGGTTCTAACAGCTAGTCATGATATGTTATTTCATCAGGTATTGAGAGTATTACTAATGACATAATCTACAAAATGGCATATTTCAGAAGAGATTCTTACAGCAATACAATAATACAGTGCTGAAAGCTGAATTAAGAAATAGGGAGAAACTAAGTTAGATACAAGAGACTGTTTATCATCATGGTATTAGATAAAATCCACTGGGTGCCTTTTATCATTTACTATTCATCTATTTAGGTCATTTTTTCTACTAGTCATTGTTTTCAGTCTTGCTGCACTAATATGTTCAGAGAGCTTCCATCTCTTACTTTCAAAAAATTCTGCTAATCAATATTAATGTTACTGAAGAGCTTTGTTTCAGCATGTCCATGTAAACATGAGAGTTACGTTTGAAGATATATGACCAGAGGATTTTTTTTAATACCTAGAGAGCCATTGATGCCTTTAGGCTATTCTCTGTGTGTGTACGAGGTAAGGATAACAAATAGTCTGGCTATAAAATTGTCTTTAATTAGTTGACTCAGTGGCTTCCAACAGTGTGCTACGCTGGTATGTGAGACTCCCGTGTTACAAGATAGGCTTTTGCATCTTAGTCCATGCTCCTGGGTAGACTTAGCATATCAACTTACATGCTGTCCTGTGGGAAGCACTGGCAGTATTACCCAAATAACCATCCCACTGATTTTATTGGCTCATGGGGAAGTCATATACTCTCCCTTCTGAGGAATACACAT